>NC_140586.1:309478862-311878862 GCF_964204655.1 Triturus cristatus | reverse complement strand
AAACCAAAGTCCATCAGGGTTTCGCCATCTCCGTTGTGTGCAGACTCAGTCAATGGAGTAAAGAGTCAAAAAGTGGCGCAAGTTGGGATAACAGTCACAACTCTGCCCTCACAATCAAATATTGCTTTTACGGTGCCGTTACCATGGCGGACAAACCTCCACACCTGAGCTGGCTGAGTTCCTCTGATAAAAGGGGAAAAGCAACCTTTACAAACTTTTTGCATTGTTTGAGGCACAATGAACCTGCTGTTGGGAGGTGCAGCATATGTGCTTGTTAGTCACAATGACTATCAACCACGTTGGTAATGAGAGCAGTCCACATTGCTGTGGTTGTCAAGATATGTGTTTTGGTTTTGTAAATCTTCACCAGAACATGCAAAAAATAGATCACTATCATTATGTGCCTCTCCTGAAGGAAACTGTAATCACCAAAGTAATTTCAATTTAAATGTAGTGTGGGTATATGCTGATACACTCTGGAAATATCAAGTTTATTCGAAACCATGGTTGTGGTGTCATTGTTTGTCATCAGGAAGGTAATGCATGGGGGAAGCTATTGTAGCTGGCGACATTACCTTTCCATAATAGTAACAACAGATTTTAAGAAAAATCTAAATATGATAGACTACTACAACTGTAAGTGCATGTCATATACACCTGACCTGATATTTGTTCTCACAACAGCTCCTATAGCATAAAACAAATTAAACACATATATAAGGGAGCAGTTCACTGTAAGATAGATATTGTTGTCCATATTCCAAATTCCTGGCCCCTTCTGAAGGCTGAGCAAAATAAATCCTCACTATCACCTCTCCCAGCTTCTCAACATGCCTGTCAGAAATATTGACCCTTCACCAATATAATTCCAGGGTAAAAATGTATGTTGAATTATTTTTGCTAACACCAATCATGATTCTCACATTGGCACTTAAAAGTCCATGATATATTAAAATATATGTAGCTATGACATATGCATCTGATCTCACATGTCTCAAAATACTTTCAGTGGATACTACAGTATGAATATGAAAAACTGGACATTACGCTTGCCAATACATGATAATACAACTCAAGTGTATAAACAAGTAAAAATGTAAGTCTCATCACATAATGGAGCTTAAATCACATAGAACAAAATCTAAAGTCCTAAATGTCCCAGGGCACCTTACACGTCGAATAATATGACTGAGGAACCCTGCTTATTAATGTGTATAAAACGTATTTGGTTAAACATTGAGATGTACACCATAAGCAAATTCAAATTAGGCAGAAAATAAAATGTATTACAAAATGAGATTCCTCTCTCATGGGATAACAAAAGACAAATAAATTCAAAGGATGCATGAAAAAAATACAACAAAGCCTTTGACCAAACTCTGGCCACATGTTCTTATACAGCAACCTTGCCTCCAGACTCACTATTATATTAAAGACCTCCTGCAAAAGAGACATATAACCTCTGGATGCCAATTGGGTGGACGGGTGGGTCTTTTCTTCAAGGATTTTGTAGTAGTAGGGGTGGTTCATGAAGGAGTAGGAAGGTTGGATGGGTGGGTGTAGAAGGTGTATGGGAAGAAGCGAGTGAAGGAGCAGTTGTAGTGGTTGTGAGTGAGTGTTGTTGTGTGAATGAATGTGTGTCTGGAGTGCTATGGTGAAGTATGGTTGTGAATTTGGGTGTGTGTTGTGTTATTTCTTGCAGTGTATGTGTACTTTGTTATTGTGATGAATGTCTCAGAGTAGTGGAAGTTGTTGCTTTGGGTGTATGTTTGGGTGATGCGTGTTTGGCTGATGCTGTTGGTTTATCTGTGGGTTTGTCCTTTTATGGTGCATGTGTTGCTGATGATGGTTGCTTGTCTGTGGGTTTGTGTTTGGGTGGTGTTAATTTTGCTAATGTTGTTTTCTTGTCTATGGGTTTGTCCTTTTTTGGTGTATGTGTAGCTGATGTTGGTTGCTTGTATGTTGGTTTGAGTTTCTGTGGTGTTGATGATTTATGATATGTTGTGAACTGTGTTGAACGTGTTATTTTGGTGATATGGTGCTTTCTGTGAGGGTGGATGGTGGGTGTAGTGGTAGTGGCTGTAGTGTTTGTTCTTGTGGTAGTTGGTGTGGTGGTGGTTGTGGGTGTGATGTTAGCTGTGAGTCTTTTGGTGATGTGTCTGGTGGTGGTGGGTGTGGTGGTTGGTGGGCATGGGGGGATCGTTGGTGTGGTGGTGATAGTGATGAGTGTGGATGTGGTGGTGATGGTCATGTGGTACTATTGGTGTCCGTATGTTTAGGTTAGTGAGTATGTTTATGATGCATTGTATGACTGTCTGCATGGATGTCTGTCAAAACTGAAAAATCCCGAACATGCTCCATTACATTATGAGCATTGTTTCATTTATCCAAGTCTGTACACAATCCCAGACTATGTTACAAAAGCACCTCCAACACTTCAGATCCATTACAGCTCAAATGATTGCTATACATGTGTTTGAGCCAACATGTCCCTGGCTCTGTTAAAAAAATTATTATATACATATAGCAGTTGCCAGAAAGAAACAAAACCTTTGGCAATTGGAAAACTTACCTTTAGCTTTACACAGTCAATAAAAAGTGCCGTCATAGCGAACATTAATGGATGTTGCTGCTCAATCAAATTTCTGAATGACTGTAAGATCTAGTTGAATGCAACACTCAAATAGTCAGGTGTATTACAACTATAGACACATAAGAGACATATATATCTGCTAGTTGCAAGCCATGTCATATAACAACTGCCACACAACAGTAAGATATCTCGTATATCTTCATTATATACATGAAGTAGGGGGTTGATGGTTTATGGATATGAGTCGTCATCATCAATCAATCTTTATTTGTCGCAGTCACAACTATAAAAGATAAAATCACAAAGCAAGTTCATTAAATACAGTGTCATACATAAATATCAATAAGTAAAATCTAATTAAAATAATATACAATAAGACATCCAAAAAATACCAATCAGTTCTCCATTGTGTTGACATCCATGCTGCCTTAAGAAAGGAGGTTACTGCAAAAAAGATGTGCTGTTTGGCAAGAGCTGCAGATACATAAGGGCCATCACAGGCTTCCGTAAAATTGAGGTCTTTCAGAAGGGGCCGCAAAAACTGCTTCCTGGGCCTGCTAAAAAATTTGTAGAAGAGCACAAAATGCAGAGTGACATGTGGAGACGTATGGTTGCAGCCACAGGGCCCTCTCATATTGGTTTGAAACCAACCAGATGGAGTGGCCAAAGGGTGATGGAGCTGGTTAAACCTAAACCAGTCCAACAAGAATATGTCGCTACAGAGGATAAAAATGTAACTCGCCATACCCTGCACAGTTTTAAGTATTAAATGTGCCCTCACTACAGGCTTCGCGAGCTCAGCCCATTCATGTTGAGAAAGGGTGTACTTTAAGAACAGACTCTTTACATGCCTATGTTCAAAAGCGCTCAAAGAATCATGGCAGAAAAAGATATCTGCCCTCCCTATACTAGTAAAAGGTGCCTTTACGTAAGCAATCATGGGGATTTTATGTACATGATCAAGTGACAATCTGGCACGATCAGACGATTAAACTGAGCACTCTCCCAGGACCATAACTTGACCCAGCACAACAAGGGCTTTCACCAAATCAGCAATGTGTTTTACACCCAACTCTTTATGTAGCAAGAAGGACGGAGAGATCTGGGGCGCCCTTAGTATCCGCTTTCAAAATGTTTGTGCAAGCTGTATCTTGTGCACGCTGTATCTTGTGCACTGGAATGTATCCCCCACACTTCACTGCTGTGTAAGGCCTTAGAAAGTCATTTAGAATGGTACAGCCTTAGTAGCACACTTGGCAACCAAGAGCCCAACTCTGGGCATAACTAGCTAAGGTGCCTATTGATTCATTCATCTCACACACCTTTCACTCAACCAGGGGCTTCCAATTCAGTTTGGCATCGAACATCATACCCAGGTAAGAAAAATCTGGGACCTTTGCCAGTATATGGCTCCCCGCCCTGAGGCTTTGGACCTAATCGACCAAGGGCCAACTTCCAAACCATAAGATTTTGTTAAGTTGACCATCAAGTCCAATCTGGCATTTACAGAAACAAATATGTCTATTAAAACCTGCAAACCCACTTATGTGCAGGTCATAAGGACCTTTGTCATCTGCATACAATAAGACTGGCAATGATTTCATGCCAACTCTAGAGCAGTGGGACTGTACTGAGGAGAGGGTGTGCTCTAACCCATTAATGTACAAGGTGAACAGAAAGGGGCAAGTATGCACCCTCGACACACATTCCTAAGGCAATTGAACTGATCTGTGAGGCTCCCCCCCATGGATGTTAGTGACAAGACCCAAATGTGTTATCCCTGCGGATAGATGGGTCAGCCACTTCCAGCAGATCTATGCGGAGGTGGCTGTAAATCAAACGGACTCATCCTGGGTACCCTCTACCGTACCACTTCCATTAGGTTTTAGAGTGAATGAAGTTCAGAAAGCAATTGATGATGCATCCGCACAAAAAGCCCCAGGTCCTGATGGGATACTGGTGGACCTTATAAAACAGAATCAGGTACAAGGGAATAAAGTTTAACCAAGGTTTTTAATGCTGCTACAATGGTAGGCTTACCTCGTTCCTGGTCTACGGCTGTGATCTTTTTTAAAAAGGGTGCTAGAGATGACCCTGCATTTTACCGCCCGATTTCTTACTAGATTCTGCAGCAAAAATAATGGGCAAGGTAATTTTAGATCGTTTAAGTAATTGGCTGGAAGAAAGAAATGTGTTGTCAGACTTGCAATTAGGTTTTAGAAAAGATATGGGAACGGTGGAGCAGTGCATGAATTTATGTATGATGATCAGTAAATACACGTTAGCCCAAAAAAAATCGTAGGTTTAAGGCATTTATGGATTTGACGTCCGCCTTCGATAGAGTAAATTCATCTAAATTATGGCTTTTATTGTTAGGTATGGACGTAAATCTGGTATCTTTCTTACACTGGTCTCATTTTATTTTAACTGCCTCTGCAAGATCTAACGAAAATGACTCCTTACCAAATTCATGGAAGGTAAATAAAGGAGTATTCTTGCACCAGTCCTATTTACTCTCTATATAAATAATTTAGGAACCATGTTATGTGATGCAAGTATGGACACCCCGAGAGTTGGTCCCAAGCCCATCCCTGTGCTTTCATATTCAGATGATGCATTTTTACTTGCCAGGACACCTATAGCACTGAAATGGCTTGTGAACTCTTTTATCGATTTTATGGTCGCTTAAGACTTTTCTGTTAATTTTACTAAATCACATATAATGTCGTCCGGCAATTCAAAGCGTGAGAAGAACTCACTCCTATGTAAAGGTGGGGTGCTGTCTAATGTAGCAACCTACCCATATATGGGCGTGCTATTTGATGAAACTGGAACTTGGGTGGCACAACAGACACTTAAGAAAAATACGCTAGCAAGGGCGGCAGGGACAACATTGGATTTTGCAAGAATATTAGGAAGTAAACCCTTTATTGCCGATCTTGAAGATTTACAATGAGAAATATGTCCCTATGACAACATATGGCAGTGTGGTTTGGGGTTACAAGGAGGTTAATGTCCTACAAGGGGCCGCAAATAAATATCTACAGAAACTTTTAGTTGCCCCCCCCCCCACCCCCTCCTCCAGTGCCCCTGCCTTTATGGTGCATGAAGAACTAAGGCAGGGCTACATTTCAGATTGTATTACAGTGGGCCCCTTGCTATGGTGGTTAAAAACATGGTCTAAACCAAAGCCCACCTTAAACCAAATTATTTTAGAAGACTGTATGAAGCTAGATAGAGCCTAAGACATCCCCTGGTGAGGCTACGTTTCTCAACAGCTGTCTGCCCTGGAACATCCCAAGCTTATTAATCAACCCAGACAGCTGCATTTCAAAGAAGTGAGAGACATAAAAAATCAGTTACTGTCCAAGAGGAGGATGGAAAGGGAAACAAATTAACCTAGTAAACCCATGTGTAGACATTATGTGATTTTAAGCCCCAGGATCTTGGATCATTCCTTTTGGTCTTTTATCAATAATCTACATCAATGTTTCCTTTTATCTAGATTTTGATTTAATTGCGTTCATTGGCTTCTTACAGTACCCAAGGATTTCTCAAAGGTAGGGACCCTAAAGCCTTGTTTATGTGATAATTTTTCAGAACAAGATCAGGTGCATTTTATATTTTTTTGTGGTTTTTATAATGAATTACGATCTAAACATATTTTACCTCTTTTAAAAAATTGCCAATTTGCACAAGTAAGACCAGCCCTGATCTATTTGCAAATGCTCTCGTCCCCACTGATATGCTATGGGGTTGCTAGCTTTTTGTCAGAAACAGTACGTAGAAGGAAAAATATGAATTGCCCATAGTAATAACTTAGGTTTTATTAGGCTGAACAAGAAATGTTTTAAATTTTATGATGAACTCTCTAATTATGTATTGATATTTGCACATGTACAGTTGTTTTTAACTCTATTTCAATGGCTCTCGTCCTGTGTAATTGTACTTTTATGGCCAGAACGTGGCCGAATAAAGTTTTATTGACTTGACTTGACATAGGATCAGGGTTATATTGGTAATGTATATGATTGTGTTGAGTATATGAGTGAATTGTTTCATTAGAAACTGCTCTTGACATAGCTTGATTAAGCACAGGAGCAGATAGTGTAACTGGCAAAATGTTGTTTTGCATGTACCTATTGTTTTGAATATTACGAACATATTATTATTTACATTCTCATATTTCCAATAGATAAACACACACTGTCATTTTCTGAAGTACAAATCATTGGTGACCAAGAAAATGCGTAAGGTAGCATACTGTGTGCATACAGATGTTATATGCATCTGATAATTTTCCAGGTGTGATACTCAGTTTTGTGTGTCGAAGCACTGCCCCAGTTGTGACAGGTGGCATTATACCATTGGTTGGTAGTAGGAATGATCATATTGAAATATCGAATCCTAAAAAATGTTTTTTCTCTATCAATTAATTATGAATGTACTACTGTTTGTAAAATGGTCTGTGTGCATGTTACAGTAGTTGAAACGTTAGTGTTATTACATGCATTACAGGCATAAAACATTGCGTGATGGTCCTTCAGATATAGGAGAGAAGGTAAGATGTGTACTTACACAGCACAATTTCATAACACACAAAGGAGCTACTAAGTCACAAGAAATGACATGCACTGCAAAAATAGTAGTGATTTATTTTAAAGAAAAATTATCTATATATTTATATTTATAGTTATTTGAAGTAGTAAAGTGGAGAACAAAATAGACATTTTCTTAGCAAAGCCAGATATCATCAATATTATATCAGACACATAATTGACTGTCCTGGTGTGTAAGATCTTTTTAAGTTTAACCGCCAATGTTTTGGGTCAAGTGTCCAATTTACATATCGTCCTCAAAAGGGAAATGTAAGATTTAAATTGTTCAAAGAGTCAATGTTGTGGTTGCACAGGAGGACATTACTTGCACCACTTGGCAATAGTTTTATTGTGATCATCTGGCTCTGGTCCTGATTAATATCCCCTACTCAGAGTGACCGATGGGTCAGCAGTTGCAGGGTTTCCAGGGAATGTGTGTCTGTGAAGGGACTACCTTACCTCTTTGTGTAAGTTGGTGGTATGTGGCCCACTAATGGTCTGGCTCCACAGATAGGGTATTCTTGTCACACAAATCCCTACATATGTCCCTGAATCTATCCTGTACCACCCCAGAAAAGTAGCGCATTACGGAAATATGTCTCTCATGAAGGTCATTGTGCTCCCTCTGCAACTCCCTAATGTCACTCAGTACATTCTTGGTATATTTGAGGAGCTCTAAAACCTGGTCCATCTGCTCTTCTCGCCGGGAAGTGGCTCCAATGATATTCTGACCCATAGTTTCCCTGAAACTATGGGTTATGAGTGGGTTCACTCTCTTGTGTTGATGTTGACCTCCCACCCACACTTCCCTGTATGCTGGCTCACCTGCAGATGTAGTTGTACCAGTGGTCAGTGGCAAAACAGGAGCCTGAACTGGGGTACACACTTACAATGTTGATATTGTAGATGGGCCACAGGGAGCAATGACTACTACCAAATGATGCTGAGAAGGAGACACAACAATGGTTACAGATGATGTAGTGGGTGGAATGAGACTTACCCTAGCTTCCCCCCAAATACACCTGATAGATGAGGTTGCTCCTCATCCGGATCAGGGCAAGCAGGAGCTACATCCTCACTGAAGGCTTGTGCAGGAGTTGTTACTGTGGTAGTAGTTACTGGAGTGGCTTCAGGACATTCTGATGTTGAAACTGGTCCTATTCTAGGAAAGTACATGATAATTCTTAGTATATCTGTGTGTAATACATTGATAATGATGTTAAATAGTTTGTAAATCAGAGTTTGTGAGTGGGAGTTTGTACTCATTAGGCTTACATACAACCTCCTACCTTGACCAAGACTTTGCTTTACATGTTAATTTGTTCAAAATGTATGGTTATGTGATTTCACTTCAAATTTGTTTAACAAATCACAGTACACTTCTAAATTCTTCCACAGATTCACAAATTAACAAGTATGAAGAAGTGACATGTTTCCTTTTTGACAATATCTCAAGTATCTGTCTTGCAAAATCTGTGATATGGAGAACTTTCAGATTTTGAGAACTCTTTCAAAACCAGAATTAAAAAATGTTGTACTATGATGTACATCATATAGGTAAATCACTGTCCTTTTACAATGCTTGAGACCAAATTGCACTGCAAATGAAATACATAGGTTGTAAAGTTATATCTGCTATAGCCCCCTAGTAGCCATACAGTTGTCAGAGCTCAACATTTCTCAGTGGCACCACAGAGAAAAAGTACCCACCAAAATGTTTCTATGTGTTGCAGAGTATGAACATGCATTATTTCAAGATATTAACTTATTCTGAGTCAAAGTTTCAGTATGATGATAGTGAGAAATGACATAAAGGTATGGTAGCTCTTACAATACTTTATGGGAGTTGTAGTAATTGGCCACTAAGGGTGTAGCTGTTGTTGGTTACTCCACCAATAGATGACTCCATATTTTTTTAATACATTACCTAATTGGTAAACTGAGAGTACACCTACGGACCGCTAGAGCTGGCCACAACATTTTTAGAGGGGCACTAAAATGTGTATAAAATATAGTGTTGCTGTCATACAAGTAGCTTTCTGTGTGCGAGCCACATGTACATCCAGTATATTATTTTAGAGTCCAAAACTGATACTTGTTTGTTCCAATTGTGTCAAAGGTACTGTCATCATCTTAATAGACAAATACTCAAGCACTCCAGATGTGAGTAGCAAGGGTACGGTTTACTTACTTGGTTATATGGGCCTATCCATACCAGGTTCTGTGAACTGGATGAAGAAGGTGAAACTGTGTGAGAGACTATTGATAAAGATTTGACTACAACATTTATGACACAACTTACTTACCTACTTTTAAAGATAAATGTAATATTGTCCTTCATGATAGTTATAATGTGGCATGCACAAAGTAGGGAATCAGCTTTACAGTAGTTTATGTATGTTCATGCTAAATACTTGTCAGATAAATGTCTAAAACATTACAAATAAGGTACATTAACAAACCACTATGTACTCCGTCTTACATATTCAAAGGTTAGATAAATTCTCATAGCAACATTACAGCTTATTAAACTAGAGTGGCCTTCACAGTGTGCTGACATTAGCATATCCATAGGATTTTTTACATTTGCTGTGTTAAAATTCAGGAATTCTGAAGCTACAAGACACAATTGACATTGATTTCAAGGGCATTTGCAAATTTCAAATTAGTTGTTGTTTACTGTAGTGTGCTTTTACTTACCTGTCTCCACTCCACTGTGAATCCTGCAAAGCTTTCAGTGTGCAGGATCCCATACACCTTTTCCTACCATGGCAAGAGGTGCATGGGCCTGGGAGAATTACCATCAATCTGCTGGGCTTCTAGGTAGGTGTCAGATGCCAGAGTTCTGACCCTCGCCTGCAGATCATTCCAGTGCTTCCTTATTTCCTCCATTTAAACCTGATTTTAGACACAGCATTAACTCTTGAGAGAATTCTGCCCCACATTTGCCTTGAGTAATAGTTGTAGATTGGGCATGTGACCCAAATAAGTAGGGCTTACTGGGGTTTCTTCCCTCAGCCATGCTTGAAAAGAAGTAAAAATATGGTAGTTTAAAAAAAAGGCAGAAACAATTTGATATTAAGGGAACAATTCATAAATATAGCATAAGGTGAATCTAATGGTTTTTCCTCAAAATGACTATCTGCTGCTGACCGCTTCTGAGCAAAGGCAAAGGATGATGGTATAGCATGGAGTGTGGTTCGTACTGTTTATTCTGTGCTCAACAGTGTGATTAATTAGGACATTAGTATCAGGTATGCAAATTCAGTGTCCATCAATCAGATGCAATGCTATACCACGGAAATCACGTTCCATGATGTATTTCCTCCAAAACTACACCCCACAAGCCCGCTACACTGAAGGTAATATATAGATTTAGCAGACCGAATCCCGCCACACCAACGCAATGGAGTGTTGTACGACAGCAGAGGATTAATCGCTGCTGGGGGTGAGTGTCTGAGAAGCTTCAGTACTCCGTCCATCATCTCCTTGTGTTTACTCTGTTCGCTTTAAGTTGGCAGGGTATGCCCAGACATGGGTCCCTTGCTCACTTTGCACCTGTATTCAAGCTAGCCTGGCTGGTGAAGGGTGTTACCCAGAAACCGGTCCCAGGATGCTTGTTTCAGGTTCAGGGAAGACCTGGCTTGGCAGTTTGGGCTTGACTGTTCCCATGAGGCATAGGGTCAAAACTGATTTGCATAGATCTGGGTCTGAACTGAGGTGGCGAAGAGAGCTAAAGATGATGGATTCAATCCAGATCTGTGACTGGGGGTGAGTGTCTGAAAAAAGTGAGTGCTCTGTCTATCATCTTCTTGTGTTAACTTTTGAAAAGTGGCATTTTCAGAATTGTGACTTAAAATCTGACTTACCCATTAAAGAAGATTTTTAATTACATTACCTCAGACACCATGCATGAACTTCCTACCTGCTCTCAATCCAAAATGATCATTTATTAAATGTAATAAGGTAACCCAATGTTATCCTATGGGAGAGGTAGACCTCACAGTAATGAAAGCAAATTTAGGAGTTTTTCACTACAAGGACATGTAAAGCTTATATGTACATAGCCAACTTTGTAAGTACACTACACACTGCCTGATGGGCTGTTTAGGGCCTACCCAAGGGATGATAAATATACTATATATATATATATATATATATATATATATATATATATATATATATATATATATATATATATATATATATATATATATATATATATATATATATATATATATGTCCAAAACAAGCCTCCGAAAAGGAAGCCCCCAACCCTGCAGGGCGGCCTCTTTCAACGGGCACGGAGAAGCCCGCCACTTCACACTCCATGAAAAAACAATAGAGGCCTACTTCAGGAAACAGGATGCCTTTATTCCGAGAATACAGCACAGCGCTTCCTGCAGTCCAACTAGTTTCGGCACTACAGCCTTGCTCACGGACAGGAAGTTTCACGAAGTGCATCTGTGCCTACATTTTTATAACGTTTCTGGTCACCTGACTGCTTGTAGCCTGCATTTCCCATAGTGCATCATTTAATACAGGTAAGTAATGTTTTGGAGAAAAGTTCCTCGTTGTGCTGGCAAAAGGAACGTAATCTGCTCAGCTACCAGATGCACATAATGTAGAGTGAATCAAATTAAATCCAAATGGAAAAACAGTCAAATGCCTTGTAACAGCGTAATGCTGGGTGTTGTACCTCCTCAGTTTGCTGGCTCCTGTCACCGGAACGATTGGAAGGGAAATCATCCCCAGCCAAATCCCTTACACTGCTGCCGTTGTTTTCACAATTAGTGGCATCTCCTCAGTAGGTTTACCGGCAGCGTGTGGGTCATGCTTCCTAGTTTAATGTCCAAAACAAGCCTCCGAAAAGGAAGCCCCCAACCCTGCAGGGCGGCCTCTTTCAACGGGCACGGAGAAGCCCGCCACTTCACACTCCATGAAAAAACAATAGAGGCCCACTTCAGGAAACAGGATGCCTTTATTCCGAGAATACAGCACAGCGCTTCCTGCAGTCCAACTAGTTTCGGCACTACAGCCTTGCTCACGGACAGGAAGTTTCACGAAGTGCATCTGTGCCTACATTTTTATAACGTTTCTGGTCACCTGACTGCTTGTAGCCTGCATTTCCCATAGTGCATCATTTAATACAGGTAAGTAATGTTTTGGAGAAAAGTTCCTCGTTGTGCTGGCAAAATAAACGTAATCTGCTCAGCTACCAGATGCACATAATGTAGAGTGAATCAAATTAAATCCAAATGGAAAAACAGTCAAATGCCTTGTAACAGCGTAATGCTGGGTGTTGTACCTCCTCAGTTTGCTGGCTCCTGTCACCGGAACGATTGGAAGGGAAATCATCCCCAGCCAAATCCCTTACACTGCTGCCGTTGTTTTCACAATTAGTGGCATCTCCTCAGTAGGTTTACCGGCAGCGTGTGGGTCATGCTTCCTAGTTTAATGTCCAAAACAAGCCTCCGAAAAGGAAGCCCCCAACCCTGCAGGGCGGCCTCTTTCAACGGGCACGGAGAAGCCCGCCACTTCACACTCCATGAAAAAACAATAGAGGCCCACTTCAGGAAACAGGATGACTTTATTCCGAGAATACAGCACAGCGCTTCCTGCAGTCCAACTAGTTTCGGCACTACAGCCTTGCTCACGGACAGGAAGTTTCACGAAGTGCATCTGTGCCTACATTTTTATAACGTTTCTGGTCACCTGACTGCTTGTAGCCTGCATTTCCCATAGTGCATCATTTAATACAGGTAAGTAATGTTTTGGAGAAAAGTTCCTCGTTGTGCTGGCAAAAGGAACGTAATCTGCTCAGCTACCAGATGCACATAATGTAGAGTGAATCAAATTAAATCCAAATGGAAAAACAGTCAAATGCCTTGTAACAGCGTAATGCTGGGTGTTGTACCTCCTCAGTTTGCTGGCTCCTGTCACCGGAACGATTGGAAGGGAAATCATCCCCAGCCAAATCCCTTACACTGCTGCCATTGTTTTCACAATTAGTGGCATCTCCTCAGTAGGTTTACCGGCAGCGTGTGGGTCATGCTTCCTAGTTTAATGTCCAAAACAAGCCTCCGAAAAGGAAGCCCCCAACCCTGCAGGGCGGCCTCTTTCAACGGGCACGGAGAAGCCCGCCACTTCACACTCCATGAAAAAACAATAGAGGCCCACTTCAGGAAACAGGATGCCTTTATTCCGAGAATACAGCACAGCGCTTCCTGCAGTCCAACTAGTTTCGGCACTACAGCCTTGCTCACGGACAGGAAGTTTCACGAAGTGCATCTGTGCCTACATTTTTATAACGTTTCTGGTCACCTGACTGCTTGTAGCCTGCATTTCCCATAGTGCATCATTTAATACAGGTAAGTAATGTTTTGGAGAAAAGTTCCTCGTTGTGCTGGCAAAAGGAACGTAATCTGCTCAGCTACCAGATGCACATAATGTAGAGTGAATCAAATTAAATCCAAATGGAAAAACAGTCAAATGCCTTGTAACAGCGTAATGCTGGGTGTTGTACCTCCTCAGTTTGCTGGCTCCTGTCACCGGAACGATTGGAAGGGAAATCATCCCCAGCCAAATCCCTTACACTGCTGCCGTTGTTTTCACAATTAGTGGCATCTCCTCAGTAGGTTTACCGGCAGCGTGTGGGTCATGCTTCCTAGTTTAATGTCCAAAACAAGCCTCCGAAAAGGAAGCCCCCAACCCTGCAGGGCGGCCTCTTTCAACGGGCACGGAGAAGCCCGCCACTTCACACTCCATGAAAAAACAATAGAGGCCCACTTCAGGAAACAGGGTGCCTTTATTCCGAGAATACAGCACAGCGCTTCCTGCAGTCCAACTAGTTTCGGCACTACAGCCTTGCTCACGGACAGGAAGTTTCACGAAGTGCATCTGTGCCTACATTTTTATAACGTTTCTGGTCACCTGACTGCTTGTAGCCTGCATTTCCCATAGTGCATCATTTAATACAGGTAAGTAATGTTTTGGAGAAAAGTTCCTCGTTGTGCTGGCAAAATAAACGTAATCTGCTCAGCTACCAGATGCACATAATGTAGAGTGAATCAAATTAAATCCAAATGGAAAAACAGTCAAATGCCTTGTAACAGCGTAATGCTGGGTGTTGTACCTCCTCAGTTTGCTGGCTCCTGTCACCGGAACGATTGGAAGGGAAATCATCCCCAGCCAAATCCCTTACACTGCTGCCGTTGTTTTCACAATTAGTGGCATCTCCTCAGTAGGTTTACCGGCAGCGTGTGGGTCATGCTTCCTAGTTTAATGTCCAAAACAAGCCTCCGAAAAGGAAGCCCCCAACCCTGCAGGGCGGCCTCTTTCAACGGGCACGGAGAAGCCCGCCACTTCACACTCCATGAAAAAACAATAGAGGCCCACTTCAGGAAACAGGATGCCTTTATTCCGAGAATACAGCACAGCGCTTCCTGCAGTCCAACTAGTTTCGGCACTACAGCCTTGCTCACGGACAGGAAGTTTCACGAAGTGCATCTGTGCCTACATTTTTATAATGTTTCTGGTCACCTGACTGCTTGTAGCCTGCATTTCCCATAGTGCATCATTTAATACAGGTAAGTAATGTTTTGGAGAAAAGTTCCTCGTTGTGCTGGCAAAAGGAACGTAATCTGCTCAGCTACCAGATGCACATAATGTAGAGTGAATCAAATTAAATCCAAATGGAAAAACAGTCAAATGCCTTGTAACAGCGTAATGCTGGGTGTTGTACCTCCTCAGTTTGCTGGCTCCTGTCACCGGAACGATTGGAAGGGAAATCATCCCCAGCCAAATCCCTTACACTGCTGCCGTTGTTTTCACAATTAGTGGCATCTCCTCAGTAGGTTTACCGGCAGCGTGTGGGTCATGCTTCCTAGTTTAATGTCCAAAACAAGCCTCCGAAAAGGAAGCCCCCAACCCTGCAGGGCGGCCTCTTTCAACGGGCACGGAGAAGCCCGCCACTTCACACTCCATGAAAAAACAATAGAGGCCCACTTCAGGAAACAGGGTGCCTTTATTCCGAGAATACAGCACAGCGCTTCCTGCAGTCCAACTAGTTTCGGCACTACAGCCTTGCTCACGGACAGGAAGTTTCACGAAGTGCATCTGTGCCTACATTTTTATAACGTTTCTGGTCACCTGACTGCTTGTAGCCTGCATTTCCCATAGTGCATCATTTAATACAGGTAAGTAATGTTTTGGAGAAAAGTTCCTCGTTGTGCTGGCAAAAGGAACGTAATCTGCTCAGCTACCAGATGCACATAATGTAGAGTGAATCAAATTAAATCCAAATGGAAAAACAGTCAAATGCCTTGTAACAGCGTAATGCTGGGTGTTGTACCTCCTCAGTTTGCTGGCTCCTGTCACCGGAACGATTGGAAGGGAAATCATCCCCAGCCAAATCCCTTACACTGCTGCCGTTGTTTTCACAATTAGTGGCATCTCCTCAGTAGGTTTACCGGCAGCGTGTGGGTCATGCTTCCTAGTTTAATGTCCAAAACAAGCCTCCGAAAAGGAAGCCCCCAACCCTGCAGGGCGGCCTCTTTCAACGGGCACGGAGAAGCCCGCCACTTCACACTCCATGAAAAAACAATAGAGGCCCACTTCAGGAAACAGGATGCCTTTATTCCGAGAATACAGCACAGCGCTTCCTGCAGTCCAACTAGTTTCGGCACTACAGCCTTGCTCACGGACAGGAAGTTTCACGAAGTGCATCTGTGCCTACATTTTTATAACGTTTCTGGTCACCTGACTGCTTGTAGCCTGCATTTCCCATAGTGCATCATTTAATACAGGTAAATAATGTTTTGGAGAAAAGTTCCTCGTTGTGCTGGCAAAATAAACGTAATCTGCTCAGCTACCAGATGCACATAATGTAGAGTGAATCAAATTAAATCCAAATGGAAAAACAGTCAAATGCCTTGTAACAGCGTAATGCTGGGTGTTGTACCTCCTCAGTTTGCTGGCTCCTGTCACCGGAACGATTGGAAGGGAAATCATCCCCAGCCAAATCCCTTACACTGCTGCCGTTGTTTTCACAATTAGTGGCATCTCCTCAGTAGGTTTACCGGCAGCGTGTGGGTCATGCTTCCTAGTTTAATGTCCAAAACAAGCCTCCGAAAAGGAAGCCCCCAACCCTGCAGGGCGGCCTCTTTCAACGGGCACGGAGAAGCCCGCCACTTCACACTCCATGAAAAAACAATAGAGGCCCACTTCAGGAAACAGGATGCCTTTATTCCGAGAATACAGCACAGCGCTTCCTGCAGTCCAACTAGTTTCGGCACTACAGCCTTGCTCACGGACAGGAAGTTTCACGAAGTGCATCTGTGCCTACATTTTTATAACGTTTCTGGTCACCTGACTGCTTGTAGCCTGCATTTCCCATAGTGCATCATTTAATACAGGTAAGTAATGTTTTGGAGAAAAGTTCCTCGTTGTTCTGGCAAAAGGAACGTAATCTGCTCAGCTACCAGATGCACATAATGTAGAGTGAATCAAATTAAATCCAAATGGAAAAACAGTCAAATGCCTTGTAACAGCGTAATGCTGGGTGTTGTACCTCCTCAGTTTGCTGGCTCCTGTCACCGGAACGATTGGAAGGGAAATCATCCCCAGCCAAATCCCTTACACTGCTGCCGTTGTTTTCACAATTAGTGGCATCTCCTCAGTAGGTTTACCGGCAGCGTGTGGGTCATGCTTCCTAGTTTAATGTCCAAAACAAGCCTCCGAAAAGGAAGCCCCCAACCCTGCAGGGCGGCCTCTTTCAACGGGCACGGAGAAGCCCGCCACTTCACACTCCATGAAAAAACAATAGAGGCCCACTTCAGGAAACAGGGTGCCTTTATTCCGAGAATACAGCACAGCGCTTCCTGCAGTCCAACTAGTTTCGGCACTACAGCCTTGCTCACGGACAGGAAGTTTCACGAAGTGCATCTGTGCCTACATTTTTATAACGTTTCTGGTCACCTGACTGCTTGTAGCCTGCATTTCCTATAGTGCATCATTTAATACAGGTAAGTAATGTTTTGGAGAAAAGTTCCTCGTTGTGCTGGCAAAAGGAACGTAATCTGCTCAGCTACCAGATGCACATAATGTAGAGTGAATCAAATTAAATCCAAATGGAAAAACAGTCAAATGCCTTGTAACAGCGTAATGCTGGGTGTTGTACCTCCTCAGTTTGCTGGCTCCTGTCACCGGAACGATTGGAAGGGAAATCATCCCCAGCCAAATCCCTTACACTGCTGCCATTGTTTTCACAATTAGTGGCATCTCCTCAGTAGGTTTACCGGCAGCGTGTGGGTCATGCTTCCTAGTTTAATGTCCAAAACAAGCCTCCGAAAAGGAAGCCCCCAACCCTGCAGGGCGGCCTCTTTCAACGGGCACGGAGAAGCCCGCCACTTCACACTCCATGAAAAAACAATAGAGGCCCACTTCAGGAAACAGGATGCCTTTATTCCGAGAATACAGCACAGCGCTTCCTGCAGTCCAACTAGTTTCGGCACTACAGCCTTGCTCACGGACAGGAAGTTTCACGAAGTGCATCTGTGCCTACATTTTTATAACGTTTCTGGTCACCTGACTGCTTGTAGCCTGCATTTCCCATAGTGCATCATTTAATACAGGTAAGTAATGTTTTGGAGAAAAGTTCCTCGTTGTGCTGGCAAAAGGAACGTAATCTGCTCAGCTACCAGATGCACATAATGTAGAGTGAATCAAATTAAATCCAAATGGAAAAACAGTCAAATGCCTTGTAACAGCGTAATGCTGGGTGTTGTACCTCCTCAGTTTGCTGGCTCCTGTCACCGGAACGATTGGAAGGGAAATCATCCCCAGCCAAATCCCTTACACTGCTGCCGTTGTTTTCACAATTAGTGGCATCTCCTCAGTAGGTTTACCGGCAGCGTGTGGGTCATGCTTCCTAGTTTAATGTCCAAAACAAGCCTCCGAAAAGGAAGCCCCCAACCCTGCAGGGCGGCCTCTTTCAACGGGCACGGAGAAGCCCGCCACTTCACACTCCATGAAAAAACAATAGAGGCCCACTTCAGGAAACAGGATGCCTTTATTCCGAGAATACAGCACAGCGCTTCCTGCAGTCCAACTAGTTTCGGCACTACAGCCTTGCTCACGGACAGGAAGTTTCACGAAGTGCATCTGTGCCTACATTTTTATAACGTTTCTGGTCACCTGACTGCTTGTAGCCTGCATTTCCCATAGTGCATCATTTAATACAGGTAAGTAATGTTTTGGAGAAAAGTTCCTCGTTGTGCTGGCAAAAGGAACGTAATCTGCTCAGCTACCAGATGCACATAATGTAGAGTGAATCAAATTAAATCCAAATGGAAAAACAGTCAAATGCCTTGTAACAGCGTAATGCTGGGTGTTGTACCTCCTCAGTTTGCTGTCTCCTGTCACCGGAACGATTGGAAGGGAAATCATCCCCAGCCAAATCCCTTACACTGCTGCCGTTGTTTTCACAATTAGTGGCATCTCCTCAGTAGGTTTACCGACAGCGTGTGGGTCATGCTTCCTAGTTTAATGTCCAAAACAAGCCTCCGAAAAGGAAGCCCCCAACCCTGCAGGGCGGCCTCTTTCAACGGGCTCGGAGAAGCCCGCCACTTCACACTCCATGAAAAAACAATAGAGGCCCACTTCAGGAAACAGGATGCCTTTATTCCGAGAATACAGCACAGCGCTTCCTGCAGTCCAACTAGTTTCGGCACTACAGCCTTGCTCACGGACAGGAAGTTTCACGAAGTGCATCCGTGCCTACATTTTTATAACGTTTCTGGTCACCTGACTGCTTGTAGCCTGCATTTCCCATAGTGCATCATTTAATACAGGTAAGTAATGTTTTGGAGAAAAGTTCCTCGTTGTGCTGGCAAAAGGAACGTAATCTGCTCAGCTACCAGATGCACATAATGTAGAGTGAATCAAATTAAATCCAAATGGAAAAACAGTCAAATGCCTTGTAACAGCGTAATGCTGGGTGTTGTACCTCCTCAGTTTGCTGGCTCCTGTCACCGGAACAATTGGAAGGGAAATCATCCCCAGCCAAATCCCTTACACTGCTGCCGTTGTATTCACAATTAGTGGCATCTCCTCAGTAGGTTTACCGGCAGCGTGTGGGTCATGCTTCCTAGTTTAATGTCCAAAACAAGCCTCCGAAAAGGAAGCCCCCAACCCTGCAGGGCGGCCTCTTTCAACGGGCATGGAGAAGCCCGCCACTTCACACTCCATGAAAAAACAATAGAGGCCCACTTCAGGAAACAGGATGCCTTTATTCCGAGAATACGGCACAGCGCTTCCTGCAGTCCAACTAGTTTCGGCACTACAGCCTTGCTCACGGACAGGAAGTTTCACGAAGTGCATCTGTGCCTACATTTTTATAACGTTTCTGGTCACCTGACTGCTTGTAGCCTGCATTTCCCATAGTGCATCATTTAATACAGGTAAGTAATGTTTTGGAGAAAAGTTCCTCGTTGTGCTGGCAAAAGGAACGTAATCTGCTCAGCTACCAGATGCACATAATGTAGAGTGAATCAAATTAAATCCAAATGGAAAAACAGTCAAATGCCTTGTAACAGCGTAATGCTGGGTGTTGTACCTCCTCAGTTTGCTGGCTCCTGTCACCGGAACGATTGGAAGGGAAATCATCCCCAGCCAAATCCCTTACACTGCTGCCGTTGTTTTCACAATTAGTGGCATCTCCACAGTAGGTTTACCGGCAGCGTGTGGGTCATGCTTCCTAGTTTAATGTCCAAAACAAGCCTCCGAAAAGGAAGCCCCCAACCCTGCAGGGCGGCCTCTTTCAACGGGCACGGAGAAGCCCACCACTTCACACTCCATGAAAAAACAATAGAGGCCCACTTCAGGAAACAGGATGCCTTTATTCCGAGAATACAGCACAGCGCTTCCTGCAGTCCAACTAGTTTCGGCACTACAGCCTTGCTCACGGACAGGAAGTTTCACGAAGTGCATCTGTGCCTACATTTTTATAACGTTTCTGGTCACCTGACTGCTTGTAGCCTGCATTTCCCATAGTGCATCATTTAATACAGGTAAGTAATGTTTTGGAGAAAAGTTCCTCGTTGTGCTGGCAAAAGGAACGTAATCTGCTCAGCTACCAGATGCACATAATGTAGAGTGAATCAAATTAAATCCAAATGGAAAAACAGTCAAATGCCTTATAACAGCGTAATGCTGGGTGTTGTACCTCCTCAGTTTGCTGGCTCCTGTCACCGGAACGATTGGAAGGGAAATCATCCCCAGCCAAATCCCTTACACTGCTGCCGTTGTTTTCACAATTAGTGGTATCTCCTCAGTAGGTTTACCGGCAGCGTGTGGGTCATGCTTCCTAGTTTAATGTCCAAAACAAGCCTCCGAAAAGGAAGCCCCCAACCCTGCAGGGCGGCCTCTTTCAACGGGCACGGAGAAGCCCGCCACTTCACACTCCATGAAAAAACAATAGAGGCCCACTTCAGGAAACAGGATGCCTTTATTCCGAGAATACAGCACAGCGCTTCCTGCAGTCCAACTAGTTTCGGCACTACAGCCTTGCTCACGGACAGGAAGTTTCACGAAGTGCATCTGTGCCTAAATTTTTATAACGTTTCTGGTCACCTGACTGCTTGTAGCCTGCATTTCCCATAGTGCATCATTTAATACATGTAAGTAATGTTTTGGAGAAAAGTTCCTCGTTGTGCTGGCAAAAGGAACGTAATCTGCTCAGCTACCAGATGCACATAATGTAGAGTGAATCAAATTAAATCCAAATGGAAAAACAGTCAAATGCCTTGTAACAGCGTAATGCTGGGTGTTGTACCTCCTCAGTTTGCTGGCTCCTGTCACCGGAACGATTGGAAGGGAAATCATCCCCAGCCAAATCCCTTACACTGCTGCCGTTGTTTTCACAATTAGTGGCATCTCCTCAGTAGGTTTACCGGCAGCGTGTGGGTCATGCTTCCTATTTTAATGTCCAAAACAAGCCTCCGAAAAGGAAGCCCCCAACCCTGCAGGGCGGCCTCTTTCAACGGGCACGGAGAAGCCCGCCACTTCACACTCCATGAAAAAACAATAGAGGCCCACTTCAGGAAACAGGATGCCTTTATTCCGAGAATACAGCACAGCGCTTCCTGCAGTCCAACTAGTTTCGGCACTACAGCCTTGCTCACGGACAGGAAGTTTCACGAAGTGCATCTGTGCCTACATTTTTATAACGTTTCTGGTCACCTGACTGCTTGTAGCCTGCATTTCCCATAGTGCATCATTTAATACAGGTAAGTAATGTTTTGGAGAAAAGTTCCTCGTTGTGCTGGCAAAAGGAACGTAATCTGCTCAGCTACCAGATGCACATAATGTAGAGTGAATCAAATTAAATCCAAATGGAAAAACAGTCAAATGCCTTGTAACAGCGTAATGCTGGGTGTTGTACCTCCTCAGTTTGCTGGCTCCTGTCACCGGAACGATTGGAAGGGAAATCATCCCCAGCCAAATCCCTTACACTGCTGCCGTTGTTTTCACAATTAGTGGCATCTCCTCGTTAGGTTTACCGGCAGCGTGTGGGTCATGCTTCCTAGTTTAATGTCCAAAACAAGCCTCCGAAAAGGAAGCCCCCAACCCTGCAGGGCGGCCTCTTTCAACGGGCACGGAGAAGCCCGCCACTTCACACTCCATGAAAAAACAATAGAGGCCCACTTCAGGAAACAGGATGCCTTTATTCCGAGAATACAGCACAGCCCTTCCTGCAGTCCAACTAGTTTCGGCACTACAGCCTTGCTCACGGACAGGAAGTTTCACGAAGTGCATCTGTGCCTACATTTTTATAACGTTTCTGGTCACCTGACTGCTTGTAGCCTGCATTTCCCATAGTGCATCATTTAATACAGGTAAGTAATGTTTTGGAGAAAAGTTCCTCATTGTGCTGGCAAAAGGAACGTAATCTGCTCAGCTACCAGATGCACATAATGTAGAGTGAATCAAATTAAATCCAAATGGAAAAACAGTCAAATGCCTTGTAACAGCGTAATGCTGGGTGTTGTACCTCCTCAGTTTGCTGGCTCCTGTCACCGGAACGATTGGAAGGGAAATCATCCCCAGCCAAATCCCTTACACTGCTGCCGTTGTTTTCACAATTAGTGGCATCTCCACAGTAGGTTTACCGGCAGCGTGTGGGTCATGCTTCCTAGTTTAATGTCCAAAACAAGCCTCCGAAAAGGAAGCCCCAACCCTGCAGGGCGGCCTCTTTCAACGGGCACGGAGAAGCCCGCCACTTCACACTCCATGAAAAAACAATAGAGGCCCACTTCAGGAAACAGGATGCCTTTATTCCGAGAATACAGCACAGCGCTTCCTGCAGTCCAACTAGTTTCGGCACTACAGCCTTGCTCACGGACAGGAAGTTTCACGAAGTGCATCTGTGCCTACATTTTTATAACGTTTCTGGTCACCTGACTGCTTGTAGCCTGCATTTCCCATAGTGCATCATTTAATACAGGTAAGTAATGTTTTGGAGAAAAGTTCCTCGTTGTGCTGGCAAAAGGAACGTAATCTGCTCAGCTACCAGATGCACATAATGTAGAGTGAATCAAATTAAATCCAAATGGAAAAACAGTCAAATGCCTTGTAACAGCGTAATGCTGGGTGTTGTACCTCCTCAGTTTGCTGGCTCCTGTCACCGGAACGATTGGAAGGGAAATCATCCCCAGCCAAATCCCTTACACTGCTGCCGTTGTTTTCACAATTAGTGGCATCTCCTCAGTAGGTTTACCGGCAGCGTGTGGGTCATGCTTCCTAGTTTAATGTCCAAAACAAGCCTCCGAAAAGGAAGCCCCCAACCCTGCAGGGCGGCCTCTTTCAACGGGCACGGAGAAGCCCGCCACTTCACACTCCATGAAAAAACAATAGAGGCCCACTTCAGGAAACAGGATGCCTTTATTCCGAGAATACAGCACAGCGCTTCCTGCAGTCCAATATATATATATATGTGGTAATTCAATCTGTTTCAGTAGGTACGCTCTCAGAAATCACTAGACCCAGAAAAAAATGCTAGAAAACTGCTGGTTTAATCAACACAACGCGTTTCGCCTTCCGGCTTGATCACGTGATCAAGCCGGACGGCGAAACGCGTTGTGTTGATTAAACCAGCAGTTTTCAGGCATTTTTTTCTGGGTCTAGTGATTTCTGAGAGCGTACCTACTGAAACAGATTGAATTACCACATTTAAATAGCCGGTTTTCTCCGCCGGCGTGCACGCTACTCTCCAAGGGTCCATTCGAGTACGGAAGGAGTTGTCCGCCCATACGTTTTATATATATATATATATATATATATATATATATATATATATATATTACCTACTGGCGGTCGCCAGTAGGTAGTTATAGTTAGGACCCCTTTTCCATAGGAAATCCGCAACTTTCTATTTTGAATAACTTTGGCGCCGGTCGATGAATCCTCGCGAATTTCTCGAAATAGGTGGGGCGCTACGCTCCGCTCCTACCCTGAAAGTCTCGGGGGGATCCGTCTAGCGGGGGCTGAGATAAAAGGGGGGTCCCAAAACGCGTTTTTCCCATGCATTTTTCCATAGGACCTTTAGAACGAGCTACAGCCCGAACGGCTGAACAGAATTACTCAAAATTTGGCAGAGAGGTAGTCCCTAGGTCAAGGAAGTGCCTTTTGTAGGTTTGGTGTAAATCTGTTCAGTAGATTCTGAGAAAATAGCCTTTAAATCAATATATATATCTGAGCCCGCTTACGGTACGCTTACCGTACGCTTACGGTAAGCGTACGGTGGCGTGCGCGAGCGCGATTCTGATTGGCTCTTAGATCTTAGTAAACATTCGAATCGGTCGAAACCAGGAAGCGGCGGCCGCCATTTTGTGTATTTCACTCTGAAAAAAAAGAGTGAAAACAAGGAAAGGGGGCAATGAGGAGAGTTACAGACCCCCTAACATTTGTAAGGGGGTCAAAGAAGGACAGAAAAGTACAAAAAAATCATTTATTGATTTTAAAAAAAATCACGGGGTACGCGTACGGTAAGCTTACGGTAAGCGTACGGTAAAAAAAATAAAAAAAAATAAATGAAAAGCAGATTTAAGAGTTTAGATATTAGGGGGCTCTAAAAAGAGCCGTTGTGTTTATGAAGTGATTTTTTAGTGGTACCTACAAGTAAGTACCGATGCAGAGTCTAAGGTTCAAGAGGAAGACTCTGTTCCCTTCATCATTGAAGTGCACACCATCTCCTCTATAAATGTCTTGCATGTCATAACGCAAGTTGTTGTGGTAAATGGCACCCATACCATAGTCACGGAGGAAAGCAGAAACAGATTTGTTGACGTGCTTTCTTGCTTTGTCAATCTGTGGACAGAAATGATTGGACCAGTTCCATTTTTGCCTTTGGCATATGTTGGAAAACACAAAGGCAGTTTTAGGGAAAAGTGTAAACAGTTGTGCAAAGGTGTCCTTCATAAGCATTTCCAGACCTACCCCAGTCAAAGTGCCTAGGTCATTGCCACCACAGTGCACTATTATGAGGTCAGGGTGTTGGATTTGAATGAAGGATTTCACCAATGGCATCAATTGGTGCCACTTTAACCCTCTCTGACCAATCCATTTAATGTCTACATTTGGCAAAGCAAGGTCTCTCACCATACCTGTTTTCTCTGCAAACTTTTCACTCCAGAAGACATAGCTGTGTCCTACAATCCACACTGTGAACATCTTCAAAGGAGATCTGGATGCACTCAGGAGGTGTATTTCAGTAGAATGGTAAAAAGAAATGAAAGACAGTTTGGAAATGGAGGCATACATATTTTTTTCAAAACAAAAAGAACTGATTGGCTGTTTCATACCATTCTAGAATAAAAACTAGGCTGTATGTGTAAATTAATAGAAGCATGTTTTGTATTGGTAAAAAAAAATGTGTAACCAAAGAACAGTACTATGGATTTGCTGTTAGGTTTGAAAAGTCAAGCACTCTTGCTCTGTGGAATTGAAACATTGTTTGGCGAACTTCTGACCTAACTCAACACAGCAGTGTTCCATGAGCTGTTGCTATGGTAGCAGGCAGAAGTCAAGTTGGGGGAAGGGTACTAGGCAGAAGTCAAGTTGGGGGAAGGGTACTTTTGGAAAAGGGTTGGTTTTCAACCAATAGAAATGTGTGATTACATTTGAAAAAAAGGGGGAAGCACTGAGATTTGAAACTTACAAGTATATGTGTGGAAAAATAGAGGGAAAGTTTGCCATTATCTGGTTCTGCTGAGAGGAGAGAGGTGAACACAACAGAGATCCTGGCTCTGATAATCTGCTGTTTGAGTGTCACATTTCTTTCACAACTAACTAATTTTAAAGGTGAGTTTACAGTTTGAGAGGGGATGTATGTGGTAACTTAAGAAATGAATAATAGAAATGGAAATTGTTTTTGTTGTAGTTACACATGGAGGTTTCATAATGTGTCAGTCTGTAAAAGTGATTTTCACTTGCCCAAAAAAAAGAGCAGTAAGTGTGCTTTCAAATTGGCAAAGAAATTTCGTTTTGTGACTAATGTGAAAACATGACTCTGTGTGCAGAGAGGAATTATAGGCAGAGATTTATTGCGTATTGCTCTGGTGATTTCACAGTTGCATTAGATGGAAAGGGGGAGCAAATTTTTGGAGGAAGAAGCAGAGTCTTAGCACACACCCAGCTGCTTTTCATGTAGAATCATGCACAGTATTTACAAGCGAGTGGGGTTTTCAGGTTTCAGTCTGTAATGCAAATACATTCAGCATCACTAAGGCTGGTTGCCCTTGCTGGAGTGTAGGCAGTCACCGAGAATACACATGGTGGTGGTCTGAAAAAACAGTTTGGACATGTGCATTTAAATAAATCAAAAAAAGTGGTTTCATAATGTGTCAGTCTGTAAAAGTGATTTTCACTTGTAAAAAGTGATTTTCACTTGCCCCGAAAAAAAAAAGAGCAGTAAGTGTGCTTTCAAATTGGCAAAGAAATTTCGTTTTGGGACTAATGTGAAATCATGACTCTGTGTGCAGAGAGGAATTATAGGCAGAGATTTATTGCGTATTGCTCTGGTGATTTCACAGTTACATTAGATGGAAAGGGGGAGCGTATTTTTGGGGGAAGAAGCAGAGTCTTAGCACACACCCATGTGCTTGCCATGTATAGTCATGCACAGTATTTACAAGCGAGTGGGGTTTTCAGGTTTCAGTCTGTATTGCAAATACATTCAGCATCACTAAGGCTGGTTGCCCTTGCTGGAGTGTAGGCAGTCACCGAGAATACACATGGTGGTGGTCTGAAAAAACAGTTTGGACATGTGCATTTAAATAAATCAAAAAAAGTGGTTTCATAATGTGTCAGTCTGTAAAAGTGATTTTCACTTGCCCCGAAAAAAAAAGAGCAGTAAGTGTGCTTTCAAATTGGCAAAGAAATTTCGTTTTGGGACTAATGTGAAAACATGACTCTGTGTGCAGAGAGGAATTATAGTCAGAGATTTATTGCGTATTGCTCTGGTGATTTCACAGTTGCATTAGATGGAAAGGGGGAGCGAATTTTTGGGGGAAGAAGCAGACTCTTAGCACACACCCATGTGCTTGCCATGTATAATCATGCACAGTATTTACAAGCGAGTGGGGTTTTCAGGTTTCAGTCTGTAATGCAAATACATTCAGCATCACTAAGGCTGGTTGCCCTTGCTGTAGTGTAGCAGTCTGGACATGGGCTTTTTAAAAAATCTGAAAAGTGGTTTCATAATGTGACAGTTTGTAAAAGTGATTTTCAGTTGCCCAAAAAAAAGAGCAGTTAGTGTGCATTCAAATTGGCAAAGAAATTTCGTTTTGTGACTAATGTGAAAACATGACTCTGTGTGCAGAGAGGAATTATAGGCAGAGATTTATTGCGTATTGCTCTGGTGATTTCACAGTTGCATTAGATGGAAAGGGGGAGCGAATTTTTGGAGGAAGAAGCAGAGTCTTAGCACACACCCATGTGCTTGCCATGTATAGTCATGCACAGTATTTACCAGCGAGTGGGGTTTTCAGGTTTCAGTCTGTAATGCAAATATATTCAGCATCACTAAGGCTGGTTGCCCTTGCTGGAGTGTAGGCAGTCACCGAGAATACACATGGTGGTGGTCTGAAAAAACAGTTTGGACATGTGCATTTAAATAAATCAAAAAAAGTGGTTTCATAATGTGTCAGTCTGTAAAAGTGATTTTCACTTGTAAAAAGTGATTTTCACTTGCCCCGAAAAAAAAAAGAGCAGTAAGTGTGCTTTCAAATTGGCAAAGAAATTTCGTTTTGGGACTAATGTGAAAACATGACTCTGTGTGCAGAGAGGAATTATAGGCAGAGATTTATTGCGTATTGCTCTGGTGATTTCACAGTTGCATTAGATGGAAAGGGGGAGCGAATTTTTGGGGGAAGAAGTAGAGTCTTAGCACACACCCATGTGCTTGCCATGTATAGTCATGCACAGTATTTACAAGCGAGTGGGGTTTTCAGGTTTCAGTCTGTAATGCAAATACATTCAGCATCACTAAGGCTGGTTGCCCTTGCTGGAGTGTAGGCAGTCACCGAGAATACACATGGTGGTGGTCTGAAAAAACAGTTTGGACATGTGCATTTAAATAAATCAAAAAAAGTGGTTTCATAATGTGTCAGTCTGTAAAAGTGATTTTCACTTGCCCCGAAAAAAAAGAGCAGTAAGTGTGCTTTCAAATTGGCAAAGAAATTTCGTTTTGGGACTAATGTGAAAACATGACTCTGTGTGCAGAGAGGAATTATAGGCAGAGATTTATTGCGTATTGCTCTGGTGATTTCACAGTTGCATTAGATGGAAAGGGGGAGCGAATTTTTGGGGGAAGAAGCAGACTCTTAGCACACACCCATGTGCTTGCCATGTATAATCATGCACAGTATTTACAAGCGAGTGGGGTTTTCAGGTTTCAGTCTGTAATGCAAATACATTCAGCATCACTAAGGCTGGTTGCCCTTGCTGTAGTGTAGCAGTCTGGACATGGGCTTTTTAAAAAATCTGAAAAGTGGTTTCATAATGTGACAGTTTGTAAAAGTGATTTTCACTTGCCCAAAAAAAAGAGCAGTTAGTGTGCATTCAAATTGGCATAGAAATTTCGTTTTGTGACTATTGTGAAAAGAAATGTAGTAATATATTTAAATACAATAAAGGAATTTTTTTTTTGTTTTTTTCAGGTATTGCTGAAGAGCAGTGAACAAAATTTAAGATGCCTACAAAATCCAGAGTTCAAAAAACGCTAAAAAAAAAACTATATTTGAAGACAACTGGAGGACCAAAGTTAGTAGAAGATGCTCATGTTGGGAAAAAGAAAAAATCTTCTGGTAAGCAGAAAAAACAATTTCTTAAAAATATATTCAAAACAAGGAAAAATGTACAAAATGTCTGTACTGGAAAGAATGTTACGAAACGAACAGAACAGGAAAAAATGGAGAATTTAGTTAATGCAAATATACCTTCTGCAACTGAAAAGATTTACATAAACAGAAAAACAGCGTTTAAAGAGATACGTAGAAAAATGTTTCAGAGAAGAGTTATGTCCAATTTGATAAAGGATGTGAAGAAATATAAGCAAAAGGCAAAATATTACAAGAGAAAAAAAGAAATTGAAGCCATTGCAGCAAAGGCATTAGAATTAAAAAGGAAACTATTCATATTAATTTTGAATAGGATGCGTACATTAGACAAAATGGTTAATGTACTGAAATCACATAGCAAAAGGAAAAGAGTAGTGAACAGAACAAACTTTTGTAAAGTGTTTTTAGGAAAGTGGATGCATAGTTCAAGTAGTGAACCTTTTTTTAATGAAGAGAGCTATTTTCAAAGTAATAGTTTGCTGCATGCAGTTGACACCAGAGGTCGTTCATACGAAGTAACAAATGGTTGCATAATGGAGAAGGAGATAATGGTTCCAAGAGATGAGGTACAAGTGATGGCAGATGAGGCAATGGGGAGACGTCCTAAAGCCCCAGTGTACACTTGGAATTGTAGTAGTATTTGCACTGTGCGTCAGGAATCTATTGACAAATTTCGTGAGTTTCTAAGAGAATATAGTAAAAAAAAGTGTAAAACAGAAGATTAAGGTGCTTCAAAGTCTGGATCCATGCAGAGTGAGAGAGAATACTGGTTTGCAGGGTCATTCTCTGGCTTGTCTATCTAGAAAAGTGTGCAATAGTGTTTTCCATCATTTTAGGATGCTGGCTGTTCATCATACTGAAATGAGAAAGTTTGTGAGACGGTTGTATTTTGCCAAAAGTCCAGCAATAAAGTTAAATGAATTGAATAGGGCTCTGTTCCGAGGAACAGTATCAGATGTAGAGAAGGTTGTTGATGAAATTCAGTTTTGTTACTTTGGTCCTGAACAAAACAGTGCAGAGAAGGACACAGTAAATGAGGAAGAAGTGGAAGAGAATGTAGAACCCTCTGTAAGTAACACATTTAATGATCACATAACAAAATTTGCAATAGTCTCTAATGAAAGACCAAATTTTACTTGTATTTGTTGCCGCAGAACTCATTATAGAAAACAAACTAGGAATGTTGATCTCTACAGAAAGAGTGAAAATGAAGATAATTATAAGTGGAAGGATTTTGCCACATATATATTTCTAGAAAATTGTTTTGAATTGGGTGAAGATCAGCGTATTTGTAAATACTGTTACAACAAGTTAGAGGAAAATAGAATGCCAACCAGAGCTGTACATAATAATTTAGAATTGGATGCTATTCCTGCTGAACTTTCTGAATTAAATACATATGAGTCTATACTCATTCAATGTGTTCATCCGTTCCAGACCATAGTACGTATGGAGCCCAAAACTGGTAAATTACCTCCTTCAGATTTACTGAGAGGTTTAAAAGGTAGAGTGGTGTATTTGCCCTTGGATTTGAAAAAAAATATGGAAACTATTGATGCGGATACTTTGGAAACTGAACCATTAATTATTCTGGTTAATGGTGTACCTACAAAGAATAAGAAGATTTGGCAGGAGCTGGTAGATGTGCGGAAAGTACAAAGAGCAAATTTGTATTTGAAAAAAAATAACAAATGGTATGAATCAATTTATATAGAAGAAGAAGAAGAAGAAGAAGAAGATTTACAAGGATACACAGAAATACCAACTGGACAAATTGAAAAAGTGGACAAGTCAAAGGAAGAAGAAATTTATGAACATTTTAGCATACATCCTCTTCATTCGAAAGAAGTTATGGGAGACAATATTGATCTCTTTCAGATGAAGAAAGCAAAAGGAAGTCCCGTGAGTGTATGGGAGGAGAGCTTGGAAGCTCGATGTTTTCCCCAGCTGTTTCCTAAAGGAAAAGGAGGACGATACGATGAACGTCCGGAACAGATTCCAGCTTCTGAGTATCGGACTACAAGACTATATGCTGAAGATCCCAGATTTCGACAAAGTATTCCTTATTTGTTCCATCTTTTATTTGAAAGCGACTTGTCTGCACTGTCTTATGCAGTAAATCACATTTTAAAAAGTGGAGTACATTTACAAAATGTGTCTGCTAAGGATTTTATGGAGAAAGTGCAGCACCGAGATGATCATTTGGAAACACAACTGATCAATCTGATGGCTTGTCAGCGTGGGACAAATGAATATTGGTACCGACGCCATGGTGAACTAAAATGCATGTTACGGAATTTAGGAACACCAACATGGTTCCTTACCCTAAGCTGTGCCGAGTACGCTTGGGATGATTTACTGGATTTTCTACGAGAGGCCAATTCAAACATTAAAAACATCGAATACAAGACAGCAGGAGAACTGTGCTCATTGGATCCGGTTAATGTTTGCAGATATTTCAATCATAGATTTGAGGCTATGATGTCCTTCATCTGCAATAAAAAAAATCCACCCCTTGGAGAAGTAGTGGATTTCTTTTGGAGAAAAGAGTACCAGGCAAGAGGTGCTCCTCATATTCATATGCTGTTGTGGATCAAGGATGCCCCAAAGTTTGGAACAGATGCTGATGAAGCAGTGTTATCTTACATTGAAGAATATGCAACATGTGCTATACCAAAAAGCACAGAAGAGAACAAGTTAAAGGAGCAAGTTTTACGTTTCCAAAGTCATCGGTGTGGAAAATACTGTCGACGGAAATACAAGAGCAAAGAAAAATACTACACTAAGGGCCTCATGTAGGTAAATAAATTTTACCGGTTCTTAAATACCGAGCCGTACCGAATCGGTAAATTAGAATCGGTAAGTTATATGTAGGTAAAAATTCGGTAACAGTTACCGATTCGGTAACATTCGGTAAATACGAATCGGAATTCACCGATTCGGTAAATACCGAGGTGATAATTACCGATTCGGAAAATACCGAGGTGGTATCTACCGAATCCGAAAATACCGAGGTGGTATCTACCGAATCGGAAAATACCGAATCGGTATGTACGGATTCGGTAAATAACATCACATGACTTGACGAAACAGCTAATCCTGTGCAACGACAGCCCACCCAACCAGGAACTGCCCACACCCAGGCAGGTGTACACAATTAGCCGAAGTGGCCACACCCAGGCAGGTGTACATAATTAGCCGACCCTGGAGAGGCTTGGAGTGCAGAGGAGAGGCAGGGAGCAGTTGCATGTGCGAGCGGGAAACGAACAGCATGTCCAGCCAGAGAACACAGAAAGACGGAGGGGAAAGGAGGAGGAAGCTCAAATTCAGCCCCAAGGAACTCCAGGTGCTGGTGGAGGAGGTGGTGAAGCAGCACCAGAAGCTGTTTGGGAGGCAATCCCTGCAAGTGCCTGAGGCCGAAAAGCGCAACATATGGCTGGCCATCCAGGCGCAGGTCAATGCTGTGGGAGTGACCCACAGGGACATTGAGGTCCTCAAAAAGCGCTGGTATGACCTGAGGATTGTGACCAAGAGGAAGATGGGCGACATCCAGAAGGAGGCCAGCCAGACCGGAGGTGGAACCAACAGGGCACCTGCCCTCACCGAACTGGAGGAGCTGGTGGCGGCCACAATCGAGCAAGAGAGCGTCGTGGGTCTTGGGGACGCCGACAGCTCTGCCAGAGCCGCAACACACCAAGGTAAGACGAAAGCACAGCAATGTAGCCTCCCCTACCCCTATCCCACATTCCCCATTGTGAAACGAGAATCACACTGCAGTCCACACGTGTCAGTGCAGACAGGCAATGCATTCCGGGAGATGTAGTCAGGGCAACACTAACCATGACGTAAATGTTACAGGGCAACAAGGCATGTCACGCACTCGAGGCACAAGGAGACAGAGGACAGATTGGAATGTGAAATGATTTATTGTGACGCTTGCAATGCAGCCCTTCGGGGACACTGAGCCAATGTTGTTTTTCTGTCCACAGATGTGACATCATGCAGTACAGGGCATGCTGCAGGGGAGACGGCACACCGGCCACAAAAATCACCTCTAGCCAGCACGAGTTCAGACCAGGGAGCAGGCCCACTTGCAGCCGCACCACCAACACAGCCAGCCTCGCCGCACACAGAGCCAGCATCACCTCACCGAGAGCCAGCATCACCACAACCACAGCCAGCATCGCCACTCATGTTCGAATCACCGGCCACATCTCCGCTTGCAGGTGTGAGAATGAGGAGGCGTCCAGCAGCCAGGCTACGAGCCTTCGACACCTCGTCAGACGACAGCATGGGCCCAGAAGACCGCACCGGGCCCCAGGAAGGGAGCCATCCCACTGTGCCCCACACCTCACAGGCAGCACAGACGGGAGCAAGAGGGCGCCGCAGGTCGCGTGTCCAGAGTCCACCAGCACCCACTGACGGCCATGGTGTCTTCTTGGGGCTCGAGGGCCAAATGTTGAAGCAACAGCGCCTGCAATCAAAGGCAGTTATGTCAGTCCAGAGGCACATGCGGGTGATGAAGACAAGCTTAGTCAACATGGACACAAACATTGGCGGCATGGCTGCGGGCATTCGGGACATGTCCCAGTCAATCCAGCAGTTGTGCAGCAAATTAGATGCTGACATCGAAGCACGGCGCCGGGAACGCCAGAGAAGGGACACTACCAGCAGGGCACTCAACCGTCTGGCAACTGCGACTTCCCTACTTTGCCGGCGCTCTGTGACGATGCAGGAGGGCCTAACACAGTGCTGCAGCGACCTGTCTCGGGGGATGGTGCAGGTGACAAGTGCACTAGGGGTGCTATTGACTAGTCAGGCGTCGACAACTGCTGCAGGGGATGCTGCGGAGAGCATCGACACCAGCAGCAGCATCACACCCCCCGTCCCCGAAGCACGCAGGAGCAGCAGGCGGCTTGGGGTTGGCTCTAGTGAGGATGCACAGGCCGTGCAATCCACCACTGCAGCGCGTATGCTCAAACATTGATGTGGCCCTGCTTAGCCACTTCCCATTGGGTGACGTAACCCTGGACATACTCCTTGTATAGATGGTATATTGCCAGATTGGCCTGTTCATGTGTTCATGGCGTGGTGCCACATTAAACTACGTCATGACTTCTCACAACTCGCTGTGTCCCCTCACTTACTCAGAAATAGTTGCATGTGATCTCTGCCCGTCTCTCTCTCCCATCGATTGCAGTTGGCACTCTAGCTGCGCTGCCCTCTGGCTGGCCTGACTCATCCTCGTTGTCCTCAAAATATGTTAGTTCCACATCTGTACCTTTTTTCGTGGCAAGGTTGTGCAGCATTGCACAAGTGGCAATAATCTTGCAGCAGGTGATGGGTTTGTACTGGCGTGCGCCTCCGCTCTTGTGGAGGCAGCGGAACCTGCTCTTCAGTAGTCCAAACGTGCGCTCCACCACATTGCGTGTTGTTTTGTGGGCCACGTTGTATCGTCTCTCACTCTGGGTTGCTGGGTGTAGGTAGGGAGTGAGGATGAATGAACGGCATGCATATGCACTGTCGCCTGGATGAGTAAAAGGGAACCATCAGTTACATGCCTCTATACACTCTGATTTGCAGGTTTCAAGGGGCGTCACTGTTACTTACCCAGCAGGTATCCCTCTCCGAATTCTCCGGCACTCAGTCGTGTGTAGATCCCACTATTCTGGAAGATGTAAGAGTCGTGGGTGCTCCCAGGAAACTTTGCAACAATATCTGTGATGATGTTCCCTGCATCACAGATCACCTGCACATTGATGGAGTGGGTGGACTTCCTGTTCCTGTAGATGTGCTCTGTATCAGCTGGTGGACAGATTGGGATGTGTGTACCATCAATACAGCCGATGACATGGGGGAACTGTGCCATGTGATAAAAGTCTGTTTTTGTTTTCTGCAGTGCAGCCTGTGTGTTTGGGAAGCTTATGTAGTGGTGCATTCTCTGCATCATGGTATCCAGGAACTTCCTGAAGAAACGGGACAGGCAACTCTGGGATACACCACCCACCGCAGCTATCACCACCTGATAACTGCCGGATGCCAGTAGATGTAGGCTGCAGAGCACCTGCACATGTGGTGGTATGGCGTGCGCCCTTCTTGTTGGCTGGTCCAGGAGTGGGTGCAGGTCCCTTATCAGGTCCATGATGGTTTCGGGGTGTAGCCTGTACCTCTCATGTATCTCTGCATCAGTCAGCTGGAATAGTGTGATGCGCTGTCTGTAGATTTGTTCCTCCCGTCGCCACACCCTCAGTCCTGCTGCCTGTAGACGTAGGCGCCTTGCAATGACGTACATGGCGGCCATGTTGTCCACGCTGTTGCATTTTGGGATTGCTTATGTGCATTGTTGATGGTTACCACCTGCTTTCAATCCGTGTTAATTACCGACTCTTATTTACCGATTTTCCTGGATTTCTTAATTACCGACTGCTCCTACATGTCATTTTAAATTTTTACCACTTCATATTTACCACTTCATATTTACCGATTCGTTAATTATGTATTCGGTAAATATGAATCGGTATTTTAGAATTCGGTAACTATGAATCGGTATTTACCGCCTCATATTTACCGAAAAGTGGTTTTTGGACTCCTACATCTCACTTGTCTGGATACCGGTCGGTAACGGCATATTTACCGAAAATCGGCCGTTACCGACCGGTATTTCGCTACCTACATGAGGCCCCAAATGTCGATTTGGATTTCCTAGACCTGTTCTTTCAAATGGAAGAGTCAACAGTTTTATGTCAGCTGTGAGACATACTGTCACAAGAAAATCACCTAAGAATACCTACAACCTAAAAAGAAAAGAAGAATCAAAAAATATAAATGACTACAACCCAGTCATTTTATCCATGTGGAACGCTAACATGGATATACAGTATGTAGCTGACAATTCCATTGCTGTTGCTCGATATGTAACGTCTTACATTACGAAATCAGAAAAAACAGAATTGAAGGAAATGTGGGAAGAGATTTCTCACGAGAAGACTGTCAGTAAGAAGCTGTACAGTTTCAGTTTGAAGATGTTATCGCATCGAGAAATTGGATCCTACGAATGTTCAGATAGGTTATCTTCTGCAAGTCTCTACTCGAAGTCAAGAAGAATAATTTGGGCAAGTTTAGGCCTTGCAGCAATGAGAAATCGGGTACTGAAATCTGTAGGAGAAATTGAATATTTGGCCGAGAATGACCCAGAAAGTACAGATATTTTGAAAACAAACATGTTGGACACATATTATCCCAAGAGAAGTCAACATCTGGAGAACATGTGTCTCTATGAAGTGCTGCAGAACTACATTTATTCACGGAAAGCCACAGAAGACATCAATAATGGAAAATATAAAGTCGTTGGTGAAGAAGGATGTTTGGTGAAGCAAACAAAAGGAAGTTTGATAAATCACCGGAAGCTGAGTTGCGACACTACTGACAAGAAGGAATTTTACTACTTGGCTCTTTTACAGTTGTTTAAACCATGGCGTACAGAGGATGAACTACTGGGAGAATTCCAGAGCTATGAAGATTCTTTTAATGCTTGCAAAGACAGCATACAATGCAGTACATTCTCAACTTATCTGCAAATGTTAAATGAAGAAATTGATCAGGAAACTACAATTGCAGCAGAAATCGCTAGAGATAGTTCTCAGGACAGCCAAAGTTCAGGAACACTCAGTCAAGATCCCCTAGGACAACCAATCATTGAAAATGAAGCATCAATAGCCATGAATGAAGTGGAAACGGCTATGAATCAAGCTCAAGAAGAATTTATAGACTTAGAAAATTTGGAAAGACAACTGAATCAAGAGCAGCAACAAATTTATGAAGAGATCAAAAACAAAATTGATCACGGATTTCTACATGCAAAAAAACAGTGCTCATGCACATCATTTCATCCAATCAGGATGTATGTAAGCGGACAAGCTGGAACTGGAAAAAGTTTCCTAATAAAAGTCATCAGAAGTTACCTACAGCAAAAAACGGATTCTACTTTGTCTTGTGTGGTTACTGCTCCAACTGGGTTAGCAGCATATAACATAAAAGGAATCACTTTACATCGTTTGCTAATGTTACCAGTGGAGCATGAGAACAAAATACAATTCAACAAGCTAACTGGAGAAGCATCCTTGGAAGTTTCAAGAGTATTGAAGAAGATGCAAGTTCTCATTATTGATGAGGTGAGCATGGTGTCAAACTTAATGCTTGCCTTTGTGCATTTAAGAATGCAGCAAATTTTGAAGACAGACTATGACATGTTATTTGGTGGAAAACACGTCATAGTTTTTGGAGATCTTCTGCAGCTTACTCCAGTTAAAGGACAACCAGTGTTTAATACTGTCACACATGAAGACACGAAGAAGTCCTTGGGAAGCATCGGAAATACAAATATTTGGTCCTTCTTTGAGTACAAGGAACTTACTACTAATATGAGGCAAGCAAGCGATGAAGAATATGGAAGTATTCTGAAAGATATCAGGATTGGACTACTCACAGAAGTTGGCAAAAAAACATTACAGAGTCGGCTGCTACATAATTTATTTCCAAAGGAAGAAATAGTTGCAGAGAAGATATACAAGAACATTGCAGAAAACAAAAGTGTCATCTGCTTAATGCCAACTCTACGTGAATGCTCAATATTCAATGAGGAGCTTTTGAAATTGGAAAAGGAAGAGATCAGGAAATTGGAAGCAGTGGACAAAATTGAGGATGGAAGAATTAGTGTCACAGTAAAAGGCAAACTGAAAAATAAATTGGACTCACTAGAGAAGAACATCTCCAAAACAGCTGGATTAGAAAAAAATCTATATGTTTGCATGAACTGTAGAGTATTTTTAAGGAGAAATTTGGATGTTGAAAAAGGTTTAGTTAATGGAGCAATGGGAAGAGTTGTGGGTTTTATTAATTACCAGAAAAAAGAAGGAGTTGAATGTTTAAAAATAAAATTTGATCAGATAGAAGAAGTTAAAGATATTTGTCGTTGTACAGTACGTTTTATGCTTGTGAAAGACTTATATGTACGTAGGAAGCAGTTTCCGTTTTCTCTAGCATATGCTGTAACTATTCACAAGTCTCAAGGATTGACTGTAGATTGTGCATTTGTGAACATTGGTTCAACTGTGTTCAAAGAAGGTATGGCATATGTAGCTTTGTCACGAGTGAAAACATTATCAGGTTTATTCATGATAGACTTTGATGACTCAAAAGTTAGTGCTGATACAAACTGTGTAAAGGAGTATAATAGATTAAGAAGAAGCTATGCTCCTCATTTAGGTCAGTATCCTGTGTTGGAGAAACGTGTAGTTTCTCGTAAAAGAAAAAATGAGAATATCTGTAATGAAGATGTAGAGAAGAGGAAAAAAAAGAGGAGTGATGTAATTGCAAGCAAAAAGAAAAAGGAAAATGAAGAACAGGTTGTAGGATGTCATTTTGAAAATAGCTCTGGTGTCAACTGCTACGCAAATGTAGTGCTGAATGTTGCATTTTATCTGAAAAGTTTGCAAGAGCAGATAATAGTAAATCAGGGAAAAAGATTCTGTTCAGAGCTGAGTCTCCTTTTTCAAAAGCTGAGTAAAGATAAAACTCAAATAGAAAGTGCTACTGAAATTAGAAAACTTTTAGATGTATGTTCAGGACGAACACAGTTTTCTCAAAATGAACAGCAAGATGCACATGAATTTTTGATGTATTTTCTTCAGGTAGTGGAAGAAGAAGGAGTTCCCATTGACATTTTTTTTGGTCTCTCTTATAAATGGGAACATAGTTGTGATAATTGTTATAATATATGTGGCTCTATTGTTGATAATGAAAGATTTATTTATTTGACATTGCCAGAGAGTAAAACAGTCACTTTTGCAAAATTAGTTAAAGATGCTAATCATAGCATGAAATGTAGTGAGTGTAATTCTGACATGTTTTCAACATTAATTTTAAAGGAATACGGACAGTATGTAATTTTAATGATGCAACGATGTAGAGCTGATGGTTCAAAATTGGATACTTTAATAAAGAAGTTTACAGGACAGCAATTATCAATTTCTGGAAAAACTTTTGTAACTGTTGCAATAATTTTTCATGATGGACCTACTGTTACTTCTGGACATTACACAGTTTATCTTAAATGTGAAAAAGGCTGGACATTGTGTAATGATTCCCAATTGATTTTCAAACAACGTTTGCCTTTTGATTTAGCAAATTCCTATCTAATCTTCCTGAAACCTAAATTTTAGACAGATTTGGCAAGATCTCGACAAAATAATTTTACCATTTTACTGGATTACCATTGCAATTTTGTAGAAAAAAGATTTTTTAAATTATCATTTGGCCTAATGGAAAGATAACCAATTGTAATGTGGACTTTTTAAATTTTAAATGAAACTTTGAAAAACCAATAATTTAGAGATTATCGGTAACTTCTGCACATTTTAAATTTTGGAATGTTATTGGACTGCCATTGGAAATTTTTTCAAAAATGATTTAAAAAATTACTATTTGGCCATGCGGAAAAGTAACCAATTCTATTGTGGACTTAATAAATTATTCAAAAAATTTTCGTGAACCAAAATGTTACAGAGAATCGGTGAGATCTGGACAAATTAAACTTTAGAATTTTATTGGATTACCGTTGGAAATTTATTCCAAAAAAAAATTTAAAATTACTATTTGGTCTAAAGGAAATGAAATCAGATGTATTTTGGAGTTATTTGAGATATAATATTGTGATTATACTTCTGAAACAAACATATCAGACGGTATTTTAAAGAAATAAGTATTGGTATTAGATGATATTTTTTTAGAATATTATGCATTTCTATAATGTTAAGTTTAAGTAAAAAAAGAATCAGGGCTTTTTTAATACAATCTTTGTGATTGTTATTTTTTTTTGCCCGCTGTAAAATGATGAATGCAATTGCTTTCACAATTTATAGTGAAATGCAATATATTCTGAAAACAGCAAAAATAAGGCAAAAATATTTTTGGGAAAAAAATGTAAATATGTGTACTGTATTATAAAATGTTTTAAAAATATTAATACTTTTTTCTTTTTTTCCAGATAGATATAGAAAATTTTCGAAAACTACAAACATTTTTAAAACTATTTTTTAAAAAAACAAATGAATAAATATTTTTTCAGTGAGTATGGTAAGTCAATAATAATAATTGTAGTCTCTCAAGGACCTTGTAATGTGTTTATTGATTTTTATTGTTTTTAAAAAAAAAAAAAAAAAAAAGTACGCGCACCGTACGCGTACGGTAAAAAAAAATAAAAAAAAGTTTTTAAAAACATATGTAAAAAAAAGATGAAAGATAAGGTTGGCTCTTAAAAGAACCGTTGTGTTCATGCAGGGACAGAGGAAAGGAAGCATGGGAAAATTATTCAAAGCGACAAATGTGCTGATCTATTTTGTTGTTCACTAGGGAAACACTGGTCTCCCTATGGCAAATTAGATCTTTACAAAATGTGCAATGAATATCAACCTTCCGAAATCGAGGGTTCATTTCCAGAGGGCCAGCAAAAGGAGATTCTCCCCCCACAGATGAAGGGCTCACCTGACCTGCAGAAGAAGGAGTCAGCCCTGCAGATGATGGTTCAGGCTGAGCTACTGTGGATGTACTGGCTCGTCTTTCTGAAGAGTTACCTCCAAAAAGATGACCATGTGTCCTTCTGTGTACATCCTGGAGGTGTCTCTTCATGGTGTGATTCCCAAAGGAATACTTCCTGTTAGGATTACCTCTAGAAAGTACACGCTTACACAGCTTACAAGTCACTAAGGGTGCATTTACCTTTTGCTGGCCTTCAGGAAAAGTAAAATAATCCCATACATAAGAGGGCTTTTGTTTCCTCGATCTCTGCCTCAAGACAGTGCTGCTAGTGCTAGCCTCACTCTCAGAAGAGCTCTGCTGTTCTGCCATCGTATCCCAAAGACAAACCAGCTCCTTCTCCCAAGGGATCACAAGCAGAAATGAGGGGAATGGGTGTGGTGTAGGAGAGTTCTAGAACTGAAAGTAGTTTCAACCAATCAAAAGTTGTGTTTCATGATCACATGACCTACCGTACGCTTACGGTATGCTTACGGCAAAAAGTGCGCATGCGCGTAAAAAAGACACGCGCTTGCGCGCATGCGCATAACAGTCACTCCCCGACACTTCCGCGTAACGTGCGCGTGTGGCGTAAGCGCGCACGCGTCCCACGCGCAGTACGCGCGGCTACGCAAAGTGCGTAACTATACGCAAGCAGCGTAGATAGATTACGGACGTTGCGTAAACCGTACGCTTACCGTGAGCTTACGGTACGCGTACTAAAAAAATATTTTTTTTTTTTAAAAAGTACTGCAAATAAATTTTACATGTTTATTTTAAAAAATATATTTAAAAAAAAATATTAAAGAATTTTAAAAATTTAATCATAGTCTTTATAAAAGGTAAGATAATTAAATTAAAAATATGTTAGAAAAAAAAAATAAAAAAATAAAAATTAGCATTTAAAAAACCTTGCAAATTCACTGAAAAAACCATGGGTTTCACACACGTTATAGTTAGGAATTAGCATTTAAAAAAACGTACAAATTCACTGAAAAAACCATAGGTTTCACACACGTTATAGTTAGGACTTAGCATTAAAAAAACCTTAGAAATTCAGTGAAAAAACCATAGGTTTCACACATGTTATAGTTAGCTGGACATTTTACTCGTAAAAAACCAATGAAATTGCCCCGTTATAGTTAGTTCAGCTAACTATAACTCGCGCGCCCGCAATGCACTGCTGATGACGTCACATATTACATCACTCATGACATGGTCAGTGACATCACTCATGACATCACTGATGACATCTCAAATGACATCACTGATGACATCACTGATGACATCATCCTTGTGATAGAGTGGCAGACCTCCTCTCACCCTAATATAACCTTTGACACACACATTCAAAAATAGAGACTAACATTTTCAAAACAAAGGACATACCAATACCAGTTACAACAACCTCTTCAGTAATTCTAAGATCCACATACACATCCACTCATTCACCAACAGTCCAATACAGTCACTCATACATGTACTCACTCATCATATGTACTCATACACCTATACATCCTGTTACACAATGCCACTCATCCATAGAGTTACTCACACACATAGTCACTCGTACTAATAAAGAATCAAACATACATTTACTTGCATATACAGTTATACACACACCACCATACTTACTTCTACGGAAACTTACACATACTTAGTCTTTTAAACAATCACTTATAGAAACACATACTTATTCATACAGGAACTCTTCCAATCTCTCACCCTTGCATATACTCACATATATACACCAATAGTCACATATACTAGTTTTAAACATATGTAGTTACTCATAAAGACACTATTGAGACAGTCATTCACTCACTAACACACCCATACACACACTCATCCACCCATACAGTCCTGCACACATGCTGTGTTCAACCCATACAAACAGTGAGTCACTCATTCATGCACCTATGCACTACGTAATACCCCCCATCGAACCATGCAGACACTCAGACTGATACTCAAAAAACCAACTAATAACCTATATAGACACCCATGTAGCTACTCACCAACCCATGCAGCCACTTATACACAAAGTGAGAGACTGATACAGATATATACATATTTAAACATTACTCACTAAAACATGTATTCACTATGATACACTTAATCAGTCAGTTAAACAATCAATTTTTCAAAAACAAATCATCCATTTAGACACTTATATACCCATTTATTCTTCCATCGACCTTGAGATATACATATATAAAACATATTTAATTTTCAGAAACACACACATTCACTGGATGATGTCGTCAGTGATGTCATCAGTGATGTCATTTGAGATGTCATCAGTGATGTCATGAGTGATGTCACTGACCATGTCATGAGTGATGTAATATGTGACGTCATCAGCAGTGCATTGCGGGCGCGCGAGTTATAGTTAGCTGAACTAACTATAACGGGGCAATTTCATTGGTTTTTTACGAGTAAAATGTCCAGCTAACTATAACATGTGTGAAACCTATCGTTTTTTCACTGAATTTCTCAGGTTTTTTAAATGCTAATTCCTAACTATAACGTGTGTGAAACCTATGGTTTTTTCAGTGAATATATATATTACCTACTGGCGGTCGCCAGTAGGTAGTTATAGTTAGGACCACGTTTCCATAGGAAATCCGCAATATTCTATTTTGAATAACTTTGGCGCCGGTCGACGAATCCTCGCGAATTTTTCAAAATAGGTGGGGCGCTACGCTCCGCTCCTTCCCTGAAAGTCTCGGGGGGATTCGTCAAGCGGGGGCTGAGATAAAAGGGGGGTCCCAAAACGCGTTTTTCCCATGCATTTTTCCATAGGACCTTTAGACAGGGCTACAGCCCGAACGGCTGAACAGAATTACTAGAAATTTGGCAGAGAGGTAGTCCTCAGGTCAAGGAAGTGCCTTTTGTAGGTTTGGTGTAAATCTGTTCAGTAGATTCTGAGTAAATAGCCTTTAAATCAATATATATATCTGAGCCAGCTTACGGTGCGCTTACGGTACGCTTACCGTACGCGTACGGTGGCGTGCGCGAGCGCGATTCTAATTGGCTCTTAGATCTTAGTAAACATTCGAATCGGTCGAAACCAGGAAGCTGCGGCCGCCATTTTGTGTGTTTCACTCAGAAAAAAAAGAGTGATAACAAGAAAAGGGGGCAAGGAGGAGAGTTACAGACCCCCTAACATTTGTAAGGGGTTCAAAGAAGGACAGAAAAGTACAAAGAAAACATTTATTGATTTTAAAAAAAATCACGGGGTACGCGTACGGTAAGCGTACGGTAAAAAAAAAAAAAAAAAAAGAAATGAAAATCAGATTTAAGTGTTTAGATATTAGGGGGCTCTAAAAAGAGCCGTTGTGTTTATGAAGTGATTTTTTTGTGGTACCTACAAGTAAGTACCGATGCAGAGTCTAAGGTTCAAGAGGAAGACTCTGTTCCCTTCATCATTGAAGTGCACACCATCTCCTCTATAAATGTCTTGCATGTCATAACGCAAGTTGTTGTGGTAAATGGAACCCATACCATAGTCACGGAGGAAAGCAGAAACAGATTTGTTGACGTGCTTTCTTGCTTTGTCAATCTGCGGACAGAAATGATTGGACCAGTTCCATTTTTGCCTTTGGCATATGTTAGAAAACACAAAGGCAGTTTTAGGGAAAAGTGAAAACAGTTGTGCAAAGGTGTCCTTCATAAGCATTTCCAGACCTACCCCAGTCAAAGTGCCTAGGTCATTGCCACCACAGTGCACTATTATGAGGTCAGGGTGTTGGATGTGCATGAAGGATTTCACCAATGGCATCAATTGGTGCCACTTTAACCCTCTCTGACCAATCCATTTAATGTCTACATTTGGCAAAGCAAGGTCTCTCACCATACCTGTTTTCTCTGCAAACTTTTCACTCCAGAAGACATAGCTGTGCCCTACAATCCACACTGTGAACATCTTCAAAGGAGAACTGGATGCACTCAGGAGGTGTAATTCAGTAGAATGGCAATATGAAAAGAAAGACAGTTTGGAAATGGAGGCATACATATTTTTTTCATAAAAAAAATAACTGATTGGCTGTTTCATACCATTCTAGAATAAAAACTAGGCTGTATGTGTAAATTAATAGAAGCATGTTTTGTATTGGTACAGAAAAATGTGTTACCAAAGAACAGTACTATGGATTTGCTGTTCGGTTTGAAAAGTCAAGCACTCTTGCTCTGTGGAATTGAAACATTGTTTGGCGAACTTCTGACCTGACTCCACACAGCAGTGTTCCATGAGCTGTTGCTATGGTAGCAGGCAGAAGTCAAGTTGGGGGAAGGGTACTAGGCAGAAGTCAAGTTGGGGGAAGGGTACTTTTGGAAAAGGGTTGGTTTTCAACCAATAGAAATGTGTGATTACATTTGAAAAAAAGGGGCAAGCACTGAGATTTGAAACTAACATGTATATGTGTGGAAAAAGAGAGGGAAAGTTTGCCATTATCTGCTTCTGCTGAGAGGAGAGAGGTGTAAAGAACAGAGATCCTGGCTCTGATAATCTGCTGTTTGAGTGCCACATTTCTTTCACAACTAACTAATTTTAAAGGTGAGTTTAGAGTTTGAGAGGGGATGTATATGGTAAATTAAGAAATGAATAATAGAAATGCAATTCTTTTTGTTGAAGTTGTGTTTATTATTTTCTGTTTTGGGAGAAATTTAAATGTGAGGAACAAGTAAAATAATATGGACTATGTTTTCACAATAAATTAAGGTGTACTGGTATAATAAAAGAATAGTTTAAGGGTTTGAGGTTGGACTCAGTAATGCAAATACATTCAGCATCACTAAGGCTGGTTGCCCTTGCTGGAGTGTAGGCAGACACCCAGGTTACAAATGGTGCTGGTCTGAAAAAGCAGTTTGGACATGTGCTTTTTAAAAATCTGAAAAGTGGATTCATAATGTGTCAGTCTGTAAAAGTGTTTATCACTTGCCAAAAAAAAGAGCAGTAAGTATGCTTTCAAATTGGCAAAGAAATTTCGTTTTGTGACTAATGTGAAAACATGACTCTGTGTGCAAATAGGAATTACAGGCAGAGATTTATTGCGTATTGCTCTGGTGATTTCACAGTTGCATTAGACGGAAAGGGGGAGCCATTTTTTGGTGCAGAAGCTGACTCTTAGCACACACCCAGCTGCTTACCATGTGGAATCATGCACAGTATTCACAAGCGAGTGGGGTTTGAGGTTTCAGTCAGTAATGCAAATACATTCAGCATCACTAAGGCTGGTTGCCCTTGCTGGAGTGTAGGCAGACACCCAGGTTACAAATGATGCTGGTCTGAAAAAGCAGTTTGGACATGTGCTTTTTAATAAATCTGAAAAGTGGATTCATAATGTGTCAGTCTGTAAAAGTGTTTATTACTTGCCAAAAAAAAGAGCAGTAAGTGTGCTTTCAAATTGGCAAAGAAATTTCGTTTTGTGACTAATGTGAAAACATGACTCTGTGTGCAAATAGGAATTACAGGCAGAGATTTATTGCGTATTGCTCTGGTGATTTCACAGTTGCATTAGAAGGAAAGGGGGAGCCTTTTTTTGGTGCAGAAGCTGACTCTTAGCACACAGCCAGCTACTTACCATGTGGAATCATGCACAGTATTCACAAGCGAGTGGGGTTTGAGGTTTCAGTCAGTAATGCAAATACATTCAGCATCACTAAGGCTGGTTGCCCTTGCTGGAGTGTAGGCAGACACCCAGGTTACAAATGGTGCTGGTCTGTAAAAGCAGTTTGGACATGTGCTTTTTAAAAAATCTGAAAAGTGGATTCATAATGTGTCAGTCTGTAAAAGTGTTTATCACTTGCCAAAAAAAAGAGCAGTAAGTGTGCTTTCAAATTGGCAAAGAAATTTCGTTTTGTGACTAATGTGAAAACATGACTCTGTGTGCAAATAGGAATTACAGGCAGAGATTTATTGCGTATTGCTCTGGTGATTTCACAGTTGCATTAGAAGGAAAGGGGGAGCCTTTTTTTGGTGCAGAAGCTGACTCTTAGCACACAGCCAGCTACTTACCATGTGGAATCATGCACAGTATTCACAAGCGAGTGGGGTTTGAGGTTTCAGTCAGTAATGCAAATACATTCAGCATCACTAAGGCTGGTTGCCCTTGCTGGAGTGTAGGCAGACACCCAGGTTACAAATGGTGCTGGTCTGTAAAAGCAGTTTGGACATGTGCTTTTTAAAAAATCTGAAAAGTGGATTCATAATGTGTCAGTCTGTAAAAGTGTTTATCACTTGCCAAAAAAAAGAGCAGTAAGTGTGCTTTCAAATTGGCAAAGAAATTTCGTTTTGTGACTAATGTGAAAACATGACTCTGTGTGCAAATAGGAATTACAGGCAGAGATTTATTGCGTATTGCTCTGGTGATTTCACAGTTGCATTAGATGGAAAGGGGGAGCCATTTTTTGGTGCAGAAGCAGACTCTTAGCACACAGCCAGCTACTTACCATGTGGAATCATGCACAGTATTCACAAGCGAGTGGGGTTTGAGGTTTCAGTCAGTAATGCAAATACATTCAGCATCACTAAGGCTGGTTGCCCTTGCTGGAGTGTAGGCAGACACCCAGGTTACAAATGGTGCTGGTCTGAAAAAGCAGTTTGGACATGTGCTTTTTAAAAAATCTGAAAAGTGGATTCATAATGTGTCAGTCTGTAAAAGTGTTTATTACTTGCCAAAAAAAAGAGCAGTAAGTGTGCTTTCAAATTGGCAAAGAAATTTCGTTTTGTGACTAATGTGAAAACATGACTCTGTGTGCAAATAGGAATTACAGGCAGAGATTTATTGCGTATTGCTCTGGTGATTTCACAGTTGCATTAGATGGAAAGGGGGAGCCATTTTTTGGTGCAGAAGCTGACTCTTAGCACACAGGTAGCTGCTTACCATGTGGAATCATGCACAGTATTCACAAGCGAGTGGGGTTTGAGGTTTCAGTCAGTAATGCAAATACATTCAGCATCACTAAGGCTGGTTGCCCTTGCTGGAGTGTAGGCAGACACCCAGGTTACAACTGGTGCTGGTCTGAAAAAGCAGTTTGGACATGTGCTTTTTAAAAAATCTGAAAAGTGGATTCATAATGTGTCAGTCTGTAAAAGTGTTTATCACTTGCCAAAAAAAAGAGCAGTAAGTGTGCTTTCAAATTGGCAAAGAAATTTCGTTTTGTGACTAATGTGAAAACATGACTCTGTGTGCAAATAGGAATTACAGGCAGAGATTTATTGCGTATTGCTCTGGTGATTTCACAGTTGCATTAGATGGAAAGGGGGAGCCATTTTTTGGTGCAGAAGCTGACTCTTAGCACACAGCCAGCTACTTACCATGTGGAATCATGCACAGTATTCACAAGCAAGTGGGGTTTGAGGTTTTAGTCAGTAATGCAAATACATTCAGCATCACTAAGGCTGGTTGCCCTTGCTGGAGTGTAGGCAGACACCCAGGTTACAAATGGTGCTGGTCTGAAAAAGCAGTTTGGACATGTGCTTTTTAAAAAATCTGAAAAGTGGATTCATAATGTGTCAGTCTGTAAAAGTGTTTATCACTTGCCAAAAAAAAGAGCAGTAAGTGTGCTTTCAAATTGGCAAAGAAATTTCGTTTTGTGACTAATGTGAAAACATGACTCTGTGTGCAAATAGGAATTACAGGCAGAGATTTATTGCGTATTGCTCTGGTGATTTCACAGTTGCATTAGATGGAAAGGGGGAGCCATTTTTTGGTGCAGAAGCAGACTCTTAGCACACAGCCAGCTACTTACCATGTGGAATCATGCACAGTATTCACAAGCAAGTGGGGTTTGAGGTTTCAGTCAGTAATGCAAATACATTCAGTATCACTAAGGCTGGTTGCCCTTGCTGGAGTGTAGGCAGACACCCAGGTTACAAATGGTGCTGGTTTGTAAAAGCAGTTTGGACATGTGCTTTTTAAAAAATCTGAAAAGTGGATTCATAATGTGTCAGTCTGTAAAAGTGTTTATCACTTGCCAAAAAAAAGAGCAGTAAGTGTGCTTTCAAATTGGCAAAGAAATTTCGTTTTGTGACTAATGTGAAAACATGACTCTGTGTGCAAATAGGAATTACAGGCAGAGATTTATTGCGTATTGCTCTGGTGATTTCACAGTTGCATTAGATGGAAAGGGGGAGCCATTTTTTGGTGCAGAAGCTGACTCTTAGCACACACCCAGCTGCTTACCCTGTGGAATCATGCACAGTATTCACAAGCGAGTGGGGTTTGAGGTTTCAGTCAGTAATGCAAATACATTCAGCATCACTAAGGCTGGTTGCCCTTGCTGGAGTGTAGGCAGACACCCAGGTTACAAATGGTGCTGGTCTGTAAAAGCAGTTTGGACATGTGCTTTTTAAAAAATCTGAAAAGTGGATTCATAATGTGTCAGTCTGTAAAAGTGTTCATCACTTGCCAAAAAAAAGAGCAGTAAGTGTGCTTTCAAATTGGCAAAGAAATTTCGTTTTGTGACTAATGTGAAAACATGACTCTGTGTGCAAATAGGAATTACAGGCAGAGATTTATTGCTTATTGCTCTGGTGATTTCACAGTTGCATTAGATGGAAAGGGGGAGCCATTTTTTGGTGCAGAAGCAGACTCTTAGCACACAGCCAGCTACTTACCATGTGGAATCATGCACAGTATTCACAAGAGAGTGGGGTTTGAGGTTTCAGTCAGTAATGCAAATACATTCAGCATCACTAAGGCTGGTTGCCCTTGCTGGAGTGTAGGCAGACACCCAGGTTACAAATGGTGCTGGTCTGTAAAAGCAGTTTGGACATGTGCTTTTTAAAAAATCTGAAAAGTGGATTCATAATGTGTCAGTCTGTAAAAGTGTTTATCACTTGCCAAAAAAAAGAGCAGTAAGTGTGCTTTCAAATTGGCAAAGAAATTTCGTTTTGTGACTAATGTGAAAACATGACTCTGTGTGCAAATAGGAATTACAGGCAGAGATTTATTGCGTATTGCTCTGGTGATTTCACAGTTGCATTAGATGGAAAGGGGGAGCCATTTTTTGGTGCAGAAGCTGACTCTTAGCACACACCCAGCTGCTTACCCTGTGGAATCATGCACAGTATTCACAAGCGAGTGGGGTTTGAGGTTTCAGTCAGTAATGCAAATACATTCAGCATCACTAAGGCTGGTTGCCCTTGCTGGAGTGTAGGCAGACACCCAGGTTACAAATGGTGCTGGTCTGTAAAAGCAGTTTGGACATGTGCTTTTTAAAAAATCTGAAAAGTGGATTCGATTGATTGAAATAAGCTTTATTTCGATAAAAAGATATCTTAAAAAGCACATACAAATATAAAATATACAAACATGTGGCACCAATATAAGAATCATATAAATATAAACTCATCATATTCCCAAGATCTACAAGATTTTCTATAAAAAACATGTAAACATTATAAATAGGACAATATAAAAAAACATACGCAGGCAAGTAAAAGAAACAGCCAGGCTACTTAGCCAAGAACTGCAAGAGCTTTAGTTCTTAGGAGCCAGGCCCACCTTAAAAATTTTGATAGAGCGCAAGCGTACATAGATCGCGTGTCTGATTTAAGAATACGCAGCGCTATAAGGTGGTCACGTGTGCCCAAGGTTCTGCATAGAGGTTTAAGCCAATATGATCTTGGGAATTTATATTCTGGGCATGCGAAAAGCACGTGTGCAATAGATTCAATTTTGGTTTCACAGAAAGGACAAAAAGGTGAAGTTTGAGAGGGAAATTTCCAGCGAGCGGTCAGCTCGCGCACCGGGAGGGTACCAACCCTAAATTTAAAATAGAGGGCACGGTCATATGGCTTCTGAATAATATCGAGGTAAGGCTCAAAGCAAACTACATCTTTGAGAAGAAGGAACTCAGTGGTGCATCTACCTAGTTGGGAACTAGAATTCCTTTTACCTATAACCCAACTCCAGTAGATTTTCTTCAACTCAGCTTTCGGGGGCGAAGTTCTGTTTATCCAAGCATCTTTAAGACCAAGATCGTAGAGAAGGGTCTTGACATCTTTCAGCCATTTGATCTTATTCCAAGAAGGCATGGAAAGTATTTCGGACAGGCCTTCCGCATACTTAGTTAGCTCCGGGGTCCGCCAGAGCCGTGCCCAGAGAAGTAGAGGGCGTACTTTTGCCAGGTCTAACAGCGCATGGCACCCTAAGTCCGACAATAAAGGCACTATAGGTGTACTCTGTGGAAGTGCCATCAGTTCCTTGTAGAAGCTGGAATCGGATTTAGCAAGTTCCTCGATATTGTTTGAGCCCCATAGTTCAGCACCGTAGAGTGCTGAGCTCACGCCCTTTGCCTTGTATATATCCAGTGCTGGAGCTATAGGCCTAGTTGAGGAGGAACGATGCTCTCTGAGAAGGGCACCAGTGACCCTCTTGTGGGTTAAGAGCATCTTTTGTACATGGGATGCCCAGCGCATGGTATCTGTGATGCGGATGCCCAAATAATCAAACTCTTTGACCCTTTCGAGAGGAACTGCATTTAAGGCTGGAGGCCGACCTAATTTCTTCGGAGGATTCAAAATTAGGTATTTTGTTTTGGTGGTATTAATAATAAGGCCTCTGTCGTTGCAGAAAGATTGAAAACTGTCAAGAAGGGTTTGCAAGCCCATAGGTGTCTTAGACAAAAGGAGAGTATCGTCAGCAAACAGGAGGGTTGGAACACGTTCGCCCGCCAGGGAAGGTGCATCAGCCGGGACTTCCCGCAGGTGGTCCACCACCCCATTCACATAGAGTGAGAAAAGGGTGGGAGCGGAAACACAACCCTGGCGGACGCCCCTGTTTACTGGGATTCTCTCAGTTTTCTGGCCCTGAGGACCCCAACGTACTTGGGCATAATTGCCATCATGGAGTTTTACTAGCAGGGCCAACAGATAAGAAGGGATGTTCATAGTGGCCAGGACACGCCAAAGATTATCTCGGGGAACAAGGTCAAATGCTGTTTTTAAATCTATGAAGGCTAGATAGAGACTGCCCTTTCCGAGAAGGACGACCTTCCAATAGATAAGAAACAACCTAAAGACCTGTTCTATAGTGCCTGTTCCGGCCCTAAAACCCGCTTGATAATCAGAGAGGATGCCATTATCATCCACCCAAGTTAGTATCCTCTCCAATATCACTTTCCCGATGACCTTCTGGGAGGAGTCGATCAGGCTAATTGGCCGGTAATTAGCTGGATCGTCACGGGCACCCTTTTTGAAAATGGGAACGACCTCGGCCCCCTTCCAAGATTCGGGGACCGGGGCGCCATTTAAGATGGCATTAATAAGGGTAGAAAGTAGCTTCCCCCAGTTAGATGGATCAAGCTTGAGGACATCTCCAGGAATGCCGTCCGGGCCAGCTGCTTTCTGCGGGACGATGGACTGGATAGCACTATGAACCTCTTTTTCCGTGAAAGGGTCAATATTCAGGGCGTCCACGAGGCGGAATAGCTCCTCGGGCGGAAACTTCGCCACATTCTCCGAACCAGTGGAATATAGTTTATAAAAATGCTCGTACCATGCTATACCAGTGATATTATATGTCAGGAGTTCATGGACTGGTCTATTCTTTAATCTAATTGCATCCCAGAAGACACCAGGGTTGCGCTTGAGGGAAGCCTCTCTTAAGGTCTGCCAGTACTCCTCCTCCCAGGACTTTTTGGCATTAGAGACAGAAGTCTTATAGTCTTTCCTAGCTTTCTGTATCGCAGATGCAATCCCACTTTTTAGGGCCACTATTAAAGCAGATTTCTTGATTCTGCAACTTTGCGTGTACCAGCCATTCTTGGAGATAGGTTTTAGCCCTCCCTTCAATGGGCCACCCTTGTTGTGTATTCGGAATATATTTCCCAGTTTGAAAATGGTGTCTTGAAAGACAGAGGGAGCCCTGTCGAGGGCAACCTGATGGATATTTGGTTGAGCCAACTCGACCTGTGAGGCATATAAGATTGACCTTATTAGTTCAACCTTGCCATCATTCAGCATGACTTTGCGCCATTTAAGGCGCCTCTCGCAGTTGGCAGGATAAACCTCAGAGGTTTGTAGAGAACTAACCGCTGGAAGAAGCAAGGACCCTTGTGGATCTACCCATGGTGATTTAATACAAAGAGATAGCTGATTGTGGTCGCTATCGTGGGAGGGGATTATTTCCATGTCCACCATGAATACCCAAAGTTTAAGGTCGAGAAATATATAGTCGATCCTTGAGGTGTGGTTAGGCCTGTTGTAGGTGTGCGCACCCTGGGGGTCAGAGGGTGTTCTACCATTGGCCGCCCTTAAGCCAAATTCCATGGTCATGGTGTTCAAGAATACAACAGACTTAGTCCATCTCTTGATAGGAGGCAACGTTAGTGACGGAATGCCACGTTTAGCGTCATCCTCAAGTAGATCAGGAAGATCTGCTGAGGCTAAGAGCTCGAAGGAGCAATTAAAGTCTCCTGCTACCAGGACGTGAGATGCGTGATGACACTTTCGTAGTTCGTCCTCTAGGAGTACAAGTGTAGGTGACAAAGCTCCTCCACTGAGGCCTCTTGCGTAAATATTAAATATATCAAGAGACTTGTTTCCCTGGGCTCCCTTGAGGGTAAGTCTTAATAAATCTGGGGAGGCAATATGGGCCTGCCTAATGGTGCACCCAAGTGAAGTACTAACCCAAATCAACAGGCCGCCTGAGGGTCGACCTCTTCCTGTCAAGGATGGAGTGGCTGGTATGCAAAAGGTGGTGTAGCCAATCATATGGTGCGGCTCTATTGCCCAAGTCTCCTGGAAAATACAGATACTATAAGTTGCTATGAAGGAGTTCCAATATGGGAGGTCTAATTTGTTGGCAAGGCCAGCTACATTCCAATTTATAATCCTAAGGGAAGGAAAGATAGTAGTTGTGTCTTGCAATACGGGTGAGGTGGAATAATTAGGAGTAACCAAGATCGGGGTACAAGAAGAAGGCAGTAGAAGATGGTTAGTATCCTGAAAGGTTAAAGTGTGATTGAAGCAGTGCTGTTGAGTATGAGGACTTGAATCCGTTTGAAGAGGATCCCTATCAGGGTCAAAAACTACTTCAAGGTCTTTTGAGATGGCATTAATTCCAACAGCAGGAGGAGTGTCTACCACTGCTGGGATTCCATGTCAATAGTGCTCGTAGCAGCTATAAGTATCATAGTATCTGCTGGGAGCAAAAGTAGGAAAGGCTTTTTCATTGATGTTTCCAACTCCCTTGGAATAACCATCATAAGATGATTGGAAAAAAGAAGAGTACAAATAATGAGGGTAAGAAGTTTCAGAGTAAAAGTGGTTTAGATCTAGACATCTTATGCCACTCATGGTGGGTTGTTGGTAGTTACAAATTAATCTTGTGACCCGGGGGTCCCTGAAATTTATGATGACACAATCACCAGACGTATTTTTCGGTTTATTGCCCACCCAGGATACCCTTCTGACATGAAGAACCTGCCCATCCAAGTGTTTCGGGAGTGGCCTATTAATATTCAGCCAGTGTATTGTTTTGTTATGTAGTTCGGTGTAAGATTCTGGCTTGGCAGCTTTAGGGTGCGGGACTCCAGTCAGAATGGCGACAAATGGTAGGCACTCCGGTGGAAGATTAACACAAGGTAGGGACTGTTCAAAGCCAGTAGGGGGGACTTTAGATTGAATTTGTATGGATTCATTGGTGGATGGTTTTGGAGGATTCTGAGCAGATTCAGCAATGTATCCCAATTCCCCGGAGATTGGATGACTATTAGTCGAGCCAGAGGCTGATTTTTTATTTTGAAGAAAACTACCCGAGGATGACGTGGGTAATGAGGGCCTTAAGTCGGGTGGAATAACTCCATTCTTTGGGCCTAGATTTGAGGCAACATTTGGTTTCGACAGGGCAGCTTGAGGTATAGATTCGTTAGGGGTAGTTAGAGATGGATCAGTAATGGTATCATGGTCCTTACCTAACTTTGAGTGCAACTTGATTAGGGATTTAAGAGAAAAGAAATTGTCAAGGGAGGCCTGCTCAAATCTCTCGAGCCTCTCGGACAATAATTTTACTCTTTCCATCATAGGAAGTAGAAAAGATTTAATAGTTTTTTCAAGTTGACCAATCAGTACAAGCTGAGGATCGAGGTCATTTTGGGGTACAGATTGTTGGGGAAATTGCTCTGCGAAAGTATCAGTGGCTGGGTTGACCGGGTGAACAGGGGATGGTCTTATCCTGAGCTGGCGGTGTGTAGGTGAAGCTGTTTGACCCACTTTCTTACCCATGCCAGTACGTGATTTACTTTTACATTTCTTATGAGCTTTTGTTTGATCCTCCCTGTTACCGCTACCCACTCTTTTCCTTTTATTTGGAACGATTTTTGGGTCCACTGCAGTAGGTGGCTCAGTAGTCGCAGGGGTTACAAGAGATGGAGTGGCAGTATTAGCAGTATTAGGTGTAACTTGAGAAGCAACTAACAGGGGAGAGTATGAAAGGTCCAGCAATGTCACGGGGACAGGATCGCTAGGACCAGGAGAATTTGTATCCACACTCATCAGTAGGTGTGGTAAGTTCCCTGTTGGAGTGTCGACCACTTGGGTGTTGACTTGGGCGGGTGAAGCAGCTAGCGCAAATGCGCCCATTGAGGAGCGCTTGTCTTTTATAGCGTCCAGGGAAAGGCGTCGCTCTGTGATTGCAATTTCTTTCTCTAATACAGAGCAGGCACGAATTATAAAGTGGTCAAGAGTGCCACTTACAGAGCCCCCACCCAATGTGCTTCCCCTGCCCGAGCGTGTGGACATTGCCATAGCTACTAGATAAATGGGATAATCACAGCGGGAGATGTAAGCAAACAGTCTGTTGTGAAACACTACACCGAGTCTGTCCAGCAGCAATAATAACGTACCAGTCAGGGGTATGCTGTGGGAGCAAGAGGGGTGGCCCAGCCCGGCCTCCTTTGGCCCCTGACGGCCTCAGACGGCCCGCCCTTTGTCCGGGCTTCGTCCGGCGCCCGCCCGCGCGCGTCCCGCGACGCGGAGAGAGCGGCGTTCTTTTGAGCGCCTCCGGGCGCTTGGGTGACGTCGATGGGGCGCTAGGGCGCCTGGGAGCTGTAGTCTCCTCTCACCGGGGCCGCAAGATGGCACAGCGGCAGCAGCAACGGCAGGGTTGGACACAGCAGAGCACCAGCGGAACTCCAAGGTGAGCGAGGGAGGGCAGGACACCAGCAGTTTCCCCGTCGCGAACCAGGCTCTCAGTGATTTTCGAGTCTCCAAGTTCAAACTTCGATTGTCGGGTCTCCAGGTTCAAACTTCCGTGAGAGCGAGATTTAATAACGCAGCATTGGTGCTGGGCAAGAATAATGGCTGCGCCGCTCCTACGGAGTCTATGGCTGGGGCACGCGAGCAGGAGCACAGTATTCACAAGCGAGTGGGGTTTGAGGTTTCAGTCAGTAATGCAAATACATTCAGCATCACTAAGGCTGGTTGCCCTTGCTGGAGTGTAGGCAGTCACCCAGGTTACAAATGGTGATGGTCTGAAAAAGCAGTTTGGACATGTGCTTTTAAAAAAATCTGAAAAGTGGATTCATAATGTGTCAGTCTGTAAAAGTGTTTATCACTTGCCAAAAAAAAGAGCAGTAAGTGTGCTTTCAAATTGGCAAAGAAATTTTGTTTTGTGACTAATGTGAAAACATGACTCTGTGTGCAAATAGGAATTACAGGCAGAGATTTATTGCGTATTGCTCTGGTGATTTCACAGTTGCATTAGATGGAAAGGGGGAGCCATTTTTAGGTGCAGAAGCAGACTCTTAGCACACAGCCAGCTACTTACCATGTGGAATCATGCACAGTATTCACAAGCGAGTGGGGTTTGAGGTTTCAGTCAGTAATGCAAATACATTCAGCATCACTAAGGCTGGTTGCCCTTGCTGGAGTGTAGTCAGTCACCCAGGTTACACATGTTGCTGGTCTCAAAAAGCTGTTTGGACATGTGCTGTTTTCAGAATCTGAAAAGTGGATTCATAATGTGTCAGTCTGTAAAAGTATTTATCACTTGCCTAAAAAAAGAGTAGTAAGTGTGCTTTCAAATTGGCAAAGAAATTTCGTTTTGTGACTAATGTGAAAACATGACTGTGTGTAAATAGGAATTACAGGCATAGATTTATTGCGTATTGCTCTGGTGATTTCACAGTTGGATTAGAAGGAAAGGGGGAGCCTTTTTTTGGTGCAGAAGCAGACTCTTAGCACACAGCCAGCTACTTACCATGTGGAATCATGCACAGTATTCACAAGCGAGTGGGGTTTGAGGTTTCAGTCAGTAATGCAAATACATTCAGCATCACTAAGGCTGGTTGCCCTTGCTGGAGTGTAGGCAGTCACCCAGGTTACAAATGGTGATGGTCTGAAAAAGCAGTTTGGACATGTGCTTTTTAAAAAATCTGAAAAGTGGATTCATAATGTGTCAGTCTGAAAAAGTGTTTATCACTTGCCAAAAAAAAGAGCAGTAAGTGTGCTTTCAAATTGGCAAAGAAATTTCGTTTTGTGACTAATGTGAAAACAAATGTAGTAATATATTTAAATAAAATAAAGGAATTTTTTTTTAGTTTTTTTCAGGTATTGCTGAAGAGCAGTGAACAAAATTTAAGATGCCTACAAAATCCAGAGTAAAAAAAGAGCACAAAAAAAACCTATATTTGAAGACAACTGGAGGACCTAAGTTAGTTGAAGATGCTCATGTTGGGAAGAAGAAAAAATCTTCTGGTAAGCAAACAAAAGATTTTCTAAGGAACATATTCAAAAAAAGGAAAAATGTACAAAATGTCTGTACTGGAAAGAATGATTTCAATCGAAAAGGACAGGAAAAAATTGAGAATTTAGTTAATGCAAATATACCTTCTGCAACTAAAAAGATAAACTTAAACAGAAAAACAGCGTTTTAAGAGATACGTAGAAAAATGTTTCAGAGGAGAGTTATGTCCAATTTGATAAAGGATGTGAAGAAATATAAGCAAAAGGCAAAGTTTTATAAGAGAAAAAAAGAAATTGAAGCCATTGCAGCAAAGGCATTAGAATTAAAAAGGAAACTATTCATTTTAATTTTGAATAGGATGCGTACATTAGACAAAATGGTTAATGTACTGAAATCACATAGCAAAAGGAAAAGAGTAGTGAACAGAACAAACTTTTGTAAAGTGTTTTTAGGAAAATGGATGCATAGTTCAAGTAGTGAAACTTTTTTTAATGAAGAGAGTTATTTTCAAAGTAATAGTTTGCTGCATGCAGTTGACACCAGAGGTCGTGCTTATGAAGTGAAAAATGGTTGCATAATGGAGAAGGAGATAATGGTTCCAAGAGATGAGGTACAAGTGATGGCGGATGAGGCTATGGGGAGACGTCCTAAAGCCCCAGTGTACACTTGGAATTGTAGTAGTATTTGCACTGTGCGTCAGGAATCTATTGATAAATTTCGTGAGTTTCTAAGAGAATATAGCAAAAAAAGTGTGAAACAGAAGATTAAGGTGCTTCAAAGTCTAGATCCATGCAGAGTGAGAGAGAATACTGCTTTGCAGGGTCATTCTCTGGCTTGTCTATCTAGAAAAGTGTGTAATAGTGTTTTCCATCATTTTAGGATGCTGGCTGTTCATCATACTGAAATGAGAAAGTTTGTGAGACGGTTGTATTTTGCTAAAAGTCCAGCAATAAAGTTAGATGAATTGAATAGGGCTCTGTTCCGTGGAACGGTATCAGATGTAGAGAAGGTTGTTGATGAAATTCAGTTTTGTTACTTTGGTCCTGAACAAAACAGTGCAGAGAAGGACACAGTAAATGAGGAAGAAGTGGAAGAAAATGTAGAACCCTCTGTAAGTAAGACATTTAATGATCACATAACAAAATTTGCAATAATCTCTAATGAAAGACCAAATATTACTTGTATTTGTTGCCGCAGAACTCATTATAGAAAACAAACCAGGTATGTTGATCTCTACAGAAAGAGTGAAAATGAAGATAATTATAAGTGGAAGGATTTTGCCACCTATATATTTCTTGAAAATTGTTTTGAATTGGGTGAAGTTCAGCGTATTTGTAAATACTGTTACAACAAGTTAGAGGAAAATAGAATGCCGACCAGAGCTGTACATAATAATTTAGAATTGGATGCTATTCCTGCTGAACTTTCTGAATTAAATACATATGAGTCTATACTCATTCAATGTGTTCATCCGTTCCAGACCATAGTACGTATGGAGCCCAAAACTGGTAAATTACCTCCTTCAGATTTACTGAGAGGTTTAAAAGGTAGAGTGGTGTATTTGCCCTTGGATTTGGAAAAAAATATGGAAACTATTGATGCGGATACTTTGGAAACTGAACCATTAATTATTCTGGTTAATGGTGTACCTACAAAGAATAAGAAGATTTGGCAGGAGCTGGTAGATGTACGGAAAGTACAAAGAGCAAATTTGTATTTGAAAAGGAATAACAAATGGTATGAATCAATTTATATAGAAGAAGAAGAAGAAGAAGATTTACAAGAAGACACAGAAACACCAACTGGACAAATTGAAAAAGTGGACAAGTCAAAGGAAGAAGAAATTTATGAACATTTTAGCATACATCCTCTTCATTCAAAAGAAGTTATGGGAGACAATATTGATCTATTTCAGATGAAGAAAGCAAAAGGAACTCCCGTGAGTGTATGGGAGGAGAGCTTGGAAGCTCGATGTTTTCCCCAGCTGTTTCCTAAAGGAAAAGGAGGACGATACGATGAACGTCCGGAACAGATTCCAGCTTCTGAGTATCGGACTACAAGACTATATGCTGAAGATCCCAGATTTCGACAAAGTATTCCTTATTTGTTCCATCTTTTATTTGAAAGCGACTTGTCTGCACTGTCTTATGCAGTAAATCACATTTTAAAAAGTGGAGTACATTTACAAAATGTGTCTGCTAAGGATTTTATGGAGAAAGTGCAGCACCGAGATGATCATTTGGAAACACAACTGATCAATCTGATGGCTTGTCAGCGTGGGACAAATGAATATTGGTACCGACGCCATGGTGAATTAAAATGTATGTTACGGAATTTAGGAACTCCAACATGGTTCCTTACCCTAAGCTGTGCCGAGTACGCTTGGGATGATTTACTGGATTTTCTACGAGAGGCAAATTCAAACATTAAAAACATCGAATACAAGACAGCAGGAGAACTGTGCTCATTGGATCCGGTTAATGTTTGCAGATATTTCAATCATAGATTTGAGGCTATGATGTCCTTCATCTGCAATAAAAAAAATCCACCTCTAGGAGAAGTAGTGGATTTCTTTTGGAGAAAAGAGTACCAGGCAAGAGGTGCTCCTCATATTCATATGCTGTTGTGGATCAAGGATGCCCCAAAGTTTGGAACAGATACTGATGAAGCAGTGTTATCTTACATTGAAGAATACGCAACATGTGCTATACCAAAAAGCACAGAAGAGAAAAAGTTAAAGGAGCAAGTTTTACGTTTCCAAAGTCATCGGTGTGGAAAATACTGTCGACGGAAATACAAGAGCAAAGATAAATACTACACTAAATGTCGATTTAGATTTCCTAGACCTGTTCTTTCAAATGGAAGAGTTAACAGTTTTATGTCATCTGTGAGACATACTATCACAAGAAAATCACCTAAGAATACCTACAATCTTAAAAGAAAAGAAGAATCAAAAAATATAAATGACTACAACCCAGTGATTTTATCCATGTGGAACGCTAACATGGATATACAGTATGTAGCTGACAATTCCATTGCTGTTGCTCGATATGTAACGTCTTACATTACGAAATCAGAAAAAACAGAATTGAAGGAAATGTGGGAAGAGATTTCTCACGAGAAAACTGTCAGTAAGAAGCTGTACAGTTTCAGTTTGAAGATGTTATCGCATCGAGAAATTGGATCCTACGAATGTTCAGATAGGTTATCTTCTGCAAGTCTCTACTCGAAATCAAGAAGAATAATTTGGGCAAGTTTAGGCCTTGCAGCAATGAGAAATCGGGTACTGAAATCTGTTGGAGAAATTGAATATTTGGCCGAGAATGACCCAGAAAGTACAGATATTTTGAAATCAAACATGTTGGACACATATTACCCAAAGAGAAGTCATCATCTGGAGAACATGTGTCTCTATGAAGTGCTGCAGAACTACATTTATTCACGGAAAGCCGCAGAAGACATCAACAATGGAAAATATAAAGTCATTGGTGAGGAAGGATGTTTGGTGAAGCAAACAAAAGGAAGTTTGATAAATCACCGGAAGCTGAGTTGCGACACTACTGACAAAAAGGAATTTTACTACTTGGCTCTTTTACAGCTGTTTAAACCATGGCGTACAGAGGATGAACTACTGGGAGAATTTCAAAGCTATGAAGATTCTTTTAATGCTTGCAAAGACAGCATACAATGCAATACATTCACAACTTATCTGCAAATGTTAAATGAAGAAATTGAACAGGAAACTACAATTGCAGCAGAAATAGCTAGAGACAGTTCTCAGGACAGCCAAAGTTCAGGAACACTCAGTCAAGATCCCCTAGGACAACCAATCGTTGAAAATGAAGCATCAATAGCCATGAATGAAGTGGAAACGGCTATGAATCAAGCTCAAGGAGAATTTAGAGACTTACAAAATTTGGAAAGACAACTGAACGAAGAGCAGCAACAAATTTATGAAGAGATCAGAAACAAAATTGATCACGGATTTCTACATGAAAAAAAAGAGTGCTCATGCACATCATTTCATCCAATCAGGATGTATGTAAGCGGACAAGCTGGAACTGGAAAAAGTTTCCTAATAAAAGTCATCAGAAGCTACCTACAGCAAAAAACGGATTCTACTTTGTCTTGTGTGGTTACTGCTCCAACTGGGTTAGCAGCATATAACATAAAAGGAATCACTTTACATCGTTTGCTAATGTTACCAGTGGAGCATGAGAACAAAATACAATACAACAAGCTAACTGGAGAAGCATGCTTGGAAGTTTCAAGAGTATTGAAGAAGATGCAAGTTCTCATTATTGATGAGGTGAGCATGGTATCGATCTTAATGCTTGCCTTTGTGCATTTAAGAATGCAGCAAATTCTGAAGTCAGACTATGACGTGTTATTTGGAGGAAAACACGTCATAGTTTTTGGAGATCTTTTGCAACTTACTCCAGTTAAAGGACAACCAGTGTTTAATACTGTGACACATGAAGACACGAAGAAGTCATTGGGAAGCATCGGTAATACAAATATTTGGTCCTTCTTTGAGTACAAGGAACTTACAACTAATATGAGGCAAGCAAACAATGAAGAATATGGAAGTATTCTGAAAGATATCAGGATTGGACTACTCACAGAAGCTGGCAAAAAAGCATTACAGACTCGGCTGCTACATAATTTATTTCCAAAGGAAGAAATAGTTGCAGAGAAGATATACAAGAACATTGCAGAAAACAAAAGTGTCATCTGCTTAATGCCAACTCTACGTGAATGCCCAATATTCAATGAGGAGCTTTTGAAATTGGAAAAGGAAGATATCAGGAAATTGGAAGCAGTGGACAAAATTGAGGATGGAAGAATTACTGTCACATTAACAGGCACACTGAAAAATAAATTGGATTCACTAGAGAAGAAGATTTCCAAAACAGTTGGATTAGAAAAAAATCTATATGTTTGCATGAACTGTAGAGTATTTTTAAGGAGAAATTTGGATGTTGAAAAAGGTTTAGTTAATGGAGCTATGGGAAGAGTTGTGGGTTTTATTAATTATCAGAAAAAAGATGGAATTGAATGTTTAAAAATAAAATTTGATCAGATAGAAGAAGTTAAAGACATTTGTCGTTGTACAGTTCGTTTCATGCTTGTGAAAGACTTATATGTACGTAGGAAGCAGTTTCCGTTTTCGCTAGCATATGCTGTAACTATTCACAAGTCTCAAGGATTGACTGTAGATTGTGCATTTGTGAACATTGGTTCAACTGTGTTCAAAGAAGGTATGGCATATGTTGCTTTGTCACGAGTGAAAACATTATCAGGTTTATTCATGATAGACTTTGATGATTCAAAAGTTAGTGCTGATACAAATTGTGTAAAGGAGTATAATAGATTAAGAAGAAGCTATGCTCCTCATTTAGGTCAGTATCCTGTGTTGGAGAAACGTGTAGTTTCTCGTAAAAGGAGAAATGAGAATATCTGTAATGAAGATGTAGAGAGGAGGAAAAAAAAGAGGAGTGATGTAATTGCAAGCAAAAAGAATAAGGAAAATGAAGAACAGGTTGTAGGATGTTATTTTGAAAATAGCTCTGGTGTCAACTGCTACGCTAATGTAGTGCTGAATGTTGCATTTTATCTGGAAAGTTTGCAACAGCAGATAATAGTAAATCAGGGAAAAAGATTCTGTACTGTGCTGAGTCTCCTTTTTGAAAAGCTGAGTAATGATAAAACTCAAATAGAAAGTGCTACTGAAATTAGAAAAGTTTTAGATGTATGTTCAGGACGAACACAGTTTTCTCAAAATGTACAGCAAGACGCACAGGAATTCTTGATTTATTTTCTTCAGGTACTGGAAGAAGAAGGGGTTAACATTGAAAATTTATTTGGTCTCTCTTATAAATGGGAACATAGTTGTGAAGAATGTTATAATATATGTGGCTCTAATGTTGATTCTGAAAGGTTTATTTATTTAACATTGCCAGAGAGTAAAACAGTCACTTTTGCTAAATTAGTTAAAGATGCTAATCATAGCATGCAATGCGGTGAGTGTAAATCTGACATGTTTTCAACATTAATTTTAAAGGAATACAGACAGTATGTAATTTTAATGATGCAACGATGTAGAGCTGATGGTTCAAAATTGGATACTTTAATAAAGAAGTTTACAGGACAGCAATTATCAATTTCAGGAAAAACTTTTGTAACAGTTGCAATAATTTTCCATGATGGACCTACTGTCATTTCTGGTCATTACACAGTTTATCTTAAATGTGAAAAAGGCTGGACACTGTGTAATGATTCCCAATTGATTTTTAAGCAACGTTTGCCTTTTGATTTAGCAAATTCCTATCTAATCTTCCTGAAACCTAAATTTTAGAGAGATTTGACAACATCTGGACAAAACGATTTTACCATTTTATTGGATTACCATTTGGAATTTACAAATAAAAAGATTTAACAAATTATCATTTGGCCTAATGGAAAGGTAACCAATTGTAATGTGGAATTTTTCCATTTTTTAAGGAAACTTTGGAAAACCAAAAATTTAGAAAAAATCGGTAACATCTGCACAATTTAAATTTTGGAATGTTATTGGATTGCCATTGGAAATTTTTTCCAAAAAGATTTTTAAAATTACTATTTGGCCATGCGGAAAAGTAAACAATTCTATTGTGGACTTATTTAATTATTAATTAATCTTTCGGAAACCAAAATGTTACAGAGAATCGGTGACATCTGTACAATTTAAACTTTTGTTTTTTATTGGATTACCACTGGAAATTAAACAAAAAAAGAATTTTAAAATTACTATTTGGCCTAAAGGAAATGGAACCAGATGTATTGTGGAGTTATTTGACATATATTATTGTGATTATACTTCTGAAACAAAAATATCAGACGGTATTTTAAAGAAATAAGTATTGATATTAGATGATATTTTTTAAGAATATTATGCATTTCTATAAAGTTATGTTTATGCAAAAAGAGATTGTGGGCTTTTTTAAAAACAATCTTTGAGATTGTTAATTTTTTTTGCCTGCTGTTAAATGATGAATGCATTGCTTTCACAATTTATAGTGAAATGCAATATTTTCTGAAAACAGCAAAAAAAGGCAAAAATATTTTTTGAAAAATATGTAAATATGTGTACTGTATTATTAAATGTTTTATTAAATATTAATACTTTTTTCTTTTTTTTCAGATTGAGATAGAACATTTTCGAAAACTAGAACCATTTTAAAAGCAATTAAAAATAAATTAAATGAATAAATCTTTTTTTGAGTGGGTATGGTAAGTCAATAATGTCATGGTCCCTTTTTTCCACTTCTCTACAATCACATTTGCAGTTTTTAATTGTAGTCTCTCAAGGACCTTGTAATGTGATAATTGATTTTTAGTGTTTTTAAAAAAAAAAAAAAAAATTACGCGTACCGTACGCGTACGGTAAAAAAAAAAAAAAAAAAGTTTTAAAAAACATATATAAAAAATAGATGAAAGGTAAGGTTGGCTCTTCAAAGAGCCGTTGTGTTTATGCAGGGACAGAGGAAAGAAAGATTGGGAATATTAGACAGTACGACAAGTGTGCTGATCTATTTTACTGTTCACTAGGGAAATACTGGTCTCCCTATAAGTAATTAGATCGTGACAAGTGGCGCACCGTACTTCAACCCTTGCAAACCGAGGGTTAATTTCCAGAGGACCAGAAAAAGGAGATGCTCCCCCCACAGATGAAGGGCTCACCTGACCTGCAGAAGAAGGACTCGGCCCTGCAGATGATGGTCCAGGCTGAGCTGCTGTGGATGTGTTTGGTTGATTTACTGAAGGGTTACCTTCAGTAAGTCGAGCATGTGTCCTTCTGTGTACATCCTTAAGGTGTCTCATCATGGTGTGATTCCCAAAGGAATACTTCCTGTCAGGATTACCTCTTGAAAGTACACGCTTACACAGCTTGCAAGTCACTAAGGGTGCATTTACCTTTTGCTGGCCTTCTGGAAAAGTAAAATACTCCCATACGTAAGAGGTCTTTTGTTTCCTCGCTCTCTGCCTCAAGGTAGTGCTGCTAGCCTCACTCTCAGAAGAGCTCTGCTGTTCTGCCATCGTATCACAAAGACAACCCAGCTCCTTCTCCTAAGGGATCACAAGCAGAAATGAGAGGAATGGGTGTGGTGTAGGAGAGTTCTAGAACTGAAAGTAGTTTCAACCAATCAAAAGTTGTGTACGGTACGCTTACGGCAAAAGTACGCATGCGCGTAAAAAAGACACGCGCTTGCGCGCATGCGCATAACAGTCACTCCCCGACACTTCCGCGTAACGTGCGCGTGTAGCGTACACGCGTACGCGCCCTGCGCGGAGTACGCGCGGCTACGCAAATTGCGTAACTATACGCAAACAGCGTAGATAAATTACGGACATTGCGTAAACCGTACGCTTACCGTAAGCTTACGGTACGCGTACTAAAAATAAAATTAAAAAAAAAGGAAAAAATGTATTGCTAATAAATTTTACCTGTTTATTTTATAAAATACGTTAAAAAAAACATATTGTAGAATTTTCAAAATTTAACCATAGTCTTTAAAAAAGGATAGAAAATTAAAATAAAAATATGTAAAAAAAAAAAAGAAGAAAAAAAAAAAATTAGCATTTAAAAAACCTTGCAAATTCACTGAAAAAATCATGGGTTTCACACACGTTATAGTTAGGAATTAGCATTTAAAAAACCTTTGAAATTCACTGAAAAAACCATGGGTTTCACACACGTTATAGTTAGGAATTAGCATTTAAAAAACCTTAGAAATTCAATGAAAAAACCAAAGGTTTCAAACATGTTATAGTTAGCTGGACATTTCACTAGTAAAAAACCAATGAAATTCCCCCGTTATAGTTAGTTCAGCTAACTATAACTCGCGCGCCCGCAATGCACTACTGATGACGTCACATATTACATCACTCATGACATGGTCAGTGACATCACTCATGACATCACTGATGACATCTCAAATGACATCACTGATGACATTATCCTTGTGACAGAGTGGTAGACCTCCTCTCACCCTAATATAACCTTTGATACAAACATTCAAAAATAGAGACTAAAATTTTCAAAACAATGGACATACCAATAACAGTTACAACAACCTATTCAGTAATTCTAAGATCCACATACACATCCACTCATCCACCAACAATCCTATACAGTCACTCATACATGTACTCACACATCATATGTACTCATACACCTAAACATCCTGTAACACAATCCCACTCATCCATAGAGTTACTCACACACATAGTCACTCATGCTAATAAAGAATCAAACATCCATTTACTTGCATATACAGTTATACACACACCAGCACACTTACTTTTACAGAAACTTACACATACTTAGTCTTTTTAACAATCACTTATAGAAACACATACTTATTCATACAGGAACTCTTCCAATCTCTCACTCTCACATATACTCACTTATAAACACCAATAGTCACATATACTAGATTAAAACATATGTAGTTACTTATGAAGACACTATTGAGACAGTCATTCACTCACTAACACACCCATGCACACACTCATCCACCCATACAGTCCTGCACACATGCTGTCTTCAACACATACAAACAGTGAGTCACTCATTCATGCATCTATGCACTACGTAATACCCCCCACCGCACCATGAAGACACTCAGACACTCATACTGATACTCAAAAAACCAACTATTAACCTATATAGACACTCATGTAGCTACTCACCAACCCATGCAGCCGCTTATATACAAAGTGAGAGACTGATACAGGTATTTACACATTTAAACATTACTCACTAAGCCATGTATTCAAAAAGATACACTTAATCAGTCAGTTATACAATCAATTTTTCAGAAACAAATCATCAATTTAGACACTTATATACTCATTTATTCTTCCATCGACCTTGAGATATACATATATAAAACATATTTAATTTTCAGAAAAACACACATTCACTGGATGATGTCATCAGTGATGTCATTTGAGATGTCATCAGTGATGTCATGAGTGATGTCACTGACCATGTCATGAGTGATGTAATATGTGACGTCATCAGTAGTGCATTGCGGGCGCGCGAGTTATAGTTAGCTGAACTAACTATAACGGGGGAATTTCATTGGTTTTTTACGAGTGAAATGTCCAGCTAACTATAACATGTGTGAAACCTTTCGTTTTTTCATTGAATATATATATATATATATATATATATATATATATATATGTCCTCTAATTCAAATTCCTCATAAGCGTGCTCCCAGAAATGAAAAGACTCTGAAGTATTGTAGTCCACTGCTGTTTATTCACAACGCGTTTCGCTTTCAACAAAGCTTGATCACGTGAACTTGCGCAACAAATGGCGGTCGCCTAAATAGTAGTCATGGTTATCGACAATCGGAAATGAAAAAGGAAGGCGAGAGAGGACTTGCATAGAAAGAATGGCTGACATGTTGGAAGAGGTGTAAAAGGTTGAATACACATATCTGTTGTCACATACTTTGCGATATATTTCAACATCCAACATTGTGTAAAATAAATTTTCAACCTAGAGTTGATAAGGGCATACGTTTCAAAATGTATATTGCTGTAATGAATTACTGTGCATCATACAATAATGTGCTTCCAGAATAGTTTCGCTAATCACAGTAGTTAACAATATCATAATACACATATACCCTAGTATGAGGAAACAAAACTTCAAATAGCGTATAAATGTAAGCGTCCTACACCTGAAGTCCTCCATGCAACTAGCGACTTGACATAAGTTGCGCTGTGAGCTTCCCCAAAGACTCTCAATAAAGTTGTGCGCATTTGAATAAATGCATTGCTCTAACTCTATTATAGGTACATCAATGTCTGTCGTACAACCCCCTGTGGGGAAAAAATTAATAACGTCTCCGTGATGTAGAATGTCACGTGGGTGTGTGTATCCAGCCCAAGCGGGTGTATTGTCTTAATTAAATATGAAGCTAGATAGCAAAGTAAATCATTGAAGGCAGATGTCTGCCATGTCTGCGCCTAATTAAAAAAACACAAATGTGATTAAGGGCCAGTGCCTAACTTTCTATGTTTACCTGTGTGTGGTATATGTGCATCGTTGTTGCAACACCTGACTAGGTGTAATGCAATGTCCCCAAATCTGCTGTAAACACCAGAAAAATTTTGATAACATTGAAGAGTATACAAACTGGACAAATGTCCGAAAGTCCAATCATAGCCTGCATAATTACCATGGGCAAAAAGGCCTGCCGCCACAGAAAAAACCCCAAAGTGACAATGTGCTCTTGAAGAAAGAAAAAGGGTAGGTGGCCCGTGCTGGTGAATACTGGTAAATGGGCCCCTTTCTTTCCTCCTGTGGAAAAAAGAACACAAAAACAGAGAAAAAAAAACAATAATTCAAACCAAGATCACTAGACCCTAATCATGTATAAATACGCAACACTGATTCTGCTGTAATAGGTTCATTATGCAACTCAATACTAGTCACTTTACAGAGGCATGAGAAACACTGGGAAAAAAGGGAGGAAAGAGAGAAGAGAAAATACGGGAGAGAATGAGGGAGACAGTAATATCACTAGATGTGTAAAGAGGGCAAAAAACACAGCAAAAAAGCAAAAATAGGAAGGGGGGTTAGAGAAAACAGAGGGAGAGCAAACCAACCCCAATGTAAGTGGGACTGGTTCTATAAAAAACACACCCCTCTCCCTTTGTTTATCATACGGTGTATTGCTATTCTTTCAAATGCACTGAGAGTTCCTCCTCCTGGTTGAGACCTCCTGGATGTTTAGTTTGGAAGTCTATGATGTATCTAGACTCCCTCTGTCTCAGATTGAGCCCCCCGTTCCCACTTTCTTGGATGTCTCTCTAGCTGTTCCAGGATGAGGAAACTCATGTCCTTGGTATTAGAGAAATTTTTTGCACTTGACCCCAAGTGCAACAGGGCACTTGGGGTCAAAGTTGGTAATGGCTCTACCATGTTCTAAAATGTGCTTCTTGGCCATACATATAGTGCTGCCTATGTACCACAATCTACAAGTGCATACAATGGCATGTACCACACGGGTGGAGCTACAAGTAAGAAATTGAGTAATTTCTTTACTGACACCATTGTACCTGACCTGTTTCTGGAACTTACTGTTGTTGCACGCTTTACAGTGACCACAAGGATAAAAACCCTTGAGACCATGTGATTCTCTTTGAGGATAGATGGTAATGTCGCTGTGTATGAGCATGTCCCTGATGTTTCTCCCTCTCCTGTATGTTATGCTCGGTCTGTCTGGGATAAACTCCCCAATGACATTGTCACTCTTGAGAGTGTCCCAGTTCTTGGAAAGAATGTGTTTGATATTGTTGGCATCAGAGCTGAATGTCATGATCATTCTAGATTTTTCTTCCTCACAGTCCTCATTAACCGGTTTATCGGCAATGGTATTGGTTCTATCTATGAGACCTGCTCTGTTATATGCTCTCTTAAGTACCCACTTGGGATAACCTCTGTCGCTAAAGAGTATGATGATGTTACTACTTTCTAGTTGGTATGCATCTTCTGTGTTGCAATTCCTTTTGGCCCTCAGCAGTTCCCCGTATGGAATACTCCATTTCAGGATTTCAGGATGACTGCTGAGGGCGTGGAGGACCCTGTTCCCTGCAGTTGATTTTCTGAACAAGTAGGTATGAACTTTGTTTTCTCTAACCTCCAGTTTATCATCAAGATATTCAGCCTCAGTCCTACTGATGTTCCCACTGAGTGTGATGTTCTGGTCATTTTCATTGAGTTTTTCAATAAACTCTTGTGCCCCTTCTTCTGACCCTCTCCAAATGATGAACAAGTCATCGATGTAGCGCAGCCACATCGACACGTGTTCAAAGTCAGATTGGAGGGCCGAAAGGGATCATATGTTCTCCTCCCAGCTTCCCATAAACAAATTTGCGAAGCTGGGAGCGAAGCACGATCCCATGGCTGTAGCGGTCACCTGACAGAACAGAGCACCGTTGAACATGAAGATGTAATTGGTCAAACAGTATTCTGTCATGTCCAGTAACATATGGGTATGTTCCCGGAATCTTATCGGTCTGTCACTCAAAAAATGCTCACATGCCTCCAGTCCCTGCTGGTGGTTAATAATGGTATAGAGGCTGTGAACATCAAGAGTGATCATCAAGGACTCGTCATCCCAAACATGAGTGTTAATTTTCTTGAGGAAATCCTTGGTATCACGGATGTAACTAGGTAGCTTTGTGACATACTCCCTCAAAAAATGATTGATGTACTTTGAGATTTGTTCCGCTACACTCCCTCTAGATGAAACAATCGGGCGCCCGGTGGACTAATGGGGTCCTTATGAATCTTTGGTAGAAGATAAAGAATCGGGAGGACAGGATAATCTCGTTTCAGATACCCATATTCCTCCCAGGTGAGGATGCCTCTATCTTTCCACGTGGTGAGTAATTCCCAGATGGCAGTGATGCTATTGTTATATCTGTCAGTGCTGACAGGTTCATAAAAATGATTGTCTTCAAGTTGCCTGTGTGCCTCCTTGATGTATTGTTCTCGGTCAAGGATGACAATATTCCCCCCTTTATCGGCAGGACGAATGACAATCCTGTCATCATCCATGAGGGATTTAAGGGCCTGTCTCAGCTTGTGCGTAAGGTTTGAATCCCTGTTTGAATAATGGTTCCTATTCTTGTGTCTGGATTAATTGAGTGCTTTGCTAACACACTCATGAAAAGTGTCAATGTTATCATTTGGGGAGATAGGCAAAAAACTGGACTTTGGTTTAAAATTCGTGATAGTGGATGCATCAGTGGTAATATCTAACTGTGCCAGTAACTGTGTGGGGTTGATGCCTTGGTCATTAACCACATTGTCCTGGCCTAGTGTCACCATAGTGTTCAATACCTCAATGTTTCCAGTGTTAAAATTACAGTTGGTAGTCGCAGTGGCCCTATAGGCAACTGTATTGCTGTCACTCCCTTTCAGTTTGTGCCACTTTTTAAGTTTTAATTTACGCACAAATTGGAATAAATCAATTCTAACATTGGTATAGTTAGAGGGGTAGGAGGGACAGAATGAAAGTCCAAGACATAGTGTCCTTTTCTCTATGCCGCTAATAGGTCTGTTGGAAAGGTTAATTATAGTTTTATTGACCGTTGTATCATGCATTAGTATGTTCTTTTGACGCGTGTCTTGGTATTTCCCATGGTGCCACGACCCCTGCCTCTTCTCCCACCGTTGCTGGATTCTTGCTCGGCGGTTTCTACATCACCTCTTCCTTTGCCTCGTCCCCGTCCTCTCTGTCCTCTTGCCTTTGGTGTTGGTGTCTCTCTCGTGGTCTGTCGCCCACGTCTCTGTGTCCGATATTAGTCTAAAAAAGTAAGTTGACAAGGGTTCCGCACCTCTGATGTTGCACTGTTGACAGATATATCTGACTCACTTCCACTTGTTGTCACAATCTCCACCATCGGTGTTTCTTTGTTGGTATTGTCCTCCTCATTCTCAATTGTTCCTTGTTTGTAAAGATGGTCATTTTTGTGACTAAATGTCAGGATTCTTCCACTATCATAGTCATTATAGTCACGGTTCATTTTTTTCACTCCTTCCAGACCACTTGGGACCCATGAAGAGTGGCGCGCACGCCGCCGGAGTATACCGGCACATCAATCCTCTAATTCAAATTCCTCATAAGCGTGCTCTCAGAAACTAAAAGACTCTGAAATATTGTAGTCCACTGCTGTTTATTCACAACGCGTTTCGCTTTCAACAAAGCTTGATCAAGTGAACTTGTGCAACAAATGGCGGTTGCCTAAATAGTAGTCATGGTTATCGACAATCGGAAATGAAAAAGGAAGGCGAGAGAGGACTTGCATAGAAAGAATGGCTGACATGCTGGAAAAGGTGTAAAAGGTTGAATACACATACTTTGCGATATATTTCAACATCCAACATTGTGTAAAATACATTTTCAACCTAGAACTGATAAGGGCATACGTTTCAAAATGTATATTGCTGTAATGAAATACTGTGCATCATACAATAATGTGCTGCCAGAATAGTATCGCTAATCACAGTAGTTAACGATATCATAATACACATATACCCTAGTATGAGGAAACAAAACACAAATAGTGTATCAATGTAAGTGTCCTACACCTGAAGTCCTCCATGCAACTAGCGACTTGACATAAGTTACGCTGTGAGCTTCCCCAAAGACTCTCAATAAAGTTGTGCGTGTTTGAGTAAATGCATTGCGCTAACTCTATTATACGTACATCAATGTCTGTCGTATAACCCCCTGTGGGGAAAAAATTTATAATGTCTCCGTGATGTAGAATGTCACGTGGGTGTGTGTAACCAGCCCGAACGGGTGTTTTGTCTTAATTAAAATATGAAGCTAGATAGCAAAGTAAATCATTGAGGGCAGATGTCTGCCATGTCTGCGCCTAATTTAAAAAAAACAAATGTGATTAAGGGCCAGTGCCCAACTATTCTATGTTTACCTGTGTGTGGTATATGTGGGTGCAGTTCCTCTAGACCTAGTTTAAAAGCATGGATAATTTCCTTTGTAGGATTAGTGACATTCGAGGCAGGTCTTAATTATATTTCGGTCTTCTGTGCAGCACTACTACAGGAAATGACATGCAATGCCAGGAACATAAAAGAAGGACTGGCCTTTCCTTTTGATTCCACAAAGCAAGCCCCTGACGAAGAGGAGCCATTCCTTGAAACGCGTTGGGCAAGAAGTAACTGCAGCGTGACACGAAGGGCGAGTCCAGGAGAAAACCGGATGGTTGGGACTCTGTTGTGTGCCCTCCTGAATGCTTTGGGGCAATTTGGTGATTGATTTTTTGCAGGGCAGCCCTGTCCTGGGAAGGAGCACCATCCAGGCAAAGAAAATGGAGGCTGCTGCTGAGAACGAGTTTCAGCGCGATGCAGCACAGAAGACCAAAATATAATTAAGACCTGCCTCGAATGTCACTAATCCTACAAAGGAAATTATCCATGCTTTTAAACTAGGTCAAGAGGAGCTGCACCCACTTAGGGTAAAATAATAGGACTACATGTCCCAGCATGCCGTTCTGCACTAAGCAGCACTACTACAGGAAATGACATGCATTGCCAGGAACATAAAAGAAGGACTGGAATTTACTCTTGATTCCAAAAAGCAAGCTCCTGACGAAGAGGAGCCATTCCTTGAAACGCGTTGGGCAAGAAGTAACTGCAGCGCGACACGAAGGGCGAGTCCAGGAGAAAACAGTATGGTTGGGACTCTGTTGTATGCCCTCCTGAATGCTTTGGGGCAATTTGGTGATTGAGAGATATATATATATATAGATATAGATTATATATATATATATATATAAAGAAGTAAGAAAGAAAGAAAGAAATAAAATGAATTTCATTGTGTGCGCTGAAACGCCAAATGCGTTTCAGCACTCACAATGAAATTTGTTTTATTTCTTTCTTTCTTTACATTACTCCAGTCTGCCGTGAGCCGGAGTTTACTACACCCCGCCCCGCCCCACCACCCCGCCGCCGTGCAGCGCTGCTGGCCCTGTCTGCTTTTTCTCCTTTCCTATCCTGCACCTTTTGTTTCTTTCCATTCCCTGTTATCTTTTTTCTTCTTTTCTCTACTCGGCCATCTTTCTTTCCATTCTGACTTTCCTACCTCCTTGCCTATTTTTTCGCGCTGTTTCCTCTTCCATTATTCTCTTTACTTCATATCCAATTCTCACCCACCCATCGATGCACCTCCTTTTCCTGTTTTCTTTTTCACCGTAATAATACGCCTCTGTATCAGCCCCCCTGAAGCCTGGCAATGGCTCAGCTCGTGGTCCTGTTGAAACCTCAAGCTCATAATGAGCTGAGGTTTCATGTGGCTGCTGCCTGCTGCTCTCCCTCTACCCAGATGTGGCGTTACGGTCAGAGTTGCTAACTTTGGAACTGGGGAACCAGGTTCAAGTCTCAGCGTTGGCTGAAAATCCAGTGATTATGGGCACATCAGGGATCCAGGGGCTTATTTACAAGGTCCTTGCATCATTTTTAACATGAGAAAAGTGATGCAAAAGTGGCGCAAGGGGCTTGTAAATCTGCCTCTCAATATCTTCGGACCAGTTTGCGCTATACAAAACATGCACAAAGAGGTAAAAGCTAACTGTTAACATTAAAAGGAAACACAAATAGATACCTATTTAGTGACTGATTTGTATATAGTGAAACCAGGGAGCCTAGATAAATTGCGGCATCGCCCCTGAAATTGTGTGACCTTAGGCAAATATTTTATTTTACCAAAACTCCTTTTTCTTCATTATGGCGTATGAAAACACTTTTAAATATGTGATTTCAGAGTACCATTTGTGAAAGAAAACCAATTGTGTTTGATTAGAATTGAACCCCCAATACCCTTTACATGGCCTGATCACTATTTGATCAAGCTACAAATCACAAGAGACAACTAATCTGCCAAGCTCAGTGAAGGGGCCAGCAGAGTAAGGAGACAATGAAAGGCGGTCTCATTCAACACCTTCTCTGAAATATTGGCAACCGCTGCGACCACACCGCACACTGCTATATAAACTAAGCGTTAGAAACAAACCACAGTTCCCTTGCGCAGACCTTCAATAAGATCACACCATTTAAATGAGTGTCTTCCACCTCAACTAGCGGCCAAGCCCTCTGGTACTCAGACGAACTGCGCTTGAAAAAATCCAAGTGCAAACCTCTGGAACATAGATGGCGTCTGAATGAATCCCCCCTGACAGAGAAGCTTATAGGTAGGCTTTCCTGTTTTCAGTTTCTATTTTTGGTCAATTCTGATGGGTTTTTTCCAGGTTTTTTCAGTACCTTAAAAAACAGTGGTTACACATTTTCGCGCTATCAAAAACAACAGAAACAGTGTTTTTCCGGTGTTTATCGAATTTTAATTTAATTTTAATTATTGCGTGCCTTCTGCACTGATAGGTCATGTGTATAGTTACCGTATGCACAGGGTATAGGAGGTGCAAATACATTTTTACTGCACCAGAATGGACTACAAAGTAAATAGCATTCTTCATTATCTCTGAAGATTGTAAAGATGCTTTCAGCATACCATCTCGCAAGTGACAAGGATCTCTTTCAGGGAAGCACTTCAGCTCAGGTATCGATTTTGACAGGCCATCATACAACTCTTTCATATACGTAGCTGAATCACTCCAATCTTTATTGAACTTGGTAGGGACTTTTTTTCAGCAGCATTCCATGTGACACTGCGTTCCATGTTTACCAAACACCTGGTGTCATGTTATCACTAACCCTGGGCATAGTACTACGCTTCGCTGATGGAGCATGTTTAGTTTGCACTACTACGCACTACGCAAAATTTTCAGTGCAAAAACTGTGCTACAAGTAGCATAGCAGTCTTAGTAACAATACCCACAATTGCTTTGTTAAAGCAATTTTACATACTAGAAAGCTTATAACCAATTCACAAAAGTGATCTGTGAATGAAAATATTAGGCAATGAGAGAGGTGATGATTTTGGGGTCCCCCCTAACCTAGGAGAAGGACCAAGCAGATGCCTTGAACACAAAGAGCATATCATGCTGGTGAACGATTCCGTGGTGGTCCCTTCCTCCTAGGACCACCCCAAGCACAGTAATGGGCAAAAATACAATCCCAAACAAAGGCCCTGCAAAGCATTATGGGACGAGATTAGCAGTGGGCAGTGAATATTATAGTGTCCAATATCAAAATAATTCTACAAAGAGCTGCAGTTCAACTAGTCGTTACCAGATGTCCCTCACGAGTCAAATGCAAAAGCATTGAAATTATTATTACATCAAGCTGCAGTTCCACTAGTCGTTACTAGATGTGCCTCATGAGTCAAATGCAAAAGCATTGAAACCCTTTCATGAAGCTTCTGCATTTGACTCGTGTCGTGAGGGACATCTAGTAACGACGAGTGGAACTGCAGCTTGATGTAACAATAATTTCAATGCTTTTGCATTGGACTCGTGAGGAACAGGGGGGGGATAAGTCCCGTGGGAAGCCGGAATTGGAACACGCCACCCTCTCCTGCTCTGCTCCTGAGAGCATGGCTCGAATTTGTCTAAGGCAGAGGTAACATACGGGGAGGCAGATTGAAGTCAACTTCATTCTCCATCTGTCCATTTTCAACGGGAAAGCTCTCATAGTTGGCATTGATCTTTCCTTCCTTCAGATAAGTCTGCCAAAGAGTCGCATAGTATTTGTGACGCCAGGATGGCAAGGTTGCAAGCTTGAGGTTTCACAAATTTGTTCAGGGCGTAAAAAACGTTCTTTTGTAGAATTTACTGTTTGGTTTATTTTTCCTGTTATATGGTGTTTCCGGGCTGCTTTACCTTTTTTCTGATAACTGCTGATCATTACCCTATCTGGTTTTAGGTTTAAACCTATAATAACTGATAAAACCCCACCGAAAGGAAAATTGCCATCACCGATGTAAACATATAAACACTGAAAAAACACCTTTGCAACCACAAACTAAGTGCCATTCAAAGAAAGGAAAAGATGAGTGAAATATTCATTTTGATTTCTTCCCGAAGGGGGCAATACAATGTAACTTTGTTATACAAGGTAGTATCAAGAAAGACTGGGCTAACATTACTCTGCTTGAGTTTTGTTGTTTAGGGATGTCACCCAAGCATTGTCTCTTCTTCCTCCTGCCTTTTCAGTTTTGTGACCTTTGGTCTAAAGATACAGGGCCATATGTAGATAAATTATATTTACCGATTCATAAATGCAGAATTTTACTGAATCGGTATTTATGAATCGGTAAATAGAATGTAGGTAAACATTCGGTAATAATTACCGAATCGGTAATAATCGGTATTGTCGAATCGGAATATACCGAATCGGTAAATACCGATTTGGTATTTACCGAATCGGTAAATACCGAATCGGTATTTACCGAATCGGAAATTCAAATACACATGACTTGATGAATCAGCCAATCCTGTGCTAACCAAACCCAGTGGCCACACCCAGGCAGGTGCACACAATCAACAGACTTTGGAGAGGCTGGGAGTGCAGAGGAGAGGAACAGAGCCAGTGCCTGATTCAGCACAGGAAACTGCAACAATGGCCAGCCAGGACACAGAGAGGGATGGAGGGGAGAGAAAGAGAAAACTTAAATTCAGCCAAAAGGAACTGCAGGTACTTGTGGAGGAGGTGGTAAAGCAGCACCATAAGCTTTTCGGGAAACAGTCACTGCAAGTGCCTGAATCAGAGAAAAGGAAGATCTGGCTGGGAATCCAGGCGCAGGTGAATTCCATGGGAGTGACCCCCCGGGACATTGATGTCCTCAAGAAGCGGTGGTACGACATCCGTATCATCACGAAGAGGAAGATGGCAGAATTGAAGAAAGAGGCCAGCCGGACAGGAGGTGGACGCAACAGGGCACCAGCCCTGACAGAACTGGAGGAGCTTGTGGAGACTACAATCGAGCCTGAAAGTGTCGTGGGGATTGGGGATGAAGACAGCTCTGCCAGAGCCGCCACAAAACAAGGTAAGACGCTTGCACAGCATTGTGCCCCCCCTATCCCAAATCCCCAATTCGGCAATGATAATCCCACTCCAGTACAGGTGTCAGTGCATACCAGCAATGCATCATGGGAGATGTAGTCTGTGAAACCCCAAACATGACTAAAATAGCGCAGAACAACTAGGCATGTTACACACATTAGCGATAAGCAGGCATAGGACAATGAGAGAGTGTGTAAGAAATTTATTATGATGATAGCAATGCAGGGCTGCAGGCACACTGAGCTGTTGTTGACTTTCTGTCCACAGGCGATACTTCGCACAGGACTGCACAGGAGAAGGGAGAGAGGGCACCCCGGAAGGACAGCTCTGAGAAGACCTCCACGAGTTCCGGGCAGACATCAGCACCACAGCCAGCCTCACCACCACAGCCAGCCACGCCACCACAGCCAGCATCGCCACTCCTGCAGGCCTCACCGCCATCGACACCACCTGCAATGTTCAGGTCTAGGAGGCGTGCTGTAGCCAGACTACCAGTCTCAGAGTCCTCATCAGAAGACTCGAGGGCTGCCGAAACATCCACTGTGTCCCTGGATGGTTGCCACGCCGGTGTGCACTCCGCCTCTGAGGGAGCACACACAGGTGCCAGACGTTGTCGCAGGGCTCCGGTGCGCAGTCCACCTCCACAGGGAGAGAGCCATTGGGTGTTCTTAGGGCTTGAGGCCACTATGGTCAAGGTTCAGCGCCTGCAAGGAAAGGCAATCTTGTCAGTCCAGCGCCAAATGAAGGGCCTTAATGACACGATGGGCAATATTGACAGGGGCATAAGCGCAATGGCAGAGGGCATGAGGGAGATGGGGAGGACAGAGATGACGAGGACAGAGCAGCACGGCGCCGGGAACGCCAGAAAAATGACCATCACACAAGGGCAGTGAACCGGCTGGCAACTGCCACTTCGCTGCTCTGCAGGCGCTCCGTGGCAATGCAGGAGGGACTTACGCACTGCAGCAATGACGGGTCCAGGGGGATGGTGAGGGTGACCAGTGCACTTGAGGTCCTGCTAACGAGCCAGTCTGCCACAACTGGTGCTGTGGATGCTCGGGACAGCAAAGAAACCACCAGTAGGAGCAGCATTACCCCTCCTGTCCCAGACACACGGAGGAGCAGCAGACGGCATGGGGCTGCCACTGGTCCCACTGCCAGTGAGGACACACAATCACTTGCGTCTCGCACTGTAGTGCGTGAGCGCAGACACTGATGCTGCACAGAATTGCAGGAGACAATTGGGTGAAGTAACCCTTGACTCACAACTATTGATTGCACTAAATTGATAGCCCAGTTTTTCCTTTCTGTTGTGGCGTAGTGCCGCATAATTAAAACTACGTCATGGCATCAAACTACTGGCTGTGTCCCCTTCCTTACTTAGAAATAGTTGCATGTGATCTCTGCCCGTCTCTCTCTCCCATCTGTTGCTGTTGCCACTCCTGCTGCATTGGCCTCTGGCTGTGCAGACTCATCATCATTGTCCTCAAAATCTGTGATTTCCACCTATGTACCTCTCTTCGTGGCAAGGTTGTGCAGCATTGCACAAGTGGCAATGATCTTGCAGCAGATGATGGGTGTGTACTGGCGTGCGCCTCCACTTTTGTGGAGGCAGCGGAACCTGCTTTTATAGTCCAAACGTACGGTCCACCACGTTGCATGTTGATTTGTGTGCCACATTATATCGTCTCTCACTCAGGGTTGATGGGTGGAGATAGGGAGTGAGGATGAATGACCGCACGGCATATGCACTATCGCCTAGGTGAGTAAGAGAGTACCATTAGTCACATGCCTCAATACACATTAATTTGCAATTAGTTTTAGGGAGTGTCACAGTGATATACCTAGCAGGTATCCTTCTCCAAATTCGCCGCCAACCAGTCGTGTGTAGATCCCACTGTTCTGGAAGATGAATGAGTCGTGGCTGCTCCCAGGGAACTTAGCTACGATATCGGTGATTATGTTGCCAGCATCACAGATTACCTGCACATTTATGGAGTGGGTGGACTTTCTGTTCCTGTAGATGTGCTCAGTGGCTGCTGGTGGGCAGATTGGAATGTGTGTGCCATCAATACAGCCTATGACATGCGGGAACTGTGCCATCTGGTAGAAGTCGGTCTTTGTTTTCTGCAGTTCAGCCTGTGTGTTGGGGAAGCTAATGTAGTGTTGCATGCTCTGCATCATGGCATCCAGGAACTTCCTGAAGAAACGGGACAGGCAACTCTGGGATACCCCACCTACCGCAGCTATCACCCCCTGGTAACTGCCAGATGCAAGTAGATGTAGGCTACAGAGCACCTGCACATGTGGTGGTATGGCATGCACCCTTGGTGTTGGATGGTCCAGGAGTGGGTGCAGGTCCCTTATCAGGTCCATGATGGTTTGGGGATGTAGCCTGTACCTTTCATGTATCTCAGCCTCAGTCAGTTGAAAGAGTGTGATGCGCTGTCTGTAAATGCGTTCTTCCCGTCTCCAAATCCTCAGACCTGCTGCCTGTAGACGTGGGCGCCTTGCAATGACATACAGAGCCGCCATGGTGTTCACGCTGTTGCATTTTGGGATTGCTTATGTGCACTGTGGCTGATTACCACCTGCTTTCACTCAGTGTTAATTACCGACTCTTAAATACCGAATTTCATGCAATTCGGTAATTTCTACTTTACCTACATCTCTTGTGTCATTTTACCATTTCATATTTACCGATTCGGTAAATATGAATTCGGTAATTTTGAATCAGTAATTTAGAATTCGGTAAAGATGAATCGGTATTTACCGATTCATGTTTACCGAATTCTTCTTTTTGGACTCCTACATCTCAAAGGGCTAAATACCGGTCGGTAACGGGATATTTACCGTATTTCGGCCGTTACCGACCGGTATTTAGCTACCTACATATGGCCCACAGTGTTTAGATGCATGTTTTAGGTCTTATTTAGTTATGTTCTAAACTGTAGCGAATTGGAAAATATCAAAATCATATTTGATATTTTGGCTACATTTGATTTCACTGGTAGGTAAAATGGCTGGTTTCATAAGAATGTTTCCTAATATGTATCATCACATTTACCCACAGACAGAGAATGGGCGAAATCCTTTGATACATCTGTCCCCTTTTCTAGTGAGTCAGTATTGATTGAAGTGAATGGCCAAACACCCCAGGCTTTAAACATTCAATGTAAGATGTAGTGACAGGTATATGTGAAAAGAAAGTTGTCACCAAGCATCTGAGATAGTGGTGATAACTAACCCTGGGCATAGTACGGTGTGGGGGTACACACCGTACATACACAGGTGGGGGTACGACTCGAACGTACACGGGTGTACATACACGGGGGGGTTAGACACGTACAGTTCGACACGTACACGGGTGTACATACACGGGGGGTTAGACACGTACAGTTCGACACGTACTCGGGTGTACATACATGGGGGGTTCGACACGTACAGTTCGACACGTACTCGGGTGTACAAACACGGGGGGGTTCGACACATACTCGGGTGTACATACACGGGGGGTACGGCGCGTACATGCGGGGGCTGGGGGGGTACGGCACGTACATGCGGGGGCTGGGGGGGGTACGGCACGTACATGCGGGGGCTGGGGGGGTACGGCGCGTACATGCGGGGGATGGGGGGGTACGGCGTGTACATGCGGGGGCTGGGGGGGGTACGGCGCGTACCGGGCACCTGTTTGGACGTCTCCATGGTTGCTATAGGAGTTCGGTGCGGACGGTCTTTTAACCATACGGTTGTACATTCGGACGCCCGGGAAGGATCGTGATTCCCCGGTCGGACTTCGCTTTTCACGTTTGTACGGTAAATCGTCTGAGGACGTGTCGGACACTTTTTCCGACCCGAGGACGTGTGGGGAATTATTCCCAATGCGACTCGTATGGGCTTTTTACCATGCGAATCGTGATTGCCAGTTTGTACGGCACTTGTACGATTCGTACGGTAAAAAGACCGGATACGAGTCGTACGGGAATTTTTTTTACCGGATCGTAATTGGCACCATAATATCGAGTTTTTAATTTCGACCTACAGTAATATCGAGTTTTCAATAGCGTAGGGACAGAATATCGACATCAAGAATATCGATGACCAGAATATCGACCTGAAGGTAAGAAATATCGTTTTTGTTAATATCGAAGTTAGTAATATCGATAGCAAAAATATCGATATTAATAATATCAATGTTTATATTAGTGTTATGTATGTGTTCTATATTTTTTGTTAAGTATTGTACTGTTTTTTTAAATATATGTATACATTTTTTAGAAGTTAGTCATTTTTTTAAAAGTAAATTATGCGTTTTAGTACCGTAGCGGGTTGTGGGTTTATAGGGGAATAGGGTGAGAACTAATTTAATTACAGTAAATTAAATATTAATTTTTAGGAATTATTAATTATTTTTAATTAAATTTTGCGTTTTAGCTCTGTAGCGGGTTGTGGGTTTATAGGGGAATAGGGTGGGAAGTAATTTAATTGTGATTAAGTATTTTTTTAATTTATTGGTATTGATAATTCATTTATGGTTAATTAATTATTAATTGGTAATTGAATTTTATTAATTGATTAATTGATAATTATATTAATTGTATTAATTTACTATTGGAGCGGGTTGTGGGTTTATAGGGAAATAGGGTTGGAAGTAATTTAATTGTAATTAAGTAAAAAAAAAATGGTTTTGATCATTAATTTATTGTTAATTAATTATTAATTGGTAATTCATTTTTATTAATTGATAATTATATTAATTGTATTAATTTATTATTGGAGTGGGTTGTGGGTTTATAGGGGAATAGGGTGGAAAGTAATTTAATTGTAATTAAGTAATTATTCATTTGTATTTTTGGGTATTGATAATTAATTTATTTTTAATGAACTATTAATTGCTAATTATTTGTATTAATTATTATTTATTGGTATTGATAATTAATTTATTTTTAATGAATTATTAATTGGCAATTAATTTTTATTAACTGATCATTATATTATGTTTGAAATTTTATGCGGAGTGGGTTGTGTGTTTATTGGGGAATAGGGTGGGAAGCAATTAATGTTATTAAAGTAATTATCATTTTTAATGTATTGGTATTTTTAATTAATGTATTGTTAATTTATTAATGAATCATTCTTTAATTACAAAAATCATTGAATTTATAAGTATGTTATTTTTAACCCCTACGCTATCCAACACTTTCCCTACTGTTGCACTCTTTGGAGTGGGAATAGTAATTTTTATCGATACGCTATCCCAACACTTTCCCTACTGTTGCACTCACGGGAGTGTGAATAGTAATTTTTACCCCTACGCTATCCAACACTTTCCCTACTGCTGCACTCACTGGAGTGGAAATAGTAATTTTTACTCCTACGCTATCCAACACTTTCCCTACTATTGCACTGTCTGGAGTGGGAATAGTAATTTTAATCTCTACGCTATCCAACAACTTCCCTACTGTTGCACTAATTGGAGTGGGAATAGTAAGTTTTTACCACTACGCTATCCAACAGTTTCCCTACTGTTGCACTCTTTGGAGTGGGAATAGTCATTTTTAACTCTACGCTAGCCAACACTTTACTTATTGTTGCACTCTGTGGAGTAAGTATATATATTATTTTTTATATGTATATGTTTAATTTATTTTAACATCATGGTGCTGATTCCGAACCGTTAAAAAAAGAATTCCGTACGACTCGTATCCGTATTTTTTTCCGTACGAATCGTACAAGTCACGTTCGGCCCATGAAGTACGATTCGTACGTGAAAAAGTACATACGGATCGACCCCATCCGTCCGAATCGTAACGGGAAAAGTTGTACGAGATGTACCCGGACACTTTTCCATACGATTCGTAAAAATACAGTCCGAGCGTACAAGTACGATCCGGACCGGCTATCCGATTTACGAATCGTACAGAAAACGTCCCGTACACGGGGAATGACTCTACCTGCTACAAAGTGGATTTTGTGCGACTCGTAGCCCGGGAAAAGTTGTTCCCGTGGTACGAGTCATACAGGCCCCCCACCCCACCCGCGTATGTGCGCACCGTACCCCCAGCGCATACGCGCTGGATGCACGGTGCGTACATATGGGGCGGGGGGGTACGGTGCGTACTTACGGGGGGTACGGTGCGTACATATGGGGTGGGGGGTACGGTGCGTACATACGGGTGGGTACGGTGCGTACTTACGGGGGTGGGGGAGTACAGTGCATACATACGGGGGGGCCTGTATGACTTGTACCCCTGGGGACTCAGCTTTTACGGCTATTATTGGCTCCCGTAAAAAAAGAGCCGTACGGAGTGCCGTAGGGACGGATCGTACTTGCTGGGCCGTAAAACGCTGCTTCCATACGTACGGACATCGCGTACAGGCTGTTCCGGATCAGATTTGTAGGTTTTTTTTACCCGTACGGTCTTTTGTACGATTCGTACGGAAATAGGCTTTCTGTACGAATCGTACTTCCTAGGTTGTACGGACAGTTTACCGGGTATGAGTCGTACGGAGAAAACGCTCCGTACGACGATTCGTAGGGCCTTTTTACAGGATCGGAATCAGCACCTATATGTATTAGTTATTATTTTTAAACATGTTTTAATATTTTTAACTATGTTTCTTTTAAGTAAATGTATTATTTACTTTATTTTACATATTTTTTTAACATTAAAAAAACGATATTTTTTACAACGATATTTTTTACATCAACATTTTTTTTCAATATTTGTGTACTTACCATGATGTAGATAGGATGTCGACATTCTTGACTTCGATATTTTTGCGTCAATATTTTGGTAACTTAATATTCTGTCCGTTGATATTTTGTCAGTGATCCGTGCAAAAAGCATGGTTAGCCAGAGCCTCAAGTGTCTCCTTTCGTACATTGCACTACAAGTCCCATAATCCTTTGGTATGGCAAATCCCATTTCCCCAGTCCCAAAAAGGGGCCCAGCCCTGCTGGTGTATTTACCTGACACTGGTAAATGGCAATAGAAAATGTGCCTCTTCCACTTAGCATTACTGTTAGCATGTAGATGCAGTGATAACATTTGTGACAAGTTGCATATGTACATAATTGATTGCTGACTTTTCTCTGTTCACCTCTATTGTCACATGCAGCCAGAGTACAGTCATCCACTGTAGCAGAGGTCCCCGCATCTGCTTGGATGCAATGGCATGAGCTGCATCAATCTATACCACCATCACAAACTGGTATGTAAAATTGGCCATGAGAGGTTCCAAAGCCCTACAATGTTAGCAGACAACCCACAGACGTATTACACATATTCCATCAACAGTGCCAGACCGGTGAACTGAACTCAGAAATCTAGTGCTTCACATGTGCCAACTGGAATGTTAACTGACAACACACATATATATGTAGGCCCAGTGACATTGTCCAGGAATCCAGTCCTCAAAGCGACATCTGCTACAAGGTCGTGTGTGACATCTGGTCAGGAACCACACACTGGGCCAATGTGGGACCCTGGTAAGTAAACCCAAGAATAATGTACACAAAAGCTAATGCTCATAAAAGTGGATTTAATATCCGCAGTATGTTATGTGTGTCTAACATCACCGTTGTCACTCATCTCAATTTGCCCACATATGGCACATTATAGTATACCACATCACACCATTTTGGCTAGTGAAAGGATGACTCAAAATATATGGCATGTGAATGCAGTATGTGTATAATTGGCTATATTGTTTCATATAAAGTGCAGTAGCCACATCGGTTTTGAAAGTCCATGACATGAAAACTCTCAAGCAAAATCCTAGGGCCCAAAATGTATGGAAGTTGATGTGGATGAGGTTTGCAGTGATGCCAGTTGGGTTGTGTTTGGGGAGGGATTTTTGGGCTGGAAAGGTGGATGTAGAGGAAGTGAAGCATGTACATCTGGTGGCTGAACTGCACAACGCAAATCCAGTGTAGGCGGCAACTGTCCAAGCTTCTCCACTTGACCATAATGTGTGATCCTAGCCAAATCTTGAATGTCTGCTTGCCTCCTCTTCTACTATATTCACATATGAGCAACAGGTTAAATACACGAGTTTAGGATGTGTGCTGTACAAGACCCCATACAGTGACAGCTAAAATCTACCACAGTAGCCTACATGTATAATGGGAAAACAGGTCACACAAAGATTGCACAGAATGAATGTGTGACCTCTCAGTCTTAAATGGGCATTGCTACTCCAGTGGGGGGTGGGTGGGAGAGCACAAATATTACCCAAAATTTGCTTGACGATTAGACATGTCACAAATTAACTCTGCTATGCAGTGATACTGTATCATGTGCAAAGGAGAAACAGATCTGCATGTTGACGTATACGCCTTTAGATTTATCAACAGACTACATCATACTTATGATGCATGATGAGCCTAACAATGAAGGTGTAGCCAAAGGTATGCAGTGCAGTTCACCCTAACTACCCCTTACTTCAAATATCAGTAACCTTCTAATACATGTTTGCCTGTTAACATGATATCTCGTTGATGTGAGTGCTGTGTGGAGGTAAAAGCTGCCAACTGCTGTTGGTGAAGAGAGGCCCGCATGTAAAGGTCAGGAGGGCTAAATGCAGCACACTGGCCATAATTTGCATATCACTGGTCTATACCAATGACATATGCATGTTAACTCATTGCTATCAGCCTGTTTACTTGAATATGGACATGTATGTCTCATAGCAGCTGCTGCCAAGATTTCATCAGTGCTGCAGACAACACCATCCCGGGGTATGTGAGACATCCTAGTCAAATACACTCACATCTGTCCATTAGGTAAGAATGCCATACAATATTTCAAATTATGGTTTTGAAAATCATTCCGAAGGACGAAATCTTTGGGGAAGGACTTTAGCAGATTTAGCCTCTTCTGCATATCATCTGTAGTTGGTGTGTAAGAAGTTCCATACATAATCAATCAGTGATGTGTTTGTCACATGTGCCTGTTTGCATATTAATCATGCAGATCATTAAGTATGGTGTCACTTCCTTCTCAAGCTGCTGTATCGCGGACCACATCTTCTGCTACACATACGAGGAGCCAGCAGCTGACATCTTTGTGGATCACAAAACTACACAGAGCTGTGGCTGGAGTTTGTGTCTATGCTCTTGCATTGCACATCTCCATTCAACACCTCAGTGCTATGTTGTGAGCTGTCAAGTGTAGGTGTACCCAAACCAGGTCACATGTGCATCATCCGTTGATGCAAAGTTCATTTGAATCAACCCTTGTGTTGCAGCACATAGTATACTAAGTTTATTACTTATCCTGTTGCAACCTCTGTCTTCCAGGTGCTTAGGACGATGACGTCATTTGACCTTCCACCAGTGGTGGACAACGGGCAATTGAAGGGAAGAACCCACTTCTCTTAAAAGCAGCCATTTCAGCTGCCAGTAATGCGCAAGATGAGGAGTAGGAGGAGGAACTACAGGAGGAAGCAGAGGATTTAGAGGAGGATGTAGACTGGCCCTTCATACAGAGGATAGCCCCTTTGTGAATCAGTCCCCCATTGTCCAAAGGTCCTGGGAGGTCTCACACAATTAGGACATGCAATCCCCAGAGGCAATGGAGTCCTTAAGACATTGTCAACACTAATTGCTGACATGTGCATATGACATATGGCCAATTTTTTCACGCCTGTCAACAGCTGTTACTTACATACATTAAGTGTGGCAAAGAAGTCTCAGGGTGGAATTTCTAGACAGAGTGTTAAATGTCCAACTATCATCATTGACAACAGACTGCAAACCACATGTTGTCCGTAACGGAACAGGTTGCTCAGGCGAAAACGTGCCGCCCAGCTGATCACAGGCTTGCATATTCTGCGCTCTGTTCTGTGCAGTGCCCAGGTTGCTCAGATTCAGACCTAGCTGAGGGTCCAGAGATATGTGTAAACCATGACTTAAAGCTATGGTATGCAAGACACAACAGACTGCTATGATCTTGCATCCAGCATCACATGAGGAGGGAAATTTGGAAACTTGTTTACATGTCCCTCTAGCATCTATACAGTGCATGATATATACTATGGTACATGCAGTGTTTGTGGAGGCTGTGTATGTGGCATGATGTTTATATTAAAATTGTTGTTTATGTGACACAGCATTTATACATGACATTTATACATAGCACACTTGTGTTGTGCTTTGTAATTACCCAGTAGGCACATGTTGCTAAATTCTCCCGTTGCCATCTGCCTGGCAAGAAGTGACCTGCAGAATACAAAGCTATCGTGGGTACTGACTGGAAACACTGCATGCACATCAATGGATCTACCACTGGCATCACAGACACCCTGCACATTGATGGAATGCCATCTGTGTCTGTTGCAGAAGATGTGTGCAATGTGGTGAGGTGGCTGGAGAGCCACATGGGTGCAATCTATTGCCCCCAGCACATGTGGGACGTGAGAAATTAGGTAGAAATCCTTAGCTCCCCTTTGCCTCCTGTCCAGTGTGTGGGGCATTCATATGTGGAGGTGGGCCCTCCAATCGATGCAGCTCAGTCCCTGATGCAAGCATCAGACTGGCTTGCTTGAGAGATATCCACAAGGTCACTGGAGGCCCTTTGGAATGAGCCTGTAGCAAACAAATGGAGAGTTGCAGGAACTTGACATAGGCTGAGATGGTGTGGGAGCGACAGGTCACAGAGTCAAGTTCCTGCTTCCACTCACAAAACACCTCCAAGATTACATCTGGGGGGAAACGGTATCTGGACCTGGCATCTTCGCTGGACATCCCCATCTCCTTCTCCTCCTCCTCCTTCTCAAATCTTCCTGTTGCATAGCAAGGGGCAGAGCAAAAAACACATTAAGCAACATGTTAAAAGGTCTGAAACGGTTTGTAAGTGGCAGCTCTGCTTTTGTACTTGCTGTAGGACTGAGAAGTTCCAGCTAGAGCGGTGGGGGAGGATAGTAAGCACTTACACAGGTGTTTAGGATTGAAGGCAATGTCCCTCCAGCGTGAGACAGAGATTCCACCCCAACTGCGGAGATTCTGGCCCGATTGCGAAGATTCCGCCCGGATTGTGCATAGATTCCGCCCCGACTGCAGAGGTACTCGTAATGCCCATGTAAAGTTAGACTTTTGCCTCAGATTACCTTTCTGAATCAGGCCCTATCACTTTTAGTAAGTACTTCACAGTGCTGTGCTATTATGTGACATATTAATGTAAAAGCTTAACAAGAAGTTCAGGGCTCAGGTTGTGCACGGGCTCTAAGACAGGATAATGCAACAGGCTTCTAAAGTTGAAACTTGCTGAACATTTGAAAACGTTTTACCATTAGTTTCCTGTCAGGGATACGGCCTGGAAATGAGAAAACACACATGAGTACAACTCGATGTGTTATTTAAGCAAAATAAACAAGCTAAAAATTCCACTGCTGTGTGAAATACTATCACAATTATGTGTTTCTTTCACACAGCGTGGTTTCGTGCTCCTGCCTTAAGCACTTAGGGGCAGATTTATGAGCCCCTTGCGCCACTTTTGCGTCACTTTTCCCATGTTAAAAGTGACGCAAAAGTGGCACAAGGGGCTCATAAATCTGCCCCTTAATTCTTAAATAAACGACTGAAAGCTCCAGTCCCTTTGTTTTTATGAGATGTCGGAAGCCACTTGTCTGACACCAAAAAGAAAAAGGGAAGTTTTCATGCCTACAACACTTTGTAAACATGCGGCTGGCGTCATCAAAATATCCCTTTTGTCTCTTTTAGTCAGAGGGAGTGTTGAGCGCACTCTCGGAGACAGTCTGGGCAGTGGAAGAAACATAGCTGCACGTGCGCAGTACAGAGGGAACATAGCTCATACCTTTCATAATCTTGATCAGTGTGGAAACATAGGACCTGATTTACCTTTGTGTAAGTTTACGCCTGTTTGCTATTCACAAAGGAAAGTTACTAGTAGCATCTTTACGATTGCGGAGTCTCTGCACATAAAAGATAGGACAGTCCTATGTTTTTATGCGTGGAGACTCCGCAGTCGTAAAGCTACTACTAGTAAATACCTTTGTGAATAGCAAACAAATCTAAACTTCCAGCAAAGTGTAAGATTACATTTGTGAATTAGGCTCAACTGTTTGTATTGTGTTCATGTATTATTCCTATGTGTTGCCATGTAAACAACCACGTGGATATAGATGCATCAACTATTAAACACATATGTATGTTGCCTTCTACTTGCATGAAGCTTCCTGTGACAATTAAATGCTTGGAAGGAAGCCATAGTTTTCAGTGTTTACACATTTTCCAAGAGAATAACCTAATTTTCAAACCTGGCAAGGGAAGCGGGAGTTTGTGAATGTCAAGGTGATGGGATCATTATTGTATACATGAATGATATCTTCCTCTCAAAGTCGTACTGAGCTTGTTTTGTGGGTGGGAGGAGAACCTGACACTTGCATTTTACAGTGACGGGATCATTCTACATTGACTTCAATTTACTGCTTTTTAACGAGACCCCGGTCACTGTGCTAAATCTGAGCCCGTGGTTGGTGGTGGGGTTTACCAGCACTCGTCTTTGGGGACCTTCACTTGTTTGATCTCACCAGACCTTTCCAGAGAGCAAGATAGAGAAAAACACAGAAAGCTGAAAAACGGAGGAATAGAAAGACGGAAAAAACAAAGGCAGAAAGCAGGAACCTCCAAGAGTGAGATAAAAGGGCAGGGAGTGTCTTCACTGGTGTTGAGAGGTATAAGGTCTATTAAAGACTTTGCAGACAATTGATAGTGCCAGATGCTGGCTTCTGAGAAGAGCTTTGGGCACCAGCACCCGTTCTTCTACAAACTGAGTACTTGGAATGACAATCGTCTTTGATCTTTTGCTTTGCTGGGTGCTATTTGGCGTTAATAAACAACTGGACTTTTCACTTGCATACTTCTTGTATTTTATTTTTAACATCAGTCATGAGGCTGACTCTTGCTAACCCTACCAGACTCTCAGAGTGACATGCCTAACATGTAACTGACTTCACTTAACCTAAGACTTCCCTGCATCGCTTGTAGGAACCTTATCCTGTTTAAGGCCCTCTGTATAAGAAGGTGGAATGGAAATCTGGGTGACATTTCACCACTTGCAATTTCAAGTATCTCTGAACCTGGAATTATCGGATCCATAAACTTCAGACCCAATATTTTCAGTCCTGGAAACACTGAATCCTTTTCCAAGCTACAGGGGCGAGGGTGATTGTCAGCAGGCAAGCCAAACCTCTGCCACACCCCTGTAGGAATATGAGGTGAGCAACTTCTCCCCTGGCACGCTGAACATGCCTTGTGTCCCCTTCACCCTCCACTCACGCCATCCCCTTTTTTGACACATATACACCTGCACAGAACAGAGAAAATTACTCACAATGGCAACCCCTTTCACTGGGTTTTTGTGGTTATTCTCCATTGCTGGGTTCTTCAACCCCTAGATGGAGGAACTGCCTCTTTAAATCTCTTGGGAGAGAGAGAGCAGCTCCCCACACTTAACACCTTGCCAGGAAAACACACTAGGAGATAACACTTTTCTACATAGAGCACAAAGCCGGTTTTGGCTCCACTGAACAGTAGCTGGAGCTTAACTGGAAGGTTCAGGTGGATGATAGAGAACTTATCAGGGTACCTGCTTGGATGTCACTTTCTCTGAATGGCAGCAGAGGGAAAGGTTAGGAATCTGGTGGAGGCAGAGGTGGCAGTCTTAAACAGAATTCAGTCAGAAGAACACCTGCCAGGAACATTAGCTAAGATTGAGTGTGTCATACTCCCTTTGTGTCGTTCACAAGACAATTGAAATCAGATTTATATAACAGATCCCAGTCCCTGACCCTCCTGACGCTGCCTATTTCTGGATGACAGAGATTAGAGGCAAGAAACCCCACCAACATGTTTGAAAAGGGCTCTTCTGCTTTTGCTGGTCATCCTTTGGTTTGGGAACTTGCATGTTGAAATGACCTGGCCAGGAGCATCACAAAACTCCCACTCTCTGCACCTAGAGTCCTGATCCTAGGCCTAATTTGAAAAATCACATTGAAACTACTCTTGGGAATATGGATGAACTTTTATTGAGTGTCAACCATTTAGCTAAATGTGACTTTTGCTGTGTCAGGCAGTTTCTCAGTATAGGTCAAAACGTCTGGGACAAGCATCCCATCGGAACAAAACTCCATGAAAAGCACACCATCTCCACAAATATTCCTTTATCCTTGGTTGTTGTCCTGTTTGTTTGCTTATTTGTACTATTGTTGGAACCCTAATCCCTCAAACTGCCCATCTAGTGTTCCTCAACCATACCATTGGTGTACCCTGAGAACGTGAAGAACCGTCATTGCCCCCCCTACATCTTTCGAAAGTAAAGACATCTATTGTCCTTCTGTGCAAGTCCTGGTTAGTGGCAGTTATTATCATTTTTGGAGTTTCATAATGTAACCAAGCAAGTTGCCTTGAGGAAGGAAGGCTTTTGATATTGTTTATTAAATGTAATATTCATGGATATTATGCTCGATCATCGCTGCCAAATCCGTTTATGAAGATTAACATACATATGTATGGTAAACGCTTTGTGAAGATTACTGTTGCAAATGTAACAGTTCAATAACATTTCTTTTAGTGTAAGGTGTCAGCAAGATGGAAGGTGGATGCTGCCCGCAGAGAGTAGCCCCATCGCTCCTTCGCTCCTTTGTTTCTTAGGTACCACACTGCATTGTAGTAAATTGACCTATTCCAAATTCTCTCTGAAGAGGCAAACTCTGCCACAACGTGGTTACTAGAAGTTTGACCAGTGAGGATTCACTGACTGTGTTTGGCTGTGGCTACTCCCCAACAATCTGCCTTTTTAACTTGAAGATGACCTGTAGTTCATTGAACAACATTTGGACCAGGGGTCTCCAACCTTTTCTCTAATAAAAACCAACTATGTTGAATGAAAATCATCTAGAGGTACTATTATTAGTGTTGTAATAGTGACCACATCAGAGAAACTTACATTAGAGGCCACCATAGTCAATATTTCTAGCAGTGATCACCTCAGTGCATCAGGCAACATTGCCAATAATACACACATTTTTGTCTAGAATACACACCCTCAAATTTGAATTCACATATTAATTTAACAAAGGAAAAGCTTCTTATTTAGTAGCTGGGCTGCACATACAATAGCTACTTAAAGGTAGCTGGAGAGCTATCAGTAGCTCTGAGCTTCTCATTGGAGAAGCCTGATTTGGACAAAGGACCTTGTGGAACTTGTTTCTCAAGATGCATTTGAGAGTTCAGAGGCTGGGTGCTGCCTATTTCATTGAGGCTCTAGTGAAGCTCTGTCTGTCCTATACAGCTGCTGATCTTGTCCTATGCGGAAGCCCCTAACCAGGCCAAGGAGTCCGGCATTGCTAAATGAATTCTGAGCCATGAAACAAAGGCTGGATACTGAAGGTTCAAATTTGACAACAGTGGGCATGCGTAAATGTTCACGAAACGCCTTGAACCTCATGCCAGAAACAGAAGTAGACTTCCCAAGAGAACGACCTTGGGCAGACCCAGTGAGCTGGGTGGCCAGTTCTTCAACCTTAATGCTCTTGGGCTGGTTGGCTTTGGGCTGCTGGTAGCTAGGGTTGGTGCACCTCACTAGTGTCTACAAAGTCACCTCAGATGCACTCCGAGACAGGATCCACTTTCCTTGCAGGTACAGTACACCTGATATTGTAGTTATCATTTGTGTTTGCTTTGATTTGTGCTGGTTAAGAGTTGTTGAACGGGGGGCGTGGCTTGGAGCCCAACGGACATGGTGGCGCGTCCTTGAGGCTCCTGGTCCGACACTGGGATGACACGCCCTTCTCATCTCTGGCGCACCCTCTCCTAAATGCGAGGCCGTAGGAACGGTTTGGCGAACGAATGGAGAAACTGCTATCAACTTACACGGCGCCCTTTTGCTGCCATCTCCAGGTAATGCACCCAAACAGATTCGCGTAGTGACGGCCGCCATTTTACATCGCCGGATTTTACCGCGAATTCTCCTCACGGATGCAATCTCTGCCATATCTCCTTACATGATTACTTTCACTGGAAACGTGCTTCACCAAATTAGCAGCCTGCGCCATGTGCTTTCAACGCAATAATAAGGAGCATTCATGTTGTCAGTCCAGTTTTCTCCTCATTCTGATAGACTATTTCTGGCCGCCATTTTAACTATACATTTTTCTCTCAGTGGGCTGCGGAGTTGATTTCAAATCATTACTGCTGTTTTATTTGAACTGAGTGCCTGATTGTTTTTCCAGCAATTTTTATTGTTGTTTGCAGCGTACCTGCAATTTATTGCCTCGCAGCATTTTTCTTCTCTAAAAGATTAAAGACGGAACTGTGGCCTGGCCATATCTCACCTCTATGCAGGGGCTGAGGCACTGCGGTTACAGTCGTCGCCCTGTCATTCATATCTCTGCATTCGAGACCGCACTTTTTGTGTACTGATGAGTGGCGCGGCAGTCTAATGAATTTGCGGGCCGTGTGGCACCATTCCCGGCAATTTTGTAAGCTTCTCCTGTGGGGTTGATTAACTAAGCTTTTCCTGATCATAAACACCGGCTGCTTTTTGGCCTGCTGCGTCCTCCATTTTTAAAGTGGTATCCCCTTACATTGCCTGACTCAACTATTGTCTCCTGCCTCACAACCTTCTTTGCAGTCAGTGTCCTTTCCCTGGTTACGAGCTTTATAGCTTCATGGGAAGGACAAAAGGCACCCCTTCCGCCACTTCAAAATCCAAACGCGTTTTCATCAAAAATTCCAAAGTCTTCTCGGAACTCTCTAATTTGCATAATTTGGGACTTCTTACAGCAGATCAGTGAGACACAGGAATGGAGCCTCCGCAGTTACCAGCGGGGAAGACGAATGTGAAACGCTTGAAGAAGGACCCCCCTACGCCACCTAAACCAACTTTTCCAGTTTCAATGGAACTGTTATTACAGGAAATAAGGGCTCTTAGACCGTTTGTGGAGGAGACCAACACTAAACTGCAAATTCTGTCTGATAACTGGTCGCAGCTAGATACCAGGCTCACAACTGTAGAACAGAATGTCTCTTCTCTTCAGGACACCACCAAGTGCGTTTCCTCCTTACATTCGCAAGTATCAACCCTACAAAAGCAAATCGAGGACCTTGACAATCGCAATAGGCGGAACAACTTACGCCTTTACAATCTGGTGGAGGGAATTGAAGGTACTGATCCGATCGCCTTTTTTAAGTCTTTCCTCCCAAAAATACTTCATCTACCAGAGGACACTAATCTAAATATACAGCGTGCTCACAGATTAGATCGGATTGCCACCACCATGTCATCCCCACAGTGACCGAGAGGAGTCATTTTATACTTCTTGGAGTACACAGACTTACTTAGAGTTCTAACAGCGGCCAAGGCTCTCCAGAAGATCTCCTGGTTTGGTGCTACACTGTTTCTCACACAGGATTATTCTAAAGCCACTGCAATGCGCCGCAAGGCCTTCCTTGAAATGAGACCAGCTCTTCGTTCCATGGGCGCCAGATATGGTCTATTCCATCCATGCTTGTTTAAAGTGACTTACAATAACAAGACTACTTCATATGATAATCCTATACGTTTGCAGAGCTTCATCAATGCACACAAGACGGATCTCATGGATTCTTCGAGACCATCTTCTTCGCATGGAACTTGATTTTTCGTATCTCATATTTGAGTTTATGTTTCCCTACTGACTATGTACTATTTGTCACTATATGTTTTTGTTTGTTAACTCTTCATTCTCCTCTCTATCTTAGCTGTTGCTAAAGAACCCCATCAGTCCTTGTTTTATTACGTTTAGACTCGGAATTTCAGTCGGAGATAATCTTGTTATTCCATTTCTTTTTGCGTTTACAATTGTCTTCTTGTCATGGCGTGATCTCTCTGTGACCCGGCCCGACCCTCGTTGGATGTCCCGTCTGTTCCACGTGGCTCCGCCCTCTCCCTACTTTCCTCTCCCTGAGTGTAGGTATGTTGTTCGTTTTGTCTTTTGTTGTTTGTTTTCTTTTACAACTTCTCTCTTTTTTTCCCTTTGGTGTCTTCTATATTCCTATGCAGTCTCCTCTCAGCCTCTATGAAACACTATTTATCACTATAATATTAAAAAAATGTTGCCTCTGGTCTTCTCACTTTCATACTATCAACTTTTTCTTTCTTTTCTCTCTTATCTCTATCAATGATTCCTGGTTTCTGTTTGCTATACTTTACATCTCTTTTTTACCTAAACTCACAACCTCTTTCCATTTTCTTTTACTCTTTTTCCTTACAGCACAGTATTATTACAACGAATCAGATTCATGCCTCCCAGTTCTGACTAATTTTGTCTTTCAGTACCCATGTCATTGAAAGTCATTTCATGGAACGTTAGGGGTCTGCATTCTCCCATTAAGAGACACAGAGTTCTCACTCACTTAGCTAAATTAAATATTGACATGGCGTTCTTGCAAGAAACTCATCTAACAGACACTGAGTCATCAAAACTGAAAAAAAGATGGGTGGGGGAAGTGTTCTTCTCCCTAGGAGACGGAAAGAGAAATGGAGTAATGATACTTTGTCGCAAGACACTTCCAATCTCACTTGTGTCGCAAGTATTTGATAGTGATGGTAGATGGTTGAATGTTAAACTATTGTTAAAAGATGTTCTAGTTTCTCTCGTTAACGTTTATGCCCCTACCTGTGGTGAACCCTCTTTCTGGTCTACACTGGCCAAACAAATTACACATTCTATGGAGGATAATTTTATATTCGCTGGTGACTGCAATCAGGTTTTTGATCCATTTGTTGACAGGAATTCTCATTTCCCTTTTGTTCCACATAAAACACACAAAACTTTTGTTCACACTATTAGTCAACACAAACTCCTAGACGCCTGGCGTCTATGTAACCCAACGACAATGGAGAGTATACTTTTTATTCCCCCACTCATCACACTCAATCTAGAATTGATTACATTTTTGTGTCCCACAACATATCTCAAACACTTACTTTCGCAGAGATCGGCCCCATCTTAATCTCTGACCATTCTCCTGTTTCGATTGGCATTGATATTTTACCTAAATCTTCTGCCCCCAAGAGATGGCGTTTTAACAATGCTCTTCTTTTAAATCTAGAATTCACTGCTTCTTTTACCAATTTTTTTAACAAATATTTTCACTTAAATTTCTCTGAACACATGCCATTTTCAATCATATGGGATGCTTATAAAGCCTCGGCAAGAGACTTCATAATTGGTTTTGTTGCTAAGCAGCGCAGAATTGCTCGCGCACACACCAAAAACCTCCTCCAGGATATTAAAAAGTTAGAGCACTCTTATTACACTTCACATTCACAAGATTGCCTTAAGGCTCTTATTAATGCTAAATTACAGTTTAATAAAAAATCAACTGATGATGCTTCCTTATACTTATTAAAATTTAGCTCACGGTTTTATGGTGGCAAAAACAAGGCTGGTAAAATATTGGCTAACTACTTAAAGATCAAACAGAACAAGTTAAATATAGATTCAATCTACGATACTAATTCTAATTTACTTTTTAAGGACGCTGATATTCTGAACGAATTCTCCTTTTTTTACAAATCATTATATTCATCCGAAACACAACCTACTCAACATTTACTATCACACTTTTTCTCTGAATTGTCAAGACCTCACCTTTCTTCCCGTGATCTGTCTTCTTTAGAATCAGATATTCCACAACAGGAATTATTATCTGCTCTCCAACTCATTAAAAAAGACAAAGCCCCGGGTCCGGATGGTTTCACTGTTGAATTTTATTTACATTTTTTAAAAATCCTTCTACCTAAATTGCATTCTTTAACAAATTTTTTTAGTTCTCTAAATAAATCTTCTGGATCTTTTTCAGAGGCACATATTTGCCTTCTCCCTAAGGAAGGCAAAGACTCTAAATTCTGTAAGAATTACAGACCCATTTCATTGGTAAATATTGACTATAAAATGTTTTCAAAAGCACTAGCTGTTCGACTAGATTCTTACCTTCCGAACTTATTGGGAAAGGAGCAATCTGGCTTTGTTAAGGGATGTTTTATTACAGATAACACTCAACTTCTTTTTAACATTTTGTCCAAATCCTCTCGCCTAAAATGTCCCCTAACAGCAATTGCATTAGATGCGGAAAAAGCGCTTGATAGGGTCGAATGGACTTATTTGTTTCAAACTCTAAAATTGTGTTGGTTTTGGCCCTAAATTTATTTCCATGATCTCTCTCCTGTATTCCAATCCTCGTGCTGCAGTTTGCGCTAATGGCTTAGTTTCCTCTTTTTTTGACTTGGGTAGGGGAGTTCGCCAAGGTTGCCCTTTATCTCCCTTTTTGTTTAATTTGGCTTTGGAACCCTTCCTGTCCAACTTACGCCAAAATCCACACATACATGGTTTCCAATTGACTGATTATCATTTTAAACTCGCAGTTTATGCTGATGACATCTTGCTTTTTATCTCCAATCCAAATGACTCAATTCCTGCCTTCATAGCTGAAGTTCAAACGTATTCCCAAGTCCAGGAAAAATCCAAATAAATCTACAAACGCGAGCAAAGAAGTCATCGACTGCATATGCTTTAAAGTCTGATTTCCAGAATTAGACCCTCAACTGGTTTGCAATTATTGTTCCCCTTTGACAGGATCCTCAGAACCTTCCTCCAGTCACTCTATATAGCTTGGGATGCTTTCAAAATCCAGTGGCTGCTCTATCTTTCGTTTTGTTTTCAAAAGCAGCAAAACTTTAACAAGATGGTTGCTACTGGTACCTCTCCTAGCTATGGACTTATGTTATTTTTGTCATGGAATTTATTTGCTCCAGAAATCATATGCATCGATGTATGTGAGAGCTTCCCAAATCAACTCATTTAGTCTAGCGGTTCACATTCATAACTTTTTGGGAGAAAAGGTATACCACAAATAAAATCCAGGACCCAACTTACTATTCTTTGATGCACGGCAACGCTGCACCAAAGTTGCTGCACTGTCTTGCGTCAAAGCGAGAGAGATAAAATGTGGCATATCTAATAATATATGGTGCCTTTTTTATCTTACTCAGCGCTGGCGCACTTTTAGCTGCCATGCGCATCCTGCACACAACCTTGTGTCATAGTGCGAGGGTGTGTGCGTTCTCTGAAGCATAGTTTTTATTACTGGAAATGGTCCCTTCCAGTACAAAAACTATCCTTTAAGGCTATTCCTACTTTGCCATTTGTGCTTTACAATGCAGTACACATGTAAAGTTGGGGTAGAAATGAAAGAAATTCTCCTTGTTTTGCATGCCTCAAGGAGGGTGTAAGATTTTTGTGGAAATCGCTCTCTACGAATGTATGTAGTTAAGTGCTTACGTCAAAACCCATGGGAGGCTGCATGGGAAGGCCCATCATCAACCATGCCAGGGAACGCCCCTTGACGCAAAGGTACGTAAAGCAAAGCATTGCGCAACTTTGTGTTTCTTTGAGATACTACCCAACTCAAATCCTGATTTGCATCGGATAGTATATCTCCCCTTGACACTTTGCCCCAGGTCTGCATCACAAAAGTGGTGCAAATCCAGTGCAGAGTATTAGTATTAGTAAATCTGGGCCCGGATTTGACACCTTTAGCGCACAATTAAAAAGAAAATGGAAGGATGATTCTTTGTATTATCCTTTAGCGTCACAGAAAGAGCATTCTTTAGAGGACAGTGGGTGCAGTGCTGCCGCGGCCTGGGCAGGTAAGAGCGGTATCGGGGGGGATTTCGACAGACGTTGAGCGAAAATAAATTATTTATTTAATTTTCCCTCATAGTCATCTGTCGAATCCTCCCCCAACTCAACCCAACCGCTCCTACCTGTACGGGCCGTGTATGGTGCAATGTTCATTCATTGCATCACAAATGTCTGCTTGGGGGTCCTCTGTGACTCCAAAGGCTAATGCATTGCACCAAGGATGTATCTTTACTTGAAGTTAGTCAACCAAAGGTAGGAATATCTGGAGTGTCTGAATGTTTAGACTGATTAACCAGGCGCTTAACCTTTCTTTGTGTCACTCATTAAAAGTCACTTCAAAAAGTACTCTAAACTGCACCAAAGTTATAAATATGTTCTTAAAAAATTCATAGACAAGGTTAATTATGAGGATGTTACACCCAGAATAGCAAATGTCATTTTGGCACTGTCCCCAGACATCACGCCACTGCTGAAGAAGACAATCATGCATTGTTGAGGAAGGTTTATATTTTTTAATCTGCATGGAATACAAAGCAGAAGAGTATGAGAAAATTTTACATAGTTGTATATCAGAATTCCACTCCATGTTTGGTGAAAGTATTCAGGTACCTTGGGCTTGTGACACATCCAACCTAGACATACGCCTATGCCGGCATATTTGGCCTGATGACATTTATCCAGGGAATGTGGGTTGTACCACACCCAGTAGTTAAAAGGAGCCTTAAAATATCATCTGTGCAGCAACATGATTTACTGACACTACAAAACATCTGCATAAACTCTTTAATGAGAAAATATTGCCCTAAAAGGGAAGGATGCCTCTTCAAATGCAGATAGCCATTTGGCATTTGGAGATCCGTGCAAAGCTCTCCCTCAAAGCATAAATCTAACAACCTGATTCCATACTATCACTTTGGATTCATGCCAGTGGGTTCATTTCATCAATATCATAAGATCATACGTGCATTACAGCTTTCCGGTGACACTGCACAGCTTTTGATCCTAATCCAAGAGTCAGACCAGTGCACCTAAAGTACATTTAACTTAAGGTATATCAATGACAGAATTGGGGCTTCATTTAGATTCTGTTCTACTTATGACAAGTTCCATAGGACCGCAGGATAGGATAGATTGTGCCACAGGATAGGATAGTAACCTGCCTGCCAACCTCTAAATCAGGCCCTATGCATTCAAATGCACAGTCATATGGCAACGCGCTTTACTACTATGCAGGTGAAACCGACACGTTTCAGTTCTAACTACAAATCTGTTCATTGAAATTTGTCAGTACTGGTTAGTATGGATTGTAACACACAAATAATGCACCATGACTGGAGCAATCCGCCCTCTCTTAATCTGGTTAGCTATTTTTTGTTTCTGCACAAACAGCAAATGATTGCTTTGAGCATGGCAGACGGTGCAAGTTATGGTCTATTTGATGTCCTGTACTAATCATACTAGCGAATGTGTTCATGATTCACAGTGCACCTTAGCAGAGATAAACAAAAGTGTTGACCCTTTGAAGCCCAACCAGTTTATATCTTAAAATCCACTTATCAGATTTGCACCAAACAACTGAGGGGACACTTTGAGCAAAGTTCTACTTTCATTCCAAGTTTGGCATGAAACCCTTTAGCGGTTTTTGCTGCGAGCACAAGCCAAATTTACTATAGGTGCTAAAATGGAAACACAAACTTTTTTCACCCCTTCTTAACTTTCTTCCCTTACACGGATCTTTCCCAAAAGTGGCATTGTGGAAATTAGCTGACTACATTATGCAATTGCCGATGTGGTGCAGATTTTTGCAGAGGCTCCAATGTTATAGACAAATCAAAAAATGCCTTTACAATGGAAAGCGCAACTGAACCATAACTAATATGTAATTTATAGTCCAGGCGTGAAGCTAAAAATAGTAAATCATTTGTTCCCCACATATACTTACCTTCACAACATTTTTATTGTCGACATTATTCCTATGATGTTTTCATGGCACAATATTTTTATAGTCACTAATCTGGCACACAGCCGTTCGTGCTCCTGAGTGCTGAAAGTGGATCAGCTGACTCATCATAGGAGACCCTTTGTGTGCCAATAGTGCAAACAGGAGGAGGTGTAACACTTCCACTCAAGCCTTGTAACCTATAAAGGCTTAAAATACTCACAAAAAAGCTTCTTAGCTCATGTTTTAATATATGAGGAAGTGTCCCACTATATTATATAAAATTAGAGAAAATGTAACTGGTATTCAAAAGCTTAGCTTTGAATACTTTACCTCGGTGCCAGGTAAATTTCATCATCATAGTCACGCATATATGTACATAGTGGAGTAGGCATGCCCAGATCATCTGGAAAGCAGCCATAGTTACAATATCGGTGTGCCTGCCTGGAAATGCTACACCCACACCATAGCATGATCTTCAGACTCTGTTCCAGGGTGCCACACCTTTGCCAGTGGAAAAACAAAACAATCCAATTGCATATCCGGGAAAGTGCAGATGTCATTACTCTCAGACTGCAAAGCAAAGGAGAAATTACTTGGCGAGGGATTAGAGACTGCTATTCAGTCTCTAATCCCTCGCCAAGTAATTTCTCCTTTGCTTTGCAGTCTGAGAGTAATGACATCTGAACTTTCCCGGATATGCAATTGGATTGTTTTGTTTTTCCACTGGCAAAGGTGTGGCACCCTGGAACAGAGTCTGAAGATCATGCTATGGTGTGGGTTGTAGAAGTTCACTTAGATCGAAAGCGGATGCATCTAACAAGGGCATATCCGGAGAGCTATTATTCAAATTCATTTGTTCTCACAGATTTATCCCTCTCTACTTTTCAATAACTCTGTATAGAAAAAGTCAGAAGGCAGAAACAGAAACCTCTGAGGGACATGCCAGTGACCCCAAAAACTGACCTTTGACCCTAAGATCCTTGAAACACAGTGATCCGCTTGGAATCGAAAACATAATAATGTGCCAAGGAGAGGGCTTAAGCAACAAGAAGTCCCAGTAGAATAAATGTGCACTTGCTGCTTCGTGGAAGATATGTGTTTGGGCTATTCAAAACAAAAACCAGAAGGTGTGAATTTGAAAAAGTGTGCGTAGTTCAGGAGCAACATTAGAAAATAATTCTTCACTAAAATAGTGGTGAATCGCAGTGGTGGCTCGTCAACAGCGGCATTTGGATGGTGCCCTGCCCCCTCCGAGACATCCTATGGACTGCTATTTATTTAATTTAGCAGTGTTCATAAAAAAATACCACTTTTGTGTTTTCCTGAACACTACAGGTCAGCCCTCCCGGCCTCGCGAGTTCCCCAATGAAAGCTGGTCCTACAATATAACTACTGTCTTGAAGCAGTCCACCATCATGAAACCCTATCTACAACTCTGACCCAGCAAGCTAAGTGCTGTTGGCTACAAAAGGGATAATCTTATTCAAACAGGAACGTTGAATGTGGTCTGCGATGCTGTCCTCAAGGCCACGGCATGAGGGTAACCAACCCCATTAGTAATACAGTGCTATACAAACATCTGCCATATAATGCACACCTCTCAAACTTTTGCAGATGTTATTGGGTGAGATTTTAGGATGTGGTTTCACGCTTGAATTTTTAACTCACAAAATGACGTTTTACCTTTCTGCACATATTCTAAACCCCATGCCTAAAGCCACTGGGATTTGCTAAAGATTGTATTGCCTAGTTTCGTTTTTGGCATTGGAAGCATGGAATAAACATGGACTCTAGAGCATGTTTTTTAAAGACGATTGCTTTAATACGTGACCTCCCAGTGCAGAACTAGTGTCTGGCATAACACTCCCTGACACCACACTCTGCTCAGTGGCAGAGCCACGGAATGCAGCCACAGTGTGTAGCACAAAGCTGCAAGGTGGCTGAAGATGAGAGGCTGACGAGGAGTATTGGGTAAGAGACACCTAGAGCCGTATTGTGGAGATTTGTGAGCCCCCGGGGCACTCTGGTGTTACAGAAAGGGCCGCAGATGCTTGGGCGACCCTTTCTGTAATGCAGATAGTGCTGGTGCACATATAGTGCCAGCGCTATCACCAGAGGGTGTTCAGCCATTTGCATGGGGGAGGCCCCATGCAAATCAGGGAATCTGTAGTATTTGCCTTGCGCAATACCATCCGCATGGACATTGCATTATGACATGTCTTGTGATATTCGTTGCGAAGGGGTCGCAAGTGCCTCGTCAGGTGACGGTTAGGTGGGTTGGACACGACAGTTAAGGCTACCGATGCTCAGCGGGTCTGTGGGATGATTCAAAGTGTAATTAAAAGCCAACAAGTATTTCCACGTCATCCAGATTATTACATAAAAAGAGTGGTGACGATTTGGTTATCATCCCACAAAGAACTCATGGTCCATGAAGATCTCAGTCATTTTACGACACAGTCAAGTTAGCCAAGAAGTGTTGGTATGTCCTGCGCAGTGTCCAACAACAGTGTCAGTTGTTTGAAAACATTTTGGGATGGCTGATCGAGACTCTGCCTACTGGGGTGGACAAAGGAGTTGAAGAGATCGCCCATCTTTGATGTTTATGTTCACGCACCAGTTTTTCATTTTAAGGAATTACCCATCCTTCATCCGTTCCAAGACACTACCCGGCTTTTAAACCGTGAACCTGTAAGAACAATTCCTGTGTTTTCATCACGGCACGCAGCCCATAACTGAAAATTGGCTTTCAGCAAATTAAGTTGCGGGGGACTTCCGTACACTACTTCAATGCGGTCAACATTTTCCACAAAACAGATTATTCCGCCAGCTCCTGGTTTGCGGCATATCCAGGCAATGCGCATGATATTATTGTTTGGAAACTGAAACTTTAATGTTGGGCAAAGCACAGTATTGAAGTATGGTCTGTGTGCTTAGGGGTTTTACAGAAAATCAGCAGTGATGTGTGCATCTACTTTTGATCAGCGCGGTGATGCCCACATCAAGGAGCTGAAGTTAAAATTATTTTCAAGTCAATGTTTTGACTTGCATAGCTAATTGTGCTGTGACACGCACACCTGATCGACACATATAACAGGAATCCAGCAGTGACACGCACACCTGATGCTCCTCAGCGTGGAGATACGCACACCAATGTGTGGACCAATGGCATCTGTCTAGTCATTACATTCTTATTATGTATTTACACAAATTATTTTTTATGCTAATTCAGCACTATTGGTTTTTAAAGGTAAACCAGTTGGGTACATCTCTCTTTACTTTACTTCTGTCTGTAGTTATTTTTTTACTTCGTCAATTTTTTTCAATAGGAGAGGTGTATTCTGAAATAAAACATTTTTGTGGTATAATGGATCCATTATTCCAATTTGTGTATAATCTCGCATACAGTATGCATTAAAACAACCCCCTATATTATGATCATCAGATATGAGAAGTAGCTCCTCTGCCAGACATACGCACGTTTTGTGCTATTTGGCCGGAGTATGTGTCGCTGAGAGATCTGTAATTCAGATTGTAATGCCCTCACACACCTGTTGGGGTGTCATGCTTCATCATTGGGCGCTCTCCCTATATTATTTCATCAATGGCTAGATGCATTTGAAAAGTGTCTTGGTGCAATTGGTGTTCATTGATTTAGACCGGAAAGAAAGAAGTTTCTCTTACTGCACTCTCTAGGTTTTGAAGGGAGGGAAACATTCAAACATCTCCCGGAACTGGTTATGGGAGATGATGGAGATTTGGATGAATATCAGGAGACCACTAGAAAACTAGCTAACAGGTTTGAAATTCAAGCAAGTTTGGATGTATTGTGTCATAAGTTTTTCCATTGTGAGCAGAAATCAGGGGAAGATGTAGATACTTACATAACTGCATTAAGGAAGTTAGTTGCAGAATGTGATTTTCAGAATTTTCCTGACCAATTAGTGCGTGATCAATTTATAAGTGACTGTTCTGACAGAGCCATTAGACAAAAGTTGTTATTGTTAGAAAATACCTCTTTAGAAGAGAGCGTAAAGGTAGCCATGAGTATTGAAACAGTTCAGAAATTCATAAAGGAGTTAGAAGAAAGTAAAATAGAGCCAGTAACTCCAGGTCATTTTGCTGCTGATGTCACAAAAAGGAAGAAAGAATCTTCACAGAAAAGTTTTTTGAAAGCACAGAAATATGTTTTAGATGTGGCAATCCTTGTCATAACAGGTGTTGAAGAACTTGTCCGGCTAAAAATGTAGTTTGTTGATCGTGTGGTAAAACTGGACCTTTCGCAAAAGTATGCCAGGGACAAAAAAAAATAAAACAAAGGTATTATTTGTCAAAGACAACAGTGACAGTGATATGGAAGACATGTTTTCAGATATGAGAGACACAGTCTTGGTTGTAAGCGATGAGAAGGTAAGAACGGGTGATCCTTCGGATTGTGTTGATCCTTATGTGGATATATTAGTAGGTGACAAAGAATTATGTTTGATGGTGGATTTTGGCATGCTCATTACAATTATCACACAAGCTCTGTTTATAAGCAATTGGAAAAATAGACAATTATTGCCACCAGATCATGCGCCAGTTTCATCTAAGGGTCGCAAAATAGAGTTACTTAATTACTTTGAAGATGTGTTAAAATTCAAAGGTAGACACGTCCAGGGACAAATATATGTTGCAATCAAGGGTTTCAACATACTTGGATGGTTCCAGCAAGGTTTGTTTGATATGATGCTGTATCCAGGTGCTAAAGAACAAGTCTTAGCTATAAGAGATGATAGTTTGATTGAGGAATTTTTGAACAACTACCCTATGTTGTTTTCTGGTGAGCAACATAAAAGGATTTAAGCATCGTATAAGGATTAAGGATGGTGCAATACCTATCAAACATAAAATTAGAATTGTTCCTTTTAGCGTGAGGGAAGACTTAGAAAAGGAGATCACAGTGTTGTGTGATATGGGGATAATTGAACCTGTAGAATTTTCTATATGGCTTTCTCCATTGGTCATGGCTCGCTGGAAAAATAATGACCTTAGGGTTTGTGTAGGCCATCGCAGTCTCAACAAAGAAATCTAGATTGACTCTCACCCGCTTCCCAACATCCCAGAAATGTTGGTCATGGCTGCAGGGCCAACATTTTTTACAAAACTTGATTTGTCAGCTGCGTACTACCAAGTGGAATTAAATCCCGAATCAAGACATCTTACTGTCTTTGTTTCCCCATCAGGAGCATTTCAATACTGTTGTATGCCATTTGGCCTTGTCTCGGCTGCAACAGTGTTTCAGCGTCTTATGGTGAATATTCTTAAAGGTGTAAAGAATTTAGCCATCTTTCAAGATGACTGTTGTACCCTGCACATAGAGACACTGGTAGCCGTGTTGTATAATTCAAGTCTTCTTTATTGGTTCCATGTCAGGGTAGTATCAATCATAGTGCAGCCAGCTCTAGTCAGGTACTAGCCATGTACCAGCCCCACCAGGAGCATCCTGCCTAGCTGCTCGGCCCATCTACAACTGTCACCACTCATCCCCACAGGCACCCAGTCATTCCATTAATCACAGTCACACCAACATTCCGTTGCCATCTCTCATTCTGGCTGCGCAGCTAGGAGGACCTACGCTGATTACATGTAAATGTAATCCTGAGGAGATAACATTATCCCTTTCCTTTTAAAATGAAAATTACAATTCTAAAGGAGAGAACTATACACAAGAAAGCGGGAATGTTCGGAACTCAGGGATGCAAATAAAGCAAAACATCACAAGAGAGTGAACACTACAAATCAAGAAAAGATGGGAAAAATATGACAAAATATATGAGCATCAATACCCCCCTCCCCCATGAAAATTACCTGTAAGTGATGTCAAACATGAAATACCTGCAGACAAAAGGCTTTTGCAAAATAGACAATAACAACCACAGGTATAGTGCACGTCAGTTGAAACATGTTAATGATGCAAAATGAAAACGTAGAGTCATGGTAAAAGCAGAAATCAACACCATTCAATACTCTCCCACGTAGCATTATACATGAATAAACAATTTTTGAAACTGAAGCAGTAAGCCCCGGAGCAATGACAAACCACATAGACAATAAGTTATAAGAAAAAGTTATAAGGCACACAGTAGAAGCCAAATTATAGCAAATGAAACCAATTCCATATGTGAACATCAGAAACCAGGTCTTCTCCAAATGTTCCAAAGCTAGTGAAGCAAAACGTTAATCATGGTCCTTGCGACATGTGTGATTTTAATCATGCTCCAAACCGAATGTGCCGATATTTTTTTTTACTCCGGAAAGAAACAAACGGGATAAAGCAGGAGAAAAAAATAACAAAAAAAACTTCATGTACATTACCTCCGACATACATGAAACGGAGAATATCACCAAAAAGAATCCACGAAGACGATTCCTCAATATATTTGCCGAAATTCAACATTATCCCCTTTCTTCGCTGGAAAGCTCTTCTGCCACACTGTCCTTTAAGAAGGAATGTCCGCTACACTGGTGACCGACTCCCGCCCCGCAACTTAAAACCTCTTTTCAAAAGTAGAAGCGTCGATGACGTATTGCTTCGTACAAACTGTATTGAAAACTTTATCGTAGCAGCGTGGTTGGCAGTAGACAAGCAGGATCCAAAAGAATAATAAGGAGCCACCAACCACAAGATGGTGGCACGCTGCGTGCGTCGCGTGGCTACAGGCACAGGCGTGCACCAAACGTCGTCAAGTAGAGCTAGTCGATTGAGCGAGACAGAGGGAGACACCGCTGCACGTGAGGGAACACCAACAGGTAAAACTGCGCGAGGCTATGGGCAGCACGCACCATTATTTTCAAACCTCTAAGCAGCGGTTGAACTTGCAAAAAATAAAGGGCGGCCAAACTCAAAAAAACAATAAATTGTCTCACCTCACAAGACCTCCATAACAGAATTTGGGCATTTTCTATCGCATCCAAAAAAAAAACATCCCTGAAGTGCCACTAAAGACCAATGTGGCAGCCAAAAACAGCCTTTTTGCAGAAACTGGCACATGTGTAATGTGCAGGCCATTCTGTAACATGCCACAAACAATGTAGAAATCACATACCTTAAAGTCCATTGAATGGTACCACTATTGATGCGCTTACAGACTATTAGAGTACATAAATAAACAGAATCACACCGCTTTAGTGTGTCCCCTGTATTCACCTTGGTTCAACTTGCACCATGCCAAAATGACAGTAAGGCATCAGACATTCACCATCTGTGTAGCCACTGCACGGAGTATGTTGTGACAGTAGATTCAGGGCAGTCACAATGTAAAAGAAGCACTCTCACAGTAAGCACAAATAAAGTCACAGTGGTCTTTTAAAATGGAAGTGGCTGGAACAACATATATCGTTGAAGTAACTACTCCTCCAACTCACCAAACCATTTTGCAGTTCCCTAGGAGTATTTCCAGGCTGTATAGTCCATTGGTAAGGACACTGGTTCGTGGGGCTGTCCGCTGACAAGGACACTGATGGGGCTGGCTTGCCTTTTACTCCATTCTGCTTCTTGTAGATGCTTTAGTTTCTCGTACTTTTGTTGGTTGCTGTAGTTCCTTTATAGTTTCATTTATTCTATACTATCCTTAAGTACGCTTGGGTCCAGGTTCGCTCGTCGCCAAAATACTGTTGTACCCTGCACATAGAGACACTGGTAGCCATGTTGTATATTTCAAGTCTTCTTTATTGGTTCCATGGCAGGGCAGTATCAATCATGGTCCAGCCAGCTCTAGTCAGGTACTAGCCATGTACCAGCCCCACCAGGAGCAGCCTGCCTAGCTGCTCAACCCATCTCCAACTGTCACCACTCATCCACACAGGCACCCAGGCATTCCATTCAGCACAGTCACACCAACATTCGGTTACCATCTCTCACTCTGGCTGAGCAGCTAGGAGGACCTAAGCCGATTACATGTAAATGTAATCCTGAGGATATAACATTAACGTTCTCATTTATGCTCCAGACAAAAAGACCCATGATGATATTTTGACAAGGTGTAGTCTTGAAACGTGACAAAAGGTGAGTTGAGCAAACAATCTGTGGAATACTTGGGACATGTAATCTCTAACAAGGGGGTTCAGCCTAGACCAGGATTAGTGAAAGCAATTTTACAAGCTCCTCCGCCAATGGATAAGACTGGCGTGAAATCATTTCTAGGCTGAAGTGAATTTTATTCAAGATTTATACCTCATTATGCAACTAAAGACCGACCAATTTCAAACTTATTAAAAAGGAACCCTGAATTTAAATGGGATGAAGTGTGTGAAACAGCTTTTCAATGGTTAAAAAACAAATTGACTGAAGTTAAGGCTTTGAAGCCATATAATCCTGCTGCAACTTGTGGTCTGACAGAGGATGCAAGTAACCTAGGTTTAGGTGCTGTACTTACACAAAATGTTGACAATGAAGAATGAACGATTGGTTTTGCATCAAGGGTACTTGGTAATGCGGAGTTGCATTTCGCAGTAATTGAAAAGGAACTTCTAGCATGTTGGTGGGCGATTGAAAAATTGAAATGTTACCTGTGGGGTGAAAGGTTTACTCTACAAATAGACCATAAACCTTTAGTATCCATTTTAGGAGATACATCCAACAGAAACTATAACACCATATAGCCAGATTGACCACCAGGTTACTTCAATTTCAGATTAATAGTGAACATATTTCTGGGGAGAAAAACATTAGTGCAGATTTTCTCTCACAGTTCCCAAAAAGCATTAAGGATACAGAGAATGGTAAAAGCAATACTGATTCCTGTAATAATGAAGATTTAGATGACTGTAAAATAGCAACAGTTGAGGTTAAAACACCTGTACGGTTTCAGAAGAAGAATGGAAAGAAGCTATTGAACAGGATAGTGTTTTGAAATCCATAACCACATTTATTGTTGAGGGTTGGCCAAAAGAAAGGAATGTGGATGTGACCATCCAACCTTATGCCAAAGTTAGTGATGAGTTGTCGGTGGAAAAAGTTTTAATAATGAGATCAGAGAAGATTGTTCCACCAGAAAATGTGAGAAGCATTTTGTTATCTTAGGCTCATGAAGGGCATCTGGGGGCCACTCTTATGAAGTGCAGAGTTAGTGAATATTTTTGGTGGCCACAGATGGATAGAGATATTGATAGTCTGGTACATGATTGTGTAATTTGTTCAAGAGGCGACAAGGTATTACAGTCATCAAATCCCCCTTTAAATCCCATGCCGTTACCTTCAAAACCTTGAGTAAAATTGGGGATTGATCTCATGGGACCATTTCAATTCTTACCTCATCATTCACGTTTTGCTTTAGTACTGGATGATTATTATTCCATATGGTCAGAGGTGAAATTGATTGGTGAACCTGATTCCCAAGCATTGGTTGAATTTTTCAAATGGGGTTATAGTGTGAGGGAGTTTCCAGAAACAATTGACTGATAATGGAGTTCAATTTGTCTCTATAGAGGTGGAAACACTTTTATAAGAAAGTGGAATAAAACATTGCTTTACCATCCTCAAACCAATGGCATGTTTGAGCACCTGAACAGGGTTTTAGGTGAATATATACGATGGGCAATTGTCCGATGTGTTATACCGGTAGCTGTTAGAACCATACTGTTGTTTTAAAGAACAACACCGAATTCCACTATAGGTGTTTCTCCCTTCAAATTATTGAAGGGTAGAAAGCCTTTGACTGAATTTAAGCCAGCTCGGATGTCTAAATGTCTTAAGCAGAGCTCATCATTGTCTGATTTACTCATTGCTGTGAGGAGTAAGGTTGTAAATGCTCAAATGAAGCAAAAACTATTCTATGACAAAAAGAAGAGTGTATCTACGAAGCATTATCTAGTGGGAGATGTTGTGCAGACAAACAAAGGAGATTTTGTAAGGAAAGGTAAAAATATTCCGAGCCTATGAGAATTGATAAGATTTGTGGTAGTGCAGTACGACTAATTGGATGCAATTGGTGGAACATGAGTAAAGTTGTCAAAATTTATTTAAATTTGTTAACCAAAAGTGTCCAGGACACTAGAATTGAAAATGGGAACAAGTGCACTTCACAGCATGATCCAACCAATAGGGATACTGTATCTTAAGGACCAACACGAAGAAGTGAAAGGCATATAAGATTGACTCTGAGATATAGATAAATGTTGGTTGCATCAATAAGAATTTATAGCAGAATTGTGCTCTAGTATTTACAATATGTTGTGATATGTATCATTTTTATTTAATCTCTGCTTTTTAGTTGCTATAGAAATATAGACATATTATGAGATTTGTTTGTATGATAACACATCGTATGATATTTCACACCAGTGTTCAATATAAGGTGTGTTTTTTTGTTTGTATTGTTGTATCTCAGTAAGAGTGGTACTTATTTTGATTTATGTATTCTTTCAGTTATGTTTGTTCTGATTTTATTGTGCAAGGAAAAGAGATATGTAGTATTTTTCTCGTGCGAGTACCTTCCATGTGGACAATGCATTATGAGGTCTTCTGAGGTTTATTGCGCAGCGGGTCACAAGCGCCTCGTCAGCTGATGGTTAGGTCGGTTGGATCGGATGGTCAAGGCTTCCGAAACTTGGTGAGTCTGTGGGATGATTTACAGTGTAATTACTTAATTAAAGCGTACAACTATTTCCGCCTCATCCAGAGTATTACAGAATTCCTTTCTGTCTGCGCCGGTACCATATTAAAGATGTGGGCGCACAGGCAAAGAAGCTGTCAGGAGGCGCACTCTCAGTGCGCTCTCTCATAGTAGCCCTCTGGGGGGTAAAGGGGGTCCTATGAACCCAAACACATCTCCTTTGCAGGAGGTGCAATCACTCACTGCACCCATCAGCAAGGGGATCTCTAATTTCCCTTAAAAGTGCAAGTGGGTTGCCTCCTGCACAGAGAAACATGGAGCAGCTGCTTCAAAGCTGCTCCGCTTTTCACTCACATGTGCTGCCCCCACAGCAGCACGAGTTTGTGGCTGCCCATGTAATAGGGTGCAGTTTCCATGTTTGCGCCCAGCGCACCTGTTTTAACATGCGCCGGGCACAAAAGGGAAAGTGCGCCCTATATATAATAGGGCCCCAGGTGACTTGAGAGCTACACATAACATTACATAGAATAGCGTAAAACATAAGTTGACATGACATGAAGATCAGCGACCTCCAATAGTAACTTACATTTGGTTGATCTTGCCACTTATGTGGTTACTCCTCTTTTGGCATATGTAGAAGAACTATTTTGTACTTCAGCCACCCATTCTCTCCAATGTTCATCATGCTCTGGGTCGGAGAGATATATTCCTCTAGTGGTACTAGATTCACCTCTGTTGTACATCGATCTAGAGATACCTCACCAAGGCAATGAGGGAACAGCTTGTTTTTCATCCTCATTTCAAATGCTATCTCAAAACACCCAGTCCTGCTACGTTCCTAAAACCCTCCATGAAAATGTACTTTGTCTTCATGCTAGAGTGTTCTCTCCTTTTTCTTTTTAATTTTTCTCTCCTTAGTCTCCATTTCTACCATGCATTTATCTCCGAATGTAGCCTATTCGAAGCCGCATGCCCATCTGCCTTACTATGTATTATGGCCTTTCTACAAATTGCCAACTTATCATCTCTTAGATCACAACTTCTCCTTCTTCCCTGGATCTTAGAAATGTCAACAATAATCACACAAAGCTTATATTCATTTATTATAGAAAATCACTGATAAATGCATGGAATGGTTTCTTGAGTACACAAGACTAATCCCAAAAACCAACAGTAGATGATAACGCTAATAACCAGTAACCAATAGGTTAACCACAAGCCTTGTGTTTCAGAGTAGCGTGCAATCTGCCGTAAAGCGATTCGATGTCCTGGAAGTCCTGGTACGCACTTTATAGATGCAATTAGAATACAATACATTGCATGAGCTATCATCAATCAATCAATCAGTCATTTGTAAAGCGCACTACTTACCCTTGAGGGTCTCAAGGCGCTGAGGGGAGGGGGTGCTGCTACTGCTCGAAGAGCCAGGTCTTGAGGAGTCTTCTGAAGGTGAGCAGGTCCTGGGTCTGCCGCAGGTGGGCAGGGAGGGTGTTCCAAGTCTTGGCGGCGAGGATGGAGAAGGACCTGCCGCCGGAGGTTGCTCGTTGGATGCGGGGGACGGCGTAAAGGGCGAGGCTGGCGGAGCGGAGCTGGCGGGTGGGGTTGTAGAAGCTGAGTCTGCTGTTCAGGTAGGCTGGTCCGGTGTTGTGGAGTGATTTGTGTGCGTGGGTGAGGAACTTGAAAGTGATCCTCTTCTTGATGGGGAGCCAGTGTAGATCTCTCAGGTGGGGGGTGATGTGGCTGCGGCGTGGGATGTTGAGGATCAGTCGGGCGGAGGCGTTTTGGATGCGTTGCAGTCGTTGTAGGTGTTTGGCCGAGACACCTGCATAGAGTGCGTTGCCGTTGTCCAGCCTGCTGCTGACGAGGGCTTGGGTCACCGGTCTTCTAGTTTCGGTCGGGATCCATTTGTAGATCCTGCGGAGCATGCAGAGGGTGTTGTAGCATGAGGAGGAGACGGTGTTGACCTGCTTCGACATGGAGAGGGAGGAGTCGAGTATGAATCCTAGGTTGCGTGCGTGGTCCGTGGGTGTCGGTGCTGTTCCCAGTGTGGTCGGCCACCATGAGTCGTCCCAGGCAGAGGGGGTGGGGCCGAGGATGAGGACATCCATCTTGTCCGAGTTCAGTTTCAGACGGCTGCTCCTCATCCAATCTGCGACGGCCTTCATTCCCTCGTGGAGGTTGGTCTTGGCGGTGTGCGGGTCCTTGGTGAGGGAGAGGATGAGCTGGGTGTCGTCGGCATAGGAGATGATGTTCAGGTCGTGCTGGCGGGCTACTTGTGCGAGGGGGGCCATGGAGACGTTGAACAGGGTAGGGCTGAGGGATGAACCCTGGGGTACACCGCAGCTGATGTCGGTGGCTTCGGATCGGAAAGGTGGGAGGCGGACTCTCTGGGTTCTGCGGTGAGGAATGACGTGGTCCAGTCCAGGGCGTTCTCCTGGATTCCGGCTTCTTGGAGGCGTGTCTTTACTGTGCGGTGGCAGACCATGTCGAAGGCGGCTGATAAGTCCAGGAGGATGAGGGCTGATACTTCGCCGTTGTCTAGTTGGCATCTGATGTCATCTGTGGCAGCGATGAGGGCTGTCTCTGTGCTGTGGTGTTGTCTGAATCCGGACTGGGGGGGTCTAAGATGTTGTTGTCCTCGAGGTGGCGGGTCAGTTGCATGTTGACGGTTTTCTCGATGACCTTTGCCCGGAAAGGGAGCAGAGAGATTGGCCGGAAGTTCTTGAGGTCCTTGGGGTCCGCCTTGGGTTTTTTGAGGAGGGCGTTGATTTCGGCGTGCTTCCAGCTTTCCGGGAATGTCGCTGTCTTGAAGGAGGTGTTGATGACCTTCCGTAGTTGGGTTGCAATGGATGTGTCAGCTTTGTGGTGAGGGCAGGGGTCTGATGGGGATCCAGAGTGGATGGAGTTCATGACCTTGCATGTCTCGTCGTCGTTGACGTAGTATCAGGAGGTCAGGCGGTTGGTGCAGGTGGTGTTTGTAGGGGGGGGGGTGGAGTCTGCCGTAGTCGGGCGGTCATGGTGTTGAAGCTGTCGTGGATGTCAGCAATCTTGCGGTGGAAGAAGGTGGCTAGTGAGTCGCACAGGTCTTGTGAGGGCGGGATGTCGTTGGTGATGGCGCTGGGGTTGGAGAGTTCCTTCACTATGTTGAAAAGTTCTTTGCTGTCGTGTGCGTTGTTGTCCAGGCGGGCTTTGAAGGAAGATCTCTTGGCTGTTCTGATGAGTTGGTGATGTCTGCGGGTGGCGTCCTTGTGGGTTGCATGGCTGTCTGGCGTACGATCGTGGAGCCATTTCTTCTCCAGTTTCCGGCATGTACGTTTGGAGGTCTGGAGCTCTTCGGTGAACCAGGTGGCTTTCTTGCTGGTGTGGCTGTTGGAGGGTTTCTTGAGTGGGGCGAGGGTGTTGGCGCAGTCGTCGATCCACTGTCTAAGGTTGTGGGCGGCGGCGTCTGGGTCGGTGGGGTCGGAGGGTGGGTTCTGGGCGAGGGTGGACGTCAGTTGATCTTCGGTGACTTTGCTCCAGCAGCGGCGAGGCCGCTGTTGGGTGCGGTGGTGCGTGGTTGGTTTCTTGAAGGTGAAATGGATGCAGCGGCGGTCGGTCCAGTGGAGTTCGGTGGTGCAGATTAAGGCAACGTGGGTGCTAGTGCTGAAGACGGGGTTGAGCGTGTGGCCGGCGGCGTGGGTGGGTTCGTTGACGAGCTGTCTGAGGCCGAGGTTGGCGAGGTTGGCGATCAGGGTGGTGGAGTTGGTGTCGTTGTTGTTCTTGAGGTGGTAGTTCAGATCTCCAAGGAGGATGTAGTCCGTGGAGGCGAGTGCGTGGGTGCTGGCGAGGTCGGCGATGGAGTCGCTGAACTGAGCACAGGGTCTGGGGGGTCTGTAGACAAGTGTTCCTCTGGATGTGGTTTTGGGGTCGTGTGGATCCGGAAGTGCAGGTGTTTGGCGGTGTTGAGGGTGTCGTCTGAGTGGGGGTAGACCTTGAGGGTGGACTTGTGGATGATGGCTAACCCTCCTCCGATTCCGTTGTCGCGATCCCTGCGGGTGATCTTGTAGCCGTCCAGGATGGCTACGGCGATGTTGGGCGCTGAAGAGTCGTTCCACCAGATTTCGGTCAGGAAGGCAACGTCTGGGTCAGAGATGTCGAGCAGGTCCCAGAGCTCGACGGCGTGTTTGCGTGCGGAGCGGGTGTTGAGGAGTATGCAGCGGAGGTGGTTGGTTCCGGTCCTTGGAGGTTTGGTGGATCTGTCGCAGGTGAAGTTGCAGGTGCGGCAGGAAAAAGGTCCGTGTGTGCGTTTTGGGGCGGTCTGGAAGCAGCGGCGGCCTCGGCCGGCGTTGAGTGCGAGAAGCATGTTGGCCTCGTATCTGAGTCTTGCGTCGTGGAGTGCGCGGGGGCCAGGGGCTCTGGCGCTGGGCGCGGTCCAGGCGCAGACGGGCGCAGACGGGCGCAGACGGGCTTGCCTTTGGCGTGCCTTCGGCGCTACATCTTGCACCCCACCAGGACAGGCCGCGAGGGTAACAGAAGTCAGCATGCTCAGTACTCCATCGGCCTGGACTCGTCTGTCAACACTAGTCATCATGACGCACAACTAGCAGAAATGCAAACGGATTGGTTTGTTTGTTGGTCTAAATTAGTCTATTTTCCCTCTATTTTTGGAGACACCTTCTTTGCGCTTGTTTTCGTTTTTTCTGCTCCCTTTTTCGGCTTTGGAGTTTCCCTCAGTCGGTCCCTCACAGAACTTCCGTTTACCGTGTGAGCTGGCGCGCGGCCAGCAGTGTGCAGCGACCTCATCAGCTGAGCTTTCAAAGAGAAAGGAACTGGCAGATACTGGTGACGAAACTGCGGCGGACCTTCCACTTGTCCCTGTGCCATGTGGGAGGGCCTGGGATAAGAGTGCAAAGTACAGCAAAACCTGTATATGTGACTGTGAATAGTCTCGACATCCTCTTACTGCTTTTGTATATTTGTGTATGTACTATAATGATTTTACTAACTGGTTGTGTAGAAACATGATAACTTCCTTTAATACATTTCGTGTGCATCCACCCTTACCCCTCTGTGTATACCCCCACTCAGTGTTTGCGGACAGGACCGGCACAGGTCCATTTTGCACAGATATAAATAAGGCATTCTAATTAGTGTATCCCCGACCGTGCTGTCCATGCACCCATGGCCTGACCCTCTTTCTTATCCCCAACACTATCCCTCTCCTCTGCACCTCTTCTTTCCTGCACATCTCACTTCCGCCATTGTTTTATCCTTTGCACACTTAGCTCTTTTCAATATACTTCTTATTTTATTCCCACACCTTTCGCCTTCTACCTTCATCTCTTTGCTTTCTTCTATATGCTTTACTATACCCTACGCACCTACCCATCATACATTTGAATTAGCAAAATAACATTCCCCTATCCGGGGTAAAACAGGACAGTAATCATAGTTAGCAAAAGAAGGACTCCCTTCCGCTCAGGTGCAAGTGCGTTCTGGACTCCTGCCAAAAATATGTGATGTATTTTTGCGGCTACAAGGCCATTTTAAGCAACCTGTTATAATTTAGTGCCCTCCTGTGGCAGGCTGGGGTAACACTTTTAATCAACTGCCTACTGTTGCCTTAGTGCAAAAGTCTCCAATTGGTCAGTTGCAAGTTGCCAGTAGTTCACAGGCTGTTTTGAAGTATCTCCCCGCCTGTGAGTCAAACTCACAGTGAAGCAGATTTCTGTCTGCTAATGCTGCACTTTACAACACCACCCACCAGAAAGCTGGCAGTGCAGGAGATACCAGATTTTAATGGAAGTGTCTGCCCTTGGTCTCCTTCTAAAAAGAAATCCGCTCCCTGATTGATACACTTGACAAGGGTGTGTCTTTCTCGCCTTCCTTAATTAAGACAGTCGCCCAGGTTGACATTTAAAAGTATTTGGTTACAGCCATTTCTGTTTGGCATTGGCGGTCACGGCGAGTTTAGGACTAATGCACATGCCCCCAATGTAAAATAATCTGCACCGTGATAGGATCTTCGACTGGATTTTATGTTGATTATGAACAGGTGACAAGGACAATTTAGCATCCATTACCCTCTTCCGGCTGGCTACAGTTTCTTGTTGGGCAATCACATCAAGAAATCTACCTGTCTCTCCTCTTAAGTATTGATTCTGGCCCTCTAAACGTTGGCTTAAGGTGAATCCCAAAACTGTAAAATAGTGGTTTAAAACCTGGTTTATGCCTATATTCTGTGAGCTGCAAATTACTCTTATTTAGTTTGGAGTGGAAGTGGCAGACTTATAGATAGAGAACATTTTCTTGATGTACTCAAGCACACGTAGTCCTCAGGCTCTTATATTACCAAATAACATCATGCTTCACTGCTAAATATATTGCAAGGTCTTGTTGTACAGGCCCAGATAATGTGTATGAACTGGAGTTACTCAGAAATGGATTCCACTGTATGATACTTGCTTTATACTTTTTGTAGTAAACACTTCAAGGGCATTTAAATGGCTCACCAATAGCAGAGCCTGCTTCTGCCCTTTGTAGGGCTTGCAGTCCACAGTTTGGATACCAACCATTTCCGCTTTTCATATTTCTCGGGCCAATAAATGGAGTATCATTAATCAGTGGCAGCTCCTCTGCTAAGGCGAAGGAGCGTTGCCCCACTGCTTTAAAGCAGTGCAAAGGAAAAATTTAAATGATAGCAACGGAACGTTATTTTAATCTTATTTTGAGTATTGCAATTGCTGCCAGGTTAGGGTGCGGTGGGGTGGGGCAGGGCGGGGCTGGGCTGGGTAACTGTGACCCAGAGGGAGGAGGAGTGGTAGCTGCTGCACTTAAGGTGCGCATGGCTGTTTGGCCGGCCCAGCCGGCTAAACAGTCATGCATACCTTGCATGTTCTCCACAGTAGCTGTATAACAGCCTGGGTGGAGAACATGCCCAGGCTCCCACTCCCTCTCTGAGCAGTAAACCACGGCACTCAGACCAATCACAATCACTGCTATCAGTAGTGTCGTGATTGGCCACGAGAGTCTGGAAGCTTGGGTGCTTCCTGTTCCTGGTTCCTGCAGAGGAGGAGCGGCAGCTGGCGACTGCAACCAGCAGGTAAGTTTTCTTTTTTCTTTATTTCCTAACCCCTCCACCCTTCCCCACCCCTCGCCACTGTCCCCTATCAGTCGCCACTGTCATTAATTTTGGTTGAGTTTTACCTGTTATATTCAGTACTGCAAAACAGTGGTAGCTGCTCCATATGATCAATTTTAATATCAATATTACAGATAAGCTAATAGGGGAAACTTGAAAGACTGGGAGCTGAATAGTTTTTCAGGTCTTGGAATGCTCTCAGTCCAACCCCAATTTTAGAACCGTACGACAGACATCGGCCAATGATAAGCCCCCTGCATCAAGCTGGTGTCAGTTGGGATCATAGCAAAGATGTTTCAACAAAGGGTTCTCAGTGGTTCTTCTTTCTTTCTTACCCTCTTATACCTCTACATGAAACCTCTGATTTCCACTCTCAGATGTTGTAAATTGTACTCCTTTTATCTTGATGACACGCAGCTCCATCTGGAAATGTCCACCCCTAAAGATATTGAATTTCTGACCAGTGTTCTTGGGGGCTTTCAATTTGTAGTGTTGCTTCCTGACCTAAAGTACAGGGCATTCTGGTAGTAACTATCTAATTGGCCCACCTGTTTCAATCATTTAATCTCGTCTAAAGCACTGAACTGTAAATCTTCAATTGAGGAGAGCGCCAAATCCTAAGTGTGTACTTGGCCAACATTTTAACCTTCAATCACACATCAACGCATTTGCCAAGAGTTCAGAATTTCAATTCTTTTTCACTGAATTAAACCTTTTATCCTGGATCCAGATTACGAGATAATAATCCATTTCATTGTACTGTTGAGATTGAACTGTGGTGAACCCCTCTCCTAGGGATTCTAAGACAGCATCTATCTCCCTTCAAACCAGTGATCCACGCGACTGCCATACTGCCCAGAGCTCACCTAATCTCGTACCTCTAAAGAGATTCCTCAAAGGAGCAAGGAGCATTTTTAAACTAGCATGTTTCATGTATAAAGCCCTCTTTGTGCACCCTGCCTAGGTATCTTGTCCATAAACTAGCCTTCTTGGGCATTGCCCTTTGGAGCACTGATAACCTTCTGCTTGAAACTCCATCCAGAAACCAAGACGATTAAATCTCTAAAACAACCCCTCTCAGGGTGTCTATCATGAGTGTGGAACTTAACAAACAAATATAAAAATCACTCAGATATGTGTGTTAATGAACACAGCTGTCATATCTTTTCAGGGCATATTCACATAGTTGAAGGATTTTTATGTTTGGACAGTTTCACAGTTGTTTGCCTTTTGTGTTTTCTTACCACAGGGACACACTGCACCTGTCTGCTTTGCTTTGTTTCCTTGATATATGTGTTGATGGGATGATAGATCATGTTTTTTCACTTCCTGTCATTTAGGGACTGGGTCTTCGAAGTTTTATGTTGGGGTTCTTCTTCTTTTGAAGTGCACACTCCCCCTCTCTCACTTACTCTTAAAAGGCTGTCTGTCACAGCAGGAGAAACTCCCAAACGGATTGCTCCACAATCCAGGAGAGTGACTAGAGTTCACACCGGATGTCAGGCACAGTGATATGTGCATCAAAAGGTTAATCCCAGGCTCCCAGCCCTAATCTTTATGATTCCCTTATCAACCCTATGTCATCCCAGAGATGAGGTCAGGCCCTTTACTTGCGTTCTCTCACTGAATCAAAAAAGCCTCCATGTAATGTACCATTACAGGCACACTTGCACTCAGTGTATGCACCTAGCACACACACTGTCCAACTCTGTTGCCTACACGCATTATGCCACCCCGGGCATGCATACATTCTGCAAACGCATTCACTCTGTGCATATTGCTCAGTACTGTAACCTTTTTTTATTGTGTCACTTGCAGGCACACATATGCAGCACTGTACCCTTCATGTATTGCACTTCTTACAGGTACACACCATGCACAGCACTACATCTTTCAAGTAAGATATTTACCGTAAGTAAGCATACACCCAGTATATGCACTCACTGCACAGTACTGCGCTAACCTTGTACTATACCCCTCCCAGGCACACATACAACCAGCGCAGAGTCACCACCCCTGAACTGCGCAGCAGTTCACATCTAACCGATGTGGGCCAAGGGTGAGTTAAGCGCACAGCAGAGGAACTTTAAAAAGGTGAGTGAGCCTGTAGACCTCACTCCAGTGACACAGGTTAAAAATTAACTGTTCACTACTACTGATCACTGCTCCAACCACTGTGCTTGTTCTGTTTAACTCCTGGTGAAGGCAATAGCTTTTCACCACTATGAGGAAAGCGATCTGGGTGTCCCTCCCAGTCCAACAAGATCACAATCAGTGAGGCAGGCCTATGTCATAGCGCACAGGCATGATCCATGTTTGCCTATGACAGCTAAAATCACCAATAGGGAATTAGGGCCAGATGTATCAAGTGTTTTCCCGTTTGCAAACGGGCCGATTAGCAAAATTGGCCAGTTTGCAAACGGGAAAAAAGCCTTTTGGGATGTATCATCCCAAAAGGCAATCGCAAAATAGGGAATCGCAATTTTTTGCAATTATCTATTTTGCTTATGCATTTAAAGAAACGTAATTAGCTATTCTCAAATTGAAATGCAGGAAGCACTTTTAAATTTGTGACCCTGCTTTAAGGAATCACATTTTACCACCAACTTCAAGTTGGTGGTAAATTGCACATCCTTAGACAAATGCACAATTTTGCATTTTTCTAAGTGCCATGTGGCGCACAAACATACCCTCAGGGTATGTATGTGTGCCACATGTGCACACATGCATATTTCAGGGGTGCAACTGGGTGTCGTTTTGGCACCCTTGAAATAGCATGCGCAAATTGCGAGTACCTATTGGGTACTCGCAAATTGCGCATGCAATTCCTATTCATTCCTATGGGACTCTAGGCCCATAGAAATGAATGCGAAGCCATTTCTCATTTGCGACTCGCAATTTGCGAGTCGCAATTAAGGAATGTGTAGGAATCACAAAATATTTGCAGAAACCTACATACATTGCATTTTGCGAGTCTATAATAGCGAATCGGTAAAATTTGCTATTCTAGACTCTCAAAATCCAATGTTCATACATCTGGCCCCTAGACAAGAGTACAGTTGGGCACTGAGGCAGGGGTAGACGTCCACTACCATGCAGAGGACTTTTCTATTCCAACAGTGCCTTAACCCACTGAGCTGGTTTTGAGACGCTTGGTTAGTCAGTTTAACTATTAAGATAACTGAATGTGGTAGTCTTCATTCTTTGGATATTTGTTTTCAATTTGAAGTCCACAGATTCAGATCTCCTTGTGACTGGCAGTTTTTCATCCTTCAAAGTTGATAACAGAAGTACTACTGAGTCGGGTAACACAAGCCATGTACATGGAAAATAAGCACAATTGTTTTTTTTTTTTCTTTTTTATTGAAGTACTTTAGTGACAATAAAGGAATTACTGATCAGCAATACATAGAACCAAATTCAGTGTACACAGATTCAACCTAAAATACAGCCAAATATTGCAGTTAAGCATCATCAACCAAATAGAAATCAATCAAAATAAGGTCCCCAAATTTTATCAAATTTTCTTACTCCCCCCACCCGCAGAGCATAGATTTGTTCACTTTTCTTAACTCTTCTCATTTTCTGTATCCACTCTAACTTAGATGGGATCTGTTCTGAGCGCCAGTTCTGCAATAACAGGGATCTTGCCATTGCGATATACAATAATTTAACAAACTGGACAGGGATTTTAAGACCCGGATCAAAACCATGAAGCATCAATTTTTCATTCGAAGGGATCGTAATTTTATAATAAATCTGAAAAAAAAAAACATTTCGTCCCAAAATATCCAAATTTTAGTACAATGGACCATTACATGCGACCAATTGGCAGAGGTGTACTGAAAACATCTAAAACAATTAGATTAATAATTTGTATACATTTTGGAAATAGCCGCGCATATCTGAATGACGAAGCATGGGTAACATCTCTGAAATCAGAGATTAGAGATTTTATATCCCGTAACATTGAAACAGCTCCGCTTAATATCATTTGGGATGCCATGAAGGCCTTTGTTCGCGGAATTATTATAGGTAAAGATGCAGCAGCATTCAAAGTAGCCAAATATAAGAAGAATGCTTTGGAACAAAGAATACATGCTTTAAATGAATTAAGACAGTTGAACCCCTCCAGCACCATTCTACATCAATTAGATGAAGCAAAACGGGCATTCAGCACGCACTACTATGCTCAAAGTGAGGAGATTTTTTATAGGCAATCTCAAAAAATATATGAAGAGAGTAATTTTACTGGGAAGTTTTTAGCCTGGCAAGTGAGAGAACAAGGTGCGGCTAATTTGATCAGAGGCTTAAAATGCCCAGTGATCCAGATAGACACAGTAGATTCGGTGGGGATAGGGAAGATAATGCTTTCTCATTATAATATTATTTACAGTCAGCAACATAATATTGATCAGCAAAAGCTAGCAGATTTTTTAGAAAATTGTGCATTGCCTTCTCTCTCCCAAACTGATCAATCAATATTGATGAGCCCATTTTCCTTGGAAGAAATAGAATTAGTAGTCAAAGATCTCCCAAATGGTAAGGCTTGTGGCCCAGACTGACCGTCCGCTGAATTTTTTAAAACATTTTTTGTGCTTTTTCTAATATCTTTTTGCAACTATTGAATTCGATGTTGGAAGGGGGCCCGATCCCGGGCTCTTTCCGGGAAGGAACAGTGGTGAGTTTTATGAAGAAGGGGAGAGAAGCTAAAGATCCGAACTCGTATCGACCTATTACCTTACTAAATATAGATTATAAAATCGTCACAAAATTACTATCAATGTGTCTTAATCGAATATCAACAGAGTTGATCCATTTGGATCAGAATGGCTTTATTCCAGGAAGGCAACTGTTCACGAATACGCATTATTTAATTGAAGCCTTAAATTATTTTGAGACACGAGGGATCCCAGCATTGATTTTGTTATTGGACGCAGAAAAAGCTTTTGATTTGGTGGTATTGTAGACACTTTTTATTATTTTGGAGCATTTTGGTATTCCCGTTAAAATTGTAAATTTAATTCGGAATCTTTATACTACGGCCAAAGCTAATATTATTGTGAATACGGTAATGGTTGGGACAGTTTTAGTCAAGTGCGGCACGAGGCAGGGCTGCCCTTTATCCCCAGTTCTTTTTGCGTTTTTTATTGAGCCTTTGGCCGCCGCAATAAGGAACTGTGTTAGTATTCTTTCCCCGGTTCCTTCAATGGCGAAGATCAAACTATATGCGGATGATATTATGTTACTAATTAAACCCGAATTACATTCGCAGATAAGGGCCCTTCAGATGTTCGAGGAATTCGAAGCCTTAGGGGGTTATCGGATCAATAAAAAGAAAACAGAGATTTTGATGTGTGAGAGCAGAGATCTAGAAATACATCCTGATTTAAGGTGCTGTATCAATACTAAACCGAAAAGATACCTCGGTGTCTTCTTCTCTCATACAGTCAAGGATCTATACACGCTTAATTTTGATCCCCTTCTTTTAAAGATCCGCTCAATGTTTACACGTTGGAATTCTTTGCCATTATCGATTCTGGGTCGGGTGTCCGTTCTTCCTTTATTTAATTTTTTGTTTTCCACTATACCTTGTTTTTTGCCAGATACTTATTTTTCCAGGATAGAATCTTTGTTTTCCGCTTTTGTCTGGGCAAAAAAATCACTTTGGATCGCAATCAACACTCTTTACGCGGATTTAGACCAAGGAGGACTTCTCTGCCAAATATTAGAGATTACTACAACGCATACTTTATACAGTATTTGTCGAGGTTCAGGAATCAAATCCAAGGTCAGACCTTATTTATAAATTTCATTTTCGACTTAAGTTGCCTAGAAAATCAGATACCGCCCCCCCCCCGCAGATTTTCAAATCTCCCAAATTAGTCCGTTACAAGATTTTGCTATGGTTTCTTAAAAAACGTGCTGCTATGTTTAAAAGATATTCACTCCCATTGATTAATTTAACAACCTTGTTGTCCAGTATTTTCCCGTTAATAGGCATTAAAAGTGGATCTGAGATAGCGGGTAACTGGGCCAGGGCAGGATTTATTAAAGTAGTCGACTTTTTAAAAAATGGAGTATGGATAACTCCGATAGAGATGGCATTTTTTTTCAGAGGAATTTTTTGCTGGTAGGGTCCTACAATACGATCTATACATTTTTGGGACAACTTGATGTTGCACAGCTTACTCAACCAACTCAATTGGCTAAAGACCTCTTCATGAATGATTGCGTAAGGAAACCTGGCGAGTGGACGCGTCGCTTAGCCTATAGTAGGGAAGCGGATTTGGGTCCAAAAGCAATCAAAAATGGCAGGAACAGGAAAATCATGTTTTATCTTTGAATACGTGGAGGACCATTAACAATTTTAATTTCAATATACTTCGAGGCGCCAATTGGCGTAGAATGTTATTCTTTGGGAAATGGTTGCTGTATCGTACTCCCGCGGCTATTTCCAAAATGTATACAAAATAAGCACAATTGTGTCAAATATTGTGTGTGAAATAGGGTGCTGAAGAAAATCGTTTATTAACAATGGATGATCGTAAGTCCTGATTTTGTTCTAAATAAAGGTGCTTACCTTATTGACCGCGCATTCCAGTCCTGGGAAAGGCTGGGAGGATGCGTGTGCGTGCGCGCGCGTGCCTGGGGTGTGGGTGAGTGATAGGACTCCACAAGAACTTTCTCACCTCCCCTCCTTCTAATATTGTTCCTACACATTTAGAGTCAGGTCTTGAACCATGAGTTACCCCCTTTAAATGAAAATGAATGTAAAGCGATGGTCCGAACACCATTAAAGACTCAGATCTGCTTTTTAATTCTACAAGCCCATTTCCACTCAGTTTCACACCTGAAGAAGAGGCGGGAGGGTGGACATGCATTTGCACACAGCGAGGAAGCAATTGTCCAACCGGGGCAATGTATAGTCCAGAAACTGCAATGTACACATGAAACGGGCCTCTCCTGCAGCTGTGCTTCAAGGGTGTCTCAGATTACTCTCTGTTGTTAGGTGAATGCTAGCTGCTCGTAGAGAAGGGAATTTCCTCTGCAGAGTTGAACTGTCTGAACCCTCCCTGGGCCCAGCCCACGTTTAAGTTGCAGGTGAAAGTGCGTTCAAGCTATAAAGGTGGGCGCTGTGTGGACTATGTACAGGAAGGTTTCCAAAAGCAATAAATGTTGTTTTGAAAGTTACTCTTTCTTGCAGTGCCCATGGCAAAGCTATGAATGTATTTGCAGCCACAATGTGTCACCAGCCAGTCTCTTGAATGCACATTTATAACCACAGTTGAACTCGTTAACCTCGGTGGAAAGTAGAGATTGTACTTCAGACAGACCTCTTCTTTGCAAAAATGCAGTTGACCTTACAACCCATGTCAGCATGACATACAAAATCATCGCCATTATCCGGAATCATACATACTATTGGTCCTGACATTGTGTTGTACCCTACCTTATATATGGTGCTACCATATCCTGTATTTTTCTCGACTATGATATTATTGATTCTATTTGCCTCTGCTCTCTTAACAATTGTAAAGCACTCTGATACCCGCAAGGGTCATGTTTGCGCTATATAAAGCTTTCTAAGTAAATAAATACTTAATAGACAAATGGTGGGCTACTCTCCCTGGCAACTGATTAAGTAGAGGGAACGCCCAGTGTTTTCCCTCCATGGGGGCAATGAATATCTACATACAGGGAATACTTTGCCGGAAGTGATACATCCGCAGTGAGTACCACCTGCATCTGGCACCTGTGTGTGTGTGCATGGTTTGAAGAAGAGTTGCCTGAGTAGGAAGTGCGGTCCTTAAGATAGCCTTGGACCCTGAGGTAGGCAGAAACATCTACCTGAGGGATATGGGTGCAATAATTAAACCAGCAATCCCAACATTCTGTTTTTAATATCCCTCTAGAAAACCATAATAAACCTAGGAACTGGGTTATTGGAAAAGGATTTTAACCACCGTAGAATCCCTTCCTCTTCCATCAACAACAAAATACTTCCTGAAATTACAGGAAGCCCATCCGCCCCCCTAAAACAAACAGTGGAGCAGGTGTGACAAAAAATAATGAAGCATGCCATCTAGGTTGGTGAAAAGGGTTTGTCATATTTTGTTTTATAAGAATCCTGACATTAATTTTGGGTTCCACAAATTCAGATAATCTCCTTAGGAAAACCTACTAAAATGTGTCTTGTCTTCAGTAACATCAGGTGCAGAATGAACAACAGGGGGATTAGGAAAGATAATTAACCCATTTTGAAGTGAAATAACTCAGTGGCTTGTTGGAGATGTAATGCTTCTGGATGTGATATTGTTCATATTCTTTGCACGTGTCCATTGGTTAAACATTATTGGTCTTACATAGCTCAGACCATACATAAGTCTATCTCACTGCATTTACCCCTTTCCACAGCTAATATTATATTACATGATTTCAGAAATGTTCCCACTCTTTGTAAACCACAATCTCGTTTCCTACATACCGCGCTTGCAACTGCTAAAATCTGTATATTAAACAATGGAAATCTTCCACTCCACCATCTCAAGAGTCCTGGTTATCTGCTATGATTCAAAATGCTTCGCATGAAAGGATTATATATAATATTCTAGATCAACTAGAGTTATTTTCACAGATATGGAATCCTTTTTTACTTTCTTAACATGTTTGTATTTGTTATCATTTAGTTTTTAAAACTTGATTGTATATGCTTTTTCACTCTTTCCTTTATATATTGTTATATATATTTATTGTCCTAGATAGCATAATATTAAATATTGTTCTATATATGGATTTACTTTTTAATTTCTATCATATGATCCTTACCCTTATTACTTGTATTTGAGTTTTCTTGTTTTTGTTTAATGATTCTGAAATGCTAATAAAAAATGTCAACACAAAAAAAAAACAACTCAGTGGTAAGATACCCATTCTAAATTTGAAATAAAGAGTTTTAGCTGAAACATGGGTGACATAGACTAAAAATGGCTCAAATATAGGTAGCAGGAATTACTTGGTCAGGCTGCCATGATGGATATTGAACAGATGCCTTCCCTTGGCCATTTGTTTATATGCTGACTTTACATCTGAGACACTGTTAAGCATATCAGAGATGTGAAAGACCAGTTTCCCCCAGCATGTCCTTAACATAACTGAACCAGCCCAAGGCTATACTCCTTGAATAACCAAGTACATCATCAATTGTATCCTTCAGGTGGCGAGCTCCGGTGATCCCTAGATCTAAATACAATGGAAGTGCTGGTGAATGTCTCAGCAGACATTTTAAGATTCCTTTTTCACAGTTAGACAGATCGGCAAGATTTGTATGGCCCCAGAGCTCCGCTCCATAAAGAGAAGCATTCTACCACTGTGCTTTGTATACTCTTAAGACAGGGGATACAAAGTGCCCGCGATTTCTGTTGCAACGCTTCCATTTCTCCTGCCCTCTGTCTCAGAACATTCCTCATTCTACTTGAATGATATTTTGAAGGCATTTGTTTTTGGTCCTAGATTTAGAAAGTAGGTGTTTAGAGGCCACCAAGATCCCTTCACTAGAGTCATAATCAATGGTAAATCCTAAGATTCAATCCAGATCCACAGTAGTACAAAACAAGGCTGCCCCATGTCTCCACTACTATACCCCTTTATATGGAAACCCTGGCCTAAATAGTGAGGCAGAATGTTAATATCAAGTGTTTGAAATTAAGACACAACCTCCCCAAAATATGTCTATATGCGGATTATAGTTTACTGGCCCTAGCAGACCCTATCCTGTCGGTCCCAGTGACACTGGAGGAACTGGCTTCAAAATAAATATTCACAAAGCCCAAATACATAGTATAAACACCTCCCCAGAGCTGAATATGGAGATACAAAACAGATTTATTTTGAATTGGACTATGGATAGCATTCAACATCCTGACCTAAAATGTACCCTGTCACTAGACAAGGCATCCCAAGTGAATTATCATGAGCTGCTGCAGGGAGTGACAAGCGACACATAAAATTTGCAAATGGGTGGTGTATCATGGATGGGTAGACTGGCAGCCATTAAAATGCTTATATTGCCTAGAATACTCTTTGTTAGGCAAACACTTCATTTCAACTCCAACAAGGTACACCACAAAAATTGCGAAAGGTAATGAACACCTTTTTCTGGGGATTGAAAAAGTAAAGTGTAGTCACATATAGACACACTGCCATGGGTAGATGGGAGGTTCCGATCGTAGCCAACTATTACCACGCTGCACAATTTAGATACATCTTAAAATGGAATCGATTTGTATATGAAAAATATTAGAATCTCACAGACTAAACAATAGCAGGGATCCACATCTAGAAGGTCTCATGGCTTCCCAGAAAAAATAGAGCATTTGACATTTAGTTTCCACCATTCATTAGGGTAACTTAGCATGACTGAGATAAGGTAGCTATCGAGAAAGGACTGACTACTATCCCATCCCCAATCATGCCATTTATAAATAATGCCAATTTTACTTCTGCTCTTTCAGGGGAATCCTATATCAAGTGGCAAACAGCAGGTTGCAAAGTGATAGGTGACCTATATGATCACAATAAGGTTAAAACTTTGCACAAATGGAAAATGAGTGTGGTTTAACCAAACTGGAACATCTACAATACGTCCAAATCCAGTTTTATGTCACCAATAACTCCATCAAGCCATTCTTGACTAGGAGCCTGACTCCATTTGAAAGATGGAGTTTTACTAAAACATCTAACACAACGTAAATGCACAGTGACAGTGATATATAGATAGAACCGTGTAATCAGTGTCCCAAAGCTATTGGCTCTGGTGCATTTGCAAACTTTGCAGGACTAAACCTTAGATTCCTGTCTTCAGAGAAGTCATCCTTAGTGGAAGAGGAGACCTCACACACTTATTAGTGTCATGCTTCATCATAGGAGTCCTCTCCCCACCCTGGTAGGACATAGCCACCCGGGCGGATTCGACCTCCTCGAAGACTGACTAAATAGGAGGGAGTTCTTGCATAAATCTTACTGGACAAAACTGTGTAACAGGGGATCCAGATGAATATTCTAAAAATACCTTAGTGTCCCTGGGGAAATCTACCATTATTAGTGGAACACTAGGTAAGGTTAAAAATGAAATGGTTTGGGTACTAGAGTTTAATGACTAACACCTAAGAACTTGCCATTTTATTAAAACAGACAATAAACATCTCCTCTCAGGCAATTATAAATTCCTCATACTTTCAGCCGCCAGTCAAGGGGAAGAGTCATGTAACAGAAAATGGAAAAATAAACTGGGCCATATCCTCTGTTAAAGAATAGAATAATATTCACAAAAGAACACACTCCAAAGCAACAAATGCTGTGGGTAGAAAGTCAAAGACAAACATAATGCGTTAATGGTATTATAGACCTGAAAAAATGAATAGATGGGTTCCCACCGGATCAGAAGAACGCAAGATGAAGTGGGGACACACAGGATCCCTCCACCTATTACAGCAGCGTTCCAAGCTGCAATGATTTGGGGATATGGTCTTTTGGGATATAGATCCAATGGTACACACAGAGCTCCTAAGACTGTCAACCCACTTCATTTTAAACTATAAACAATTACTCTTAGAAACAAAAAAAGAGTATTTTTCATTGCAAATAAGCCAGGCTAAATCTAACTCTAAAGAACTTTTTAGAGTTTTAACAAAATTGTCGATTCCAAATACTCCTAAGAGACAGGGTGACACAGAATTCTGCAATAAAATTGCGGTATTCTTTTGACACAAAATAGAAACCATATTTTCATCTCTCACTTGCCTGATCAATAAGACTCAGACCAATTCCAATATAAGGGATGTGGACGGAACTGGCTCCATTTTGGTGCCACTTGACATCTTTGGAGAAGTCAGACACACTCAAAGTGTTGAATTCGATCAAATCAGGAGCTCCTAGTTATCCCTGCCCAGTTTGGATTATTAAACAAATCCCTGAAGTATTTGGAACTGCACTCACACCTTTGCTCAACGCGGTTCTGTCATCCGGAATATTCCCCACAATATGGAAAAAGGCGTCTGTCCTTCCATTATTGAAAAAACAGACTCTGGACCCTAAGGATCCCAACAATTATAGACCGATCTCCAGGCTCCCACTCCCAGCCAAACTTTTGGAAAAGGAAATGAACAGCCAACTCAGTGCTTTTCTCTCTCTTAATAACTTGCTGGACCCATCACAATATGGCTTCAGAGCTTTTCACAGCACTGAGCTGGCTTTGTTAAAATCCACGGAGGAAATCAGAGAGGCCGTGGATAAGGGAGGAAATGCAGCACTAATCCTACTGGACCTATCCGCGGCTTTTGACACGGTTCATCACAAGGTACTGATGAACCGGTTATCTGAAATAGGTGTAAAGGGTTCCGCTTGGAAATTATTACAATCTTTTCTGTCGGACAGGTCACAAACTGTAGACCTAGACGGTAACACCTCAGAACCTTTTTTCACTTCCGTGTGGGGTGCCACAGGGTTCAGCTCTTAGCCCAACACTTTTTAACATTTATGTGGCACCTCTGGCTGGAGTCATCAGGTCATTTGGCTTTCAGCTCACCTCCGACGCTGACGACACACAAATTGTGTTGTCGATGATGGAGGGAGTGGAAAAGGAGGCAGGTGATCGCTTTCATGATTGCATGAGTGCCATATCGATCTGGATGTCCTCCAATTGTTTAAAACTCAGTTCTGTCAAGACCGAGGTTTTAAAATTTGGCAACAATCCATGGGTGTGGTCACCAGAGTGGTGGCCAGAGGATCTGGGCCTGTGTCCAGTTCCCACAAGAAAAGCCAAGAATCTCGGAATTGTGGTGGATAATAAACTTACCATGGGGGACCAAGTGAGCATGGTGACTTCAGCCTGCTTTATGGTCCTCAGAATAATTAAGAAAATTAAGTTCTTCCTGACTGAGACTGCCTCTTGTATATTAGGAAAATGTTTTATAAGTTAGGGCGTCCAGAGATTTACGAGAACCCAGAAACAATCATTAAGGGGGATATTGGCTGGGTTAAAGTTCACTTTTTAAATTTAAGGTCTCAAAAGCGGGAGGAAGAGGAACTTACAAAAACCACGGTTAGGACCCACTTTTTATTAACAACCTCTCCCCAGATTGAGCCCTACCTTAAGTTAGTCAGGAATCACTATCACCGTTGGTTGTTGACCAGATTTCGTTTTAACTTGATTCCTTTCGTTTTAGGGAGCTTTCAAGGATGGAGTAAACCCGTAGATGCTGCTCTTTGTAACTGTGATGGTTGCTCACTACAAGACACTGTGCACTTTATCTTTTTTTGTAAATATTATGCCGAAAGTAGAAAGAAGTACATTATAACATTGTTGCAAGGGAGAGGATTTTTTCAAGTAAAACCTGCACTGATGTACTAGCAATTACTAAATTGCCCACGGAATATTTTTAACATCGCTAACTTTCTGGTTGACGCGGCCCGGTCAAGGAAAAAACTTGACGTATAGCTTAGTTTATGATTTTAGTGATATATGTATCTGTCTGGATGAATTTTTACAATGTTGTTGTTATATTGTATTTGCGTCTAATTAATAATATTTAGTATTGTGATGTACTTTTGTGATTTTAATTAATCGATTAAAGTGGTTTTGACTGACTGACTGAGAGTAACATCAGGACTGTGGTTACAGCACTTATAATGTCGCGTCTGGACTATTGCAACAGTCTATATCTTAATGTTCAAAAACAACACATGAACAGGCTGCAATTGGTCCAGAATGCGGCAGCCAGAATGCTGACCGGAACACCTAGGTTCGCCTCTGTCAAGGGAGAACTTAAGAAATTGCACTGGCCCCCAGTAAAGCTAAGATCACGCTTTAAAGCACTGTGTGTTGTCTTTAAGGCTGTTAATGGGACAGGACCAGAGTTTCTCAAATGTAAACTTTCATGGTACATTCCAGCCAGAACACTTTGGTCGTCTGGGTCTAAACAAGTGCAAATTGCCCCTTTCAAAAAAACTAATTGGGGAGGTAGAAGCTTTATTCATTGTGCCTCGAGAGCATGGAATGAACTTCCGTTCCAACTTAGAAATGCCCCAGATCTTCTATCCTTTCGCAAGGGCCTGAAGACATGGTTCTTCTCCCACTATTAGGCCTTAGCTTCCACATGTAACCAGTACTTAGCGCCAGGACACCCAAGGGTAATTGTGCGCTCTATAAGTATAAATAACATAATATAACATAACTTAATCTTAGGCCCCTAGAACAGACAAACAAATCCCCTGCTCTCCGTAAGAGATACATTTACTTCCTTAGCAGTATGCACAGCAAAACAGGTAATGCTTGCACTTTGGTACTCAGTCCCCATACCAGACCATAGGAGATGGCTACACAGGCTAAATGATGGCTATAGAAAATATGTCGCTGTCCCTAGAACAAAGGGGTGAGGCTTTTGAAGATATATGGCCCCTGTTGGACATTTGTATCAGAGGAGTTTAGGGAATTAGATTGCTCTGGATACCTTTGCGTTCTCCGGCTTACCTTGCAGACCAGAAACAGGTAGATAGCTGGTAGGAAAATAAACATTTGTGGATTAATACCCCAGCTGCCTTACATGGCAGTTGATTGTCGGACATTGAGGGTTGTGAGACTGTTTTCACTCATAGACACCTGCTGATCACTGCCTTTTGTGTCTGTATGGCTCTAAACAGGAAGCCCTTGTAGTTACTCTGGTAGTCCTGGATTCAGCTGTAGATTCAGGGCTTAACAGTAGGGCTGGCAGTTGAGGATTCAATGTAGGCTTCAGACAGCAAAGCAGTTCTTCCAGGTGGAGCAGCAGTCTTGCAGCGTGCCTAGCAGGTCACAGCAGGAGACAGACCTCTGAGTGTCCTTTCATAGGTCCAGTAGTGAATGGAAGAGTGGGTCTGAAGCCTATTGTTATGCCCTGGCACCCCTTCCTCTGTAAGGTGGGAGAAGCTTCTGGAAACGTTCTTTGAAGTGAATGGAACTTCCTGGTTCACCTGCCCTGGTTTCAAGCTGGCTGCAGCGACTATGTGGGATCTTCAGGTCTTTTGTGTAAAGGAAGAGCGCATCCCATTCAGTTGCAAGTGTGGCTTGGCTCAGATCTGCCCCCCCATCCTGCCAGCGGATGGCCTGTTGAGGCACGCCAAATTCCTCTATTGTGTAACTATCTGGGAAGAATTCCCATAGTCTTACTGTCAGCTACACCCAGTCATGTGACCCCAAGCAGGCTGTAGGCACAAAGAGCTATGGGCAGGAAAATGTCAACTTTCCAAAACTGCTAATTCAAAATTGTAATGAAAAATCTAACTTTTCAATTAAAGGGATTTTATCACCACAATTTCATAGCTACCAAACATGACATAGCTACCTGCTCCTAATTGGAAATTACAACTTATTAAATGTAATAAGGGATTCCCAATGTTGTCCTATGGGAGGGGTAGGCCTCACAGTAGTGAAAACACATTTAGGAGTTTTTCACTACCAGGACATGTAAAACTTAAACGTGCATGTCCAATCTTTTAATTATACAGCATCCTGTCCTATGGGCTACCAAAAGCCTACCTTAGGGGTGCCTCATATGTAATAAAAAATAGAGTTTAAGACTTGGCAAGGGGGTTTTAATGCCAAGTCACAAGGCAGTTTAAAATTGCATTCAGGTTGCAGTGGCAGGCCCGGGCCACGTTTAAGGTGCTCCTTAAGTGGGTGGCACAATAAATGCTGCCGGCCCACTGATAGCATTTAATTCACAAGCCATGGATATATTGTATACTACTCTACACGGGACATGTAATTAAATTAAATATGTCAGTTGAGTATATGCCAGTTAAACCACGGTTAGGGGAGGGAGCACATGCACTTTAGCACTGGTTAGCAGTGATCAAGTGCACAAAGTGTAGGCCAAAAAAATCAACTTTCAGTTAAAAAAAGGAGATAAGAAGACAAAATCTTTGGGGGAAGACAACCCTAATGATTAGAGGTCTAACAGGGACTTTCAGTTTAGGTGGGAGCAAGCTCTCAAGAAGCTCCCCAAGATGTAATCAGCTACATGCTTGCTTTCTGAAGCCAAATGTACCACATATGGAGGAAGGCCTCTAAAAATCTGGACGCCAGTGAGGGGATGATGAAACTCTGGTGTAAGCAGATGGCCACTTTGGTCGAGTTTCATCCTGGCCAAAAAGTGTGGGTTATGGATCCAGTGGAGCCCAGGGCCTATAATTCTGCTGGTCAGAGTCGTATGAGGCGAAGGAGAGGAAGGGAGATGTCATCTATTTGGTGGAGCACAAGACCCCCAGGAACAACTTAAGGTTACTCCATGGCAGTTGCCCCAACCCCCATTATGAGAGGTCAGAAGTCACCATGCTCCTAATGACAGATGATGGGGTGCAAGAGGAGAGTGAGCCTGAGTCAGTGGAAGGTGCTATCTCTTTTCTACCATGACCCCAGAACAGCAGAGGGACTGTTGCCAGCTGCTGGGGACGTTTGCCTCCCTGTGCTCCCTCATCCCTAGACTTACACATTTGTGTACCCGTGATATTGATACTGAAGACAGCATACCTGTAAAGAATGCAATTTACAGACTGTCTGACAAGGTGGAGGCTAGCATTAAAGAGGAGGAATCCAAGAAAATTGAATTAGGGGTGGCTGAGCAGTCCGGTAATCTCTCATCCAGCCCAGTGGTGCTGGTACCCAAAGTCGCCCCTCCATGCTCTACGCTAAAACTCAGCTTCTGTTAAGTTTATGGAGGGACTCAACTCAGTTACCAAAAACTGATGCTTACCCCATCCCCCAAGCTGATGAGCTCAACGTCAGACTGGGAGCTGCAAGTTCTTGAGCACATTTGCTCTCACATCAGAGTACTGGCAGATTGCCCTGACTGAGGGGGATAAAGTTCTACAACATACTGGCTCCCAGATGAAACACGCACACAGGTAAATGGGGAGTTAGACCACTCCAAGGTATCTGGCAGAAATGCATTCACCCTATGCGGTCTAAGATAGGCAGTTCTAGGTAGGAGTGCAATTATATGTATTCATATAATCAATGCAATATTTATAATGGTTGAATTATTTATCTTTTTCACCATACTTGTAATGCTGGTTACAATACTCTGTTTTCTTCTACTAATCATTGCATTATACAAGAATCTAATTGCTTCAATAAATGTTTGAAATGCCAATTTGTGTACTTCTTGTGTCTCCCTTTGGGTTTGCTTGAGTTACAACGAAAGGGTAGGGAATTAGGGTTGTCATTTTCTGTGGTTGCAGAGACCATCAGGTACCCATATAGGTTTATGGGTCCAGATGGTGCACGGTGAGTGAGCCAGGAACCAGGTCAACATACTCAGATGGTATGAGTGGACATAGTCCCCATAGTTTTGACACTTATGTAGCCCAAACGCACATTTTTACTAAATCAGTAGGAACCGTACGACAGCCTGTATTGTCTACATCAGAGGGCCACTTCCAAAATTGGGTCATGCCATGTGTATTGAAGAACGCCCCTGTCACCTTTCAGGGTCCTGGCTGGGATGGAGGCATTCAGTGCTGCCTATCTGGATGACATAGCTGTCTACAGCTCCTGCTGGGAGGATCACCTCTTTCACCCCCAAGAGGTGCTTCAGGGTCTGCAACAGACAGGTCTGACTATCAAAGCCAGCAAGTGTTAGTTAGGGCAGAGTTTTGTGGTGTATCTGGGGCACCTGGTGGGTGGGGCAAGGTGCAGCCTCTCCAAGCCAAGATTAAGACTATCCTAGCCAGGAAACCCCCTAAACCTCTGACAGAAGTACTGGCTTTCCTGGGCCTCACTGTTTTCTATAGGAGGTTTGTCCAGACGATGCCATCATTGCTGCTTCCTTGACTGAGCTAAGAAGCAGTCCACGAAGGTGATCTGGATAGGGGCCTGCCAGGTAAAATTGCAATTGGCACATTTAATTTACTTATAAGGCTCTAGTCAAGTGATACTACTTGTACACAGAGCTTGTAAATTAAATGCAACTAGTGAGCCTGCAGTGCTTATTGTGCCACTCCCCTAAGTAACCGTTTGAAACAGATCTATTGCAGCCTGTGTGCAGTTTTATCCTGCAATTTTGACCTGGCAAATCAACCCTTTTGCCAGGCCTGAGCCTTCCTTTTTAATACATATTTCACATCTAAGGTAGGTTGTTCACAGCCCATAGGACAGGGTGCAGTGTGTTTAAAAAGTTGGACATGTACCGTTAAGGTTTACATGTCCTACTAGTGAAAACTTTTACATTCATTTTTCACTACTGCAAGGCCTACCTCTTCCATGGGATAGCATTGGATTAGCAAGGTACATTGCGTAAGTGATAACTATCGATTGGGAGCAGGTAGGAATGTCATGCTTACAGTCACACTTTGTAATGTAAAACCCTCATTTAAGGTAAGGTTAGGTTTTAAGCACAAATTCTGAAAATGCCACTTTCAGAAAATTGTCATTTTATTTCCCTAACCATTTGGTGCCTGCGGCATGTACCCTGGGTCACATGACATGGTGTAGTTTGCAGTTGGCCTTTGTGTATCCCTCCCAGACAACAAAATGAAGGGGGACTAGTTGTTGTTGGGATGGGCCCTCCTACTAGGGTGGCTGGGGCAGAACTGTTCCTTGCCATAATTACATTTCAAAGGAACTGCCTCAGCACACTCACAAAGAACTTGAAACCAGGCTATTGTCACCCCAGACCCCTCAGACCCTGGGCAGGGGAAAGAAGGAATTCGAGAACCAGATTTGGGGGAACGTCTTGAAGTTTCTACCACTTCATAGCTCACACCAGGAATAAATAGTTGACTGTCAGACCACCTTTTCAGTACACTCCAAGACCTGTGGACACTACAGAAGAAGGACTGCCCTGTTGCCAGAGAACTGTCCTGTTGCTGAAGGCCTGTCCTGCTCTCTGAGAAGAAAGACTGGACCTGCTCCCTTCATCGTTCGCTACCTGAGTAACTCCAAGGGACAGCTGACTGCCCTCCTGTTCTGAGCTACAGGGACACAACAAGCTCCAGAGGCCTCCCTGCAACTGCCCAGCTGGCATGTTACAACGGGCACAGTCTGAACCTGTCTGAGTCCTGCTAGCCTCTCCTAGAGAGGGTCCTGGATCCCCACAGGTGTCTTCCAAGGTCCTGGGCTCTTGGCTGGGATACGAATGCACTCCTCTGAAGAAAAGGAAGAAATCCTGAAGTTTGGTCACTTTGCAACCATGAAAAGGCCTGTTTGCACTGAGATCTTGCTGACCAGGCCAACTGCCAACACAAATCTCTGGTGATCCAGACTCTTCACGCTATAGCTCCACCAGCACCTAAGTGCAACACAAGATCTGCACTTTCATCCTCAGCATCGATAACTCGTAGTGTCTGCCAATGCGAAGCTCCAGCAATGTCTGTACACAAAGCATTGACACGATCTTCGCACTACAGCGATGACTGTACTTGACACACAGCCTCCTCTACTTAGAACTGGACACTTCAGTCTGGACTTTAAGAAGGTAACTTTTTCACCAGAACCAAACTGGTCCCTCTATCCAGCCCTCACACCATTGCAGTCGGCCTGAACTTGCAACTTTCCCCCGTCTAGGATGCCCAGATGACCACAAGTGGTGCTTTGTGCATTTAGGCACTGTACTTACCTAAATCTTTGAAATTGCAAATCTCTGGTTTTGCTGATTGGGTTTTTGTCATTTTGGTCTCAATGTACCTATTAAATTTTTCTCTACTTTTCTAAATTTGTGTGGGATTTATCTTATGATTTATATTCACTTTATTAATGTTGGTGTGCCTCATAAAAACATTAGATTGCCTTTAAGTTAAGCCTGACTGCTTTGTGCCAAGCATATGGTTAAGCATAGGTTAATTAAGTTACTTTTGTGGTTCACCCTGACAAGGATTGCGGTTGTTGCTTGAGAAGGGTTTTCACCCTCCTCCATCAATAACCCAGTTTCTCACACGGATGTTTTCAAAACGTTTATCTTACAAATCCTGACAGGCTCGTTTAACTCCTCCAACATACTTTCTTGAGTCCAACAGGGCTTCCGCGGAGGCCTTTCTAAGTTGGACAAGTATTTACATTGACCCCTTTGGCAAAACAAATATACACATGCTTTGTTACTTATCTTTCTAGACTTCACAGTGGACTCCAACAGGGTAAACAAAGAAAAGCTGTGGTAAAAACGTAAGCATGTGTCTATTGAGTAGCTCTTCATAAAACAGTAAAAAATACTTCAGTGACAGTGCAGTACGAATTGAATACAAAGATAGCAGACACATTTACAAAAAAAGGGTCAAACAAGTCGGTTAGCTATTTTCCACATACTTAAAACAGGCACTTATTCACAAAGGTCAAGGTAAGTTGCACCAACAAAGCAATAAATGTCTCATGCCTGACGCATTTTGGAATTCATCTTTCTTTCTCAAAGGCAACACAAGCAACATACACCAAGCACTGACTGCCGATTCTTTGCCTCTTTATAACAGACACATCATCCTCAGGTGAGCAAAAGCATGTGCTAAGCACTATGGGATCCGTAGTCACTTTTTAACCCTGTGGGTTTGCCTCAGATGTATGTGCCAATAAGTTCGTTTTCTTGCAAGTGCAACTTACACCACAGTAACCTTCAGTCTGTAGTGCCCTGTTGATCCACACAACGATGACTAGCAAACTGTGGCCCACGAGGATCTCGCAGCGGTGCGTGTCGTGACTGGGCCAGCCGTATTAATGAAAAGAAAGAAGTTGCCCCCAGGCGAAATGCACTCCTCAAAAAGGGATTTATTCACAACGACTAAGGTAAATTGCACCAACAAAGCAATAAATGTCCCATGCCTGACGCATTTTGGAATTCATCTTTCTTTATCAAAGGCAAAACAAGCAGCATACACCAAGCATGGACTGCCGATTCTTTCCCTCTTTATAACAGACATATCGTCCTCAGGTGAGCAAAAGCATGTGCTAAGCATTATGGGATCGGTAGTCACTTGTTACCTCTGTGGGTTTGCCTCAGATGTTTGTGCCAATAAGTTTGTTTTCTTGCCAGTGCAACTTACACCACAGTAACCTTCAGTCTGTAGCAGGGCCGGACTGGCCGTCGCAGGCACCGGCCATTTTCCCGGTGGGTCAGAAGGGTGGGGTCCGGTTCTGGACCAGTGGGGGGCCGGTTTTGCAGCATTGCTGCAAAATAGGCCACCTGTATCAATAGTGCAGCACGTGTGTTTCCCAACAGCACCCCCGCACCTCCCTCCCGGGGGGGTCGGTCCAAAGTAATTGCCAGGGCTGGGTTGTTTTCCCAGTTGTTACCCTTGTGGGTTTGCCTCAGTTGCATGTGCCATTGCCAGTGCAACTTACACCACAGTAACCTTCCGTCTGTAGTGCCCTGTTGATCCACATAACGTTGCCTAAGTGAGCAAACTATGGCCCCCAAGGATCTCGCAGTGGTGTATTTCACTGCCGTGTTAATGAAAAGAAAGAAATTGCCCCAGGCGAAATGCACTCTTCAAAGAGGGATTTATTCACATAAATATATAATTTGATATCGCGCACAATCACCCCAACTGGGGTCCCTCGGAGCGCAGTCAACTCAAAGAAACTGAACATAAGATCTAAAACAGTGCTGTTGTATTGCTTTTCTAAATTTGCTGTAGTCAGGGCAGGTTCGGAAAGAAAATGGCAATTTATTCCAGAAGGTGGGAGCCAAGTAAGAGAAGGCTCTTCCACCGAATCTAGATCGTCGAATGCGTGGGACCAACAGCAGCTCCTTATCCCTGGAATGCGAATTCCTAGTGGGGTGATAGTGCTTAAGCCTCTGACAAAGGTGCTGAGAACCTTTTCCCTGCAGAGCTTTATAGGTTAATCAGCATATTTTAAAGGCTATTCTTTTTTTTACTGGCAGCCAGTGTAGAGATTGTAGTAGAAGTGTGGAGGCCGTTCTAGGAGGCTGGTTACAGATTATTTGTGCGGCCGTGTTTTGCACTACCTGCAATTTAGTCAGTAGTGACTCATTGGCGGAAGCCAGTAACACATTTCTGTAGCCAGCTGACTTAGAGCCTGTACCAAGGTCTTTCTGGCTGTCAGAGGAAAGAACGTCAGGGCTCTCTTCAGTAGACGTAACATGTAAAAACAGATGCCTGTTGAACTGATAAAACTTGTTCTTTCTTATTAAGTTCCTGGTGTACCTTGACTCCAAGGTTTTTTACTGCCTTACTTGGGGTGGGGGCTTTGCCTAACTCTGTCGGCCACCAATCTGGAGTCCATAGATCATGGGCTTTCCAATCAGAATCATCTCTGTTTTCCCTGGATTCAGCTGGAGAAAGGTATCTAGTATCCACCCTGCAATAGCCTTCATTCCGGCTAAGAAGCGGTTCTTTACTTTGACGATATTCTCATCGAAAGGAAATGACCAGCTGTGTGACATCTGCATATGACAAAGTATCAAACCCATACGCTCTGATGACTTAGGCCAGGGGTGCCATATAAATGTTGAATAATTTAGGGCCCAAGCATGAACCTTGGGGAACCTCTTTGTTGACAAAACTAGGCCTAGATTTGCCAGCTCTCAGTGTGATGCTCTGCATTCTGTCTTTCAAGAAGTCATAAAACCAAGCCAGAGTAGACCCTGCAAAACCAATCTCTTTCGAGCTTAGAAGTAACTTAGCATGGGGCACCGTACCGAATGCTGCTGATATGTCTCAGAGCAAGACCATGGCTGGTGTATCAGCATCCAGCGAGCATCTGATGATGTCCGTCATGGTTACCAAGTCCGACTAGGTGCTATGCTTGGCTCTAAAACCTGATTGTGAAGGGTCCAAGATCTTATTTACTTCAAGATAACCAGTCAGTTGTTTATCGATCAGACCTTCCAGCAGCTTACCTACAAGCTGCAGGAGGGTCAGTCCTGTCTGCCAGGCTACCTGTGGGGGTGATTACCCCCCACAGATAGCCTGGCAGGCAGAACTGGGTTGAAAAGGATACTTATGCACTCCAGAGAGTTCCTTTGAAGTCAGCCCTAAATCATAAGCACTTTTGGGTACAGGTACTAGGGCTCTGGCCCTACCAAATCAGTACACTGCTGGACCTAGGAAGAACTCTGCTGGAGTAAAGACTGCTGTGCTGGAATCATTGTCATCTTGCTGTGACTGAGTGTTCTGAGGAACTGCTTCTCTCCTTTGCTGAGCTGGCCTGCTGCCTGCTGATCTCTGCCCTGCTGAGGACAAGGACTGGACCCATCTCACATGAACCCAGAGTGACTCCAAGGACTTGCTGGCTTGCCTTCTGTTTTCAGCAGTCTCAGGGACGCAAAAGACTTCCTGCAATACTGCTGGACTCTGCCATTTGTGAGTTCTTCCCTTTCCTGGGGTGCCCCGTCCAGCCCTGGACCTCAGAAAGTGGGTTATGAAGCTTTTTTCTGCAAAAATCAATGCATTTCCTTTACTGCATGTGAAATTCCACCACATCACCCTTTGATGCAGAGGCTGCTCAGCTACAACAGATTCACAGCCTATGCAGCTCGACGACGGCGCTTTGCGTGGCTCAATGACAACGCATTGCATTCACTTCAACAGAGCTCAACTACGATGTGGGATCCCCTATGCACAGCTCAACGATGACATAGTAGGCTCTCAAAGTTGACAAAATCTCGATCCAAGGTATTTCTTCAAGCAGGACCTGGCTGGGTCCTGTAGCCGGCCTGCCTCCGGTCGGCCTGAAATTTGAACTTGCACCAGGTCCCTCATGATCTCAAGTAACCTTTTGACCACTAGTGACTTCTAAGCAATGTGTTCACATTTAATCTTTAAAAATTAATATCTCAACTTCTAAGTATTGGATTTTTGTTGGTTTAGTCTTGTTTTACACAGATGAATCTTCCCTATGTTTCTAAACCTGTGTGGAGTGAGTCTTTGTGTGTGTGTGTGTGTGTGTGTGTGTGTGTGTGTGTGTGTGTGTGTGGTTTGTGTTACTATCTTTGTGGGGACTTGAGTATGATAACACACTCACGCTGTGGGGACTTGATTGCACTGTGGGGACCTGAACCCAAGTCCCCACAAGGTAAAGACTTCTAAATGATTGGAAATGACTTCAGAAACATCTGTGTCAATTTTTACAACTTTTTAAAAAAGTGCCTTGTGGGGACCTGTGTTTCACCATGTGTGTTTATTTTTTTGCTCAGCTCTGCCCCCATAGACAGGAGGTGGTACTGCAGCCTTAAACACACTTAACATATTAAACACACTTCAGTAATTGAATCCCATCTAGCAATAGAAGATAGGGCTTTTGAAGGAGCTTATCCATCACAAAACGGAATAACTGATTAGAATGGCTTTTTTAATTGTATGTAACTTTTGTTTCGAAGCAAAACGTTAATCAAATGAAGCGATTGACGTAGCACTTTTATTTTATTTGCTGGTTGTTTTCTTTGAAAAGCTAAGAAATGCACAATAGATTGAATGTTATTATTTTACATTTCCTACACATGACCGATTCCCTATTAAAGATCTCACATTACCTTATAGTTCAATTATTGATCATGACTAATGCATATCAACTAGGCCTTTACTTTTGTGCGCAATATAACTTGGTTTCTTATGGGTGCTCACAGTTAAGCTGAAAGTATATATGAGTACCTTTTCATTTGGATGTTATTTTGGTAAAAGTGGATACTCTATCGTGTAGAATTAAGGAGAACATTTCCTGCTAGAAATGTTCAATTTGTTATATGCAAAATGAAAATTTCACACATTTTATGCATTGTGAGTAGGGGTGGGCGGAATTTGCGAAAGTGACTTTCGCAAATTATCGCGAAAATCTTCAATTTCTCCGCAAACACGCGGAAATATCGTGAAGATGCGAAAGTTTTTTTCCCGCCCGTTCGTGGTATTTTCTGCGTGGTCGCGGCTCGCCAACTTACCCATGCGGTTGCTCGCGGGCGCGGCCATCATGTTTTCACTCTTCTCGCGGTGCATGATCGCGAGAATAAAGACATGGTCGCGCGACCAATGACATTACTGCGGGCGCGAACTGTCGCGAGACAGCGCAAATGGCTACCAACAATCCAACATCTCGTGGAGAACGCGACCGGATCGGGAAAACTTGTTGGCGAACGCGGGGATTCAGGTAAGGCGATCTCGCTCGCGAGAATGTATTATTTTACAGCGCGAGCAAGAAACAAATTATCGCTAAGCTGCGGAATGCGGAAATTTTGACATTTTCGCGCTCTCCGCAGAACGCGAAAATGTCAAATTATCGCAATTTCCGCAAGCGGAACGGAAATTTAGCCCAGGCCTAATTGTGAGTTTCACTAACTGAATTTCGCATGAGCCTAACAGGCCTAACATTTACGCAATGAATACAAAACTTTAAAAATAAACAATAAAACACTCTTTCTGAGTTTAAAATTGACACAATCTCAGGCAAATTGTGTTTGTGCACACTCTATTACAGCGCTACTGCATTAAACACATATTGCAGAGATTTACTGACCAGCTATAACAGTTTCTTTTCCTGGCATAGTGAAATTTGCCCAGGTCAGTAAAACGAGTAGCCGGTTAGATATGCAAAACCAACTGCAGGCACCATGCCTTCTACTTAAAATGCAACACTTTTTCTACAGTAAAAAACGTAGCATTTCTTCAATCTATGAATGAGTGTTAGAGATTTTTTCTAGCCGTTTATTTGTAATGGGATGAAAAACAGGTATGTATTACTCTGACACTGAAGGCACATCCGCCCGTCTTTAGAGGCCTGAATAAGATGATCAAAGATTAAATGGTGAGCGCATTCATGTCAATACAATTGAACAGGTTAAAGCTAACCCCCCTGCCCTCCTCCTGAGCCATTCTAAACAAAGTGGGCTCTGCCTTTTGTGGTAAAAGTTCTGAGTCAGACGGTTATAAGCCAAAACAAATCAACTGTATTGACGGGAATGAAGTTAAGGCCTTATTAAATAGTTGTTTCTTAAACCAGGAATGTCTGCAAAATCGAGTTGCTCTGTAATTGCACTTTAGTATTGTGTTGACATTAAGAGCTATGTGTTCCAAAAAGATTAATGCTATAGTGTTGTTTATATGCTGTGATTGCAAACTCTTCATGTCACGTATACTGGATGCAGCATATTTATTTAAGTCTCCATGAGGCACTTACGCCGAGAAGTTATGCCTAACCTTCTTTTCCAAAATTGTGTGATCCTTGGCAAGCAATTTTAACCCAATGTACCAAATTTGTTGCTACCTACACTTGATTAATTTCATTGCACACTGTGCAAAACCATATATATATATATATTGCTTATTAGGGTATAACTGTGCTGCATAAAAAACATACCCATTTTTAACCATTATTGCAAGGGGCGCAAACTTGTATGAGTGCTAACAAGGCCGTCAGGGCATTGTTTTTAAAATGTTTTTAATTTCATATTTACAAAGTATAGTGTTTTTTGACTATCACTTGTAATGTGTTATGTGTAACTCAAATGAAAATCAGCACTGACAAAGCCAATATGTCTATTTTTTAATCTGGATTTTTGAATCTGGAGACCTCTCTGTAATGGCAATAAATCGGAAGGTAACATATTGAGTTGCATTGTGCCTTTCACAACCTACTGTGTGGTAGTACTATGTTTGGAAGAGTGTGAGTTTGTCAAGGGGGGTACATGGGTAGTGCTTTGATGTCATGCCTGAGAACAGTAGATGACCTATACTCATATTCCGTCATTAATCCTATGTGGCAATTCATAGTGAAAAGGTATGGTCCCAGGATGTCTTGGCATTACATGCTGGTAAATGGATGGACTGAAAGTGTGTGAATCTGTATGGCCTATCAGTGGAGCGTTATGGCATTAGGAGAGTATGAAAGAGGATGCTCAAATTGTCACAGCAAGTGCAAAGTTGCGCAACCACAATGTGATGCAGAAAAGTGTGAGAAAAGACACCATTGTTCATGCGAACATGTGCAAACCAGCCTAACATCTGATGCAGAAGCCTGCACTAGAGACTTTTAGGAGATAGGTGAGCTCACAGAAACAGCAACACATTACAACCAGATGTGGTCTTGATCACTGTGATTAAGACCAGACCTGGACAAAACACAGAGTTTTCTTTTTGATTTGTCATAAAATATTTTTTAGGACTCCATAGAGTGCAGCCGGTTTCTCCTTCTTGTGGGATTTTTATATATATTGTGCTGACCTTCAGCATTGGTTAGTGTTCCCAACATTTCAGTTGTTGCCATGACTGTGGCTCTTGCAGTGTTCCCTAGATGTGCCCAAGCTTGTCCACGCTTCTGAAGAAGAACATTGGGTGCCCTGAATGGACTACACATAGGCCTACCTCCAGCATTTGCAAAGTGTCTGCCATGTGGACAATGCAGGCAAAGAGGAGAAACTGCTGAGTTAAGGCACTTTGTCCCTGTCTGTCAAAGCACTCATTGGCTGCCCGTGGGGCATTCAGCATGCTCAATTAGAACCACCTGTTGCTGCAAAAGTGCATTGAAGCTACCAACTCACCAGATCGGTATCTGAAGGAAGAGTCCATCACTTCATTGTCCAGGGAGACCCAGTAACTATCACCAAGACTCACCAGTCCAGATTAAGTGGACCTGCTGCAACCTCGGGGTCCATTTCCTGTTGACGCTGTCTCTGTCTGAAGATAGCTGCCGCCATTGCCTCCAGGACACTGTCATGGAGACTGCACCAGCCCAACTTGAGCAGGGCAGCAGCATAACTTCACTACAACCATCAAGTCTCCAGTGAAAAAGGACTCTGTGCTGGATACCAATCTGAGGCCTACCACAGCCCAGAGAACAGGTGAGAGAAGGAACACTGCTATAGATTCAAAAAGACTGATATCTAAAGTAGGGAAGCACTACACCTGTACTGTTTTCTGTACCTGAAGCACCCTAGTACATGAGAAGGGGAGAAAGGAGAAGAGTGGAGAAGCAGCTTCCTAGCTGCATAAAACTTACACCCAGATATTCCAACTTGGTCTGGAGTGCTGCCAGCACATCACCAAATAAGCTAATCCTATGTCCCATGCCTGAAAGAAATATTCATGTTTTCTGGATCTTGTTTTAAAGTGGTCACTAGTGGTTCTATTGGTAAGGCAAATAAAAGTGGAGACATAAGGTATCCTTGTGGAGTTCATGTATGAATCCCTTTCAGATTTCCACGGGGCAGGCATGGGTTACTGGGCCCAACTGTGGTGGTTGAGGCCTGCTAATCCTGGTGTCGGGGGACCCGACCTACTATGTGGATTCTGAGTAACTGGGCCAAGCACTCTTTCTGCACCTGGCTCTCAGTGGTAGCTCTTGTCAAGCAGTCAAGTTTCCCTTGAGGGGGGGGGGGGGGGGGGGTTGCTACTGGTCAGTGAACAAAACTCACAACTCAAAGTGAAAACAGTGTGAACAATAAATCAATGTCCTGCCAAATACTTGAATTTATAGGAAAAAGTAGTATTTTATTTCTAACTATACACATGCAAAGGAATATGACATTCAGAGGCAACAACACAATTCCTCTTGGGGTCGTGGCTGTGATAGTTGTGAGGCAAATCCCTGTCCCACCTTCCTGTGTGTAACCAGTTCAGAGTTATTTCCCATTCATTGGTGGCTGAATCAGGTAATGCAAAGTATTAGTTCATAGTCAAGAGTTCTCCCTTCTGATTCCTCAGGATCTCAGTCAAAAGTATCTATGGCGCTGCAGCACCTTTAGCAGCAAGTCCCAAGGTGCCCAACAGGCCCATTTCTTGTCTTAATTGCTCTTGCAGCACAGCAGAGTTCAGTGATGCAGCGAGTACCTCCGACTCGCACACATTGGTCCTTAACTACCCAGAGAAGTTGGGCTGATTTTGCCCTTCACTGCAGCACTCGGCAGCACAGGCACTCTGAGCAGAGTGGCCTGGCCAGAGGTCATCCCGATATCAGAGCGGCCCCTTGCTGTTGAGGGAGCTTTAAGATGACTTGGTACAACAGGGGTGAGGAATCCTTCCTTAGAGCTCTCGACTGGAGCCAGCAAGGATGCAACGTCCTCCATGGCATCTCCAGGAGTCCTCCAAGGTTCGCCGGGGGCAGCACCCTTGCAGCATGGATCAACCCACAAGTCGTAGCCTCAGTCTCTCCTTCGATGAAGTTGGTACCGGCAGCCCCTCCTGGTAAATTAGATTGCACTCTCTTCCAGCCTCAGCACTGGGGCCCAGACAGTCACAAGCCTTGGCACTCATGTAAATACTTTTTCCGGTGTCGCTCTCTGGCATATGGGGTCATCGCTGGGTGGCGGTGGAGATGTAACAAGAAACGCATATTGCTCAACACAAGGCTCACTCTACGGTCGCCCTCTTCTGGCATACGAGGGTCACTGAAAACTGTCCCCCACTTGGACTATGGCCCGATTTGTGCACAGCTAAATCCTCACACCTCCACGGGAAGTCCTCATGGTAGGTCTCCCCACTGGACCTATCTCCCTCCAATGCTCTCCTCACAGAGCACAATAGTCTTTGCAAGCAGGCAGGCACTGGTGCTTCACACTCCAAGGCAGGTAGTCTTGGTTTCCCTTAGTGATGTTCTCTCACTCAGCATGGAGAATAGCAAGCCTTGGCCCCCAGTCCTGGTCACAGGCAGAAGTCTTGCATTGTTTCTCCTTCTCACAGAGCCCATGTGGCTGCTTGGCAGTTTTTGGGAACTCATCTTCCACGTCTTATAGTTTTTCCTGAGACCAAATGTAATTTAGGGTCTTTGACTTTGAAGTTTTATACTGGAGTTCTGCTTCTTTTGAAATGGGCACTCCTCCATTTCATCTTCTTTCATAAAAGAGATCTGCCACAGCAGGCACAACTCTGAAGCTGAATGTCCATAACATTATTCATGTGAGTGACCAGAGTTTATACCTGGATGTCAGTCACAGTGATATGTGCATCAAGGGTTAACGCCAGACCACCCAGTTCCACTCTTTGTGATTCTCATCTCCTGAGTAACATTTAGTGCTATTTTCACAGTGCAAAATGCATCCTATGGACCATTTTAGACTCAAGAGTGCATATTGAGCTAAGAAAATAGCACTAAATGCTGGATTACGCCTCTCACATAATTATGACTAATTATGAGTAATTTTGTGGTAATTAGGCTGGGTTATGCCAGTTATGCTCACCCCTGTTTTAAATCAAGATGTATGTCATATTTTACTTTAATGGATGGCAGAAAAAAATATTTTTGCTTTTAAATTATTAATGCTTTTTTGTATATTTTTCATTATCGATGACTGATGGTGATCATTAATCTTTTCATTTCTGTAATCAAAGCCTATCAGAGTGTCATGTAATCAACTGCTTTTATTTCTTTTTGGGTTGAAATTTATTTTATAAAGAATATATGTTGTTGCTAGGCTTGGGCTGCAACCCAAAATGAATAAAGGTAAATCTGATCTGAAAGAACAGTTGAGGCAGTATGACGGTACTCAAGATGCCGAATCCACTCTTACGCGCAGATTTATCAATATTTTACTGTGCCCTTGCATGGTCATGCTGGGCGATGCAAAATTCAAATTTACCAAGCCATGCATGGCTTGGTAAATCTAGTGTAACGCAAAGCAGCACAAGTTGTAAATTTGAAAAAAAAAATGTAAATTTGATACTTGTATAGCGCACTACTCACCCGCAAGGGTCTCAAGGCGCTTGTACGAATACCGCTGTGGAACCCATCCTGGCTTTCCCTGTGAGGCGTCCACTCCTGGGCACCCCCAAGGTGGAGGCCAGGCATCCTTAGCGTTATGGGGGCCATTGTGGAGATTAAGCTATTGCCCAGAGTTGCAGAGTGGGACTCCATGATTGGAATAGGCACCGAGGCGAGAAATATCAGGTCCATGGAATTTTCTTTTCTTTTTTTTTTTTGAGCCCAAGACCCGCCGAAGCAGGGAATTGAACCCTGGTCCCGGGCTAGACCTCTGCATCAGGGTCTGCCGCTCTAATCATTGAGCCACACTTCTCCAGTTGCTGCCTTGTGTTACACTGTGTGGTGGCAGCATTACATTAGTGGAGTGTGGATGTTCCCAAGCATCCACCAATGCATGCTGATGAATTCCCAGATTTTCCAAAACTGGTAGACCTAGGAATGCATCAGAATTGTACACCTTTCCACCAGAAGTGTAACAAGGAGAAATATCATTCTTGCTCCTCATTGTTTCCTCTTTCCAAATGTTCTGCAGCACAAGAAGGAACTGCATTTTAGGATTGTTTTTCGTGCAAGAAGGTGTCCTTTCCAGGACAAAAACAATCCTGCCTGTAAAGTAGGAACCATGGTACAAGGGTGCCTACATTGGTAGTATGCGCCACTGAGTATGACAGTGCAAGAAGAGGACAGGAATGCACGATATCTTGAAAGATATGGCACATTCCTGCCCTCTCCCTTTCACGCAGTGCAGCACAACAAGGTGTCTTGCTCCGTTGTGTTGAATGAAAAAATGATAAATCTGCCCCCTACTGCAGATCCATAAATAGAGAGCGCTGGCACAGGCCTTGAACTCCAACGACATTGAAATGGATATGTCCCCAAATTTGAAGTAAATGCATAAAAAATAGGACTGGAGCAATATCGGTTGCTTTGGAACCTTAGTCAATGGAGAAATGGAAAAAAGGTCTTATGTCACCAACGGCTGAGTTTCCTTTATACCTAATGTATGTCACTTTCCACTGAGTCACAAGACTTTTTTTAGAGTGTCAAGTGCCCCAACTGATATTGGTGTCTCTGAACCGCTACAAAAATATTTTGAAATCCACTCTGGTGTCTGAGGAAGTACACTAAAGTAATCTACAGAGCAGTATCCATTAGAAACCTACTTTAGCTGGAGACGTTGATGCCAAATTTGTTTTTATGAAAGCCCTCTCATGGGGGATAATGATTCCCAAGATAAATATGTATCTACAACTCTTTTGGTGGAAATATTCACCTTTTTCCCAAAGCTGTTGAAATCTGAAAACTTTGCAAAGTCGTTATATTGTTATCTATGTATTTCCCCACCAACAGAAAAATGAATGTGCGCCACTAAATAATAGGCCGAGAAGAAACCCATAACCAATGCATACTTCAATTACAATTTTCTTTCAATAGTTGGGCTGAGGCAAGAGGAAAATACTATTAAAGGAGTGTGATTGAAGTCCTTATTGTAATGGTGTTAGAACTGTAAAAATGAATGGGACCTTCTGTTCAATCTGAAATCCGGGAGAACAGGGCTTCAGATGCCAAACCAGTGCATCAGACTGTTTCAGACTTTCAGCGCTCTTCTGGGTTATCGTCAGTCCCCCTAAGCTCAGGTTCTCCAATCCCTGGTGCAGCTTCTCACAAGCTCAGTAGCTCTTATCAAGAAGTCCCTTGTTACCTCAGATTCTTAAGAGACAGAACGTCTGCTTATTTGTCCAGCTTGTCAGCCTCTCTCTTAGGCGTTTGCATTTCCTTACTGTAAACATTGACATACTTCTGAGCTACACACCCATTTTCAACTGGGAGAACTCTTGGGACACTTCAATAGTATTTTACAGCCAGAAGTTTTAATGTACCCAATATTGGTCAGGGCATCAAGTAACATAAAAACATTTTCTGTTGCTTATCACATAAATAATTGCAGGATCTTTGCCGGATTAGTTGTAGCCTTCGCTTGTGCTACTCAGATCCTCCTCTTCAAATGCCTAGCCCATAACATTTTTGTTGAAATGAAAAACAACATTTAGGGGCAGATTTACAAGAAACTGACGCATCTCTGCGTTATAGCAGGGATGCGTCAGTTTACTTGCGTCACTCAAAAAAACCCTTGTGCCACCATGGATGCGTCACATTTACAATGCAGCGCACCATGGCGCAAGGATTGAAAGGTGTGTCAATCATCTGTTGACGTAAAGGTAACATATTGCTGGAGTTGTGTCGCAAGCTTGACACAACTGCAGCAATGCTCAGGAATGCCTATTCCTACTGTGCTGCGTCACTCCTTACGGCTGCTTCAAGCAAGAGTAAGGTTTTGATGCACTGGCGTCATAGAAGTTGCGCCGTGAAATCTTGTAGATTTCACTACATCACTTTTACGAGGCTTTCTTGCGTCTGAACGCCCACCCTGCATACACTATACCCGACGCAGGTATAGTGTGGTGCAGGGCTTTACAATGTGACGCATCTCCCTAGATGCGTCACATTGTAAATGTGGTGCAATGTATACGTCCCGTCACAACAGTGATGCAACAGCGAGGTAAAAATGTCGCAAGGGGTTTGTAAATCTGCCCCATAGTTTGTACTGTGTGCTTTACAGTACAGCCGTTTAATATTAGCTAATGACTAAACGTGATTCCAGGGGACAGTAAGAATGTGTTATATTTTCTGCTTGGAGAAGGCCTGAAGTGATGCTCAACATGTCCAATAAGGAGCTCATCTGTCAGAGCAGCATTAGACAGAACTCCATGCTGAATTAATGAGCACAGTGTAAAGAGCATTGATCAGGGCCACCGAAGGAAAAGTACTGTGGAGGAAAGATTCATGCCAGGGTTCACCAAAATATGTGCCATAAAAAAGTAAAATAATGAAGCAACAACAAGGCATATTATGCAATTTAAGGCAAACTATGCAAATCGTTCTATGGCCTTATTATTTAACAATTTTTACACTTCAATTCACAATACAGTGTATATAGAAAATCCACTGTATACTCAGCAAATTCTTTTAAAAATAATGGGTTTTCCTGTATGTGTTACACGAACACCGTTTTATACATGCACACCATTTTATTAATGCTGGTCTTTCTACCTCTAAGATTAAAATAATCTTCGTAAAACATTTATGTTGCACACGGAAAACATACCTGCGAGAATATACATACCTGTGATAAAATGTGCGCTTATTTTATTCTGAACATCCTGTTTGTGTTTAAAAATGTATCTTGAGTTTATCCTGTGCTCACGCCATACAGCCGCTGGATATACCTGTTTCCTATTTTCACCTGTTTCCTATTTATCTATAACATATTTAGGTCTTTTATTAGGAGGCACCATGACACTGAAGCCGTAAATCCTTTCACAGAGATGTGATAAAATAGATCGTATTTTAAAATCTGAGTACCCGTTTTTCTGTGTCATAATTTTTTATCGTAATCGGAGTGCACTCTTGAAATAACTAACAGATTCAAAAGTGCCTGTAAACTAATCACCGCTTTGAGAATAGTGCATGTGATATAATCTTGAATGCACTTCAGTAAAAAACCGAACTATTTCAAGTGTAAGAAGGAAAAAAAAATCACATTGCATTTGAGGAGCAATTTAAACTAACTCTACTATCCTCAGCCTGTAAATAAAGCCTCGCCCTCAGTCCACCAGCAAGGATGTTGAATGTATCTGGCTTGAGACAAGACACCAGCCACGTCATGCAGACACATCTATGCATAACAAAGGGTCCATTAGCACGTCAAAAGGCCCGAGTGCTGGAAGTCACTTTACTTCCCAGATTGGGGGATGGGCCCTGCTTCCAAGAGCACACCTTTAAAGGAAGAAGGAGCTTCTGATGCCGCGGATCTGACACCCGGACAGCAGCAAGGGTGGGGCTCGGGCATCTAAAAAGAAGCTATCTCTAATCTCAGACTCGAAATTTTAGCTACTTTACCAACAACAGTTGTAATCTTAAAGTGCATTGGACATTTAAATGCGCTGGTGTTTTTATTGTAATTCACAGAGAATTCCTTCTGTCCAGAGGTTTGTACTCAGTGAAAGTGAAAAACATCTCGATCTCTTCACAAGCTATATTACAGTGTTTTGGGGCTTTTTCTTAACATCCTCACATTGAAAGGTAATGCGCATTACAAATGGAGAGATGAGAAGAAGGGCAAAATGGCAGGACCGGGGCAAGAGAGGGAGAACGTCGAACTTTGAAGGATCTAAGAAATGAGTGTTTGGAATTTTGGGGAAGTTTAATATGAGGAATGAAAAAACATAGGACGTCGGTCTCACAAGGAAGACGAGGGAGAAAATTAACAGATCTGAGGAAGGAAATTATGAAAGAGCTCAGGTGGAAATGGGATGAGGGAGAGAAATAGACAGGGGTCTGATATATGGAATGTGTGCAAAGGAAGAAATAACGAGAGTTAGTGTGATGAGAGAGGGGAGAGGGATGCCTTAAATCAACATTAGTAAACACTCAAGAAGTATAATGATTGAAGAGATTGAAGTGTCTACTGTTCACGCAGATGTGAGGAGAAAGTGCACTCAAGTAAGACTCATGCTCCCACAAATCCTGCCTACACTGGTCACATGGGGAATTATTAAGAAGCGCCATCACCAATCAATGAATTTCAGAGCTTTTCAGTTTGCATAAGATACAAATGTAATGCGTTGGGCACTTTATTGTTTATAATTTGTACAAGATAATAAGACAGCACTAGGACAGATAAGAGATGGGGAGCAGGGGCGTAGCTTACATTGGTACAGCAGGTGTAGTGCACCAGTGCCCAGAGGACTGAGGGGCACACTGAACCATGATTCGTTCTGAATTTCATAATTCAGACAGCAGTCAGTAGGTATATTTCCTCCTTTGCACCAGGGCCCATGACACAGTAGCTACTGTACTGATGGGGAGAAAGACAAAAAAAGGAGATGGGGACAGAGAAACAAAAAGAGAAAGAAAGTCAAAGATAAAGAGCGACTGACAAAGTCAGAGAAAGGAAGAGATGTGGAGCAGGAGAAAGAAAGACACAGGGAGAAAGTGAGAGACTATAGAGATAGAAAGACAGGAAGAGACAGACAGAAACAGTGATTGGGAGAGATAGAGGAGAGAAATGGTAAACAGCCATTACAACGAGGCTGTTACCACACAAGTTGTTACATCTCATGCGTAAAAACGCCTGCGAAGTAATAACGACTAACATTACAACGCAAACCATTATATCGCATGCGCTTTAAAAACGCATGCAATGTAATGGTTATCCACATCGTTGTGAGAAAATTGGGTTGTTCCGTTTCCTCACGACGTGCACCGCCCCTCTGTCGACGCTGGAACCAGGAGAGAGGAACCACGAGGAGAGAGAGGTAAGGGGGATTGTGCTTGGGGTGGGGGTTAACATTTTAAGGGTTTAGGGTAGTGTCAAAGTAGTTTAGTAATGTTTGTGTAGTGTAGGGTTGGACGTAGGGGAGGGTCATGCTAGGGATAGTGTTTTAGGGTTTAGGGTAGTGGTGTGGTGTTTGTGTAGTGTAGAGTAGTGTTTTAGGGTTAAGGGTACTGTAGGGGGGGCATGCAGGATAGTGTTAAAGTGTAGGGACAGGACTGGGGGAAGGTGGAGGGTCGTGCTGGGGGTAGCGTGTTAGGGTTTAGGGTAGAGTTGTGGTGTTTGTGTAGTGTAGGGTAGTGTAGGGTAGTGTTTTAGGAATTAGTATAGTGTCGGGGGGGGGGTTGTGCAAGGTAGTGTAGTGTTATTGTAGGGATAGGACTGGGTGTTGGAGGAGGGTCGGGGAATTAGTATAGTGTCGGGGGTTGTGCAGGGTAGTGTAGTGTTATTGTAGGGAGAGGACTGGGGGTCTGGGGAGGCTGGTACAGTGGAACTACATTAGGGATTAGGGTAGGGTAGGTTGGAGTCACTTACCTTGCAAACGTTTACCATGAGTATACCTTTACCACACATGCCTTGGCGTAGAAATGGCATGCGTGGTAAAGGTATGGTTGTGGTAAAATGTTGCATTGTAATGGTACTCGTTGTAATTGACATCGAGTAGTAATACCCGCTTTGTAAAGGCATGCATGGTATTTCTATGCGATGTAACGAGTGCTATTCGAGAGAAATGTTTGCGAAGAGAGAGAGAAAGATCTGGACAGACCTAGAAAGACAGAAAACCCCTGGAGGAGATTCCACAAAAATACAAGGATGCACTGAGAGAGACAGAGAGAAAAATAAAGGCGGACAGAGAAAGTCAGAACAAAAAAATAGAGAGAGGGTGTAGAAATCGAAATAAATATGTAGAGAAAAAACATTTGAGCTAGAGAAAAGCCATGAGATATGCTGGGAAAGGGAGGATGGATAAAGACAGCAAAAAGATAGGCAGAGATAATGACATGGAGAAACTAGGGAAGAGAAAAACTGAGAGAAAAAGAGCAAGAGAGACACAGAGCGAAGCAGCAAGGGAAGATAAAGACTGAGGAGTATAGGCAAATGCAGAGGGAGAATGGAAGTGAGATACAGGAAAAGGCAGAGTGGTGGAGTCAAGGAGAGAAAGAGCAGGAGAGACAGAAACACATGCAGACACACAGAGAAACAGGGGTGATAAAGTTATAAGGAAATATACAAAAATGACAGGAGGAAAGAGATATAAGAGGAGAGGGAAGACAAGCACACTCTGAACTCAATCTGCATCACTTCAAATCCTATCTATCTATCTATCTATCTATCTATCTATCTATCTATCTATCTATATATCTATCCTTATGGCTATCCACTTTTTACCTCTGTCTCTGCCTGGCTATCTTTCTCACTGTTTGTGTCTTTCTCTGTGCCCCTGTCCCTCTGTAAGCTTCTCTTTTTAAATTCCCTCCTGCTGCCCCCAATCCTGTCTCCCTTAATCTAAGTCTGTTTGAATCACAATCCCTTCCAGCATCTGAGAGGACCCAAGTGAAACCTGGGCACAATCTGACCCCACATATTGTGGGAAGAATTGCATCCTAGGCACAATTGGAACCTCACATCTGCATGGACAGAAGTCTTACCACCAAGAGTGAGAAGTAAAGGTGAATTGAATCTCATAGTGTGCATTATTATTTAAAGAGAGAACACCCGGAACAATATCACATTTTACCACAATCAATATAGAGAGCTGTCATCTATGAATTTGGTAGATCTGTGGATGAAGTAATAAAGTTTCTCTTTTGGCGAAAACTGAAGGCTGGGTTGAAAACAGATAGGGTAATCTCAGGGAGGGGAAAATGGATGACCCAATCTCAGCTGGGGCATGATTTTCAAGTTCAGCTTTTCTTTCAATAAAACCATTGTAATCTAGATTTCTGGTTCACAACATTGAATTGAAGTTGATATGCACTGCAACTCTGTGAAAGTATTAAGAAGACGTTGAATGAGAGCTCAGGAATGGAAGAAGATGCCCCAGATAACAAAGCCATCTGGAAGCTTTATGATCAAACTGAATCACATCTGAATAGTGAAAACCTGTAGATATCGGTGAGAGACAAAATAATGAAATCTGAAGCAAAAGGAAAAATCTGCAGAGAAGAAAATGATGAAATTGAAGAATTACCACATGACTCCATGTTACCAGGAAACAACTACTTGAGTCAATGCCATTACATTATATCAAGTGATGAGAAGCAGGACTACAATTACTAACCCTGGGCGTAGCTCGCGAAGTAGCACTTCGCGAAGCTACGCAAAGTGCACTTCGCACTACGCGAGCTACGCGTAGCACTTCGCGAACTGCGTAGTACCTTGTTCGCACTGTGCCAGATGTCGTTTTCAATGATTGCACAGTGCGGACAAGCAACCGGCACTGTGCAATCATTGAAAATGGCATCTTGCACAGTGCGAGCTGTAGTTTTCTGCTGCTCGAGTAGATTTTTACTCGAGAGGCAGCTTTCTCAACGCGAACTGGTAATTTCTTATCGCGAGCGGTCGCGAGCATACGTGACCACTCGCATTGAGAAGCCTGACCTCCTCGCGTTGGGATTCTCGCCGGGAGGTTTATTTTCCATGCTCGCGATCACCAACTTGATGTTGCTGATCGCGAACAAGGAAAAAGTCTTGCCGGGATGTCATTTTGCTTGCTCGCGGTCACCAACTTGACGCTGAGGACTGCAAGCAAGCAAAAAATGACCGCAGCACTACGCAACACTACGCTACGTGTGTTCGCACTCTGCTACGTGCAGTTCGCGTAGTGCAAAGTAGCGCGAACTTCGCAAACTACGCGAGCGTAGCGTAGTGCTGTGCCCAGGCTTAACAATTACCAGAATACAGTGATTTTGTTTTTTCATTAGAAGGTACAGGACTGGAAAATAGATTTCTTGGTGGCATGACAATGTTAATTAAATCTAGTAACCATATGAGGAATGAGGAAGAGTAAGAGAAATTAAGGGGATGAAATGGAGAGATATCTGGGAGAAAGGTATAGGCACAGTAAAGAAGTTATTACGCTGGGGTAACTCAATGGTCTCTCTTTGCCAGGACTCAAGTTTTTAGGTCTGAGCCTCACGTTCAAAAATCATTGTAATCAGATGCATTAATCCAGTTTGGTAAATTGAATAAAGATTAAACTTTCAAAAATGCAATGATTTGCTAACCTAAACTGTGAACTGGATGGGTGTCTCAGCATAAAGTCATCCGGTAAGCAAAGCTTAGTCACCTCAGTGTCTGCTGCACTTTATTGAAAGGCATGCACATTAAAAACAATGTCCCCTTAAAGAAGGGCAACATTTTGCATCTTCCCATCCTCTTTATTGCAACCACAGATACAGGAGACTGCAGGATATTACTTTGCCATTGACCAGTCCTAGGCGACAGTCGAGAAACACAATGGCCACTTTCTGGCAAGTTGCTTGGTTGGTATTTTTCCCTGCCAGGATGCCCACCTTGGGACTTTTTCTTTTGGAGAATCTTTGTTGCATTCCCCGTCTAAAACCATTTACCACAGACATGAGTAGCATGAAGAACATTTCCATTTAATGCTGCTTTCGTAAAATAAAATAAAATAAAATAAAAACCATGCCAACTGGTGAGATTTAAAAAATGTTAAGTTGCCCAAAAAAGGGTTTGTTGCTTCCAATTTGACACCTGCAGCATAAGCTATGGACCCATCCATACAATTACTTTGGTTTTCAGAGATGATGAATGCAGATTTCACAAAGGTCTAGTAGATGAACAAGGAGTTTAGATATAGAAATAAGAATCACTTATATCAGTACCATACATCCACTTCTATACCCCAATGACCTCCATCTCCATGCAGATATGATTCCCATGCATTCCAAATCCCAAAGGGAGTCATGTGACTGTCAAGGAAGGGTCTAAAAGTTTACCAAACAAAATGTCAAACATGGCCCAACTATCGTTATCATTAGCTCTAAACAACCACAGTGTTCATAAAATCTAAACACAATGTTTATAAAAATGAATTGAGAGTAGCACATGTACCTGCTTTGTGTATTACTTTCAGAAGCGCATGCTGCTAATCACTGGCTAAGCATTGGCACACCCTTTTATCTTGTTGCCGGTTATGTGAATACGATCCCAAGGAAGCAGAACCCAACTTGTGAAAGATTTCAAATGAAGTCCAAGCAGGCAATATAGGAGGGCCTGTCTGACAGAATTATAGTTTTGTCTGGAACAGAAGCTTATTTCATGCTTTCACACTTGATCTGAGCATAATCTAAGGGCACCATAAGCATGGCCCTGGGAAATGGGACCGCCCGCAATGCATGCAGCGGTCCCGCAGATACAATTAGGATGCGCCCGCCACACTGGCAGGCGCATCCCACATTTTTAACATTGCGGTGGGCGGTGCAGAAAGCACCCCCCGCCGCAATGCCAAAAATGCAAGTTGTGCATTTGCATGAACAACGTGACAGGCACAGCGCTGTGCCTGCCACGTTGTACATGCAAATGCAGGGGGCGGGGGTACCATAGGAACCCCCATGTGCACCCCCCACCCCCCAAAATTACCTGGGGGCCCACTACGGGCCCCCAATGTGAAAGACTGCATGCCTTTCCGTGGCGGCAACGGCAAATCCCCGCATGCATCCTGATATGGATGGCGGTGTCTAACAGACACCGCCACCATATCAACAGCTTTTCCGCCCGGTAGGCAATCGGGCGGATTGCCTACCGGCGGAAAACCGGCGGACGGTCTTTCCGTTTGCCGGGGTCCCCCCCGCCATAGTAATATGGCGGGGGGAATTGGCCGGCGGGCGGGAGAAAATGTCGGGCGGATCGCCACCGCCATGCGGGCGGTGGCGATCCGCCCGACATACTAATGGGCCTCTAAGTGAGGTGTTGATACCAAGATGGTGAAGGAATCGCTCCTTAGACAAAGATTTGAGAAGAAGCTTGAAAGATTTCCAGATTCTTATGAAAGTCTGACAGTTTTGTTTATTAAAACCGGTTGAAAATGGGGAGATCCTTCAGAGCTAATTTAATCCAGAATAAAGAGTAGTATTTTACCTTTAAATATGAGAGATTGTGTCTTGTTTGCCAAGATAGTGAGGTTGACGATGAAGGATGTCACCTGGTGAGGGGAACCAGAGGCATGCTAAGGTGTTGACACTTCCAAAGCCAATATTTTTAACAGCTGTATATTTGCAAACCTAGGCCCTCTCAAGTACTGCAAGACAGCTGACATTACCTTGGTGAATCCCTGCAGATCTGATCTCAGGTTGAGGGTTGTGTTGAGTGCTAATAGCAGACCCTCTCCTGTGAAAAAGTAATGGCACTTCTTGTGGTACAGGTATTGCAGCACACTCCCATAAAAATATTAAAGGTAGTGATTTAAAATAAAAAACCCAAGGCCTAATGTTAAAATAAAGAACAGTATTTAATTATGTAAAGAGTTTAAAAATATAGTTATATTTAATTTATTATTTAAAAAAATCTAAAACAAATAGATAATTATTAATGTTTTATTGCATTAATCTTTTTGTAAATATAAAAATTAATCTAGCATTAGTATTTATTAAAAAAATAATCAAATTACTGTTAATTCTATACGCCACTTCTAATACTTTTAAATACTTAATACAAATATATATTTTTACTTTAGATGAGAATTTCTTTCCAGTTAACCGTCAGCTAAATTATTTTATTTTAAATGGTATACAGTCAAAATAACCATTTTTTTTTAAAATTCATTTAGTAATGCAGTATTTTTTTTGTCACTCTACATTTACAATAAAGTTATTTCAAAGTTTAATAAAGTTTTAAATCTTTCCATACGCTTTACCATTGAGAGTTTTCTGCCCTTGTAGTGGAGATCCTTGACAAGGTGTGGGAAGTAACATGTTGTAACTTCAAGCTCATAAATTAGGCTCCTGCCCCTAAATTCAGGGGGTGGGGACACGTAAGGATAAACTTTTCAGTAACTTTACACTTGTAAATGGTGAGCAGTCTGAAGTGGTAAAGTTGCTCAAAAGTGTAACTTACACTTGTAGATATACTTATATGTAGGTTTACATTTGTGAGTACAACTCATATGTTTGTGAACTGTAGTCCTACTTTATGTTCTACGAATGCAGTTTGTGAATCAACCCCTAAATCTTTGGGAACTTGAACATGACTATTGTAACAAAAAGAGTCTGCAGGGACTTCTTTTGTATAAGTAAAACTACACACTAACTCTGGGGAGACCTGAGCAGCATTGTAATCACATACTATCTTTAGACTTCATAATCTTTACACACCATCTTTGTTTGAGTTGAATATCCATATAATTCACACATTATCTCCGTGACCACTTAAACCCCAGTCGGTCGATTTTTCCTCTTTTTATTTGTGCTGCATTCTTCAGCACACATAGGATGAGGAAAATGACTCAAAGTATTGTTTTTGTGCAGGAAGGTGCCCCTTCCTCCACAAAAACAATCCAGATTACAACGCAGGTACCTTTGCACCATGGGTCAAGAGTGCCTGCATTGGTGCTAGGCAGCACATTGTGAGCCAGCACTGGGAAAAGGCAGCAATGCGCCATATTATGTCAAATGCAACGCTTTCCTGCTCTTTCCCTTTCATCCGGCGCAGCACGATGACTTGCTACACTGCATAACTTTTTGATAAATAGGCCCCAATGTTGGTAGGACTGGAATATCACTATAATCACATTGTATGCAGATTCTTGAACATGCCCATGGTCACACAGTATTTCTGTGGAGACTTCATTATCGTCACACACTAACTATGCAGGGACTTGAAAATGTTTATCTTCACACCATCTCTGAGAGGTCTTGCACATTCCAATAACCATACACTATTGTTGTGAAGATTAGTACACCTCAGATACTACACATTTTTCTTGTGGGGAATTGAACATCCCAATACCCACACTCTATCGCTGTGGAGAATTGACCATCACTATAATCACACACTATCTCTGTGGGACTAGCATATCATTATCATTTCACACTGTGTTAAGTTATGCAGATATGTAAAGTGCACTATCACCAGAGAGGGTATACTGGCTGTCACTTTATGGACTTGATCATGATAGTCTCCACAAAGTATGTTGGTAGAGACTTGATCACAACTTTAATCACATACTACGTGAAGGCCTAAGCATGCCTATATTCACATACCAACTCTGTGGGACTTGAATATCAGTATTTTTATGCATTTCCACTGTAAGGACGTGACCATGATAATCTTCACACACTGAATCGGTAGGAACTGGAACATCACAATTATCACACAGAAAGAGAGTTATTGAACATGCCCATTATCACACGCTATCTTTGTGGGGACTTGACCATCATCATCTGCATACACTAGCAGTCTAGAGACTTGAACATTATCTCCATACACTATCTTTGTGAGTACTTGAACAGGCTTACCTTCACACACTATCTCTGCGAGATCTTGAATATCATTTTATTTTCATATTAAGTTGTGCTATTTATGCAAATTTGAAGAGCACACTATCACCTGGGAGGGTATCATGTCTATCACTGTATGGACTTGACCATGAGACTTTTTACACACAATGTCAGTAGAAACCTGAGGCCACCTATAATAACACACTATGCTCCAGCTTAAATGCCTATGATCACACAATATATTTGTGGGGACTTGAATATCATTATCTTTTAAACACCACGTTATGTTGTGCAGATTTGTAGGGTGCCCTATCATCCAGAGGGTATTCTCGCTACCACTATATGGACTTGACCATAATAGTTTCAACACAGCATATCAGTAGAGACTTGAAACCTTGCTGACAGGTTCCATTTGTTTTCCTCAGCGTGTTTTTTATTGAAAATAATGAAATTGCACATGAATGTACTGTATTTCTCTGCCTCACTTCTGAGAACTTATGCTGCTTTTATCAAATTGAACATTGCCACTTTGCACAAATATTTTAAACTTTGATTGTTGTTACGCTATTTTTCGAGCGGCGGCCATTTTCAGGGTGCCACACGCTTTCCCTGGTCAGCGCACTAGTCTTTGCACGCCGCACTGCCTCATTTTGTATTAAATGAGTAGATAGCGGACGCGCAGCGCCTGACAGGTTCTATTTGTTTTCCTCAGCGTGTTTTTTTATTGAAACTAATGAAATTGCACATGACTGTACTGTATTTCTCTGCCTCACTTCTGAGAACTTATGCTGCTTTTATCAAATTGAACATTGCCACTTTGCACAAATATTTTAAACTTTGATTGTTGATATGCTATTTTTCGTGCGGCGGCCATTTTCAGGGTGCCACACGCTTTTCCTGGTCAGCGCACTAGTCTTTGCACGCCGCACTGTCTCATTCTCTATTTAAATGAGCAGTAAGCGGACGCACCGGCGGCGCGCCGAAGGCGCGCCAAAGGCAAGCCCATCTGCGCCCGTCCGCGCCCTTCCGGGACCAGAGGCCATGAACCCTGGCCAATTATTACCTAATTTGGCTGCTTCATTGAGGTATTCACCCGAACAGCTACTGAAATATCGCCCATGCATAGATTTAAATTGTAACATTAGCTCTGTTTTAAACAATGTTTTCTGCTGTCCTTGTTGCAATTTCTCGTTTTGCTCGGCACTCCCTAAAGATAAGAGCTACGAAACTTTGACTAGTTCCCCCTCCCCCCTTCTTTAAGAAAGACTGTTTTGTTGTCAGGTAAGAATGCTGTTAGTAAAGTTTTTACATTCTGGAACGTGAATTGTCGTTCACTGCCCAAACATAAGATGGATATATTTGACCTCTTAAATAGTGAACATCCTGATGCGATCTTTCTTACTGAAACCTGGTTACATTCCAGTTCAGGTCCTGATGTTGTCTTGGCTTTACCATCTAATTATACCATAGCCAGAAGGGACAGGGTCAGCGGAAAGGGTGGAGGAATTGCTATAATTTATGATAAATCTTATCAATGTAAATTGGAAGATGTAGCTATTTCAAATTCTGAGGCAGCTTTATTTAAAATTACATTGACACCGCAAATTACTTTTTCAGGTACTCTTGTTTATCGCCCCCCTGGACCCTCTAACTCCTGGGCTTTGTTACTGCCAGAGCTAGTTGCGCCATACCTTCTCAAAGCGTCAAATTTCACCGTACTGGGGGATTTCAACTTGCATCTTGAAAACTTGGATTGTATGATTAGCAGTACACTGAATGCGGACCTTGTAGCTTTAAATCTTTTACTTGGTAATAGCGTCCCCATGCATGTGGCCGGGCATTTGTTGGATCCTATTTTTTCTAATTTGACTTGCCTTCACTGTGATCCTGCTCTCCCTTTATGCTGGTCTGATCATTTTGCTACCAAATTTCAGTGCACTTTTTCACTGACTCCAATCACAGCTTCTGCAAGTAGTCCTCAAAGTATTCGGAACTGGAGTAAATTGGACCTTGAATTCTTTAATAGGACTCTTATTGATAACGTCCCTACTATTGAACAAACATCAACTGACTCATCTAGTATGATACATGAATGGATTTCGGATACAGTTGAATGTTGTCTTCCATTAAATACAAAAAAGAAATATAACCATCGTCCCCCTGCTCCCTGGTTTATGGAACAATTAAGAGTTGAGAAAACCAAATTTAAAACTCTGGAAAGGATCTGGAGGAGGAATTACTCACAGGACTCTAAATCCAACCATAAATTAGTCTTAAAACAGTATCAAGCCCTTTGTAAATTAGCCAGAAAGTAATATGTATCCTCCACTATCTCCAATGCCCAGAACTGTTCACGTATTCTGTTTAGCATGGTAAAAAAACTTGCTGGTTCGGACACACAGTCAATGCCACCTATCCTTAATGAACAACAGTGCGATAACCTCGCAATTTATTTTGTGAACACAGTTGAACAAATATACTCTGCATTACAAACTACTCAGACAGTGGCATCTGGTATGTCATCTCCCATGATTGAGTCTGACCATGGAGCGAGTTATTCCATGAAACTTGAAACCTGGACATTATTTGATTTTAATTCTTTAAAACAAATCCTAAATAGTATTAAATCTGGCTCTCCTCGTGATCTCATCCCTGCTTCTGTGCTGCAGCAGTTGGATTCATCCTCTTTGATGCTCATTATGCAGTTACTAAATGCCTCTATCCAAGAAGCCGTTGTCCCCTCAGATTGGAAGCATGTGATGGTCCTTCCTCTCTTGAAAAAGGCCAATGCGGATCCTTCCCAGCTGCCTAATTTTAGGCCTATTTCCTGGCTTCCCACTTATTCCAAAATTTTGGAAAAACATATTAATCAGCAACTTATTCGTTTTGTGGATTCAACTAGCCTTTTACATCCCTCTCAGTCCGGTTTCAGGGCAGGTTTTTCTACTGAGACAACTCTGCTTGGAGTATCAGAGGTGCTACGACAGCGACTGGATGCTGGCTATACTGTAGCTCTTATATTGCTCGATTTGAGCACTGCATTTGATACGGTGTCCCACACCGTGTTATTAAACTCCTTTCAATCCTTTGGTATTACTGGCACAGCACTTGGCTGGCTCGCGTCTCTTCTTGTCAAGCGGACATTTCAAGTTTTTTCATCCAGAGCCACCTCTAAAATGTACCCCTCTTCCTATGGGGTGCCTCAGAGCTCTATTTTGAGTCCCCTTTTATTTAATTTGTACATCAAACCCCTGGCAACGATGATAGAGGAATCAGGGTTGTGCCTGTTCTCTTATGCTGACGACACCCAGATCATCTTTTCCCTTTCCACAGGACAGTTGTGCGGACCTTCAGTGCTTCAGACTGGTCTAAGAAACATTGCATCGCGGATGCAAGGTAATCTTCTTAAGCTTAACGGCGAAAAGACCGAGGTCCTCATCTTGGGGAAAAATAAAAATCTCTGGGGCCCTCAGCATTGGCCATGTGAAATGGGCGCTTTCCCTCAGCCCTCTGCCTATGTCCGCAATTTGGGAGTCTTGATTGACGATAATCTATCTATGAAGCAGCAGGCTGTAAATGTAGCTGCCACTTGTTTTACCATCTTAAAATGGTTGGAAAAAATCATTTGGATGCTTCCGGTTTCCGCCCAGAAAACCGTAGTCCAGGCGCTTGTGACCTCGAGAATGGACTATGGAAACATCCTCTATCTGGGTTCTAATAAGGATGTTATACGGAAACTACAAGTGGTCCAAAACTCTGCTGCTAGGTTGTTATGCCGGCTTCCCAAACACTCTTCAACTTCCAGTGCTCTACATAAACTTCATTGGCTTAAGGTTGAAAACCGTGTGAAGTTTAAAGCCATGAGTTATATGCACAAAATTAAAATTGGTTCTTCTCCAAAATACTTACAAACTTTGGTTCACCCTTACCTGCCTACTCGTGTGCTTCGCTCAGCCACTCAGGGTAAATTTGTGGTGCCTAGTGTCAAACTTAAAAGAATGGGTGGTCGTTCCTTTGCCTATCTAGGTCCAGTGCTCTGGAACTCTCTCCCCACTGTCATTCGCAATGAAACCTCATTTCCGAGCTTTCGTAAACTTTTAAAACCATGGCTATTTAATCAATAATTTTTATTCTTTGATTCGATCTTACTGCTGTTGGTCCTCTGCCAGGTTTAGCGCTGGGAAACCCTAGTTTGGGTAGCTGTGCGCTCTACAAAATTTACCTAACATAACATCACATACTATGTGAAGGTTTAAACATGCCTATAATCATATTCTATCCCTGTGGGGACTTGAATATCATTATCTTTACACATTAACATTATATAGACTTAACTTTGATAATCTCTAAGCTCTCTGTTGGTGGGGACTGGACCATGTTATGCAGATTTTTAACATGCCTATGGTCACACACTATCTCTTTGAAGACTTCAACATCATTATCTTCACTCACTATCTGTGTGCTGACTTGAACATTATCGTCACACAGGGAAGAGGTGTTGCGCAGCGGCCAGGGCAACTGACGCCAGACGCTGGGGATCATGGTTCGATTCTCGGCACCGGCGTCCTGGTTACCCCAGCACCATGTGACTCTGGGCAATAGCTCGCTTAATCTTCCCGACGGCCTCCAGCGCCAGGATGCCTATGGGTAGCTGTGCGCTTCACAAATACTAGATTTACATTTTACACTATCTATGTAGGGATTTGAACATGTTTATTTTTACGCACCATCTCTGTGAGATTGGTGAGTTATAGTCCATTCAATGTGGCAAGTGAGATGACAAGGCTGTGTAGGTAGGTGCATGAATTCTAGAAATGTGAAGGTGTTGCATAAGTATAAATGTGAGTTATAACTATGACATAGTAATTTGAAAGTGGTGCGCAAATTATAAATTGAAGTTATAACTCTAACTTTAGAATTTCTAATGTTTGTGTAGTTTGTTTGGTTTGTGTACAAAGAAGAAATAAAGTTTTCCTAACTATATCTTATCCTTAACCTTAGTTTATTTCATGTGATTTCAATGGTTTTTAAAATTGTAATAAAATGTTGTTTAAAAATGCATAGTTTACTGTTGTCAAGTGGAGTTTTATTAAATGGAGTGTGGTACAAAACAGTGGAGGATAGTGTTGTAATGTATACTGTCATACAGCATAGTGTCCTAGATTGGAGTTGAGTAGAGTGGCATGAGGTTCACTCGAGTGACATAGAGCGGAGTGGCGTAGAGCGGAGTGGCATAGAGCGGAGTGGCATAGAGCGGAGTGGCATAGAGCGGAGTGACGTAGAGTGGAGTGGCAAACAGTGAACTGGGATAGGACAGAGTGGCATAGAGCGGAGTGGCAAACAGTGAAGTGGGATAGAGTAGAGTGGTGTACAGCAGAGTGGCATACAGTGGAGTGATGTACAAAGCAACAGCATATGGTAGAGTGGCATACAGTGGAGTGGTGTATGATGGAGTGGTATAGGGTGGGATAGCATACAGTGGAGAGTGGTACAGTGGAGTTGCATACAGTGGAATAGTGTAGAGTGGGTTTGTGTACAGTGTAATGGCACACAGTGGGGTGCTATAGATTAGAGTGTTGTATAGTGTAATGGCATACATTGGAATAGCGTAAACTGGAATTCCGTACAGTGCAGTAGCATGCAGTGAAGTATGGTTGAGTAGACCTGCATACAGTGCAGTGGCATAGACTGGAATAGCGTAGAGTAGAGTGGCATAGAGTGGCAGGGCGTACAGTGAAGTAGTGGCGTACAGCAGAATAGCATACACTGGAGTGGGGAAGAGCGGAATAGCGTAGAGTACAGTTGAGTACAGTGGAGTAGCATAGAGTGGAGTGCCGTACAATGGAGTAGTGTTGAGTTTAGTGGCATTAAGTCCAGTGATGTACAGTGGAGTGGCATGTAGTGGAGTAGCATAGCTTACAGGGTCATACATTGGAATAGCTTAGACTGTAAAAGCGTAGAGTGTAGTGACATACAATGAGGTGGCATACAATGTAGTGTTGTACAGTGTAGCAGGATACAATGGATTGTAACAGAGTGAAGTGTGGTATACTGCTGTTGATTATAGTAGAGTGCTGTTGAGTGGAGTGGCATCTAGTGGATTAGCGTAGAGTGTAGTGATGTACCATGAAGTAGCACAGAGTGTAGTGGCACAGAGTAGCATAGAGTGTAATGTCAGAGTGGAGTAGCATACAAGGGAATATCATACAGTGGGGAGTTGTACAGTGGAGGGATATACAGTAAAGTGACATAGACTGGAGTATAATAAAATAGAGTGGTGTATAGTATAATATCATAAAGTAGAGTGGTGTAGCATAGAGTGGCCTAAAGTGGAGTGAGGTGGAGTACAGAGGAGTGGCATCCAGTAGATTAGCGTACAGTGCAGTGGTGTATAACGGACTGACGTAAAGTGGAATGGTGGAGAGAGGAATAGCATAGAGTGGAGTGGTGTAAAGTGAGATGTCAGAGTGGAGTGTGTTAATTGAAACAGACTTAGCATGAATGTGTGTGAATGAATGTAAATGTCATTTGGCAGGAATATACATTATGATGTTCATTTTTGGTTGTGGCCTAGAGTGGAGTGAGATGGAGTACAGTGGAGTGGCGTATAGTGGAATAGCGTACAGTGTAGTTGTGTATAATGGACTGACAAAGTGGAATGGTGTAGTATTTGTAAATAGTGTAAGTAATGCTAAACTTATAACTTTAAAAAAATATACTTATATATTATGCCTCGTTATACCATGGTATGTTCATGGTATACATGGGGCTTTGAAGTGAATATGTGATTTGCTAATTGCTCTGCTTACCAAAGGTAAAAGGCAGTCATGTAGCTTTTATCATAATTTTGCTGGTTTCTGGTCTATGTTTCGCTGCATTTTGGTTTAGGGTGTTACTTATAGGTTAGTATTAGGTTTAATGGTTGTTCACTATCTATTACTACTTTATTTAAGTGGCAATAGGTGGAGATTTTTACTTATAAATTTCTATATATTTTATAGGAGTTTAGGGTGAACTGCACTTTTTTTAAGTAACAATAATTTGTAGCTACATGAATAATATTAACATTAATGAAAATAATTGTAGAAAAAATAATAAAGACATAACACAATTGGGTAAATAAAGACAACTAATATAAAAATATACATTTAAAATAAATATAGATTTTTTAAAACAATAATAAACATAAAAAGATATATAATTTAAACATTTATATGAGCAAGTAAAAGAAACAGCAAAAAAATTAGCGAACTCGAATTAAAATAAAAGTATGAAAAGTGTTACACTTGAAAGGTGTCGCATTTACTATTCCTACTCAACAAACAAACTCATTGAAAATATTGGACTTCAGACTCCGATCTAAGCAACAGTAGAGTAAGGTTTGGATTTTGGAGAGGTTAGATTCACTATTCCCACTCTTATTTAAGCAACCCAAGAAAAAACTTTTGACTTCAGGGAGGCTACATTTACTATTCAACTCCAATCTAAGCAAAAGTACGGAAAGTATTGGACTTCAGAAGGGTTGGAATTACTATTCCCACTCTGAACTATGCAACAGTAGGGAAGGTTTTGGATTTAGGAGGGATTAGAGTTACCATTTTCACCCCAGTCTACGCAACAGTAAGGAAAGTGTTGGACTATGACAGGTTACATTTGCTACTCTCACTCCGATCTAAGTAACAGTAGGGAAAGTGCTGGGCATCAGAGGGGTTCAATTTCTATTTTCACTCCAGTCTAAGCAACAGTAGGGAAGGTTTTGGAATTCTGAGCGGGGTTTTGGAATTCTGAGCGGTCAAATATACTGTTCCCTTTCCACCCTAAGAAAAAGCAAGAAAACTGCTGAATTTTAGAGAGGTTAGATTTACTATTCCCACTGCAATGTACGCAAAGCTTGGAAAGTGTTGGACTTCCGAGGGATTAGATTTTCTATTTCCACCCCAATATATACAATAGAAGGAAAAGCATTGGACTTCAAAGGGGTTAGATTTACTACTCTCACTCCATCCTAAGCAACAGTAGGGAAAGCGTTGGACTTTGAAATTGTTAGATTTACTATCCCCACTCCAATTAAGCAACAATAAGGAATGCATTGGATTTGCATCGGCTAGATTTACTATTTCCAATCTAAGCAACAGCAGTGAAAGGGTTGGACTACAGAAAGGTTCCATATACCATTCCAACACAGGCATTCAAATAAATATTTAAATATCTAAAAACATAACATGATTAACCATATTCAAACTAAAAACTTTATCTTGTATAAATTTAAATAGGATGCAAAATGTATTATAAATCTGCCTGTTTTCCGTTTTTACTGATTTTTACACATAAATACAGACAGAAAACATTTATTTCTTGTCTGTATTTATTTTTAAATGTGGATAAAAATGGAAATTGGGTTGCTTTTGGAGTAATTCTAAATACTGTCTGCCATGACTGCCAGGCCAATAGCTGCATGGATTGATAGGTAAGGGATTAAAAAAGAAAGGAATTTTAGTAAAGAGGATTTAACAGCAGTAGATATGCACAAGGTTGATACTGAAATTGATCATATTTTCATATAAGTGCATTGATTTATCTTCTGTGGATGTTCGCAGCATTGAAACCTGACAGGCATTCAAGCATGTGTGCATATTTATCGGTTATATAAATTGGGAAATATACTAATTTCAGCTTAATTTCTCCACAAACACAAAAGAAATATGGATAAATACAGATAAAATTAGCAAAAAATAAATATGGATAAATAGAGATGGAAATGTAAAAAAAAAAAATACCATAAAACCGGGAGCCCTATTTATAAATATACAAAATAAATGTATAAATAAATTAAATATTGAACTAAACATACATGGAATTCATTTCACTCGCTACTACTGAACAAAAACCACAAAACCAAAAAGATAAATTGAAATATAAATAAAATTAAAATAAAATTAAAATAAAAGAAACATAAAAATAATAAATGGTAATATAATATGCACTTGTTTATAAATATTATCAATTATTTCTTACACAGTCCAAGTAAAAGAACAATTGTACAATATTAAATAATCAAGGAAATAATTATATAATAATTTATAAATTAAATATTTAAATAGCTTAAAACATAAAGAAAACAATTGTAATTAAAATATTATCTCACCCTACTCCCCTACAAACCATACAACATGCTACTAAATTATAGATGACTAATTATACTATACAAAATATCAATTAAAAATGCAAAATGAAACCCCAATAAATGAAAGAACAATTAAAACATTTAAACATTTACATAAGAAAAAAATTAATATTTACTTTACCTTATATCACTTAATATTAAAAACTACTATTTAAAATGTATTTAACTTGCCACCATATTCCCCTACAAACAAAATGACCGCTACTAAATTATAAACTACTAATTACATTATAAAAATTAAATTACTCAATGAAAATTACAAACTATATTTAAAAAAAGATGATTATACTAATATTCTTAGTATGTATATATATATATTTAATTAAAATCAATGTTTAATACAACTATATTAAAGTACAGAATATTAATGACAACAATTTTCTTCATGTAGATATTGCATAATAGAACCTATATTCTTACTTTTGATATTTAGTTCCACAATATTTTTGCAGAGGTGATATTCTTGACAACATGCTTATATCACATTTTGGAATCAATATGTGTTTCATTGCCATATTTAACATGTGCCATTTTGGAAAATGTCCCTTTCCACATGAAAAGTGTTGTTACACAACTGTAAGTGTATTTTTGTACTCCGGCACAAAGGAACCACAAACCTAATTGAAAAATTAGTGTTTGAGACTCTATGTACAAAATGTCCCCTGCTGAAAACATGTATTTCAACTTTGACATGGGCACATTTTAAGGATTCTTTTAACACAAAAACAGCTAGCGCATGACCATCAAATTATGTTTCTATATTCCTGAACAAAGAATTCACCGGCCCATTTTAGTAAGTCTAGTTGTATACCTGTTGGAAGGCGGACCCCGAGGAGTCGGCGAGACCACCAAGGGGGGGCCCTCACACTGTACGAAGTAGCCGAGCGCTGCCGAGAAGTCTCCTGAGAGATCCTTCTCCTATCACGTACTAGCACAGTAACACCACCACACAGGACTCAAGGAGGTTGTCTCAAGACAAGCAATTCTTTATCAGCAATAAAAAGGTTACGAGGTCAATATTTACACGAAGGGATCGAGGGATCCACCAAAAGTCTCAGTGTCTCTTTGGAAGGGTATGGGTAGCGGGACAGTCTTTGGCAGGAGTGCGGTACGAGGGTACCTGGGGCCCAGTTCTTATCCTCAAGCTGGAGGACCTCCGGATCTCGGAGGGGTCGAGCCGCGACGGCGTCAGCAGGGCTCCGGCGTACAGTTCGTGGAGAGCCGCGATCCAATCAGCAGGGCTCTCAAGATGGTTTCTGCTCAGCTCGAGCCGCGACGTCGTCAGCAGGGCTCCGAGGGAGGTTTCAGCGAGGTTGGGCCGCGACAGCGTCAGCAGGGCTCCGATGTTCCAGGTGGCTTCAAAGTGTTCACAAGAAGGAGCCGCGACGCAGTCAGCAGGGCTCGTGATGGTTCCGACAAGAGTTCTTCTCCGTAGGGTCAGCCGCGATTCAATCAGCAGGGCTCTCGACTCCGGGATACAACTGCCGATCTGTGGCGGGGTCGCCCCAGATATAGGTCTGGAGCCCTTTGATGTCCGGACCCAGGCGCCCGGGGGGGGCGGAGAGGCCGGGCGGAGGTGGCCAGACGCCCAGCAGGAGAGGCGCCAGGCCCAAGGGAGTTGCAGGGCGATCACACCTCGAGAGGGGAGGACAGTTGGGGGTCCCATCGAGACTGTCCTCCGCCGGGGGCGATGAATGGTTCCTGCGGCACCCCCTGGCCAGTTCGTGTTGCCCCGATGTCGGGGCTTCGCTGGGGTCGAGGCCGGGTTGAGTGGGGTCGCGCTGGCTGGCGCACAGTCACGTGGATGCCAACAAGATGGCGGAGCCACGAGAGGTATGCGACCTCGTGCAGCTCAGGATGAAGGGCCTCGGTGCAGTTCAGAAGGGTGGCCCGTGAAGGCCGGGGCGGGGAACGGGCACAATCCCCGGGGGTAAGGACCACGCCACGAGGCCGGGTCCAACAGGCGTCCCCCCCCAGCCGAAGGCATGGAGAGTCACCCATCTCCTTGGGGATTCTCCTCGTCCAGGCGGAAGAAGCGGGACAGGCCGTCGGCGTTGGCGTGGTCATTGCCGGGCCGGTGTTCAACGTCAAAGTCCATCCCTTGTAGCGAGATGGACCATCGCAGCAGCTTGGGGTTCTCGCCCCGCATTGGCATTAACCACCGCAGGGGCCGGTGGACGGTCTGGACCCGGAAGTGGGTACCGAAGAGGTAGGGCCAGAGCTTCTTGAGGGCCCACACTACAGCGAAGGCCTCACGCTCGATGGTGCTCCATCGTTGCTCCCGGGGCAGTAGCCGTCGGCTGATGAAGGCCACTGGTCGGTCGAGCCCCTTTTCATCGGCCTGGGACAGGACGGCCCCGATCCCATACTCGGAGGCGTCCGTCTGCACCACGAACTCCTTATTGTAGTCAGGGGCCTGCAGCACCGGGGCAGTACACATGGCTGTCTTTAGGGTGTCGAAGGCTGCTTGGCAGCGGGGTGTCCAGTGCACCTTCTTGGGCTGCTTTTTGGACGTTAGCTCTGTGAGGGGGCCAACAATACTCCCATAGTCCCGGATAAACCGCCGGTAGTATAGGGTGAGACCCAGGAAGGCCCGGACAGCGGTCTGGGTAGTGGGGGGTTCCCAGGCCTGGATGGCATCTATTTTCGGTTGGAGAGGGGCCACCTGCCCGCTCCCTACTTGATGGCCCAGGTAGGTCACGGATACGTGGCCGATCTGGCATTTGCTGGCCTTGATTGTGAGCCCGGCCCGCTGGAGGGCGGCCAGGACGGCTTTAATGCGAAGGAGGTGCTCTGCCCAGTTGTTGCTGTACACGGCAATGTCATCTAGGTAGGCCGCGCTGAAGGCCTCAAGCCTGGCCAAAACCTTGTTCACCAGTCTTTGGAAAGTGGCCGGGGCGTTCTTCATTCCGAAGGGCATCACCCGAAAGTGGTAATGCCCATCCGGGGTCGAAAAGGCGGATCTTTCTTGGGCGCCGGGGGTGAGCTGGATCTGCCAGTACCCGGCGGTGAGGTCCAGCGTGCTCAAGTAGCGAGCGGCCCCTAAGCGGTCGATGAGTTCGTCGGCCCGGGGTATAGGGTGGGCGTCCGTCTTGGTCACTGCATTCAGGGCTCGGTAGTCCACGCAGAATCGTAACTCCGGGGGGGTGGCCGGGAGCTGCGGCCTTTGGCACCAGGACGACAGGGCTGGCCCACGGGCTGTCGGAGGGTTCGATGACCCCCAGGGCCAGCATCTTCGTTACTTCGGCCTGGATGCATGCCCGCACTCGGTCGGGTACCCGGTAGGCTCTGTGTCGCACGGGGGGGCTCTCCCCGGTGTCGACGTCGTGGACGCACCAGTGGGTCACCCCCGGGGTGAGGGAGAAGAGGGCTGCGTAGTCCTGCAGCAGTTGCTGGCAGTCGTTGCGCTGTTCCGGAGTCAGGGAAGAGGCGAGTTGGACACCTTTGATTGATCCATCATGGACGTTGGACTGCAAGAGGTCGGGCAGGGGCTCGGAGTCGTCCTCGCCCCCCTCGTCGGTCGCCAGTAGCAGGCTCAGTTCGGTCCGGGCAAAGTGGGGTTTTAGCCTGTTAGCATGTAGGACCCGGAGGGGGTTCCGGGGGGACTCCAGGTCGACCAGGTAGGTGACGGGACTTTTCCTCTCCACCACCTTGAAGGGCCCGGTCCACTTGTCCTGGAGGGCGCCGGGTTCAACCGGGGCCATGACCCATACTTTCTGACCTGGCTCGAATTCTATGGTAGAGGAGTTCCGATCGTACCACCGCTTCATGTCCTCCTGGCTGGCCTCGAGGTTGGCTTCGGCCATGGCTCGGAACTTGCGGGTCTGGTTTCGGAGGGTCAGGAGGTATCGGTAGACGTCAGGAGGGGCGCCTTGGGGCTTCGTCACCCAGCCCTCCTTGACCAGTCTGAGCGGACCGGGTGTCCGTACAATAGTTCAAACGGGCTGAACCCCAGGGACTTCTGCGGGACCTCCCGATAGGCAAACAGGAGGCACGGCAGCAGGACATCCCATCTCCGCCTGAGGGGCTCTTCCAGGCCCTGGATCATTCCCTTTAGTGTTCTGTTGAACCGCTCAACCAGTCCGTTCCCCTGAGGGTGATAGGGGGTCGTGAACTTGTATGTGACCCCGCACTGCTGCCACAGGGACCGCATGTACCTGGAAATAAAGTTCGTGCCTCTGTCGCTCACCACTTCGCGGGGAAATCCCACTCGGGAGAAGATCCCCATTAAGGCCCGGCCTACCACGGGGGCTGTTATAGTTCTTAGCGGGACCGCCTCCGGGTACCTGGTGGCGTGGTCCACGAGGACCAGGATGAAGCGGTGGCCCAGGGCGGTCTGGGGGTCCAGGGGCCCCACGATATCGATTCCGACCCGTTCGAACGGGGTGCTGACGGCTGGAAAGGGTTGGAGGGGGGCCTTGACCCGACCCCCCGTCTTCCCGCTGGCTTGGCAAGTCTGGCAGGACCGGCAGTGGTTGTCCACGTCTCTCCGCATCCGGGGCCAGTAGAAGTGGGTCACCAGACGGCTGTACGTTTTGTCTTGCCCCAAGTGTCCGGCGAGGGGCACATCATGTGCCAGGTTGAGCAGGAACTCCCGGAAGCGGAGGGGAACCACCAACACTCGGCTGGCCCCGAGTTCTGCCACTTTTTGCTCACTGTATAGCAGGCCCTCGGCCCAGTAGACCCAGTGGGTGCCGGTCTGGTCCCCGTTGGTTTGGGCGGACGCTTGCTGGCGGACCCCTTCGAGAGTGGGGCAGGACTGCTGCTCTTGTTGGAACTGCTCCCGGGTGGGGCCCCCTTCGTGTCGCCATTGTGTCAGCTCTGGTAGGGCGCACGGGGAAACCATCTCTTCGGGGGAGGATTCACTAGGTCCAGGGTCGGTGTCCGCCTCCCCCTCGCTGCTGGCGGGAGGGGGTGCGAGCCCCTCGGGCTGGGCGGCCCCGGAGGCCGAGGATGAGCGGGGGGCCCGGGCGGTCATGGACCGGGTGATGGCGCAGGCCCAGTCAGATAGTCCCAGCATTCGGAGGTGCTCTCGTCGCTCTACTTGAGCCCAGGGGGAACTCTCCAAGTCGTTCCCCAGGAGGCAGTCGACGGGGGCGTCGTCGCGTACCGTCACCTTCAGCAGGCCTGTCACCCCTCCCCACTCGAAGGGGACCAGGGCCATCTGGCACAGGCTTTCGCTGTTGTCGGCCGTCCGGACGGGGCACAGCACATTCGGTAGGATCTGTTCGGGGGTCACCAGGTGGCAGCGGACAGCGGTGACACTGCCGCCGGTGTCACGAAGGGCTTCGGCCCGTTGTCCATTGACCGTGACCTGCTGCCGGTACTTCTGGGTGTTGCTTGGGATGGGGGTGCAGGGCACCATTTCTCGGCTACCCAGGCAGACCAGGGACATGGCTGCCGGCTCCCATTCAGTGGTCCCTCGGTCGAGGGTCTCCTCTTCCTCTTCTTCTCCTCCCAGGGCGGCGGCCGCCAGCTGTCGGGGCGGGGGCCCGCCGGCCCCGTTTCTTCGGTTCAGGGGGCAGACCGGATCGCTGGCATAGTGTCCGGTTTGTTGGCAGCCGTAGCACGTTACTGGTGGCCGTGGTCCGGATCTGGCCGGGGGCGCCCCCCCTTCGGGCTAGGCTCGGGGAGAGTTGTAGCTGCGGTGGCCCTCGAGGGGGGCTCCTGGGGGCCCCGGCGGGAGGGTCTCGGTTCCTGTTCGGCGCTCCCCCTCCACCGCGTTGGTGGGGGGGCCCGGTGGGGTTCCTCTGGTACTCCCCCATTGAGTTCCGGGGGACCCGGGAGTTGACCCATGGATCGGCCTCGACGGCGAGTTTTCGCGGGTCGGTCATTTTGCTGTCGAGGAGGTGCTGTCTCAGTTCCACGAAGCAATTGTTGGAGAGATGTTCCCACACGATGAGGTCGACCAGCTGCCCGTAGGTGGTTACTTTGCTACCTTTGATCCACCCTTCTAGGGCCCGACTGAAAAAGTCCACATACTCCACCCAGGTGGTACCCGGGATTTTCTTGCAGTCTCTGAACCGCTGGCGGTACATTTCCGCGGTTAGCCCGTAGCGGGTGAGCAGGGCCTCCTTCATGTGATCGTAGGAGGTCATCACCTCCTCCGGCAGCTGGAGCAGTGTGTCTCGACCCTCACTCAGGAACCGCCCCCACAGGCCCGCGCCCCAGTCTTTTCGGGGCACCCGATGAGAGGTCATGGCCACCTCGTAGGCCTTGAACCATTGTTGGATGTCGTCATTCTTGTAGTACTCCTTGACGACCTCTTTCGGGATATGTACCTTGGTCTCGGAAGGCGGTAGAGGGTCTCTAGTACTGGGGGCGTTGGTCCCTCCGTTCTTGGCCTTGATTTCGAGCTCCTTGAGACTGCGCTCGTGCTCAAGGGTCAGTTTCTTTTCCTCCCACTCCCGGTGTCGTCTCTTCTCCTCTATCTCCTCTTGAAGCCGTAGCTGCTCTAGGGCCAGTTTCTTTTCCGCCAGCTGGAGTTCGCCGTCCAGCCGCAGTCGTGCGAGCTCTAGCTCGTGGTTCCGGACCTTCTCCCGCTCTCGTATTTCTTCTTCGGAGAGGCCGGTTTCTAGGCTCTTTCTTCCTCCGGTTGCCGGAGTCAGTGCGGTTGATGTGGTCTCAGTCAGGGGCAAGGGCCCCTCTTCCTGGGAGGGGCACGCCCCGGCCTCCAGCCATGTCCTCAGAGCTTTCTGCATGTCTTCTTTGGTACCTAGGCCGGTGGTTGCAATGCCTTTGTCTTTGCAGAACTGTTTTAACTCTTTGTGCGTATATTCTTCCAGCCGTTCGGGCTGGAACTCCATTGTCGCGTTGTTTTCCTGGCTGCTCATGATTACTGTACGTTTGGATGGGTAGCTAGTGGGTACTGGCTGGTACGTACTGCGTTCGGCTCGGATCCCGTCGCTGGCCACCAAATGTTGGAAGGCAGACCCCGAGGAGTCGGCGAGACCACCAAGGGGGGGCCCTCACACTGTACGAAGTAGCCGAGCGCTGCTGAGAAGTCTCCTGAGAGATCCTTCTCCTATCACGTACTAGCACAGTAACACCACCACACAGGACTCAAGGAGGTTGTCTCAAGACAAGCAATTCTTCATCAGCAATAAAAAGGATACGAGGTCAATATTTACACGAAGGGATCGAGGGATCCACCAAAAGTCTCAGTGTCTCTTTGGAAGGGTAGGGGTAGCGGGAATTAATTAATTAAAATATTATCTCACCCTACTCCCCTACAAACCATACAACATGCTACTAAATTATAGATGACTAATTATACTATACAAAATATCAATTAAAAATGCAAAATGAAACCCCAATAAATGAAAGAACAATTAAAACATTTAAACATTTACATAAGAAAAAAATTAATATTTACTTTACCTTATATCACTTAATATTAAAAACTACTATTTAAAATGTATTTAACTTGCCACCATATTCCCCTACAAACAAAATGACCACTACTAAATTATAAACTACTAATTACATTATAAAAATTAAATTACTCAATGAAAATTACAAACTATATTTAAAAAATGATGATTATACTAATATTCTTAGTATGTATATATATATATTTAATTAAAATCAATGTTTAATACAACTATATTAAAGTACAGAATATTAATGACAACAATTTTCTTCATGTAGATATTGCATAATAGAACCTATATTCTTACTTTTGATATTTAGTTCCACAATATTTTTGCAGAGGTGATATTCTTGACAACATGCTTATATCACATTTTGGAATCAATATGTGTTTCATTGCCATATTTAACATGTGCCATTTTGGAAAATGTCCCTTTCCACATGAAAAGTGTTGTTACACAACTGTAAGTGAATTTTTGTACTCCGGCACAAAGGAACCACAAACCTAATTGAAAAATTAGTGTTTGAGACTCTATGTACAAAATGTCCCCTGCTGAAAACATGTATTTCAACTTTGACATGGGCACATTTTAAGGATTCTTTTAACACAAAAACAGCTAGCGCATGACCATCAAATTATGTTTCTATATTCCTGAACAAAGAATTCACCGGCCCATTTTAGTAAGTCTAGTTGTATACCTGTTGGAAGGCGGACCCCGAGGAGTCGGCGAGACCACCAAGGGGGGACCCTCACACTGTACGAAGTAGCCGAGCGCTGCCGAGAAGTCTCCTGAGAGATCCTTCTCCTATCACGTACTAGCACAGTAACACCACCACACAGGACTCAAGGAGGTTGTCTCAAGACAAGCAATTCTTTATCAGCAATAAAAAGGTTACAAGGTCAATATTTACACGAAGGGATCGAGGGATCCACCAAAAGTCTCAGTGTCTCTTTGGAAGGGTAGGGGTAGCGGGACAGTCTTTGGCAGGAGTGCGGTACGAGGGTACCTGGGGCCCAGTTCTTATCCTCAAGCTGGAGGACCTCCGGATCTCGGAGGGGTCGAGCCGCGACGGCGTCAGCAGGGCTCCAGCGTACAGTTCGTGGAGAGCCGCGATCCAATCAGCAGGGCTCTCAAGATGGTTTCTGCTCAGCTCGAGCCGCAACGTCGTCAGCAGGGCTCCGAGGGAGGTTTCAGCGAGGTTGGGCCACGACAGCGTCAGCAGGGCTCCGATGTTCCAGGTGGCTTCAAAGTGTTCACAAGAAGGAGCCGCGACGCAGTCAGCAGGGCTCGTGATGGTTCCGACAAGAGTTCTTCTCCGTAGGGTCAGCCGCGATTCAATCAGCAGGGCTCTCGACTCCGGGATACAACTGCCGATCTGTGGCGGGGTCGCCCCAGATATAGGTCTGGAGCCCTTTGATGTCCGGACCCAGGCGCCCGGGGGGGGGCGGAGAGGCCGAGTGGAGGTGGCCAGATGCCCAGCAGGAGAGGCGCCAGGCCCAAGGGAGTTGCAGGGCGATCACAGCTCGAGAGGGGAGGACAGTTGGGGGTCCCATCGATACTGTCCTCCGCCGGGGGCGATGAATGGTTCCTGCGGCACCCCCTGGCCAGTTCGTGGTGCCCCGATGTCGGGGCTTCGCTGGGGTCGAGGCCGGGTTGAGTGGAGTCGCGCTGGCTGGCGCACAGAGTCACGTGGATGCCAACAAGATGGCGGAGCCACGAGAGGTATGCGACCTCGTGCAGCTCAGGATGAAGGGCCTCGGTGCAGTTCAGAAGGGTGGCCCGTGAAGGCCGGGGCGGGGAACGGGCACAATCCCCGGGGGTAAGGACCACGCCACGAGGCCGGGTCCAACAATACCCCACACACACCAATGTACAACATTTGGCCTCACACCTCAAAAATGTTTTTGTTAACATTGCAAAAGACTTCTTTAATTACAGTAGGAGCATTCTGAGGTTTTTATTCCCATGAAAAAGACCACTGTACATCAGCCAAAGTAACTTTCTCTACTCTTACACAATGAGCATACCAGTTCAGTTCAGGAATACAATTGGTAAGACTCTTGCATATGATTTGGCCTTTAAATAAGACCTTAAACACTGAGAAAGTCTATTGTAGTTGACGTTGGCACTTCTGAGAAGGTACCTTTTTCCATGTAGAAGGCTGTTGCTCCGCGTGGCCAAACTATCCTTATCTACTCTTGTACAAAAAAACACAAGCCTGGCTTAAGAATTTCTATCCTATGCTCCAAACATAAAATGTTGGTTCTAAAATGGATGTTTCAACTTTGTGAAAGTTTCCCATGTTTCACCTGGGCACATTTTGAGAATGTATCTTATCCAATAAAAAGGCGGATGTAACACTGCCAACTTGACTTTTTTCTACTCTTGCACAAAGGACAACTAGCCCCATTGTGGAAACCCAATTACAGAATTTGTGCTTCAAACACAATAAATGTTTTAAGTTTGTTAAACAAGGTTTATGTACATTTATACATATTTGAGTATGAATGAGCCTGGGTAGCTAGAAAAAGCCCCAGGTAGAAGAAATACTTTGAGAGAAATAAGAGCTTTATGAGGCGAGGACAATTACATTCTTGAATTATAGAGACAAAAATTATAAAGATGTGCCAGTTCTTAAATCTATTTCTCTATTGTAAGAATCCTAAAGGGTCAGGAAGAATCAGCATGGGGAGTTTGTTGCATTCAAAAAAAAAGTTTTATTTTCCTGATGGAGACTAGATTTCTTAAGACGGTGGCTAGAAAAGAGAATGAGAACTCAGATACTTGGATTTTTAAGGAAGTGTGGAACTTCCTGGAGGGACACAGTTTAAATCAGTTAATGCTGCATTTGAAGTGGGATTAATAGATATGTCATAATTCCAGTCTATCTCTGGTGGTAGTTTAAGTACCACTATTATCATATCACATCACATCATCTCATGTGCATATATAAAGTACACATTCACACCTAGGGGTGTCTTGGAGCCGACTTCCATATTTTTATTGTTATCCAAGTAAATGGTATTTATTGTATGAATCTTGGAAGTATGAAAGGTTGAGTGAAAACACACGGATTCAAACATGTGAGAGAGAGGTGAAACACATATCCCTCAAGTGGATTAATTAGTTTAATAAGCAACTAGACTAATATGATATATATGGGTTCTTCAACATCCCTATAATTACACACATCACTCTGGAGACTTGAGCATAACTATAATCGCACACTAACTCTGTGCAATCTCCCTGTGCATACCTATAATCGCACGCTATCTCTGTGGGGACCTGGGGATGTCTATAATAACACATTATCTCTACGGGGACATTGGCATGTCTATAATCACACACTATCTCTGTGAGGGCTTGTACATCCCTATAATCACACGCTATCTCTGTGGAAACCTGGGCATGTGTATAATCACACACTATCTCTGTGGGGACCGGGGCAGGCCTATAATCACACACTATCTCTGTGAGGACCTATAATCACACACTATCTCTGTGAGGACCTGGTCATATCTTCAATCACACACTATCTCCGTTGGGACCTGGGCATGTCTTTAATCACACACTATCTCTGTGGGGACCAGGGCATGTGTATAATCACACACTATCTCTGTGGGGACCAGGGCATGTGTATAATCCCACACTATCTCTGTAGGGACCTGGACATCCATATTATCACACACTATCTCTGTGAGGACCTGAGTATGTATTTAATCACACACTCGCTCCGTGGGGACCTGAGCATGTCTTTTTTCACACAATATCTCTGCGAGAACCTCGGCATGTCTCTAATCACCCACATTCTCTTTGACAACCATGGTAATACTATAGTCACACACCATCTCTGTGGGGACCTGGGAATGTGTATAATCACACACTATCTCTGTGGGGACTGGGCATGTCTATAATCACACACTATCTCTGTGGGGACCTGGACATCCCTATAATCACACACTATCTCTGTGGTGAACTGGGTACATCTTTAATCATACACTATCTCCATAGGGACGTGTCTTTCATCACACACTATCTCTGCTGGAACCTGGGCATGTCTATAATCACACACATTCTCTTTGACAACCATGGTAACACTATAATCACACACCATCTCTGTGGGGACCTGGGCCTGTGTATATTCACACACTATCTCTGTGGGGACCGGGGCTTGTCTCTAATCACACACTATCTCTGTGGGGACCTGGACATCCCTATAATCACACACTATCTATGTGAGGACCTGGGCATATCTTTAATCATACACTATATCCATGGGGACCTGGGCATGTCTATAATCGCACACATTCTCTTTGATGACCATGGTAATATTATAGTCACACACCATCTCCATGGGGACCTGGACATCTCTATATTCACACACTATCTCTGTGGGGACTGGGGCATGTCTATTATCACGCAGTATAGTATCTCTGTGGGGACCTGGGCATGTCTATAATCACATACTATCTCTTTAGGGACAGTGGTAATGCTATAATAACACACTATCTCTGTGGGGATCAGGACAAATCTTATAATCCATCGCACACTATCTTTGTGGGGGATTAAACATGAGTGCTATCACACACTATCTCTGTGGGGACATGTGCTTCACTATAATCCCACAATACCTCTGCAGGGCTTGAGCATGACTATAATCACACACTACCTGTGACCCCACCTAAACATCACTATAATCAAAGATCATTTTTGCAGGAATCTAAGCATGACTAATATAATACACCATTTCTCCAGGAACCTGAATATTTCTATCCTAATCCTATTTATATAGTGAGTTGAACATGACTATCATAACACTTTTTATATGGGGACTTGAATATGAGTGTAACCATGCATTTACTCTGTGAGGACTTAAACATAGCTATAAATATACCCTATACCTGAGGGTAACTTGAATATGAATATACGCACACTCTTTCGGAACTTGAGAGTGATTATAATTAAATGCTGTATCTGTGGAGACCTGGGCACAACTGTTATGACAGATTGCTTATGCATGAACATCAGCATAAATATCATCGCATACTTTGTAGGACTTGAACATGACTATCACACTACTCTCTATGTGGGGACTTGAACATGACTAGAATCACACACTATCTATGCAGGGACTTGAACATAACTAATCCTACACTATCTCTGTGGGGACTTGGGAATTATTGTAATAACACACTGTTTCTGCATTAACTGCAGCATCACAATCCTCATACACTATCTCTAGGGGTACTTAAACATGACTATGACCAAACGCTATATCTCTAGGGACCTGGGCACGACTATAATAATCATACCCTATCGTTTGGAGGATTTGAGCATGACTATAATGACATGCTATCTGTGAAGCAACCTGGGCATCACTCTGACACACCGTCTCATGTGACTTCAACACAACTATCATCACACCCTATCGCTACAGAGAATTGAGTATTATTATAATCACACACCATCTCTGCGGGGGCTTTAACATAAATATAATCACACCCGGTCTATGGGTACTTGAGAGTGACTATAATTAAACACTATATCTTTGGGAACCAAGGCATCAATATAATCATGCACTGTCTCTGAGGGGGCTTGAAAATTACTATCACAGCACACTATCTCTGATAGCTATATAACATATCACATGCTATATCTTTGGGGACTATTATTGTACATCCATACCTAGACAATGGTGGAGTTCATGCAAAAACAAAGTAACCTCAACTTGGCTTTCCCATCTTGCCACAATGTATGCTCTTTGGCATTTACAGGAATTTAACTAATCACTATGTCCTTATCCCTCAGTTTTTGTGAGAAGTCAGCAATAGACTAGATATCTGAAAATCCCTTTCCATTTACTTTATATACTATATTTCTCCACTGAGAAATGCATTATCTTCAAACTATATCTGCTGGATGGTCCTAGGACACAAATAGATATTCATATATGTCTAAACTATCATGTAATATAGGTAAAGCAGGGAAAAACAACATTTAGTCATTTGTTTGTGAATGTATTCAATCAGAAATGATAATTATTGAGTAAGTCCCCGCAAGGATAGTAAGACACGTTCAAGTCCCCACAAAGATGGTTCTGTGCGCGTGATTAAATAACAATATATTTGCAGATTTGAAGCAGGATCCTGTATAATGAATTTTTTCTTAACATTTTTCTGTTATTGGTATGTTTTTAAAACATTGGGAAAGGTTAGTCCCCACAAGGCAGGTGTTCACACATAGTCCCCACAAGGATGGTAACACGTGTATGTGTGTGTGTGTGTGTGTGTGTGTGTGTGTGTGTGTGTGTGCGTGTGTGTGTGTGTGTGTGTGTGTGTGTGTGTGTGTGTGTGTGTGTGTGTGTTACTGTGTATGTTACTAGAGACCCTATGTCTAACATCACAAGCAACAACATCTTGACAATTATTTGGATGCAGTTCTTTACTATTTCCCTAAAAAATCTATCAGGGAGACCTACCTCCCAGAATTGATGCTGCTGGTTGGTAAATTGTTGTTGTTGATCTTCTCTGGCACTCCTAGAGGAATTTATCATGATAGTTCATTAACCACAAAATGCTTAGACGGGTGGGTTTAGAAGGCAGCACCCACAGAAAAATCAATCCCTCTCCTGTTACCAACTACAACCATTCACATCAAGCCTGGAATTGTATGCAGTTATTGAGGTCCCAAGAAGGAGATATGCACTTTTAAAGTTTACATCAAATGACTACCATGCAGGTCACTTTCATGCATTCCCATGGCTGCTGATAATGATACACAGGTGTCAAAGAGCCTTGCAGACATCTACTTTGAGTGAACTCTAGATTGAGTTCTGTGCCTCACACATCTTTTCTCGTACGACCAAATCAATCATTAGGTGGCTACTTGGGCCAACATTCTCCTTGTCATATGGGCCTGGTGGGCCACAGTCCCAAGTGGTTCTTTCTGTTTCTGAAAATGTCTCTCCACTGCTTCTGCCTGGCAATTTCACTCTTTATAGCAGAATGGTGCACACATGCTGGGCTTGACAAGATAGTGTAGAGCTGTTGATCTTTCTTTGACCTCATTCAGGTTGAAACTTTTAAATAATGATACATTTATTCAGCTTCTGGGAACTCATGGGTGTAGGCCAGGTAAAACACTCTTACCCATCCCATAGACTTTATAAAATTCAAAAGGTTGTGTTTGCAGGATATGCTTAATGACACAATCAAAGATGCTTCAGAGTAATGTAAGCACATGTATGACTTGTGGTCAACTCCTCTAAATCTTCCCAGATCTATTCCATAATCCAACCACCCTTCACATAAAATTAGGGCCCCTGTAAGGGGATGATAATGGAGATACTGCCCATCTCCTGTCACAGAATAGGCGTCCTAATAGTTCCAGTGAACTCAATGGACTTATGACAGATATGGACACTCTTGGTAGCATGTACAGCAGAAACAATGATATTGCTAATAGGGGAGTGTTAACTACTACTGCATCTATAAGCATAATGTTTTTAACCATAACTCTACTGGTTGAGACACACCAGCACAAGTGAGATGCAGTTTACCTTGTTTCAAACCACCACCAGGCAAGAGGTAGCATTTGGAACTAACCACAAGTGGTGTGAACATTGCAGGAAGTCCAAATACAAATCATTGCAGTGGTCAGTTGTTGCATTAATTGCTCAGGCAATTAATTCAAAGCTGGCTTGGGATATGCTTGGCCTATTGTTAGACCTGGCACCATTGGTGTGGGTCCCCCTTCCATTTTTTTGCTGTTGCCTCCTGTGTTTTTGCTATATGTTTTGCTGGTCTAGATGCTTTTGGGCACTGTGACACTGCCATTCAGTGCCACAGTGCAAGTGCTCCCTATTGTAAAGTGTTGTATTGGATTAGTGACTCCATGATTGGTTTATTTGATTTACTTGTCAGACCCTAGTACCGTGCACCATGTGTGCCCAGGGCATGCAAATCAAATGCTGCTGGTGGGATTGCAGCACTGGTTGTGCCACCCACAGAAGCAGCTTGTAAAGTGTGTCTGTGACTGCCATGTCGACTTGGCAAGTGCACCCACTTGCCAGTCCCTAAACCTTCTCTTTTCTACATATTAGTCACCCCTAAGGTAGGCCCAAGGGCAGGGTGCATTGTATGTAAAAGGTAGGGCATGCCCTGATGTGTGCGACATGTCCTCAAATCATTGCAGTGGTCAGTTGTTGCATTAATTGTTCGGGCAATGAATTCAAAGCTGGCTTGGGATCTGCTTTGCCTATCAAGTATGTTCAATATAGCATTCCCCACAGCTCAGGTTGGAAAAAGAGACCCACAGCTGTAATGTTAATAGGGACTCAGTGAGATTTTGACCACCCAATCAATTGTCATTTCATGAACAAAACGTTTATAGCCACAGTTTCTGCCATTTGACACAGTCGTGAAAGAAAGAGTGCAATACACAGCAAAGTGGTTCTCTGCTTTCAACCTTATTTTTATTAGTTGTCTACTCCTTTTTCATACAAAAAAAATCTGTTTTTTTGTTAAAATAAAATAATTAAATAGATACATTATTTTATCAAATAAATAGCAAACGAACACCTCTGTCATTCAGTTATCGGCGTATCGCTGTGTTCAAACCGTACATGTTGGGGAAATGGTTTGGCGACTGCGGGTATCTCTAGGGCCACAGAAAACGGAATGTCAAGGTCATTGGAGGTTCAACTTAGTTGCTTTTAAATCCTGCATTGACCAACTTTGCCTATGCACACGAATGTTTTCATGAAGCAGTTTTTCATTTAATTGTATTATAACATGTACAAAACCAAGGGGGGGGGGGTCCACTGGATAAGTTCCCGTCTTGTTTAAAGACAGGTCCGCTCTATTCTACCCTGGTTAACATAATTAGGGTACGACCTAATAAAATATGTTATAGGTGTATAAGAAAAGAATGGAGTGTGATATTGTCACATGAGTCAATGGTGATGACGTCACGGGTCAAGTTGTCTAGTTTGGATGCTGTGCTTTACCGACAGACAGAAACTAAGGAGCTGCGTGTTTTATGCCACCAAGCTTACCAAGAAAAGCATAGCTTGTTTCACTGTGATGCTTTAAAACTTGTCAGGTCGAGCCTGGGCAGCGCATGCGCTGCTCTGCGAGGCATGCTGTATTGAGGTAGGGACTTGAAGCTCCGTCTCCGTCCACGCTCCGCCCACATTTGTTATTGGCTTGTGTCATTGTCCACTGTAAACTGTGGCTGTTCATTGGTTGATAGGCTTAGTAGTCCCTCCTTAATACCGCCTTGTCTCATTGTGTAACCTCCAATGGCGACACCCCCTGTTTCGTGTGTTGTTACTCGGTAGGTCTTAAATACAGCCTCCGAGCACTATTTTCTCAAACAGCTTTGTCCTGCTCGCTGTTAAAGGCAGGACATGCTCTCTCCTAACGCTTCTTATTTATTTTTATAGCACGGAGGCTGGCATTTGCAAATGTGAAAGGTCTCACATTTGCGCGAGTTTAAGCTATTGGCATTGTAAATGACAATGCCTTTTATTTATCTGTTTTAACAACAACACATAAATAAAAGCCATTGTTATTTTCAATGCCAATAGCTCAAACTCTCATAAATGCGAGACCTATTGCATTGCAAATGCTTGTTATCTAGGGCTTTCTTCAGAATGAACTGAGCACGTGGCTCAGGGGACGTGATTAAAAGGCTCGTGGATAATAAAGTTAATTAATGTTTGTGCGAGTTATGGTGGTCAGACGGAGGAATTCACAAGCTGAATAGGAGATGCCCTTTCCAATTAATGTTATAGTGCTAGGAGAGGCTTGAGTGGAAGCTCCCACTTTAGCTCACTGATGACATTTATCATGTTAGCAGTGATATAGTTTGGTCATATTAGACAGCAGGTTAAATTGTGAAACTGTTCTTGGAGCTTAGTTCAATGCTTTTATCAATCAACCTAAAGACAGGCGAGATAGCACCGTCTTTAGATCGGGTCTGAGGTACTTGGGTTTCTGGAGCTACAGGGAAGAGCCAAGAAAATAACAGGTGTATTAGAACTGGAATGTAGCATGTGCAAGCTGCCATCTTGGTGTTGGGAAGTCACATCTGCCATCTTGGTCAAGCTGTCCCTCATCGTACAACCATCAATGTATAAGATCCTTTCTGCTCTTTGGGGCACAAGAATTATGCAGCAACAATAAATAGGACGGATGACCTTTAACAGAGAGCAAAAGCTGAAGCTTGTGTGGAAGAAACAAAATACATGTCATTTGATATACAGAGCTTATTGTTGAAGGTCCATCAAAGAGGAATTGCACACATCTTTGTTCCTTTCATAAATATCTAGCTTAATGTTGAACATCCAATATTAAGAGTTAGCACATTTGAATCAGACTATCTGTGGCATCAACTGTTCATAATGTACAGACATAAATTAATCCTGAGCATGTTTTGTTTTTCAGTGGCACACATGGTTCTATTGAGCAAGTCTCTTCAGTTACACGTGCCTTCGACATTAAATACTTCATTCAATGGGAATGCATGGCTCATGGGAAAACTAATCTACACCATGGAGATTTCCTTCTACTAAGGTGTATGGTCTGCCTCATCAAGTGGAATCTCCAACAGGAAAGTCAGCTTCAAGGATAAAATGCTCAGTTTAGCTTCGGAGTCGACTGTGACATTCATTGTGTCTCCCTTATAGAATGTTTGAAGAGTCAACAAATTCATCACTCTGTTGGTCATCTGCCCCTCGAGGATGAGTTCTGGCTTTTCACCTTTTCTGTTCCTGTAGACCTTGATGTCCGCTTTGTCACCCTCGCTCTCAAGACTTCCACGTACACAAAGAAGGTAGCAGCCATCTTTAGTGATGCTGACCGAGTTGTTCTCTATGTTTTTTTTGCCAAAGCGCCAGGTCAGGTTGCGAGGCTCACCACGCTGTCCTAAAAAAGAAGACAATGAAGAGATTGACACTTCTCACGATCAATCCGAACTTACCATGGGCATCTTTGTTTGAGTGCAATAGCATCAGGATATCTTAAAATTGTCTGAAACGTCCAAGCACTTTTTTTACCCTTTATCACACTGACCACAGAGATCAATCCACCAACTGTAGTTGAGTATAGTTTCTATAATTGAACTAGGTCCTAGTCAGCAAGCTGACCACAAAATGACTACCAATAGCATATTCTAACAAAAGTACCCCGGCAACCCTTTTCTAAAAGTACTAACCGTTGACAAAAACCTACACCCTTCAGTGTTAGCAAATTAGATTATGTCCTATGAATGAGCCTTTGGGAAATTTCTGTGACTGGCGCAAGTCCGCTATGGATGAGGTCCTTATATGAGTCCTTTGAACCACTGCGAAGCTATGCTCCAATGTTCTTCTGGCCACCCTGAAACCACTGGGCCATTTAGACTAAGTAAAACTATTGCAGTGAAATATTTGGACTTACCTAAGGCTAGTCAGCAGAGCCACTTCGACTAACCTAAAGGTACTCTAAAATGAAGGTAATCTACTGAACTATTTTGATGAATCAGAAACTACGTTTGTGGACTAATTGAACTAATCTACGCATATACCACTGGCACGTTTAGAGTAATCTAAACCTCTATCACTGAGCCATTTGCACTGCCATGACCACTTGGCCATTGGACCCACTCTGCTGCTTTGGTATACTGAAAATCTGTATTAGCTCTATAACCTTACCAATGATTCATTCTGATAAGTCTGCAGCCAAAATACTTGGGCTGCGCCAATTAAAGTCCGCTCTTTTCTACCGCTGTACCCCAATGGAAACCCACACGCTAATAACTGACAAACAAATATATTCGATTATCATTAAATCTGAGTTAAAGCCCCATTGAGATAATCATAAGCACTAACCTCTAAACCAGTACATCATCCAGAAAACCTACAACTGATACAATTTAAAGTAGATCAATGAAAGGGTGCCACAAGGACAAAGCAACAGCCCTGCTGTAAACCAATTAATACCCTCTAGCCCTATTTTTGAGACAGTTGTACACAATTTAAAACTCCCACTAACCTGCCAGTCCTGTGACCCTGAAACTGAGTTTCTTAATAATAGTAGTAAAATAATAATATTTCTTTTTTTTTTGAGTCAATCAGACTTATATGTTTATCATCATAAGATACAAAAATAAACACATAATAAAACACATAAAAGCTAAATAAGTAACTGTTTAAATAGTACAAATGGCGTACGAACTGCTGTTTAAAGAAGACTAAAAAGGGAAAGGGGTAAATCATTGTGGGGGGGATTGGTATAAAGTGTTTTATAAGAATATACATTGGAAGCTTGAGAAACAGTTGATTAGTGCAAAATAGGTGCACTGAAGGTATAGCACATCGAAGATATTTAATTGATGCACCTTCCTGCACAAAAACAATCCTGCATGCAATGCAGGCACCCTTGCATCTTGGTGCAAGGGTGCCTGCGCTGGCGCTAGGCTGCCGAAATGGAGCCTGCACAGGGGCAAATGACTGGAATGCTTCGTATGGCATAGACATGCCACATTCCTGGCCATTCACTTTGACTCAGTGCAGTGCAGCAAAGTGGCTTGCTGTGCTTCCCTGCACCAAATCCACAAAAATATGCCACGATGCGGTTGAAAATCCAGAATACATCACACACAATCTTTTTCACTCATTTCTAGGACCCTCACAATTGAGTGCAAATTAAATTAAAATGTGTTTTCTCCAAAAATGTAATGTCCTCGTCAATGGTTCCATGCCTCCAAAAAACATTTTCCAAAAATCTTTCTCAAATCCTGAAGCCCTGGACAAAGACACACTGCATGGGATACATTTATGCAATAGCGAGAAGCACTCAAACACATATCAAGCAAAGTCACAAAATAGGTCAGTCCAAATGACACAAGTTCAATCTTCTGCTTGCATGTTTTTCATTATTCAAGCTTTTTTTTTTTTTCTTCACACATAAATAGACAAACGCAGCCAACGTGTTTCCCAGCACCAGGCTTCTTCAGGGCCTAAAAAGAGTATGTTGGCAAAATTCATCAATTCACATTGTGGGTTCAGCAAAGAAAGAGATTATTGACATGCGTTAATTTGCAAGCAACGTCATTTTGATGGCCACTAAGGTGTACATTGAAAATACGTTTGGACTTTTTTTTGAATTATTGAATTGCTGTGTGACGGTGTGGACCACAATGCTGTACGACTAATGGTGGCTAGACATTTAAGGTGGGCAATCAGGGTGGTCGATAATCGCTGTGATTACATTGGGTAGTGCAGCATATGTTTCCCTTCCTGCCAGAATCTTCTCACACAATGCATTGGTCAGGGTTTGCCCACCCACATTCAAAAACAATATACAATGTCTTCCTTCTTTACATTTTTGCCATGCCCCTGCAAGCTCATGCCTAGTTAAAAGGCAGAACCAAAAGATCACAAAACCATGCCGTATTCTAACAGACATTAGAATTTTGAGGTGGCCCATTATCTTGCCAACATTATTTTACCACCATAGACCTTCCTACTGAGCTTAAGGTCACTTGAGAAACTAAGGGGCATATTAACAAGGAACGGGGAAAATTAACGCTAAGGGCGCTTAGCGTTAATTTTTTTAACGCCCGCTATCGCTGGATAATATCGCCTGGTTATCGCGTTATTAACGACGATAACCGCCTAGGCGATAAAAAATCCAGCGATAGCGGCATTTTGGGAGGTTATCGCTGGTAATGAAGCGATAAAACTACAAGGATGGGGATGTTCTTGTTGATAGCCCATGGTGGACTTAGCCATGTAATGCACCTCCCATTGGATTACATGGCTAAGTCTGAAAATTAGCAGACGTAAAAAAGCAGCGTTAACCGTGGTTAGCGTTGCTTTTTTTGTCTCTAACTGGGTTAGCGTGAAGCTTGATAATAGGAGAAATGTCGCTTAGCAACATTTCTCCTATTATTTTGCTCTGGAACGCCCACTTTGCATCTCATTAGAGATGCAAAGGGAAGCGTAGTGAAAAAGGGTGCTAACATGTGATTTTGCATGTTAGCACCCTGTTGTTGATAGGGCGATATTTTTATCTCCTCTTCTTTGGCTTATAAAGCCAAAAAAGCGGAGATAAAGCCCTTGTTAATATGCCCCATTGAATTCCTAATGCAGTTTTTTTTCACCCATTTACAGCCATTGCAGTCTAGTTTTTTTAGTGGTCCTTTATGTATAGACTAGAACTTCCCTTTTCTAGGATTTGTAGATTCACTGTGCAACCACAGGAAATCTGGTAGTGTGTTCAAAGCTAAGTATTATAGACACATATAGTAATCAATTGGAAAGGTAATCTCATTTTTATTTAATGTTATTTAACAGTCTTATGAAGCATTGCTACACATAGTGTTATTAGCAGTGCTTACTTTGAGAAGACATAAGTGCCAGGGCCCAACATTTTGCTCAGAAGCCCAAGGCTGAAGTTATTGAATGTCAGCATGCCAAATACCAAAGCTGTGTAGTCTTCATTCCACCTCTTGCCTCTTTAACCCACCACCAGACAATACCTGCCCACTTATCTCACTCTTGCAAGTTCCAACTGTCTTCATTTGTCATGGTTTTCCCATCTTTCTCTTCCTCCTTCTTTCTGCCTTACACGTTTTTTGCAGTCTTGTTCTAGGTCTGATGAGCAAAAATCAATGCCAGGCTCCAAAAATGAGTGCTGGCGGTCCCCACCTTCACACACCGGCGCAAATTAAACAATGGGGGGCTGATTACGATGCAGCTCGTAAAGGCTCCAACCTACGGTCAGAGTCTTTACGGCCGCATCGTAATGGGCTGCTCGGCTTCCTTCCCGACGACCTCATTACGATGAAGGTGATCGGAAAGGAAATCGACCAGTCATTCCGGCTGGCTTCCGACAGACTCAGAGAGCCCGTCTGCCAGCCAGAAGATGGGTAGTAATCTCAAGGGCGGGCCCTTCCACCCATTGAGATTATGATGACGGTTTCTGACATGGTTTCCATGCCGGCCTGTACGGCATGGAAACCATGTCGGAAAGCATATTTGGGGGCCCCAGCAGAGCCTCTGTGGGTGCACAGCCTCCGGTTTGAGGCCGAGGAGGCACCTATGGTGCCCCCTGTTGATCCCTGCACCTTGTGGTGCCTGCCACGGGGTGCAGGGATGAACCGCACCTCCCATTTCATTATGGGAGCATGCATTGCAGACGGTTTATGGATGTACTGCATGCTCCCATAGTGAAATATAGGAATGCGACCGAACAGTGTTTGGTCGCATCCTAATGGGGCGGAGGGGACCGCCGACCGGGAGTCGGTCGGTCCTATGACCAAGTCTGAGTCGGCGGAAGTGATTCCGCCTGACATTGTAATGACCCCCTGGGTGTTACTGCATCATAATAACAGAGTAAATGGAGGCAATAAGAGAATGTTTAGGAGGAGTATGAGGTGAAGTGTGGAGGAGGAGAGCGATGGAAAGCAAAGGATATAAATTGATCGGACGGATTAATCTGCCAACGAAGTTGTAGAGTAGAGTTTAGTTAAAGTACTGATTGGACAAATGGGTGTTTAATCTCTTTCTGAGGCACAATCAGAAAGATTGGGTTCCTAGTTGTTTGGGTAACAAATATAATTTTTTATTTATCACTCCAATGCTGACTACAGTTAAATACACACAAATTCAAAACAAAGCAGAACATGAAGTGTAGAACTGTGGTGGGCATGGCTTGGAAGCCCAGGTTGGCAGACACAGTTTAGTGAGGGCTGTGGCGGAGAGGACCGTCAGAATTTAGTGGCATTAGGGTGACTTGTGACTGCACAAAATAGAATAAGATGATAAGCAACTTGTGAAAGCAGTTTACTTGAAGAAAAAGTTTATTTTCAAGCCTGTCAACTGACATGTAAGAAGAAACAGGAGGTGTTTGTTTTAGTAAGTGTGGGCACTTTACTCCAGTCGGCTTTTTAATATGTTATGACAGATTTATTGAAGAGCGAGCAAGTTCATCTATTCTACAGAAATGTGAAATACTTCTGTAAAGAATCCACACATTTCTTTTTTTTGAGTGTGTCATGCCTGTCATGTTTTGGAAGAAGTGCTGAGGTGATTTACCAGCTTTTTATGCTCTCACTTTATCTCTATTGCTGTCAAAGGCTTCTTTAACACAGATTTAACTTTACTTTACAGCAGGACAAAGATAATAATGATTTAAAATAATACTGCTCTGCCTTTCAATTTAATGCATCTTCTAATTAAGCAAATCTTTCGAAAGCCTTTCTGCAATGAATGTAAAGCTCTTGTCTTGTGCTGAAGGAGGTTTTTATTAACAGCAACCAATGTTCCCTCTAATTTTTTTCCTCTGTGTGTGGCAGAGTAAGGTCTCTGTGTGCTGCAGCCAAGGGTATGTTCGCCAAGAAACCGACCACGCGTGTAGACCAGGCCTTTAAGTGGGATGAAAAAACTAGGGGGTCTTTCAAAGGGACATGACCGATGCAATTAAGGTCTTGGCTTAAAAGCAATTAAGCTAAAAATCTGTGCTTATCATAGTGTACCACCCGACTGATATTTTGCTTCTTCTGTCATTGCATCCAGATATATATTACAAGTAACATTACACCTACAAGAAGCCAGGATTATTGGATTTGTCAATGGTTGTTTGTTGCATAAAGTTGTATATAATATTGTGGTATAGGTTGTGGCTTAATGCTCGAGCTGCCGACTTAGGAGATGGGTTTTGAGTCTCGGCCTCGGGTCAGATTAACATCCTGTGATTCTCTGCAAATCAATTTTCTCCCCATGCATACAAATAAATAAATAATGTAAATTGCTCCAATACTTTTGGGATGAGTTTGCACTATATAAAACTTGCTGCATTTTGTTTCTAAATGCGGGGAGGATGGTTTGCCTTTGAAAGAATTAATGTTAAATGAAGCCCATGACGGACGCTGTGATCAGGGGAGCAAATAGACCCGAACTTCGAAGGCGGCTAACACTCCAAGCCAGGACTGGCCTTAGCACCGGTCGCACACTGTGCAACAGTCTTTTTTGGCGCCCCCTCCTCCATTTCCTCCTTCTCCATTAATTCCCTCACTACCACTCACCAACAATGCACCTCATCTCTCTATAGCACCTTTCTGACAAACATTTCATTTTTTTATCTACAATCTTTTTTTAAAAAAAAATTTCAAAGCATATTATTACATAGTGCCATTCCAGCCCATTCATTCTCTTCACACAATGGTAGGCTATAAGGTAGTACAGTTGCTTCGTTTCGGAGAAGAGAAAAACAAATAACTTTAAGAGAGACAGAGCAATAGCACTATTAATCTTTCTCATACAATAGTCTGTGAACATTAAAATCCCTCTTAACTCCCCCCTCCACCCCTCAGCCCCCACCTTAAGGGTGCACTGAAGTTCACTGAAGTGCGTCGTTTGAACGTAAGAAATGTCTGAACATTTCATTTTTTTAAAGCGCTGCTCATAGTTTACCCACACTCGGTTCTGTGATCTGCATGGTACACGTTCTTTGTAGCAGGCACATTAACCCTCTGCACTCTGTGGGTGACAGGAGTGCCCATTTGAGTGCAAGGTGAGCAATGTGACAGTGTGAGAGAAGGGTAAGAGGAGTGACTGCAGTGTGAGTGAGGTGACTATATGAATTTGGGTGCGGATGTAAGTGCAGAGTGGGACGAATGAATGCATGGGTAGTGATGGGCTTGATTGAGTGAGATTGCAGATTGAGCAGTGAGGGGGACAGGTGAGTGAAGTATCACGAGTGCAGGGTGAGTAGTGTGCTCGTGTGGCAGCAGGGTGAGGTACAGGGTGAACAGCACAAGCGTATTGTGAGTGCAGAATGATCACTGTGAGTGCAGGGTGAGCGAGTGAATGGTGTGAGTGCATGGTGATCAATGTGAGTGTATTGGGATCACTGTGAGTGCAGGCGAGCAGGAAAGTGAAGGGCTAGAATGAGGAGTGAGTTGTCTGAATGCAGGGTGCATTCCCAGACACTTGCAGTAACTCAGCTTGTTATCGACGGCGGCATAGGGTTTCAGATATAAGTTAAACTATTGCTAGTATAGCATTAATCAGGGATCGAGGGTGGAGGAAATAAATAATGTGCTGATCCTGCAACAAACTACCAGTCTTATAATTAGGGTTGCCAGCTCATTATTTTGATGTCTCAGACGGTACAAAAATAAGCAGTCACCTAAAGCCGTATTTTCAGCACTTTCAACAGCAGATATAAATAGAAAGCACTTTATAATTATGCACCTAGGGCTGGCTGAATGATCCATGACTGATTATTAAAGGGAACAAAGACAGAAACGTCACATTACAAATGAATACATACTTTTTTATTTATTACCCTATTTAGTGTCAAGGTGAGGTCTTTGCAGGCCCTTTAAACAAAAGGACTGGCATTTTTCTTTTGGCAACCCTACTTTATATTCCTTTTCATGAAATGCATTCTCACACTATGGCAGTAAATGTAAAATACAAATGTAAGGAATAGGCAGAGTGGGGGCCCAGTGGGTACTGGAACCATAAAAAAAAACAAGCCTTGGTAACCAGTTTGTAAAGGTATGTAAATATGCAAATGGTCTTTAAAGACCTGTGAAAAACTCAGGCGTGCCGGAGTAAAGACTCCAGACACTGCTTAGCTCGAACCGCAGCAGCCCGGGCTGAGACACACGACGGGGTGGGGCTGAAGTCCTTTTAGCTCTATGGGCATTGCAGCAATTTTTAAAAGCACAACGTGTGCTTTCAGGATCATCTGAAAGCACATGTTGAGCTTTTAAACTTTCTACATTTCTTTTCTTAATGCAGCACGGCTGCGGGGCTGATTGCGGGCCTTTTGAAAGTATTTATGTTAATCACAGCGTCCGTCATGGGCTGCATTTAACATAAATACTTTCAAAAGGCAAACAATCAGTCCCGCAGCCGCGCTCTATTTAGAAAAGAAATGCATCATGTTTAAAAGCACGAACGTGTGCTTTCAGATGATTCTGAAAACACACCTGTGTTCGTGGACTTGCTGCATTTCTTTTCTAAATAGAGCGCGGCTGTGTGGCTGATTGTTTGCTTTTTGAAAGTATTTATGTTAAATGCAGCCCTTGACGGGTGCTGTGATCAACATTAAATACTTTCAAAAGGCCCACATGTTCTCATTCTAGTATTAGAACCATTTCTCTATCAAATAAAAGAGTCTTGAGAGTTTTTCAGGCGTTAAAGTTAAGGAGAAACACATTACATTTACTGCTTAAGCAGATGATTTTCTTTTGTTTGTTTCAAAACTGGAATTATCTATATCAACTTTCTTCACAGCAATAAAACTCTATTCTGAGGTTTCAGGTTATACACATATGTAGAAAAATCAGAGGTTATGCCTCTTAATAAGCATTGCATGAAAGAGCCATTTGTTAACCCAGGTATTAAGCCTTTTGTATGTAATGGTTGGGAGAGGAAGGTTGTATTATATGCAGACGATTTGATGGTTTATACCTCAAATTTGGCAGGCTCATACCCCATTACGCAGCAGATAATGGAGACATTAGTGAAGTTTCTGGCTATCTGGTGAGTGCTAAAAACTGAAATTATGGCTTGGAACATCCTGTGTGATAGTTCTCTATTAAAGAGAGGGATAAGGTATCTTGGTGTTTTAGAAGTGCAAAAGTTGGACAGGATGGAGGCCAACTTCAATAAAGCTATGATGGAGGCAAAAATGTGTTAAAAACATGGATGAGTCTCCCGTTGACAGTTATAGAGTGATCCTTTATTTCAAAGATGTTGGTACTACCTAAGTTTACCTTCCTTTTTAACGCAATCCCATTATCATTTGAAAAGGAGTGGTTTAGGAAGTTGCAGGGGGGAACTGTATAGTTTTATTTTGGCCTCTGGAGGTGTCCGAATGTTTTGGAAATACCTGCGCAGGAGAACGGCGAATGGAGGTGTAGTAGCCCCGATCTTCCAAATTTACTGTTGGGCCTTCCAACCGAAGAATGTTAGAAGGCCGCTACTGGGTGTGGATCACTCACAGATAGGCATCATGCACTGAGCAATGCTAAAAAAGCTGCAACAGGGCGATACCTACTTTCTTGACTGTTTAGCAAAGCCCCTGAGAGAGTCTGGCATAAATAGGTGGGGTCAAATTATCCGAGAAGGAAGTTTGCTATCCTGGGAAGATATGTCATAGATAACAGAGGATAGGGTGTCCAGATTTGAAATACCAACAATTGGTCAGTTGGGCTCCTGGACTGGCCCAGTAAGGCAGGGATGAGGCCGATTTAGAATATTAACTTCATGATGGTTCTCCCATAAAGAAGTAGGTGGCTAAATGGTATTGGTTGATTCTGGAAGGCTTGGATTGAGACGTCACCTTGCCAGAGGAGATCTGGAGAAGGGACCTGCCAAACCAGAGCTAACAAATTTCTGGTAAGTATCAATGTCTACCTTGTAAGAATCAGGGAAATCCGAACTTTTAAAGAAAAACCATCCGCTTATGTTGCATAGAGCCTGCTGGACCCCAAAAAGGCTATAGTGGATGGGTAATCAAGCAGTGAAGTGAAGTCACAAATGTGTATGGAGAAAGAGGATGATGTGCACATGTTTAAGCGGTGTCCCAGTATTCAGCTCTTCTGGCAAGAAGTGGGTAAGGCTATATCTGAGATTCTGGATAGAGAAATTGAGGAAGCCTTGTATAGGTGATTTATGGTATCCTGGAGGAAAAAGGATCAATAATTAAATCACACAAGAAAAATAAATTGCTTCTACTTGTAGTAATTTTGCTGGTGAAAAGGAAACTGTGTATAAAATGGGTATCTTCAATCCCCTAGGGGTGACAGAGTGGGCACAATCAGCAAAATGGGTCTGTAAGATCGATAGCAAATACCCACCTTCGAGAAAGGCGGGATGGGGCTGCTGTTATAACAGTGGTAGGAGAGGCAGAACTCAGTAAGGGCAAAAAAGTAGAAGAGAGTTATCTTGCTCAGGTTGAAGTGCACCTGTTGGATCATGGGGATCAGCGATCCCTCTGGAGGGCAACCACCACTTGCGTGCGGCACAATGAGGACATGAAAAAAGACCCATTTGTTGCAGAAGGCATATCCTAGAATATGACTATACACAAATTCTTGGGATCTGGTATTGTAATTTTATTAGGGATACTCTGAAAATCAATACAAATTAAATAATTATTAAAGTCTGTTACCTTATACAAAAAATAATCTCCTTAATTTTTTTATCTTGGTGGGGTCCCATTGATACAATCAAGATGATGATTCTCCCAATTGTAAACCTTTTTCTTATGATGATGCGGGTTTAAAAAAAATTAAATTTTTTGCTACCTTAGAAATCATGGTTTCTATGTTTCTTTGGAATGAAAAGAAACCTAGATTTTCCCTAGATAGTGTGAAAAATCTCAAACTGTGTGGAGGTGTTAAATTTCCAGATTTCTCCACTTATTACTGGGCATTTGGAGTTATGAAAATTCAGGATCATTTAAGGGATGAATTTCTGCCACATTGGCAAGTTATGGTTCTAACGTCCTATTTTCTCACAAAAATATTATTTTTATGCCTAATCCACCCAAGGTTTTGTTGCCCGTCTACTGTTTCATATTCTTGCTCCTTATTGAAACTATTTATGGTTTCAACTTTGTCAAATTTTGATCTGTCTGTTAGCAGTCCCATCTGGTATATTCATTTGATTAAGAAAAATTGTAAAACCATATTGTAGAAAAAGTAGAGAGTTACAGGTATTTTCACAATTTCACAATTATTAAAGGATAACTCTATTGTTTGTTCTTCAGAACAATCCAGCACATAAAATCTCTCAATGTTAGAAATGGGGTCTCTAGTTGGAAGAGGTATGCAACCTGTCAATGTAAGGGCCCCCACTCTAGTTATGGTGAGTGTAGTACAAACCAAAGCTTGCCCGAGTTCATCCGCTGGTAGTTTGGCACAGAGCAGTCAGGCAAAACTAAAGAGGCAATGTGTAAAGTATTTGTGCACACACACAGTAGCACACCACAAACATATTACACACCAGTTTAGAAACATAGCCAATGTTTATCTGAGTAAAACAAGACCAAAATGACAATAATCCGACATACACAACTCAAGGTATTTTGCAAGATTAAATCAAAATGCAGTGCTTAGAAGTCAAAAGCTCCAACTGGGGCCATCTCCTCACGTCTGACGGGGACAAATATAAAAGTTCAGTGCGACCGCGATGGAGCGGGAGCCGGATACAGGAATAACACAGAACCCCTTGCAGTACCTTGGATGCATCGGAAATCAAAGACGATGCATGGCGCAGAGAAGGTGAGGCATCATAGGTGCAGGTGATGGGTCAGTTCCTGAAGGCAGTGCAAGGTCGTTGAGGCTTTGGCGCTTGGAGATGATGCGTTCGGCAGAGGAGATGATGCGTTGGTTGTGGATGTGAGAGCTCGGTTGCTGGAGGAGAAGCGGCGTCAATGATGCTTCAATGTCAAGGGCGTGATGCATCGATTCCGAGGAATTGTGGTTGAACTGAAGTCGGTGATGCTGTGTGCAAGACTCACGCAGTGGCCATTCTTCCGGGGTGTTGCAGCAAAGTAACAGCTGCTTTGAATGTTGAGGTCAGTACGTTGTGCACTCAATGAGCGGTGACCATGGCTTTGGGGCAGGCAGCAGTGAAGCGGCGATTTCGAAAGGGATGTGCTAGTTCCAAACTGACTCTTTGGGTTGGTGCATCAGTCTCTTGTTGCAGCACAAAAACTCACTTCCAACAGCCCAGTACTGAATTTGGCAACACTTGGTAGAGCAGGACTCACAGGAGAGGAGCCCAGGGGCTAGTAGCACGATGCAGGTGAAGTCTTTGCTGTCCCTGAGACCTCAGCAACAGGAGGCAAGCTCAGTCAAGCCCTTGGAGAAACTTTAGGAGCAGGATGTAGAGAGTAAAGTCCAGTCCTTCCAGGCAAGATGCAGCAGGCAACAGGCCAACACAGCACAGCAAGCAGCAAAGGGGCCACCCCTCTTGGCAGCACAACAGCTCTTCTCCCTTTTATAATGTTCTCAGTCCAGGTGTGTCAAGAGTATATGGTGTCAGAGGTCAAGTACTTAAATCCATTATAGCCTTTGAAGTAGGGAGACTTCAAAGAAAGGCCTTTGTACTGCACAAGACCCTACCCTTCCTGACCCTGACTCTAGGCACACTACAGGGGGGTATGCAGCTCTATGTGTGGGGACAGGCACAACCCTATTCATGTGTAAGTGTCAATTCCTCCCACCACTCTAGGTCAGGAAGGCTCATCAGCCTAGTGATGGGCCATCAGGATATGCAGGGCACACCTCGGCTCCCTTTGTGTGTGACTGTCTAGATTCACAAAGCCCAGTTGTCACCCTGACCCAGGCGTGTATTCTAGGAACAGGGCAGGACAGAGGCACAGAATGGATAAAGTAAGAAAACTCCAACTTTCTAAAAAAGAGCCATTTTCAGACCTGCAATTTAAAAACCAACTTCACTAGAAGACGTATTTTTAAATTGTGAGTCCAGAGACACCAAACTCCAATTTTCTGTCTGCTCCCAATTGGAAGATACACCTATAAAGTATTACAAGGCAGCTGCAGTGGCAGGCCTGAGACATGTTTGAAGGGTTACTTTTGTGGGTGGCACAATCAGAGCTGCAGGCCCACTAGTAGCATTGGTTTACAGGCAGTGGGGGTATGTAGTGCGCTGTACTAGGGACTTACAAGTAAATCAAATATGCCAAATCATGGACAAAACCAAATGCCATTACATTTTATATGCAGAGCACATGCACCTTAGCACTGAATAGCAGTGGCAAAGTGCCTACAGTACTAAAATTAAAAGTGCCCAGAGTACTAAAACCAGCAAAAATGAAGTTCAGCACACAGTCACAAACAGGAGGTCAGAAACAAAAAGACTGGGGAAACCCCAGCAAAAGATGCCAGGTCTAACACTCAAATAATATGTTTACACAATATAATGAGCTAAAAGATTCTCTCCACATTTCACTTGGGTCACTCACCTCTTGTAACCTTGCAGCTCCTCATGTGCAGAATTGTCCTATTTCTAAGAATTTGCTCTCAAAAGCTACTGTCATTTACAAATTGCAGTGACCATTCAATATGGACAGACCTAAGTTTCCTAACGATGCATTATGGGAATTGAAGTTGCATTGTACTTGGCTGGTTTTCACCTGGGATAAAATGTGGGCCAAAGTGCATTCTACTGATTGCTACAGATCGCTCCACTATTTTAACTCAACCTTTGTTTTTTTTCAATAATCTATTATTTTACACACCAGTTTTCTTTTTAAAACTAAACTCATTCTACAAGATACTTGTTGGCTTTGTGATGCACATGCTGGTACATACTTGCATATGTTTTTTCTCTTCCCCATTTATTCTGAAATTTGGACTCATAATCGGCAAAAGGTGGAAGTTATTACCAATGTTTCCTCACCTTTTTCATTATATAACCGTTATTTCGAAGGGGTACACTTTGGTCTCATAGAATATTGCTAGGAAAACGACTCTGTTTTCACAAGACTAACCAGCTTTTTGATGAATTTCATCTATGTTATGAGTTCTTAATCATGGTATATTACAATAGAATTGTAATAGGATATTTTGTTATAATCTCTTACTATATTATAATTGTATCTCAATATATGCTTTATATCCTTCTTACTTTCCTCTTTCCACTCTCTTCTATTTCCTTCCCTTTTTTTCTCTTTCTAGCTTTCTTTCTTCTTTTCTATTATAATAACATTCAGTGTATTGCCTTTTTGGTGACTCATTCATTTTGCCCTTTTTATTTCGCTTTATTTTGATAAACTGTTCACATCCTACTAAGTTGCTGACTAAATGACGTACTGGTTTATGTTCTGATTTATTATTTTGATTCTTCAATAAAAAACATAAACTAAAAAAAAGTGAAGAACTGTGAAATACAAATTAAAGGCACAATTACTTGCTTTTAATGATGCTCATTTTGCAACCAGCTGTGTCATTATAGATAGTGGAAACACAGTTCAAAATGAAGGATTTCACTTGAAAATGCCCTCATGAGAGGCAACGTCTGCGGATCTACTTTATTACAATTAAAATGTCTCGAGCCAAGTTGACTTTGTCCATCAGTACCACACTCTAGAACTCCTGGTTCAAATTGGGAGTTAAAAGCTCCCCCAAGTAGTTATATTGAGATACTAGTTAAATTGGCATTATTACGGTGAATGTTAGTATCAGTGGTAGCAGCTATAGTAGTAGAAGTAGCCACAGTTGTATAAGTATCATTGTTACCACTATCAGCAATGTAATTTTATTAGGACTCTTTGTATTATTATGATGATGATGATGATGATTATTATTATTATCATCAACAACAAACAACAACATTTATAATAATAATTATTATTAATATTATTTTTATTTGCATTATTGTTAGTGGGTTTCTAACAAGCTACCTTGAGCAGCTTCAGAGCTTAAGTGTCTTTAAAGCAAAAGTAACATCATCCAACATTTAGATATTAAAATATACATACCTTCCAAGAGTTCTGATTCAGTATACAGAATATCTTCTTTTGTCTCCTAAAGAAAAAGAAAACAATCTCCATTTAAAAAACACATTTTCAAATCTAATGCAACATTTGCAATACGAATTTACTTGACGGACTACTCCTCCATGATGAACTCAGAATATTCATACTTCTGCACTCAAGTTCCCCCAGTAACAGTTTCGGTCATTAGTCGAGGCTCCCGGTTTAAATCTGGACTCATATGAAGCATAACTGCACCCTTTTTTGGAGCCCAAGGGCCAGATCACATAAAGTGAGTATTGGAAGTGCAATGTTAAGCCATGATTTCTGCCACAATTATGGACCAACAGGTGCTTTAAATTGGTGAACAGCACCTTAAAGTGTGGTAAATTGTTGTTTAGCACTGGGACATTCTGTTCTGTTTCTGGCTGAAAAGTAACAGCATTGTTGGTGGCTGAAAAGTAACAGCATTGTTGGTGTCTTAAATGGAAAGTTTCAACATGATAACTCACCACAAAATAAAATAGCAGCACAGCAGAAACATAACAAGGACAACACACCAAAGCAGTCAAAACAGAACAAAAATCAACAAGCTCAGAACAACACAATATAGCCTCAATATTAAAGATTACAGTAAAATATTACACAGTATATCACCACCAAAACAAAATGTCTCACAACAAATGTTCACAAATATTATTATCACATATTACTAGGGTCACTGGAATTATGTGATTTTGCAGCTGGGAGGTTTTCATCCTGCATTGTACAGTTTTCCAGAGTATACTGCTTTTAATCATGCAATAGAGAAGGACAAATAAAGAACTCTCAACCTCCTTCCCCTACACTTATTTCTTCGTAGGTTCCCTGTAACTTTACCTCTAGGGAGTTACATTTTTCAACTCCTCAGTGAGTAGGGGCCGATGATGAAGCATGTTGCCTCAATGAGTGAGAGCATTCACCCTTTTTAGGGAAGACCCTTAGAGTTGGGCTTCTTCCATCTAGGTATCAAATTCTCATTAGCAGGATTCCAGTAGCCCTTTTAAACTCTTTTTCCAAGTAATTTTGTTTGTGCTATTCTTTTTTTTTATTGAGGATGTGCAAGAATACTTACATTACTTCACAAAATTTCTTTAAAAGACAAGGAAATAATAGCGACATAATTGATCAAAATTAAATTTTTACCAATTTCCGATACCTACTAACATTGAGGCTTTAAGCTACTTCACTAAATCATTTTCTCCAGATTTAAAAAAAGGTCTTTCTTTATGTTGGTGCTTAAATAAAGGGTGTTTGATACAGCTGATCTTGGTTATTTTCTCCTGTCATTGAAGAAGTGTAGGTGGGGTAAGTAGATTTCCATAACAACGATGTAATAGATTGGGCAAGAGTAATAGCGGTAAAGAACATGAGGCCACATGGACAAAGGTAAGTGTTTACGATTACTAAATAGAGGCTTTATGCAATTCGCTATTTGGTCATCTCCAAAGACCCATGTACAAATGTGTGGTTTACACATTTTGCGATGGGATGCAAATAGATCTACCACATGAATAATAATGAGCTCGGTCTTGGTTTGTGACCCATTTTTAATTGCAAAAATAACAGGGATGGTGGCCGGCTGACCACCATGTCTGTGATTGCTTTTAAATAAAGCACTCTCTTTTTTTTAAATGCATCCTGTTTTCCTTCAAGGAAAACAGGATGCGTTTCAAAAAGAAAAATGAAAAGTTGTCTTTTCATTTTTTAAGAGGCTGCAGAAGTCCATGGGACCACTGCAGACTCTTTAAAAATGTGTTTGCATCCATTCACAAAGGGGAAGGGTTTACATTGGGGACCTCTTCCCATTTGTGACTGGGTTACCACCTACTTATACTAGGCAGTAAAATGCAAATGTTTCGTGACCGCATTTCGGTCACAAAACATTTCCTCATACCACTGCGTTTCGGTGTTAGGAAGGGACACCCTACACACACCCCTTCCAAATACATAAATGCAAACAGCATTTGCGATTCAGTAATAGGTTACCAAATTGCAAATAGAGATTTGTACATTTCAAAAAGCCTTTTTGTGTTTATAAATGGACCGATTCTGTGATTCAGCCCGTTTGCAAACACAAAAATGCTTTGTACATGTGGTCTATGGTATGCTTATGAATATTCATCAAAATATCATGCTCTAATAAACCAAAGCAGACAGCTCCGGGAGAGTGGCATAATTGAACCCCAGATTGAGAACCCAATTGTCTAAAAATATTTTGCCAATAGTTCTGTATTTGGGGACATACCAGGAACATATTTCACCAGTCTTCAATTAAATTATTAGTACATCTAGGACATGCAGATGGAATAGTGGTGCAAAGAGTATGTATTTCTTCAGAGTGTAGTCTAACATCCATTTTGTCATAAATAATAATAAATATTGAAAGTAGGAACTATGTAAAGCTGTAGATGATATTCTATTAATTCTCAGCCAATCTGTTTCATCAAAATTGCCCATGGACGTCCCTCATTCTTATGTCATTTTCAATACCATTCACTAATTTTTATATTTGTCTGTTGTGATGTGTAAATCTGGTTTGCAATCTTAGGATTGTGCGACCAAATTACTTTCCAATTGTTTAGTTATCTGTTTTAAGTGATTATATAACAAAATAAAACCAGCTTGCATCTTCCATGGTCCGTATCTGATAAGCATATATTTTCTTCACCCAACCACCTATTCAAAGATTGGCCATCTTCATCACCCTAACTTGACTACAGTGTGCTATACAAGTGAAGGTTAGAGCTGTTAATAATTCTTGTAGTACAATCAGGGGAATCTCGGGATGTAAATTCTGAGTTTGCCATTTCTAGAATAGCCTAATTTTATTTTTATAAAAATTAACCAAAATCTTATGCCTCACTTTCTTTTGAAGTTTCACTAATTTAATTAAACACTGTGAGCATGCTATTTCCTTGTCCCTAATCATTCTTAGTATAACTGAATTACCAGAAGCTATCAATTTTGTAGCATATGTGCACATTTGAGGAATAATATTTAAGCCCAGATAATAGAAAAATTAATCAGGATGGGCCAATCCACCCCAATTTTTAAATACCTGTGCCACTTTAATTGAAATTCTGCGTTGTTTTATTTTGACCCACATAAAATGTGAAAAAATTCCATCTATTTCTAAAGCTAAAAAAAAAAGGCATTCGACAAAAAGCAGAGAAAAGTCATAAAAAGAATAGAAGCAGTGAAAGTATTGACATCTTAATTAATGAGATGCAGCCAAAAACTGACAAAGACAATATTTCCCATCTCTGAAACAAGCTTTGTACTTTGGCTATTATGGGGACATAAATATTTCCAAATAATGACTCTGTATCCTCAGAGATCTGACACCCAGATATCGTTTGGGATTGGTGTTATAATGGGTGATCAAAAAAGGTATTGAAACTGCTTTGGTAACGTTAAATAGAAATAACTTAGGGGCTGATTAGGATGGTGGTCAGACTTTCGTCAGACAGCCATCCTTTCGTAAATGGGACCACCCAACAGGCTGTTGGTGGTCCCGCCATAGGTATTAGGATGCAACCGCCACCATGGCGGTCGCAATGCCTATACTTTGTATTGTGGTGGGTGCACGCCGCAGTACAAAGTGGGGACACTTCACATATCCCTGCACTACGTGGCAGACACTGCATGGTGCAGTGCTATGTAGGGGGGTGCAATAGATGCCCCCCAAAACCCACAGCTGTGGGGCCAGGGGGGGAAGGGAAGCCCATTACGGGCCCCCAAAGTCCCTTTCCTTTGCCTTTTCGTGGCGGGTTAACCGCCATGAAACGGCTAGCGAAAAGAGACATTGTAATCCCTACGGCGGTGCCTGGCAGGCACCACCACCATTGTAGGGGATAAAACTCTCTCTGATGCACCAGCGGGCTCAAGGAGCCTGTCAGATGTGTGGAGTTTGGTCTTTCGGTCTTTTGATAAGGCAAGAGGAAAGGGACTCTGGGGGCCCGTAGCGGGCCCTCCTTCCCCCCAGCCCTCAGCTGTTGGTTTTGGGAGGCACCTACGGTGCCCCCCTACATATCCCTGCACCATGTGGCAGATAGCACATGGTGCCTGCCACGTAGTGCAGGGATATGTGAAGTGTCCCCTTTTTGTACTTCAGCACGTGCTGAAGCCTGCAGCATCCGTCGCAATACAAAACACAGGCATTGCGACCGCCGTGGTGCCAGTCGCATCCTAATACCTATGGCGGGAACGTCGACAGCCTGTCGGGCGGTCCCATTTACAAAAGGATGGCGGTCGTACAAAAGTTCGACCGCCATCCTAATCAGCCCCTAAGTCTTAGCTTTGTTCACTCTGTAGCTCACCAAAATAGTATATTCTTTTAGAGCTGAAAACGCAGACACAGCATTATCTGCATTAGCTGCTAAGAAAAGAGTGATGTCATCCACATTATTTTAATCACCAGAAGACCTCTAGCTGGAGGTAGATGTGAATAGCCAATGACTCAATAAATACAGAAAAGAATATAGGAAGGATGGGGCAACCCTGCCTTGTGTCCCTCTCAGGATAAACTATGCCAACACTTTTCTTATTAATCATCACTTTGGCGTTGGTTATATTTAACAATGAGGCAATCAATCTGATGAGTCAGGGAGGAAGCTTAAATTCCTAAGAGAGTCATAAATAAAAATACCCAGCTCCCCAGTTGAAAAGCATTTGCCTCATATGACAAAAAAAGACTGCTGCCCAAAAGTTATTTTTAAAATATTCAGATGCTTCAGCTAAAAAATGAGTGTTAATTGCCTAGGCCATACTGGTACACAACCGCTCTGATCTCTATTTATCAGCTGTGAGGAAATCTTTTTTTATAGTAACAGTAATACTTTGTTGAGTGCTACAAATGGAATCCTGCAACTGCATTTTAATTTTTATTCTTCCCACATTCCTTTGTGGACCTCTTTCTTTCCCACATCCACCTTGTTGAGTCCCTCCTAACACGGGTATACAACCCTTTCCGTTTTTGAAACATGACCTACCTCTGCACCCAGTACGGTGCTTTGTTCTGCCTACGATAGGTACAGGACTCCCACCCAGCAGTCATTGGATAAGCCTAACTTTAGAATATTTTCAGACAGAATACATTCTTTGAATCAATCTAATTTTAGTGTTCTTTGTCTGCCACTAGATTGAGGTTTTGAACCTCTGCCAGCAAGACTTGAGCTGCTTTGGCATATCTAAAGACATGGAATTGGTTGGCCAAAAAAAAGTTAAAATTACTTTTGACCAACCAATTCCACGGCTTTAGATATGCTGAAGCAGCTCAATTGTTGCTGGCAGAGGTTCAAGAACTCAATCTACATGACGTTATTCTGAGGACCATAAAGTTCAGTAAGATGCTATGTGGTACTTGGGGTGGTTGAATGAAGCTCAGTGTGTTCTTAAAATGGTAAGATCTTTGGGTTTGGTGGAGTCAACTTGGTTTTTAATCAAATTAATTAGAAAGTCTAGGATGTTATGTCCATCCTTTTGTCTTTCGGGAACACCTAATATGCAGAGATTTGGCCTGTGTGACTGATTTTTTAAATCCTCCATCTTTGTTTAAATGATATCACCTTCTTTCATACTATTGAGACCTCTAATTGAAAATGTACTTTAGAGTCTTCTAATTTGGAAACACTGGCTTCAACATTATCTATGTGACTTGCTAAAGAGAACATATGTTTGTGCAAAGGATCAATATTGTTTTGAATGATTATCAGAGTTTTGCCTTAGGAAGTTTTTATATCTTGTAATTCCTGTTGTAGCCTGTGCCGCAAATATTTGAGAATAAAAGGATGCTTCACCCAACAAAGTTTGACTCTCTTTAGAGTTACTGACTTGACTGTAATTGTCAAGAGTTTGGTATAAATCGGTCTCTGGAAAATTGTCCTGCATTATATTTGACTCCTGAATTTTATTCTTCTCAACCTGTGAGAGCAAAACTAACACCAACGGTCGCACTACCGACCCACAGTGCTCTGATTACCGAGCCCTGTATGCCTCCCTGCAAAGCTTCACCATGCTCCGCTTGATCCATGTGTTCCACCCTAACGCATCGCTAAAAGGTTCTTTTAGATCCAAACAGAACATCCTATATGCTAGTTGGTAGAGACACCTAATATTTCATAACTATCAGTGAGCTGCTGCTATGTTACCGTATTGCAAACACGTCACCATCCCCGAATATTGAATGGAAATACATTTAGAAATTGGGAGAGTATGCCCGTGCACCATCAGTAACTCTTCCCGAAGTGGGCATGAAAGAGCTGGACTGTATCAAATTCAAAGCTTTCCCGCAGGGGCCCCCAAATAGGTTTCTGCCAAGGGCAACTGAATATACTACTGCATGTGCTGTTGTGCACGAGAATGCTCTGCTGACCTAAACCTTCTAAAATGCAGTGTTGAAATGCGCCAGAGTCCCCCGAGCATCCTGAAGATGGCTGTGCTTAGCCAACAGAGAGGAAGTATTAATCAATGTGCGCCCAGGCAACACCAGTCACCGCTGCATCGCCAGCCGACCCTCAGCATTTGTTACGATAACTTAACATCAAACTTACTCAACAAACACGCACGCAGCTCTGATAAAATACTGCAACACTGTTGCCTTTGGGTCAAATCTGCGCTTTATAAAATTGCCGATAACCAACCTCATGGACGTACCCCGGTGCAAGTCCCTTGACCACTGCCTGTTGCCAATTTGTGTACAGCGTGTCGGCTTTGATTTGCTTTATTTGTTGCGGTCTGCTTTCAGTGATAGGATCCCTTATGCACCCTGCTCACAGGATCTGAGGGGCCGATCCCATAAGCCCACCAGTATCGGTGGGACTGTGGGAAATAGAAGAAATTGCGAGCGTCGGTCACAGGCTACAATCTTAGGCCTAAGTACTTGGTTACCACATGTGGTGGCAGCAAAGTCAGAGTGACTTCAAACACACAAACAACCACACAAACAGTGCGACGCCGCGGCAACAGTCATAGGCGCAGGTGCCCGTTGCCAAGCGCTAGAAACCATCGGCCCACTTAAGCGCTGCGAAAAAACGGCGAGGCAAAATGGATCTTCGTCTATCCTTGCTACAATGCGAATTCCAGAGGAGGGACACTGACCACTGCTAGGCCCATGCCACCCAAATAGATTAAGAGGGAAGGTGAATTGACTGAGTCAGCAACAGGGACGGCCACTGCCGAATTCCACTGTGGTCCCTGATAGGTTACGCGCCCTACGCCCCATCCTCGCACTACACGACCCGCAGTCATTACATTCCTGACTATCAATCAGGATTGACCCATGAGGGTCTCAAGGCGCTGACACAGTGCAGAGGCAAATTGGTGGGCATACACTACTTGCCCTCATCTGCTCACAGTTCACTAATATCAACCAGTGCGGCGTGCACCTGCACTGTGCACCGGCAGCGACACCAAATCAAGTCACGAGCGATGGGACGAACTAACCATCCAAACGACGGTGCAGCTGCACCGATCGCCATCAGCTGCTCGCCCCCTCGCCTCATTAACATCGGCCTGTTACGATTGTCTGTCACATCCCCACACCAAGGAAGCCACCGGAGCCTTAGGATAAACACGGATAGCGAAATACACTGTTGGTGCAGCTGCGCTGTCCACTATCAACCGCCACCGGAGGTCTGCTCTAACCGGCAGAACGAACAAACCACGCCAAGTACTCACCAATTGATAGATCATTACCCAGCACACGACGTTGCAGCTGCACTGGTCGCGACTGACTATGGATTCACTTATACAGTTTACCAGTGTGCAGCCTCCCAGGTACCCCGCTCACGAGGGTGCAGCAGCGCTATATGCCCCAAAAGTAAAATTACTGTCTGGACATCATGGGCCGCAGGGCATCGCAGGGACGTAAAACGCTAGATATTCAGGAGAAGGCCCGCATCCTAGGCCGCGCTTACCCAGGAGTAAAGGGGGAGAGCCAGCACTGAGGAAAAAGGACCTCGGGCGCCCGCTGGCCGCACATGGGGCAGGGGGTTACCGGTGGTGTGCTATGAAGGATATAACTTGTGGTTCGCCCCGAGTAACTAATGCTATTGCGTCCCACCACTATGTCCATGCTGGGGGGGAAGCCAGGCGAGCGTAAAAGCCCTGCCCCACCACCAGCGTTCGCCCCCTCCCATAACTGCACTAGAACAAGCACAAGACATACATAGCATTCTTAAGTTTCATAACCCAATTATTTTTTTTATTTATTTATTTTTTTCCTTTCCCTTGCTTACAAAATGCGCTAAAATAGCGAAATGCACAATTTAGGGAAGACCCCAAGATCCAGCGCAGCCTGCTATAAAATCGTAATTAGCCCGCTTAAAATGGGCCTAAGCTCGAAGCAAAGGCTCCCGCATCCTGAAGATCCCATTCAGGCCTCCCATCCAAGTGCTAACCAGGCCCGACCCTGCTTAACTTACAAACGGACACTGAACGTCTCGTGTCAGGAGATCCGGCAGCGTGTGCAAAGCGTGTGCAAAGCTGTACAACTTAATATGAACACAATTCCCCCGCGAGCGCAGAGGGCCCGAAGGGCGAGACTGTCAGGCCTCCGATTGATAGCAAACGGTCCGAGAAAACACGGTCCGAGATAAACTCTCTCGGCTACATAGGGCCCAAACACTGCCATGCTAGCTTCTTATGGAGGGTTGGGGGGGGCGGGATATAAACCATGGAGCTTCCCGCTGAATCTGGTGCCCCGCCCTGTCATTGTTTAATCGAAGGTAGTGCCGCCACCAGTCCACCAGACCTGTGCTGCTGAGCCGTTAATCAATACGACGAAAGGTACTAGGCGTACCCGCTGCGTAGAGATGACACGGGTAACTCAGTGCGTTAAAGAGCAGCTTGCCGAACAGCAACGGTTCCACTTACCCGCGTCCTACACACTATGCCGCCACGCTAGGCCTGGCCTCAGATATGTTTAACCTCCACACGTGAGGTCGTACTGCTACGGGGACATCACCACCCCCACCAACCCCAATACATGGCTGGCATCCTCTGACCTCGTAGCACTCGAGGATCTTGCATGCCCGCCCGCATCGTGCCGCGGGCCCAGGTCAGTGACGGGCCTCCCCGGGACACCTCATGCGGTCCCCGCCATCCGTGAGCCCCCGCAACCCATGCGCCGAGTAGGAAACCATGGCCTCCCCGGGACAACCTGTACCCATGCGGTCCCCGCCATCAATGCCATGACAGTGCAGAGGCTGCTCCCTCCGCTCACGCAAGGCCTCAGGAGTCCCCCCACATTACCCAGGCTGGCCACCCGTACAGCTCACAGAACGGATGGGAGCTGACATACTAGCTTTGTCCCACTCCCACAAGGCTGCGCATAGAAGTCCCCGCGGACCCTCCCCGCAACTGTTGATGCTGTAAACATCGCGGTCGGGCCCCCACCCCTCAAATCTCCGACATGTGGAGTGTATGTGGGTGGCGGGAAGGCCTGCTGGGGGAGGACTGGACCCCGGAGATAAATCGTGACATCAGCAGCCGCCGGGCAGGCCTGGCTGCCCTCTCCCCTTCCGATCGTAACAGCCTAGTCAGACCTGGGCCCCCAGAGCCCATGAGTCAGGGGACCCCGCAAGCCAAACACCCGGAAACACGGGAGAGGACCCGGTCCCTCCGGTGCTGCGTCTGCCGCTGGGCGAAGGAAAATGGGGGCACACGAACCCAGCTGTCCCCCACCTTCACCCAAACCCGGCACCCCCAGGGCCTGCTCTGGGCCTGGGTAGCCCGCAGAGATGCCCGTCGTCAAACAGGAGCTAACCGAACCCCCCCCCCCATGGTGGCCCACCACAGCAAAGCCACCCCGCCCTAATACAACTCCCTGAAAGGGAGGACGGGCGAGGGGGGGGGGATATGCAATCACCGTGCAAACAAAGATCGGCAGCTCCCGGGTCACGTCCAGGCGGCGTCAGGGTGAGGGGACAAAGAGGCCGCCAGGGGGGAGGGAGAGGACTATATACCTCTCCCTGCCCCCCCACGACCGGAAGTGACGCGTGGGACCCCAGCAGGGGTCTCAGCCAAAAGACTAGCCTGCCCAGTGTGCCATCTTGTGGCACTAAAGGGGCCGCCCTCTTATGAGGGTTCCCTGCGGGGACTGACGGTCAGCCCGCATTTCCGCCAGTGGGGAAGTGCGCCAAACCTGGAGGTACTGCAATACCTGGTTGATGGGTGGATTGGAAAACAAAATGTGTGCGGCGTCTTTGTGTTCACGAATGTGGTCTTTTTAAACCATACTGCTTACGTTTTGTAAGCATATAAGCAGTGGACATTGAAATGGGTCATTTCTGGAACCTGTAGTTTTCAGGCAAAAATACTCGTTGATTTCTGCATAATGACTGTAAAAGTTCACCATGTTGGTCCTGCTTACATTTCACATGCTTTATTTAATCTTTCATTCCCCATGAGTGTTTGCTTTTTCCAGGATGTTGTTACTTTTTCCTTTAGGCAGCATATTGCTCTTGCCTAGTGCGTAATTTGAATTGAGTCGCATCCAGTTGTTTATAGCACGTCAAACTGGATTGTAGTTGAAGGCAGTGTGAATTTCTCTCAGGGGGACAGTATGGTGTTCAGTGATGGAGCGGATGTAGCACTGGGGGCAGAGCTGCCGAATTTAGAACTAGGGAACCAGGTTCAGCCTTCATGACCAGTCCACCAGACCACTCTCCTGAGGGAGCACATTCCCATGCTAGACTTTAGAAGGCCCCGCAAATACGGAAAAGCCCTGGTGTCTTAGCACCGGCAGGTGGACCCTAGGAGTGCCAAGTGTGGGTTCACCTTGAAGGCTTGCTCACCACTATCCATACTGAAGTTCACCTCAAGTCTTGTGGGCAGACCTACGAAGTAGCAGACCCTAGAGCAGAGGTCTTCAATCTGTGGGGCGCGACCCCCAGGGGGGCCCTGGAGGCATGGGAAGGGGGTTGAGCTCTTCATATGCTAACAAAAAGGTTCCAGACATAGTTAAAATACTTTCCCTGGAGTTTTATTCAGGTGCCTGGGAAATCGAAGCCACACAGACATATACCAGTGTGTTGCTGGCCTGTAAGAAATGCAAATGTGCACAACGAGTTAATCTGCAAATGAAAAGGATTTGCAGATTAACTCGTTGTGCACATTTACATTTCATTCAGGCCAGCAGCACACTGGCAGAAAGTTGTGTTTAGCTGTCTGTCTGGCTACGATTTCTCAGGAGAGTGCTGTTGCAGGTAATAGACAGTGGTGTAACAAAACATGAGGGGGCCCCTGGAAGATATGTTGAAGGGGCCCCCTCACATGCGGGGGCCTTTGTTAGGCCCCTGGTAGCATACACATCTGCCAAGGAAATGATGGCAGCAGTGACCAACGTTCAGTGAAACACTGCACTAAACCCCACATCCTTATATAGGATTATTTTTTGTGTTCAATATATTGTGATTAGAGGAGCAATTTTCTGCATGGTATTTATTTATATTTAGGCACATCTAATGCGCTACAGCCAGGTAGGTACCTCAGCACTCATTTTTCAAAGCCCATTTCTGCAAATCACTAACCAGTCATGTAAAATCACAGGAGCCTTGTAGTGGAAAATACAGGTGTTTAGTAGCTCTCTAATATAAATCTCAGCACAGTGTTCTCTTCTCAGATTCTGTGTAAGCCAGTTCTAGAGCATTGCTGCAGCCACTGAAAAACATATTTCCCCATAAAGTTCTCTGAAACTTTGGAACGGTGGATAACCAATTTTTTCTGGGCACAGACTGCATTTGGGGGTCTAGAACCTAGATTTGTGGGTAAGAGGGCTATGTCTTACTGCCATATAATGCTTTATGAGCTGAGCATATGTATTTAAAGTTAAACCTCTGAAAAACCTGAAGCCAATAATGTATATTTAGGCACTTTGAGAAGGACTGACGCAGTGTAAGGCAACGCACCGACTTGCTCTGCATTGCCTTACACCATATCTAAGAGGCCATGAAAAGCCACGCAAAATGACTTTGCGTAGCATCGTAGATATGGGTCTGCTCTCTGCGCAACCAGAGCGTCATAAAAAATGACGCACCGGCAGCGCAAGGGGCTTATAAATAAGCCCCTATATTTTGGAAGCAGCCTGTATATTTTGGAAGCAACATTTTATTGTAAAACATTTTTTACTGCGTGCAATGTACGTATAAAATAAAGACTTATTCACAGTGCTCTCTGTCACAGGCTGTGACCGCATAGCACTAAAAATACACAGGTCACTATTCTCCACTGCACCAACCACGATTTAGTTCTGTGGCTCTCTGGTTTCACACAGAGTTTTGCAGTGCATTAACTAATAGAGGTTTCATAATTTATTATAGTTCTTTTCCTACTGAGTAACAACTTTTTTAATGTATTTATTATTCATTGAAGCTGCCCGTTATTTTATATGTAGCTACCTGATGGCAAAAGACTTAAAATAGTACGTATGTTTTAATTATGATGAATGATGTTCAGCTACCTCCAGAGACATGCAGCTGTAAATGCCAAGCTGCCAGCATCCCATGAAGTATAGTATGGTTTTCCGCTAATGCTGTGCATTAAAGTTGCAGCCCATGCATTACAGCTATTATACCAAGGGCCACTGGAATTATGTGATTATGGGGCCGCAGCGATTTTTGTATAATTATAGATTCGCAGCATTTGCCACATAATCCATCATCGGCCGCATAATCTGCTGATTTTAACCAAAAGCTTTAAAAGTTCCTAAAACGCAGCAACAGTTGTTGCCGCTCTGTAAAAGGCCCTTTGTAAAGCTGTACTGGTCCCCTTTTTGTTGCTTATTGCTATATTTTTGTTTTAAAATAGTACTAATGAGGTGCAACAACAGATTGACTGTCTCTGTAGAACATTTATGGGTGTCGATGATAAGGACTACCAGGTTCTAGAAAAAATTTTCAGGAGGGGGTCCTTATGCCTAGAAAATTTTGAAGGGGGTCTCAGCATCAAAAAGTTTGAAGACCACTGCCCTAGAGCAACAGTGACTGTCACTGAGGTCACAGGACCCCTGAGAAGAGCTGGCTCCAGGGTGGTGCTACCGGTGTGACTGCAACGGGTACTGACTGAGTGGGGGCGTTGTAAATTATGGTTTTAAAAGCACTTGCTGCCTCCTTCCTGGCCTACAGCAATTTTCGTCAATAATAAAAATGTCATGATAACTCCGGTGAATAAACTTCTTCCTAGAGAGAGATCAGAGTTTTGTCTAGTGGAAGTTTTGACTCATGGAAAGATAGCGCAGAGGGTTAATGTGCCTGCTGCAAAGAAAATGTACCATGCCCATCACAAAGTGCACATATTGTAAATAGGTCAGTGGGTTACTGCTTTTGTCAGTAAGATCCTTTTGTTAATTGCAGTTTATAAGTTAAAATCCTAACATAGAACAGTGAACTATTAACTTTCATCTAAGAGCTGCATACAAACTGCAAGGTATAAACTAGAGCTTTATGGTTTTTCCCTAACCCTTTGATTATCCTAATGTTGCAAAAAGTGTTCATTTGGATAGAAATCAATAATGATTCTTGAAGAGAACCCCCAATCATGGTATTAAGTTTTAAATTCTGAGTTTGTGTTTCTCCAGATCAATCACTATTAAACTATACTGCCTGCTAATATGGTTGTCATGTGACTCCTACATCGTGTAGTCCTTTGTCTTATATAACATTTCCTATACAGTGATTTACATACGTAACATTGATTGTCTCTGTGTATATTGCCGACGACAGAAACTCCATGGCTCGGAAACAAATGGCTTGTGCTTCCATTTTTAAGCATATTTGGGACATTCTGTGATTAGAAACATATCCCTCTTTGTGAATTTATTTTAATGTCAATAACTCATATTAATCGTTAAATAATCATGTGTATCCATTGGATGAATTACATAACATAATAGGCTGTAACTGGTCAGTGAAATGGCAAACAAATACTAAAGATTGGGATGTTTTGCCAATCCTGGCCACACCTCTAACTCCGCCCACTGACCCCATCCTCTGGTTTTTCCCGCCCTCTGATTCTCCGCCCACAGTTCCCCTACTTTTTTTCCTCACTTCGACCACTGCACAGAACAAACTAGTCTGTCAGACCACAGGCAACACATGGCTGCCTTTACCTGCTCACCCCCGAGAAGAGGGGCGTACCTTACTAGAGGTTTTCAAACCATTATGCACTTTTGTTCCTAGCTGTTCACGCATAAAGTCTCTCGTTGTGAAACTGCGCCTGCGTGCACCTCTTTAACAAGCCCTTTTGTTTGGGGGGTAGGTGGGTATTGGAGAGATGATCACTGAAGCATTGCTGCTGTGGCAGTGAATGTTAAATGTATGCTCCAGCTCCCTAAACGCACACATACCATGGATTTTTTTCCTGTGCTTTTTTTTTTACTTGCAATAATACTCCTTTATTAAGCAGCAAACTCAATTAGGAAGTTGAGAAATCTGGAAACTGGAACCTATTTCTAGCAGTGGGTGTCTGCCTCCTGAGAGACAAAGGATTACTGTAAACCATAACAAAATAAAAACAAATGACGACTGTGTACTTATAATAAGAATGTAGCATAGGAAATGATGTTCCAGCTGGCTGATACCTTAAAAGACACACCGGCGGGCTTCTTCTCTCTTGTGCCCACTGCTGGGGCTCACCAACTCCCATGCTGGGGTGCTTTGGTACGCACACTTGGTTGGACATGTTCAGATTTAGTCCTGCTGGTATTTCTGTTCATCCCCCTCAAGCAGCTGTTGACTACCGTGGACATGGCCTATTTGGTGTTGGCATCCACCTATACCCTTCTCGATCCCTTGTTGAAGAAGGCTTGTTAATGGATATCTTGTGGTATACCTGGATGTTTAGTGTAACACACAACACCACACAATTCAACACCACCCAATATAACTACAACCCACATAACTCCACCCAGCGCAACATGATTCAACTCCACATAATTACACTATACTCATTACCACATAATTACACCGCACATAAAACTACTCTATACCACATAGCAACAATCCACATGAATACACTCCACACCATGCCACATAATTCCAATCAGGATATTTTTACTCAACGGCACACAGTTCCACACCACACAATCCAACTCCACACATTTCCATTTCGCACCACATAATTCAGTAACAAACCACATCATTCAACTCAACAACACAATTACATAACACACCACATACATCCAATCCACACCCCAGAATTCCACATCATGCCACAAAATTCAACTGCACACCCGATAATTAAACTCCACTACATACCAATCCACAACATAAAATACAATTCCACATAAATATACACCATGACACACAATCCTGCTCTACATAATTCCAGTACACTCAATATCCCATTATTACTACCCACAGAATTCCATTGCACACCATTCTACATAATTCCACTCCACAAATCCACTTCACAACACACAATTCAATGCCACACAATTCCACAACTATCAATTCAAATACAACCCACATATTTCCACTCCACTCCACACCACATACATCCACACCACTCCATAACACATGGGTAAAACACATTGTCATTTAAAACGCCGATAGCTCTAACTCTCGTAATAGCGAGACATATTGACGTTGCCAATGCTTGTTTAAAATGGCGAGAGAGGATAAGGAAGGGTATTTAATGGGCAGTGTGGGAGGTTGGCAGATTCCAGGATTTAGGATTTTGGGAGGAGTACGGGTCAAAAAAGGGTAGTGTAGTGGGTGGCAGGACACCAGGTTAATTGTATTCCTAAAGTAGAGATGAGGGTGGGGTCTGATACAAAGGAGACCATGTTGTACTAGGCTTTCCTATGACACCTGTTCTCCATGTATGTTCTTGATAGAATGAGCTCTGGAGGCGAGCAGATTTGGGCAGGGGGATACATAGCATATATTTTAGATACTTGGCTGTCATTCATGTGGAGATTTTCACTTCTGGAGTCCAAGTCCTGTCTTAGAGAATTTGAGTTTCACCCTAGCCCATCTGATATTACTTGGAAACCCCTCGGTGGTAAACAATTGTGTATTCAGTTATACTCAAATTACTGCCAAGTGGCCACATGCAGCCCTCCTGACCTTTACATGCAGCGCCCTGACCTTTACATGTGGTACACCCTGGTCAACAGCAGCACTGGGCAGCTGGACTCAGGACAAAGATTAAAAAGATATATAAACAAGCAAGGATTTATTTAAAGGAAGTAACTAGGGTATCCTGTACTGCTTGAATTTAGAAACACCTATGTTTTTAAAGGCATGTTGCAGCAAAAGTGTAAATGTATGATAAAGTCTATTCAGAAATAACATGCACAGCTGTTTCACCATAGTACATTAGGTTATATCTGTGCTTTGAGGTTTTTCTTTGTAAAGTGCTAGGTTTCAAACATGAACTTAGAAAGATTCATTCTCCTTCTCCCCAATCCTACAACACTGCCAATAGTGAACTAAGATTGTTATGTGCACTCTCTGGGTTCTTTGTGTAATGAACAACATTATAGTTTATTAAATCAAACACTGAAGAAGGTTTTGTCCAGCACACGTCCTGAAGTCATGTATTTTGAGATCCTCATGTGTTAATTAAGAAAAAAGAGGGAAAGTGAAAAAAAGACAAATGCCCAGCATCACACAATTTAGTTAAGTGGAAAAGCTGGGATTAATTCCAAGTTTTTGTTTTTTCATTGTGCAATTCAGACACTGGCTGTATATGCTTTGGGTCCCCTAAATCCACCTTACTACCAATCCTCCCCCCAATAACCCTCGATCATCACCTTGCTGGCACCAATGCCAGTGGCTGCTGCTATAAGTGCTTGGTGGTGTGGTGGAGGATGGTGGGAAATGCAACCAAAAACTAAACGCACAACAAAAAATAATTAAAAGCACACTTACCTTGCGCTCCGACGGCCGCTGCCTTCCTTCTCTCCACCGATCCTGGACTCCAACTGCACAGGCTCCTAGATGCAAAATCCCAGCGCTTCTCTTATGCTCGGAATACTTTTCCCGCATGAGAGAAGTGCTGGGATTGATCTGAGCGGCTTCATTTGACGTTCAGACAGTGCATTGGAGCCTTGGGTGTTTTTCCAACCTGGATGTGCAACTCGGCCGGGTTGGAGAAACTTAGTTGCACATGTGTGCTTGGCCGGCCTAGGGCGGCCTGCCAAACACACGTTACTTAAAAGTGCTCACCACTCCTCCCCCTGCCATGCCTCTCCAACAAGATTGCCGGCCCTGCCCCGCTGAAGACTCACTCTTATGCTTTTATTATCATTTTATTTTTCCTCTTTTAGCAGGGGGCGGCGCTTCTCCACCATTATGAAGGAGCCGTCCCTGATCAATGCGGCTCTCGGCCACATCACAGAGCAAACTTTAGGGCCCCCGGGGATATGCGTGCGAGTATCCATGCTGTATATTTGCAGCTGTCCTGTATAATTCCCTATCATGGTATATACTTGGTCGAGTAAAACATTTCTTATTTGCACAGTGATTCAGGAGCTGATCTAGCACTTCACAGTACAGGATTTACCTCTGTAGAAATATTCATCAAATAGATCAAGCCGAGTACATAAGCATAATTCTCACAAGGGAAGAGGTGTGGCGCAGCGGCCATGGCGACGGATGCTGGGGATCACAGTTCGATCCGCGGCACCGGTGGCAGGTCAGCCCAGCACCATGTGACTCTGAGCAATAGCTCGCTTAATCTTCCCGACGGCCCCCAGCGCCGGGATGCCTACGTGTAGCTGTGCGCTTTACAAATAATGGATTTAAATTTTTTTTTTACACAATTACAAACGCTAGGTTTGTTTCATATGCCTGCCAATATTTCACTGTTATAACCATGCTTGTTGTTTACAGCGCTTTGAAACAGCAGAAATGCCGCTGACCAAGGCCCCCACTGGGGGCCACTAGAGCGGTCAGCGCTCTAGTATCGCCTGGGCACCTGATACTCCTCCCCGCTCCCCTTGGGGGCAGGGACTCCGGTTGGAGTCCCCCCCACTTCCTGCGAGGGGCGTCACTTCCGGGGCGTCTTGGTCTTGGGGGAGGCTATATAGCCCTCCCCCACCATGTTGGCGACCTCTTTATCGCCACGCACGCTGCAGCCCTCCCTACCGCTTACCCGGCATGGTGGTGGCAGGTGGGGGGTAGAGAATATTGTAATGTTTTCCTTTTTCGTTGCAGGCGGAGTTACAGGGCGATCTGGAAGCAGGCCGGTACCAAGGGTACCTCTGCGCGGCACCATAGGGGGTGCCAGAGCCAAATCCGAGGAGCCTCATGGGAGGGTCCTGGAAGCCGTGTTGGCGCCCCGCTAGTCCTTCGGGCGGTTGGAGCCTGAACAACCGGGGGTTTGCTATGAGACGCTCCGCCCTGGAAGGGGTGTGAGTAAGAAGTTACCAACGGTCACGTGATCCTGGGAGAGAATCACTAGTAGGGCAGCAAAGGCGGGGCTCGCCCCAGTGCTGCCCGGCTCATCAGGCGGGCAAGCGGCCCAGTTGGTTGCCTGCCCTTGAATCGCCCGTAAGATAACCCACCTATTACATAACGGTGTATGTAATAAACCTGCAGCAATTGTACCCAACCAAACAGTCTGTGTTGTGTGTTTATTCTTGGGAAATGTATATATGTTTGGAGGAGTGTACAGAAGGATGTCAAAGGCGATACTATGCAGTCTGAAGCACTATACAAAAATAACATCATTATTAGCTGAACCTACTTGCTAAAAAAAGTGTGTTGTGAGTCATTTCAAATAATTGCCTGTTCAGCGTTGTCCGGCCTACTGTTTTGCTGGACTCAAACCACAGTTAAGAAATCTCTTTGTATTGAAAGGGTTACCTACCATGTTTAAAAATCACTGCAAAGTGTAGGTAAATTGAGAAACGTCCAGCACTTGTAAATTAAATGTAGACTATATTTAAATCTGCTGAAGCCCCTGAACACATTTTCTGCTTCCGTGAAGTGTCAAATATATAGAAATGTAGATAATCTACTTTTATTGAAAGATATACATTTTCAAACTCGCATAGAATTTATGAATTATTTGTTGGGTTCTAAACTTAGCATGATCTCTAAATTTGTTTCTCTCCATTTGAGAAAGAAATTTCATGAGCTTGAGTAAAATGTTGATTTTATTATGCCCTACGGCTTTCTATTTCCTTTTAAAACCAAATCAACTTTTTTTCTAAACTGAAGTGACACCTCTACACACAAAAAGGCATGGTTCATGCCTTTCTTAATCAGAATGCTGGCAGAAATGTCTACTTTTTCAAGCGTAATATGTCTGACCTGTGCACAGAGGTTGTTTTGCAATTTGGTTTCCTATCCTGTGCAACCTATCTCTCCTCTCCCGCCCCCCACCCCTGTTGTGACCTATTAGATTTGTTGGACTCTAAAATGCGGAGATACGTCTACTCTGCCTTGTCCAATCCAGGGTTTTGAACAATACAGCGACATAACCCGTGCTTTTTACCTGGCGAGGTTAAGGCGCCACCTAGCGGCGGCACCAACCTAGAATGAAATACTGAAAAAAGATTTTGGTTTATTTTGATATATAGTGCGAGCCCGACCGGAAAGTATCAAAGCGCTTTTTCACAAGTGCACGGGTTACATTATGCAGGGGCACGCCATTATTTTTTTGGGCACGGGAGATTAAGTGAGATGCCAAAATTATAAAACGTCGACCCGACCTCTAACCTAGTTCTCCAGTTCCAAAGTAGGCTGCTCTGGTCAAAATGCCAAAACCTCACCCCAATTAATTTTCCAGGAGGACTCAAGAATGGAAAATGTCTTAAGTGCAAAAGCATCCTCACAGAGTTCCTGAATGAATCTAAGGCTAGCTCGCCCCTAAGCCTCATTTGGGGTCATGAACGTCAATTGTCCTCCATTTTAGGTCGAGCCTGGGCAGCGCATGCTCTTCGAGCCATGCTGTATTGGAGTATGTACTTGAAGCCCCGCCCACTCTCCGCCCATATTTGCCATTGACTTGTGTCATTGTCCTTCGTAAATGCTGCTTCTGATTCATTCATAGGCTTGTTAGTCCCTCCTTAGTACCCACTTGTCTTCATTTGTAACCTCCCATGAGGACTGGCCCTTTTACTTGGGTTGTTACACGGTATGTGTTGTTTAGCCTGTAAGCACTATTTTCTTCAATGAGTTTCTCCTACTGCAGGCACTACGTGCTTGCCTGCAACATTCAGTGTGCCATGCGCACTTTTACATTGCGCTTTCACAAAAAAAAGCACCCCATACCGCACTTTCATTTTAATAGCCGCCGCTGACCTTTCTTTAGACTTGGCTCGTCTAAAGAGTCGTGACCTCTATTAACATGAAAGCACAGCATAGGGCGCTTGTAAACAACAAGCAGTTGCAATGCAATAGGTCTCGCATTTTATAAACTTTGATCTATTGGTATATTAAATGACAATGCCTTTAATTATTGCAGATTTTTTAAACACATAAATTAAAGGCACTGTCATTTACAATGCCAATAGCTTAAATCTCACAGTTGCGAGACCTATTGCATTACACATGCTTGTTTATTTCACTAATAGTGTATAATATAACGAAGCAATATTCACTATTAGTGTAATAAATACAATTGAGAAAAAACAAAGACAGTGGCGCCCCATCCCACATTCATAAGGGCGAGCTGCCACTGTGTTCCTGGGACTGATGTTGCCACCTTTGAGGCCAGGGGTCTCAATGAGCAAGCCAGGGATCGCAGCTGTGACCCCTGGCGACCCCTTAATGACCTCCATGTAGGGTGGTTGCTCCTTCCATGTCGGGGGCTCATCCGCACGGAATGGTCTATCATTGCAATAAAGACTGGAAAATGGCTGTCTCAAGAGGAAGTAACAAGGAGAAATAAAGATGTTTCTCCTTATTACTCCTCACCCGGGGATGCGTGGCATTTTAACTCATTCCCAGGTCTACCTGTAATGGTAAATCCGGGAATATGCCAAAATCCATGAGTGGATGCGTGGGAACACCCATGCTCCATCCATAGAACGCCTCCCTGGGGCAGAGTAACACAAACCAGAGATTTGCCCTGCCATACGCTACTCTTGATTTATCAAGCCCAGCCATGATAAATCAGACTTAAGTGTTGCGTCGCTCTTGCGTCCCATTGTGTGCACATTTTTAATAAATATGCCCCATGCTGTATAGGTGTTTTGCAAAGTATGGAAGGCTGCGAGGATTTGTTCTTGTTGCAGGCAATGTTTGGCTTAATATCAGGGAAATCAGCAGTACAAAACGGCCCCACCTGTTTAATCTTTGGCAAATCACGTTTGTTCCAGGTGCCTCATTTTCCTTAATAGCCACATTTGAGTGCATTAGGAAAATTGCCAATTTCCAGTTTTAAGAGATGAATTAACTTTAAATAGGGTTTGAGAGTGCCAGATTTCCTTAGTCTAGTATTTCCTAATATCGTTATCAAATGAGCCCAAAGGTTTTACAAAATTATTTGTAAAGGTTTCTTCACATAGTTAAAACACTGTCAGTTATTATCGGCCTGTCTTACAGTGCAACTAGGCATGGGAAGTGGGCTGTCATTTGTAGCTGGGCCAAGAGATGGTGACTGTGGAGCCAGACTTGAAATGGGCATGGGTTGTTTGTGCATGACCTGTATGAGTGAGGGGTATGTGTCCATGTCAAGGTGCCTACATGCGTGTGCTCCTATGCGTGCCTGGGTAGCTCTGGACATGACAGTGTCTCTGTGTGCCATCCTGTTTTCTGTAGATCTATGTGCCTGCCTGTGTACCTCTACTTCAGGGCGAAAACCTGATTGAACTGCTGCCTTTTTGCATGTTTTTTTTTTGTATTTGAACTAACAATCTGTACTTGTAGGGGCAATTTAGACATTTTAAAAAGGTGAGCATTATGGAAAATGAAGACATATCTCGATTTTGGCTTTACTGTCAACCTTGTTTACAAAAGTGTATTACAATGTCATGGAGGTTGTGTATACTAGGCCAGATGTGCATTGTTGTAGGATTGTGAAACCTTGTGAAACCCGCACTTGTTGCTACAGACCCCTTGGCAACCTACCACACTAATTACTCATTCGGACCAACTTTGAACTTTCTTTAGCACTGAAGCTGCTTCCTAAGCATAAAGGCTGCCTCTTGGTGCTCTGTTCTTCATAGTGAATGTATAGTCTGCTATTTACCATTATCTCCTTATTGAGCATTCTAGAACTCTGGAGTTGGCTCTGCGAGGCACGGCCCGCTATGCACAAGTACGCCCGGCTACTTTGGGCAAGATGGGGTGCACCTATCAGACCTGGGCAATGAGATGTTTGTGAGTAACATTTGGTGGGCCTTGAAAGCATTTGGTGGTGACAAATGAAACCTAGAGCTGCACAGGTGGGGGACTCAGGGTCGTGATAGGCCACCCTGAGCCATGGTGGGCCTTACGGGTGATCTTAATTCAAAAAGCAATTAATACCCCATCAGGTGGAGATGGGGCTGCTAAATATGAGATCCTCAAGCCATAGGGGGCCATGAGAAAAATGCGACGGCGGACCCTTCATCTCATGAGGGACAGTTGGTATCCTGACAGCTGGGGGTTGGCCTTACCTCGCTCCGTGGAGGCACAGGTGCAGCAACCTTTAAAATCATTGGGCCGCACTGGATGAATAATAAGACAGCAAGGTAATGCCCTGTGGCTGGAGATTGTTTCAGGATGGGCGTCAGCGGTTAGGCCTACATGGTGCAGCACTCGGATGATCACCCGTGAGTTAACCCTACCTGTGTACTGCATGAAAGAATATGAATAAACTTGCAACAGTTTTTCCACAAAAAAAGTGTGCGGTCTGTTTTGTTGGTTCAACTGTATTTCGTCACAAAAGTCTGTGTATAGACATATCAGAGGACAGAAGGGCTAGGGGTGGAAGCGCTAAGGGCCAGAACTTGTAAAACACAACAGGGACACGAAAAATGTGGATGCAGTAATGGTGCTCATAGTTTACTGGAGCTAACAGCTACATCTGCATTGCATACAAGAATGTGGTTTCCGGTGCTGTATTCATAGATCAAACATAAATCTCCTTTAATTGGATTCCACCACATGTTCAAGACATGGGCATGTCCCATCTCTAATGAGAACCGGACAAACGCCTAACCACAACCACCCACTCAGGAGGGAGCGCATCAGATGGTAATCACTTACAGGCAGGACAAGCGGAAACAAACTTGTCAAAGTCTAAAAGGGAGCTGAGAAACGTATGCTGACTTCCGAAAGTTGACCCACAAGACTGTCTCGAGCAAATTCCAGCAAGATTGGGTCATAGTCATCTACAACTTCTCAGCCATGTCTTGTGGCTCACTAGGGAACACCTGTAGGATCCCACACTAATAATGTTTATTGTCATGTGTACCTATTGTGAAATGGCTTCATGCTTTGGGGTCTATTACAATGTCGGGCGGATCGCCACCGCCTGCATGGCGGTGGCGATCCGCCCGTCATTATCTCCCGCCTCCCATTTCCCCCTCCACCACATTATGATGGCGGGGGGTACCGCGGCGGACGGGAAGACCGTCCATCGCTTTTCCACGCGGTCAACTCGTTGACCGGGCGGAAAAGGGTTGAATATGGTGGCGGTGTCTGCTAGACACTGCCATCCATATTACAATGCATGCGGGAAGCAGCCTTTCCGAAAGGCATGAGGTTTATGCAGTTGGGGGTCTGTTGCGGTCCCCCAGGATGTTGGGGGGTTGGGGGGGCACATGGGGGGTACCTATGGTACACCCCTGCATTTGCATGCACAACATGGCAGGCACCGCGTGGTGCCTGCCACGTTGTGCATGCAAATGCCTTTTTTGCATTGCGGTGGGTAATGCTGACAGCACCGCCTGCCGCAATGTAAGAACATGCGGGATGCACCCGCCAGTGTGGCGGGCACATCCTAATTGTGTATGCGGGACCGCCGCACACATTGCGGGTGGTCCCATTTCACGATGCAATGGCGGGCGGACTTTGTCCGCCCGCCATCGTAATAGACCCTTAAGTCTTTACATTTGTTGCATTTGTTGCATTTGTTGCTGAGATGCACTTATATTGCGGTCATTTGCATTCATTTTCTTAGCCGTGGCTGGCTGCAGAGCTGTAAGGCACAATAAAAGCCAATAATACTGGCAAGAAGTAAGAGGAAGGAGTTCAGAATGTATACAAGTTGACAAATGCATAGACACAAACATTCATGCACAGGCACACATGCCCCCATACAAACACAGACACACATACAACACGGGTGATGCTTGATAAATGTGGTGGGAGTTTGGGGGATAAGTTCAGCATATTGTGACACTGTGGGCAACATTTTACTTGCCTGATTCACTGTTTTAAGAGCTTTACATTCTAGGTCTGGCTGGGAACGGCATCAGGAATCTCATTCAGTTACTGCAACCTAAACAGATGGTTAAAACGTCAGTCCTGCTCAATTGCTGTGCTATTTGTAAACACCCAGCTGACCACCTTCATCAAAGAAAACTCCATCCTAGACGCCTTCCAGTCCAGATTCCACAGCAACCACAGCACTAGAAGGCCCTCCTCGTTGCCACCGATGACATACGCATGCTACTAGACCAGGGGCACACCGCAGCCCTCATCCTACTAGACCTCTCCGCAGCTTTCAACACCGTCTCACGTCGCACCCTCGCAGCCAGACTCCACAACGCAGGGATACGAGGAACCGCTGCCTCCTGGATCCAATCCTTTCTCTCCGGCAGAACCCAGAGGATCAGACTCCCTCCTTTCCTCTCCGAACGCACTCAGATCAACTGCGGAGTTTCCCAAGGGTCATCGCTCAGCCCCACGCTCTTCAACATCTACATAGCCCCCCTCGCCACCATCAACAGACAACACGGGCTCAGCATAATATCTTACGTCGATGACACCCAGCTCAGCCTCTCCCTCATGAAGAACCCCGAAGACACCAGACTCTGTTTCCAGGAAGGAATGAAAGACGTAGCCACCTCGATGAAAAGCAGCTACCTGAAGCTCAACTCGGAGAAGACCGAGGCCCTAAGCCCCTCCACCTCCGTCTGGGACAACACCTGGTGGCCCTCCGCCCTCGGGAGTCCATCCACCCTGACAGACCACGCACGGAACCTCAGCATCATCCTCGACTCCTCCCTCACCATGACCCGCCAGATCAACTCCATCACCTCCACCAGCTTCAACTGCCTTTGGATCCTCCGCAAGACCTTCAAATGGATACCCCCTGAATGCAGAAAAACCGTCACCCACGCACTCATAACCAGCAGATTGGACTACGGCAACGCCCTCTATACCAGAATCAACAGAACTTTCCTACACAGGCTACAGACCATCCAGAACGCTGCAGCCAGACTCGTCCTCGGAACCCCATGGCACGAACACATGACCCAACACCTACATAGCCTCCACTGGCTCCCCGTTGAGAAGAGAGTTACGTTCAAACTGCTCACCCACGCCTGCAAATCCCTCCACAACATCAGACCCAAATACCTCAACGAGAGAGTCTCCTTCCACGTACCCAAAGGGAACCTTCGCTCCGCAGACCTCACCCTCGCAGAGACCCCCCCGCATCCTCAGCACCAGAGCAGGAGGAAGAGCCCTCTCCTACATCGCAGCCAAGGCATGGAACGAGCTCCCAGTGAGACGCTCCCCCACCCTCCACACCTTCAGGAAGAACCTCAAGACCTGGCTCTTCGACTGAACCGGACCTGCACCCCCCCTCCCAGCACCTTGAGACCCTCACGGGTGAATAGCGCGCTTTACAAAATCCCTGATTGATTCATTAATTGATTCAAATAGCGATCAGCCCACATTTGTCAAACACTACATGATTCCAACTGTCTTGCATGACATGTGGACTATGCTCAATTAAATGAGGCATTTGGCATTTAAGGTGAGCAGTCAAAATATCGATTTTTTTACATCGACCTACAGTAATATAGAGTTTTTAATATCATAGGGACAGAATATCAATGTCAAGAATATCGGTGACCAGAATATCGACCTTAAGGTAAGTAATGTCGTTTTTTTTATATCGAAGTAAGTAATATCGAAGTTAGTAATATCGAAGTAAGTAATATCGTTAGCAAAAATATCGTTGTTAATAATATCGCTATTTATATTAGTGTCATGTATTTTAGTATGTATTTTATATGTATGTTTAACATTTTTTGTAATGTATTTTTATTATTTTTAAATATATGTATTAAATGTTTAGAAATTAGCAATTATTTTAAAGTAAATTTTGCGTTTTAGTATCAGAGCGGGTTGTGGGTTTATAGGGGAATAGGGTGGGAAGTAATTTAATTATAATTATTCCATTAATATGTTTCATTTATCATTATATTATTTTTAATTAATTTATTATTATTATTATTATTATTTATTGTTATTGTTTATTAATATATTCTTAAATAATTATTCATTGGTAATTTCTTTTTATTAATTGATTAATTGATAATTAAATTAATTATGTCCATTTTTATGTGTAGTGGGTTGTGAGTTTATAGGGGAATAGGGTGGAAAGTAATTTAATGTTATTTAAGTAAATATCAAGGGAGGGAAGCAACAAATGAGTGAAAGAGCTTAAAAACACATCATGGTGTGCTGAATAATAAATAAAAAAGTGGTTTCCTAAATGTGAGCAGTGGAAGGATACAAGTCAGAAAATAAAAATAATCAAAAAGGGAAGTACTTGAGGGAAGGGACAAATACAAGAAGAGGAAGAAAAGTCATTGAATAAAAAGAAAACAAATGAGAGTGACAATAAAGCCAAAATAAAGCCAGTAAATTGTAAGGCGTGGGCGGGCTGTAAACTCACTGCAAGTTCACAATACGTGCATCGCAACCAGGCAGCTTGTGCTGTGTGGTAGGCGAGGCCTAAAAAATGTCAGGCCATTTGGCATTCACTCACTCATGCATTTATTCATCGATCCATACACTCCCTTATCAATGTATTCATCCATCCATACGTCAGAAATTAATCTATCCATGCACTCACATATTTATCCAGCCACTCACTCAGTCATCCATCCATAGTCTCAATCTCAAAAGCATCCACTTGGTAGTTCACTTATTTCTACTTGTCCTTCCATACAGTAAATCATTAATTCATTCTTCCACCCATTTACTCTGTCTGACATTCAGTTTCAGTTTCAGTTTTTTAACGTCTTTATTTCGAATATTCTTCATAAAAGACAAAATATTTACAAACATACAATTAATAACAATATTACATGATCAATAACATTATATACGATATAAAAACACGTAAGACCTCAATTAAATTAGAAGTATACACAAAGACGGAGAAGGAAAATTATTATTATAAAAATACAATTAAAAGATACAACATCAATACTGGTCAGAGACACAATCTAGCAAAGTAACAAAATATATATAAGATGTTCATAACAAAATGTTACAAACTATCTTTGATCTTAATAACCAAGCCCATCCAAGGAATTTAGCCATTCCGATTGAGAAACATTCAGAAGTATTAGTTCTTAAGATGAATAGGGCTTCTCTGCTCGACCTGGTCTTTAGTCTATGGCAAATAGGTTTTAGCCACTTATGTCGAGGTTCACGATAAGCATTACAAACGAACAAAAAGTGACCTATTGTTTCTTTATGGATTATACAACATGGACAAAATGGAGTCACCGGCTTCTGCCAACCACTGGTAAAGGACCGTAAAGGCAATGTACCAAGACGGAACTGGAAATAAAGTTTCCTATCAGTGGTTTTAACTATTATATCCCAGAAACACTCTGTATGGGGGACTATTTTATATAGCAGAAACAAACCAGTCAAGTTCGGTTTCTCCGAAAGAGCAACGTATTCATCCTTGACCATAGACCAAAAGAGGGATTTAAAATCTTTCTTAGAAGGAAAGATATGGGAGCCCGGCTCAGACCACAACAGTGGGAGACCCATTCCTGAAAGAGTGTTTCTAATAGACTTAAACCAGGGAATATCACCAGCCCCCTGCTGTGATCTAACATCCTGAAGTTCTTGGGCGAACATGGCAAGTTCCGGTGTGGACCATATTCGTCTCCATAGCGCCACCAACCTATACTGGGCTTGATGTTTGAATGAATAAAGCCCCATGTCCATCAATAATGGCAGAGTTGGTGTTGATGGCGGGAGACTAACTAAATTTCGGAGAAATTTGTTTTGTATCCTATCAAGGACATCCAGGTCTACACAGCCCCATATATCCGCCCCATATAATATGGCAGAACTAATTTTTGCACTATATATTTTGAGGGCGGGCAACACCCTTTTGGTCATAGAGCTCCGCTGCTCCTTCACCAAACAACCGGATAAGCGCATTAGTTTCAAGCTAAGCGCTGTTATTTGCTCTTTCCAGCGTAATCTATAATCCAATGTGACATCGAGATAGGTCATAACTTCAACCTGTTCCAGGGTTGACCCGTTCATAATGACATTGCCCCTCTGTGCTTTTTTCTTTGTGAAGACCATAAATTTGGTTTTATTAATGTTAATTTCTAAATCGTTCTCTTTGCAGAAATCCACAAATTTATCTATAGCAACCTGCAAACCCTTCTGAGTTTTGGCCAGTATGAGTGTATCATCCGCAAATATTAAAAGGGGGAATTTACTCCCCCCCAACGATGGGGCGTCTGTAGGAATATCTGAGAGAAATTTAACCACTTGATTAATAAAGAGTATAAAAAGGGTAGGGGCCAGGACACAGCCCTGTCTCACTCCACGAGTCACCGGGAAGGTTTCAGTAACCTGGCCCTGACGACCCCACCTTACTCTAGCAAAGTTTCCCTCATGCATCCTGATGGTAAGTTCTAAGAGCGCAGGAGGAACACCCATCTTTCTCAGTGCAGCCCACATCTTTCCTCTAGGGACCAAATCAAACGCTGATTTGAGGTCCACAAATGCAGCGTAAATCCTGCCGCCTTGCAGAAACACAGTTTTCCAATAGATCATAACAAATCTTAAGATCTGGTCAACTGTGCTAATATAAGCCCTAAAACCAGCTTGTAGTGGGGAAAGAATGTCAACTTCGACCATCCAAGTGTCAATTTTTCCTAAAAGCATTCTAGCCACAATTTTTTGAAGGGCATCGATAAGACTAATTGGACGGTAATTTCCTGCATTAGTTTTGTCTCCTTTTTTATACACGGGAAGGATCTCTGCCCCTTTCCATGAATTTGGAATCTCCAACCCTCTGGCTATCGCATTTGCTAGGGTGGTTATATACGGAACCCAGTGCACCTGATCATACTTAAAAAGGTCCGCGGGGACACAGTCCATACCAGGAGCCTTACCGTTCTTAACCTGTTTAAGTGCAGCTACAGTATCCAATTCTGTAAAAACAACGTGGTCAAGTAAAGGCGCCGCAGTCTGAACACTGGCATCTTCCCAATATTGGGAGATCCGTACCGTGTCACTAAACTGCGTCGCGTAATGTTTGACCCATTGTTCTGCAGACACGTGGTTAACAGGTGTTTTCGAGTCCCCAGTCCCACCCCACTTCACAACCTCCCAGAATTTTTGTTGGTTAGATGAGGTGCATGCTTGATATAAATCTAACCAACGCTGTTCATCCCAGTTGGTTTTTGCCACTTTAAGTGTTTTTTTATAGTTAACCCTAGCTAGCCTAATATCTATGGCTGACTTCAATTTAATAGCATCAATTAAGGTGCTATGTGCTAACCGACAAGATTTATCGTACCATTTGGTCCTAACTGGTACTAGACTATTTTTCCCTCCTTTTGTGGGTTCGTTAAAAAAAGTTTTTATCTTATTAAACAATGTCTCATGGATCATCCCTATTTCTTCCGGGGAGGTACCTTCATTAAGTATCGGTACCATCAGATTAGTGGCTACTGAGACCTCCACCGCAATCCTTTCTAACACGGTAGGATTGTCTATAAGCCTAGTCCAGCATACTCTTCTACAGTCATTCGTGAGAACAGCCTCAGCTGTAACAGTAGTAGACACAGAATCCAATCTGAAACCCTCATTCAGTATTAGTTTAATTGCCAGAGGGTTATGGTCGCTTTCAGGTCTTTGGACTACTTCCATATCCTCTAGGATTTTCCAGAATTTTATCTTTATTAAGAAGTAGTCAATACGACTCGAATACTTGGAATTGTCAAAAGTGACCTTTCCCATTGGATCTGATTTAGTTCTACCGTTAGCTGCACGCAAATCCCATTCAAGACAAAGGCCTAGCCACTGCATTGCTGCCTCAGTAACCTTTTTGATGGGGGGGATAGATAATGGTGGAATATTCCAGATTTGATCGGATTCCCCATATCCTTCATTATCAAGATTAGGAAAGGGTTCAAAAGAACAATTAAAATCACCAGCCACCATTATACAATTATCACAAGAAATTGTGTTTAATAAGCAGTCTAGATCACTGGCTGCTCTCGCAGGCTTCCCACCAGGTAGCCCTCTTGCATATATATTAATCAAAGAAAAAACCTCTTTATTTTTACCCGACAGTTTCAGGGCGAGAATATCACTACTTAAAGTAGGAATTTCTTCAATTGTAAGGGCTAGAGATTGCCTGATCCAAATAACCAAACCACCTGAGGGACGGCCTTTTGGTCCTTTACAGGCTGGTATATGATAATTGAGATAACCAACCCGAAAAATGGCAACAGTTGACCAACTTTCCTGAAACATAATAACATCAAAAGAATCCACAAAAGAGCCCCAGTCAGCTTCGGACATTTTCCCCGACAATCCCGCTATGTTCCATGACAGGACTGTAAGGATCTTATTTGTGTCTTTCAGCAGGTTGTTGGGTAGGTTAGTAGTCTCCTCCAATGCTAGAGGACTATATATGGGATTCAAAGGTTTTACCCCAACTTCCTCCCCTTTGGAATTACCACTCAACCCTGTTGCCATCTCAGCCCTAAGAGATGGAACAGGGTTAGGGGAACTCGGTACAACTTCACTCCGCACTGGATTCAGCATTGGATTATCAAGTCAATCCACATCTTCCAAGCCGGTCAGCGGAGCAAACCGGTTTGTGAGTTGTGGATAAAACAAAGGATAAGCTGGAGTGTCTAAATGAAATCTCCCTCTTGGCCTGTCTCTTCTAGAATATTGAGGTGGGGTATGGGGACCGCTTGTGCAAAAAGCGGGATAAAAATAATTCAGCAATAAAGTTTGCACATCCCCAACTCTACCAAATCTAGGTTCTCTGCCAATAAAATTAGCCACCCATGATTCTCTAAAATTAATCACCACACAGTCCCCTTCAAGATCTTTCTTACCGTAACCTATCCAATCCACCCTTCTAACATTAAGAATTTCAGAATACGTATTGGGTGGGAGCGGGCGATTTTTGTTAAGCCAAAATGTTACCTTATTGTGGAGGTCCATGTGTGTTTCTCTTTTGCCTTCAACTAATGGAGCCACCCCGGTTAAAATGATGGTATAGGGCTGTGACTCCGGGGGGAGATTAACACAATGTTTCCTCGGGATAGGTTTAAAAAATGGCCGAGGATTATGTCCATGACTGCTAGGTGTTTTCTTAGGCTGGGGTAGCTTTGTGGCCTTCTGTCTAGGTGTAACGCCAGAGCTAACTGTCGTCTTAACGGCCGATACTGAGGTTGGTTTCGGGGATTTTAACATATGAGATCCCGCCTTTATACTTGACATCCCTGCTTTTTTTCTATTTATCGGTTTGGATTTCGGTGGAGATTTCGGTGGTGGCGGAGCGATGGTAGTCACACCTTTAGGGATAGGACTGTCTAACTTTTTGTTTAATGATGCTATATTCTCTTTAAACAGCCTATCCAAAGAGTCCATTTTTTCATTCAGTAATCTTGTCCTTTCTAATAGCGGTAAAAGCAAAGACTTCATTAATAACTCTATCTTTGCCAGGAGAATACCTTCTACAATACTTACAGTGGTATTATGATCTTCGGGTTGACTCACCACGTTAGTGTTACACAGCCGTGTAGAAGAATCAATAGTACTTCCCACTCTCTCATTATGTTGAACTATGAGGGGAAAATCTAGCCTTTTGCGTTTCCCAGGATTCTGTGGGGGAGAAAGCTGTAAAATGGGGGGGGAGATCACATGCTCCTTACTAAGATTTAAATTAGGTGAGTCCGAGAGACCTGAATTCCCTCTAGACTGATCTAGCAAAATGGTAGTTCCACCGTTAAGCATGTTATCGTGGACAGTGATAAGTAAACTATCTTGACCCACCTCCACCATTTCCCCTATTTGGGTCTCAGGAACAGTTATAGGCACAGGATCAGAATTAGCAACATTGCTATCAGAATCTATAAGGGAGAGCGAAATAGGGGAAGCTGCCTCACTAATTTTCCCAAGAGAAGATCGCTTGCCTGTAATTATATCTAATGAAAGGCGTTTTTCAACTATAGCAATTTCTTTCTCCAGTATAGCTGTAGAGCGTTTAAAAAATTGGTCAATTGTACCCGTATAAATGCCATTAGAAGTAGAGACCTGGATCTGCCTCTTTTTTCCAGATCTTAGGGTCATCTTTAAATCAACAAATAACCAAGTCAATAACTCAATAAAACGTGTATATGGTAATCAGTAATAGATCTAGGCTATTATGCAAACAATGGGAACACACGCCTAACAATGGTTAAATGCAAAGATAAAAATATGAACATTTACGTCGACAATGTAAAAGGACCATGTGTAGTTTGGGCGAAATGTTTTAAAATGTTAGGGAGGTGGCCCAGCCCAGCCGCTACCAGCCCCGGACGGCCACAGACGGCCCGCCCTTTGCCCGGGCTTAGCCCCGGGCGCTCCCGCGCGCTCCCGCGCAGCGGGGACAGTGACTGGCTATGAGCTAGTACGTGGGCGGGACAGGCAGGGAGAGCGACCCAGGTGTTACGGGTCAGAACCTCACGCAGGGACTCCTGGAACACTGAGTCCCTGCGGGTCTGCTCGCAGCCCCGCGGTCCTGTACAAGCGCGCGCAACCACGCCAGCAGCCCAGCACAGACTAAGGGAGGCACAGTGGACAGCCCAACAGCAGCTTCAAGGGTCCAGCAAAAGTCCGGGGGTCCAAGGCGACGAAGCGGGACCCGCGAAGCGGGTCCGGCGAGGAGTAGCAACAGGGAAGAACCAAAGGTGAGTTTCCACGCTTTGAGAGCAGGTGTTAGTCCCAAAGATTACCTCTGACACAGCCCTTCTTAATGACTGATACGTGGGCGGGACAGGCAGGGAGAGCGACCCAGGTGTTACGGGTCAGAACCTCACGCTGGGACTCCTGGAACACTGAGTCCCTGCGGGTCTGCTCGCAGCCCCGCGGTCCTGTACAAGCGCGCGCAACCACGCCAGCAGCCCAGCACAGACTAAGGGAGGCACAGTGGACAGCCCAACAGCAGCTTCAAGGGTCCAGCAAAAGTCCGGGGGTCCAAGGCGACGAAGCGGGACCCGCGAAGCGGGTCCGGCGAGGAGTAGCAACAGGGAAGAACCAAAGGTGAGTTTCCACGCTTTGAGAGCAGGTGTTAGTCCCAAAGATTACCTCTGACACAGCCCTTCTTAATGACTGATACGTGGGCGGGACAGGCAGGGAGAGCGACCCAGGTGTTACGGGTCAGAACCTCACGCAGGGACTCCTGGAACACTGAGTCCCTGCGGGTCTGCTCGCAGCCCCGCGGTCCTGTACAAGCGCGCGCAACCACGCCAGCAGCCCAGCACAGACTAAGGGAGGCACAGTGGACAGCCCAACAGCAGCTTCAAGGGTCCAGCAAAAGTCCGGGGGTCCAAGGCGACGAAGCGGGACCCGCGAAGCGGGTCCGGCGAGGAGTAGGAACAGGGAAGAACCAAAGGTGAGTTTCCACGCTTTGAGAGCAGGTGTTAGTCCCAAAGATTACCTCTGACACAGCCCTTCTTAATGACTGATACGTGGGCGGGACAGGCAGGGAGAGCGACCCAGGTGTTACGGGTCAGAACCTCACGCAGGGACTCCTGGAACACTGAGTCCCTGCGGGTCTGCTCGCAGCCCCGCGGTCCTGTACAAGCGCGCGCAACCACGCCAGCAGCCCAGTACAGACTAAGGGAGGCACAGTGGACAGCCCAACAGCAGCTTCAAGGGTCCAGCAAAAGTCCGGGGGTCCAAGGCGACGAAGCGGGACCCGCGAAGCGGGTCCGGCGAGGAGTAGCAACAGGGAAGAACCAAAGGTGAGTTTCCACGCTTTGAGAGCAGGTGTTAGTCCCAAAGATTACCTCTGACACAGCCCTTCTTAATGACTGATACGTGGGCGGGACAGGCAGGGAGAGCGACCCAGGTGTTACGGGTCAGAACCTCACGCAGGGACTCCTGGAACACTGAGTCCCTGCGGGTCTGCTCGCAGCCCCGCGGTCCTGTACAAGCGCGCGCAACCACGCCAGCAGCCCAGCACAGACTAAGGGAGGCACAGTGGACAGCCCAACAGCAGCTTCAAGGGTCCAGCAAAAGTCCGGGGGTCCAAGGCGACGAAGCGGGACCCGCGAAGCGGGTCCGGCGAGGAGTAGCAACAGGGAAGAACCAAAGGTGAGTTTCCACGCTTTGAGAGCAGGTGTTAGTCTGGCAGGTGTTAGTCTGACATTCACTATTCAACCGTATTTTCACTTATAAAAAAGCCAGTCCAAATGGCCTGGTGATTTTTTTTATGTGGGAAGAGAGTGCTGTGGCCAGCACTGTCCTAATCCACCCTCACAGTGAGATGGATGAAGATGAGGCAACCGAGCAACTGACTGACTCCCAGGCTTTCACAAAGGGACCAGGAGACAACTGAACTAAGCAACTGACTGCCTCCCAGGCTTGCACAAAGGGACCAGGAAACAGCCGAGCAACTGACTGCCTCCCGGACTTGCACAAAGGGACCAGGGTGGGACTGGGACAGAAAATAGGCCCAGGCATTACCATAAAAGTGGCCCCCATTATTGAATGTGATAGTGGCCCATGTTTGAAAACTGGGGCAATTTTGAACTTGTAAAGACATGCTTTATCAATACTTTCAAGGTATGGAAAACTTCACGTATTTGAGGTTGCTTAAGGCAATGTTAATATCGGAGGAATCAACACAACAAAACAGTCCAGCAGGGCACAAGACAAGCAGACAAACAGCAAACAAGCATTTGCAACCCAATAGGTTTCACATTTACAAAACTCTCGTAAATGCGAGGCCTATTGCATTGCAAATGCTTGTTTGTAAAAGCACCCATAGGGCGCTTTCACTTTAACGTCAGCCATGCCACTTTCCTTCGATGAGACGCATCTATAGAAAGGGGCACAGCTGCCATTAAAGGGAAAGCGCACTATGGGGTGCTTTTACAAAATAAAGCATTTTTTGTCAAATTGACAATTAGGGTGCCGAATCCGATCCTGTATTTTTTTTCCCCTATGACTCGTATCCGTATTTTTTTACGTACGAATCGTACAAGTACCGTACAAACGGTGAAGTACGATTCGTACTTGAGAAATACATACGAATCGCGTCGGGAAAAGTCTACGGGATGTCCCCGGACAGTTTTACGTACAAATCGTAAAACTGAAGTCCGAGCGCGCAAGTATGATCCGTACCGCCCTTCCGAAGACACAAGCGCATGGGCAAAGCCCTGTACGGGGCGAATGCCGTACCACTCGTATCCGGGGACAGTTGTGCCCGGGATACGAGTCGTACAGGCCCCCCACCCCAGCCCCGTATGTACGCGCCGTACCCCCACCCCAGCCCCGTATGTATGTGCCGTACCACCAGCCCCGTATGTATGTGCCGTACCCCCAGCCCCGTATGTGCGCGCCGTACACCCACCCCAGCCCCGTAGGTACGCGCCGTAACCCCAGCGCTACGCGCTGGGGGTTCAGCGCGTACATACGGGGCTGGGGGTACTGCGCGTACATACGGGGCTGGGGTGGGGGTACGGCGCATACAAACGGGGTTGGGGTGGGGGTACGGCGCGTACATACGGGGCTGGCGGTACGGCACGTACATATGGGGCTGGGGGTACGGCACATACATAAGGAGCTGGGGTGGGGCTACGGCGCATACATACTGGGCTGGGGGTACGGCACGTACATACGGGGCTGGGGTGGGGGTATGGCGCGTACATACGGGGCTGGGGTGGGGGTACGGCACGTACATACGGGGCTGGGGTGGGGGTATGGCGCGTACATACGGGGCTGGGGTGGGAGTACGGCGCGTACATACGGGGCTGGGGTGGGGGTACGGCGCGTACATACGGGGCTGGGGTGGGGGGGACTGTATGACTCGTACCCCTGGGGAATCAGCTTTTACAGCTGTTTTTGGCTCCCGTCAAAAAAGAGCCCTACGGAGTGCCGTAGGGACGGATCGTACTTGCTGGTCCGTAAAACGCTGCTTACATTCGTACGGACGGCGCGTACAGGCTGTTCCGGAGATGATTCGTAAGGTAATTTCCCCCGTACGGTCTTTTCTACGATTCGTACGGAAATCGCCTTTCTGTAAGAATCGTACTTCCTGGGTTGTAATGACAGTTTACCGGGTACGCATCGTACGGAGAAAACGCTCCGTACGACGATTCGTAGGGCCTTTTTACCAGATCGGAATCGGCACCCAAATGTTTCTTTTGTAAAAGTGCCCCACTCCGCAATTTTACTTTAATGGCGGCCACGCCCATTTCCTTAGATGCGGCTCGTCTAAGAAACGGGGCGCGACCGCTGTGAAAGTGTGACACGAGGCAGTGTAAAAAAAAAAGGTAATTTTTTTTTTAAAAAAACATGCAGCCACCGTCGGCGCCGCAAAAAAACTAAAGGCACGTCTGCTACTGTATGAGCGTGGCGTGCCGTGTTCTGAAAAATTGGGCACTCACTGCCTGATTGCCCTATAGGCCAGCTCGAAACGAGACCAAGGCAGGACTCGGAAACAGGTTCACAAATTATTGAAAAGTAGCGGATCTACCACAAAAAGGAAGCAGATTCAGAAAAAGAGGGACGAGAAGCACACAGGAAGGAAAACAGGAGGAAACAGACGTAGGACTGTGGGAGGCAACGAAGAGGCACAGGTGCCGAGTAGAAGCATTAGGAGCAAGATAATGAAGATAATTTAAATATGATGCAGAGAAAATTAAATTTGCGAATAGAGGAATAGAAAGCAATCAAAGTTGAAGATGAGGAGATGTAAACCGGGGTAGGAGAGGTAACTGGGGAGGGAGAGAGAAGGTGAATTTCAAACATTCTGGACTAATTGTAGCTGGGGAGTGGCAGACTCAGACAGAAAATAGGCGCTGGTGCCAAATTCAAGATGGTTACCATTAGCGAATCAGATAGCTAAAAAAGTGGCCCTCAAATCAGGAGAGTTTTCAACTTGTACCAAAAGGCTGAACAGGTAGTTTGCAAGATATGGGAGACTGCATGGATTTTATCTTGCTGCGGGCAATGCTTGCGGTAATATCAGGGAAATCAAGAATAACAAGCATTTGCAATGCAAATAGGTCTTGCATTTGTGAGTTAGAGCTATTGACATTGTAAATGGCAATGTTTTTTATCTACACGTTTTATTTTTGGAGTGAATGTATGTAGTGTGCAAAATCCCTTGGAAAGGTCCTGCACTTGAAAAAGACGCAAAGTGTGGATTGTGTCAACAATTGCTTGGCACGTACCTCATGGGTGAAGTGTCGCCACACATGCACACTATGGTGCTTTACTAATGCGAAACTCATTAATAAAAGTAGTGCTTACAGACTAACCAATGCGATCGGGATCGGAGCATGTGAATCCGAATCCCGGCATTTTCTAGACTATTTGACTCACTCTCCAGCGTCTTGGTTATCCCCCAAACACTGGGAGGCAATGAAGTTTGCCAAGGGGGCGGGAGGCAGGGGGGCTTCGGGGGTACATGAAAATGTATTCATTGCCTGCTTGTCAAAGGTCGCCCGGTGCTATTAGTTAAAAGTGTGCCGATTTCATTAAGATATTAAGAGTACTTTACTCGCATCTATGAGAAAATCGACATTAACTAAACAAAATGCCAGAATGCGTGTCAGTTTTCTCAGTGTTTTAGACAGTACTGGTTGCTTAGTTTCATTGCATTAATTTTTGTATTTACTCTTTTACACAGCATCCAAAGTAGGTTACCTAACCCCAGAGCCCCGAGTTGTTAAATGACCCATAGAAGGAAGTGTTTTACAGTTGAGCAAATTTGTCCAAATGTCATTTTGGTAGTGCCATGGAATGATCAGCCAATGAGGTACTCGATGAGCAGGTATTTAACTACATGTTCAAAACGTACGGTATTGTTGCTGTTGTTTCTTTGTACACAACCACCTCTCTGAATGTGTTTATTAACACAGAGCTTCATCTACCAGACAGTGCTCACAGAGGGGCGACTAAAGCACAGAACAAAATGTATTAATTTATCCTTAGTGTGAAGGCACCCGGAAGGCTTAGGTGCCCACCCGGAGAGGCTAGGGATCCCAGCACTTCTACAGACTCTGCCGTGCTCCTCTGCACCAGCAGGGCACAGCACAGAATCTGCCCCTTCTGCTAAGAATAGGTGAGGGGGATGAGGTTGGGGCATGCGGGAGTTGCCAGCAGATTTCCAGGTTATTGAAAGTGATGATTCTGACGTGAGGCAATGGAGACTGACTTTGTCTGTTTGTCTGCACCAGTCTATTTATCTACCATTTACTAGGCTCACTGTCATGTATCCATTCATCTCTCTTTGTTAGAGGTGCGCAAGCCAATATATTCATTAACAGGTAGAGCCAGACGGAGATGAGCCAAGCGTATACGAGCCAGTGGGCGAGCCGTGAAAATGATCGGCATGTTAATCATACAGTAAACATGACGTAAATGTGCGATAATGTCTCTTCAGAATTCAAAAAAGTGCATTTCTTTAGCGTGTCACCTAAGTACACAAGATTATAGCACTGAATTGAGAGGAAGTTATTAAAAGTGCTCGTTTTAAGCATGAGTTAAAACACTGCCGCTCCTCCCGCCCGACAACAATGCCATTTGTGAGCTAAGAGGCGTCAGTTGCCATTCATACCCCGAATGTTGCCTAGAGTCTTATTATATTTAGAGTAACATTAAAATCTAGTTCATTAAACACAAGAAGTTTTTGCACAGCAAGCATCTTGAACTCGCATTTTTCAAGGTGGCAATAATACAGATGAAAACAGAAGTGCCGGCAGGCAAGAAAACACGAACGGGATTTGGGACGAGCGGGGGGTTGAGAAGTCACAGACCGAGGGAAGGGGCAGTGGGGTGGGGAGACAGGGAAGAAAATAGTGTTAGGAGTAAAGGGGCCAATAACCGTGGAAGGATACAAATGATGAATGAGAAGGGACTAACATGCCTCAAACCAATCGGAAGGCATCATTTAAGACAAAAGCCAATGGGCAGAGAGTGGGCTGAGCTTCCACAAAGCTTCCACACTACAGTATATACTGCATGCCTCGCAAAGCGATGGCAGCGCATTCGCGCAGCAACGCTGGGCGAGACTTAAAAATCAGCGCACCAGACCATAAAATAGGCACACAAACAGCCAAAAACAAAAACTGCCCATATACTGATCTATGAGACCAGTCTTCCGGCAGTGTTAGAGTGCCCTATAGGCCACTCAGACCCTGGGGAGTAGGGTATCTGGGTAAACTTAGAAGCAAGGAAGAACAGGCATTGAAGTGTGAAGGAACCGGACTGTGTAGTCAAAGTTTCTGAGCGGAAAAGGAATTGAAAGGTTTAACTTGGAGAATGTTGAACAGATTAAATCGACAGGATTAGACGACAACAGCAATCCGAGGTACAAAGTCGAGATAAGAGTTAACAAGCATTGTCATAGGCATAGGCAATAGGTCTCACCTTTGGGACCTTTTAAGTGTTTAGCTAGAGCTATTGGCTATGCCAATGTGTTAAGGTTATGTTGCAGAGCAGTGTGGCTGCTGTCCATCATGTTGAAAAGTTACAATAAAAAACATTTTGGTTCCTCTGATCCACTTCGCTAATGGAGTCCCTGACATTGGCTTCTGCTTATGTTAATGTACACTGGTGTACATAGGTGCAAAAATTGGTGTTTCAACAGCAAAATACGTTTTTGTGTGTTGGAGTGCTCCTTTACATTGGATTGTGGCTGTTTTTGCCCTACTGTTACTTATCCAATTCTACATCTAGTGCACATATTTTTAGTTGTCCTCATTGTTTGTTTATTTAATTTATGTATTTTGTTGGGAAAGAGTTTATTTATATTTTAACCCCTTAAGCGCGGTGCGGATTACCGCGCTGTGCTGCAGGGTTCATGCGCGGGAGGGGCCGTGACGGAGCGGTTCCGTCATCTGCACAGCGCGACCGACGCGCATGACGGAACCGCTCGGTCACACGCATCGAAAGGGTTAAATGGAAAGTGTTGGCCAAATTTTTTTTTTTTTACATGCGTTTGACTTTTCAAGTTTAAATGATGTATTGGGTACCTTGTAAAAAAAAAAACATAAAAAATCTCGCTCAGAGGCAAAGGTAGTTCATCTGTGAACTTATCGAGCTGTGGGCCCTATAAAACAAGCCTTGAAATTTTTGCACGCGGAAATGTTTTTCTTGCATCAGTAAGTCACAAACAACAATGGTGGTATATGCTGATTTAAAGCTTTCCTTGCATGTGGAGAGTAGTCATAGCAAAGACTGCAGCACTGTGGGAAACATAGGTGCAGTATTCTTCATTACAGTTACAGCCTGTACAGCAGAAATAGTAATACAAGCTCTACTGCACATACAGCAGCTGATCAAGGGGTAGGCATTGCCTCCCCTATATCCCAACAGATTGAGAGCCTTGCCCGCCTCTACCAGTCAAGCCCTCTGAGATCCAAAGGCTGGATTTGGGGGCTCTCTCCATTTGTGAGTAGAATCATTTGAATCCTTGGCAACTAGCATTCCGAAACACTAGGGAGGTCGCGGGAGGCGGCTGAAGGAGGAGTAGGTGGTTGGGTAAAACAATAAAGATCAGGAAGGAGGACATAGTGGGTCATAGGAGGCAAAAGCATTGGTAAATTCAAATCAGCTACTGAGGGTGATGGGGTGGTGGGTTAACATGTACTAAAGACGGCTGCAGATGCACTTTTATGGAATGCTTGCGAAGTGTTTCTGTGTAATGTAAGCGGTGCTCATGCAAAGCGCTTCAGGCCCTTTATGTAGAGTTGGCGCTACCTGTATACGTGAGAAACGGAAAAAAATAAAGGGCAGTGCAGTTCTGGGTCCCTGTTTAATGATCAATAACAATCTAAACCACCGTATCTAAGAAATGATAACAGCACCCATAAATGATGAATAACCTAGAAGCAGACTTGACCATGCTGAAAGAAGAATGCAAATGAATTTAGGCCAACCAAATTGAGTAGTAATAGTGTTAAAAGGCTGGGGATGCTCTTGTATAATTACTAGTGTTTTCTGGCATCCAAGCAAAATTGTACCCAAGCGTAAGTCCAGTCAGAGTTCCCGTAACATAAACTCTCCTTTCAACACTGCGAAGAACAAAACCAAATACACATGCAGAAAGCAGAACTATCTCTCTGCACATGACAAATATAAACGTGCTCCCAGAGGAAAAAGTATTCTTTGAAATGACGCGCTAAGTAAACAAACCCTTGACTCAGCGAGTCATTTCTGATACAGAGGTAAAAGTTGAGTATCCACATGAGAAAATTATGCCCCATTAACTCCTCAGTTTACCAGCCTGGGAGCTGTCTTTGGAGAGAAAACAAAAGAATGACAGCCACATGGCATGAACTGGGAGGGACGAATGCTGAAATAAAATGTAAGCAGCTACAGGCCTGTTCACCCACAGTGTAACACGAGGTGGAAAAAAAAATAGTACCCCCACGAACAGATGAACACAACAAAGCGTAAATACCTTGTTCTTTGTCCCCGCTCCTTGGAGGAAAAAGGAGGGACAAAGAGGCAGGACTGGCCACTAGCAAGCAAGGATTTTTAAAGGATATTGAAGCCAACAAAAGAGAAGCCTGGGAATGACTTTAGGCCCACAGAGATGTATATTAAAGTATACAAGAGGTCGTACACTTACGCTCGACCTAAAAAGTATACAAGAGGCCGTACGCTTACGCTCAACCTAAAAATGATGCCAAGTTTACAGGCAGACAAATAATTTTATGGGCCTGTTTTCTATCGCTCTCCGGCCTTGCAAGGAACAAACAGAGCTCTGGAGAGATGGAAGCTCGAGGGAGAAAGAAAGTCTGAAGCAAGGAGGAGACTGGCAGAGAGAAAGTTCTCCGATGCCGCAGTGAAGACGTACTACAACCAGGCGACATGTTATAATCAAGCTTTACCCTTTCGGTCACTCTGTTTGATCTCAGGCAAATCACGTTGATTCCCCGTTCCTCAGATCCCTTGATAGTCAAATTTGAGAGCACTAGGACATTTGTTAGGTTCCTGTAGTAAGAGATGAATTCACGTTAAATAGGGTTCGAGTTGGAGGTTTCCATAGTCCAGTATTTGCTAATACCGCAATCAAATAAGACCACAGGGTTTAAAAAATTATTTTTAAAGAAGGTTTTTTCACAATAGTTGAGAAATTGTACACCTATCTTACAATCCAACTAAGCATGGGAAATGGGCTGTCGTCTGTAGCTGGGCCAATAGGTGGCGAATGTGGAACCGGACTTGAAATGGGAGTGGCTTGTTTGGGCAAGACCTGTATGAGGGAGAGGTGTGTGTCCATGGCACTGTGCCTACGTGTGTGTGCTCTTGTGCCTGCTTTGGTGGCGCTGACCATGACACTGTCTCTGTGCGCCTGCATGTTTTCTGTAGATCTCTGCGCCTGCCAGTGTGCCTCTTTGCTTCAGGGCGCAAACCTGAATTAACGTCTGCTTTTTTTGTATATTTTTTTGTGTGTGAACTTACAATATGCGCGTGTAGGGGCAATGTAGAGATTTTGCAAACGTGAGCCTCGCGGCTTAATTGTGGAAAATGAAGACACATCTGGATATTAGCTTCCCTGTCAACTTTGTTTACAGAAGTGCATTGCAAATGTCATGGGGGTTGTGTAAACTATGCCAGAAGTGCATTGTGGTAGGATAGTAGACACCTGCGAAAACCCGCACTTGCTGCTACAGGCACCGTGGCAGTCACACAAGTTACGCAATGGCTCCGGTAACTGACCGACTGATCTTGAGTCGCATTTCTCCGGAAAGGGCCAGCACTACAGCTGGTCCGCAAGCCTAAAAGCTGCCTCTAAATTTATAGAGTACTATTTACTGTTCATTTCTGTTAAGCACTCTGGGGCCCTTAGGGGCCGATCAGTGCCATATAATACTACAAAAAAATTAAACAATTATAAAACATAATCCCCTGGCTCTTTCCAGTAGGTTTTTCAATAATTCCTCACTTAACCAAAAAATAATAACTTTAATCACACAATACAAATACATTTTTGGGGGTCTCCTCTATAGGCATTCTTAGCTGTCTGCTGGCATGAACTATTGTTTCCAATACATAACATACACTTAGATTGGGTTTTGGGTCAGCCCCTTACTAATAATCGGATAGTTATTTTGTTTATTTCAGTATGCAGCTCACGATTTTATGGTTTTTCTCCATACTTCTGTGTTTATAACGCTCATGACCATTTCGGTCTCACTTTGCCATGACTGAATGGATTGTATCACTCCGCTGCGTACTTGAGAGGACTCTTTTTATTTGCTACTGAGCACTACATTGGAGTGCATGCCTTTCCTTGCTTTACTCATGTCCCCTTTGGCACCCATCCACGTTCTCTTTTTGCCCCCAATGCTCTTCGACTCACTCCGAGTCCTTTCCCCATCCTGCACCCCATGTTACTTACTGTGTTTTTTCGAGACCGTGGCAGCTGTAGCATGCTGCTGGCTTTCCTTTTTTGTGCTTTGTGTTTCTCATTTTTTAACAATTTTATTTACTGCTCAGGACAGTAAATATGTTTATTTTAATATCAGAGGAATCAACACAAAAAAACAGCCCAGCAGAACATAAAACAGACTGACAAACAGCAAAAAACTGGCCCACATACTGACCTATCAGGAAGCCCAATGGGCACTTCCTGATGGGCAATCAGGAAGTGCCCAATGGGCTTCCTGATAGGTCAGTGTGTGGACCACTTTTGGGCGGGGTCAAGGCAAGACTCGAAACCAGGCTCGCAAATTAGTGGTGGAGCCCACCTCTGATCACTTGAACAGCTCCAAATCTAAGAGCCGTATACAGCCTGTGAGATGCCCTCACCCATGGGCCTTATGCCCTAGGAGAAAGACCAGGGAATATTTGCATTCTGCCAATCAATTGAACCATACAAGAACCAATCAGGAGCAGGCATCCAAGGAGCCCTTGAACTCATAAATCATGGAACAAGCGAATGTGCAATGATGTCACGTCATTGTGGGAACTCCTCTTACCACTCTATCATACCCATTACTATAATATGAATGGCTGTATTTTAAAGTCAAAAGTGAAGTACACATTTTGCTCGACATACTCTTTATGCATTTTAATAGGTGTGTCCCCTGAATTTCGAATCAGCCATATCGAAGGACGGAATATTGAAGACAGAATATAAAAAATAAAATATTGACCGGTAAGTAAGTTTAGATTTTCTATACCTAACATCACATCAACGTACCTATGCGGTGCATATATCTTCAAAGTAGGTAGATGTGGAATTAGAAATAGTAAATCTATACTTCCCTATATGCACTAACCTTTTGATAAAACAGCAAAGAAGACCTACTTCTCCACCCGGATAAAAGAAAACTGTAACTCGGCCAAGGAACTTTTCAGAGTTGTGAAGGAGCTTTGCAAACCAGCTAGCCTGTCTCAAACCCTGCCTCCCTCTGAGGAAAATTGTGAAAAGGTTAGCGAGTTTTTCTCCAATAAGATCAGTACAATTTATTCATCATTCACCAATGACTCTTTTTTATCCCAAACCCACTGGGAATATCTACCTCCATACTCAGCTGGCACGACACATATGGGCAACTTCGCCCCTATTACAGAACTAGAGGTTGAAAAAGCAATGTCGGAAGTAAAATAAGGATCACCCTTAGATCCATGCCCCCACTACATATTTTCTCAGATCACTTCGACAATATGCCCCTATGTTACTCATCTCCTTAATAGATCACTGGACACAACAGTATTTCCAGAAATATGGAAACAGGCTGTAGTGACCCCCTGCTGAAGAAAGCTGGAACAAACGTTCATAATCCTGAAAACTATCGGCCCATCTCCCAGCTCCCATACCTTTCTAAGGTTCTGGAGAAACTGGTAAACAGACAGCTGTCCAATTACTTGGAGACCAACGAACTGCTGGACTGTTCCCAAACTGGCTTCAGAGCCACCAACAGCACAGAGGCCACCCTTCTGGCGGTCCTCGACGATATAAGATCATCGACGGATCAAGGTAAAGCTGTTGCCCTGATCCTACTGGACCTGTCGGCAGCGTTCGACACGGTATCACACGACCTTTTGCTGAAAATCCTCTACGAAAAGGGTATCCATGCCAAAGCTCTCCAATGGCTTAACTCTTTCCTGAAGAACAGAACCCAGATGGTACAAATGGGTCAGTTCTTCTCGAAAAAAAAACCCCATCAGCTGTGGTGTCCCCCAGGGAGCTTCCCTGAGTCCGACACTTTTCAATGCCTATCCTTGGCATCGATAAGCAGGAAATGGGGACTTAGTATCTGCTCCTATGCAGATGATACACAGCTGATGATCACCATAGAAGACAGACATGAGGATACCAAGGTCAAGCTAAATAATTGCATTTCGGAGATGGCAATATGGATGACTAAACACTGCCTCAAGCTAAACGCAGGGAAATCAGAGATACTGCTCTTTGGTGGAGAACATCTAATCTGGGATCCAACCTGGTGGCCACAATCCCTGGGATATGCCCCAGCACCCAAACAGTGCGCGAAAAACCTAGGCATAACCATCGACAACACTCTGTCCATGCAGGACCATGTGCGGGCTCTGTGTGGAAGAGGTTTTGCTACCCTAAAACTCCTAAGAAGGCTTTTCCCATGGATCCCCCTAGAATGTAGAAGGACGGTCACACAAGCATTACTCACTAGCAGATTGGACTACGGCAACGCCCTGTATGTAGGCATGGCAGACTACCTCTTCTCACGCTTGCAGGTGCTGCAAAACGCGGCTGCTAGGCTTATTTGCAATAAAGGTAGATTTAGCTCTGCGTCCGCATGCATGAAAGAACTCCACTGGCTACCCATGGGCCAAAGAGCAAGGTTCAAACTGTTGAGTCATGCGCATAAAGCACTGCACAACGTCAGACCTAAAATCCTTCAGAATAAAATTGAATTCTATATCCCCACAAGATGCCTGAGATCAAGACACCAAGCATTAGCTAGACCCAAGCGCATAAAGAAAGTCAGAGCCGGCGGCCACATTCATTCTCACACCTAGAAGCCAAACACTGGAATGAACTCCCTCTGTACTTGCGCCTCTCCGAAAATTATGCTTCGTTCAGGAAACAGTTAAAAACGCACCTTTTCCCGATAAGTACAAGTAGTTGAAGACCCCCAACACAACCTACCACATGTTCCACTAAACAGCGACGTGATATCCGTCAGGATGAATGTCGCACTCTACAAATACAAATACAAATACAAATACAAATATTTTGTCCCTCTACAGTCGGTCCTTGATATTAGTATGCCACGATATTGTTCATGTCGATATTCACTAGTACAGTCATATTAATATATTTACTTTATACAATGTACCATATTATAGGCAAGCTACATATTCCTAGCTGTCAACTTATTGGTCTGTCACTGCCACAGAGTGAATGTTCGAGGGGATGCATGAGCCTATATTTAAGTACATGCATTTTTAAATATTCAATCATACCTGTCATACAAAAAAATATGGAATACAATGATTGCTATAAATTGTCCTTTATATTTGTAGCTGAGCAAGTTGATAAAAGTGACGACTTAGCATGTCAAATACATGTATTTGTGAAACATTGTACTGTGACTTGAGGCATGAGTATAGATTTCCGTCCAGGGCCTCTTGAAGTTCATCAACATGCTCTGTTTTTATTAGCGCTATGAGTCTATCCCCTGACTGTGAGAGCACTATATAAGACAACAAATAAACTAGATAGTGTCAAAAACAGAAACGTGTAAATAACTTTTAAAACTAATGCAAACTTTTGCAAATATCTTTTCAGCATATTAAGGAGTACTTAACTGGTAAAGAGTGAGACACGGGGGGATAAGCTTGATTCCACATTTAACAAATATTTTTAATAATATGTATTTTAGGGGATAATGCTGATGCTCTGATGAGTGTACTTTCTAACTTATGCCTCCTACCCCTCCTGGGTCATGGGCCATCAAACAGGACTCACCAGCCATCTCTGTCCTGAGCATTTATTTCAGTCTGACTCCAGGTGTAACCCATCTCCTTTCAGTCAGCCTCGAGGCCTCAGTGCCAGGTGTTTCTTGGCCCTCCTCTTTTCCTTTTATCTTTAGGGTTCCAGGTCAGGGTTTGCCTGGTGGTGTTTGATGTGGGCTTGCGGCCAGAGCCTTTTCATGATTTCTTCATGAGCAGGGAGTTGAGAAGTATGCTGCCAAAGGTCATTGCTGCTGATGGTGTTTGGCCAGTGGATTTGGAGTATTTTCCTCCAACAGGTATTGATGAAGGTCTGGACTTGGTTGGAGGCGGTGACTGTTGTCCTTCAAGTTTCTGCTACATAGAGAAGCACCAATTTTACGGGGATGTCAAAAAGCCTGGTTTTGGTTTGCAGCGTTGGGTCCTTGGAGCTCCAGATCTTCTATAGCTGAATTTCGTCAGCCCTTGCTTTGTCAATTCTTGCCTTGATGTTGGCTTCTGTGCCACCATCTGTGCCACCCTGCTTGCATATGACACTGACCATGTAGGTGAAGGCCTCAACCTCTTCTAGTGCATCGCCTGCAAGAGTGACTGTAGTTGTGCTGGTCATGTTAACCTTCAGGATGTTTGGTTTTCCCCTGTGGATGTTGAGGCCTAGTTATGCTGATGTGACTACCACATTCTCGGTCTTCTCTTGCATCTGCAAATGGTAATGGCAGAGTAGGGCCAGTTAGTCTGCAAAGTGCACGTAGTCGAGCTGTGTCCAAGGTGTACACTGGATCTGATTTCTTCTCCCTGCTGTGGATGTCTTCATCACCCAGTCTATGGCCAGCAGAAAGAGAAAAGTAGAGAGCAAACAACCCTGGCGGACTCCGGTCCACACTTGGAACGCTTCAGTGAGATGTCCTCCATGGACTATCTTGCAGGTAATTTCCTTGTAAGAGTTCCTGATGATTCTTATGAGATTATCTGGCACACCGTAGTGGTAGAGAACTTTCCAAAGGGTCTTTCTGTCCACGCTGTTGAATGTCTTCTCATAGTTAATGAAGTTGACATAGAGAGGGGAGTCCATTCCATCTACTGCTCAGTGATGATGCAAGTGTTGCAAACTGGTCTGTGTAGGATTTATCTTTGTGGAAGCTAGCTCGCTGGTCTCACAACTGAGTGTCGACTTACTTCATTCTGTTCAGGATGAGCCTGTTGAACACTTTGACTGGGGTTAATAGAAATGTTATCCCTATGTAGCTTTTGCAGTTACTCAGGTCACCTTTCTTGGCGATCATGATGCGATAACCCTCTTTCCAGGCTGATGGCACCTTTTCATCTTCCCAGATCCTTACAAACATGATGTAGAACATGTCTACTGATGCTTTAATGCCTTCAGTGCCTCTGCAGAAATGTTGTCAGGTCCTCCTGCCTTCCCATATCTCAGATGTTTGATGGCTTGCTGTATTTATTACTTGGTTGGTCTGCTGCAGTCGATTGGCAAGTCTTTGTCAACTGGCTGTATGTCTGGCAAAGACTGCGGCACAGGCTGGTTGAGCAGTTCTTCAAAGTGCTCCACTCATCTTCGTGGTTGGCCTTTGTTGCCTATGATTGTCTTCCCATTTTTGTCTTTAACAGGTCTTTCTGGCTTGCTGTATCTGCCGGAGAGTTTCCTTGTTATGCCATAGAGTTCTTTGTACTTTCCATGGCTTGCTGTTTCCTGGGCTTCTGTGGCAAGACAATCAATAAACCTTTGCTTGTCTGCGCTTAAGCTTCTCTTTGCTTCCTTGTTGGTTTTGGTGTATTCGCCTTGAGCTTTGCTTTTTTCTGCTCTTGTTTGACTGGTATTGACTGCAACTTTCTTCACCTTTCTCTCATGGATTTTGGAGAGAGTATCAGTGGAGACCCATTCTTTATGTTGATATTTATTGGGACCCAGTACTTCCTGGCAGGTTAATGTCACAATTTCTTTCACCTACTCCCACTGACTTTCTACTGGGTCTCTGTTGTCCTCTAGTTCTTGCAGGACTTGAAACTTGTTACTGAGGGTGACTGAGTATTCACCCCATTTCTGTGCATCTTTGAGGAGTGTGGTGTTATGTCGGTGGCTTTGATTTGTCGGTTCCATCCATGCTTTCTTCAGCTTTAGCTTTAGCTTGGCCATGACATGGTGATGGTATGACCCCATGTCCACTCCTCTCATCACTCTCACCTTCTGCATGGAGCTCCAGAACTTCTTAGCAATTAAGACATGGTCAATCTGATTCTCTATTGGATGGTCTGGTGACCAGTGGCAGCCGACACAATTAAGAGGTGGTTGGGTAGGTGTCGGGGTCGCGGGGAAGCGCGGGAGGGGGGAGCGAGCGTTGGAATAATTAAAAAACAAAAAAAAGCACTTACCTTAACCTACCAGCCGCCTTCAGCATTGCAGCCTGCCTTGGTGAACTTCCTTGTCCCAGTAGGCACTGGGGCAGCATCACAAACCTTCCTGAGCTGTCCTATCCTATTTCCTCCTACATGGATGATTAACCAGAAGACACTGACGCCTTCACCTGCAGTCTCGGTAGATAGGGCCATATATAAGGAGCCCCAGACATGAACAATTGCTAGGGCCCTGGCTCCATGGGCCACTGGGACATACCACCTATGCTAAAGGGGCAGGTAGGGGAATGTAGTATGGGTTCCAGTTTCCAGTCCCCTCTGCCAAGCATATAAACACACTCTTATCTCACTCGAGGTCAAGGAGGGTGAAGAATATGATTGAGATATTTTACCTCCTAACAACACTTACCAATTCATGTCCAGGGCGGGGGTCTGTCCACAGGGGTTTGAGAGTTCCGGTCCCTGGATTAGGCTAGGGCCCTACAACCTCTGCCAAATATTTTTCACAATATCTAGGTCAATAATATTGACCTGTATATACATCGACTCCACAATAATGACAACCAGCATATTATGCATGTATGCATATACAGGAACAGATGAGATGGGTGCATTCAGTGTGGCATGGCTGTAGGCAATGTAATCATCTAGAGGAAAGTATAGATGTAATATTTTGAATCCACATTTACTTACTTTGCTTTACATTGTCCAAAGTCAATACTGTGAAGGCAATATAAGTATGGCTCGATAATAAAACCAAGCAACCTTTCATTATCAAACTGCAGTTTTTGGGGTGGGCAGTGAAACACAAGGGCTGTGATGAATAGAACATGAAACATACATGCAGAAAAACTTTGAAGTTCTTGCACTGGGCCAAAAGAAACGTTTCCAGTGGCTAACAGATGATGCAGTGATGCAGATGGATTCTGAGTCTTTTTGGTTGCCACAAAAGTGACAAATAGAGCATTTGTTTTAGGGAATGCAGCTTTGTGCTCTAGGAATATAAGAAGTGCTCCCAGCACACCCAAAGTATGAAACCAGAACTTTAAGTCTGGTTTTAATTTTGAATAAGGACATTAAGCTCAAGTCCTAATGTAGGTGAAATATACTTATGGTCTGAGGTACACATGAAGGCCATGGACTGAGAGTTAACTAATCTGGGAAAAATAAAAGGTAGAATTTATGAGCGACAAGGGTATTTGATTACCTGCAAGAGGGTTTAACGATTGAGGCACTCTTTGATAACATCTATATAAGACTTGAAAGCCATGAGATTAAGTTCTAGGAACTCCACCAAAGGCCAATAAACAGAGTACCATTAAACTTTATGGGAGTAACACCTGTTTTTTATTGTGCTTAAAAACAGCAAATTGCAGCCAGAAAAAGCACTATTTCTGCCAAGCTATGGATGGTCATGTAAGACGAAAGGACGATTAAATGCCAGGACTGGAAAGTGGAGAACTTTTCTCCTTTGCTCAAAACTATATTTGGAGTCAAGCAAGAGGAAGCTCAATCTGAGGTTTGCTTCCACAGGTTTCACAAAAATCCTTGATGGCTCACAACAGACCTTTCAAAGAAGAGCATGAATGGACTCCAGAAGAATTCTAAAATGAGCCGAGGATCATGTTTCTGAATTTTAAAGCCTCTAAAAAAGTGATGAATTGTTCTGTGGAGTTGGGGGAGGTAATAGGTGCATCGCCACCCTTAACTGGTGAATTTCAAAGGTACTTCACTTGAATGTCATAACTATAATTGCCAACTTTTGTGGGGGGGGGGGGGTGATTTTTTGATTCATATAATTCTTTGAAGTTATTTCTATTTTTATTTAACAATAAATCACATGAGTTTCTCCAGTGAAGTTTTGGATTCTGTAATGATATACTGCCAGAAGCCTGCTTTTCAACCTATGGCAACCAACGTGCCATCTAGCAATGTACTGTTGCACTGCACCGTTTTCATTATATTTTTTGTGGGGAGTGTTGGGCACACTCATAGGGCCTGATTACGAGTATAGGTGGTATTTATCACACGTGATAAATAACAATACCAAAGGGTATGTTATCTCGAGTGCACTAAATACCACCTATTCTGAGTTGTTGGGGAATAAGATGCGGATTTTGGTGTTGGCACCAAAATCTTCATGATACGGTAAATATTGAATGGTTTGACCTGCCGAAATTTAACGAGGATTGAGTTATTAAATGCATCCGATAATAATCAGATGCATTAAATGCCTAACAACTCGTAATTCCAACCCATGCATAAACAGGAGTTTATGCACAAGTCAGAATTAACCACCCAACTCATAATCAGGGCCATAGTCTTTTTTTTTATGCCACAATTTTTTGTTACCTTAAATTTTGCCATGGGAGAGAAGCAGGGAATTTTGCTACACGGCTTCATAATTTTTCTCCAGGTGCCCACACACTTCTATAGGTCGAATGCTTTACAGCAGGGAAAGGCAGGTCTCCAAAGACCATTTTTGCAGTGTTGGTTCCTCCATAGGAGCGGAGGAGCTTCACCCCCAACCACACTGCTGTGTAGCAGGCATGAAAAAGAAAATGGTAATAAAATGACCATTTTATTTTTTTAGTCTCTACCAGCCGAACGGAGTGCAAGGGCAGGGTGGGGCCAGTCCATCATTGCTGCTGATTGGCAGCAGTGAGGAGTGGCCACTTCAGTTTGAAGAGCACATGTTGGTTGGGTCGGCTATCTTGCTACAGCCAGCCTGACATGCACAATTCAAACCTCTCCAATGGGTGGAGAGCAGCCACTGGCCTCCAGTGCCTTTAGGAGGGCTGAGCCAGTCTGCTCAAGTCAATCCAGACACTTTGCTCATGCTGCTTTACATTGTTAACAGCATGAGGGCAGCCTCTGGAGTGGATAAGGTAGTTGGATGTTGGACCTCGTGCTCGGAGGAATCTTGAGCCAGGGAGTGGAGAACATCGAGGAGCTCTGCAGTCTAAGGCAAGTTAAACTTGTAGTTTTTCTTCATAATTTTTTGTTTAATGTATGCTCATATAGCGCCCCACGATTTTTGTATGTCGCCAATCGCCCTGCTTTTTTTGGGTGGATTGACACCATTTCTAAGGGGGTCACTGAAGATCTGGGAAGGGGGTTAAGGATGGCACCCCCTTGAAAGCCACTAATGGAAAATAAAACTGAATAAACCTTCAACATGGTGAAAGCCATTCTAAAAGAAAAATTGGCAAGAACAATTTAAAGAAGAAATTAGCCAGAACATGTGTATACATGTTGGATAGTTGTCTCTCCTGAGAATAGTGGAAGGATGTGTCCCTTTTTAGTTATGCTCCCTCTTCGGTGAAGCTTTCTCACAAAGCCCTAAGTTCACCAATGGAGGTTCAGTTCACACTCCAAAGAGGGACTTGAAGAATGGGGACCACAAAATTAAAATGTGCATTTTTTGCTTTTTCAATTTCTGTATAGTGTGCATCACCCCCACATGCCCTTAGATTGGTTTTCTTTAGAGGTCCCGAAAGATCACAATATGGCTGATGGAGTAAAATGACTGTCAATCAAGTCCATACATTCCATGTCAATTTATGCATTTTGACACCTGTGAAGTTTGGGTACCAAAACCACAGAAAAAAATATTACCAAATTTAGACCATTTTAAAAAAGCAGCTCACAAAAACAATTGGGCTCTTTGTGCATGTCACCCTTGCTATCATTCCATCCATCTGTTTTGACGTCACTCCTTCCGAAGAGCTGTTAGTTGTTAACATGAAGCAAACTCACTTTGTCACATGCCCCACGAAAAAGTTGATCCCCACACCCTGACATAGTCTGCAAATATCATTCAATATTTCAAGGCAGCGCCAAAGTTGTTAGCAAGATAAATAGGCCTTTTAATACAGAGATACAGAGATACTATTTCCACCCCTGTAATACACATATGAGAGAGTGAGAGAGAGAGAGAGAGAGAGAGAGAGAGAGAGAGAGAGAGAGAGAGAGAGAGAGTTTGGGGTAGGGCTTAGGCTTGGGCAAATCTTTCTAATATGCATAGTTTCTAGCATTTTGCATTACACTCTTTTCATGAAATTCTACAAAATGACATCATTAATCCTCATGGGGTTGTTCAGGTAAAAACAATCTGATTGAGGGGATACTGGAACCATGCAAAAGGACAGAACTCATAGCTTATTTGTGGCTTTTGTGTATTTTGCACTTTTTTTAGTTCACTCCTTTTACTCACTAGGCAATTGGAGGCTCATTGGAGTGTAGGCTTAACTTCTCATTCTCACTTGCTGTTTTTAGCATGACGTGTGTCCTTGTATCATTTGTGGGTGCAAAGGCACGCTTCACATATGACGAAGAGCACAAAATGCCAGATTTGTATTTTTATCAATTGTTTTAACTTTTTCTGACACATCGCATAAGTGTACACATTTCTCACACTCTTAATGTGCATTCACAAGTGTATGCATGTGTGTGTATCATAAATCTCTTTATCTAATGAAAAAAATAATTTAAAAAGTTTTGCAAACATTTTCATCTTCTTTTTTTAAATGCCTCTCGTTTTACTTTTAATAAAACAGAATTTAGAAAAAAGATTGCTTTATTTAAAATCAATCATAAACATAATATTCTACTGACCCCAGCAGGCCACCAAGCATGTGATTGTAACCAATCGTAGTCTGTCGCAATTTGCGACCTACTTCATTAGCATTTTTGAAGTAGGTCGAATTGTGACCCACTAGGATTCTGTATTTTGTGAACTGAACTATAAATACTTCGGTTGGCTTATAAAATAAGGGCCTCATTTACGAGGCCCTAGATGCACTTTTGAGTCACCGGAGCGTCACTTTTTTGATGCTCTGGTGGCGCAATATACTGCCGCATATTTACAAGGCCATGCACAACCACTTTACATGACTTTTCATGGCCTTGTAAATATAGGCCCCTTTTCACGCAGAACACTGCATGAAAGGAGCATTCCATGGGTGTTGCTGTGGATGTTCCCATGCGACACCCATGGAACCTGACGCATTCCCAGATTTATGAGAAATTGTAAACCTGGTAATGCATCAGATTCCTACGCGTTCCAAGGGGAGGTGTAGGAGTGGCACAACAAGGAGAAATACTTTTATTTCTCCTCGTTTTTTCCTCTTTCTAATGCGTGCTGCATTCTGCCATGGCGCAAGGGTGTCTGCGTTGGTGTATGGCTGCTATTTGTTTGCCGGCACAGGGGATAAGGACAGAAATGCTCCGTATCTTGTAGATACGGCGCATTCCTGCCCTTTTCCTTTTTTGGTATAGGAGCCTGATGATCAGTTAGAGGTTTATGAGCGCTCATCAGAACTGAGGTCACATTTCTTCAGGGACAAAGGAGTCTTTTGGGAGGGCAGTGTCAGTGGAATAGTTTAAATTATGGAGGTGGGATGATGTTGCATCACAGGTAGTGGCCTTTTGGTAACTGATAGTTAGGTCTTATGATCCGTCAGGAATGTCCGAGGACAGTTTGTTATTTACGATGTTGAATCTGATGGTGTTGATCTTGTACATAAGGAATTGAATGTTGTTGATGATGTTGATGGCTTTTGCTACTGAATTGGGGACAAGGGAAAAAGATGGAGATCCAATGACTGAGTGCATTGGAAAGGGGTTTGATAATTATTGTTGGTTACCGGTATAGTTTTGAGATATCGATCAAACTTTGCTGTGGTGATGGTATATTTGTGCTCTCTGCAAGCAAATTTGATTGTAGAGACTTTCGAAAATGTTGACTTGAATAGTGTGAACTGGAAGCTACACTAACTGTTTTCCAGTTTGCTAATGTATCTTTTGAAGGTATTAAGTGCTTTTGTTTTTCAGGGCCCCAACAGTTGAGGTATGAGTTTTTTGAGTGAGTGAATTGGGTATGTCAGTTAGGGCCAGAAGTCAATTGTTTATGTTGGTGAGGAGTTAAATGGAGTTAGTGGAGGTTGGAGAAGAGGAGTGAGGGTGTGGTAGGGTATGTCTGTGGTGAATCACTTTTGAGCTGCCCTGAATAGGATAGTTTTGGGGGCTTTGTGTGGAATGGAATGGTGTGGTGGTCAGACCAATGTAGATTACCTAGACAGGTCAGAGATGGTGGTGCAGAGACAACCAAGTTTAGCTTGTTGATTTTGGAACAGGTGTGTCATGGTACATATAAGGTGAGTTTTAGTGAGGCAGTAGTATTTGCCAAACTATCTTTCATGGCTTTGATGTTGGGACAATCAGTGTGGTTGAAGTTGCTAAGGTATGTATTAGTGGTGCTGGCATGAAGCTAACCGTCTTCCTCTCTACTGTTCTCCACAAAGAGCAGTGGCACCGCTGATGGTTGGAAGTGGGGAAGAGAATTAGCCTGACGTATCTTGTGATCGCAGACAACTCAAGTAGTGGTAGAACCATTTTTAGAGTGGGGGTGCTAACATTAGTGTTGCATCACTGACCTCATAGGGGTTGTGAAAAATCCAAGCGGCACACAAAGAACAAGTGCAGCAAATCATGCACTGCCATTCGCAGTAATGATGCAGTACGCAACTGATGGTCAGAAATATATTACTAAAGCATAGTGTGTTGGTGGACTGGCCTTTACATATATGGCACATTCTTCTTTGAAATTACCATTACAGTTTTCAAAGACTAAGGGACAGATGTACGGTGCCTTTTCACACAGAATTGGACCTTTTGAGGATGCAAAAAGCTCTTTTCTAATGTATCAAGCCCAAAGTGAATCACAATTTGTGTTTGCAACCACGTATCGATTCAGTATCTAGAAGGGGCGTGTTTAGGGCCCCCTTCCAAATACAGACTCAAAGTGGGATGTATTAATGTTTTGTTACCGAAATGCAGCAGCAAAACATTCAAATTTTATCAATACCTCAAAGGAGGTGGTAACCCATTTCCAAATGAAAAGAGGTCGCTATGGATCCTTTCCCCTTTTTTATTGTTGAAAAAAATATTTTTTAAGAGTAGTCAGTGGTCCCAAATTGCAGCCTATCTTATTAATATTCATGAGGTCGGTTGAAGTCCGATCTACTATGAATCAGTAATTTGCAAACCGACCTAATATTGCATAGGCAGCTTTGTAAATTCCCACACTGGTCGCAAAAAAACTGGTAATAAATTGCGAACATTATTTTGTGACCAGTTGTACGTACATATGGCCCATACAGTTTTTCTGATAAAATTAACAAAGCACAAATGATTAGATGCGGTTTCAGTAAAAAGTTGTCATTTGCCCACCACAAAGAAAAGTGTCATGATTTGTTTTGAGCCTTCTAGAATCTTTGCTTCCGTTACATGTAATAATTGTTAAAAAAGCGCTTCCTTTGTGCTGTCTTAAATGCTGATCTATTTTGAGAAGCATATACAGTTCATTTATAGGTATTTAAATTTTGTTACATTTTGTTAAATTGTATTCCTTTCTTTCCAGTATGATTGTCACAGTGCTCATTTTATAAAATCCTCTCACTTTGCAGTTAATGGAAAAAAAGTAAACACCAATTTCCATGTTAAAAGAAAAAGCAGCAATTTGTCAGAAGACACAGCCTGACATTTGACATCTGTCTTTAAACACGCAGCAAATGTGACAAGATTAAAACTAAATTTGAAGACATCTTTATTGCTTTATTGACCAAATTGCTCCTATTCCACTATTGAAGGGTTGATAGGTTGTCAGTTTCTAACAATACTGTGTTTGAGTCTCATATTTGTATTCCTCTGTTTCTGCATTCAAGTCACATTATGATTGCCAAGGGTTCCATGGCCAACACAAAAATCAGCGGCAAGAGGGGACACCGCTGTCTTGTGCCATCCACATAGTACATGGACTTGAACTCTCTCTAGTATGATCCTTTGCAACCGATTGAGTAGGGTGCAAGGATATCCATTTAATCAGACTAATGTCCAGACCTAGCGTTTTCGATACAATGAAGAGATATCACCAGCTAATTGTATTGAAGGCTTTTCTAAATCCAACAATAAACAACAGGAGAGAGAGGGTATATCCACACTCTTGGTCCCCCAGGAACAATATAACAACAACAAAAGAGCGTGAGCAATCAAATGGTCGGATGTACCTTAGTACACCATGTGCTTGGAAAAAGGTGTGAAGGAAACAAAATCAATCTGATGAAAAAATAAAACCCTCACTCACCAACATAGTTGGTGACATGCTTCATCATAGGGTTTTAGCCAGAGTAGCCTTATGCATCTCTGGTGTGCTTCGACGCTTCAAATTAAGGCGGAGCAACAATTTCAGACTAAAATAAAGTGAAGTGATAAGTGTGAAAAAAGTGAAGAGCTTTTAATAAAAAACCATGTGTCGTACACCAAAACACTTTAATAGTGACGAGACAGGCATATGTTAAAAACTGTGAAGGATAATTCCTTCTGACATTTAATTTGGTCAGATGTATCCTATGGGTGGTCAGGCGGTCGACATGTTTCAGCTTATAAGGTGTTTATTCACTAAGCTTTCATCAGGACCTAAGTATACAACAGAAAAAAGCACCTTGGCGGTATAGGCTCGCTAAGGCCTACCCTAACCTCAGGTGCAGAGAACCGATAGACTCACGGTTCCAGCGGAGGTCTCCCACAGTTCTGGAAACAGACCTCGTATTTGTATAGGAGAGTGGGTGTGCGCTCCTTGGGCAAGAGGCGGATTGCGGGACTACAGAACAGATCATCCAAGTCCACAGCCAGCAGTCTGCACCTATAAGGTCCGCCGAGCCCAACAATACTGTGTTTGAGTCTCATATTTGTATTCCTCTGTTTCTGCATTCAAGTCACATTATGATTGCCAAGGGTTCCATGGCCAACACAAAAATCAGCGGCAAGAGGGGACACCGCTGTCTTGTGCCATCCACATAGTACATGGACTTGAACTCTCTCTAGTATGATCCTTTGCAACCGATTGAGTAGGGTGCAAGGATATCCATTTAATCAGACTAATGTCCAGACCTAGCGTTTTCGATACAATGAAGAGATATCACCAGCTAATTGTATTGAAGGCTTTTCTAAATCAACTGCTAATCACGCTGACCAGGGGACAGATGAAGGAAGCTCTTCTATCTCTCAAGACCACTTTGTGGATCTTGTAGCCTCATTCACTCCCTCTTCTTTGAAAACCAGACACTCAGTTGTAAAAGTTCTTATTCCAGCAATTCCACACGCTAGGCACTATGTGCAAAGAGCCTTTGTTCTCCCATAGGAAGTCTTAAAGAAGTAACCTTTTGAGTCATGCGAAATTAGCAAAATTCATCAAATTTCCAGCTGCAAAAATTCACGAAATTTTTTTTCTACAAGAAACTGGTTTGAGCACAAAATGTTTCAAAGGAGGCATTTCTTTTTCAAATCGCTCCCTCTGGCAGTAAATCATGTGATTTTTTAATGCTATGTATGCCCTCACATTAAATTTTCATTCAGATTCCTGTGAAGTGAATTACAAAAACATTCGAGTAATTTCATGTGATGTTTGCAAAATTTCACTAAAGTAAATTTCTCACACCTCTACTTAAAAGTAGACAAGGCGTAACTGAAAATTTCCGATCTTTTCCCAGATGCGACAACTTCTCCTTAGTGGGTGTTTTGAAAACCAAACAACAGTATTGGTGATGCTGTGCAACTATATTAAACTGTATAGAGAACTTGCTTTTGGGGATTTACCAAACCTATATCACCTACGTGAGATATAGGAAGCCTTGCGGCCATAGGACTGCCATCTTTTTATAAAGGTATAGCAATGTTACATTTCAATGGATAATGGGATGCAGTCACATAGCCTACAGCTTTGTTAGCACGCTTTCTGTTTGGGGGGTTAATGTTACCCTGTTGAAATCAAGTTCCAGTGCCAAGGGAAATTGCTAGAGTTGTTGCTCAGCTTTTGAACAACTCAACATAATTTTAAAAGAATTTGGGGGCATATTAACAAGGAACAGGGAAAAGTAACGCTAAGGGTGCTTAGCGTTAATTTTTTTAACGCCCGCTATCGCTGGATAATATTGCCTGGTTATCGCGTTATTAACAACGCTACCGCCTAGGCGATAAAAAATCCAGCTTTTAAGACTTACAGTATTCACAGAAGGCATTTAGGAGTCCTAAAGTTAGGAGTCCTCACTTTACTACTACTAAACTAAGAAAAATACTAATTTTAATACTTTCGGTATTCACAGAAGGCATTTAGGAGTCCTAAAGTTAGGACTCCTAACTTCTGTGAATACTGAAATGAATAAGGGCCTTCTGTGAATACCAAAACGAGTAAGTGCCTTCTGTGAATACCAAAATGGTAGTAAGTTTAGGATTTTGTCTTTAGTTAGTTCTGTGAATCGGGCCCCAAAACTTCTGAAAATAGAGAATTGGGTGTTGTTGTTTTCTTGGGACTGACAGTTTTCAGCTGGAATCTATAGACTAGAGAAGAAGGCCTAGAGCAAGCCATAAGCTGTAAAAAAAATAGAGATTCATAGAGAGAATGAGGCACAAAGAACGGTAAGAATGAGAGGTGACTGACTGATAAATGGTAAATCAATACCTTACACTACCGCAGAAGCTTCTAACAAAATAGAGCTACCCTTACAGCCCTGTAAAGGAAAGCAGGTGGGGAAGTAATTAAAACTGCGATGGTTAAACCCTTCAACACATGTTACTGGCTCCCCTTCATGTTTTCAGTGAGACTCCTTTTGGAGACTTCCATTTTGCGTATTTTATACCTGGAATCTTTTACTTCTGGAAGAAATGGGCGATTCCCAGTGAAAAGTTACTTCCCTGACTTGTGCAATTCGAAAGCAATCACTTCTCAATAAAAGCGGCTTATGTAAAAAATAGAAATGCAACCTTATGGAAATGCAAAAAAATACAGAAATAAAAAAAAAGAAACAAAAAAATAAAAGCAAATAGAAATACACAAGAAATATCATGCCCAGAGGAAAAAAACACGAAATACATACGGATATACAAAATAAAGTGTAAACAGTAAATACGAAGGAAGCTGATAGAAAACGTACAGAAATGCAAAACCACAGAGTAGAATACTTGTCACGTTAACACCAGTTCTTTTAAGCCTTTTTAATGAACAAAAAAAGCTCTTAGTGTAGGGGAAAACAACAAATCATTTATTCAGATATGGAGTAGACATTCCTATGTTTTCCCCTAATTTAATTGCTAGCTTTTAGCTATACAACTTTCTCAAACCAATCTTCAGTAGTCGGTTACGTGTCATCAATGTAGACTTGTCCGGACAAGTTCAAACGTTAGTAACATCCTCTTCCGAAGCAAATGGTGTAACTAAACAGAAAAGAACCCCACCACCATGTTTTGGTGTTCACCTTTTTTATAATACATCTGACATCGAACTTTTGAATAGCACCAACCACAAACTGGACTGCCTCTAGGCGCTTCACTAAGAGATGTCATTATGCAGGATGTAGACCCATTGGTCTTCTGGGGGCTCAGGGACGAACGGATCCACTACAGGAATCTGTGCTTGACCAGGTAGTCACAGATTCAAATGTCAGCAGCTCCCCTGAGTATGTTATCCTTCTGAGGTTGATGAATGAGCGTCATTAAGTTGGGTAGCAGTAAACATGTTATTCATCCAATGTACCTGAAGGGGTGAAAGTATGCTTTACAGATACTTGTCTTATGTTAGTTACCCAGTGACACTAATTTTCTCACCCAGGGGTGGAGGAAACTCTGAGTCATGTCACCATCTAATCCTATGTCGTACAGGTGCACCGGTCTCCGCAGCATTTGTTCAACGCGCTGCGCTAATCTACCTGGGGCCGTACTAAGGATAGGGCGCACTTTCCCTGTTTGTGACACTGCACACTTTAAAACAGGATGCACCGTGCACAAACAGGGAAAGTGAGCCCTATTACATAGAATGCGCTGCACCGAGGACAGCTGCAAATGTGCACTGCCCTGGGGGCAGTGCATTCAAGTGAAAAACAGAGCGGCTTTGAAGCAGTCGCTCCGTGTTTCACTGTGCACGCGGCAAACCTGCCTGCATTTTTTAGAGGGGAGAGAGATCCCCTTGCATGCAGGAGTAGTGAGTGACTGCACCTGCCTGCAAGGGAATGTCTTGGAGGCCCATATGACCCTCTTTCCCCCCTCCATAGGGCTACCATCAGGAGGCGCACTGACAATACATTGCTAAAACTTGTGTCATGGACTTGAGTCAGCAGATGTGGGTTTTTTTTTTTGCAGTTTTATATAGCCCAAACTCAACTCGAAGGTATTAGAGCACTTTATATGAGCACCAGTTACATTACGCAAGGACACATTCATTTTCTTTTTAGGCACGGAGAGTTTAAGTGATTTGCCTAGAATAACAGGATGTTGAGCAGCCCTAAGACTCGAACCTAGTTCCCCAGCAGGGGCAGCTCCTCTGCTAAGCTGCAGGAGCATCACCCCACTGCTTTCCAGCAGTGCAGAGAAGGAAAAATAAAATGATAATGACAAAATGTTATTATCATTTTATTTTTCCCAAGTGAAGCCAGTTTTCGGGTGGGGCGGGGATTGGCTGTCATCACAGCACAGCCAGCTGGGGGAGAAGTGGTGAGTGCACTTAAGTGCGCATGATGGTTTGGCTGGCCGTCTTAGGTCGGCCAGTCATGGGCACTTAGCATGTTCTCCACGCGGCTGTATTGCACAGCCTGGGTGGAGAACATGCACAACCTCCAGCTCCCTGTTTGAGCGCCGAACCATGGCACTCAGACCAATCACAACGCTGCTGTCCTGCTGGTGCTGCATGTGCTTCGTGATTGGCTAGGGGAGTCTGGGAGCCTGTGTGCTTCTGGTTCACAAAAGCAGAGGATGGAGGAGAGACGGAGGAGATGTGGCGGCTGGTCAGCCTTCCACCTGGCAAGTAAGTGGTTTTTCTTGTTTTTTTTAGCCCCCCCTTTCTCCATCCCACCACTGCTGCCCTGGAGCAACCTCCACTGTTCCCAAGTACCAGCACTTATGGCATTTTCAAAGCAGAAAACAGCACTACTTAATAAGCACAGTGTGAAATTGTAGAACATCAGCATGTTATGTTTTGTTTATTTGTACAGAGCACAACTCACCCAAAGGGTAGGTATCTTGGAGCTGAAGCAGGCGCTGTATGGGCGGAGCCAGGGTCAGGGCCAGGGCTAGGTCTTCAGTTCTTGGGGAATTCTAGAATTAAGCAGGCTGCTATGATGAGCAGAGGCTGGATGTTCCAGGCTTTGGAAGTGAGGTAGGAGAAGGATCTGGTTCTGCATATGCTGAGGAGGGATGGGTGTGGGAGTCCGGCTGAGCAGAGCGGTCTGATTAGTTTGTGGAAGTAGATTCAGTATGATTGCTACACTTAGATTTGGAAAGTACCACTTCTCATAAGGATGTATAGCTTACACTTTCATGAGACTGTGATAATGCTTCTCTATCGGAGTATTCCATCTATAGCCTATTTACCTTAGATAAAGAGAGGCATTAAAAGTGAGTAATTGATGTAAAGTGGGCTTCACATACTCCTGACCCGGGACACCAATTCTCCTGCTTCCACAGGGCGGAAGAGGTAGTGCCTTATTTCAAGGCCATAATGTTCTCCAACTAGTGGGATCCAAACTCTGAGCAGAGGGCTGGGCAGTGCTTAATTTGAGCCAATGGTTAAAGATGGGAGCCACCGGCACTCATTTTTGGGGACCTGCACTTACTTTTCCTCAACAGACCCAAGAGAAAGAAAAACACAAAAGAAGGAAAGGTGGAGGAAGAAAAAGGGAGAAAGTAGGAATGAAAAAAGGCCTGCAAGAGTGAGAAAATCAGGCAGGGAGTGAGGTGATGGAAGATAGAGGCAGAAGGTGGAATCAAGACTACGCAGCCTTGGTATCTGAGAGTTCTTATACTCGTCAACACAGGCTGAGGGTTTCTGGGAAAAACTATGTGCCCCAACACTTTTTATTTGACAAATTAACCACTGGGCCTGGGGAGGGTAGTGGGTTGGTCCCTATCGATTTGTCTAGTGACATTGGAAGTAGGGGTGCTGGGGGTGCAAAAACAGGGAGGCATACTGCTGGAAAATGGGCATAATGCCGCCTTTTAAATTATTTGTTTTGTTCAAACGCCTTATGCAGCAAATGATCCATAAACATGGAACGTTTTCTAATAAACTGCTGCTCTTTTCAGGAGTCTGACAGCCAAATGTGAGCATTTTTAACATGATACTGATGTCACTCTCTGACTGGGACACAGGAGTAAGCATAATGAGAAAGTCATGGCAGTGACGTCTTAAAACAGGGAAGTGAAAACCACCAACTTCTTGTTTTATCAAATCTATAAATGTTTTAAAAGGCCTGACCTTCAATTCAGGAGATGTTTCCTCCTAACATCTAATTATGGTGGGAAGAATATTTTTAAGTAAGGACACATTTCACCAGATCTACTTTTGGGGTGCAAAGAAACACTTTGTTTTATTTTGGTCTGTATTATGCATTGTCTTTTTCATTCTAAACGGACATATTAGCATGTTAGTACAGCACTGTATTTTGTGGCATACTTTTGAGTTGCATCATAGCAAAGCGAGCACATTAATAAATCTATTTTACATGATCTGTGGTATATATTATGCTGTTGTAGGCCAGATCTATGATGCTGGTTGCAAATTGTGACCAGTATTATAGTGACCGGTAAAGATTTTTAAGAACCGGCCTATGTATAAATAGGTCGGTTCCTAAAAATCCAAACAATACTGAGTCGCAACCTGGCCAACCTCAAGAGTATTAATGAAGTAGGTTGCGCTTTGAGACTCACTACGATTGGAGACCATCACAGGTATGGCGGCCTGGTGTTGTCAACAGACCACGTAATCAGTGGGTGCTTTTAAATAAAGCAATTGTGCGGCCTGTTTTTTTGTTTTTTTAAAAGGAAGAGACTACATTTAAAAATAAAAGGTATCTTTTTTGAAAGTTTAAGAGTCTACAGTGTTCTGATGGACCACTACCTACTCTTCAACAAACTCCTCCTTTTAGGTCTTGATAACTTTTCAATGTCATGCGACTGGATTTCCGTTGCAAAACACTGACACATAGCATATTGATTAGATATTTGGAAGGGTTGGCTACACCACACCATTTCCAGATGCCGAATCGGTATCCATTCACAATTCCAATTTAGGAGCTGGAAAAACTTTTGTGTCACCTAAAACAGGATTAGTAGATCTAAAAAGGCATTTTTATGGCTGCATATATCAAATCAAGGATTTGCAGACATAAAAACACTCAGTACATCTGGTCCCATCAGCCTATTTATGATATTAAACCAGACTTTCAGAGATTGTGGAGTCTCTGCAACATGCGCATGAGCACATACATTACCTTTCCACGTAAAATAATAATTGGTGCTAATCTGCTGGTTAATAGAGCGCTCCTTGTTCATCTATTTAACCCAAAGCTCTCATTAATGCATAGGATGTCGGAGACAAAGTGCCAATATACCATGATACATTTTTAGGTACCCAAAACTAAAACAAATAATTGCCTCCAAGATGGTAAGAAAGCATCAGGCAACTATTTTTTAAACTATACTATTGAATAGAAATATCAGTCCAATAATATTAGAGAATTACAAGTTCCCAATTATATTACATATAATAATTGATAGCACGTCAATTAGCACATATTTACCATACGTAGGCAGACAAATGGCAATACTTGATGACATTTGAGTGATCTGCAGATTTCAGTAAGCCTGATTTCAGTAAAGCTACAATACATTGTGGTAGATGTAGCTATTTGCATTTTCAAAATTTTGTTTAAAAAACTAATCAATAAACAGATTGTACAGTAAATTTTTCACTAAGATGAAGTCTTTGTTGAGTGAGGTATTTGTGGTACACAGCCATTAGAGCTAAAAGAACCAACAATGCAGAAGTTGGAGAATGGCAGCAGTGTATAAGACTAAGGGCCTCATCACGATGGCGGTGGGACCACTACCGTTAGACTTTTGTTGAATGTTATGTTATGTTAATGACGATTTAGTATAGCGCTAGCGACACCCCAAACGGATATCTCTGCATTGTAGCTGAGTGAGTTTAGAAAGCGGCAAGTCAGAACAACCAGGTTTTAAAATAAAATAGGGGAAGTCTGTTCCAATGGTAGGGGCAAGGTAAGAAAAGGCCTGGTCGCCGTATTTAGACGTAGGGATGCGGCGGGGTCTTAATAACAGTTTGTTTTCTCACCTTAGATGTCTACCAGGACAGTAGAAGGTGAGTTTCTTTTGTAAGCCTTTGCCAATCAGGGACTTGTGAATCAAGCAGAGCAGTTAGAACAAGACTCTTTCCCTGACTGGGAGTCAAAGTAGGGCTCTATGGGAAGGTGCCGACGGCATGCCTGGCGGTTGTTGGCTGATCAGGTGGGTAGCAGTGTTTCGGACAACCTTCATTTTAGAAAGAAGAGATTCATTGGACGCTAGTACTAGGACATTTTCATAGTCAAGAGGACTAATTATTAGTGCTTGAGTAAGAGGTTTCCTTGATCCCAGTGAAATATTCTCCTGACTGTCATCTATCAAAGATTCACCATCAACCCTTTCAAGGGCTTTTATAGAAGTGCGTGAAGATCACCACCTTTGACCATTCATTGTCTCAGCAATAAAAATTGCTTGATTCACTCTTAAATCTTACCACTTTTATCCAAAAGCCCTCAAATTCTGTTATCATCGGCAGCTAGAGCTTTACAACAGGATGAGAAATCACCTGAAACATGAGTCCAGCCAGTCCCAGAATGAACCAGAGCAAAGATTAAAATGTCCTCTGGAAAAAAGCACAGAATAAGAATGTAATTGCTAGTGGACGATTTTGCCAACCAAACCAAACTCTGAGGTGGTGGAGATATTGTCCGAAACATAACCTGAAACTCTGGGTGATGAGACAGTTGGTTTGTACATTGTGAACATTTTTAGAATCACACTTCTATGTGACTCTATGTTTTTGAACAACATCTGCGAGCACAAGCTCTGGGTAACTTTGGGCATTATCAGGGAATCGAACAAAAAGCTCTGTGAGACTGAACTGATCTACAGGGCCAGACTGGCCGTAGTGGGCAACGGACGTTTTCCCGGTGAGCCGGAAGGGTGGGGGCCAGTTTTGGACTGGTGGGGGCCGTTTTTGTTAATGGGGGCTGGTTTAGCAGCAGTGCTGCAAAATCGGCCTCCTGTAACAAAAGCGCAGCAGCAGTGTTTTCCACCAGCATATATCCCCCCTCCTGCCCCATGTGGGGCCATTCCGACGTAACTGCCAGGGCTGGTTTGTGGTCCCAGCCCAGCCCTGCTTATCTAGAGCAGATCTGTAAGTTTATCTGGGAATTATCCAAAACCAAGTTGTGGGTGTCTGCAGAAAGGAGATCAGTGCTCTAAATTCACAGGGGCACATTTACACGTTGTTTACAGAATGCAGCAACTAAATGTACTGCTTTGTGTTGAGCAAGAGGGCAAAACAGTGAAGAGAAATATTTACAAAATGTGTCCTGCTGCTGCTGTCATCCCTTGTTCTGCCACTCTAATTAGGCTGTCTTGCACAAAGCACAGCCCCACAGTATGGTGCATAGGTGAATGTATGCTTTCTAAGATTGTACTGGAAGCATACCCTCCCATTAAAATGTCTATGCCTAGACAGACTCAGAAGGAGCTCAGACATTGCTCACTGTGCCACTGAATTCAAGCTAGCCTGGCTGATGAGGGGTGATGCCCCGAAACCGGTGCCAGGATGCTTGTTTTCGGTCCAGGGAGGACCTGGCTTTGCAGTACGGACTGGACTGTTCCCATAAGGCACAAGGTCAAGACTGATTTCATATGGCTGGGTCCAAACTGGGGTTGCGTGGTGAGCAAAAGAACGATGGATTAAACCCGGATCTATGTGAGTGGGGGTGAATGTTTGCATTGTTCAGCATTCCATCCATCATTTGTTCCTTTTGCTTTGGATGTGTACTGTGTATTTCAACACACATGCAATGTGTGTTTTTTTATGAAAATACAGTCCCCTCCTAATGCCTGCTGTTTGTGCTGATCCACTCAAGTAATGCCCTAAGTGGTTCCCTCTTGAAGCAATGTGACACAGAGCAGCACGAAGCACTTGTATAGAATCTTGCAGAGTTTGTTCATATCAGGAATTGTTTCAAAATACTCTTTAACAACTATCAGTCTTCAGTATTAATCTAGTGTCTTACAGGTAAAAAAGATGCTCATGAGTATTATTTTTTCTTGCGCAATATGTAAGACAGTTATTACATCTGCTGTTGCCCAAATGTTTGAGTTTGACAGCTTTTGAGCTGTTATACAAGATTGAGCATGTTGATCACCCAAGGTTCCAACCAACCACACAATGCTTAGGATTGGCATATTAAAGCTTTTTCTTGCTGCCTCTACTGAAAGTACTAGATAAGTTTATGAGGACATGATCTGACGTAATTAGACCTAGCAGCCGCGGTCGGTAGTAGGAGTAACAGCAGGGCGGTGACGTGGGGAGGGGGAGGGCCAGGGTGGGGGGTAGTAAACTATGGATTACGGAGGTTTACAGGTAAATTAACATATAAATTACTAAAACGAATTTCGTTGTGTGCACTGCATCCCCAAATGCGATGCAGTGCACGCAACAAAATTCGTTTTATGAATTTATATGTTAACTTACCTGTAAACCTCCGTAATCCATAGTTTACCACCCCCACCCTGCCCCTCCCCCTCCCCACGTCACCACCCTGCAGTTACTCCTACTACCGACCGCGGCTGAGACCTAGAGGCTTGAGTGAGTCTATGTATTATCAAGAATAGAACCATGGGTGACTATATAAAGGTGGTGTTAGAAAGGCTCTTTTAATATTTTTAGTATTAACAGGAGGCATTTTTAATGTGTAGATATGAATTACCAAGATCTTAACACTGAAGGAGCCCGAGTAATAGCAAGAAAAGAGTATATTGGTATTAGGAGGACCACATTTCTGAGTGACTAGCATTTTAGTGCAGAGCTCTGGGTGAGTGTAGGTATTAAGAGTAGAAGTTTGAGTGAATCTTTATTGTGCATCTTTAGTTCCAGTTAGGCACATACATTTTGATGATTGGCATTAAAAGCTGTATTTACAGGATCAGTTGCGGCCGTTGCAGGTAAGAGCGGTGGGGCACGGCGGGCGGGGCAGGGAAGTCGACAGACGACGACGAGGGAAAATAAAATTTAAAAATAAAGAAAAACACTTACCTTGGATGCGGTGAGCGCCAGTTAAGTGGTTTTCTTTTTTTTCATTTTACTGTCCCTTGTTGTCGTCTGTTGACCGCCCCGTGCCCTCCACACGCACCACCGCTCTTACCTGCATTGGCCGCGACTGCATAGGATCCCATCTTACTGAAAACTGTAGTAAGTGATTTATTAACTGATTTTCATGTCAGTAAGCCTTTGGAATATCTCTCCAGTGGTTGGGTTTGCACATTAATGGGATCAAGAAGCCACTTAGGTAATTTGGATTCATGGTTTGAGGGAAAATATCTTAGAAGGCCCACTGTACCCCAATTTTAAAACAAATGTCATGGTAGAGTTGAGACCAGAGTGCCATGCCAACTCCGCAGGAAGGAGTTTACATATCTCTGCCAAGTGAGACATATTTGACTTTAGTGAGGTAGTGACACTGGTCAGTGCCTACACTCTGAAAATTGTGCCATCACGACTGGCGTAGGCAATGTCTAAAATCAACTATTTGCACAAACTGGACGTGCTTAGAAGTAGACTAAACTGGCTGTAGGAAGCACTGTGGAGAAACCAGCTATTTTTATACTTTGAAGGGGTAGTGGGTTGGCTAGATGCATTGTCCAACCTCTCTTATCCCAGTCTTGTCTGTATCTCTGCACCTTTAAATATCTCATCCTCGATTATAATGAACCTTATGACTTCACTGGGTGTTCTGGGATACCCGCACACATCCATGGATACCCCCTATTCTGTAAAGAGGATAGCTGCATGGCCCAGTCGCACTGCTGTATGAGGACAGACTCAGGGGTTTAGAGTTCTATGACTTCCCAGTGATGGTCCCTGAGCCTCTGACTGCTTGAAATACGTGCTGTGCAGGTTTTTGGGGTGTCTGGAGCGATATGGCGGCAGCGGTCCCCTCAAACTCAAATTGTTTCTCAGTTAAATCAATACAACTCAATGGGGCAGTCGGTAGCATAGCAAGGATCCCGATGCAAGCAAGCAAAATGGAGCGTTTGACTGCTGTTGGGGTAGTAAAGACTGCGATTCTAAGGTTTCAATGGGCCCTCAGGGCTCTGGTCCTGGGTGCCACTGCACCTGTTGCACCAATGGTGGCTAAGCCCCCAAGGGCAGTACCAGTCCTTCTCAAAATGAGTAATGCACTCTACTGTTGATGTACCTTTTTAGAAAGACGGGTTAACTTTAACAGGGTTGTATCACTACTTGTCTATAAGGCTGATACCCATTCCTTCTATTGGTCAGCCCCAGCTCTTCTTAAAATGCATGCTGCACATTTAATGAGCCAGTGCTCGCTCTTCCTGGAAGTGCTGATTCACATTAATGGGGCAGCAGCACCCCCATTTCCTCGGCCTATCATTTTTGGGGCAGAACCGCCTATATCGAAATGTTCAAAGCAATTTTGAACCGACACTCGGCACTTTCAAGAAACAGCTAGACACTTTAAAGGGGCAATTCTTAAGGAAGCTAATTTACCTTAAAGAGGCAGTACCGGCACTTCTCAGGATACTTGGTATGCTTATAATTTTAAAACATCGCCACTGCTCGCGATTGCTCAGATACTCTCAGGGGAAGAGCGCCATTACTTCCAGAAGAACCTCTACACTTTTAATGGGACGGTACAAGCAATGATCAGCTAAATTGCTTCATTTCTAGCGGGACAGTAAAAGCACTTTTAGGTGTGGCTGCTATACATACCACTGGAAAGTATCAGCAGTGCATTCTTCAGTTGGATTAATAAGATTTTAATGGTTTAGTGCAACCATTTCTGAACGATATTGCTATGCTTTTATTGGGAAAATATGAGCACTTTTCAATAGGACTGCTAACCTTTGGTGGAGCAGGATAAGCCTTATCAGGAAGGCTTAAGCACTTTGGATAGGACAATGCAGGCACTTCACAGAGACTGATATACTTTGAATGAGACAGTCCACACCCTTCTCAGCTGGCCAGCTATACGTTTAATGAGACAGTAGGGCTATCCCAGCAATTTGTTTATGCTTTCAGTGAATTACAAAATGGGCTTGTCAGCACGGCTGTTTTACACTTAATGGAGCAATGGATGCTCTTCACATCGGGGCTGCTACGCTCAGAAACAGTACATGCACTTCTCAACAGGCCTGCTTTAATTTGAATGAGACAGAACCCGCACTTCTCAATAGGGCTGCAGCACTTTGAAACAGTACATGCTCTTCTCAGCACGGCTGCTACACTTTGATCGAGACAGTACATGCACTTGTCAGCAGGGTTGCTATACTTTGAACGAGACAGTGCAGGCACTTCTCAGCAGGACTGCTACACTTTGAAAGAAACAGTAAATGTTCTTCTCAGCAGGGCTGCTACACTTTGAATAGGACATTACAGGCACTTCTCAGAAGGGTTTCTCCACCAAAGGGCTGCTACACTTAGAACGAGACAGTACATGCACTTCTCAGCAGGACTGCTACACTTTGAACGAAACAGTACATGTTCTTCTCAGCGTGGCTGCTACACTTTCAATAGGACCTTACAGGCACTTCTCAGAAGGGTTTCTCCAAAGGGCTGCTACACTTTGAACGAGACAGTACATGCACTTCTAAGCAGGACTGCTACACTTTGAACGAGACAGTACATGCTGTTCTCAGAAAGGGTTTCTCCGGAGGGCTAATACTCTTTGAACAAGAATGTACTTGCACTTCTCAGGTGGGCTGGTGCACTTTGAACGAGACAGTGCAAACAAGTGGCAGAAGGGTTTCTCCGAAGGCCTGCTGCACTTTGAACGAGACATTACATACACTTGTCAGAAGGGTTTCTCCAAAGGGCTGCTGCACCCTGCATGAGATAGTACATGCACTTCTCAGCAGGGCTGCTACAGTTTGAACGAGACAGTACATGCACTTCTCAGCAGGACTGCTACACTTTGAACGAGACAGTACATGCTGTTCTCAGAAAGGGTTTCTCCGGAGGGCTGCTACTCTTTGAACAAGAATGTACTTGCACTTCTCAGGTGGGCTGGTGCACTTTGAACGAGACACTACAGACACGTGGCAGAAGGGTTTCTCCGAAGGCCTGCTGCACTTTGAACGAGACATTACATACACTTGTCAGAAGGGTTTCTCCAAAGGGCTGCTGCACTCTGCATGAGATAGTACATGCACTTCTCAGCAGGGCTGCTACAGTTTGAACGAGACAGTACATGCACTTCTTAGAAGGACTGCTACACTTTGAACGAGACCGTGTATGCACTTCGCAACAGGGTGGCTACACTTTGAATGGGACAGTACATGTACTTCTAAGAAGGGCTGCTAAACATTGAATGAGGCAGTACATACATTTCTGAACAGGGCTGCTTCACTTAGAATGAGATAGTACATGCACTTTTCAGCAGGGCTGATACACTTTGAACGAGACAGTACATGCACTTCCCAGCACGGTTGCTACACTTTGAATGAGAACGTATATGCACTTCTCAGCAGGGCTTCTGTACTTTCAATGAGAGGATAAGCACACTTTACTGCAGGACTGTTATACTTTTAAAGGCACAGTACTCGGCAGGGTTGTTGTATGCTTGTGGGATATTATCAGAAGCCTTCACAATAAGTTAGATACTTTGAGTGGAGAGATGCAAGCACCCCTCCATAGGGCTTCCATACACTCAATTGGAAATGTAGGCACTTTTTTGTCTTGGCACCATCTGTGCAGTACTACAGTGGGGGAGAACCAGCCTTTCTCGTGTTTATTTCCATTGTACAGACTTTGCTGCACATGTGCACTCTTGATTTAGAGGTGCCGCAAGAAGAGTCTGCAATAAAAGTACCTCAACTGCTCACTTTTCCCAGTTCAGAACGGTCATTTCTAGCAGTGGCAGCTGCTACGGGCAGTACTGGTGGGGTTTAAATAAAAAAAAAATGTGACTTACCTGCCGGCTGTCGCCTCTCCTCCGTCATCCTTCTGTCGACGACGCATGGAACCAGGAAGCACACAGGCTCTACCAGACCATTCACAACACTGCTGTCATGATGGTGATAGCAACGTTGTGATTGGTCTGAGCGCCCTGGCTCAGCGCTCAGACATGGAGTGGGAGCCTGTGCATGTTCCCCACCTTGCCTTGCAATACAGCTGGGTGGAGAACATGGAGAACATGCTAAGTACGCATGACTGTTTGGCCAGCCCAAGACGACCGGCTAAACCGTCATGCGCATTAAAGTGCACACCAAATCTTTCCTGTTGGCTTAAAGCCCACCCCACCCACACCTAAAACAAAACAAAACTTTGTCAGTACCGGAAAAATAAAATGATCATCTTGTGTTATTATCATTTTATTTTTCCTGTGGGGAGACGCTCACCTGCCTTAGCGGAGGAGCAGCCGCTGATTTCTAGGTGGCTAACAAAAAGACATATACTGAGTTCTACACATTGAAATAGGACCGCACATATAACCATTGGTTGCAGGGCGCATCTTACACCATTCCCCCTGGAGTCAGGCGGCTAGGCTTCTATCCCTGCTTGCTCCCCGGACCACATTATCTCCCACGAAGCTCCTCCCTCATGAGTGCTAAGGCACCGTTGGAAACCGTGAGCGTGTGCTCTGAAAAAATAGTAACATAACATCTTCAAAAAGTATTGGCAAAGGCTGCTGACCTTTTTGTCTTTGACAATGACTATTTTATCTAGGAATGTTTTTGGTGTACACACAAGCACCCTGGTTGTGCTAATACGTGCCTTGTGCAAGAGCAGAATGCTGTGACTCACACTCAAGTGGGCTGACCCTGTACCAAGAGCTTTAAGTGGGGCGGGTCCCTCGGGGAACGAGACCCAGCAGTTTGTAAAAGCTGCTGTTAAAACAGGTCACATGCACCTAATATTCTGTCCTTCATTTTATAGTGAAAACATTAATATTTTATCAATGGCTGTACAAACTGTTCAGAGAATCCATGGAAAGAAAACACATGTTGAACAATTTACTTTCCCAAGAGTATTAGCTTATTCCAGTATGTTGTTTTTCCTGTGGTTTTCTTTCCAAACAGCGTTTTTACTTTTTAATAGTGCGTAGATGTCTGTGTGAGTCAGGTTGTGGGCGGATGTTTGTAACGCTGTGTTTCATTTCTACATTTTACTGATGATATAGTGTATTCAATTATTGTCTATGGTCCTTACAGATTGTACTCTATTGTCCGGAGGGTTATATTTTTCTTTTAACAAATATAGGGGCATATTAACAAGGGCTTTATCTATGCTTTTTTGGCTTTAAAGGCCAAAAAAGCAGAGATAAAACTAGCGCCCTATCAACAACAGGGTGCTAACATGCAAATTTGCATGTTAGCACCCTTTTACTCTACGCTTCCCCTTGCATCTCTAATGAGATGCAAAGGGGGCGTTCCAGAGTAAAATAATAGGAGAAATGTCGCTAAGCGACATTTCTCCTATTATCAAGAATGTCGCTAACCCTGTTACAGACAAAAAAAGCAGCGCTAACCGCGGTTAACGCTGCTTTTTTACATCTGGTATTTTTCTGACTTAGACCATGATATCCTATGGAAGGAGGATATCATGGCTAAGTTTGCCTGACCCTATCAACAAGGTAACGTGAGATTATCGCTGGGTTTCCAGCGATAATCTCATGTTAGCCTGTTAGCGTGAGGATTTTTATCGCTATTGAGATAAGCGTTGCTAATAGCACGCTATCTCAGCGATAAAAATTCACGCTAGCCAGCGATAATTATCCTAGCGCTAAGTGCGCTTAGAGATAATTATCGCCGGTTGTTGTTGATATGCCCCATAGTTTTGGTAAATGGTTTCACAATTGCCCTGAATTTCCCAAAAACCAGTGGAATGTTTTCCTGCCATAGCTGCACGCCCAGCTAGGGTGGCACAAGTTTCTGGTCACGTTTGAGAGCTCTGGAGCTGAGGCTGAAGGCAGTGCGAGCTTCTCACAGTTCCTGTCGATGGGGCACAAAGGTGGTCAGAATACATGCTCATCCAGTTCTTGGCCTCTCCACAGAATGTACAGAGCAATGACCCAAATGCCAAGATATTTACTACAACAAGGTGATGGATGGAATGCTTTAATTAATCTCAGCCACTGGCAGTCGCTCCAGGACCACATTCCAGTCCATTGTTTTTTGTCCACCATGCCACTCTAGACAAAGGCCCACCTTATGCAAGTCAGTACTAACTGCTTCTCACCAAAGCAGTCTGTCCTGAACTGTCAGATGTGGCCCCCTCCAGAAAGGACCACACGGAATCCTAGACTGGTTTTGTCCTACTTGTTGCTCATCAGTAGGGTGTATCTCGAGTTGTATGCAGCAGCGTAGCAAGGGGGGGGGGGGGGCGGTGGTTGGGTGGTCTGCCCCGGGCAGCACAAGTTTTGGGGGCGGCAGCTCCCCCCTCGCTCTTAACAGTGGCCATCACGGGAAAATCGACAGTATTCCCCCCCCCCACTCAATCCTCGCTGCTCTTAAATTCGACCTCTGCGGGCGGCAAACGCAGGGGGCGCCACAGGCAGTAAAAGGCCTAGCTACGCCCCTGGTTCTATGACACAGTGAGCCCCCTTTTTTTCATTCAACTTGAAGCCCTGACTCCACCCCATGCTGTAGTGGGCGGAAGCAAAAGATATCTGGCAGCACAGTAGCCCAGGACTGACTTCCAATGGGCGCTCTTGGAAAGGAACGCATCAGGCGTTGTATCAAGCGTGACGTCAAACGCTGCATTATTATTGATTCAAGAGCCTACTTTTGACAAGAAAGCTCTAGAAGATATATACTGCAAACACGTGGCAAAAATACATTCTTTCCTCACTGCTTAGCCTTACTTTTCAAACCCTCATTTGCAAGTTGCTGGTACGTACTTCTGGATACCTCCCTGAATGTACAGCAACTCATGCCTATACATTGTCCCCCAGCACAAAGGCATTCTGGGATACGCTATATTACATAGCGTTAACAATAATAATAATGACAGAAATGATGATAACAACAATAATAATAACAATAATAGCCTTATTGAACTTGTCTAGATAAAAAAAGGTTGAGTTGGCCCCACAGCGATTTGAATCTGTGACCAGCCAGTTACAAACAAACATCTGCAGCAGGCGTATGAGCCCACTGAGTTAGCTCATTTCCTGCTGTTAAATGCACGCTGCACACAGATCCCTTTAGCCAGAGCATCCCACTCACAAATCCATCTTCCTGGGATTTTGGTTTATGAACTTCCGGTACATGTCCAGTAGGAATATTGGCCCAAATGAACTATTTCCAGGAATTTTAACGTGAGATCAGCTGGTTAAGCACAGACAGGGACAGCAAAAGCAAATAGCTGGGTTTCAAACCTGCCACTGGTAAATTACACACAGATCTGTGTAGTGAGTGTCTTAACCAACTAAACATTATTTCGGAGATTAAAAGCATTTACTTAAGGGCGGTTAAGGAATGAGAGCATTAGGGCGTTGCCCCGCTGAACTTGAACCCCCCTTGCCCCCCGAATTAAAAATAATAAATAATGCTAAAAAGTGCACGTCGTTTTTTTTCGTCCACCGTACTTTTATTCGAGTCACGATGCGCACTGCGGGAGGGCTGCTGGTGCAGAATCACGAGCTTGTTAGTAAGGAGGGAAAATAATATTGACAGCAGAGCAGGCTGACTGAGTCCGCTCTGCACTAAAGTGCAGTGCACATGTCGGGTTGGACGGGTTTCTTTCGCCGACCAACCCGACCTGCGCTATTTAGGGAGCCGGGGAAGCACAGCCAAGCCTTCCCGGCCTCCTCACCTGTAGATTACACAGAGATAACCGCCATTGACTCAGTAACCAACCGAGCTACGTTATTCCGAATTTGCAATCTCTTCCAAGTAATTTGGACATATCTCAGCGCCATGCGCACAAACCAACTGGGCTGTCTTTCTGGCATTCAGACTTTTTAATCAATAAATTACACAAAGATCTCTGCAGCGTGTACATTATCCCTGTAGGTTGTCCTGCTACTTGGTACTGGAACCCCAGGATATGCGGGTACACAAAGATCCCTGCAGCAGTTGCGTGACACCCTCCGTTTTTTTCACCACCATGGTTATTTTACTGTCTGCTCTGAAAGCGTGAGTGGCAGCGGCCTGTGGTGGCGAGCAAGGGACAGCGGCGTGGAGGTGCCGCGTCTTACCTGAGCCCCCGGGTGCCGGTGGAAGTGCACTCCCATGTACACCAGACAGGCCAGTATTAGCAGCCACTGAGCAGTGGTGGAGACCAGCAGCAGCCTATGTCCGCCATGGGCCCTCCGGGAGCAGTTCTGACAGCAGGTGCATTGACTCGACCGGCTTTCCTCCTCCATTCCACCCCCGGGAGTATACGATACATGCACCGCTGGTCCTCGGGGCGAAGAAGTACTGATCACCGCAGGGGTTACACAAAGTAAGGCTCTGAAAGCGAGATGCCTCTTGGTATTATAAAGACCTAGTGGGCGGGGGACTTTCATGACTAATCCGAATTTCCCTTCTCTCGCAGCTCTCCAGGGCTGCCCGGGATCGGGCCCTGTAGTGGGGACCGCTCTGTGCCTGGGCAAAGCACCAGCGATCCGAGCGGGGAAACCCCTCTTCAGAACCTGAACTTCGCTGAACATCAGAGGGCACAAGATCACGCAGGGTGTCCGCGGGGGAGATGGGACGCCGAGACAGGTGCATCTCGACCCTGAACCTCGTGGCCATTCTGCACAGTGATTTATCCATTCTCGTTCCCATTATGTTTAATTAACTAGATGTGTGTATTTTACTTTGCTATTTTATACTTACTATGTAATGTGTAAACTATATGGCGTGGTGTGTTTCGCTTTTATTAGTGTGTAATATGTTGTACTATGTTGCCTGAAATGTTGCCGCGCTGTGTGATGCTGCTGTGTTATGTTATGGCCTATTATGGGGTATGTCTGTGTCTGTAAGAAAGCTGTCTGTGTAGAGATGTAGACTGCAGCGGCGTAGCTTCCTTTGGTGCAGCAGGTGCAGTGGTGCCTATGCCAGAGGGCACACTCATCCCTGATTATTGCTGTATTTTATCATTCAAACAGCGGCCAGGAGACCCATTTCCTTCCTTGCACTAGGGCCCATGACACACTGGCTACGCTACTGGTAGACTGACAAACTATAGGGGTGCGATGTCCCCTGTTGTAAGAGCTCTCACACTGCCTTAGCAGAAGGAACCACAAGAGTAACTAGGGGTTTCACTAAGGGAAACATTGGTGCACCTTTTGTAGCCCGGGCTAACCAGAAAGGCAATCCCTAGATCAGATTAGTGTTGCATATAACACACCAGTTGGAGTAGCGGTCTCTCGTATTGTGAAGTGGTGAGGCGGGAGGAGGGGGAATACAAAGTAAAAAAGACAAAATTATGTAAAACTACACTTACCAGCTCCTATGGCCGCCTCCTTGCTCCCGATCCTCGCCTCCTGGACGTCCAGGAATTGCAGCACACTGCACAGGCCCCCAGATACCAATCCTAGCGCTACTCTCATACTGGGAATCCTAGTCACAGCATGAGAGCAGTGCTGGGATTGGCCCGAGCACTGTGGTTTGGGGCTCCACCCAGCTGTACGACACTGCTCGGGTAGGAGAAAGGCTAAGTGTGCATTACGGTTTGGCCGGCCCCACTCCCCTCCTCCCTGGTGCTGTAGCATCAGTAAGGACGACCACACCCCTCCCTTGGCTCGCAGCCTCCCAGACAAAAAATAAAATGATAATAAAGATGTTTTATTATCATTTTATTTTTGTTGTTTGCCTCTGATGGCTATCAGCAGGTGGGGCGATGCTCCTCCGCCATAACGGAGGAGCCGCCCCTGACCAATTGAACAACAATCACATTCAACAACTAAGGAACTCCACACCTGTGTTCCGATTGTCTCATCTGAAATCTGGCAGTGCCAGAGGGACTGGTCTGATGAGTCATTGTGTGCGAGTAGTTTGTCGCTGTGTGTGGGCTGGTGTGAATTTTATTTTTATAATTACCAAGCTGCACCAGTAGACAGTAGTGTATAAGTGATTGTGAGTTAGGCTAGTCGCATACAACAGGACCGTGTTAGCAATGAGACCATGGACCCTGGTGCAAGGAACAAAATGGCCCCTTTCACTGCATTTGAGATTGTAAATACAGAAATTATCAGGATTCAATGAGCCTCTGTGCCACTGCACTTCTGCACTAGTGTTAGCTACACCGCTGATGTTATGGAGGGAGCTGAATCTTGTCATAATGTGTGTGCTGTGACTGGTGGTGAGGCTGAAATTTGAAAATAAATCTACTGCGACATGCAGTTTTTATTTACAAACGGCCGAAGCTTGCGGTTAGGTGCAAGCCCTCATCTGTGTCCAGTCTCTAGTCTGCACCCAACACCCCGCTGGCACCCAAGCACTCTCCTGCGCATGGCCCTCTGCCGTGTGTGGTGTGGAGTTGGTGCAGACCTGGTCTGTAGCTAGGCCCTGCACTTAATCACCTGCAAGCTTCCCACTTCCGGCAGCAGACGGCCTTTGGAGGTTGGTTGCAGGGCCTGGCCGTAGTCAAGTAGACTTACTGACTTTGTCAAAGTGTTACAACACCAAAAAATAAAAAATGCACCTATTGGCTTTATCAGGGGGTATGCATATCAACAAATATAAAGCAGATCTATCGTCTTTGTCTAAAAATCACAACTATAATTAAATGTATATTTGACTAATTTACACAATGTAATGTTTAATAAAAGTGATTACTGTGAAATATGTTTAATAAAGTTGCATAAAGAATAATCAACATGTCTCCAAATGGTCATTTAAACATTTTTAGCCCACAAAATGCAATCATAAAAAAAAACACAAGAGGGCCTTGCACTCCAGCTAAAGGCATAGAAGTACTGGTTAGGAGGGCTTTCAGCAAAATATGGTTGTACTCCTGGGGACATGGATTTATTGGCATAGGAGACACTGTTTTTTTTTAATGTTGTGGGGGAGGGGGTTGCTGCTCTTTCTGCAGCCCTCACAACATAAAAAATGTTTAGTGGTGTCCCTTTGTCTTGGAGAGGCACCACCAGCAAGCAAATATTTATTTAAAAAAAAAACCCTAGGACATTATGGGGCACTCTTTGCGGGAGCAATGAATCATAAATGACCCGCTCTGGCTATCAATTATTCACTTTTTCTTATTTTTCTTAACATTTTTATCATTGTCTTGGTGCCCACCTGCGACGCCCTTATCTTTATTAGTGGTTGGGGGCAGCAGGGGGAGTCCCAGGGCACCTGCAGCCCCAGCCATTCCCTTAGCTGGCACCCATAGCGGGTGATGGTGGGAGCCAGCATTTTTTAATGAATGAGTACTCCCACAGCTCATTTTTTAGGTCTCGCCTAGCGTTGCGCTGCCATGGCTTTGCGAAGCATGCAGTATACACTATAGTGTGGAAGCTTCGCGGAAGCTCCGCCCACTCTCTGGCCCATCTTCTTCATTGGCTTAGGTTATAAATGCTGCCTCCTGATTGGTTTTAAGCTTGTTAGTCCCTCCCCATGACAGCCATGTCAGTCATTTGTATCCATCCATGGTTACTAGCCCCTTTACTCGAAACACTATTTTCTTCCCTGTGTCCCCCCGCCCCCTCCCGCAGTCTTTGATTTCTCTGTCCCCTTCTCACCCCCTCCCGTTCGTGCCTTTTAGCCCGCCCGCACTCCTGTTTCATGTAATAGGACTCGCGTTGATGCGAGTTCTATTGCATTGCAAATGCTTGTTTTTAAAGTAGTGCGCATTAACATGCACGCACTGCCTTACATCGTACACATACGCCAAAAGTCTCCCACGAAGAAAAACAGGAAGTGATGTGGATTGGAGGGTGTTTGGTTTTCAGCACTCGTGCACACCACTCGTTTAATATGCTGACTGCGAAAATGATGCTGGCCGATAAAGATTTTAAGGTCAACCTACGACTAGGCTGCTGGCAGAAACAGAGGCTAACTTCAACCTGGGAACAAGATCCTGGCACTCTAAGAAAGCTGGCAAGTATGCTGCTATTACCACTGCACCGCCACTTTACCCACCCAACCTTCCTTATGGAAGTGGCAGCAGCACGGCCTCTCCCAGCCGCAACCAGTTCTCAGCGCACGACTAAAATTTTGGTGTGAGTTCCGTGACTGACCCGGTTTAGGCCACTAGCCTGCCTAGTCATGCTCACGTCCACTCAGAAGCGTACCTGTCAGCTATATAGTAAGACGGGTCAGACAGAGACTGTCTCTGCACCTCAGAGGCACGCGTGGCGGCCACAGCTAATTAGCACATCGGAATTTCACACAGTGCATTAAGATTGGTTGAGGTGCCAAAAATGCCCCAATCCTAGGTCATCGTCTACATTTCGAGTCACGCCCACTCCCAGAATATTTTCAGCCCTAGGATTGGCCATGATACGACCCGGAAGTACTGGGGAGGAGAGAGGTATAGCAGGATCTTGGAGGTCTCTACTGGCCAAAAGTGAGTCAATAGGCAAAGGGCATGTATATTGTATAACTTCTACATTATTCACAAAAGGTACTGTGTTTTTAGTTACTCGCTAGTCCAAGCATAGGCTAATTGGTTGTTTTGATTTGTCCTTTCAAAAAAGGTGTTATACATATAGCCCCATAAGCGGATGGTCTGTGGGTCGAGATTCTTCGGGAGTCGTGGGGACACTGCTAGGGGGGGATATCCGTCAGAGTTCATACCAACCTGGGGGAGCGAGAAAAGATCTGTTAACCCTTATTTTTTTCATAGCGTGAACTGGACAGAAGGTAATAGACTGCTTTACATGAGGACGCATTTGTTTGTGGTAGGCTCAGGGAGATTAAGGGATTTGCCCAGACTCAAAGAAGGTTGAGCCAATGCCGAAACTTGAACCTGGTTCCCCAGCGCCAAAGTCGGCGGCTCTGACCATTACGCCACATCCTCACAATCGAGTCTCGGCATTGGCTCAACAACATTCTGTGATTCGCAGCAGTTGTATGTTGGAGCGCTTCACACAGGCACCAGTTACCATTACAAGGACACATTCTCTCTGGATGGTTATCCGCGTTTGTATTATTTCGTAATGAGGCCTCTTAAATGAAGAAAGCTGCTGAAAATCTCCTAACACAAACATTCATTAGGTTCTTACATGGTGAGCTCCCTGCTTTCCTTGTTCGTATCCCTATTGCACCAGACCTACATTTTAAAGCGTGATGCTTCATTTAGGCACGAGGGGGCATATTATCAACGGCCAGCGATAATTATCGCTGGCCGCTCTTAGCGTTAAAATGTTTAACGCCGGCTATCGCAGATAATTATCGCCATGCTAGCGCTGTATTAAAAACGCTCAACGCAATGCGATAATTATCCTAGCAATAGCGATGTTTTCCATGGAACATCGCTGGTTTTCCAGCGATTTTCCATGGAAAACGGCGATACCCTTGATGATAGGGGCCTGTGGTCTTAGCCACACAACCCACCCCCCATGTTAAGTATGCCTTCGTTAAGACATACTTCACGCAATTAAAAAAATCGCTACCCTTCCTTGATAATATCGCGAAGCTGCCTTCGCGATATTTTCCCTGGTTGGTTTCAAAGCCACGCCTACTTTGCATCTCATTAGCGATGCAAAGTTAGGCGTGCTGGAAACGGGGGCTAAGTCAGCAAAACACGCACTAGCGTGTATTTGCTGATTAGCCAATAAAGTTATCGCCACTTTACGCCCGAAAACGGACGCTAAAGCGGCGATAAGTTTATCGGCTGCCCGCCTGGCCTTGATAATATGCACTGAGGTGCTTTATAAATGTAACCAAGTAGCGAGGAAACCAAGTGCAAGTTTGTATGTTTTTTATTACATTTGGTGTTACAAAGGGCTTTGGTATGAGTGGTAAGGATGGACACGCTTGAAGAGGGACGTGGTGGTGGTATGGACATTGTTTGTGGTAGGGTGACTAGAAGTCCCGGATTTCCCGGAACAGGCACGGATTTCAGAGTACTGTCCTTAAGCTTTTCTTCATGTTAAGCATCTCTTGGTTTTTAGAACAAAGGTCAAGTCATCCTGCAAACCAAAGCAATGTTGAAAGTTGTGCTCATGTTTCCAGAGTTTTTAAAGGCGCGTCTAACGTTGGAAATAATGGGGCAGATTTATGTTTCCTGGCGCATCCCTGCAAATCAGCAGGGATGGTTCAGGAAAGATGCGTCACGAAAGTTTACCCATGCGCCACCACAGATGCGCCGCATTTACAATGCAGCGCATCGTGGCGCAAGGATAAACAGATGCATGACGCATCTGATGGCATAAGGGCGGCGCATTGCTGGAGTCGTGTTGCAAGCACGACGCACCTCCAGCAATGCTCAGGGGTTGCCCATACCAAACATGCTGCGTCATGCCTTACGCCTGCTTCAAGCAGGCGCAGGGTTTTGACGCAGCAGCGTCGGAAAAGTGACTCAGTGAAATCTTGCAGATTTCACTGGGTCACTTTTCCGAGGCGTTTTCCGACGGAACGCCCACCCTGCATACATTAAACCTGACGCAGGTTTAATGTAGCGCAGGGCTTTACAACGTGACGCATCTCCCTAGATGCGTCACGTTGTAAATAAGGTGCAACATGGCGCATGGTTTACGCCGCCGCTGCATCAAAGAAGTGACGCAACGGCGGCGTAAATGTCTCGCAAGGGACTTGTAAATCTGCCCCAATGTATCTGCCTCCTTCAAGCAGCGCAGGAGGAGGCCGGCTGCATGCTCAGCGGAGACAGAGTGGGAGGGCAGGGGTCTCAGGTTGGCGATGCTGCCATAGGCACGCATTTACATAGATAACATAGCAAATGTGTGTGTGTGTATATATATATATATATATATATATATATATATATATAGATAGATATAGATATAGATACATATTACCTACTGGCGGTCGCCAGTAGGTAGTTATAGTTAGGACCACGTTTCCATAGGAAATCCGCAACATTCTATTTTGAATAACTTTGGCGCCGGTCGACGAATCCTCGCGAATTTCTCAAAATAGGTGGGGCGCTACGCTCCGCTCCTACCCTGAAAGTCTCGGGGGGATTCGTCAAGCGGGGGCTGAGATAAAAGGGGGGTCCCAAAACACGTTTTTCCCATGCATTTTTCCATAGGACCTTTAGACAGGGCTACAGCCCGAACGGCTGAACAGAATTACTAGAAATTTGGCAGAGAGGTAGTCCTCAGGTCAAGGAAGTGCCTTTTGTAGGTTTGGTGTAAATCTGTTCAGTAGAGTCTGAGAAAATAGCCTTTAAATCAATATATATATCTGAGCCAGCTTACGGTACGCTTACGGTACGCTTACCGTACGCGTACGGTGGCGTGCGCGAGCGCGATTCTGATTGGCTCTTAGATCTTAGTAAACATTCGAATCGGCCGAAACCAGGAAGCGGCGGCCGCCATTTCGTGTGTTTCACTCAGAAAAAAAAGAGTGATAACAAGAAAAGGGGGCAAGGAGGAGAGTTACAGACCCCCTTACATTTGTGAGGGGGTCAGAGAAGGACAGAAAAGTACAAAGAAAACATTTATTGATTTTAAAAAAAATCACGGGGTACGCGTACGGTAAGCGTACGGTAACAAAATAAATAAATAAAAGAAATGAAATGCAGATTTAAGAGTTTAGATATTAGGGGGCTCTAAAAAGAGCCGTTGTGTTTATGAAGTTCTTTTTTAGTGGTACCTACAAGTAAGTACCGATGCAGAGTCTAAGGTTCAAGAGGAAGACTCTGTTCCCTTCATCATTGAAGTGCACACCATCTCCTCTATAAATGTCTTGCATGTCGTAACGCAAGTTGTTGTGGTAAATGGAACCCATACCATAGTCACGGAGGAAAGCAGAAACAGATTTGTTGACGTGCTTTCTTGCTTTGTCAATCTGCGGACAGAAATGATTGGACCAGTTCCATTTTTGCCTTTGGCATATGTTGAAAAACACAAAGGCAGTTTTAGGGAAAAGTGAAAACAGTTGTGCAAAGGTGTCCTTCATAAGCATTTCCAGACCTACCCCAGTCAAAGTGCCTAGGTCATTGCCACCACAGTGCACTATTATGAGGTCAGGGTGTTGGATTTGCATGAAGGATTTCACCAATGGCATCAATTGGTGCCACTTTAACCCTCTCTGACCAATCCATTTAATGTCTACATTTGGCAAAGCAAGGTCTCTCACAATACCTGTTTTCTCTGCAAACTTTTCACTCCAGAAGACATAGCTGTGTCCTACAATCCACACTGTGAACATCTTCAAAGGAGATCTGGATGCACTCAGGAGGTGTAATTCAGTAGAATGGTAAAAAGAAATGAAAGACAGTTTGGAAATGGAGGCATACATATTTTTTTATAAAAAAAAAGAACTGATTGGCTGTTTCATACCATTCTACACTAAAAACGAGGCTGTATGTGTAAATTTATAGAAGCATGTTTTGTATTGGTACAGAAAAATGTGTTACCAAAGAACAGTACTATGGATTTGCTGTAAGGTTTGAAAAGTCAAGCACTCTTGCTCTGTGGAATTGAAACATTGTTTGGCGAACTTCTGACCTAACTCCACACAGCAGTGTTCCATGAACTGTTGCTATGGTAGCAGGCAGAAGTCAAGTTGGGGGAAGGGTACTAGGCAGAAGTCAAGTTGGGGGAAGGGTACTTTTGGAAAAGGGTTGGTTTTCAACCAATAGAAATGTGTGATTACATTTGAAAAAAAGGGGGAAGCACTGAGATTTGAAACTTACATGTATATGTGTGGAAAAATAGAGGGAAACTTTGCCATTATCTGGTTCTGCTGAGAGGAGAGAGGTGTAGAGAACAGAGATCCTGGCTCTGATAATCTGCTGTTTGAGTGCCACATTTCTTTCACAACTAACTAATTTCAAAGGTGAGTTTAGAGTTTGAGAGGAGATGTATATGGTAAATTAAGAAATGAATAATAGAAATGTAATTCTTTTTGTTGAAGTTGTGTTTATTATTTTCTGTTTTGGGAGAAATTTAAATGTGAGGAACATGTAAAATAATATGGACTATGTTTTCACGATAAATTAAGGTGTATTGGTATAAAAAAAGAATAGTTTAAGGGTTTGAGGTTGGACTCAGTAATGCAAATACATTCAGCATCACTAAGGCTGGTTGCCCTTGCTGGAATGTAGGCAGTCACCCAGGTTACACATGTTGGGAAATATAGGCAGATATTTATTGTGTACAACTCTGGTAATTTTATATTTGCATTAGTAGGAAAAAGGGGGAGCGATTTTTTGGTGCAGAAGCAGACTCTTAGCACACACCCAGCTGCTTTCCATGTATAATCATGCACAGTATTTACAAGCGAGTGGGGTTTGAGGTTTCAGTCTGTAATGCAAATACATTCAGCATCACTAAGGCTGGTTGCCCTTGCTGGTATGTAGGCAGTCACCCAGGATACACGTGGTGGTGGTCTGAAAAAGCAGTCTGGACATGGGCTTTTTAAAAAATCTGAAAAGTGGATTCATAATGTGTCAGTCTGTAAAAGTGATTATCACTTGCCAAAAAAAAAGAGCAGTAAGTGTGCTTTCAAATTGGCAAAGAAATTTCGTTTTGTGACTAATGTGAAAACATGACTCTGTGTGCAAATAGGAATTACAGGCAGAGATTTATTGCGTTTTGCTCTGGTGATTTCACAGTTGCATTAGTAGGAAAAAGGGGGAGCGATTTTTTGGTGCAGAAGCAGACTCTTAGCACACACCCAGCTGCTTTCCATGTAGAATCATGCACAGTATTTACAAGCGAGTGGGGTTTGAGGTTTCAGTCTGTAATGCAAATACATTCAGCATCACTAAGGCTGGTTGCCCTTGCTGGTATGTAGGCAGTCACCCAGGATACACATGGTGGTGGTCTGAAAAAGCAGTCTGGACATGGGCTTTTTAAAAAATCTGAAAAGTGGATTCATAATGTGTCAGTCTGTAAAAGTGATTATCACTTGCCAAAAAAAAAGAGCAGTAAGTGTGCTTTCAAATTGGCAAAGAAATTTCGTTTTGTGACTAATGTGAAAACATGACTCTGTGTGCAAATAGGAATTACAGGCAGAGATTTATTGCGTTTTGCTCTGGTGATTTCACAGTTGCATTAGTAGGAAAAAGGGGGAGCGATTTTTTGGTGCAGAAGCAGACTCTTAGCACACACCCAGCTGCTTTCCATGTAGAATCATGCACAGTATTTACAAGCGAGTGGGGTTTGAGGTTTCAGTCTGTAATGCAAATACATTCAGCATCACTAAGGCTGGTTGCCCTTGCTGGAGTGTAGGCAGTCACCCAGGATACACATGGTGGTGGTCTGAAAAAGCAGTCTGGACATGGGCTTTTTAAAAAATCTGAAAAGTGGATTCATAATGTGTCAGTCTGTAAAAGTGATTATCACTTGCCAAAAAAAAAGAGCAGTAGGTGTGCTTTCAAATTGGCAAAGAAATTTCGTTTTGTGACTATTGTGAAAACATGACTCTGTGTGCAAATAGGAATTACAGGCAGAGATTTATTGCGTTTTGCTCTGGTGATTTCACAGTTGCATTAGTAGGAAAAAGGGGGAGCCATTTTTTGGTGCAGAAGCAGACTCTTAGCACACACCCAGCTGCTTTCCATGTAGAATCATGCACAGTATTTACAAGCGAGTGGGGTTTGAGGTTTCAGTCTGTAATGCAAATACATTCAGCATCACTAAGGCTGGTTGCCCTTGCTGGAGTGTAGGCAGTCACCCAGGATACACATGGTGGTGGTCTGAAAAAGCAGTCTGGACATGGGCTTTTTAAAAAATCTGAAAAGTGGATTCATAATGTGTCAGTCTGTAAAAGTGATTATCACTTGCCAAAAAAAAAGAGCAGTAAGTGTGCTATCAAATTGGCAAAGAAATTTCGTTTTGTGACTAATGTGAAAACATGACTCTGTGTGCAAATAGGAATTACAGGCAGAGATTTATTGCGTTTTGCTCTGGTGATTTCACAGTTGCATTAGTAGGAAAAAGGGGGAGCGATTTTTTGGTGCAGAAGCAGACTCTTAGCACACACCCAGCTGCTTTCCATGTATAATCATGCACAGTATTTACAAGCGAGTGGGGTTTGAGGTTTCAGTCTGTAATGCAAATACATTCAGCATCACTAAGGCTGGTTGCCCTTGCTGGAGTGAAGGCAGTCACCGAGGATACACATGGTGGTGGTCTGAAAAAGCAGTCTGGACATGGGCTTTTTAAAAAATCTGAAAAGTGGATTCATAATGTGTCAGTCTGTAAAAGTGATTATCACTTGCCAAAAAAAAAGAGCAGTAAGTGTGCTTTCAAATTGGCAAAGAAATTTCGTTTTGTGACTAATGTGAAAACATGACTCTGTGTGCAAATAGGAATTACAGGCAGAGATTTATTGCGTTTTGCTCTGGTGATTTCACAGTTGCATTAGTAGGAAAAAGGGGGAGCGATTTTTTGGTGCAGAAGCAGACTCTTAGCACACACCCAGCTGCTTTCCATGTAGAATCATGCACAGTATTTACAAGCGAGTGGGGTTTGAGGTTTCAGTCTGTAATGCAAATACATTCAGCATCACTAAGGCTGGTTGCCCTTGCTGGTATGTAGGCAGTCACCCAGGTTACACATGGTGGTGGTCTGAAAAAGCAGTCTGGACATGGGCTTTTTAAAAAATCTGAAAAGTGGATTCATAATGTGTCAGTCTGTAAAAGTGATTATCACTTGCCAAAAAAAAAGAGCAGTAAGTGTGCTTTCAAATTGGCAAAGAAATTTCGTTTTGTGACTAATGTGAAAACATGACTCTGTGTGCAAATAGGAATTACAGGCAGAGATTTATTGCGTTTTGCTCTGGTGATTTCACAGTTGCATTAGTAGGAAAAAGGGGGAGCGATTTTTTGGTGCAGAAGCAGACTCTTAGCACACACCCAGCTGCTTTCCATGTAGAATCATGCACAGTATTTACAAGCGAGTGGGGTTTGAGGTTTCAGTCTGTAATGCAAATACATTCAGCATCACTAAGGCTGGTTGCCCTTGCTGGTATGTAGGCAGTCACCCAGGTTACACATGGTGGTGGTCTGAAAAAGCAGTCTGGACATGGGCTTTTTAAAAAATCTGAAAAGTGGATTCATAATGTGTCAGTCTGTAAAAGTGATTATCACTTGCCAAAAAAAAGAGCAGTAAGTGTGATTTCAAATTGGCAAAGAAATTTCGTTTTGTGACTGATGTGAAAACATGACTCTGTGTGCAAATAGGAATTACAGGCAGAGATTTATTGCGTTTTGCTCTGGTGATTTCACAGTTGCATTAGTAGGAAAAAGGGGGAGCCATTTTTTGGTGCAGAAGCAGACTCTTAGCACACACCCAGCTGCTTTCCATGTAGAATCATGCACAGTATTTACAAGCGAGTGGGGTTTGAGGTTTCAGTCTGTAATGCAAATACATTCAGCATCACTAAGGCTGGTTGCCCTTGCTGGAGTGTAGGCAGTCACCCAGGATACACATGGTGGTGGTCTGAAAAAGCAGTCTGGACATGGGCTTTTTAAAAAATCTGAAAAGTGGATTCATAATGTGTCAGTCTGTAAAAGTGATTATCACTTGCCAAAAAAAAAGAGCAGTAAGTGTGCTTTCAAATTGGCAAAGAAATTTCGTTTTGTGACTATTGTGAAAAGAAATGTAGTAATATATTTAAATAAAATAAAGGATTTTTTTTTTAGTTTTTTTTCAGGTATTGCTGAAGAGCAGTGAACAAAATTTAAGATGCCTACAAAATCCAGAGTTAAAAAAACCCACAAAAAAAACCTATATTTGAAGACAACTGGAGGACCAAAGTTAGTAGAAGATGCTCATGTTGGGAAAAAGAAAAAATCTTCTGGTAAGCAGACAAAACAATTTCTAAAAAACATATTCAAAAAAAGGAAAAATGTACAAAATGTCTGTACTGGAAAGAATGTTTTGAAAAGAAAAGGACAGGAAAAAATTGAGAATTTAGTTAATGCAAATATACCTTCTGCAACTGAAAAGATTTACATAAACAGAAAAACAGCGTTTAAAGAGATACGTAGAAAAATGTTTCACAGAAGAGTTATGTCCAATTTGATAAAGGATGTGAAGAAATATAAGCAAAAGGCTAAGTTTTATAAAAGAAAAAAAGAAATTGAAGCCATTGCAGCAAAGGCATTAGAATTAAAAAGGAAACTATTCATTTTAATTTTGAATAGGATGCGTACATTAGACAAAATGGTTAATGTACTGAAATCACATAGCAAAAGGAAAAGAGTAGTGAACAGAACAAACTTTTGTAAAGTGTTTTTAGGAAAGTGGATGCATAGTTCAAGTAGTGAACCTTTTTTTAATGAAGAGAGCTATTTTCAAAGTAATAGTTTGCTGCATGCAGTTGACACCAGAGGTCGTGCTTACGAAGTGAAAAATGGTTGCATAATGGAGAAGGAGATAATGGTTCCAAGAGATGAGGTACAAGTGATGGCGGATGAGGCTATGGGGAGACGTCCTAAAGCCCCAGTGTACACTTGGAATTGTAGTAGGATTTGCACTGTGCGTCAGGAATCTATTGACAAATTTTGTGAGTTTCTAAGAGAATATAGTAAAAAAAGTATAAAACAGAAGATTAAGGTGCTTCAAAGTCTGGATCCATGCAGAGTGAGAGAGAAAACTGGTTTGCAGGGTCATTCTCTGGCTTGTCTATCTAGAAAAGTGTGTAATAGTGTTTTCCATCATTTTAGGATGCTGGCTGTTCATCATACTGAAATGAGAAAGTTTGTGAGACGGTTGTATTTTGCTAAAAGTCCAGCAATAAAGTTAAATGAATTGAATAGGGCTCTGTTCCGAGGAACGGTATCAGATGTAGAGAAGGCTGTTGATGAAATTCAGTTTTGTTACTTTGGTCCTGAACAAAACAGTGCAGAGAAGGACACAGTAAATGAGGAAGAAGTGGAAGAGAATGTAGAACCCTCTGTAAGTAACACATTTAATGATCACATAACAAAATTTGCAATAATCTCTAATGAAAACCAAATTTTACTTGTATTTGTTGCCGCAGAACTCATTATAGAAAACAAACTAGGAATGTTGATCTCTACAGAAAGAGTGAAAATGAAGATAATTATAAGTGGAAGGATTTTGCCACATATATATTTCTTGAAAATTGTTTTGATTTGGGTGAAGATCAGCGTATTTGTAAATACTGTTACAACAAGTTAGAGGAAAATAGAATGCCGACCAGAGCTGTACATAATAATTTAGAATTGGATGCTATTCCTGCTGAACTTTCTGAATTAAATACATATGAGTCTATACTCATTCAATGTGTTCATCCGTTCCAGACCATAGTACGTATGGAGCCCAAAACTGGTAAATTACCTCCTTCAGATTTACTGAGAGGTTTAAAAGGTAGAGTGGTGTATTTGCCCTTGGATTTGAAAAAAAATATGGAAACTATTGATGCGGATACTTTGGAAACTGAACCATTAATTATTCTGGTTAATGGTGTACCTACAAAGAATAAGAAGATTTGGCAGGAGCTGGTAGATGTGCAGAAAGTACAAAGAGCAAATTTGTATTTGAAAAGGAATAACAAATGGTATGAATCAATTTATATAGAAGAAGAAGAAGAAGAAGATTTACAAGAAGACACAGAAACACCAACTGGACAAATTGAAAAAGTGGACAAGTCAAAGGAAGAAGAAATTTATGAACATTTTAGCATACATCCTCTTCATTCAAAAGAAGTTATGGGAGACAATATTGATCTCTTTCAGATGAAGAAAGCAAAAGGAACTCCCGTGAGTGTATGGGAGGAGAGCTTGGAAGCTCGATGTTTTCCCCAGCTGTTTCCTAAAGGAAAAGGAGGACGATATGATGAACGTCCGGAACAGATTCCAGCTTCTGAGTATCGGACTACAAGACTATATGCTGAAGATCCCAGATTTCGACAAAGTATTCCTTATTTGTTCCATCTTTTATTTGAAAGTGATTTGTCTGCACTGTCCTATGCAGTAAATCACATTTTAAAAAGTGGAGTACATTTACAAAATGTGTCTGCTAAGGATTTTATGGAGAAAGTGCAGCACCGAGATGATCATTTGGAAACACAACTGATCAATCTGATGGCTTGTCAGCGTGGGACAAATGAATATTGGTACCGACGCCATGGTGAATTAAAATGCATGTTACGGAATTTAGGAACACCAACATGGTTCGTTACCCTAAGCTGTGCTGAGTACGCTTGGGATGATTTACTGGATTTTCTACGAGAGGCAAATTCAAACATTAAAAACATCGAATACAAGACAGCAGGAGAACTGTGCTCATTGGATCCGGTTAATGTTTGCAGATATTTCAATCATAGATTTGAGGCTATGATGTCCTTCATCTGCAATAAAAAAAATCCACCTCTTGGAGAAGTAGTAGATTTCTTTTGGAGAAAAGAGTACCAGGCAAGAGGTGCTCCTCATATTCATATGCTGTTGTGGATCAAGGATGCCCCAAAGTTTGGAACAGATACTGATGAAGCAGTGTTATCTTACATTGAAGAATATGCAACATGTGCTATACCAAAAAGCACAGAAGAGAAAAAGTTAAAGGAGCAAGTTTTACGTTTCCAAAGTCATCGGTGTGGAAAATACTGTCGACGGAAATACAAGAGCAAAGATAAATACTACACTAAATGTCGATTTGGATTTCCTAGACCTGTTCTTTCAAAAGGAAGAGTCAACAGTTTTATGTCAGCTGTGAGACATACTATCACAAGAAAATCACCTAAGAATACCTACAACCTAAAAAGAAAAGAAGAATCAAAAAATATAAATGACTACAACCCAGTCATTTTATCCATGTGGAACGCTAACATGGATATACAGTATGTAGCTGACAATTCCATTGCTGTTGCTCGATATGTAACGTCTTACATTACGAAATCAGAAAAAACAGAATTGAAGGAAATGTGGGAAGAGATTTCTCACGAGAAGACTGTCAGTAAGAAGCTGTACAGTTTCAGTTTGAAGATGTTATCGCATCGAGAAATTGGATCCTACGAATGTTCAGATAGGTTATCTTCTGCAAGTCTCTACTCGAAATCAAGAAGAATAATTTGGGCAAGTTTAGGCCTTGCAGCAATGAGAAATCGGGTACTGAAATCTGTTGGAGAAATTGAATATTTGGCCGAGAATGACCCAGAAAGTACAGATATTTTGAAATCAAACATGTTGGACACATATTATCCCAAGAGAAGTCAACATCTGGAGAACATGTGTCTCTATGAAGTGCTGCAGAACTACATTTATTCACGGAAAGCCGCAGAAGACATCAACAATGGAAAATATAAAGTCATTGGTGAGGAAGGATGTTTGGTGAAGCAAACAAAAGGAAGTTTGATAAATCACAGGAAGCTGAGTTGCGACACTACTGACAAGAAGGAATTTTACTACTTGGCTCTTTTACAGTTGTTTAAACCATGGCGTACAGAGGATGAACTACTGGGAGAATTTCAAAGCTATGAAGATTCTTTTAATGCTTGCAAAGACAGCATACAATGCAGTACATTCTCAAGTTATCTGCAAATGTTAAATGAAGAAATTGAACAGGAAACTACAATTGCAGCAGAAATAGCTAGAGACAGTTCTCAGGACAGCCAAAGTTCAGGAACACTCAGTCAAGATCCCCTAGGACAACCAATCGTTGAAAATGAAGCATCAATAGCCATGAATGAAGTGGAAACGGCTATGAACGAAGCTCAAGAAGAATTTATAGACTTACAAAATTTGGAAAGACAACTGAATGAAGAGCAGCAACAAATTTATGAAGAGATCAGAAACAAAATTGATCACGGATTTCTACATGAAAAAAAAGAGTGCTCATGCACATCATTTCATCCAATCAGGATGTATGTAAGCGGACAAGCTGGAACTGGAAAAAGTTTCCTAATTAAAGTCATCAGAAGCTACCTACAGCAAAAAACGGATTCTACTTTGTCTTGTGTGGTTACTGCTCCAACTGGGTTAGCAGCATATAACATAAAAGGAATCACTTTACATCGTTTGCTAATGTTACCAGTGGAGCATGAGAACAAAATACAATACAACAAGCTAACTGGAGAAGCATCCTTGGAAGTTTCAAGAGTATTGAAGAAGATGCAAGTTCTCATTATTGATGAGGTGAGCATGGTTTCAAACTTAATGCTTGCCTTTGTGCATTTAAGAATGCAGCAAATTCTGAAGACAGACTATGACATGTTATTTGGTGGAAAACACGTCATAGTTTTTGGAGATCTTTTGCAACTTACTCCAGTTAAAGGACAACCAGTGTTTAATACTGTCACACATGAAGACACGAAGAAGTCATTGGGAAGCATCGGAAATACAATTATTTGGTCCTTCTTTGAGTACAAGGAACTTACTACTAATATGAGGCAAGCAAGCGATGAAGAATATGGAAGTATTCTGAAAGATATCAAAATTGGACTACTCACTGAAGTTGGCAAAAAAGCATTACAGAGTCGGCTGCTACATAATTTATTTCCAAAGGAAGAAATAGTTGCAGAGAAGATATACAAGAACATTGCAGAAAACAAAAGTGTCATCTGCTTAATGCCAACTCTACGTGAATGCTCAATATTCAATGAGGAGCTTTTGAAATTGGAAAAGGAAGAGATCAGGAAATTGGAAGCAGTGGACAAAATTGAGGATGGAAGAATTACTGTCACATTAACAGGCACACTGAAAAATAAATTGGATTCACTAGAGAAGAACATTTCCAAAACAGCTGGATTAGAAAAAAATCTATATGTTTGCATGAACTGTAGAGTATTTTTAAGGAGAAATTTGGATGTTGAAAAAGGTTTAGTTAATGGAGCTATGGGAAGAGTTGTGGGTTTTATTAATTATCAGAAAAAAGATGGAATTGAATGTTTAAAAATAAAATTTGATCAGATAGAAGAAGTTAAAGACATTTGTCGTTGTACAGTTCGTTTCATGCTTGTGAAAGACTTATATGTACGTAGGAAGCAGTTTCCGTTTTCGCTAGCATATGCTGTAACTATTCACAAGTCTCAAGGATTGACTGTAGATTGTGCATTTGTGAACATTGGTTCAACTGTGTTCAAAGAAGGTATGGCATATGTTGCTTTGTCACGAGTGAAAACATTATCAGGTTTATTCATGATAGACTTTGATGACTCAAAAGTTAGTGCTGATACAAATTGTGTAAAGGAGTATAATAGATTAAGAAGAAGCTATGCTCCTCATTTAGGTCAGTATCCTGTGTTGGAGAAACGTGTAGTTTCTCGTAAAAGGAGAAATGAGAATATCTGTAATGAAGATGTAGAGAGGAGGGAAAAAAAGAGGAGTGATGTAATTGCAAGCAAAAAGAGTAAGGAAAAAGAAGAACAGGTTGTAGGATGTCATTTTGAAAATAGCTCTGGTGTCAACTGCTACGCTAATGTAGTGCTGAATGTTGCATTTTATCTGGAAAGTTTGCAAGAGCAGATAATAGTAAATCAGGGAAAAAGATTCTGTTCTGAGCTGAGTCTCCTTTTTGAAAAGCTGAGTATTGATAAAACTAAAATAGAAAGTGCTACTGAAATTAGAAAACTTTTAGATGTATGTTCAGGACGAACACAGTTTTCTCAAAATGAACAGTAAGACGCACACGAATTTTTGATGTTTTTTCTTCAGGTACTGGAAGAAGAAGAAGTTGCAATTGATAATTTATTTGGTCTCTCTTATAAATGGGAACATAGCTGTGAAAACTGTTATAATATATGTGGCTCTAATGTTGATAATGAAAGGTTTATTTATTTGACATTGCCAGAGAGTAAAACAGTCACTTTTGCTAAATTAGTTAAAGATGCTAATCATAGCATGCAATGCGGTGAGTGTCAATCTGACATGTTTTCAACGTTAATTTTAAAGGAATACGGACAGTATGTAATTTTAATGATGCAACGATGTAGAGCTGATGGTTCAAAATTGGATACTTTAATAAAGAAGTTTACAGGACAGCAATTATCAATTTCAGGAAAAACTTTTGTAACTGTTGCAATAATTTTCCATGAAGGACCTACTGTTACTTCTGGACATTACACAGTTTATCTTAAATGTGAAAAAGGCTGGACACTGTGTAATGATTTCCAATTGGTTTTTAAGCAACGTTTGCCTTTTGATTTAGCAAATTCCTATCTAATCTTCCTGAAACCTAAATTTTAGAGAGACTTGGCAAGATCTGGACAAAACAATTTTACCATTTGATTGGATTACCATTGGAATTTTCAAAAATAAAGATTTTTTAAATTATCATTTGGCCTAATGGAAAGATAACCAATTGTAATGTGGACTTTTTTAATTTTTAATGAAACTTTCGAAAACCAAAAATTTAGAGAAAATCGGTAACATCTGCACAATTTAAATTTTGGAATGTTATTGGAGTGCCATTGGAAATTTTTTCAAAAAAGATTTTTTAAATTACTGTTTGGCCATGCGGAAAGGTAACCAATTCTATTGTGGACTTAATAAATTATTAATAAATCTTTCGGGAACCAATATGTTACAGAGAATCAGTGAGATCTGTACAAATTAAACTTTAGAATTTTATTGGATTACCATTGGAAATTTAATCAAAAAAAAATTTTAAAATTACTATTTGGCCTAAAGAAAATAGAACCAGATGTATTGTGGAGTTATTTGAGATATAATATTGTGATTATACTTCTGAAACAAAAATATCAGACGGTATTTTAAAGAAATAAGTAGTGATATTAGATGATATTTTTTAGAATATTATGCATTTCTATATTGTTAAGTTTAAGTAAAAAGAGATTCTGGGCTTTTTTAATACAATCTTTGAGATTGTTATTTTTTTTTGCCCGCTGTTAAATGATGAATGCAATTGCTTTCACAATTTATAGTGAAATGCAATATATTCTGAAAACAGCAAAAATAAGGCAAAAATTATTTTTTGATAAATATGTAAATATGTGTACTGTATTATAAAATGTTTTAAAAAATATTAATACTTTTTTCTTTTTTTTCAGATTGATATAGAAAATTTTCAAAACCTAGAACCATTTTTAAAGCAATTTTTAAAAAAAACAAATGAATAAATATTTTTTTGAGCGGGTATGGTAAGTCAATAGTATCATGGTTCCTTTTTTTCTACTTCTCTACAATCACATTTTCAGTTTTTAATTGTAGTCTCTCAAGGACCTTGTAATGTGATAATTGATTTTTAGTGTTTTTTAAAAAAAAAAAAAAAAATTACGCGCACCGTACGCGTAAGGTAAAAAAAAAAAAAAAAAAGTTTTCAAAAACATATATAAAAAAAAGATGAAAGATAAGGTTGGCTCTTAAAAGAGTCGTTGTGTTCATGCAGGGACAGAGGAAAGAAAGATTGGGAAAATTAGTCTCTGCGACAAGTGTGCTGATCTATTTTGTTGTTCACTAGGGAAACACTGGTCTCCCTATGACAAATTAGATCATGACAAGAGGCGCATCGAATATCAACCCTCAGAAATCGAGGGTTAATTTCCAGAGGGCCAGCAAAAGGAGATGCTCCCCCCACAGATGAAGGGCTCACCTGACCTGCAGAAGAAGGACTCGGCCCTGCAGATGATGGTCCAGGCTGAGCTGCTGTGGATGTGCTTGGTTGACTTACTGAAGGGTTACCTCCAGTAAGTCGAGCATGTGTCCTTCTGTGTACATCCTTGAGGTGTCTCATCATGGTATGATTCCCAAAGGAATACTTCCTGTCAGGATTACCTCTTGAAAGTACACGCTTACACAGCTTACAAGTTACTAAGGGTGCATTTACCTTTTGCTGGCCTTCAGGAAAAGTAAAATAATCCCATACATAAGAGGTCTTTTGTTTCCTCGCTCTCTGCCTCAAGGTAGTGCTGCTAGTGCTAGCCTCACTCTCAGAAGGGCTCTGCTGTTCTGCCATCGTATCACAAAGACAACCCAGCTCCTTCTCCTAAGGGATCACAAGCAGAAATGAGGGGAATGGGTGTGGTGTAGGAGAGTTCTAGAACTGAAAGTAGTTTCAACCAATCAAAAGTTGTGTTTCATGATCACATGACCTACCGTACGCTTACGGTACGCTTACGGTACGCTTACGGAAAAAGTACGCATGCGCGTAAAAAAGACACGCGCTTGCGCGCATGCGCTTAACAGTCACTCCCCGACACTTCCGCGTAACGTGCGCGTGTAGCGTACACGCGTACACGTCCCACGCAGAGTACGCGCGGCTACGCAAATTGCGTAAATATACGCAAACAGCGTAGATAAATTACGGACGTTGCGTAAACCGTACGCTTACCGTAAGCTTATGGTACGCGTACTAAAAAAAAAATAAAAAAAAGGAAAAAATGTATTGCAAATAAATTTTACATGTTTATTTTATAAAATATATTAAAAAAAACATATTATAGAATTTTAAAAATTTAACCATAGTCTTTAAAAAAGGATAGAAAATTAAAATAAAAATATGTTTGAAAAAATAGAAGAAAAAAAAAAAATTAGCATTTAAAAAACCTTGCAAATTCACTGAAAAAACCATGGGTTTCACACACGTTATAGTTAGGAATTAGCATTTAAAAAACCTTGCAAATTCACTGAAAAAACCATGGGTTTCACACACGTTATAGTTAGGAATTAGCATTTAAAAAACCTTAGAAATTCAATGAAAAAACCAAAGGTTTCACACATGTTATAGTTAGCTGGACATTTCACTCGTAAAAAACCAATGAAATTCCCCCGTTATAGTTAGTTCAGCTAACTATAACTCGCGCGCCCGCAATGCACTGCTGATGACGTCACATATTACATCACTCATGACATGGTCAGTGACATCACTCATGACATCACTGATGACATCTCAAATGACATCACTGATGACATCACTGATGACATCATCCTTTTGATAGAGTGGCAGACCTCCTCTTCCCCTAATATAACCTTTGATACACACATTCAAAAATAGAAATTAAAATTTTAAAAACAATGGACATACCAATACCAGTTACAACAACCTATACAGTAATTCTAAGATCCACATAAACATCCACTCATTCACCAACAGTCTTATACAGTCACTCATACATGTACTCACTCATCATATGTACTCATACACCTATACATCCTGTTACACAATGCCACTCATCCATAGAGGTACTCACACACATAGTCACTCATGCTAAAAAAGAATCAAACATACATTTACTTGCATATACAGTTATACACACACCACCACACTTACTTCTACGGAAACTTACACATACTTAGGTGCCGATCACGATCCTGCAAAAACCGGGTACGAACCGTCGGACGGAGCACAATCTCCGCCCGACGCGTACCCGGTCGTCAATTTTCACAAACAAGGAATTACGATTCGCACGGGTACACCATCACCGTACGAATCGTAAAAAAGCCCGACCGAACCAAAAAACACCTACCAATGCGATCCGGGAAAGCGCCGACCTGACGTCGGGACGCTCGCAGCCAGCCATTCACGACCCAGGAATCACGATTCGCACCGACGTCACCCCGCACGGTGAATATTTTGCGGCAGCCAAAAACTGCCGGGAAATCAGGACGACGCGAACAAGGACCACCAGTACGCGACGGACAGACGACGACGCGAACAAGGAGGACCAGTACGTGACGGACACACAGGACGACGCCACCAAGGAGGACCTGTACGCGACAGGACGACGCGATCAAGGAGGACCCGTACGTGACAGGACGACGCGAGCAAGGAGTACCAGTACGCGACGGACAGACATGGACCCGAACCTACGAGTCATCCCTGCCCTCATAGCAGTACACCTCCTCTACAGGTTACGACGCAGACGCCGCAGAAGGTCAGAATAACTAAGGGAGGGGGGAAAGTGGGGTGGGGTGGGGGTGGCACGACCAGGGCAGGCCACAAAACAACCACATAAGTCACACACCACACATGGCCTGGACATACCTGACTCCCATGCCCTGGTCACCACGAGGGGGTGGGGGCGTGTCCTGATAAGCCAGCGACCGCCACAACGGAAGTCCGTCACCACGCGAACCGGCAACACAACCAGACAGGTACGTCCCGTACCCACGCCTGAAGAGCGTGGGTACGAGTCGGACCACGCCCACACACGTCACCCCAACAATGGCGGGACGGATCGCACCCACGTGGCAAAGGCCTGGGTACGGGCCGCACAAACATCACATAGCGTGGGGACGGATATGTACGGACCCTACCCCCACCCCGTATGCAAGGAGCGTACCCCCCAGCCCAACAGTGTAAGTACGACCCGTACCCCCACCCGCGTATGCATGGAGCGTACCCCCCATGCCAACAGTGTAAGTACGACTCGAACCCTCACCCGCGTATGCAAGGAGCGTACCCCCCAGCCCAACAGTGTAAGTACGACCCGTACCCCCACCCGCGTATGCATGGAGCGTACCCCCCAGCCCAACAGTGTAAGTACGACCCGTACCCCCACCCGCGTATGCATGGAGCGTACCCCCATGCCAACAGTGTAAGTACGACTCGAACCCTCACCCGCGTATGCAAGGAGCATACCCCCCAGCCCAACAGTGTCAGTACGACCCGTACCCCCACCCGCGTATGCATGGAGCGTACCCCCCAGCCCAACAGTGTAAGTACGACCCGTACCCCCACCCGCGTATGCATGGAGCGTACCCCCCATGCCAACAGTGTAAGTACGACTCGAACCCTCACCCGCGTATGCAAGGAGCGTACCCCCCAGCCCAACAGTGTAAGTACGACCCGTACCCCCACCCGCGTATGCATGGAGCGTACCCCCCAGCCCAACAGTGTAAGTACGACCCGTACCCCCACCCGCGTATGCATGGAGCGTACCCCCACCACACCAGTGTAAGTAGACTCGTACCCTCACCTCGAATGCATTGAGCGTACCCCCACCGTGTATGTTCCAAGCGTACATATCCTGAAATCGGAGGTGTGTGTGCAGAGTCCACCCAGCAGTGCCCTGAGACAGGAGGGGTGTGTGTAGAGTCCTCCCAGCAGTGCCCTGAGACAGGAGGGGTGGGTGCCTATCACTCCCAGCAGTGCCCTGAGACAGGAGGGGTGGGTGTGGAGTCCTCCCAGCAGTGCCCTGAGACAGGAGGGGTGTGTGCAGAGTCCTCCCAGCAGTGCCCTGAGACAGGAGGGGTGGGTGTGGAGTCCTCCCAGCAGTGCCCTGAGACAGGAGGGGTGTAACACATGTGTGTGAGGCCAGAATTATCCACATGCATACTGGCTACAAGGGAACATGTCCCCATGAACTCATGTCAACAGACTCCACACACAAGTACAGTGATCACCAAGGATGCCACGATTGTTGCAGGTGGACACATGGCCCTGCATGCATGGCCAAAGTAGAAGGGCTCCGTCACACACACAGCTCATGTAGACACAGCTCTGCGCTAAACATTGGGAACACCCTGCAGGGAAGAAAGCTGGGTACACAGAGGAAGGAATACACCCTGGGACAAGTGCACCATGCAGTAACTGCTTACATGAACAAAGAAAGTTAGCCAACACCTTGTGATGGCACACAGATCCCAGGGTCCCACCAATGAGCAGTACACTACTACACATCCCACACACCCAAACCCTTACACACCACCCAAAACCATGTAGCAGCCCCACCAACACCAATACCAGCATAGCAGTAGTGTGATAATTAAAAAAAAAATTAAGCTTTATTCAGCATGAGCACAATGTCCGTGGATCGCAGGCAGTTCAATCTTCACAAAGCCCATAGGGCAGTCAATGATTCTCAGCTGGATGGGGGACACAGTGGGATGCGTGTCCCCTACCTTGCCTGCACAGTCAAATGGCATCGTCTTCCACACTGGTGAGGGCATCAGGGGGGGGGGAAGCAACAGGCACCGCAGGGACATCAGGGCAAAGGGGCGGCGTTGTGGGTGCAGGGATGGAGGACTCCACCACAGGGGGTGGGGCACGGCCAAAGGCGGAGGCCAGGATGGCACTACACACCTTTGCAAGGTCCTCCAGGGAGTCCCCTGCACCCGAAGGGACCTCAGGCCCCAAGGAGGGGGGGGGTCAGAGGGATGGGTCGCAGCGCCACTGGGGGAGGGTGGAGACAGGGGGGGAGACTCAACCACCCTGACCGGGGACCTCCTTGACCGCTTGCGTGGTGGTGTAACCGTGGGGCTCAGGGACAGAGCGGCCATGAAGGAGTCCTTGGGGGAGATGTGGCCAGGAGAGCTGAGGGGAGGGGATTTGGAGGGAGTGGACTGGGTGGAATGCGGACTCCCACTATGGCTGCGTGTCACACGTTTGCCCCCCGACCCAGTGGGTGTGCCTACCTCACCCTGTGTGTGCGTGTCAGGAGGAGTGCGGTGGACCTTCCCTGCTGGTGTGGTGCCCGTGTCCGTTGATGTGGGTGCATGCCGACGTCTGGGTGTACGTGGGACAGGCATGGGAGTGGGAAGTGTGGATGGGGCAGGGGTAGGTGGGGGGAGGTCGCGCTGCAGGAGACCCACTGCTGCAGTCAGTGTGGAGTCTATGGACCTCAGCAAGTTGCGTTGGTCAGCCTGCGATGAATGAATGCCCTCCAAGAAAGCCTCGATGTTGGTGAGGGTTTTGCCGTGGGCATGGAGGACATTAAGGATCGCAGCCTGACCAACCTGCAGTTGCCGCTGGATGTCCACAGACTCTGCATTGGCGGCAGCAGTGGAGACAGGGGCAGGGGGTGCGGTGCCTGGCAGGAAGGAGACATGCTGTGACCGGGCACGCTGGGAAGGGACACGAGCAAGTGGGAGGCGGCTGATGGAAACTGAGGGGGCGGTGCGAGGTGTTGTTCCGCTGTCAGCTGCTGGTGCAGCCTCCGCCCACTCGGAGACATCCTCCTCGGACCTGTCAGCTTCGTAGTCTGATGTGCCAGTCGACAGGTCCTCGGCCACACTCTCCTCCGCCTCTGTCCCACTCGATGTGCCAGACCCGATGTCACGGCTGGCACTGGTGCTCGGTCCCTCCGCCTGGTCTGTGTCCATGTCTCCCTCTGTGTCCCCCGACGATGCTGTGGGCAGGGTGGAGAGACAGAAATTAATCAGACACCTGTACACATCTGTCACATGAGTCCAATCTACATAGGTAACATTGCATAGCCTGAAAAGGAAGATCCCTAACATCTACTGAACAGGGTACCGATGTAGGGCATGAAACACACAGTTGGTTGAGCCACCATGCCACTGAAATACCATGGAGAGCATGAGACAATAGCTAAAGACAGGAAACGGAGTCTGACATAGCACCCAGGCCCTGGGGACAATCCAGCACTGCATCTGCACCACACAGCGTTGGCGAAAATACCGATGACCAGGGACCATATCCATGAACTTGAGACACATGCTGCATAGGTAATGCTGAAAACATGCCCAACATGACTCGGTCACTGCACATTGCGTGTGTGTCCAGACACATCACACACTGCCCAGACCCGGCAAGTGGAAATCAGGATTTGACACATAGGCATTGCCCGCCCCAACAAGACCCTACACGAGGCAAATTGTTGAGACACAGGTGGCACTAACATCTCATAGTCTGGGTGATACACACAGGGGCAGGCAAAAAGCAAGATTGGACGCCAAACAGCCAAGGTGCGCCTGTACAAATAATGAGGTACCAGTGCCCATCCTCAGATGAGTATAACAAGACACACAGGCACTGGCAACTGTGAGTATGAAGAAGGACAATCAGGTCAGGCTGCACAGTGGACACCTGTACAAAATAGCACGTCATTATACATGGTGACAGGGGACAATGGCACAGAGCACAACCTACGCTGTAGACACTGAGATTGGCCACGTTTATGATGACACATACACCACTGAGGAAGAGCTGCCCCAGGGGACAGTAGTGGGCACACAACTACATGCTACTGAATGGTAATGACTGCAACACACGTCACCATCCCTGCAATATGTGTATCGCACACTCATGCACATCATGTCACAGGCCACTACATAGGACATGCGCGCTGTAAGGCATGACACATGAGAGACCAACTCCCATGTCTGGAGTCAGCATCAGTGCCAACTGACATGGAACCCACATGCAGTGAACTTGACAGTGCACAGGCAAGGTCCCACAACCTGTTACACACCACCCCCACACATGATGCTACAGTCATTGTTCTCGTGGACAAAGCGCCAGCCTACATTACCTTGTGAAGGAGTGACTACACACAGACCAGGGAACACATTGCAAGGAGGGGAAGGGTGGCAGGGGCACAGCGCTATACTGGGGCAAACAGGATCTGCACAGCACCTTTAAACCCTGCCAGTGAATTCATGCTACTGTGCCCTTACAAATGCCGGTGACACACAACAAACACACATGTACCTACCCCCTTCCGGCTGCTGCATCGCCTGTAAGCACCTCTCCAGGTCTGGAAAGACCACCGGCAGCACACGCCTGTGGAGGTGGCTCAGACGGCGGCGGCCGCGGTTCTTGTGGCTCTCAGGTGAGTCCCCCAGCAGGAGCCGTGCAATCCTCCGCGTCCAGCACCGGATATCCTGCCAGCGTTTCCTCACCTAGGGCAGGCTCCGCCTCCGACCATCCACACCCCTCACGGCACTGACGGCGGTCAGCCAGATCTGCTCCTTGGCAGTGGCGCCTACCTGTGAGGAGGAACAAGTGACACCACATCAATACACCAGCCACATGTCACAGAGAGACATATGGGTACAAATTAGCTGGTTACAACAAGGCATGTCATGCAGCCAACGCATTGCACCTTTGTCATAGGGACATCATCCCCTGGTGAGGGAAAAAGCAGTACGTGCCACAGTGGGTACACAGGTGGAATGATGGCAATGTCACAATCAATGATCAAGGCTCACACTGTGCATCACACCCACCCCTCCTGTCTCAGGGCACTGCTGTGAGTGATAGGCCCCCACCCCTCCTGTCTCAGGGCACTGCTGGGAGTGATAGGCCCCCACCCCTCCTGTCTCAGGGCACTGCTGGGAGTGATAGGCCCCCACCCCTCCTGTCTCAGGGCACTGCTGGGAGTGATAGGCCCCCACCCCTCCTGTCTCAGGGCACTGCTGGGAGTGATAGGCCCCCACCCCTCCTGTCTCAGGGCACTGCTGGGAGACATCAGGCACCCCCGACAGTACATGGCATGTGTGTTACACCTGGACGCAATGGCAGAAGTCACAGTCACAACATAGGGACAGTCTGTGGCAGTGGCCTATGCACTCACCTGATACCCTGGTCGCCCATACAGCATGGAGTACTGTGGGAGGATCACATCCAGCAGAGCCATGTTCTCCTCCAGGGTGAATGGCTGTGTCCTCTCCACAGCCCTTGACATGGTTCCAGGGAATCAGTAGCAGCAGCTGGGTCGACGAATGCAAAGATGTGCAGGCAAGTGCTCCCTCATGGGACCTGGCTGCCTTATATGTGCCCTTCTGCCCAGTCTCATGCACAGGAGTACAGAGTGATTGGTCACTCACATTTGCATCCTATGTTTCCACCAATCCCTTCAAACCTAGCAGTCTGTGGGTTCTCTATCGGTTTCATTCTCCTGCATGATGTCAGCCCCACAAACACATTGCAACAAAGTAGAAGAATTCCAACTGACTTCTGCTGTGCACCTTCCAGAACAATTTCGAATTTTGAACTTGGTCTCCATGACAACCAGCATGCATGTAGGCCTTAATACTTGTCCCCTATGTAATTTGGAGCATCACACACAGGTACGATGCGTTTCGGGGCCCTAGGGCACCCCAAATGCATGGCAACGGCCCGTACATGCATGCCTACGCTCTCCATCACTATGGGTCTGCACGCGTATGCGTATGCGTACCCGTAGTGTTACGGACCGTACACACGCATGTACGCTCTCTATCACTATGGGTCTGCACGCGTATGCGTACCCGTAGTGTTACGGACCGTACACACGCATGTACGCTCTATATCACTATGGGTCTGCACGCGTATGCGTACTCCTAGTGATAGTGAGCGTACATGCGAGTGTACGGTCCGTACCACTACGGGTACGCATACGCGTGCAGACCCATAGTGATAGTGAGCGTACATGCGTGTGTACGGTCCGTACCACTACGGGTACGCATACGCGTGCAGACCCATAGTGATAGTGAGCGTACATGCGTGTGTACGGTCCGTAACACTACGGGTACGCATACGCGTGCAGACCCATAGTGATAGGGCCGTACACACGCATCTACGCTCACTATCACTATGGGTCTGCACGCGTATGCGTACCCGTAGTGGTACGGACCGTACACACGCATGTACGCTCACTATCACTATGGGTCTGCACGCGTATGCGTACCCGTAGTGTTACGGACCGTACACACGCATGTACGCTCTCTATCACTATGGGTCTGCACGCGTATGCGTACCCGTAGTGTTACGGACCGTACACACGCATGTACGCTCTCTATCACTATGGGTCTGCACGCGTATGCGTACCCGTAGTGGTACGGACCGTACACACGCATGTACGCTCACTATCACTATGGGTCTGCACGCGTATGCGTACCCGTAGTGGTACGGACCGTACAAATGCCTGTACGCTCGCCATCACGATGGGTACACATACGGCAGCACTCCCACAGTGATTTGGGAACATACACAGGCCCTCTCAGCAGCAGTACGGCGGTTTTTACACATCACTGTGGTGATAGGCGACACACATGTAGGAATAGGGCGGACATACTTGTCCATGGATGGACATACTTGTCCAGGAATGGACATCAAGGCATCGTCTGTGCATTACTACATGTGTGGGGCACAGGTGTCACAGGCTGTGATGTGGAACATGCCTCCTGAGTGGAGAAGGCACCAGATGTATGATGAGATGTGTACATGTGTACTGTGTGAGGGTGCAATGTGTGCCAGGCATGCCCTTGACTCCTTTGACATGTGTGCATGTGGGACTGCGCACTTGGGGTGAGCGTCACTGGCATGGCACGGACACCAACACACGGAAGTGTCCCATGATGCCCGGTACAGGGGTCATGACACATGACTTGTCACTACCCACAGTGCACAATGTGACTATGTCATATATGTGTCCGGGATTTACATCAGGTTGATGTTGTAGCACCCTCAAAAGCTGCAGCCGTTGCAGCAACCAACATGTGGCTGTGTGTAGATTGTCATTGCACACTGTTCCCAACACCATGCCACATGTGTTATCGGATGTGAGGTGCACATGTATGCATGGGACACGGAGTAGCGTGACAAGGCCATGTCAGCAAACTCACAAGGAATGTGTGGTGAGTCATGACATGTGCACCTTCATGGCAAGGTGTGTGGGCTGGACTAGTGTAATGTCATGTGACCTGTGGCTCCAGTGTTCCGCTACCAGTCTCTGCAATCGGCATCACACTTCTGCTGATGTGTGGGTGTATGTCACTCCTGTCTTGCGTCGGGCAGTGCACTTGCACTGGGACACAGCTATTTCCATGGCGTGGCATGGGGAGGTTCTCAATCACCGTGTGTAGCTGGGTCTTGGAAGTAGTGTCACCTTGCATCCATACGTGTCCTGGGCATGTAGCACATGCCTGACTCCCTATGTGGCATGTGTGTATTGCCAGATTTACATGTGCTCAGTAGACATGAGTTGTTCTCGTAGTGCACTCACTCTTCCTTGTCACTTCCAAATTACTGCAGAGCGCCTCCTGTTGCCCGAAGAATTCCAGACTTGGCTACCATGCAGGAGAATGACAGGATCCGGCTCTACCGCTTCACCCAACCGTTGATTCTGGAGCTGACGGCGAGACTGGCACCACACCTGCAACCGCAGCACAGGTATCCGACGGCACTGACACCCCAGCTGAAGGTAATGGCTGCCCTACATTTTCTGGCCACGGGTACCTTCCAAAATACCATAGCTCATGTTGGTGGCATGTTCAGCGGTGTGCTGCATGATTTCTTGGAGGCCATGTTGATTCACCTGGATGACTTCATCAAGTTCCCAACCCCTGAACAGATGACTGAGGTCAAGCGTGGATTCTATGCCCTGGGAGGGATGCCCCATGTCATTGGGTCCATAGATGGGACACATGTAGGTTTGGTACCACCACACGCACGGGAGGTGGCGTACCGCAATCGGAAGCACTACCACTCCATCAATGCCCTTGTGGTGTGTCTGTCCAATATGGTGATTTCACATGTCTGTGCTCGTTTCCCAGGATCAGCACACGATGCCTACATCATGAGGCGTAGCGGGATGCCTGATATGATGATGCAGCTGCGCAACGAACGGGCATGTGTTGTTGGTGGGTACAGTCTGTCTGTCCTGTATTCTGTATAGCCGACCAGCACGACCGCTACACCAGTTCTAACGATGTCCATGTGCTTCCCATGTAGGGGACGCTGGCTATCCCAACATGCCTTGGCTGCTGACACCTCTCCGCAACCCCATCACGCCGGCCCAGCTCCGCTATAACACCGCCCATGGCCGGACAAGGCGAGTGATAGAGAGGACGTTTGGCATGCTGAAGAGCCGATTCCGGTGCCTCCACAAGACCGGCGGTGCACTCCCTTATGCCCCGGCGAAGGTCTGCAAGATCTTCATGGTCTGCTGCATGCTGCACAACATGGCAGTTGAAAGAGCTGTGCCACTCATCCTGAATCAACATGACGAGGACCATCCACCCGTGGAGGACGAAGGGCTTGGCAATGGGGCTAGTGATGTGGAGGATGTGGAGCCGCAAGAGGACATCCGGACTCGGCTCATACGCGACTTCTTTGCTTAGTGGTGAGTACCAGGGTCTGAGTGTGCACGCATTGGTCCCCGTGTGGCATGCGTTGTGATGTGTGTCTCCACCTGCATGTATGGCACGTGGGTCAGAGGTGTGTGTGGGTGTGTCACTGGAGTGATGGTGGCAGTGATGGTATTTCCCCAGTCATAATTGTGACCTAGCATGTTGTCATCCATACATGTGTCGATTAACTGCACATGCAAGTGGCTGTGCTGTTTGTGGCTGACTTCTTGTGTGTCTCTCTTCCCCAGGTACCTGCGCATGCCGTTTGCTGGTTGCATTGTTGTGGCACTGCTATTCCTCATGGACATGACATCGTGGGCTGACTCAGCGTTACAGGCACGGACACGTTTGGAAGTCTCCATGGGGTAAGGGATGCATCTGGGGTGTATTGGGTGTGGCAGTTGTTCACGATGTGTGCACACTGCCCCGGTCGGGGTTTGGTTCCTCTGCAGACATGTGGCATCCCCATGGGACACGACATGCAGCTGGGTACACCTGAATAGATGGGCTGCCTGGTTGTCAGTCATCAGTGATGGGATAGTGGATTGTGATGATGGCATCAATGTGTGTGACACTGCCCTCGGACACATACGGTTAACATTGTCTTGACATGGCGTGGGACTTCCACATCAGCGGATGTATGGTGTATGGCAGGCTCTCCGTGAGCAGCTGTGGGTGTTTAGCTGTTAGCCGACGCTTGTGTGCCAGTTCCCTGGCTATCACGCATTTGTGCTGCAGAAGGGGGGTGCCAGTGTTGGAGCCACATGTTACTCCACATGATGTGTTCATGTGTACTTCAAGTTGCCTCTGCAATACCAAAAACATGACTAATAAAGGTGTCCCTATGCCTCCAAGGTGCCTCTTCTCAGTCAGTGCTGGTGTGTTGGCACGGTGCATCCTGCATGTCTGGCATGGTATTCCCTGATTGTGGCTATGTGTCAATGTGTCGAGTGGCAAGATGCAAGCTGTGTGTGTGCTGAGACTGTGTATTGGGCATGATGTCCATGACTGTGTGGGTATTGTGACATGTGCCAACCCCATGCATCCAACGTTGTCCATGACCCCATTCTCTGCATCCACCGGACTCAAGCTTGCAGGACATGGTTCTGCCACCTGTCTACACATACCTGGGTGCCCCCCAGGACACGGGCCAGGATCCCTGACCTCTGCGCATGACTGTTGCTGTACTCAATGTGTCTGTCAGCACGGTTGTTCGGCCACCCCCTCAGCTGGTTCTGACCATCACGGGTGTGTATGGTGCTCCATGTCTGTCTTGCCTAATAAACTGTGACCCATGTGTCCTGTGCCAGACTCAGGCCCCAGGGTGTGGATGGTTGAAGTGAACAGATGACTCAGGCATGTTTAGACTGTACAAGACACATGTTAGGTAATAATGCTACCAGCAGGCATCTACTCTTAATAGTGTGATTTATTATTGGGGGGGGGGGACAAAGTGAGGGGCTTTCCGGGATTAGGGAATCCAAAGTTCAGTAGGGGAGTTGGTGTCCTTGCCATTGGAAATCCTCAGAGTCCATGCCACAGTCTTTGTCAACATTGGTCAGCCAGTGACCAGCAGGGCCATGTGGCAGAGAATGTCTCTTGATGCTGTGATGCTGTTGCTCCAGTGGGCCAGGTGCCAGGCCAGGTGTCCTGGGAGATGGTGATGTAGCAGCCACCCTCACGGTCCTTTCCGTGGACGACCCGGCTTCCTGCGGGGAACCTCAGCAGCAGGCCGTGACGACGTCTGGGATGCTCCGTCGGATGTTTCCTCCTCCTCCTCATGATCCCTCCCTGTGGGTGGTGATGTTCTCCGCCTTCTGGCACAGGGAGGGTCGGCCATGGTGTCGGCCATCCGACGGAGTTCAGCGTGAATCCCCTGGGACGCCGTCACTTGCTCAGCCTGTCTGTCCTCCATCCTCCGTTGGTGTAGCTGTAGACAGGCTATTAGCTCCGCATGTTGCTGGGCCTGCTGGACCTTGATCCCCTCGAGGACGGACACAACCTGGGCCATGCCCGTGGTGTCCTGCCGGTATGAGTCCAGGATGTTACGGACATGGGAAAATACCGGATCCCCAGCCAACTGGTCAGGCTCGCGCCTCCGCCGTCCTCCACTCCCACCACCCCTGCCCACTTGCGTCTGGCCTGCACTTGTGGGAACATCGGGTCTCCGGGACCCCTGAGGGGTGGCATTGGCGTTGTCGCCTGCCTCCTCCTGGGTGCCCGGGACACCGTGTCCCTCCTGGCGAGCCTGGCTGCATTGTGGTGTTGGGGCAGGGATCCTGGGTGTCTCCTGGGATGTGGCAGGAGTGGGGGTGGTGGTTGGCACGGTTGTACCTGACGCAGGTGCTGCAGGTGGTTGGACACCAGAGGGGCCAGGTCGGTCGGGGTCGTCCGCAGAGTGGTGAGAGTGGTCGCTGCCGGTGGGATCGGTCTCCTGCAGATCCGGGTCCTGTGAGTGTTCCCCCCCAGTGTTGGGGGGTGCAGCACGACGTTGACCTGTGTGTGAGAGAGAAAATGTTAATTTTGATCCATGCAACATCCATGTTTCATCCGTTACAAAGTTGGCACATTTCCTCTTGGAATTAGGATCTGTCTTGCATTCCACTCACAGTGCACTTGTGCATGGGTGTGTCCCTTGGCCACCAATTTGGCCCCTTTAACTATGTGTGGCACAGTCTTACTTGCTGCGTCAAGTGTGACTGCAGTCAGCAGTGGAGTGTGCATGTGTGGCGAGCCATGCATTTGCGCCTTCCTTGTAGCACTGTACATGTGCACATGGAGTGGATCCACACACTTATATGATGCAGGTGGCTGTCCTTGTGCTCGTGTACAGGTTGTGACATGGCCCTGCATTTTGCCATGATGAAGAGGGGGGGTTCTGGCACTGGCCACCCTTGTCTACATGCACGCAGTCCACCTGCTGACGAGCAGACATTCCCACACACCAAAGGACTGATTTGCTCTCCCTGTGTCTCCCTCCTTCTCTGTCCCCCTCTCCCTCCCTCTCTGTCCCCCTCTCCCTCCCTCTGTGTGTCAGCCTCCTCCCTCTGTCCATCTTCCTGTGTCTCCCTCCCTCTCTGTCCCCCTCTGCCTCCCTCTCTGTCCCCCTCTCCCTCCCTCTGTGTGTCAGCCTCCTCCCTCTGTCCGTCTCCCTCCCTCTCAGTCCCCCTCTCCCTCCCTCTGTGTCCCCCTCTCCCTCCCTCCGTGTGTCACCCTCTGTCACCTTGGCCCAGCTTCCTGGGCACACACTGTTAGCAGATCTTTGAGTGGCCCTTGGCCTGTTGATGTGAGTTTGTTTCTGATCTCCAGGCACCCATTTTGTCTGCTGTGTGTCTGTGCGCTGCTGCTGTGGTGGTGTGTGCTGCCACTCTTTCACAATGTTGGCTGTTCATTAGCTGCTGTCATGTGCAAAACAGTGCCTTCACCCCCATGTGTTGATGCAAGGCGTCCGCCATTTGCTGGCAAGTCATTCCTGTGTTGGGACACAGTGTTTGTCTGGCTGTGACCTAGGCCATATGGGCAGAGGGCATTGTTGTCTGCTTTGGAGTCGCACTATGTGATTCTTGGTGCCCAGCCTCCCGCCATCCGGGTTACCGTGTCATGTGTTGTTGTCTTCTGTGGCCTGTGACTTGACATTGTCCAGCTGGGTGCATGGGGCATGGTGGCAGCAGTGGCATGTGCCTGCTCATGGAGTGTGGTTGAGTCATGCGATGGCTTGTGGTGGTTGCGTGCCTGTTATTAATTTTGGTTGTGGTTGCAGTTCCCCCCATGTGAGGTGCGTTGTTTGTGTACTCACCCGGGTCTCGGAGTCCTTCTACTCCTTCAACTGCCTCCACCGGCAGTATGGCCATCACCCTCTCCTCCCAGGGATGGTACTGTACGGCTCTGCGGGAGGGCCCTCCTCCGGTGGCGTTGGCCTGGTCGTGTTCCTCCTGCCTCTTGGCTCTGACCCTCCTCCGCAGATCGTACCACCTGTTCTGGCAATCCTGCTTGGTCCTCCTGGTGTCCGCAACAGCATTCACAGCATCGACGATGGTCTGCCACATGGCTGTTTTGGCTGCCTGGCTGGTGCTTCTGACCAATGTTCCAAAGATCTGTGGCTCGACTCTGAGGATTTGATCAACAAGGACCTCCAACTCTTGGTGACTGAACTTTGGATTCTTGGTAGTGGGCATGGTGAGGGATGTGGGTGGGGATGGTGTGGGTGTGGGGGGTGTGTGGATGTTGGGGGGGTGTGGATGGTTGTGTGTGTGTGTGAATGTGATGAGAGGGTGTTTGTGAGGGTGGTCGTGTGAAGGTGTGCAAGTGTAAGATGTGGTGTTGCTTGTAGTCTGGTTCTGTGGTGTCTGGCAGCAGTGAGTCTGTTGCAAAGGCTCATGGTTTGTGTGTGTGGGCCCTTTTCATTGGTCCATGGGTGGGTGTGGCAGTGTTTGAATTTTGGGTGGTTGTGTTATAAGGAGTGGTGGTGTATTGGGCCTCTGTTTGTTTTTGACAGTTGCAGGTCAGTGATTGTGTTCTTTTAGTGGTTGTTGGCCATGTTTAGTGGCTGTGTGCCTTTCGAATGGTGTATTCTTGTGTTGTTTTGTTTTGTCCTTGTTGTTTACGTGCGTTTTGAGCGTGTGTACGGTGTGTACATGGGCCATTTGGTTGTACGATTATGTCCTTGTGTGTGGCTTTGTACGACTCGTACATGCGGTTGTGATGTTGGGGCATGGGGTGCGCTCCGTACTTAGGAGGTTGTGTTGGGGGTGCGCCAGGAACGTACTGGGGTGTAGGTACACGGGGGGTATGACACGTACTGGGGTGGGGGTGGGGCTCGAACGTACTGGGGTGTACATAGACGGTGGTACGACACGTACTGGGGTGGGGGTACGACTGGAACGTACTGGGGTGTACATGGACGGTGGTACGACACGTACTGGGGTGGGGGGGTGTACATTGACGGTGGTACGACACGTACTGGGGTGGGGGTACGACTGGAACGTACTGGGGTGTACATGGACGGTGGTACGACACGTACAGGGGTGGGGGGTGTACATTGACGGTGGTACGACACGTACTGGGGTGGGGGGGTGTACATTGACGGTGGTACGACACGTACTGGGGTGGGGGTACGACTCGAACGTACTGGGGTGTAGGTTCACGGTGGTACGACACGTCCAGGGGTGGGGGTACGACTGGAACGTACTGGGGTGTAGGTACACGGGGGTATGACACGTACTGGGGTGGGGGTACGACTGGAACGTACTGGGGTGTACATAGACGGTGGTACGACACGTACAGGGGTGGGGGGTGTACATTGACGGTGGTACGACACGTACAGGGGTGGGGGGGTGTACATTGACGGTGGTACGACACGTACAGGGGTGGGGGGTGTACATTGACGGTGGTACGACACGTACAGGGGTGGGGGGGTGTACATTGACGGTGGTACGACACGTACTGGGGTGGGGGTACGACTGGAACGTACTGGGGTGTAGGTACACGGGGGGTATGACACGTACTGGGGTGGGGGTGGGGCTCGAACGTACTGGGGTGTAGGTTCACGGTGGTACGACACGTCCAGGGGTGGGGGTACGACTGGAACGTACTGGGGTGTAGGTACACGGGGGGTATGACACGTACTGGGGTGGGGGTGTGGCTCGAACGTACTGGGGTGTAGGTACACAGGGGGTACGACACGTACTGGGGTGGGGGTACGACTGGAACGTACTGGGGTGTAGGTTCACGGTGGTACGACACGTACTGGGGTGGGGGTACGACTGGAACGTACTGGGGTGTACATAGACGGTGGTACGACACGTACAGGGGTGGGGGGTGTACATTGACGGTGGTACGACACGTACAGGGGTGGGGGGTGTACATTGACGGTGGTACGACACGTACAGGGGTGGGGGGGTGTACATTGACGGTGGTACGACACGTACTGGGGTGGGGGTACGACTCGAACGTACTGGGGTGTAGGTTCACAGTGGTACGACACGTACTGGGGTGGGGGTACGACTGGAACGTACTGGGGTGTACATAGACGGTGGTACGACACGTACAGGGGTGGTGGGTGTACATTGACGGTGGTACGACACGTACAGCGGTGGGGGGTGTACATTGACGGTGGTACGACACGTACAGGGGTGGGGGGGTGTACATTGACGGTGGTACGACACGTACTGGGGTGGGGGTACGACTCGAACGTACTGGGGTGTAGGTTCACGGTGGTACGACACGTCCAGGGGTGGGGGTACGACTGGAACGTACTGGGGTGTAGGTACACGGGGGGTATGACACGTACTGGGGTGGGGGTGTGGCTCGAACGTACTGGGGTGTAGGTACACGGGGGTACGACACGTACTGGGGTGGGGGTACGACTGGAACGTACTGGGGTGTAGGTTCACGGTGGTACGACACGTACTGGGGTGGGGGTACGACTGGAATGTACTGGGGTGTACATAGACGGTGGTACGACACGTACAGGGGTGGGGGGGTGTACATTGACGGTGGTACGACACGTACTGGGGTGGGGGTACGACTGGAACGTACTGGGGTGTGGGTAGACGGGGCTATGACACGTACTGGGGTGGGGGTGGGGCTCGAACGTACTGGGGTGTAGGTACACGGGGGGTGCGACACGTACTGGGGTGGGGGTACGACTGGAACGTACTGGGGTGTGGGTAGACGGGGCTATGACACGTACTGGGGTGGGGGTGTGGCTCGAACGTACTGGGGTGTAGGTACACGGGGGTACGACACGTACTGGGGTGGGGGTACGACTGGAACGTACTGGGGTGTAGGTAGACGGGGCTATGACACGTACTGGGGTGGGGGTTCGACTGGAACGTACTGGGGTGTACCTAGACGGGTGGGGGTATACATATACGGGGGGTACGTGTCGGACGTACGGGGGCTGGGGGGAGTGTTGGGCGCGTATGCGGGCACATGTCTCCATGGTTGCTGTAGGAGTTCGGTGCGGACGGTGTTTTTTCCATACGGTTGTAACCTCGGACGCACGGGATGGATCGTGATTCCTCGGTCGGACTTGGATTTTCACGTTTGTAAGGTAAATCGTCCGAGGACGTGTCGGACACATTTTCCGACCCGAGGACGTGTGGGGAATGATTCCCAGTGCGGTTCGTATGGACTTTTTACCATGCGAATCGTGATTGCCAGTTTGTACGGCACTTGTACGATTCGTACGGTAAAAAGACCCGATACGAGTCGCACGGGGGAATTTTTTACCGGATCGTGATCGGCACCAAAGTCTTTTAAACAATCACTTATAGAAACACATACTTATTCATACAGGAACTCTTTCAATCTCTCACTCTCACATATACTCGCTTATATACACCAATAGTCACATATACTAGTTTAAAACATATGTAGTTACTCATAAAGACACTATTGAGACAGTCATTCACTCACTAACACACCCATACACTCACTCATCCACCCATAGAGTCCTGCACACATGCTGTCTTCAACACATACAAAGAGTGAGTCATTCATTCATGCACCTATGCACTACGTAATACCCCCACCGAACCATGCAGACACTCAGACTGATACTCATAAAACCAACTAATAACCTATATAGACACCCATGTAGCTACTCACCAACCCATGCAGCCACTTATACACAAAGTGAGAGACTGATACAGATATTTACATATTTAAACATTACTCACTAAGCCATGTATTCACTATCATACACTTAATCAGTCAGTTACACAATCAATTTTTCAAAAACAAATCATCCATTTAGACACTTATATACCCATTTATTCTTCCATCGACCTTGAGATATACATATATAAAACATATTTAATTTTCAGAAACACACACATTCACTGGATGACGTCATCAGTGATGTCATCAGTGATGTCATTTGAGATGTCATCAGTGATGTCATGAGTGATGTCACTGACCATGTCATGAGTGATGTAATATGTGACGTCATCAGCAGTGCATTGCGGGCGCGCGAGTTATAGTTAGCTGAACTAACTATAACGGGGGAATTTCATTGGTTTTTTACGAGTGAAATGTCCAGCTAACTATAACATGTGTGAAACCTTTGGTTTTTTCATTGAATTTCTAAGGTTTTTTAAATGCTAATTCCTAACTATAACGTGTGTGAAACCCATGGTTTTTTCAGTGAATATAGATATATATACATATATATATACATATGTATATATATATTACCTACTGGCGGTCGCCAGTAGGTAGTTATAGTTAGGACCACGTTTCCATAGGAAATCCGCAACATTGTATTTTGAATAACTTTGGCGCCGGTTGACGAATCCTCACGAATTTTTCAAAATAGGTGGGGCGCTACGCTCCGCTCCTACCCTGAAAGTCTCGGGGGGATTCGTCAAGCGGGGGCTGAGATAAAAGGGGGGTCCCATAACGCGTTTTTCCCATGCATTTTTCCATAGGACCTTTAGACACAGCTACAGCCCGAACGGCTGAACAGAATTACTTGAAATTTGGCAGAGAGGTAGTCCTCAGGTCAAGGAAGTGCCTTTTGTAGGTTTGGTGTAAATCTGTTCAGTAGATTCTGAGAAAATAGCCTTTAAATCAATATATATATCTGAGCCAGCGTACGGTGCGCTTACGGTGCGCTTACCGTACGCGTACGGTGGCGTGCGCGAGCGCGATTCTGATTGGCCCTTAGATCTTAGTAAACATTCGAATCGGTCGAAACCAGGAAGCGGCGGCCGCCATTTTCTCTCTCGCACTCTGACAGGGGGTTGAAAAACCAAGTGCAAAAACATGTAAAGGGGCTGTTTACACAGCTCCCAAGCACCTAGCCATGTCGAGGGAGTCCCCAACGATCCCCCAAGTGAAAAAAGGCAATTTTAATTTTTTCGAAAATTTCGGCGCTTACGCTTACCGTACGCGTACGGTAAGAAATAATAAAAAAATATATATATATCCACATTCTCCCCACCCCGTGTGCAAAAGGTGCCCGAAGGGCACCTTTTGTGGATGGCTTATTAGAGCTAAACAAAACATATATTTTACCTGTCACAACGATGCTCATCATATGTCCTCCATGTGCGCACGGTGCGCGAAGCGCATCGTGCGTTCATGGTCCATCTAGCGTAACGTGGGCACGCGGTGCGCGAAGCGCACCGCGTGCTCACTGTGCGCGCACGGTGCGCGAAGCGCACTGTGCGCGCACGGAACGAACTGCGTTAAGTGGGCGCGCACGCCACAAATGGCGTAAAGTAACTTAGCATTTAAAAAACCGTACAAATTCACTGAAAAAACCATAGGTTTCACACACGTTATAGTTAGGAATTAGCATTTAAAAAACCTTGCAAATTCACTGAAAAAACCATAGGTTTCACACATGTTATAGTTAGCTGGACATTTTACTGATAAAAAACCAATGAAATTCCCCCGTTATAGTTACTGTAGGCAACTATAACTCACGCGACCGTAATCCTCTGCTGATGACATATGTGTCTTTATGAAAAAAAAATATTTGTAATATATGTATAGCTAAAATTTAATGGAAGAAGACATGGGCAAATAAGTGTCTAAATACAGTATTAGCATCAGCAGAGGATTACGGTCGCGTGAGTTATAGTTGCCTACAGTAACTATAACGGGGGAATTTCATTGGTTTTTTATCAGTAAAATGTCCAGCTAACTATAACATGTGTGAAACCTATGGTTTTTTCAGTGATATATATTCACTTAAAAAACCATAGGTTTCACACATGTTATAGTTAGCTGGACATTTCCCTCGTAAAAAACCATTGAAATTCCCCCGTTATAGTTAGTTCAGATAACTATAACTTGCGCGCCCGCAATCCACTGCTCATGACGTCACATATTACATCACTCATGACATGGTCAGTGGCATCACACATGACATCACTGATGACATCATCCTTGTGATAGAGTGGCGATCTATATATATATACATACACACACATACAGGGCATTAAGTGGGATGGAAAAACTGGGGGTCTCGCAAAGGGGCGTGACCAATGTAATTAAGGGTTAGGCTTAAAAACACCTAAACTGAAAATCTATGCTTAGCTTCTCAGGTTGCTGTCCGAGTGGCAATTTTGTACTTCTGTCATTACATCCAGGTATAATTCAGCAAGTAACATTACCCTTACAACAAGCCAGTACCATTGGCTTTGCCAATGGGTGTTAGTCGCATAACATGAATAAGCAATAGCCATGGCTTCGTAGGATAGCATATTGAAAATGCTCCTGTTTTGAAATGATGACACTGTGAAAGAACAACTCTTCTTGAAGTTGAAGCACCTGCTTTTTAGAACTGCCAGTGCTGAACACCGGCAAGACCCGGCCCACTTAAACAGAGCCGACCCGACTGGGAACCAAAACCGGCCCTGGCAAAGTGCTCAGCCGCACCCCCCCCCCCCCGCGGGGGGTTGGGGGTGCCGCCGAGCTCTTTGCCAGGGCCGGTTCATTTTGTTAAAGGGCCGATTTTGCCCTGTAACAAAAACGGCCCCCAGGGGCCCAAAACCAGCCCCCACCCGTGGGGTGCACCGGGGGATTGCCCGGTGCCCGCTACGGCCAGTCCGGCCCTGCACTTAAAGGGTGTGTGTATAAAAATCAGAACTGGCCAGAAATAGAAGTACAGGACCAAAAGCTCAGAAGCCTTGAGAGGGCTGACATTTACACTGACGAACTGCCATGAACACCCCTTTTAAAGGTGTACTGACGGAGGCGCGCGCTCTGCATCGACTTCCTTTTGAATGCATTGGACCGAAGAGGGAACTTGGAGGGGCGCATTAGAAAAATATCCAATTGTAGGTATATATATGTGGATTTAGAGAGATTGTAGCTAACCTCAAGGCAGCCGGGCGCTCTGTTCATTTATAACCCACTGTTTGAGGCAACACTCGAGCCTCTATTTACAGAAAAATTGCTTACATAACTTGCTGTGAAATGCAAAGAGATGTTTGTTGAAATAGGGAACAGCTGTACCATCTACCATCTCTTAACAAATTACAACTAAGAAATGGAGGGAGTGATTGCTTTCGAAAGCTATGCACTCTTATGGTGTTGTCATTTATATGGCAAACTCACCAAGTTGTTGCCAGAAATAAATTAAGAGAATTTGACATAGAGTGACATTTGTGACCATGACGAAGCGCTTACACAGTGATACATTTTTAGCTTTTCCCTACATATTTACCAGCCGAAACGCTTCATTAAATTGCCATCAGGGTGCAGCTGCCATCAGGGTGCAGCTGCCGTCAGAGCTCGGTGCTTGTTTGTCAGCTTCACTAAATCCAAACTTTGCTTTAATTTGGGAGGGTAGGGGCGAGGGAGCTGCGCGTGCGAAGCATTACAGAGACCATTGTAATCAGAGCTAACAAGATAGGTTTTTGACAAGTGCTTAATTTGTAAAAGGATAAGTGCCGGGGCGACCGGGAGGCCACTGTAGCTTGCATCACACATAACCCATACCAGCGCTGCCAATGACAGTACACACACAGCTACTAACCTTCACACTCCTACAAGTGTGATAAGTCAGACTATTCCAGGCCCCCAAAGCCAGAAGAATGGCTTGGGAGGCAGGTACCAGTCATTATTAATGTAATTATGGTAAATTGTATTAATGTAAATTGAAAAAATAAACCACTGTTGTTGTGTTCATACTGAAATTAGCAGGACAGCGCCACCATGTGGCAGACTGTCATAGTCCCGGTGCTGACAATAAGGTGCCGGTGGCGAGCACCGGAAAGCACCAAATTAAGCACTGTTTTTGATGTGTTCTCGGTGGCTGCAGAATGTTGTCGAGGCTCTCTTTGTGAGAGGGAAGGCTTTCTGCAAGCTTTCAGCAAAAGCAGATCGGTACTGGGGCACACGAGCACGGTGGCCTTCACACAATCTGTTGAAGTATTTATTTTGGGCTGCTGGATTTCACCGCAGGTCGACCTCCATTGAAGTCACGTTAAACCTGTAGTTAGTACAGCCCTGCTTCTCTAGCGATCAACAGGCATGCAGAATGCTTCTTGGTTAATGATGTCAGCTTCAGTTTTCTTTCTTTTTTGACATTCAAAAAGTGCCCCTTTAAAGCTGGCTCTTCTTAATGAAGGCAACAGCTCCTCTGCACTTTATTTACTCTCCCCATGGGTGTACAAGTTTACTTTATATTAGCCACAATACTACCTCATGGTATAACATTTTAGAGGGGGCTGCATCTGATTCTTTGTCAGAACGCTTACACAGTGATACATTTACAGCCACAGAGATCTACATTGCTCTACTGTGCGATCATATGCAGCATCACTAAGGGGCATAACAACAAGGGCTGGCGATATAATTATCGCCGCTTTAGCGTCCGTTTTTGGGCGAAAAGCGGCGATAATTATATCGCATTATTTACAAGGACACGCTATCGTGTGTTTCCTTGATTCAGCTCCCGTTTAGTTCACGCCTCGCTTTGCATCTCTAATGAGATGCAAAGTAGGCATTCCCTGCAAAAACGAAGGGAAAATGATCACTAACTGTCCTTCTCCGTATTTACAATACGGCCCAGGACACCCATAGCCATATAAAAAACAGCGCTTACCGCTGTTATCGCCTGTATTTTAAGTCTGCTATTTTTTATGACTACCCTATCTATGACTTGGGAGGTGGATTCAGTGGCTGAATCCACATCTCCCTATCATCAAGATTTCTTCTATCGCTGTGGGAATATCGCTGGATTAACAGCGATATTCCCGCATAACGCCGCTTTTGATGTATAATTTATCGACCTGGAGAAACGCGTTGTTGATAACGCGTAATCCGGGCGATAAATTACAGCGATAGGCGGTGATAAATATAAAGCGCGCTTTGCGATATTTATCACCGTCTGTTGCTGATATGCCCCTAAATACTTATAAGGTCCCAAAGGCGAGACTGATTGCATTGCAAATGCTTGTTTGTTGTGGGCCGTAGTGGCCATAGGACTCCCCTCGTAGGCCCTAACTAAACATCGGAGAGAGCTGGCCATTACAAATGTTTAAATAAGGGGACCACTATCATCATAATACATGGGGACCCATTTACAGGGATGTGATCTGTGAACATGCCAGGTGGGGCCCACAACTACCACAGTATAATCATTCAGTAAATGGGTATTTGAAGCACAATTTCAAGAACCACCATATTCATAACATGTGTACCATTACTTTTTATATCTTTTTATAATGTTACATGCAACATTGCCCTTGCTGTACGTTGGTGCCGTCTCTGTTCATGCAGTGAAAGTAATGAAGTGCGTGATGGAAGTACAAGACCCAGAAACCAGGCCTGATATATTCTAACAAGAGCCGTTCAATTTGTGCATACAAATAAAATATGTGCACATTTGACATGTTTTCTGAGGCTCATGTTAACAGGTGAGAGAAGGAACATTCCCCTTCTAAGAGCTCTTTATTAAACACTGCAGGTGAAATGTGCTCCAAGGATTGCAAATCCCATCTTGAAGGAATATGATGGGGCATCTTTCACTTTTGATAAGAAATTCTTTTTTAGGCTTTGTCTGACTATTGGTACAGTACCACTACTCCTACGATGATACCTCAGGTTGAAGGTATGAGAGACACCTTACAATCTTCTTTTCCTCTGAAAAGGTATTATATTTCTTTTGGGGCTAAGTAAATCTAACAGGTGTGATCCTAATAATTGGAGGTAACACAACATGGCACCAGTGTGGAACATGAACTTTAAGTGCCCTTGAGGGCTCAGAACCCCAAAAATGTGTTGCATACACAAACTGAAACAGCGAGATCAAGAGATATTTTATAATCCTACTCAGTACTAGGAAGGTGACCCTTTGTCCAACTGATAGTTCTTGAGCTACGAAGGATGTATCCAAACCATTAGTAGCAAGTCTTAGGTCTTTGTACGCAATTCAGGCGAAACATAGGAAGTAAAAAATAAAGAGTGGATATTACTGAGAATGTTCACCCCACCCATACCACTCATTTGACAGCAAGGGGATTCCCATTACAAGGGGCCAAAATTGTTCTTATGGTCAAAGCAGACCTCTTAAAAACCACTGAAGTATTCTACATATGGACAGAAATATAAACAGCAGACACAGCAGGGCCATCACAAGGTATGGTATTCTAAATCCTCCAGCATGCTCTGATCCTTATAGGTTCAGTGAAGTATACCATTTACCTACATTACATTATTTCAAAAGAGATTGCCACATAAGATGCACATATTTTGGACCGTTATCATTGCCAGGACAGACATGGCATGCATTAGTTACACACCACCTACAAAAGGCTATACAAGCAATGGGAGAAGTGAAGGACATTTTGACCCAGGTAATAGCTATATTGTTAGAAATGGGGTCTCTAGTTGGCAGAGCTATGCACCTTGTCCAAGTAGGAACCGCAATTCTAGTCAGGTTAAGTCAGTTACACACTTAAATCAGCCTGTGCTCACCCTGTGGTAGCTTGGCACAGCCACAATGAGTTATGAAAATAGTATTTCTTTTACTCTTTAAAACAAGATAAAAATTATAAGAAATCAATTAAATCATCTCAAGTTACGAATACTTCAAGCGGCTGCCGACACTCACGAAGGCCCAGGACTGGTTGAGGGCAAGTCAGGCAGAGTCAGACTCCGGATTAGCAGAGCCTAGCAGCAGTCGTTTGTGCAAATAAAATCTTTGGTGGCCTTGAGATTTCCTAAACAGGGGGCAAGCCAACAAGCCCTTGGAGTCACTTAGGTTGCAAAGGTTGTAGAGAACAGATCCAGTCCTTCTTAGAGCCGACATTAGGGGTGACTCACATGTAATAAAAGGGGAGTTTAAGGCTTGGCAAGTAGTTGGAAATGCCAAGTTGAGGTGGCAGTAAACTGCACCCACAGACCCCGCAGTGGTAGGCCTGATTCAGGTTTGAAAGGCTTCTTCTGTGGGTGGCACAATCAGAGCTCTAGGCCCACTAGTAGCATTTGTCTCACAGGCCCTGGGTATATGGTATACCACTTTCCTTTTTTTTTTTAATTGTATTTTATTTGGGAATCACAGTTGCAGAAACATAATACAGTAACCAAAAAAAACAAATTCAGTACATACAATATACAATATAATACTGGTATTTAAAGAAAGCACATTAAGACTTAGCTACATCCAATTTAGACTTATTTAAATACAATTTATATTATCGTTTTTCCAATCCTCAATTGGTTTCCAAATTTCAGTACCACGTATTTTTGCTTTAATACCTTTACAGGCAAAAATCGCCATTTCCTGGTTACACATCCCTAAAAGCCTAGAGAGCCAGATCTGGAAATTAGGAGGGTCGATATCTTTCCAACGGGCAGTAATTATTATTCTATAGACTGATGTACCGAGGAAAAGAGAAATTTCTTCTGCTTTAGTATGGTTGAGTGTGTTATCTTTACCCAAAATATATAATGTAGGTGATTCCGCTACAGGGTGCCCAAACACTTCCTGCCAAAAATCAGCAATCATTGTACGCAACGTCGTTAATTTATCACATTCATATAACATATGTATTAAATTAGCTGCTGTTCTACCACACCTTGGACAGTCTGATGTAGGCCTTTTCCCCCAGGAGTGAAGTTTGGCCGGAGTAAAATATAAGTCAAAGATGGTTTTATAAAGTTGAGCCTTCAAATTAGATGCCATAAACACCTGGGTCGATAAGGTCAGAGATGAATCAATATCAACATTAGGATTATTTAATTTCCGAGACCAGCCTACTTCGGTGGGTTCCAGATCATCTTGTCTGTTTTCTATTAATATATCATACAAGTTGCCAATCTTTGACTTAGATCTCAACATGCAGTCAATTAAAGCGATAGTATCCAAAGATATATCTTTGAGATTTAAAATTGAGTTGATTTGTATGAATTTAAATACACTATTCATTGGGATCGAAAATTTAGATTGCAATTGTTGAAATCTAGGCCCATGTGGGGTAAGTAAAAAATCTCCTATCGTTAATACTCCTAAATTTTCCCAGAGTCTAGAGATAGTGTCATACATATGAGGTGGTAATATTGATGAATGCCATAAGGAAATATATCTATTATATTTTGATATTTTCATGTTTCTCATAATTTTTCTCCATAAAAACCAGGCGTTTTTTATAACCTTAAATTTCACTTTCTTAAAGTAGGACGGTTCAGTCTGTTTAATTAACAAGCCATTGGATAGATAATTCAAATATTGAGGGTATATAATTTGTCACTCCTTCATTTCCAGTTGGTCTAATCTCAAATAGTGGCTTCATCTGTTGGAGAAGTGCAGCCCATAGGTATAAGCTCAAATCCGGAATTGCTAACCCTCCTCTAATAACGGGTAAGGAAAGTTTCCTGGTAGATCTCCTAATCTTCCCGTAGCCCCACATGAATTTACCCAGATGGGATTCGAAGCCCCTTAAGATTATGTCATCAACTAAAAGAGGGACCGCACGAAAAAGATAAAGAATCCGTGGCAGAATATTCATTTTAAGATAATTACCCCTTCCTATGATCGATAAATGTAGTACATCAATCCTTTTCAAATCTATCTTTACTTTCTGTAGCAATGGTTCGTAATTGATCTTAATTATCTCCTCTATTTTGGCGGTTATTCGAACTCCTAAATAAACAGCGGAATCGACCCTTCTAGAATCAGCAAAATTAACATTATTGGTACAAATAACCATCGTTTTATCCCTATTTAAGGAGTAGCCAGATATCTTACCAAATATTTGAGTGATATGTTCTATTGCAAGTATAGCCTCAGTTGGTTGTGGTGTCAATACTGCAACATCATCAGCATATGCTAGTATTTTTGTATGATGTTGACCCATTATTACCGTTTTGATAGCTTCTGATTTTAGCAATTTCAAGATAAGAGGGTTTATATAGAGGGCAAAGAGGATAGGTGAGCATGGGCACCCCTGCCTAGTCCCGCGAGATATTTCAAAGAGTCCTGATTCTTGCCCCATTGCCACTACCCTTGCTCTAGGTAAAACATACATTGCCTTAATAGCTTTCATAAAGCATGGTCCAATATTTGTTTGTTCTAATATAGCCCACAAGAAAGCCCAATATACCCTATCGAAGGCTTTTTCGGCGTCTAGGAGGATCATCGATACCTGATCTCCCGTAGCATTCGCGGCATCGAACAGCGTAATAGCACGTCGGGTGTGATCTGTAGTACATTTGTCCGGAATAAAGCCATGCTGCCACGGGGAGACCAAGCGTTCGATGACCCCCCTGAGCCGATTAGCCAGAATCTTAGAATAGAGTTTCGAATCTGAATTTATGCTGGGGGTCGCGTAACTAGTTAGCATGGAGGAGTCTCGGCCTTATAAGTAAACCAGATATACCAATCATGGACATACCAATTGTCATCACATTTTAGAGAAGAGCAGATGTGTTAGATCTGGGGGTCTCTAGTTGGCAGAGGTATACACCTTAGACCAAATAGGGACCCTTGCTTCTAGTCAGGGTACAGGGACACACACGGAAGATAACCCCTGCTCACCCTCTAGGTAGCTTGGCTCGAGCAGACAGGCTTATCCCCAAGGCAATGTGTAAGGTATTTGCACGTAGACACCACAATGATCCCCCTTCCGTACACCACAAACTTAGACCACACAGGTGAGTTATATCAAAAATAATATATCTTTATCTAGTTTCCGCAGTTGAAATCAAGCATCACAGGTTTACACCATATTCGCTTTCTTGGTTGGTCGGGATCATAAGACGATAGTCTCTAGTCTCTTGCGTGATTCGATACTCACTGAGAATGAATCAGTTCGTAGGCTCTTGTTGTTTAGGCAGCTACGTTGCTCCGGCGGTGTCGCTGCACTCGTTGTAAAAGCGCTCCTCTGGCTGTTCGGTGCAAGGTTTCCACAACTCCCTCGACGAGCCCCCAGTGACGATGTCGACGTCACCGGAGTCAGCCACTCACAGCGCGGCTTCGTAGAGTAGGGAAGTATGACTCTCGATCTGCTTCAGGCCTCCGGGTCGCGGCAAGGCACGTGCCGATGAGCACGTCGGTCTTCTTGATGCGGCAACTGGTGTCAGGCCTGGATCAGCGCGGCACTCTCCAGCAAGACAGAGAGCAGCCAGCCCACTTCACAGGCAGATGTTGAGAAGCTTGGTAGAACAGTCCACGGTCCCTGCGGCACACAGCAGCGCAGGGGGGACACAGCAGAGTCTTGAGTTTTGGCAACCTTTCTATCCCTGGGTTGCGAAACAGGAGGCCAGCTCTTCTCAGGCCCTTGGAGATTCGGTTTAAGACACAGCACACAGCAAAGTCTTGTTTGGTCAAGTGGGTAGAGTCAGCACACAGCAAGACCCCTTCTCCTCCTCAGCTTCAGTTGTACAGCAGAACAGGTCAGCCCTTAGAGCACACAGCAAGGCAATCTTCCTTTAGTTCTTCAGCGGTCCGTCTTTCAGCAGAGGTTCCTCTTGATGGTAGAATCTAAAAATCTGTTGTCAGGGGTCTTGTACTTATACCCCTAAAAGTCTTTGAAGTCTTTGTGCAAGTGGGTCCTGAGCCCGGTCTGATCCAGTTCTGGGTGTTGCTGGAGCACTTTGTTTTCCTGGCTTCTGCTTTCTTTTCAGAGTGAGGGGCAGAGTCGTCTGCCGCCCAGCAGGAGGTGGAGCCAGCAGTGTGGCAGGCAGGCACAGCCCTATTCACTCCCAGGTGCTATCTCCTCCCTCCACTCTCCTTGCAAATGTCACCATTCAGCAGAGGGCTGACTCAGCCAACCTCCTGGGGGATCCCCAGCCCCTGTCACTCTCAAGCCAGACAGTCAATCCACAAGCATGCCCAGGCACACAGAAGGGTCAGACAAGAGAACAGCTACTCTCTAAAAAGTACTATTCTCCAACTCAGGATTTAAAAACAACCTCTCCTAAAAGATGTGTTATTAAATGCTGAGCTCAGGGATATCAAACACTCATGTCTTATCTTGTTCCTATGAGAAGATAGGCGCATAGCCATTGGCACCAGCCTCCCCAATGTTAGCCTATGGAGCAAGATAACCTTGCAGCAGTGAACACACAAAATGGCCGTTGTTCACTACCAGAACATGTTACCTGCACTAGTACATGCTCTACCTTTTACATACACTGCACCCTGCCCAGGGGGGTACCTTGGGCCTTCCATAGGGATGACTGACGTGTATAAAAAGGGAAGGGTTAGGCCTGGTCAGTGTGGACACTGGCCAGGAGGACATGGCAGTCCGGGGACTGCAGGCAGGCCTGCGGTGGCAGGCCTGAGACACCATTTTAGGGCTACACAGGTGGGTGGCGCAATCAGCGCTGCAGACCCACTAGTAGCATCTGTCATCACCAGCCCTGGCACACACAGTGCACTTTACTAGGAACTTCATGGTGATACAGATATGCCAATCAGGTATATCCAATCAATATGATATTTTACACAGGGAGCACTTACACTCTGGCACTGGTTAGCAGTGGCAGAGTGTCCAAAGCATCTAAACCAGCAAAAACGAAATCCATCACAGCATCAAAAATCCAGGTAGCAGAGGCGAAAGATAGGGGAAAAACCCACGCCAAGGATGTCAGGTCTAACACGTGTCCCCTCCAGCTGAAAGTGGGGAGAACTACCCACCCTCTTGGGAGTTCTCATCACTAAGGCGGAAAAACCTGGACAGACCATCAGCATTGGCGTGCTCTGTACCGGGATGGTGTTCCACCGTAAAGTCCATTCCCTGTAGGGAGATGGACCACCTCAACAGTTTTGGATTCTCACCCCTCATCTGCATTAACCATCTGAGGGGCCTGTGGTCGGTCTGAACACGGAAGTGAGTCCCAAACAGGTAGGGCCTCAGCTTCTTCAGGGCCCAGACCACAGCAAATGCTTCCCTTTCAATAGCGCTCCACCTCTGTTCCCTGGGGAGTAGCCTCCTACTAATGAAAGCTACGGGTTGGTCCCCGCCCTCGTCGTCCATCTGTGAGAGTACTGCTCCCACACCTTGCTCTGAAGCGTCTGTTTGCACTACGAACTCACTCGAAAAGTCAGGTGCCTTCAGCACTGGCGCTGTGCACATTGCAGTTTTCAGGGCATCAAAAGCAGTTTGACAGGCCTCGGTCCAATTCACTTTCCTGGGCTGATTTCTAGAGGTTAGTTCTGTCAAGGGGGCAACAATGGTGCCGTATCCCTTGATGAACCGTCTGTAATACCCAGTGAGTCCTAGAAAGGCTCTCACCTCTGTCTGCGTCTTGGGGGGTTCCCAAGCCAGAATGGTATCAATCTTCGCCTGTAGGGGCGCCACCTGGCCGCTCCCTACCGGGTGTCCCAAATACACCACTGATCCCTGCCCTATCTGGCACTTACTGGCCTTGATAGTGAGGCCTGCCTCTTGCAGAGCCCTCAACACTTCACAGAGGTGTTGCAAGTGTTCCTCCCAAGTGGAGCTGAACACAGCAATGTCATCCAAGTATGCGGCGCTGAATTGCTCCAGCCCGGTCAGTACCCGGTTGACCAGTCTCTGGAAGGTGGCAGGGGCATTTTTCAATCCAAAGGGCATGACGCGAAACTGGAAGTGCCCCTCCGGTGTGGAAAATGCCGACCTCTCCTTTGCCCCTTCAGTTAAGGCAATCTGCCAGTACCCCGAAGTCAAATCAAAGGTGCTGAGATACCTGGCAGCTCCCAACCGATCCACGAGCTCATCAGCTCTGGGGATGGGGTGCGCGTCAGTCTTGGTGACCGCATTGAGCCCACGGTAGTCCACGCAAAACCGAAGTTCTGACGGGCCACCGGGTGTAGCAGATTTCTTGGGAACGAGGACCACTGGGCTAGCCCAGGGACTGCTAGAGGGCTCAATTACCCCTAACGCCAACATCTTGGAAACTTCTTCCTTGATGCTGGCCCTGACCTTGTCAGCTACTCTGTAAAACTTCTGTTTCACAGGCAGACTATCTCCAGTGTCCACATCATGGACGCACCAATTGGTGACACCTGGGGTCAGGGAGAACAGGGAGGCAAACTGACCCAACACCTGGCGACAGTCTCTCTGCTGTTCTGGGGTCAGGGTGGGTGAGAGGACCACACCATCCACCGACCCGTCTTGCTCCTTGGTTGCCAGGAGGTCAGGGAGAGGATCACTTTCCTCTTCCCCACCATCATCTGTAGCCATGAGCATTATCACTTCAGACCTCTCGAAGTGGGGTTTGAGGCGGTTCACATGTAAGACTCTAAGGGGCTGCCTAGGGGTCTTCATGTTGATCAGGTAGGTCACCTCACTCTTGCGCTCTACCACCTCATATGGCCCGGTCCACTTGTCACGGAGCGCGCAGGGCTCCACCGGTGCCATCACCCACACTTTCTGCCCAGGATGAAATTCAACCAGAGTGGTATTCTGGTCGTACCATCTTTTCATTTCTTCCTGGCTGGCTTCCAGGTTCTCTTGAGCGAGCTTCCTGAAGCGCTGCGTTTGGTTGCGGATGGCCAGCACATAGCTGAACACATCCTGGGGGGTTTTCCCACGGGATTTCTCCCACCCCTCCTTCACCAGTGTGAGAGGTCCTCTAACAGGGTGGCCATACAGCAGTTCAAAGGGGCTGAACCCTAAGGACTTCTGCGGCACCTCCCTGTAGGCAAACAACAGGCATGGTAACAAGACGTCCCACTTCCGTCTCATGGGCTCCGCTAGGCCCATAATCATGCCTTTCAGGGTGCGGTTAAACCTTTCAACCAACCCATTTCCTTGAGGGTGGTAAGGAGTGGTGAACTTATACGTTACCCCACACTCCTCCCACAGTGACTTCATGTACCTAGAGATGAAGTTGGTACCTCGGTCGGAGACCACCTCTCTGGGGAACCCCACACGGGCAAAGATCCCCATCAATGCACGGCCCACCACGGGGGCTATGATTGTCCTGAGAGGGACGGCTTCCGGGTACCGAGTGGCGTGATCCACCAAGACCAGGATAAACCTGTTGCCTAAGGCGGTCTTGGGATCCAGGGGCCCTACGATATCAATGCCCACCCGCTCGAAAGGGGTGCTCACAACAGGAAACGGCTGGAGGGGCGCCACGCATTTCCCTCCGCTCTTACCACTGGCTTGACATGTTTGGCAAGACTTACAAAAGGTACCGACGTGCTTCTTCATCTGGGGCCAGTAGAAGTGGGTGACAAGCCTGTGATAGGTCTTGTCTTGCCCCAGATATCCTGCGAGAGGCACGTCATGAGCCAGACCCAGTAAGAAGTTCCTGAAGCGCTCGGGTACCACCAGCACACGGGCTGCACCGGGCTCAGCGAACTTAGGCTCACTATAAAGTAAGTCATCCTCCCAGTAAATCAAATGTTCCTTGGACCCTAGGCCCGCTGCCTGGTCTGCAGCCTGCTGCCGCACACCAAGGAGAGAAGGGCACTCCTTCTGAGCCTGGCAGAATTCCTCCCTGGAGGGACCACCCTCTTGCTGCCAATGGGTCAGCTCAGGCAATTCCCCCAGTTCGGCCACCTGTTCCCCTGTAGGTTCCAGGGCATCACCCTCAGGTTCTGCTTCCCACGGGACCGTGGGAATAGTGGGGGCCGGTTTCCCGCGCCCTCTGCCCCTTCCTCTCCTGACAGGTTCCTGGGCCATTGTTCCAGGCTCCAGTTCCACTGATTCACCCGTACTTGCCGTCATGGCACGTGTGGATACACAGATCCACGCTGGCAGACCTAACATCTCCAAGTGAGTTCGATGCTCTACGTCCTTCCATGGAGAACTCTCCAGGTCGTTACCCAACAGACAATCTACCGGCAAGGCATCACTGACACAGACTTCCAAGGTACCAGAGACTCCCCCCCATGTAAAGGGAACACGCGCCATCCTGCAGAGGCGCACTGAAGTGTCAGCGGCCACTACTGGGCGGAGCACATTGGGAATGACTTGCTCTTCAGACACCCACTGACACCTGACAGATGTCACACATAGTGTCTCTCAGAGCCTCTATCTCCCTCCCATTGATGGTCACCTTTTGCCCGTATTTCTTAGTGTTCGCAGGTATCAAGGTATCCTGGACCATCTCTTGGTCTCCTAACGAGACAAGGGTCATCATAGCTAATCCCTCCTCCCCACTGGAAATCAAATCCCCTCCCAAAGCTACACTAGCTAGCCCTGGGACTGGAGCAGCAGCTGGTGCTGGGGGTTTCTTGGGACAGTTAGGGGCTATGTGGCCCACTTCCCTACAAGCATAGCAAGTAGGCGGTGGTCTGTTGCCCTTAGGGGGCCAAGACCTCTTAGGCTTGGGGGCTGGGGACTCCTTCTCCTGGGAACTGTTTTGGGGCCCTTTAGAGAACTCCTTACTGTTACCCTTGTCCTCCCCACCTTTCTGCTGGGGACCCTGTCCACCCTTGGCTGGCATACTTACCACCCCTTTGTTGACCCTGGTGCCTGTCAGGTCTAACAAGATGCATTTTAACACTGGTCAGCAGTGGTAAAGTGCTCAGAACCCTAAAGCCAGCAAAAACAAAGTCAGAAAAAGGGCAATTTCCAACATATATAAAGACAGTTAAGACAATATGTGTTGTTGTAGTATTAGGACACTGAAGTACTAGGTACTACTCAAACACATACACATGGCACAGACAACTACCTTAAGTCTTCAAACCATGAATACAATAGTGGTGCTTTGTCCAATGAAGTAGAATGAAATTCCATTCTAGAATACTAGAAGGACCTATCAACAAGAGGCAGTCATTTCTCATTTAGAATCACAGATAAACAATGGATAATAAATATGTGCCTTCCAAAGGCGATGGGACCAAATCCTCAGAAATGCCAGTCTCACAGCTATGCCAAGACATTAATAATAACACACCTGATAACCCCCAGAACCTGCCGTCCAGGTGGTAAAGAGAAGTAGTGGTCGTGAAATATGTGGATTAGTAGGCAGCCCTGATGCACCAGAGGGAAGTAGTCATCAAAGCACGACTAAGGCTAATACAGTTAAAAATATTCGATAGAGTCTATTTTAATAAAAGCAATCTTTTCAAAATGGGACGAGCCGCCACACCCAATTGCCTATGGTGCGCTCCTGCAGAGGGCACGTTCCTTCACACAATTTGGGATTGCCCCAACAAAAAAGTCTAACTGGAACCAGTGGTGGCACTCAACATTCTAAAGCTCCCCACATAGTGCTCCTCAGCATTCCAAATGATGCAACTATTCCCAGACACATTGGGCTTTTGCATGTGGTCTTTATCTTCATCAAAGAGACATCACCCAAACAGCAGGTTTCTACAATGGAGAAATTAGAGGGAAGGAATGAACATATGCATGAAGGTGGAAAGTGGGGTCTTTGAGGGGAGGGCCTGCCCCAAGACATTCAAGAAAATGTGGGGCATGTGGAGAGCATTCCATGGTCTGGATGCAGGACTTGAGGACTATGAGGAGACTGATTCTCAAGGACCGACACTAAGATTAGGAGTGGCGGGTTGAATAGGTCCGAGTGGGAGTGGTAGGGTCTTATCCCTGGAATGCTGACGGGGAGGTAGTCTGAAAGGAATGGGAGAGATTCATGCTGGAAATGAAGTATGCCTAACCAATTGTACTGTATCCAATGTTATGTGCCATGCAAAAAGAATAACAACTTTTTAAAAAATAATATATTAGCAGATACCCATGAATATAAAGAAGTAAATTATGCATTCAAGCAATAAAAGAAACAACACTAGTCATTGCCTGCAGACTACTGCACATGGCATTCCATTTGTAGCAGTGCTACTTGAGGTTCTAAAAAAAACAGGTTGAAGATGGCACTTCTCCTTCAGTAGACGTTGGCAAGAAACTGATAAGCAACATAGAGATCATTGCCAAATAGTTATGAGTGATGCAGCTCTTTTGGCAATATGGCAGAGATATGCCATGACTCCACAAGACCAAAAATAAGTAGAGTGACAAAACACTGTCTCTCATGTCCATGTGTCCATGAGAAGAGACATCCTAGGAACAAAACAAGAGAAACCACAATCAAAGCTTACATTTGAGAACTAAGCAAGTCCTAGAAAAAAAACGAATATATACAGAAATCGGAAGGCTAGGACGAAAAAATTCAGGGTGGATTCAGAAAAAAGTAATTTCAGTGTAACTGCAAAAATAAGAAACATAGCGGATATAACTTGAGAAACAGGCAAAAATATTAGAGCTGTAGAGAGCTATCAATCCTCTTATGTGAATTACTCTTACTCTTCACAGTATCACGGAAAGAGGAGAGTGTCCCATTCCAGTGATGCCTCTTTCAAACAGATCCCTGCAGGTGCACCATGATCCTTGGGTAGGGATCCCACTAGGCACTGGAGATCTGTTTTTTTTTTTTGGGGGGGGGGGGGGGGACTTGGCCAAGGGGTTCACATACCAAATTTAGAATTTTCCCCTCTTCTTGGGAGCCGATCGAGTTCCTGCGGGTAGCGCGATTGGCCACCGTAGGCAAGAGAAAATTTGATGGCTTTTTGTTTTTTACTGCTGCTGCCCCGCGCCTTTCTGGTGCCCGTGGACAGCATGGTAAAAAACAAATAGCAGGCCCATTAGCCCATAATTTAATCTGACGTGGGTGGAAACAAAATGTTTGTGGCACAATAAGTGATCAGTGGCTGACGTGGACCGACACCTTGCCCTTTGCTGTGGTATGCAGAATCTAAATCGGAATGACTGATCAATGGTTGAAGCAGGCTCACCCATTGCCCTATAATGTATATTGTGGTGGGTAGAAGTAAAATGTGAATGGCACAATAACTGATCAGTGGCTGAAGTGTGCTGACAGATTGACCCATGCTGTGGTGAGCGGAGGAAGGTGGCACATGCTGCCCACAGCTAACTTCATTGTGAGTCACCGCACTCTGTTCTTTCACAAGGAGCACGTTGTCTCACGAAGACGTTTCTTCTGGTGACTATGGAAGTATTTACTTTAGCCTTATTAGATGTGTTGCAACTTGAAGTATTTATTTTTGCTCTTTTTCTCTTTTATCTTCTTTGGAGAAGTTCTTCACATCACAGCGTGGCGTCAGATAAATTATTTTTTCCTTCTGAGACTGTTGTTGTTATCACACTTTACTACCGTCTCACTCTCATAGCAATATATTGCATTCTTTTAGCTCATAGCACGCATACACTATTCATTTCTATGAGTACCTCTGCAATTTTACCTAAGATAGAAAGTTTTAGATAAAAACAGAGACAACATCTCTTTGGATGACTGGTTTCCAGACTCTAACTCAAATAATTGAGGAGAGCTCTTATACATGGTCTGATACTGAATCAGCATTTGAAGGAGAGGGTCAGAGAACAAAATAAGTTGGAGTTTCATTTGATGATGACTCATCTTCTACTGATTCAGTTGAGCATGCCCATGGCAGTCATGATGTTTCTTTTCAAGCACAATCAGTGCAGTGGAGAGACAATGGCAGTGTAGCCTAATCAAGAGTGCAGATAGATACCTGGCCAAGCACAGGCACAGTGCTCACTTGGCAGACTCCTAATTTAGTTCAACCACAAATTCTCCTTTTCACTGCACATACTGGATGGAAAGTCAATACTGCACATTTTTGGCCGTTTGACTACTTCCACCTTTTTTTGGATGAAGAGTTCCTTGAGGAAATTGTGCACCAAACACATTTGTGTGTCAAACATTTTGTGAGGGAGCATGGAGGCACTTTGGGACCTCGCTGTAGGGCACACCTGTGGACTCCCACTTAATTTGGGGAGTTATAAATATTTCTGGGCCTGATGCACAACATGGGAATAGTGCCCAAACTACGGGCCTACTGGTACAATTTGGACAACACCAAACTTCCCACCAGTCATTAGCAGAGATAGGTTTTTGATTTTGCAGTGTATTCTGCATTTCAATGATATTTCTGCCTCATTGCCCCAGGTCCATGCCTGGTTGTTCAAAATGTGGTCTGTCATACAGAATTTGTTAGCAAAGTTTCCAGAGATTTATACCCTTTGAAAGATTATAGCGGTTGACAAGTCCATGGTCCTGAACAAAGGGCAACTGCTCTTCAGGGCACATGCCAAGCAAAGGAGCTTGTTACAGCATCAAGATGCACATGTTGTGCAACACTCTATATACAGCCTGAGAGTGTATAAAGGAAAAGACTCCACAATAAATCCTCAGGTTGTTCTTCCACACTAGGAATTAGTGAAATGATTGTATGGAAGCTTACCCAATGTCTCCTTCATGACGGATTCCCTCAGTTTTTTTTTTTTAAGAAATGTAAAAGAGCCAGAGCAGTGCATTGCATTGCAATGAACTGCTCACTGTCAAATTCTCAGAAGTATATATGCTCACTACATTTCTCAGTGAGACCACTTCTTCAGTTACAGTTTGGGGTCAGTTGATAGAAGTCCTGCACAAGCCTACTTGTATATTTGACTATGACCAGCACATGGGTGAAGTGAATAAATCTGACATGTTCTTTAACTATATAATGCAAGACATAAAACCCACACACTGTATGAGAAGTTAGCTTCCAGCCTGGTTCAGCTGACAACATACAATGCATATGTTGTTTATTGGCAGTGAGGGAGCGTATTAAAAATATCGAGAACATAATATAGTTTATAATAAATGTGCATAGTTAACGAGTAGGCTTTAATGAAAAGTAAAATGATCATTAATGCAAAAAGTGTAGTAAGCAACCATATTTACTCATACTAGGCCTCAAAAGGCTAAAGCACCATTGCCTGACAAGCTGACACGACTAGAAAATGTTTAACATACATAAAGGGCCAGATGTACGGTGGTTTTTAGCGTGCGCAAACGGGTCCTAGACCCGTCTGCGCACGCTAAAAACCATGGGCCCATGTACAAATAGTATTTTGCAAGTCGCAAATAAATTGCAACTCGCAAAATACTATTTTGCGTCTCGGTATTTGGAAGGGGCGTTCCCTTCCAAATAGCAACTCCATAGCCATGTACGAATGTTTTGCGACCACAATTGCCGTCACAAAATACTCGCAAATTACCGCCTACTTCATGTAGATGGTAATGCGTTCGCTAGTAGGAAGGGGTCCCCAGGGGACCCCTTCCCCTTCACAAATGTATGCAAAATAATTTTTTAAGGACTGGCAGTGGTCCCAGGGATCACTGCCTGCCCTTAAAAAATGAAACAAAAACAGGGTGTGATCCTGTTCCCATGAGAGAATTGAACGCTGATTGGCTGACTGGAGACGGAAAAAGAAACATGTTGTAAAAGCTTCAGAATGTGATGTCTATAATAGTGCGTGTTCGTAGAGTAGGCTAACACACTACACTTGAGGCTATCACTCTCCTTAGTCCACACTGCTTTAAGACTTTCCTGAGGTTCTTGAACCTCTCTTAAAGAGAAGTTCTGCCTTAATCGATTTGATATATTGAGCTGACTTAATGCTGAAGCTCTAGCTTGTACTCTCACTCTATCGAACTAGAACTCTTTATGGGTTCTAACTCACACCATTTACCCCCATTCCTAGAATAGGGATTTTCTTTCCTTTATGGAACACACTTAGATGCATTTTATTGCTTATTGATTTCAAATCATATTCTAATGACTAAGAGCGCAGAAATTAACTTGTAATCTAATAAAGATGATTTACTTAAAGATTTGAAAAATAAAACCCTTTGACTCATACTAAATTCTAATTAGTGACTAAAAATAGATTAGAAATTGTTTTGATAATTTATGTGATGCACAACTCCTGCTCTTCTCTAAAACAACGTCAAAGATCCGTTGCCTCACTATGAGCGGGAATTAGGCTAGATGATGGTAAACTGAGATTTTTTTAGTTGAAACTGATTCTCGCTCCAGCAAACTTGGCAGCAAGAGTAACCCAAAGCCCAGAATTTGAAGAATGGAAAGGTGCGGTTTTGAAGGCTATATTGTAGGTTTCAGAATCAATAAGTTTATGCATCGTGAATTGTGTGCATTGATGTGTTGTATTGGTGAGGTATTTAAGGACACGTGTTCAATGAATTGGTCATGTTTATGTGCTTACCGTGCAGAAGTTGGAGAGATTATCAGACTCCGAAGTGCTCTAAGATCCCGAGATAGATAGATAAGAGTTGATTTATGGTTAAAGATTTGTGAGGTACCACTAACTACAAAATTGAGATAAGGATTATAACAAACGGTTGTGAATGTACTAATATTGATTGGTGTAGGCAGAACCTAATTGTGTGAAAGATTAAGCTATATTGGTTAGGGTGATTTCCAGCTGGTCGAGAGTTCATTCATGTGTGTTAAAAAACTTTCTGTGTGGAATAGCCAGAAAGCGTAAAACCTTAAAATTCCGACTGTTGAATTGCTTTTGTTTCTTTAGAGGAGCAGACAAAAATTGTTTATTTACGTTTGCCTAAAGTTGTGGATTTGTGTGTACAAGAGAAATTGGAAAGGAGGAAGAACAGTTGCAAGAAGTAAGATCATAAGTCATAGCGTGCCGCGCTGCGATTGATAGCGTAGAAGAGTTCAAATATTATTTTACCATACCAGTTCAACCTGTGACTTACAAGAATGGGCTCCAACTGTCTCCAGATATCTTCTTTCAAGACTATGGGTCTTTGCCACCGTATTTGAATGAAGTCTAAATCAAATCATATAATTTTGCATCCCCTTTAACAGTGCTTATGTTCAGTCAAATAATTTTAGGATTGTTTTCAAAACCCTTTTCTCATAAAGAGATTAGTAAAGTATTTTTATCTTTTTATTAATTAGTAAGTCAGATAATTCTGTTTACAGAAATATCAAGAAAAGCATGGTTTGAGTCAATAATAACGTGAAAATGATGAGCGTATTACATAAAGGAATTAATCTGTATTCTAATTAAGAAGTTAGTAGAACCCATAAAGAGTTCCTGGAAAGAGTGAAATCTATGGAGCATTTAAATCAAATTAAATTAAGTAGTGGAACTTGCCATAACGAGTAGTTCATGAAACTCAGCCGAGTCTCAATGTCCAAGGAGCATCCAAATACTGTTGTGGTAGCAATCTGTACAAATCAGCTTTATAAAAAAGGGAAATGAGTATGGAGCAAACAGATGCAGAAATAGCTATACCCATCAGAGAAGGTGAGCAAGGGAAGGTTGGTTAAAATTGTATAAAAGAGTCTCTGGGTCTGGAAGCATCTAATTAAAAGTGGGGCTAAGAAGTAAATCTCAAACAGACCTAACCTTTACTGTAAATACGCACCAATATAAAGACAAGATCACATGTATCAACAACGCTTTTGGTCAGATCACTCTAGTCCAACAGGAAGACATCTTTCAATGGTGAGCAGCTTTTTCTTCCTTTCCCATGATAAACACATTAATTCGACAATCTACAATCAAATATGTAACAGACATTGCTAAACATTTGCATAACTGAAAAACATTTAACCTTGGCTCCCAGGAAAGGTACATGCAGTCTTTTCTGTTTATTCAGTGTTTTGCTGTGTTACAATGAACTGTACTGTATCATTTACTTGCAGGTAACTAGTTAGGTAATGCCGTTTGTATTTCATGTAACTGAGAGTTATTATTAAAATATACAATTCTCTATTCAGCATTGTATGAACACGAGATAGATGGGAAGTTCAAGCTCAGCTAAGCAAGAATATGTAATTAAAGAAAATAAGACTTTTGTAAGTGGGAATATTCAATGGTTATGAGGAAGATTCTAAGCAAGTCACATTGAGGTCAAACTATCAAACACATACATGCATGGTTTAGCAATTTATTAAAGCAAAAGAGAACAGTTAACAGCAGCCTTCCGGTGAATAATACTACCTGGTGCATTTTGGTGCAGCCAGCAGCACCCGCCACAATGTTAGAGATACACGATGCTACCGCCATGGTGGCAGTCGCATCGTACTTTCATGTGCGAGACCGCCACCTTATATGCTGCCGGTCCCAATCCCCGCAACGATGGCGGATAGACTTATGTCCGTCCGCCATCGTAATCACCCCCTAGGTGTTTCCAAATCTTGCAACTCAGGTTCTAGTTCAGGAATAATCTTTGCAAACCCTTCTATTTCCTTGCTTTTGTCAGGTATACATGAGCAGCAGTGTGTTAATCTAAGCATTTTGCAAACTCCATCTTTTTCTGCTTGCAAAATGTCTAATGCACAACAGTCTTGCAAACCATTGAACATACAGCAATTAACTCAGTGTTTGCTACGAACAAAGCTCCAGAAGTGCTTGTTGCCATCTTGTCAACAACAGTTGACAGTTTTCTAATCTTTTCATCATTTAATATAACGCCTACACGTGGAATGAATACACCAAATATATCTCCCACTAATTCAGCTCCAGTTTCTGTACTATGTATGTATGTGTGTGCTGGTGCCATAGTTAGTGCATCTATACTTTGTACATTGTGCATCTTGGGAATTAGTACACCTAAATAACAAATACTCTCCCAATCAGCAGGTAACAGGAAATAAGCATTTTGTCCACAAATAAAGTAAACGTCTTGTAAAATTTGCCATGGTTCCCCTGTTAATTCAAATGTGTGTTCACAGCTACTAATTCATACATGTCTAGTTCTTTGGGTATTCTCCTTCTGTTAACACAAATGTTTCCTTTGTATTGACCTTAGCTTGGGTTAAACCATTTTCTTTCTAAATTAATTTTCTTCTTTCTTCCAAACTTTTTTTAAAACATCACTATGTTTATGTTAGTATGTGTTATGCTTATATTTCTTTCTTCTAAAGCAAGTATGAAAAATTTCTATAAAGGTCTCATTAAGAAGGTTAAATTGTTTTTATAAGCCTTAACACTACTATAGGTCTATGGGGAAAGAAGTAAACCATGTTGTGTCCATTTCTTTTGCATGTGGGTGTAAATTCATGCCTTCTATCAAAGGTACCGTTGAGAGTATCAGATCATAATTGGAATAAAGGTATTCAATATGTTCCCACCTATAAACAAGTGAAAGTAAAATACTACAAAATCTAGCATATGATAAGGGCATGTGATAATAAGTGAAGTTTTCTAATGCAGAAGTTGGTATGTGGGTGCAAAGGCAGCAGTCCTTTGTGTCTATAGCCTGAGTGTATTCTTGCACTAATCATGAGTAGATAGTGGAAATACCTTTCTTGTATCTAACAAATGAAGCTTTTGTTGGATCTTCATCACTAATGTATGTATGTGGTTTAGTTGCATTCTTTGTTTTGGGCTCAATTTCTGGTGTTAAATAAAATCCTATTAGTACTATTGTGTAAGGGTGGGTGACAATTTCCGTTCCGCTCGCGGAAATTGCGAAATTTCGAAATGTTCGTGGTCCGCGCAGAACGCGAAAATGTTGAAACTCCCGCGATCCGCGGGGCAACGGAAATATGCAGGGCTAGGATTCATTCTGGCTCGATGCTCCTGTCATTTTAAACCTCAACAGGAAGCATAAACAGATTCTCACCCTATTACAGAACGGAATTAAAAATATAGAGATGTTTGCCAAGAAAAATTTGCGAGTACTTCATAGACCGATTCCAATATTTCAGTTCTTCGATGACTGCTCAGCTGTTGACTGACTTAGACCCAAAATGGTGAATTGTTTATTTTTACTTCAATCACAAGGTTTTTTTAAATTCTCCGTAGAAGACTTTCCATGATTACACGCCACTTATCCAGCATTTGTTCTCTCCCCGACCTTATTTGCTTGATTTAAAATGTAATTCCCCTCATTGTCCAGGCATCATCGTTACCTCTTGTTTCTAAAAAGGTTGCTGCAGAATTATCCGATAACAATGCCAGAAAATGTCATATTTAAATATGCCCCATTTCCATAAGTCATGGGCGGTGGGTTATTCATAATGCATTTTCTCCTGTGCATGCCTTTGGTGTTTCAGAGGCATTCGAAAGCAGTGCAGGGTCTGCAAAGTGTTTTGTAATTTATTTTTCTCTTGCAGGTGCTCCACACAGTGTTCTTCATTCTTTAAGTCACCTACTGGCATGTGTACTTTGAAAAGATCTAAAAATACCTCTGTATCGAAACAGGTTCACATGGGGTTTGGCAGTGGGATGTTACCGTTCTCCCCTGACATTAAAAGATGGTGAGACTAAATGATTCTGGGTTCTGTCCGGCTCTGTCTGTATACGGTCACTTGGAATTAATAGGCTCATTTTTAAGGCTCCGCCCTACTTAAGCGACGTGTCAAGCAGGTGCACGAGTTGAAGGTCAAATTCAGTAACGCATTATTCAGCACAAAATCTCCGCAATCACGTGAAATTTCACGTGATCGCGGAGATTTTTTGCCGTTTCGCGATATTTTGCGAAAGGCAACTTCGCAAATTACGCCCACCCCAACTATTGTGATCATTATTACTGTTATTCCGAAGGTTGAGCACATAATATATTTACACTTATTTCTAAAGCAACACATTTCTCCTGAATCAGACTAGGCATAACTAAATACAACAGTTCGAATGCAGACTTCAGTAAGTAGCTTTTCTAGACTGTTTAGTTTTCGGCAGTTCAAGTTTCTAATTAGACAATCTTTCACCCTACGTCCCTACCCTTCTACCACAGACTCGGGCCTAGGTTGATCTTCTGTAAAATAAGTAAAATAATAAAGGTCTAGCAGCACAATTCTTGTTTAACAATCAGATATTGTTTCTCTTTTCTAGACACTAAACTCTTTTTCAATGATCAATGTCAGCTTTACCCATTTTATTCTAGAATTGCTATCATGGAGGTTCAAACAGTTCAGATGTCACATCACACAATTCATCTAATGCGACATTCAGTACTTTAGCCACATAATATGACCAGTCAGGCGCTGAATACCTTCAACAAGGCACTCTTGCTCTCTTTGATCTTCTTAGGGATTGTTTTGTTCCACGCTACTTTCATCACTTGACTCAGTCTCTTCAGGTATAGTTTCTGGTATTCAAGCAATTGAAGTGCATATTAATCTTTCTTGTTCATTGCTCTGTGGGCATTCAGCTCTGTGGGTGACTCTTTGTAACCCAGTGCTTGTTCTTTCACCTGGACCTTCTAGCTGCACTGATGATGTAACAGTAGTGTTTTCATTTTGAAAATGCAGCCTTTACTTCTTTTTTGTTAGATACTTCAATAACACTTAGTATAACTTCAGGCACTTGAACTCATTTTTCAGTTTGCAAATCTTCACCCGTCACTTCTTCTTGATGTTGTAGTGATAACGGTGCCACTGGTCTTGATGGTTTCTCAGGTGGTAGTGCAGTCACCAAGTGTTAGACCTGGCACCATTGGCGTGGGTCTCCCTTCCATTTTTTGCTGTTGCCTCCTGTGTTTTTGCTATGTTTTTGCTGGTCTAGATGCTTTGGGCACTTAGCCACTGCTAATCAGTGTCAAAGTACAAGTGCTCCCTATTTTAAATTGTTGTAATGGATTAGTGATTCCATTTTTTGATTATTTTATTTACTTGTCAGACCCTAGTACCGTGCACCAGGTGTGCCCAGGGCCTGTAAATCAAATGCTGTTGGTGGGCTTGCAGCACTGGTTGTGCCACACACAGAAGCAGCTTGTAAAATGTGGCTCAGGCCTGCCATTTCAGAGCCTGTGTGCAGTCTGGGACTGCCATGTCGACTTGGCAAGTGCACACACTTGCCAGTCCCTAAACCTTCCCTTTTCTACATGTTAGTCACCCCTAAGGTAGGCCCAAGGTACCCCCATGGACAGGGTGCATTGTATGTAAAAGGTAGGACATGCCCCTAAGTGTGTGGCATGTCCTGATAGTGAATTACAGCCAATTTTGTTTTTAACTAATGCAAGGCTACCTGTTCCCATAGGCCAGAATGGGCAGTTTGATTATAACATCTTATAATCCTAACTGACCCAGAGAACAAGGTAGAACTTCGAGTTTAGTATGCCTGAACTCAGAATGTTAAAATCCATCTTTTAGTGAGGGTGATTTTTACATTCTGTATTTGAAAATACCACTTTTAGAAAGTAGGTATTTTCTTGCTAACCATCCAGTATGCCTCTGTTAGGTTTGTGTATTACATGTCTGGTTTGTGAGTGACAGGGGGCTGGAGAGGGCCTTGGCTCCAGCAGTCTGATGGGTCAGGGCTGGGTTGAATAGAAACAGCATTGAATAGAGAGTAGGGGGAGGAGATTTCCTTTCACTTGCCTGAGCCTTCATAGAATTGAGAGTAGGGGGAGGAGTTTTCCTTTCAGCTATCTGGGCCAGGTCTGTTTTCAACAATGCTGTCTCCACCTCCTGCCAGGACGCTGCACCCAGGAAGACAGAACTGGTTTTGACTAGGCATAGACACTCTCAGACTTCAGAGAACAAAGGATTTTGTGGTATACATATTGGGGCCCAGACCCCAGAACTTTAGATCACTTATGGGAATCAAGACGAACCCTTTGCCAAGGCGAGAAACCAAGGAAGCTGAAGGAGGAGACTGCCCCTGTGCTGTTTGCTGTTTGGGGTTGGCCTGCAGTGGTTACTTATTGCCAAGGAAAGGAGAAAAGGAACTTTGTGTGTACTTTTACTATCTTGAGGAAGATCTCTAAGGGCTTAAAGTTGAGCTTGCCTCCTGTTCTGAAGTCTCAGGGCCACAAAGACTTCACCACCAGCTCCCCCTGAATTCCCTTGCTGGGAATTCTACCTACAGTGAGGTGCCTGCTGTTGTTTGGGCCCTCTGAGAGACTGCGTGTCGCTGGGAGCTGGAAGCGCGACGCAATGAGGAGAAGCCGCAGCAGTTGCCGTCGCATCGCCGAAAAAGCGTGCCTCCGCCCCAGCTGTTCGCCGTCGCACCGCAGACGAAGCGTGTCGCATCACCGGAGAAGCGTGCCGCCGCCACAGAAGTCGCCGTCGCATCACCGGAGAAGCTTGTCGCAGGGCCTGTCGCAGCCCCAAAGTTCATTGATTTTGCCGCACGGCCGTTGGGCGTGCACGCATCGCATCCAAGTTGTTGCATCGCATCAAAGACGCCATCTTGTCGCATCACACCGGATCGTCGCAACGCATCGAGGCGCCATCTTATCGCATCGTAACCAGAGCACAGTAAGAAACTGACGCATCACCTCCCCACGCGGTAAAGAACCTGACGCATCACATCCTCTCCGGTAAGGAACTGAATCATCACCTCACCTGCTCTACAGTAAGGAACCAACGCATCACCTCCCCAGAGCAAGGAACCGACGCATAACCGTTCTTGTATGTAAAGAACTAACGCATCACCTTCCCTGCGACCCTTTTGTTTATTTTGCGTGACGCATTCAAGGTACTTTGAGAGTAAAGTGTTGCATTTTAAAGTCATATTCTTGAATATTGTTTTGTGGATTTTTGTCGTTTTGTCTTGTGTTAAGTCTAGTAAAGATTACTTATTTTTCTAAACTGGTGTGGTGTCCATGTGTAGTGTTTTCACTGTATTACTGTATGTGTTCACTAATGCTTTATGCACTGCCTCTGAGATAAGCCTGTCTGCTCGTGCCAAGCTTCCAAGGGGTGAGCAGGGGTTATTTTAGGAATGTACTGCCCTTTCCCTGACTAGAAGCAAGGGCCCCTATTTGGACAAAGGTGCAAACCATTGCCAACTAGAGACCCCCATTTCTAACACCAAGGCTCTTCGTTCAGGATCAAAGACCACAATTGTGTCTTCAGGGTTTCTCACTTTCTTGGTGTGAGAAGCATTAATCCAATTCGGAACTCCAGCACACTTTTTCTTTTGAATAATCTTTATTCATTTTTTGCCCCAAACAACATACAGATGTAAATACGACATATTAAAATATATGTTGCAGTACATCTCCATTTGCATTTTTGTGTCCGCTAGGTGGGAGGGCAAAACATTATGTTCTACCTTACAGATACTAAACAACGACATTTGTCAACAAATGTCACTGTATAAAGCTGCATCAAAACATAATACAAAAATACCCATAATACCACTTAACTAGTTTGCCTGTCCTATGATTACGATGAATATGTTGCCGCTAACTGTGCCGCTCATCCGTGGTGTGAACTGCCGCGATTCTACTGTGGTGTTTACTACAATAACAGTAAGATAGAGGAGGAATTGTGCAGTGCAGATGCCGGTTTATGTGAGGGTATAACCGGGTCTGACCAAAGGTATAACCCTGCTGTGTCCCATTGCTGTGCATGCTTGTATGTAGCTTGATGCCCCTCTTATGTGTATGCCTCAACATAGGTGTATAGAGTGTCCTAGACATGTACGCCGGTGTCAACATCGTTAGTGTGCGTGACGTGAAGGCTAGATTCTATAGTTGTTATGTAGTGATGCCAATCTACAGGTTGTGTCCTAGACATTGGACGTTAGGCCTGGGATGACAGTATCTCATGTTCGACCACCAAAGTTCGCCTGAGGGCAATCAGACAGTGTCTGGTGGAAGGGCCCATCAGGGATTTCCAGGCCTTTGCCAAGGTGCGTTTGGCCAGAACCAGCGCCAAATCCGGGAATTTGTTGAGATTTTTTCAGCGTGCATTCCGTTTTGTGATGCCTAGCAAGCGGTGCGCTCCATGAGCCGGGATTGCGGATCCCATTGCTGTTGTCAGTTTCTCAGATACTTTCCACCAGTATGTTATGATGTGAGAGCACGTCCAGACCATGTGGAGGAAGTCAGCATCAGAATTATGACATCTGGGACATATCTCAGTGGAGGGCGGGTACATTCGTGCCAATCTGTGCGGGGTTATATATGTATGATGTAAATAGTTGAATTGAGTGAATTTTAGTCTAGCCTTCATTGAAATGGTCTTGGGGTTCCCCATGCACTGCTTCCACTGGTTGTCTGTTATTTCAGTGGCGAGCGCCATTGTCCAGTATTCGCGCAGTGGGCACAATGAGGGAGCTGTGTCTATTCTAAAAGAGTTATAGATGGCCTCAATAGCTTTCCTGCCTGTCCCGTATGTCAGTAGTGTCTGTAGGAGGGAAAACGACCTTTACAACGAGGTCAAAACACCGCAATACATTTACAGCGCTGTTTTAACAATGCAAGTCGTTACAACGAATTATGTTGGATGGTGCTCTAGACTAAGGAATAGTGTGATTTACTATTCCAACACCTTCCCTACTGTTACATAGGCTGGAGTTGGAATAGTAAATCATACTATTCCTAAGTCCAGCGCAAGTCGTAACGACTTGCATTGTAAAAACAGCGATGTAATGAACCGCTATCTAAATGATCGCGTTGTATCATCATACATCCCTGTAGGACTTCAGAAGTTGGGGGTACCGGGCTTATGTCTCCCCAGATTCATGTCGCCTGCTGCGTTAATGCCGCATAGAGGAGGAACGTTCCAGGTTACACACCATAATCAAAGTGTCAAAATCGCATAGGATGGTTCAGTAAATAGGTCACCCCATGTTGTCAGGGCGGTTGCCTGCCATTCGGCCAATTCTGGGCGCTTTAGACGGGTATATGTCCCTGGTAATGTCCCAATTGGTAGGTCTGGGGTGTACGGTGGAGAACGGCATTTGGGTATTGCGTAATTTAACCAGGCGTTGGAGGCTGCCCGAAGCAGAGTACAGCCCTCAATCCTCTGGAGCAGGGTTTTAGAGCCTGATAGCCATTCAAGCAGGTCTGGTTGCGATAGCGCCATAGCCCAGGTGTCTAGTTCTGCTAAGTTCTTCTTTGCGGGCCAACACATGGGCCACTGGAGTTGAGCGGCTGCGTAATATAGCTTGTAGTTAGGGGCTCCTGGGCCTCCCTCCGATATGGGGAGATGGAGCTTCGAGAGTGCTACCCTTGCCCTGGAGTTGCCCAATATCAAAGATACTAATAATGACCTTAAATCTATGAATAGCTTCTCAGCTGGTCTATAAGGGATGACGTTGAAAAAGTATAGAAGCCTGGGGAGGAGGAGCATCTTGGATATTGCTATCCGACTCATGGGGGAGAGCGGAACAGTGGTCCAAAACAGAAGTGATGCTCTGGCACTGGTGAGCACCTTACCCAGGTTACCGTCAATCAAATTGGGAGGTGAATTGTAGACCTGGACTCCTAGGTACTTGAAAGAGTCATACGCTCTGACAAGTGGGGAAAGAGGTTGCAGCTGACGGTGTTCGACAGGGATGGGTGACATCGGGAATAAGACGGACTTGTCCCAGTTGATTATTAAGCCTGAAAGCCCTGCATGGGTGTCTAGTAGAGCAACTAATCCTTGAAGCGCCTCACCCTGGTTGCGGAGGTAAATCAGTGCATCATCCGCATAGATGGACACTATATGCCACTGCGTGTGCACTCATATGCCTCAGTCTATGATGTGGTTGCGGAGTGCACAGGCCAGGGGCTCCATTACCAGGGCAAATAGGATTGGTGAGAGTGGGCAGCCTTGCCTGATGCCGGCTTAATGGCCAATGGTGGTGAAATAACACGGCACGTTTTCACTTGGACGCATGGACTGGTGTACAATATTTTCACCCAGCGTAGGAACTTGGGACCTATGCCGAATCGAGCCAGCACCGCCAGTAAGTAATCCCATCCCAGGGTGTCAAAGGCCTTTTCTATGTCGAGGTTATCCAGTACTGCTCAGCTGCCGTTTGGGCCCAGTCTAGACGTTTGAATAAGCGACAAAGATTTAGGCCTGTACTTCTGCCTGGAATAAATCTGTTTTGGTCCGTGTGGACCAGTAAGGGGATAACCTCTAGTAGCCTGTTGGCCAGCAATTTTCACTGGATTTGATAATCTGAGGTAAGTAATGATAGTGGACGGTACGAGCTAATGAGGAGGGGGTCTCTACCAGGTTTTGGGAGAACCACTAGCACAGCCTCACGTAGAGAAGGAGGCAATGTGCCCCTATCAAAGGACTCTTTGTATATGGTGAGAAACCGGGGAGCCAGCTGGGTTGAGAATGTAGTATAGAATTCCGTGGTCCAACCGTCCATCCCTGGGGTTTTACCTCTGGCTAACTGTTTGATAATGTTAGAGATTTTGGCCTCCGTGACTGAGGCCACTAGCGCTGTGTATTGGACCTGTGTTACCTGCGTAAGAGCTGCCTGTTCCAAGAAGAGTTGCATTTCTTGAGGATCACCTGATTCTGGGGCCTTGTACAGCGTTGTATAATATTTATAGAAGGAATCTTTTATTTTCTCCTGTGTGTTGACTAAGTTACCTTCCAGGGTATATATTGCAGTAATGGGTGGTTGTGTGACATTGCTTGTCAGCAACCATGCGAGTGTCGTGCCTGCTTTGTCACCTTCCGCGTGGCATCTAGCCAAGTACTGTTTGCAGTCTAACGCGCATAATTTTTCCAGTGTTTCCTTGTGTGTTAGTCTTCCTTCGGTAAGTGTTGGTATTATGTGCGGTTCCGTGGGGGCCTTTTGTTCATGCTGTTGTATTTCAGTTTCCAATTCTTGGAGTTCTCTTGTTAGTGTCATACGGGTACCCTATACTGCCTGTATGACCTGCCCGTGCAGGACAACCTTTAGGCATCCTATTCAATGCCGGCATGTTTGGCTGTTCCCTCATTCATTTGGAAGTATGAGGCTATGGACTGCGATATGGTGGTGCTCAGAACGGAATCACAGACTGCCTCCAAAGAGAGGCGCCACGTTGGAATGCTGGGTCTGGACGCGCCCCAGTTCAATTGAATTTGCAGGGGGCTGTGGTCCGATATCGTGTGAGCTAGATAGTCTGCCTGGACTACATGTGCCAATGCTGTCTCTGTGCAGTAAATGGCGTCTATGTGCGTGCACAGGTCATGGAGAGTGGAATAGTATGAATATATACGGTCTGTGGGATGTTTTGCCCCCCAACCGTCAATCAACTGCATCTGTGTGGCCCAGTTGGACATACTGTGTGCAAGCCCAATGGCCTAAGCTCCAGGGAGAGAAGGGCGGGAGCAATCTAGGATTAGATAGGGTACGCCGTTGTGGTCGCCCACCCAATAAGTAGGGACCAAAGGGTTTCTAAGAAGTGCTGGGGTTAATGTCTGCAGGAATGTGGATTGCCCTAAGTTAGGCACGTACAGGGAAACCAGGGACAGTGGACGACCATCTAGAGAACCTTTCAATATCGCAAAGCGGCAATGGGGGTCGACGTGCGTTTACATTATCTGCAGTGGAGTGCTGGGTGCCACCCATATCAGGGCTCCTCTGACGTACCCAGAGTAGGTCGTGCCAATTGCCATGTCTCCCCTACATCGTTTACTAAGTGACTGCAGTGTTTGCTGTGTTAAATGGGTCTCTTGGAGTAAAGCTATGGTAATTTTGTGTTTACATAAGTATTGGTACACCTTGTGCCTCTTTACACAACCGGCTAGTCTGCGCACATTCCAGGTCAACAGTAAATAATTATTTCCTTGCATCTACATCAATGAAAAAGCAATAACAGCATTCCCCTTATGCGACATAATTTTAAATGATGTGTAAAGGATAATTCTGCATCCCAGCACAGCACGCGGGAGTAAATTATGGATAGGCATTTGTGGCACAGCAAAAACCAATCCCCCCACCCCAGGCCTAATTGCCAACGGGCAGGCGGCCATATGCACTTATATGCGAATATAGTAAATTAAAGAAGAAAAAAAATATTAAATCACAGAACTCAAGATAAGTCTTTAACAGTCACTTATCGTGAGTGGGGAGTGGGGATTCTCGCTTGTTCTCGCCATGTTCTCCATGACTACCATAGTAGAGAGTTCGTTAGAAGGCCTATCAGGGGTCAATGAGATCCTAAATCCAGCGGTTGCTACCTATTCGAGTACAATGTTCCATTAGTGCGATTCAGTCATTCCCGGTGATTCCCAGTTTCATGGTTAATCAACCCAGTTCGTCTGAAGTTTGCAGAGTCAGGGTGGGGCCGTCACTCAACATCAACATCAACTGTTGCTGAGAGTCTGATAAGGAGTATTCTTGCTCCAGAGAGCGTTCAGTTTCTGAGTCTGTGCAGAGGGGGGAGGCGGTGGCTCCGTGCTTTTCGGCATGTTTAAGAGCTTGCTCCCTTTCTTGCGCTGCTTGAGCTTTGGTGGGACGCTGTTCGTGACTCAGGCCATGGCGTCCGTAACGTGTGGCTTTTTTCCATTGTTGGTGTAGGCCCGGCTTAGACTTTGGAGCCGACGCCACCCCGTTCTGTTCCAACCAGTTCCAGGCGTCGTCGGGAAGGTGGCAGAAGATCGTATTGCCTTTATGCTGTATTCGCAGTGAAGCCGGGTATTGTAAGGTGTATTTTATCTCATGTTCACGAAGGCAACGTTTAATGTCCATGAAGGATGCCCTGCGGTGCTGTACTGACAGCGTGTAGTCCAGATATATGTGTACTTCTGTGTTCCCAATCGCCTATGGACCCTGTGCCCTTGTAACCTGCAGGATGTGGTCCCTCTCACTGTAGTTAAAGAGGCGTGCGACCCCCGGTCTAGGGGGGTGCCCGGTTGTGGTCCCCCTTAACTCTATGGGAACGCTCAACAGAGAAGAACTTGGAGTGTCTGCCTTTAAGGATGACTTCCGAGAACCAGATTTCAAAATTTAACTCAATGCTCTGTCCCTCGACGCGTTCCGGCAGGCCCACCAGACATACATTATTCCGGTGTGATCTGCCCTCCTGGTCGTCAACACGGTCTCTGAGGTATTCCACCTCCTCTTGTAGTGTCTTGATTTGGGCCACCGCTGAGGACACTGAGGGCTTCACAGTAGCGATTGTGGACGCCACATCATCCACTCTGTCTTTTAGTTTCTTGAGGTCCTCTCGCAGAAAACTGAGCTCAGTGCATAGCGTATCTATTTTAGGGGCCGGGGTGGATTTAATGTCCATCACCCCCGCCAGTAGCTCATCGAGGTGATGTGAGAGGTCAGCCTGTGGCATGGGTTGTCCCACTAATGTCTGATCGGCATCCGTGGCATCATGTGATGGGCCTTGTGGGCCAGTGGTAGGTGGCTGCTGTTTTTCAGGTCTTGTCTTGTCCATCTTGGTGGTAATAGTACTCCATAGGTTCCAGGGAGAGGGGGAAAAGAGTGCTTTGGTTCTAGAGTTTACGTCCCTTTGCTGGGTGGACCGCTGGTCAGTGTGGGGTTGTCGCTCGTTTTTTGCCCCAACCTGGGCATAGCTCCCCAACCAGGGTGCTGAGTGGTGGTGCCGAATGTGGTGCAAGAGGGCGAAGCGAGGAAAACTTCAGGCCTAATCTAGATTTTATTTTTTTTAAAGGAGGCCCCTACAGTGCAGTCTCTGCAAGTAATCGCCGTATATTCGGGCAATACGTCACGCCAGTTGAAGGGTCACTGTGAGCTTTGCACGTTTGCATCCTTGAGCAAGAAGAGGTCTCCTAGGCCTGGTGATGAGGGAGTGTAGCGTAGAGTTGATGTGGGGCAACTATACTCCGGCTCTCGGTGAGGAGCTGCTACAGGCCAAGCCTGCTGTCCCCACCAAGCACGAAGTTGCCTCCCAGGCTCAGGAGCAATGAGGGATGTCGTCTAGCCAGTGTGGTGCGGGGGCCACATGTCTGCATCCGGTGCTGATCCACGGCAGGCCCGGTAAACACCGGGGTATGGACTAGCCTTGTGGGCCTTGCTGCAGTAGACAGGAGTGCTGTGTAATAATAGAGGCCCAGGCCTCTTTAGGGCTGTCTGATTAGTCCTCTAATATGAGGGAGAGCCCACGGGTGGAGATACGGCCCCTGGGTGCCATTGCCGGTAAAAGGCACACAGCCTAAGAGGTTCCAAGGGGTGTTAGGCATGTGTGGCCTACCTGGGTCCGTGAATGGGACCATCCTGGAGTGGCGCAGGGGAACCTTCACTGCGTCGATGAGGCAGATGGGTGCTCGGCTGGACCGAGCCCCGCTGTGCCGAACTTCTGTTGTAACCGCGAGCCTGCCGGCACGATGTAACATTAAAGAGGGCTGCTTGCAGAAGCTCAGGTGCCCTCGGCCAGGCACGCCTTCAGCAGAGGTCTAGTGTGGGAAGGGCCGCAACTCGAAGCCCGAGTCTCCGCTTCTCTGTCTCACTTCCCTGTGTCCGCGGCTGCTTCCGGAGGGCTCAGCTTGGTCACGGGACTCCCGGGGCACATACCACAATGATTCCATGGGCGCTGTCAGGTATTCGGTGGCTAGATGCAGGATGTTTGGTGGTCGTGACAGAGGAAACTGGAGAAGCATCTGCTCATTTAGCCATCTTGGACACGGCCCCCCAACTCCAGCACACTTAACAGCAGTATTGTTCATCAGAATTATCTGGAAGGGGTCTTTCCATCCTGGTTCTAAAAAAGTATTTCAAAAGTGCTTCTTGATCATGACCTAATCACCAGGATTGCGGTTGTGGCACTGTTCTTGATGAGGCTCTATTGTGGTAGCTGTAACCTGGTAAGAGACAGAACAGTCCACATCAGCAATCCTTTGCAGTAGTTGAGTATCATATCATCTGTGATGTTCAAAAGTGTATTTGCAGGTACAGCAGGCTGTCTCATTGCCTTGCCCATCAATTTTTCGTGTGGTGATAAACCAGTCTTTCTATCTGGGATACTTCGAATACTCATCAATACCAAAGGCAGTGCATCTGGTCGTTCCAGTGATGTTGAAGCAGAAACATTTGGTAATCGAGACTTAATTGCTCCGTTGACTTGTTTGACAATTCCAGAAGCTTCAGGTATGTAATTACAATGTAATCTTTGCTCAATCTATAGTTCTGTGTAAATTATCTTCAGAATTTCATTGCTGAAATGGGTTCCCCCATCTGATTCCAGCGAAACCAGCATTCCGTACCTTTGTATCAATTCTTGCAATAACAGTTTTGCAACAGTAAGGCTACATTTAATTCTGGTTGGGTATGCTTCCACCCATCTCGAGAAGACACATACTATGACCAGGACACATCTCAGCCATGTAAGCAGGCATTGTGATAAAATCCATGTGTATTCTGGTGAATGGGCCACTTGAACTCCCTAGGTGAGTTAGTGTAACATGTGTTTTCTGTCCTGCCTTCATTTGTTGGCAAACTTCTTCATCTAATATTCAGAATTGGGAATAAACCATTTCTGCCCAAAAAGTCTGACCATGGCGTCCCTACCTAAATGTGTGTATCCATTATAATACTGTGTCATTGGAAACAACAAGCTATCTGGCAACACGGGTCTCCCATCAGGTGACATCCAAATATCATTTATTTTTTTGTCACAACATGATTTAACCCAACAGTTCTGTTTTGCTTCTTAAACATTTTCCTACACCCTCTTTAATTCATCCAGAGTATCAGTCACTTTAATCAACAAGGTGAATGAAGTTTCCTCTTCCGACTCGCATGTGAAATTTCCATTAAATCTACAGGAAAACAATACACAACACTGTACAACTGAATCCACATACCTATTTCCCATGGCTATGTAGCCATTACCACTTTGATAAGCTGCGCATTTAACTACTGAAATCTCTTTGGGTAACTGTAAGGTTTCCAGCAAGTTTGTGACTCGCATTCCATTTCTGATTGGTGTACCTGAGGAAATTAAGAACCTTCTTTGTGACCATAATTGCCCAACAAGATGGAGGGCACCAAACGCATACTGGCCATCTGTAAAAATAGTCACTCTCATGTGAGCAGTGAAGCTGCATGCTCTAGTAAGGGCATGTAGAAAACTGGGTGTCTGTTGCAGTACCCCCTCCCACACTTTTTGCATAGTTTTTTATGTAACCTCAGCTGGAAGTACACAAGGTCCCTGACAATCATTTCACCTGGCCCAGAAGCTCTTTCCCTTAACTGTATCCTTTGTTTTCCAATTGGCACACACTCAGTGTCCCATGTAAGTCCCTAGTAAATCTTACCCCTGGTGCCTAGGGCATTGGCACTGAAGAGGGACCCCAAGGGTAGCAGCATGAATGGTGCCACCTTAGGTCCCCTCACCAAGGTTATCACAGACTGCGTGCCTTGGTGCAGACAAAACCAAAGAGCTGACATGGCACACATCACTCTGTGACATGTCATGCCCACAAACCTTACATGGGATATAGGTAAGACACCCCTCTGGTAGGCATATCGCCATAAGGCAGGGTGCACTATATCTCCTGTGAGGACATAAATGTGTGAGCAGATATGCCCCTACAATATCCATGTTGATTCTTGGATATTGTAAGTGAATAGGGAAGCTATGAATAGTACATGGGATGGACACTCATCATTGCAAGTTCCCTATCTCTGGGATGGCTTCACTGTACTATGGGATGTTTGGTACCAAACATCTTGTCGTAATAAACCTGCACTGTTTCCAATGTCAGATTTAATAATAATTACAGACAGAGGACCCCTTAGAGGGGCCCCCTGAAACCTACCAACCCTTAGTGTGGTCACATACTGGTCTAAGCCAGCCTGTTAGCACCAGACAGAGTTCTGACCTCATGGGGGTGAGCACCAGTGTGCTTAGAGGTCAAGAACAAAGCTGGTCCTGGGCAGGGGTATTCACACCTTTCCCCAGTCAGGATGAGCCATCTGTGTTGGAAAGCTTCAAAGGTCTTGCCACCTTTGAAACCAAACCCCCAGGCTCCCCTGATAGATGGAGTAGGCCCCCTCCTGTCGTTAACCCCTTTTGGCGGGAAGACAGACAGGGAAACTTAGAAAGAAAAGGAGGTGTATCCCCCTCTGCCAACTGGAGGCAAAGTGAAGCACATTTTTCAGTGCTCTCCATTGTGCCCACCTCCCATGGGAGGAGGGTAGAATAGAGGGTGTAGACACCCCGGTAAGAGGCCAATTGGCCACTGCCTGTCACTCCTTTGTAAAAACCCTAAATTTAGTATTTAGGTGGCACCCTCAGACCCTGAACTCAGAGTCCAGAGACACAAGAAGAAGAAAAAACGTAGAAATGGTGTTGGACTGAGAACTACAGACCTCAGGCTGGACTTTGGGTGCAAACTCCTGACTGCTGCCATAGAATTTGACAATCACTATTCTCCAGCTCACCTCATCACTGTGTGGTCTCCACAAATCTCGGAGGGTCACCACCACTTCGCAAAATCCCCAAAGAACTCCTGAGAGATAGAGGTACTATCTCCTAGAAACCGCAGGTCTCCAAAACAGCACGTCTCTGAGTGCCATCCAAAGGTACACTTGCTCTTGAGGGTCAGCTCGGCCTCTGCACCAAGTCTTGAGGCCCCAGGACCCACTGGAGCTACAAGGCACCAAAACCCATGGTACTAGACCCCTTGCTGCAAAAACCTGCAAAAACAAGTAATGTAGGACTCCAACTTTATAGCGAGCTAGCACTCAAATAGGGGACTTCAGGACTCTGGCGACCCACCTCAGCAGTGGCCCAGCAGCTCCAGAATCATCGCTCCAGTATGCCAGCTCCTGACCAAGAGATTCTTCTTTGCGCACTGTTGCGCAGCTGTACATCTTCACTGCACCCAGCCCTTTCAGGCTGGTCATCTTCAATCCAGCTATACCCCCACGGCCCCAGAGCCCTTGCAACCCCTACCTTCCCTCGAGAGCCTTCAGACTTGTCTGCAAGTTCCCCTTTGCTTTGCTTTTTCAGGTGGCCCTTGTCTTCATAGCACGCCAACTACAGAGACCCCTTTTGCCTTGTTTTCCGAGAAATCTGGGAAGCTCCTGAAAACTTGGCCTTGGCACTTGGATCTTGGCCGGAACCATCTGATTTCCAAAAAGGTAACCATGACAATAACTGCATTGCATTTCCACTTACCTTTTTCGCTCAATATGAAATGTATTGTGTGTAATTGCGCACAACTGTAATTGTTGCATTTTACTGCAATTTATCGTATTGCAAAAAGTATTTACCTTGTACCCGAAGTTCTTGGTCTAAAATATTTATATAAAAAGAAGCACATTTTTTTCTCTAATTTGGTCTTGATTACATTCCTTCAGCGTGTGTAATCATTTATTGCCTTGGTAGGTACAACAAATGCTTAGCACCCCCCTATGATCAGCTCGCCCACACTGCCAGAAACATAGAGCATTAGTATTATCTACTTTTGCCTAGATAAACCAATAAGGGCCTCTTCGACTTACCTGCACAGTGTACCCTATAGTGGTGCACTATATAGAGAGGTGGGTTTCCTACAGGGCAATTAATTCTGCAACGTGTGAGGAGGTAACTCTTTGGAGCCAGGAAGCTTCCACAACATCCTTTATAGCTCACACAGCATATGCTACTCTCAATATGCCTTAATTACCTCTTAGACATGAGCCATCAACTAAAAGGACATGTTTGGGCTCAATCAGAGGTTCATCCTCCATATCAGGACTTGGTTTGGTGCATAAATCCATGACATCACAAACAACATAATTTCCAGGCAATAAAGTCAAAGGGTTGAGTATCTGCCACCTTTTTAACCCCTTCGCTGCTAGGCCTATCCCCCCATGTGCTAAGCCTTTTTTTGGCTATTTGGGGTAGTTCGCGCTTAGGCCCCTGTAACTTTTTGACCACATAAGGTATCCATGCCACATTTGCGTCCTTTTCTTCCAACATCACAGGGATTCTAAAGGGACCCAGAAATTAGCCAAAATACAGCTCCATTTTGGTCTCTTGAAAAAAAAATGGGAACAAAGTGCTCCAAATGAAAGCATCTGTTTTTTTCCCTGCAAATGGTATCAACAAATGGTTTGTGGGGCTAAAATCACAATTTTCCCAGCGTTCAGGGACTGACAGACGTTTGACAGAAAACCAACATTTTTTACACAGTTTTGGCATTTTACTGGGACTAGCCTATTTTTTGTGCTTTCAACCTTATTCCTGTTATTGGTAGAAATGGGTATGAAAGCAATAATAGATCCTGGAAATCTATACATTTTAGAAAAGTAGACAAAATTCTGCATTCAGCAAGGGGTCATTTGTGTAGATCCTTCAAGTTTTCTTTATAGAATGTAACAGTTGAAAATAGGGAAAATTGAAAATGAGTTAAAAAAACAGCCATTTCTGCCAACGTTTTCACCTGCAATTCTTCTAATTATGACAGATGTTTGCAAGCAATATACCATTGCATCCGCTTGACCTTTCAGGTTGTGGGGGGTATATAGCACTTGTAGGTTCACCAAGAACCTAATGAACCCAGAGCCAATAACTGAGCAGCGTTTTGCAATGTTTTTTTATTATGTACCGGGTATATAGCAATTAATTTGGAAAAATATATATAGGGAACATTCGGGATGGAAGACACCTATGTATTTCTGAAATTGGAACAAAATATAGAGTTTAGAAACAGTAGATATTTGCACATTTACAAAATTGTGAGTACCCATACAATCATGAGAATTATAGGACATTTTTCAAAGTGACTTCTTTTTTACACATTGTCTTTCATTTGGAAGGCAGAAATGCATCAAAAGTCAATAGGTAATAACAGTTGCTCTACAATTCTGTCTTACCCTAAGTCTCCCGATAAAAATGGTACCTCGCTTCCATGGGGGGGACTAGTGCCCGCGACAGGAAACGGCCCAAAATGCAACGTGGACACACAACATTTTCACAGTGAAAACGGACCCTTTTTTTTGCAAAGTGCTTAGCTGTAGATTTTGAACCCTAGCTCTGCCGGCACCTAGGGAAACTTAGCAAACCTATACATTTTTTTAAACTAGACACCCAGAGAAACCAGGATGGGGTGACTTGTCTGGCTCTCACCAGGTTCTGTTACCCAGAATCCCTTGCATACTTTGTAAAAAACAAACAAATTTTCCTCACATTTCTGTGGTGGAAAGTTCTGGAATTTGCGTGGATCCACAAAATTCTACCCACCCCGCATTCTCCAAAGTCTTCTGAGAAAAATGGTACCTCACTTGTGTGGGTAGGCCTAGTGTCCGCGACAGGAAACGGCCCAAAACGCAATGTGGATACACCACATTTTCACAGTGAAAACTGATCCTTTTTTTGCAAAATGTCAAGGTGTAGATTTTGAACCCCTTACTCTGCCGGCACCTAGGGAATCCTAGCAAACCTATACATCTTTGAAAACTAGATACCCAGGGAAATCCAGGATGGGGTGACTTGTCTGGCTCTCACCAGGTTCTGTTACCCAGAATCCCTTGCAAACTTCAAACATTGTCAAAAATCCCACATTTTCCTCATATTTCTGTGGTGGAAAGTTCTGGAATCTGCGTGGATCCACAAAATTCCACCCACCCTGCATTCCCCAAAGTCTTCTGAGAAGAATGGTACCTCACTTGTGTGGGTCGGCCTAGTACCCGTGACAGGAAACAGCTCAAAATGCAACGTGGACACACCACATTTTCACAGTGAAAACTGACTCCTTTTTTGGCAAAGTGCCTAGCTGTAGATTTTGAACCCTAGCTCTGCCAGAACCTAGGGAAACCTAGCAAACCTATACATTTTTGAAAACTAGACACGCAGGGGAATCCAGGATGTGGTGACTTGTCTGGCTCTCACCAGGTTCTGTTACCCAGAATCCCTTGCAAACCTCAAAAATTGCCAAAAATCACACACTTTCCTCATATTTCTCTGGTGGAAAGTTCTGGTATCTGCGTGGATCCACAGAATCCCACCCACCTTGCATTCTTCAATGTCTTCTGAGAAAAATGGTACCTCACTTGTGTGGGTAGGCCTAGTGCCCGTGACAGGAAACTGCCCAAAACACAACGTGGATACACCACATTTTCACAGTGAAAACTGACCCTTTTTTTGCATAATTCCTAGCTGTAGATTTTGAACCCTAGCTCTGCCAGCACCTAGGGAACCCTAGCAAACCTTTACATTTTTGAAAACTAGACACCCAGGGGAATCCAGGATGTGGTGACTTGTCTGGCTCTCACCAGGTTCTGTTACCCAGAATCCCTTTCAAACCTCAAACTTTGTAAAAAAAAACTAATTTTCCTCACATTTCTGTGGTGGAAAGTTCTGGAATCTGCAGGGATGCACAAAATTCTACCCACTCTGCATTCACCAAAGTCTTCCAAGAACAATGTTACCTCACTTGTGTGGGTGGGTCAAGTACCCGTGACAGGCAAGGGCCCAAAGCGTGTTGAGGAGACATCAAAATTACCTATCACAAAACAACCTGGTTTTGTAAGGGGGAGTCACCTGGGTTTTTGGCCCTGGGCTCAGCGGCCACCTTGAGAAACTACCAAACTCACACATTTATGAAAAGTAGACAACCAGGGGAGTCCAGCGAGGTATGGCTTGTGTGCACCCCCCAACGTTTTCCTACCCAGAGTCCCCTGCAAACCTCAAATATAGCTGAAAAAATCATTTTTTTCTCAAATTTCTGTGTGGGAAAGTTCTGGAATCTACGTGGATCCACAAATGTCCTGCCACCCAGCGTTTCCCCAGGTTTTTTGATAAAAATAGTACCTCACTCGCAGGGGTGGGTCAAGTACCCGCGACAGGCAAGGGCCCAAAACGTGTTGAGGAGACATCAAAATTACCTATCACAAAACAACCTGGTTTTGCAAGGGGGGTCACCTGGGTTTTTGGCCCTGGGCTCAGCGGCCACCTTGGGAAACTACCAAACCCACACATTTCTGAAAACTAGACACCCGGGGGAGTCCAGCAAGGTATGGCTTGCGTGGATCCCCCAACTTTTTCCTACCCAGAATCCCCTGCAAACCTCAAATTTAGCTGAAAAATGTTCTAATTTTTTTTATGTGGAATCACCATGCCGGCACACATGTCCTACCCCACAGCATTCCCCTCAGTCTCCCGAGTAGAATGATACCTCACTTTTGTGGGTGTACAATGCAGAATTGGCTAAAAACCTTTCTTTAAAAAAATGTAGCGCTTAGAATTCTCGGTGCTATGCCCTTAATCCCTACGTTTTTGGCTCTTCCCAGTCACAGACCCTTGCCCCACCCACACAGCGTAATCCCTGATGCATATTGGGCTCTCTGCACCCCCGGGAGGCAGATAAGGGGCTTTTGCACTTATCTGCCTCCCAGGGGGGCTGAAAGACTGTGGCAATTGTTTTGTGGTGGGGGCATTGGTATGCCCATTCTGGTCAGCCCCAACCCCTACATATATATATAAAAAAATCTTGGTGCCTTGTGGGCTTCTGGCCCCCCGAGGGGGCAGATCAGGGGCTACTTCCCCCATCTGCTTCCTGGGGAAGGCAGAAAGACAGTGGCATTTAAAAAAAGAAAAATCCCTGGTACCTAGTGAGCTTTCTGCCCTCCTCAGGGGGGCAGCTTCCCGGAGGGGGGACAGAAAGACTATACCTTTTTTTTTCTTGGAGTGGGAGCATTGGCATGCCCATTCTGGGCAGCCCCCACCCCTACGTATAAAAAAACAAAAAATCCCTGGTGCCTACTGGGCTTTCTGCCCCCCACGGGGCAGATCAGGGACTTTTGCCCCCATCGGCCTCCTGGGGGGGGGGGCAGAAAGTCTTTTGTCTTCTTTGCGGGGTTATCGTAGGGGCATTGAGATGCCCATTCTGGGCAGCCAAAATGTTGACAGGGAAGACCCTGATTGTAGTGAGCACTGTTCCTATTGAACCATTGTTCTGTAATGCTAAACAGCTATTTTAACAAGTGTACAAAGCTTACTTGCTACTTCGAGAACAAAAAAGCAACATGTATTCCGAGAGCTTGTTATTCAGCAATCAATCATTGGTAATAATACAATTCATACATAAATCAGTGTGCTAATACATATCCATCTAATAGCACAAGAGGGTATTTAAATACAACAGAAAGAATCTTTTGTTCCTTGAATGTGGAGAGAACATACATTTGTACAGTATAGTTTTCTAGTACAGTGGAATTTTCTGGTACACTATATCCCTGTGTGTCAATTCACATATCTGTTGCGTGGTCCATAGATGTCACAAGACCGAAGCCCAATGCATTTCGGGACTCTCTGGTCCCTTCCTCAGGGGAAATATTCTATCATCAAAAAAGAATTGACATTGTATGTAATACATAAATTAGGTTTAGAGAGAATAACTAATTAAACTAGAGAGAAATAAAAAGTAAAGTTAGAAAGGTTAAAGTGTACGGAGAGTCCAAAGTCTTGTGAGAAAGCAAAGCAGAGGAGAGAAAAAGTGAAAAAGAAGGAAAATGAAAATAAACAAAACCAGAAAGAAGACGAAAAACAAAAGGAAACCACTATAATCTATAGGGGTGAATGTACCTATGAGGCGCCTGTGATCATGAGGTTGTCTGGGATAGTCACATCGGGCCCGATTCACAGAACTAACTTAAGACAAAATCCTAAACTTACTACCATTTTGGTATTCACAGAAGGCACTTACTCATTTTGGTATTCACAGAAGGCACTTACTCATTTCGGTATTCACAGAAGTTAGGAGTCCTAACTTTAGGACTCCTAAATGCCTTCTGTGAATACCGAAAGTCTTAAAATTAGGATTTTTCTCAGTTTAGGAGCAGTAAAGTTAAGACTTTACTACTCCTAAACTGAGAAAGATCCTAATTTTAAGACTTTCGGTATTCACAGAAGGCATTTAGGAGTCCTAAAGTTAGGAGTCCTAACTTTACTACTCCTAAACTGAGAAAAATCCTAAGCTCTTCCCCACCTCCCAAGGCAAAAAAAAAAGGGAAATCCCTCTGCTGTCTGCCTGTACTCATGACGGAATGGTTCCATCGTGAGCACAGGAGAACTGGTGCTCATGACAGAACCATTGCGTCACGAGCATCCAAAGCGTTAAAACAACATTATCAGACGACAATATGGTCTCCTCATACCTTGTAAATTGATAATGTGTCATGTATTAGGTGTTTGTTCTTGCCAATGGAAGCTCCACTGAGTGTGGGACCATAACAGTTAACGGTTATCCCATCACTTTGTTCTGAGTCAGCACTGAGAGAGCACAGCCCTCTCGCTCTCTGCAAAATAAGGTACAATCTTTTGAGTAATCTGGCATTCATAGTGCTGGGGCATGACAATCGTTCTTTCAGCTCTAGGAAGGCTTTCATGCAATCATTGTACCAAGGCTTTGGATCAGACACATCTCTGTGTCAGCCTCAGTAAAGACTTTGCCACAAAGGAAAAATTTAATATCCACTGTCTGCAGTAGCCAACCATTCCCAAAAAACATCCTGACTTCCTTTTGTGTTCGAGGGGAATTCATTTGTAGAATTCCTTCCACTCTCTCTGGCGACACCTTTCTAGCTCCATTCTAAATTATGTGTCTCACATATTGAACTTCTTTTTGATACTCCTGCAGTTCTCCTTGGGACACTTTATGCCCATTCGCAGTCAGATGATTTAATAAAGCAATGGTATCTTGTTCACAAGCTTCTCATGTTACTGATCCTACAAGAAGATCATCTATGTATTGTACAAGTACTGATCTGTGGGGTATTTGCAATGTCTCCAGATTTCGTTTCAGATTCTGGTTGAAAATGAAAGGACTCTGGGCCAGATGTATCAAGGCTTTCTGAGTTCGCAAAAGGGCTGATTTGCAGAATCGGCCCGCTTGGGAATGCAAAAATGCCTTTTGCAATGTATGAAACTTTTGGCATTCGCAATATGGGTAATCGCAATTTTTTGCGATTACCTAAATTGCGAATGCAGTTAGGGAATCGCAATTTGCGATTCCCTAAATGCAATGCATGAAGCAATCAGTAAATGCGACTTTGCATTTAGAAATCGCAATTTGTGATTCCTTTGAAAAATGCACAAAAGTGCATTTTTCAAAGTGACATGTGGTGCCCACATATGTGCTCACTTACCTTATTTGGGGGTGCATCAGTGGTGCCATAGGCCCCCTAGCACCCTTGGATTTGCATTTGCAAATTGCGATTACCAATTTGGTAACCGCAATTTGTGAATGCACTCCCATTCATTCCTATGGGCCGATAGACCCATAGGAATGAATGGGAATGCATCTCCAAATAGCAAATCATAATTTGCGATTCACTATTAGGGAATGTTAAGGAATCGCAAAAAAAGTTGATATTCCTACATACATTGCATTTTGCGATTCCAAAATAGCGAATCAGTACATTTTGCTATTTCAGAATCCCAAAAGCATTTCTTGATACATCTGGCCCTCTCTCTTTACCCTTGTTGGGCATGTAACCATGCAAATATTTTCTGCTGGAACACAAAGGAAAAGAGTAACTGGATTTCTTCATGCAATGGTAGTGAAAAGAAAGCATGACATAAATCAATAACTGTAAACCATTTTATAGTACATGGAAACTGAAACAATAATGTGGCTGGATTTGGTACCACGGGACAACAATTAACCACCATTTCATTACTTTTCTAAGAACCTCCACTATCCTGTATTATCCATTGGGCTTCTGTAAACCCATAATTGGAGAGTTACATGGACTTCCAGTTAATTTCCTCCGAATTCCTGTTTGTAAGATATCCTCTATCACAGGCATTATTCCTGCAATTATTTCTAGTGCCAAATGGCACTGTGGCATTCTGGGATACACAGCATTTGCTTCAACAGTAATTTGGACTAGTTCTACACATTTAATTAGTCAAGTATCTTACCATGTTATTTACAAAATTCCTAGCACACGTCAGCTTTCAAGGCGTATCAAATTTGACAGCAGTAGCTTAGTAAGTCAACACAAACATATGTACAAGTCAAAATTTAAAATCTCGAGGAAGCTGGCGTGAGGGGTGTTGGACGATTGAATTAAGATATTAGACGTTTATTTAAGCTAAATACTGGAGAGCGAGCATCTATCTTGGGGACCCTAATAAAGACATTTACCCACACCGGAGGATCGTGTGGGTTGGAAATATCACCACACGTTAATAGATACAAAGTGAAGCCGATTGAGCCTTGAAAAAGTCACATGTACATGTAACAAAAGCGACGAAACACGTGTTGGCTTTGGCACTCGACCTGTCACAGTAACTCACACATGAGAGAAATCAACAGAAAGAATAAAAGATTGAAGATTTTTTATTTTGACTTGTGCATATGTTTGTGTTGATTTACTAAGCGACTGCTGTCAAATTTGATACTCCTTGAAATCTGATGTGTGTTAGGGATTTTGTAAATATTTGAGTTGCAGCTTAGGTCGCAGGATTAGGAGAGGTAGGTGGTTCTCTCCTCCTTTTAGCACCGTATAAATTCTTAAAAAACAAACACAAGTCAGTGAATTTTTCCTGTGGTGCCTTCCCTATGTCCAATACCACCAAATCTACTGTGTAAATCTTACCCTGTTAGATCCCAACTTCTAGATTCAAATCAGCAGGTAACTCTTCAACTGCCATAAGGGGAAACATTCCTGTAGCTGTCTGTTGATGAACCATCTTAAACTTTACATCCTCATATTGGGTTTGAAACGCTACACAGTCTGGTGTGCAGTAAATTGTACAATTTAACGTGCACAACAAGGGCCTCATGTAGGTAGCCAAATACCGGTCGGTAACGGCCGATTTTCGGTAATTATACCGTTACCGACCGGTATTTTGGCTTTTGAGATGTAGGGGGAGAATTTCTGTATTCGGAATTTACCGAATCGGTAAAATTACCGATTCGGTAAAATTACCGATTTGGTAATTTTACCGATTCGGTAAATTCCGAATACAGAAATGAGATGTAGGGGGACTGTGTGGTGTGTGTGGGGATTCGTTATTTACCACCAACTAATAGTTGGTGGTAAATGACGAATATGGGTGTAAATGCAATATTTTGCCCATAGATATGTGCAATGTGGCAGACACACATGCCCTCAGGGCATGTATGTGTGCCACATGTGCACACATGGCCGAATCAGGGGTGCAACAGGGTGTCAATGTGACACCCTGCCACCCTTGCATGTGCTCCCCCATTACCGAATCGGTATTTACCGATTCGGTAATGAGGCATACCTTCCCATCAATGGGAAGGTATGCCTCATTACCGAATCGGTAAATACCGATTCGGTAATTACCGAATTTTTCCGAATCGGTAATATTTACCGACCAATTACCTACATAGCATTTACCACTTCATAAATACCGAATCGGTATGATTCGGTATTTATGAAGTGGTAAATGCCAGCCCACCTACATAAGGCCCCAAATATCTCCCTATGAAATTTACAGGACTTGAATCACAAACAACAAACTGATGATTTTCCTCAAATGAACCTATTTTAACCAGGACCTTTTCTGAAATAGGATTTGTAAACTCTTTATTCGCTACTCCTACAACTTGGATATTTTTCCCTGATAGAGGTAGGTCTGGGACTTCCACTGTTCTAACAGTAGATTGGGTAGCACCTGTATCAATAGAAAATGATTCGGGGTAGCCATACACTTCAGCATCTACATATGGCCACTCTGGTTTATCTCTAACACTGTGCCAATACTCCCCCACTCTCAGGCACATTCATTGAGAAGCATCAGAACCTGAACCGTCATTTTAAAAAAATGGATACTGCTGTAAAGCATTTTGATTTGGATTCTGGAATCGCTGAAACATGCTAATGCTTTGAATCTGGGATTTCTCCTTTTTGGTGAGTTTATTTGAGCTGGTGGAAACGGCATCATTGGGTCCTGTCCCTGCATAGGCATTTGCACCTGCTGTGCATGCACATTTGGTATTTGCACTCCTTTTCTTATATGTACATTTCCTTTAACATTTTCAGGATGATATCTACACTCCTACCAATGCCAGACTCTGTGACAGATGTGACAAGGAGTAACCTTTATCATGGCAGCAATATCTATTACAGAACCTGTATTAACAGGTACACCTCTACCTCTTCCTGGAGGCACATAAAAATCTCCATGGTTACCCTAAAAACCAACTTGTGGAACAGTAATACTGTGCATACATCCTTGATTCCCTTTAAAAGAAGAATTCTGAAAATCTTTCAGAGTCAACCTTGTCTGTGGCAACATCATTTTCTCTTTTCTTTTTTTCTGCTTCATTACCAGTTTGTTACTGCAGTACTTTGCATATCTCAGAACTTCATCAAGAGATGTATTCTAAGAACAGATCACGCTTTGGGTTATGTGTCAACTGATCTTTGGTTTCAACCCTAGAACAAAAATTCCCATATTCTTTTCTTCAGGATGTTCTCGTCCACTATTCTGCTGAAACACCTGTAACAGTCTCTCATAAAGCTCATTAACTGATTCTTTTGGTTCTTCAGTCGTCCGGTTAATTTAACCCAATACAAATCTTTTGAAGGCCCTCTGCCTTTCAGGAAAGTATTCACTGCTTCATATTTCTCCATAACTACAAGGGATGGTGCATTAATAACAGCATTCCTCACTGATTCCTCACTTGGTCATTGTACAGCAGTTTTACACTGAGCCCACAAATCAGTAGGAACTACACTATCAAAGAACATACCACTGCACAGGTTTGTAAAATTGTTTGTAAATTCAGCAAGATCGTCTCTGGTCCAAGGAGCGTGTACATACATTCCTCCTGCTAGTTCTCACAAGGGATATGCTGTAGTTTATCTCTTATATTCATTTTTCTTCTTTCCTGTCACTCCAGTTCCTTTCTTTTTCTTTTCTTTTTTATTTTATTCTTCTATATTAAAAGATTTATCATTGTCACCCTCCCCCTTATACTGAGAGACCCCAACAAAAACTTCCTTCATTATACACAGCAATGAAACACAGCATTGACTAAATATATTTTATATTTCTAGTCCAGCTGTTCTAAACATATTAATAATTTCGATTTGTTCCTGCATATTAGACAAACAGGCAGAGACAAAGCATGGTAGACCAGGATAGACCCCCAAAAAAACTCCATTCGTTATATCGCATCGGCATGATACCAGTGTTATTTTCCAGCTTACGTATTATAGGGTCAATATATAAGGCAAATAAATGTGGGGAGCATGGGCACCCTCGTCTCAAGTCCCGTTGGATCTTTATTTGTTAAGACTGCCCTCCCATTAATGTTATTTTTGCTGTGGTATTATAATGAAGCACTCGCACTCCCTTGATATACCTAGGTTCTAAACCGATCCTACTAATTTCATCCCACAGGTATTGCCAGGAGACCCTATCAAAAACTTTTGCAATATCTAATAAGATTGTTGCTGTCAGGAGCTCCCCATCCTGTCTGGTATGTCAGCACCATGAGGGGTCCCTGCTTGCTCACGTTTCTGTCCACTAAGTTTTTTTTTTCCTTATCTTGCCACTGCCAATGTTTGTTTCTTTTTACTGTATTTGTTGGTGCCAGTGCTTGTTTTGCCAATGCTTGCTGTTTTTGGGTTCTAGCAACAGTGTCACATTATTGGACACGTGTACCTTCCATGCTTATGGGCGTGGCTAAGGCACCTGGCATGCTCATGGTCGTGGCTAGCCATGTGTGGTTAACTGCCACTGAACTGGCTCTAAAAGCCCAAGCCTTGCATCTGTCAATATTTGACTTAATCTCCTGGTTCCTGCTTCAGCTGGAGACTGCTTCTATCAACGCTTCAGGATTTCTCAATTCACCATTGGACAGTAGCTTGGGCCGGTCCAGCACTGCAACAAGCATCGGACAGCTAGGTGCAGTGCGCTTTAAGGTTACGTGTGAAGTGTAAGGCTGTGTGACTTTGAAATTTTCTGTTGGGAGCGGAAGGCTCCTCCTTGCATATTTGCCATGTGATTTGGCCATCTGGTATGTGGCACAAGTGACTTTTGATCCAAGACTATGGCATTCACATATTTGTTTTGCGCTTAGCACTTGGGTTCATTTCATGTTTGAAATCATTTCATATTTGTATTTCGCTTAGCGCTTGGAGTCATTTTATGTTTGAACTCATTTCATATTTGTAGTCAGCTTAGCGCTTGGGGTCATTTTATGTTTCAACTCATTTCCAACTTCTGAGAGTTTTTGTTTCTACTCTATTTGCATACAACTTTGATATTAAGATGAATATTGTGAACTTGATACTGCGCCTTGCGCATGGAAGCATCCTGTTACCCCGCTGATCATCATATTGTATGGACACTGGCTTATGTAGCATTCTGGACTGTTCCTAGATGTGAATATTTGTTTATGGGTGTTTTGTGCAAATGAAACGATGTGTCTAGGTGCCATTTGTTTACCTGGCTGTAGATAACACATAATCCTAGCCAGTGATTCCTTTTTGGCAGCATTGTTCTTAGAGAACTATTATGTGGATTGTGCTCTCCTGCAGCCTACAGACAAAGGCTAAGAGAGTATCTCAGCTCCTATTGAGAACCAGGTGAGTAACAAAACTTGTTTATTATGAATGTTCTGTGTTGAGTGTGCCTGGGAGGCCTAGAAGTGTCTCTGTACTCATCTGTTGCATTTCTCATTTTATAGAGAAACGCAAGTCCTCAAAAAAGCGACCCTACTCTGAAAACAGATCCCCTTGAGGGTGCCGGGCTGGACCAGGCTGTGTGAAGTAGCAGTGTTCTCTCTCTTTTTCTTGTCCCATTACCTTTTTCTTTTGGGACACCTGCTGGGACTCCTGTAGTGAGTTCAGTAGTGCCGAGAGGTATTCTAGGAGGAGAGGGAACAGTTTATCGCTCCTGCAGACAACCTGAATTTCACGTGAGTGGCTGCGCCACAGTCATAGTTGCCATAGGGTCTCCTATAGTTATTGAGTCATCCAATAGCTTAATTACCCATTGTATATGATTCACAGTCCCCTGTCCAGGGATGAAACCGTGGTGTCTAGCAGTGGCAACAAACTAATTTGCTTGCCAGCCGACTTGCTAATAATTTTAATACATTTTAGTATCACTATTCATCAATGTGATGGCGCGATATGACCTTTTGTTCGTGAAAAGGCTTATTTCTTTCACAAACACTACAATATTTACAGTTGCCCACAAGGCAGGGGGAGGCATCCCTTCATAAATACCAACAAACAGATCTATCAAGACTGCCCCCAATTGCTTAGAGAACACTTTATAAAATTCAACAAGAATCCTATCTGTTCTGACTGCTTTCCCTGATGGTAAACCTTTGATAGCCTCCAATATCTCCTCCCCCAATATGTTAGCATCTAGCAATGCTTTATCTGTGTTTTCTGTACAAGGGATATCACATCCAGATACTGTGTCATCCCATCATCACCCTGCTCTACATCAGCTCTAACACTATGTCCTTTAGATGATTTAATTTCTCCGATCTCACCCTGTGATGTTCTTTGTCGGACTGCAATGGCAAGAAGATGCCCCACCCTCTCACTGTATTCATAACTATCCTTCTTCCAGGCAATATACTTCTCAGCTGCCTTATTTGCAGATATTTCCATGATGGTAGATTTAGCACGTACCACATTAAACTGTGCCTCCTCAATGTTATCTCCACCTAATGTTGTTTTTAATAAATTAGTTTCAGCCTCGGCCAGATTTTCATACCTAGCCGTCATAAGTTGTTTTTCCTTCTTTTGCATATTCAAGCTGAATCTTATTGTTTCTCCATGTATACCAGCTTTAAATGTATCCCAAATTACCCCCAAAGGGGAGCTGCCTTTGTTTTCTTCCATGACTATTGGGATCCAGTTAACCATAAATTTAACATATTCCTCATCCTCTAGTATAGCCCATTCAAACGTTCAGTTTAATTTTACTCTAGCCTTCCACTGCAAACACTTAAAAAACCACGGGATTAGGGTCTGAAATAACCTGAGGGAATTTCAACCTTGCTGTCTTGCATCAAACTATGAGTAATAAAAATATAGTCTAGGCGGGTATGTTTCCTGTGTGGAGCCATGTAATATGTAAACTCTGTATCTAAGGTCATCGTGGTACCCCACACATCTGTGAGTCTGTGATCGTTCTCAATTCTGTATAAAGCCTAAAACACCTGAGGTTTGAGTCCGTCATAATAAGTGACCCCAGCATCCAACAGATTACCCTGAATATGAATATAAAAATCTCCACATACTATAATTGTAGTAGGCCATAATGACAATTCTTTATTCAGCCAGTTAAATACCCGTATTTCATCGAACACCAACCCATAAACTGAAAACTGAATAAATGCCCCTCCTGGATAACTACATTTGGCAATCACCCACCTCCCCAGGTTATCAGCAGAAGCTGGCTTCTATTCTAACCAACGTTTCCCACGTGCGAATATGGCCATTCCTCGTATCCTTGTCCCTTGAGTTGTAGACCATACTACTGCATACCCAAATGATTCCAGCAGATTCTTCCTCTCACCTTCTATGTGTGTTTCCTGAAGGTATACAATATCTGCTCTTAATATCTGCAAATCTACAGCTGTCCTTTTGTCTCTTGGCCCTGTTATTCAGACCATTAACATTTAGCGTGGCGTAATGTATCTTGCCCATATCTGTCTACCTTCAGATTGCTGCTGCGGAGCCCATTCGCTTCAACCTTATTATTTTCCCACTCCTTTCTATTGCATGTTATCACACTTTTACATCATTGCCATTGATGTACCCCTCTCTCTACATAACCACCACCCTCTCTCACCCCGTCCCTATCCCCCATCATCCCCTCCCACAGAGCACCTCTCCCTCTACCCCCACCACCACCATGAAATCAGACCTGTGATTGTTCTTGAAGCCGCCATGCAGCTCCCCAACAAACAAATCGGCCAAGATACCAAAGATTAAATTACAAAAGATTCATCCAATATATCCTGCCACACCACTCATTCCACCCCGATCCCCATAATATACCCTCCGTGTCGAAGAAAAGAAAAACATATTTTTATCTTTTATGGGAAGATCTTGTTATCTTCCCATTCCCCCGTTCACACCTTACTCTTAATTTGATTTGAAATCATAACCAATCTCTTTCTTACCGCCACGTTTTTTTTCTGCCTGGGGCATGGCAGACAATTCCTGGAGATACTCCCTAGCTTTTATTTCTGGTACAAGTGTCCAGACTCTCCCTCTGGCTGTGAATTTCAATCTAGCTGGGATCATCAGCTACACTTCACATCCAAGAGTTTGAAATGGATTAATTAATTGTCTGAGTCTCCACCGTCTTTCTACAATCGTGTGGCAGAAATTAGGGTGTACAAAATAGGTGTGACCATCAAAGGACCGCCTAACCTCAGGTTGAGCTTTCTCAAATACTGCTTGATGGAATAAAAAATTACCAAAGTATATCAAGATAGTTCTTGGTCTATCCAGCTGCCCCTCTTTTGTTTTTTTCATCATTAGTGGAAAGCATTGGACTCGTACCACTGTGTCCCAATTCCACACTGCTAGCTCCGGAAAAGCCCCTTTTAGAAGCTTAAAAATAAAGGATCTTATATCATTCCCTTCTGCCCCTTCCTCTACCCCCAGAAGCCTCAGGTTATTCCTTCGTTGTCAGTTTTCAAAATCTTCCATTTTACACATAATGTCAATCAGATGAGACTCATGGGCTTCTCCTTGACTTTTCAAAGGCTCTGACCTCCCCTTCCAATGTGTTGACTCTTTCTTCTATCATGGTTATTCTGGCCCCAATTGCTGCCAATGTCGTATTCATTCTTCTTACTGCTCTCTAGTTTTTTGGTGGCTAACCGGGCTATAGAACTGTCTCTTTGCATATCTTCTTGCAGCTGTTTTATGGCTTGGCAAATCAGACCTAGTGAGGGTTCCACACTCTCCTCTATCCGACCTTCTTTTTCTTTAGATTGTGACAGTGAACTTCACCCATGCTGTGACCTATCATCCTCAGCCTCCTTAGGGTAGACTATCTGAGTAGTCCCATTTTAAAATGTGTATTGCCCCCTGTTTTCTGCACCTATTCTTTTCCCTTCCTTCTCGCCCGCGTCTTCCTTGCAGTCTGAAATTCCTCCTCAAGTTTGCTACTAGAGCTTACCACGATCCCCAGGAATGTAAATCTGCTACAGTTTGTATCAGAGTCAAAAGCATTGAAATTATTACATGAAGCTGCAATTCCACTAGTCGTTACTAGGTGTCCCTCAAGAGTCAAATGTAAAAGCATTGAAACCCTTTGATGAAGCTGCAGTTCCACTAGTTGTTACTAGCTGTCCCTCATGAGTCAAATGCAAAAGCATTTGACTTGAGGGACACCTAGCAACGACTAGTTGAACTGCAGCTTGATATAATAATTTCAATGCTTTTGCATTTGACTTGTGATGGACAGGGGGTAACGACTAGTTGAACTGCAGCTCTTCTTAGAATTATTTTGATATTGGATACTATAATATTCAATGCCCACTGCTAATATCGTCCCATAATGCTTTGCAGGGCCTTTGGTTGGGATTGTATTTTTGCCCATAACTGTGCTTGGGGTGGTCCTAAGAGGCTAGGACCACCACTGAACCGTTCAGCATGATATGCTCTTTGTGTTCAAGGCATCTGCTTGGTACTACCCTAGGTTACGGGGGACACTTATTTCATCACCTCTCTCATTGCCTAATATTTTACATTTTCAACTTTCACTTTTTTGAATTAGTTATATGCTTTTTAGCATTTAAAGTTGCTTAATCAAAGCATTTGTGGGTGCAGTTTAGTAACAGAGTCCGCAAGTGGAGTTGCCTGAATTCCATGTTTTTAATGGAATGCATAGTTAACAAATCTCCGCAAACTCCGGCAGGAGTTCATTGCCCAGGCCCACTGGTGATGTATGTACTTGCACTGTGCACAACGGGTATACGAGTCACAAAAGGAACTGAGATTGTTATTGAGCCACAACTGCTGGAACAATTTGAAGTATATGCATAGGTTTTTCAGACTGTAGTACACTCTGCTCTACAGGGGCAGAAGCCACTGTACTACTAGTACTGGTACTTCATTCATTTTCATCAATAGAAAAAGCCAAAATGTGGAGGTTTATCAGATTACATTTCTTCTAAGATATCTCTTGAATCACTTTATATCTCACCATCTGTCCCTTTTTTTCACCCTTTTCTATTGTATTCCTCTTATTTTCCTTTGCTGTTGTTTCTGTAGTAATAACTGGGTACAATCTGGTTCCCTCAATCACAGCTTTTCTCCATCTTCACTGTTCTTCATCCCCTTGAACATAATTACACACTGCTCTTTTTGTCCTTCTCTGATATTTTCCTTCTTTTTGTCTCATACAGCTTTCTCCCATAAATGTAGAGCTTCGTATTGAGCAGGTGTAGAAGGAGGTTTCGTTTCATACAATTTCCCTTTTAAATTTTCAAGAATTCTAGTTTCAAATGTTCTTTATTTTTAAGCACTCAAGAGACCCTCCTTTTCTGTGATCTGCACCATTTACGAAGCCAAAAACATTTATGTAACCAATATCCTGTTGTCATAATGTATGCTGGCGTACCCTCAGGAGATGCCTTTTCACCTGTTTGTACTGAAATTATAACATCTCCCTTCACTAATTCTAAAAATTTTTAAAAACATTTCATGATCGCAATAAATTAAAAGATAAAGCAACTTCAATCCAATATTATGATTCCTTTCAGGGTACATTAAATTTCCAATCCCAGTGCTGTACCTTGATGTCACCAAACAATTCCATCACGAAAGTACACCAACCAGCCAATCCCATCGCGAAACAATGTGACGTATGTCTTTACTTCTTGCAGCAGTTCACCCTCCTTTACAATTTCTCTTGTATTTGCACAAACCTCAACAAAACTCTCAAATGGCACAACAAACATATATCAATTTTTGTTTGCTCTACTAAAAAAATAGCAATATTACAATCACCCAAGAAAATTCCACAATTGCAAGTGAAATCTCAATCAGTGCAAAATCACCCTTGTAAATGTAGCTTCCCCTGGTTGCACAATAAGATTCTACTGTCATCAATCAATGTTAAACAATCACAGCAATATCTTTAGTATTTCTAGCTTAATGGTATAGGTGATGGTACCTCACACTTTACACCTCAAACCTGCAAACAAGCAATACCATACGACAATGACTCATCTCAATTTATCTTATCTTATCCTGGGATCTTAGACTACAACTGGTCTGAAACTCTTCAACCTCTTAAGATAAAAACAAACAACACCTCCATCTATATTTTCATTCAACTCCAAATTGCAATTCATCACTTATACAAAAGACCAAAAACACAATTACAAAAGACGATGCATCAGACCACTAATACTCACACCTCCAAACAGCAACCGCCTTCAAATACCACCTTGTCAGATCATCAGGTTCTGGGTATTGGATTTTGGGAGTCGGGTACTTTATTCTTACTTGGGAAATTATTTTTTTCTATAGCTCCATTCAAGGCATGCTACCAGAAAGTTGATAGCGCTGAAGAGTCCAAATTGTATTTCCCTGTACCAGTTCAACCTGAAGTCTAAATCAAATCACATCAATTTGCATCCCCATTAACAGTTCTTATGTTTAGTCAAATAATGAGAGTTTAGGATTGGTTACAAAACATTTATTCTCATAAAGAGATTAGTTAAGTCTTCTTGTCTATTTATTAATTAGTAAATCAGATAAATCCAGTTACAGAAATATCAAGAAAATCATGGTTAGAGTCAATAATAATGCAAATATTAAAAGCGTGTTCCATAAATAAATGAATCCCTATTCTAAATAAGAAGTCAGATCTTAAAAGTTAGAAGAACCCATAAAGAGTTCATGGAAAGAGTGAGATCAAAGGAGCATTTAAGTTTGAAATCAAATTAATTAGTTGAACGTCCCATAAGAGTAGTACGTGAAACGCAGCCAAGTCTCAATATTCAAGGAACATCCAAATATAGTTGCGGTAGCAATCTGTACAAATCTGCCTCAAAAAGGGAAAAGATTATGGAGCAAAGAGATACAGCAGTAGCTAGACCCGTCAGAGAAGGTGTGCAAGGGAAGGTTGGTTAAAACTGTATAAAAGAGTCTCTGGGTTTGGGACCATCTATTTAAAAAGTGACACTAATAAGAAAACCCCAAAGAGACCTAACTCTAGCTGGAAACACACACTAATATAAAAAACACAATGTTTCTAGTCAGATCACTCTGGTCCAATGGGAAGACACCTTTCGATGGTGAACAACTTATTTTTCCTTTCCCACGATTAACACATGAAGTCGACAGTCTACTATCAAATATGTAACAGACATCGTTAAACATTTGTATAACTGGAAAACATTAAACCTTGGTTCCCAGGGAAGCTTCATGCAGTTTAGTCTTTCATTTATTCAGTGTTTCGATGCGCTACAATGAACTATACTAAGGACAAAACTATTTACTTGCAGATATCGAGATAGGTAATATCTTTTGAATTTCATGTAAGTGAGAGTTATTGTTAAATTATACAATTCTCTATTCAGCATTGTATGAACACGAGATAGATGGGAAGTTGAAGCTCAGTACAGCAAGAATATGCAATTAAGGAAAATTATACTTTTTTAAGTCTGAACATTCTGTGGTTATGATGAAGATTCTTAGCAAGTCACATCGAGGTCAAACTATCAAATACATTTATACATGGTTCAGCAATTTCTAAAAGCTAAAGAGAACAGTTAACAGTGGTCTACCTGTGAATATGACTGCCTGGTGTGGTTTGCACATTATTTTTTATGTCATTTTACTGTTTAATTCTACTTTAATATCCAAAGCCAATTATCAGCTCTGTTATAATTTTAAGCTACATTTCTCCTCTCTATCAGCTGCTATTGGTTGATGATGACACAGAGTGCCCTGCTGGTATAAGTCAATTGTTGTGCAAGTGCTGCACTGAGATTGGTTAATGAGTCTTCAAGTATTAAAGCTATAAAAGGATTGGAGAAAAGACATCTGCCATATACGGAACAGATTCCAAACATTGGAGATTTGAATTACTTTGTTTGAGTTTTGTTGAATCATCTGAAATCATGAAATGTTTTAAACGTTTTAAGAGTTTTGTGAGAGATGATGTAACCATGCCAGTATGGGAAGGTGAAGAGGTGCCTCCAGAGGATACACCTGCACATTATATGACAACAAAAGTGGGGTCACAAACATGTTTGTGGCTTCGTCAATGGTGCAAGATCAATGAAAATGAAGGTCCTTTGAGTTTTCAAGATATGGTACATTTGAATTGAGAATCATTGAAAGATTGCAAAAAAAGCTTTATGAGATGAAGCCACCACCTAGACCCACACAATATGAGGCATTAAATATTTGGGAGAAAACAGCACATGTTAAGGAGAGAGTGAAATACCAGAATAAAACTAAAAGAGCTGTGCATAATTATGCAGATGCTGAATGGGATGAAGAACAACAGAGGTGGAAGAAAGCCATAGTCAAAAGGAGTAGACCCTTCACAGCTACTGAAAAACCTGAGAAGTTGAAAATGAATAAGACAGAGGGAAAATATGATGAGGGAGTTGCAAAAAAGTCAGATATTGATAGTGATTCAGGGGATGAAATTTTGGATGCATTGTAAGCCAGACGTCCAACACCATATGCGGCACCTGCAACAAACACTGAGGGTATTTTGACATCAAATGCGACAGTGGCTACAGTCCCTGTTGACCCGAATGTGATTCAAATTGAAAGGCTATTACAGATAACAGCCTTTTGTTCAACCTTTTCTGTCTAATGTTTCTGCACGAATTGAGAATGTTCCTACAATGATACCTCTAGGTGTTACTGCTTCTACTGATTGAGGCGGTCATCCTGAGTTGAATGGGGAGACTGCACACAAAACGGGGGGAAAGCACGGAGAAGGCACATAAAAAACAGAGGAAAAAGCAGGTGAAAACAGTAAAAACAGGGGTGAAAGCAAGGAGAAAGCAGTAAAAATGAACAAAAAGCAAGGAGAAGGCACACAGAAAAACGGGAGAAAATACAGGTGAAAGCAGTGAGCATGAGGGAAAAGCAAGGAGAAGACATTAAAAAACAGGGGGAAAAACAATGAGAAGGAACACAAAAACAGGGGAAGAAGCATGGAGAAAGCAGTGAGAATGAGGGAAAAGCAAGGAAAAGGCACACCAAGAAACAGGGGGAAAAGCAAGATGAAAGCTGTCAGAACAAGGAAAAAACAAGGAAAAGGCACACCAAGAAACAGGGGGAAAAGGAAGGAGAAAGCAGTGAAAACTAGAGTAAAGCAAGGAGAAGGCACACAAAGAACGGGGAAAAAATGGGAAAGCGATAAGAACGAAGGAAAAGCAAGGAGAAGGCACACAGAAAAATGGGAGAAATAGCAGGAGAAAGCAGTGAGAATGAGGGAACTGTAAGAAGAAGGCATTATAAAAATGTAGGAAAAGCAAGGAGAAGACAGGAGCAAGAGCAATGCAGCAGCACTGAGAGAGCTGGGCCAGAGACCTGCAGATGAGTCCACCCAGAACACAGAGAGAAGTCAAAATGTTTTTGGGAATGGTTGGCTACTGTAGACAGTGGATACCAAACTTTTCCCTAGTGACAAAGCCTTTACTGAGGCTGACACACAAAGAAATGCCTGATCCGCTTCCATGTGACAGTGAGTCCTTGCAAGCTTTCCTAGAGCTGAGAGGAAACCTTTGTCATGCCCGGCACTAGGAAAGCTTGATTACAGTAAGATGTTTACATTGTTTTGTAATGAGAAGGAGGGCTGTGATCACTCTGTGCTTACCCAGATGAATGGAGATTCATGGAGACTTGTGACTTATTTTTCTACTGCACTTGACATTGTAGCCTCAGGCTGCCCGGCTGCCTTAAATCGGTAGTTTCAGTTGGTGTCAGTATAGATAGATGTGAGAACTTAATGATGGAACATTTCTTAACAGCTATGGTCCCTCACTCTGTAAAAATATTGCTCACTGAAACAGAAATCCAGTACATGACAAACAGCAGGCTTACAAAGTACGAGCAATAAGTCCCTGCTGCTAAATATAATCCTAAAATGATGTTAAATATTAAAGCTCTCTACTCTATTGCCTGTAAATGAGGATTCCAGGGGAGATGAAGTTGAACACGATTGTCTAAATTTCACAGATCTATGTGCCAAGGCTAGGCATAAAAGATGAACATTTAACTGAACCTGATTACGTAATTTATGTCAATGATTCATGTCTGACAAATAATGAAGGTACAGCTTACACTGTCTGTATAATTCAAGAGGTTGTGAAAGCTTCACGACTTCAAGGTGTTACCTCAGCACAAATTGCCCTTACAAGAGCTTGCAGTAAAAACAGCCCAATTGAGAGTGACTATATTTACAGCTACTCAATATGGCTTTGGTGTTGTCCATGATTTTGGACAGTTAAGGTCACAAAGAGGTTACATGACCTCATCTGGCACCCCGATTTGACATGGGGAACATGTAAGAAAACTGCCTGAAGCATTGCAAATACCAATAGAAGTTGCAATTGTTGAATGTGCAGATCACATAAGTGGCAATGGATATGTCACAGTTGGAAACAGATTTTCGGACGAAGTTGCATGATATTGTGCCTTTGTGGCCTGCACATTTAAAGGGGCTTACACAAATGAATCTGAGCAGGACACTGTTTTTTCGATTCTGTTGTCAGTAGTTGATACATGAAAAGATCTCAAGACATTGCAGGAAAATGTTTCAGAAGCAGAGTTGTATCAGAGCAGAATGTGGGAAAAATAAAAATGACATATGGATGTCAGCAGATAGAAGACCAGTGTTGCCAGACGATTTATTATTTCTCATGACATGACAGTTCCATGACCCAACACATCTAGGAAGAGATGCAATGTTGAGATTATTCAGACAGAATTGGTTTAATCCCAGATTTTGGATGCTTGCAGACGAATTGTGACATTGATGTGTGACAAGTCAACAGATGAATGTGGGAAAGAGAACACCAGTAACACTAAGTCGCACAGGGAGATCATGCTGCTACCTTAAATCTGCATTAAGAACAGTGCCTTGACCTTGGTCCTGGTGATGGGGTGTTAGTCAAGAAGCACGTGCAGAAGTCTTGCTTGAAACGAAGATGGAAAGGCCCCTTCCAGGTAATTCTCATCATGAACACTGCAGGTAAGTGTGCCAGACTACCAACATGGGTGCATGCATTGCACACTTAGAGAGTAAGAAGTCCATATGAAGAAACAGTGTTCTTTGAGCCAGAACCAAGAGTACTGGTGACAGAATCATTGCAAGCTGGACAACTGCAAGGAACAATGCTGCAAGAGACACAACAGCAAGAAGGGGAATGCGGTGAAGAACTACAAACAGTTGCACAAATACAGATTGCTGTGATTTCACAAAGTTAAATAAGTTTATTTTGTTTTTATAGAAAATTCACTAGGTTTAAGACTGCAGTAGAAGAGTAGGGATAATGCATTTAAAAGAAGACAAAGTAATGTTAGGGATGACTATATGAAGATTGCTGTTAAAAATGCTGACAGAACTAACTGGAAAAGAAAAAAGTAAAGAAGCTGCCATAAGAAAGATCTGAACTGAACTGTTGACTTATTGCTGCTATAATTTTGCTTAACGATCTGATTACAGACAAACGTGTTTCCTAACCAAGAACAGATGCAAGATTATTCTAGGTATTACATTTTTAGTAGTAGTGCTAGACATCATAACAGTGTTAATTGGGATTTATTTTACACCAGAGCTAGGAAAGCCTATGTCTACACTTGAAATGACAACATTTGTATACAGAGCAGACTGCAGTGCTCTGCTCGGGGCCGGACGCAGGATTGGACGCTCGGCTCGTTTCTCGTGAGAGGCATCACCCTGGAGGGGGACACAGGAAGCCTTCCAAAGGCGGCTGAGCAGCTGCCGGTTACCGAAGGAGTGTGTGAGGTGGTAAGCCCACTAGGAGGGATGGCGAATGTCAAACAACCTCAGACTGCCTGTGCCACCCGAAGCTCTAAGCGTCAGGGCGGACAGGCAGTTGCCCATAATAAACAAGACCCTAAAAACAGAAGAAAAGGGGTAAAAAGGAGTGTAGTCAAACCACTCAAAAATATTGTTACCGCTGTCGCTACTCCAGCCATTGTTAGGAAACCACAGCAGAAGACGGGTTCAACTAGTAAGTCGTCTGGCCAGACGGATAGCCTGGAAGTCCTTTCAGTCGTTACTTTTCCAACGGAATTAGTTCCTTCTGCTCCTACTGTATCCCTTGAACCAGCAGCCACCCCAGCGGCAGGTAAGGTACATACCTTAAAACAGAAGCGAAAAAGCCAACTGGGGGGCGGCTCTCAAAATAACACCATCCTTGAGATCTTATTTTAAGGTGTTACCTCAGATTTTGGCGCTCCCCAAAAGTCCAACTTCTTGCAGTAGCGCAATGCAGGACTCTTTAGAGCTCCCTGTCTTGAGCTCCTCGGAGCTATCAAGAAGTCCTTCTCAGAATGACCAGGCTCTAGGGGAACCCTCGCAATTTCAACAGGGGGTTAAGTCTCAGAGTGGGGGCGCCAGAACGGTTGTATCTGATACTATCGAATTGCAAGATAATACAATCGTGTCCCATCCCGGTGGAGAGCTCTCTCTGCTCTCAATAGATGAACATCCAGAGTACTCCGTTGGGCAAATTTCTGTGAGTCTCTGGAGACAAAAATTGATCTTTTAAATACCAGAACGGCAACACTAGAAAGTAATGTTACAAATTTAATCTCGAGTCTTCAACAAGCTGAGGACAAAATAGAGCTCTTAAAAACTAGTGAAGCTAACCAAGCTGAGAGATTGGAGACCCTGGAAACCAACAGTAGAAGGAACAACCTCCGACTTCTTAATGTTCCAGAGGAAAGAGAAGGGGGCGATATTAAACAGTTTATTGTTTCCCTTCTAAAAGAAGCTCTGTGTTCAGATATATCGGAAGAGGAGCTATTGCGGGATATACAAAGGATCCATAGAGACCCATTTCGCAAATCCCCACAAAGACAGAAGCCCAGGAAGATTCTAGTCAATTTCATGACGTATACTCTTAAGGAGAAGATATTAACTATGGCTCTCAAACAGAAATCACTTCTAGCTAAAGGTTTCTCCTTCCAGATTAGATCAGACCTTTCAAAAGTTACTCTTGAAAGGCAATGGGAGCTAGGTAAAAGACTGGAAGACTTCCGTAAGCTGGGTGCTGTGGCCCAGCTGAAGTTTCCCGCTGCCTTGAGAGTAATGTACAATAATAAAATGTACAATCCTAGATCTGTGGAGGCAGCGGATGTGCTTCTCCAACAACTCAGGGGAAAGTAATTCAAAAGAAAAAGGAAAGGAAAGGAAGGAAAGGGGAAAAAAAAACAAAAGAATTCAAAAGAAAAAGGAAAGGAAAAGAAGGAAAGGGGAAAAAAAAAAGGGAAAAAAAAAAGAGGTCTATTCCCTTATCTCTTTGGCTTTCTGGATGATAGAAGAGATAATAAAAGAATAGTATAGGCATGAAGCTAATTACAGTCGAGTGCTTAGCACTATGCAGTCAAGGTGCCGAATTCTGGACTAGATCCAGATTCTTGGGGCAAGGGTTTCCATGGGTGGGTGCTCAGGGGTGGCAGGGGTGGTAGGGTTGGGACCAGGGCACGGGGTGGTGATAGGGCTGGGTGTTGCATTGGGAAAAAAGAAAAAAATAGTCCTCATAGTCCATTTAGTCTTTTTTTTGGGAGTTAGAATCATGATAAGTTCTGTGTGGGGTTTACAGTCAAGAGGGTTTTCTTTAAATGAGGATGACTCGGAATCATGAATAGCTTAGGCATTCTCTCCTGGAATGTTAATGGCCTGTGCACTAATTCTAGGAGGCATCGGATCTTCCAATATTTACGGGATAGTAGTGCGCGGATCATTATACTGCAGGAGACGCATTTAACTGAGTCAAAACTATCTATTTTTGTTAAGAGGTTGGGCTGGTTGGATTTTACAGTTTGTACCACTCAATCTGTCAATACCAGGGGTGTGGCTATACTGGTTAAAAAATCGGCCCATGCAACACTTCTTTCTAAAGTTGTGGATTCAGGGGGGAGATGGGCCATAGCAGAGTGTCAAGTAAAGGATGTAAGAATAACAATAGCTGGTTACTATGGCCCAAATCAGGACGACCCTTTACCTTTTAACAGAATGACATCTGCTTTAATAGCGTTTTCTAGCCCAGTTATCTTGGCAGGAGATTTTAATATGATATTGAATCTCCTGTTGGACAAGACCTCACAGTACAGGCCACCTACATCTCACAAAATTAGAACTTGTCTTACTGATTCTATGAAGCAATTGGGTTTCTTGGACATATGGAGGATAAAGGCAGGGTCTAAAAGAGAGTACTCTTTCTGCAACTATAAATATGGGCATAAATCTAGGATTGATTTTATTTTAGTAAGTCAATCGATAAAAAGCTGGGTAGAGGATATATTCTATCTTCCGTCTCACCTCTCTGACCATTCTGCGGTTAGCCTACTTATCAACAAACCGGCACCCCCAGTGGAGAAGACATGGTCAATGGACCATACTCTCCTAAGTCGGGAGGAGATAATAGTGGACCTTCAAGAAGAAACTGAACTATTCTTAGCTAGAAATGCCCTAACTGCTCCAACCACTACTATATGGGAGGCTCTTAAGGCCTATTTGAGGGGGCATATTACAAGTATCTCCTCTTATAGGTCAAAGAGGTATAAGGCAGATATCGCGGATATTGAGAGTAAAATTAAAGCAATCCAAGTAGTAATTGATCTGGGTAACCGAGAGAGTATTGAGGGTGCACAAGAGACTCTACGGTCCCTGAAGGGTGACCTGGAGTCTGTTCTCAATTCTAGACTAGCACAAAGATGGGAAGTCAGTAAGATCGCCCATTTTGAGTATGGGGAAGGTGCCGGGAAACTTCTTGCCTGGAAAACTAGATCAGACCGGCCAAGGAACTATATTAGCTCAGTTACTAAATCTGGGATATCGTACACCTCTGACGAGGATATCAAAACACAATTTTATTCTTTTTTTTCGGATTCATATAGGGAAGAGGGAAACCAGGATCCTGCTAAAGCTCAGTCCTTGTTAAATAATATAAATCTTCCTGGGTTAAATTCAGATCAACAAACGAAAATAGATACACCTATCACATATGACGAGGTATATAGAGCTATAATGAGCTCAAAAAAAGGGAAAGCAGTTGGGCCGGATGGCCTACCATCGGAAATATATATATGCTTGGCTAAAGAGATCGCCCCTATTCTAACTATCTTGTTCAATGAAATCTTACAAGAAGGTACTCCTCTTCCTCCCTCGTGGAATAAAGCAACAATATCACTGATATTGAAGCCCGGGAAATCGGCTTCAAGTTGTGAATCTTACAGGCCAATCTCAATTTTGAACGCCGATTATAAGATCTTCGTGTCCATTATGGCCAGCAGGCTGGGAGGAGTTGTAGGTGGTCTATTACACCCAGACCAAAAGGGTTTTGTTAAGGGCCGTCACCTGTCTGATTTAACCTATGATTTCATTGGAGCCATTGATATGGCTTCAGCATGGTCTCTTCCTTTGGCAGGAATGACACTGGACGCGGAGAAGGCATTCGACAGGGTCAACTGGTTGTTTATGTCGGAGGTCTTGGCCAAATTCAAACTAGGCGATAAATTCAGGCGAGTCATCTCTCTTATATACTGCAATCCATCGGCTAATATTCTGGTTAACGGTTCTCTTACAAAATCCCTTGCGATAACAAGGGGTACGCATCAGGGATGCCCTCTTTCCCCTTTACTATTTAATTTATATATTGAACCCTTCGCACAGATGTTGCGAGATGACATTAGGGTGTCTCCATTTAAATACGGAGAGTGGGAAAGGAAAGTGGCATTATATGCCGATGACATCCTTATTTTGACAGAAAACCTAAATATGGCATTTCCAGCTGTTATGGAGCTCGCCCAGAAATTTGGATCTGTTTCAGGCTATAAGATTAATACCTTGAAGACGGAAATTATGGCCTGGAATATGCATGTAGACTCTCACCTTCCTTCTCTAAAAACTGATATAAGATATCTGGGTGTCCATGTTCTTCATGAAATCGATAAGATTCCCTCTCACAATCTACTATTAATCATAAAAGAAACTCGAAAATTATTGAAAAATTGGGCCAACTTACCTCTGTCTATGTTGGGTCGGGTTAATCTGATCAAAATGTCAATTTTACCAAGGTTTACTTTTCTTTTTGATTCTATCCCCTTATTTTTTGAGAGTGCTCTTCTTGCAAAAATACAGAGTTAACTTAACACTTTTATTTGGGCTTCTCGAGGGTCCAGGATCGCCTGGAAGAAAATAAGAAGACGTAGAGAAAAGGGCGGCCTGGCAGCCCCGGACCTGCAAATATATGCTTGGGCCTTTCAATTCACCCATTCGCGGATGCTACTAAAGGTGCCAACAAGTAGCGGTATGGGTTTGATGTTCCTGTCCATGCTGAGAATGAGTGGCTTTCCCGAAGACGGCTTTCTATTTAAATATGGAGATCCCAAGTTTAAAAAAAAAGTTAGATTAAAGGTTCTATGGGGCTCGTTAAAAACTTGGGTTAAAATGCGTGCCGCTATGAAGATAGGGTATTTCTCTAATCTAGCTCCAATCTGGGACTCGCCTGGGACACCAGAGTGCCTAAAAGATAGTTTGTCCTTACCACTGAGGGCAGCCGGCGTAGCGAGGTGGGGCGAACTTTTTGTGGAAGGCTCACTGATCCCCTGGGAGGTTCTCCGAGAAAATACCTGCTTTTCTATCTCTAGGTTTAAATTTCTCCAACTTTCTAGCTGGGCCACCACAAACTATGCTATTAGAAGCAATTACATCTTAGGTAGGGATACACAGTTGGAGACACAGGCTACGCAGAAACCTCCATTCAGAAAAGAGGTTGGTTTTTGGTATCACACTATTCTTGATGAGATCGATGGAGATTTTAAACTCCCAACTTCACTGTGGAATGGCTGCATCTCACAGGTTGATCTTGAACTGCTGTGGCTTAATTCGTGTAAGACACTATGGGATATTGTAAAACCTGCTTGGTTAAGAAGAAATCACATCTTCACGATTCATAGAGCCTACTTTTCACCACAGAGGCTAACTAAATTTGCAGAAGATCTTCCTGTGTGCTGTGCTAGATGCGGAGAAGTGGCGGCTTCAGACGTCCACATGTTTTTGACTTGCCCTCTTTTATCGAGCTTTTGGTACCAAGTGGGGAAAGTGCTGTCCAGATCTTTAGGGATACCTATTACCTTTGACTTACCTCTGATCTTCTTTGGGTTAATACCCAATCTGATTGGTCCACCCAAGAATCAGCTATTTTACGCCATCTTAATAGCAAGAAGAGAGATCTGCATCAAATGGAAAGACTCTAAGCCTCCGGAATTTCTAGACTGGCAGGCTTCTCTCTTAAGGATATCTAGGATGGACCTTATAAGACCAGGAAGTAAGAAGAAGCAGGAATTTTGGAAACTCATGAAATGGTGAAGGGTTTTTTTTTTTTTTTTCTCCCGGTCCAATGATTACATTGCCCTTCCTGCCTAGACAGATTTCCTCTTCCCTAAATGTAGGGGATGGATGAGTTGTTATTGCCTCTCTGGCTTAGCAAATGGGTCCCTCAGTGGATATCGCCTTCGGCTAGTGTTAGAGAAGGAGATGCACCGGTAAGCTTGTCTGTTGACAAAGTTTACAAACCCAGTGTACTGAGGCGGTGTCACTCTGTTCTCTCGCTCCAATGCCTGGAGGCTCCAAATGGGCTGAGTATGAGGACAAAAAAAGAAAAAAAAAAAAGAAAAAAAAAAAACATTTGTATACGCAATAGATGAGTAAAAATTGAAGGCGTCATTTGTGAGTTATTTGAAATATTAAACAACAAATGTTTATTCTAGGTTAGTTCAAGTATACACACAGGCACTAGACGCATAAAGATTGCTAAGTCTGTGCCCACTTAACTTCGTCAGCTGCTAAGGAAGAACCCTATCATCACATACCTTTGTCATACGCAATCACATGTAGAATTTTACTTAGCTAGGAATATTGGCGAGAACACTTCAAATATTTTTTCCCAAACTGCAATATGATTCTTTTCAAGGTTCCATTAGAGAAGAGCATGAATGTTCACCCACAAGCACAAGAAATAAACACAGCTTGGCATTATTTTAGACCATCTACACCTATAGTGAAAAGGTATTTAAATAAGACAGCGTTCATTATGACATTAAAGGGAAGGAGTAAAAACATTCCACATAGTAAAAACAGAGAGGAAGACATTTTGAAAAGCGTTTTGGAAGAAAGAAGAAGATTCATTTAAAAAGAAAATGATCTACGAAAAGTGTTAATCATACAGGAGACAAAAGGGAAAATTACTATTATACAAAAGATAAAACCAAGTTAGAAATAGACACATGGGGATTAGTAGTTGTGAAGAGACATCTGAAATTATGGGAGGTACATGGCAAATCTTACAAGGAGAGGAAACAATCACTCATGGAGTCTATTTTGTTTGTGGACAGGATGCTTATTTTAAATTATTAGTTGTTTGGGATGGTATTTGATATTTAGCTTTGCTGTTTCCTAAGATGCATCTTGTATATGGTATAGATGCTTTAACAATGATATAATCACACAGGCATTCTCGTAGGATAGGTGATGGAACACAACTAGGTGGGAATATTTTTGGAGCAATGCTACCACCAGTGGGTGTCATCTTAAATTAAGAGACAATTTGAAAGTTTTCAACAGTTGTGGACACATTGCAACCAGTACTTCTGGAGCTTTATTAGTTGTAAATACAGAATCAGTGGCTATTAGATCAAAGACTTTACCAAATCGCTTAGCCTTAGACATTTTACATGCAGAAAAAGGCAAAGTCGGCAAGATGCTAAAAGATAAGCATTGCTGATCACACATACCTGACCAAAGTATGAATATTCTAGAATTCACAAAGAACATATCTGATCTGAACCCTGAATTAGAATCAATAGAAACTCCTGGGGTCTTAGAGCATTTTTGCAAAGGAGTTTTTACTATTGGTAATTGATTTGCTTCTGCTGGAGGTAGGGGACACTTGAAAACCAGCACCAGGGGGCAGAGAGGCTACCGGCCCCAGAATCACTTGTCACTGCTGCCGCAACTTGTCACGCTCGCGCCCGGATGCGCATATCTTCAGCGTTGTACTCCTGCAACACGGGACACCCGATACCAGCACCAGGGGGGCACAGAGACTACCGTCTCCAGAATCACACATTGCTGCTGCCGCAACTTGTCACGCTCACGTCCGGAGGTGCTTATCTTCAGCGTTGGGCTCCCGCAATGCGGTACGCCCGAAACTAGCACCAGAGGGGCACAGAGACTACCGGCCCCAGAATCACTTGCGGCTGCTGCCGCAACTTGTCACGCTCGCACCCGGAGGTGCTTATCTTCAGTGTTGGGCTCCCGCAGTGCCCGTCCACGCAGATCGAGGCCAGGCTGGGCCAATTCTCTTGGCTGGAGGACGTCGAAGTGGATGTAAAGTAAGGCATACACTATTCCTTCAGCCGGGGAGGAGTACCTACATTGCCATTGTTGGATATTGAAGAACACGCAAAGGCCTTAAATTTATTGTGAGTAATATTTTGTTACTGTACCTCGGCATTCTATATCTCAGCTGGAGGAGTTCCTCTTTAATCAACCACTATGGTAAAGAGGAAGGCTCTTCATACTGATCATCCTAACAGTAATAAGAGGGCTACCATTGACTCCTTCCTGGCATAAGCGGTGGGGGCTATCTCAAAGGAGATTGATAAAGCAGAGAAGAGACTCTCCTTGGGTGCCGCTGATCCATCAGTATTCTTGCCTGGTGAAACCACAGACACAGTAGCTTTAAACCCTCAAACCACTAACCCCAAGAATCCACTGAATTTTGCTATAGGTGCCTCAATGCCCGCTGGGTTAGAGGAGAGTCTTAGTACTCCCTCTCCTGGCCCAATGGGAAATGGCTGCAGGGTGACCTTAGCCCTTAAAGAGAGCGTGGAACCAGAGGGGTCACCAGCACCCAAGAAGTCGCGGAAAGCCAATAAGAGAATTGAGCCCCAGCAGAAAGGGGAGGAACCGGCAACTTTAATTAACCTGACAGATGTAGGGGAATTTTGGAACTCCCTACGGAAAGAAATTACAGACTTGTTGTCGGATCTGCTATCGCAGCTTTGGGACAAACTTGATAACGTACTTTCAGACTCTAGAGATACACTTGGTAAAGTTCAGAGTATGTTGGACACTAGTATTAAGGTGCCCCCCCCCCACCAGATCCCCAGATCCAGGCGGTACGATCTTGCTTGCCTTTGCAAAACCATTTAAAATGTAGGCTACCATCTAATAATCATCAGGCGGAGAACGGGTTTATGATATATGAAACGGATCAGGGAGAAGCTTCTTTTAGAGTGTCTAACTCCCAAGCAGATGGTATGGGCAGGGAAGATGGGGAGCAGTGACTCCTCATGAGAACCTTGTTCTGTTAGGAGACTTCAATTGTTATTTATGCCCCAATTTCGGACAGAGCTCGGCAGACCTCCCCACATGTTTGGTGTGCGAGGAATGGCACATGGAGCATTCCCCAGAGGAAAGCAAACTAAACACACTTTTAAATACTTATGATCTAATATTTATATTAGATAAGGTAGCTAGCTCCTCTGTTTTTACCCGCCATCTTATAAAGGAAGGGGATGTGCTACAACCATTGATTTTATTTTTTGGCTCATCAGCTCTGGGTTGTATTGTATCCTTTTTTTAAATTTTGTATTGTCCCTATAGTGACCACAACCCTATGAATCTGGGGCTTGAGGTACAGGGGGCTCAGTTAGTGCGAGGTAGTAGGAATATGGGTATAACACTGGCAACAGATCAGGGGAGGTGCCTGTGGTGGTCGCAGGTGGATACCAATGCTTTTAATCATTCCCTTTTTAAATTGAGGAAACAGGAGATTTTAAAGTGCTTAGAAACGTCACCCACAGAAGAGGATATAGTTAATTCATTTATTGTTATCGCCCAGTCAGTTGCTGGTTTGTTAACCGTTCCAGTAGCAACTCCCTGTCCGGACAGTCCAAGATGGTTTGACACCGGGTGCTCCAAGGCACTTAAGAACCTCAAGATGGCCTTGAAAGAGACTCCCCGCAATTGATCTTGGGTGGCCAGTTGCCATAATAATTATGAGAAAGCTCCTAAGGAGCGGAGGTCCCTATTACAAAAACAAGCCTGAGATAAGCTGATACAAGCAAGTGAACTAAAAGATAGTTGCCTTTTCTGGAAGGTTATTAATAGTCCTTGTTTTTCTGACCCGGATAATCCGAATTTATGTCACCAAATCACTCCTGATCAATCGAAGGTTCATTTTCAGAAGGTTTATAACCATGGTGAAGGAGATCGAGGTACTAATGAATTAGAGCCCCTCCATTGTGAGGCGCATATTAATTTTCCCCTTGAGGAGGTTAGGATTGGAATTGAGGGTTTGTCTCAGAATAAGGCACCAGGTCCGGATGAGATCCCCCGGATTTGTATCAGAACAGTATAGATGTGTGGGCTCTGGTTCTGACCAGTGTATTAAATGCCACAGTGTCATCATCTATGTCTCCCTCATGGTCTACGACCATTATTGTTCTGATCTTTAAGAAGGGAGACAATACTCAATGTTACCGCCCCATAACCCTGATCGACTTTACTGTTAAGGTTCTGGGTTGGGCTCTATTAAATAGGCTTTCGGAGTGGGCAGATAAAAATCAAATTATCTCGCAGGGCAAATATTTGCTTCCGTATGGGTAAGTCCACAAATGAGCAATGTCTGAACCTTTATCTTTTAATTTCCAAATATACGATCGCCAAAGTGGGCCCTCTCTACTTATGGACCTTACTGCAGCATTCGACAGAGTGAACCATAATAAATTGTGGGTGCTACTGGATGAGTTAGGAGTTGAGCGAGCAATAATAAATATTTTAATATCTCTTTACGCTCACACAACAGCAGCAGTTAGATTTACAAAAGAAGGGGGACTCACTGATAATTTTAAATGTTCGAGAGGAGTGTGTCAAGGGTGTATCCTTGCCCCTTTTTTTCTACTTCATATATCAACAGACTAGAATCTGCCCTGATATGCCTCCAGGCCGATACCCCGAGAATAAGCAGTAAATCAGTGCCTGTTTTGCTGTATGCATATGACGCAGTGCTTATAGCACGTACACCCATGTCGCTGCAAGTTTTAATAGATGGGTTTGTTTCTTTTATGAACGGGTTTGGATTTGTCCCCTAATTTTACTAAATCATTTGTGGTGGAGCTAGGCTGTCGAGGGATTACATCAAAAACTTACAAGGCAGGTACTCTTAGCCTAGCCAAGGTCCTGGCTTTGACATATCTTGGTGTCTTAATTAATGCCAAATTAATCTGGAACATTCTGAAGGAGAAGCTAAGGGACCTGAAAACATCCTTGGGAGCTGATGCAGATTATGCATATAGATTGAGCACATGGTCCCCGAGGTGATTTTAAAATGATATCAATCCTTTTGCATCTCCAAGGTCTTGTGCGGGAGTGAGATCTGGAGGTACACGACAGCTGCCAAATTACAGACGGTGCAAAATAAATTTCTAAGATGGATTTTGTAAGTCCCCCAGGGAACCACCGCTTACTCTGTACATGAGGAATTTGGGACTAAGTATATCACTGATTTAATCACAGTTAAGCCTTTGTTGTGTTCAGTGAATGTCTGGTCCAATGAGGAAGCATCTTTTAACCAAGCAGTAATATTGGATTGCCTCTCACTTGATCACGTTTTTAAAATCCCTTGGTTAAGATACGTTAAGGAAACTCTCCTGACCGTAGGAAGATCAGACATTTGTACAAAATACGATACAGTGAAGCGACAAGACAAAAACTTGATTAAAGACTTGTTTTTAAAAAAAGCCACTGCAGAGCGTGAGGGCTTGGATTTCAGTAAACCCATGGTAAGAGCACATGCTCTAGCCAGTGCAGGGCATGGAGACTTATCTTGCCATTTTAATTAGCGCCCATGATAGATTTTTAATTACTCATTTTAGATTAATTATGTTCCATCATTTAGTGGCCTCTCCCTCAGGCTTTGTATTACGAGTTAAGGATAGAGGACTCTGTGGCTGTGACAGTAGGTCTCCACAGGACATTTTACATTTTGTTTTTTTATGTACATATTTTGTCCATATTAGGCGACTGTATCTTAAACCTTATTTAAGAGAATTGGGATTCAGGTGTTAGGTTTGAAATTCCCCTTTCCCATAATGCACTCGTTATGCTATATTAGGTTACCAATGTGTGGCTAAATAGATGCCATTTGTATTTACGTTCTGTAACCCACTGAGTTATCCTTGCCGCACGGGAGCTTTAGTTAGCCAGTGTGACTCCCTTTTGTATTGCGCAATCACTAGAAGACCGCTTAGGCTATGTTCGTATTAGGCCTTATTTTCTAACTCGCTTGCCTCAGCAGAACGCTGTACTTCGTTATTATTTTTTTCTCCTGTTCAAGGCTGTAACTCGACTTGCTAATACACTGTTATTCCGTTTGCACATTCTGATCTCTACATGTAGCTCTTCTCCCACGTTAGGAGATGCAGAGACCCGGCACAGTGACCTTGAGTACTGATAGTGCACCCCTCTGGCTGGTGCTAGCTCATCTTTCGGTACCTCCTTTGTTCATGCCTGGCTCAAGCTGGTAACTTTCCATTAGAGGCATGGTCAAAGTCTCCAGAGGGGCTTATTATGTATTAGCGTACCCTGGGGCGTCAGTCCCCACGGCAGACGTCTTAGGGTGAAAGCTGACTGGGCTCCTCTGCAGAGTATATATTGAATAAAGTAAGTTTGTATTCTCTACTGGCTGACCGACTCTTCATTTTGGGGAAGGCATAGCAGGTGGTTGTAAAAGACCCGCGTGGCCCTAGAGGGCCCCGTCCTTCACAGGCATGCTCGTATTGCACTTTTGTACTTGCAACTTATGCAGAATGTTCGTACCCTGTTTGTTGTTATGAATTGTTTAAGAGCAGTATTAAGATCAAGAAACTCGAGACATGATTGAGATAGATAGGGACCCCTGTGATTTTGTACAGTGATGAAATATTGTTTTAATGGAATTGCTATTGTAATTTTAATCTATTGTATCTTATATGGTGGAGAATACTGCAGAATAAAGATTATTATTATTATATGGTATAGATGCGTTAATAATTCCATCATCACACAGGCATATAAGTAGGATAGGTGATGGAACACAACTAGGTGGCAATATTTTTAGAGCAATGCTACCACCAGTGGGAGTCATCTTAAATGAAGAGAAAATTTGAAGGTTTTCAACAGTTGTGGACACATTGCAAGCAGTACCTCTGGAGCTTTATTAGTTGTAAATACAGAATTAATGGCTATTAGATCAAAGGCGTTACAAAATCGCTTAGCCTCAGACATTTTACATGGATAAAAAGGCAAAGTCTGCAAGATGCTAAACGATCAGCATTGCTGATCACACATACTTGACCAAAGTATAAATATTCTAGAATTCACAAGGAACGTATCTGATCTGAAACCTGAATTAGAATCATTAGAAACTCCTAGGGTTTTAGAACATTTTGGCAAATGAGTTTCTACTACTGGTAACTGATTTTCTTCTGCTGGAGGTGGAATTCTGAGAGCTATTTTTGTGCTGGTATTAATAGTAGTGTGCTGCTTATTGACCTTATTTGCTTTTTTATAAAAGTTATAGACATAATTTTAATAGAAGAAAGAAAAGAGAGAGAAACAGACCAATTAAAAGGGAATTAGAGTTGAATGATCACATCAATCAAGAGAGTAAAGGAATCTCAGAATTCGAAAAGAAAGAGAAAATACACAACTGAGGATGAGAGAGAAATGTAAAGATTCATTTGTGAAGCACATGTGATGGTTAGATAACCATCAGGGGGGAGCTGAGGGAGCATTTTAACACAATTAAGAAAATAATATAGTTCATAATAAATATGCAGAATTAACATGTAGGCTTTAATGAAAAATAAAATGCATTTAAATGCAAATATTATAGTAGGTAACCATATTTATTCATACTGGGCATCAAATGGAGGGAACAACATTGCCTGACAAGCTAACATGGCTAGAAAGTGTTTAACATACACATAATTCTCATTTCTTGACCTTTTCCATGAATATGTTTTTCATAAAGAATAATAATTGCATAAATGTTTTCATTTAATTCTGCAAATATTTGTCCTTATATAATGATAGCCTAACAAATAAATTTGTTTTGTAATTTAGAATAGTAGATGTGAAACGCGCCTCATGGGAAAGTAGTTTTAAAAAAGAACAAATGTATTACCAGTAGACCTGATGTAACCGCTAGATGATAAGAAATAAAGACATTGAAAGCTGCTATGTAGAGTCATTGTGTTTTTTGTGAGAAGACGTAGTGATCCTGTTTCCATGAGAGCATCGAAAGCTGATTGGCTGACTGGAGATTGAAGATGTAAAATGTTGCAAAACCTTCAGAATGTGATGTCTATAATAGTGCATGTTCCGAGAGTAGGCTAAAACCTTGAGAACATCGCTCTCCATAGTCCACGCTGCTTTAAGACTCTACTGATTTTCTTGAACCTCTCTTTATGGGAAGTTCTGCATTGATTGATTTGATTTATTGAGCTGAATTAATGCCAAAGGTTTATGCTTATACTCTCACTTTCTCGAAATAGAACTCTTAATGGGTTCTGACACCTTTTTTCCCCATTTCTAGAATAGTGATTTTATTTTCCTCTATGAAACATGATTAAATGCATTCTATTGTGATATATTGCTTATTAATTGCTTACTTATTTCTAATGATATTCTAATGACTAAGATTGATTCATTTAACTTGTGATCTAATAAAGATGGCAAAGATCCATTGCCTCAGTACGAGCAGGAATTAGCCCGTATGATGGTAAACTGAGATTGTTATTTGAAACTGATTCCCGCTCCAGCAGCAGACTACCATAGCAATACTGATACCCTTCCTTGACTTTCAGTTGGTCGTTATTAAAAGCCTAACTGATATAGAATTTTCCAATAGTGCCGATGCAGAGTTTGCCCCAGGAAAGGAAAGATGAAGGAGAGTAGATATTACTGTCCCCAGTGCCCATCTCAATTTGGCCTGGGTTTTCCAACTTGCTTCACTTTCTGGGAAATTGACTGAAGTGGAGCACACACATTAAGAGTTAATATCTGCCCCAAAAGGCTGGTCATTGATACAACCTTCTATGGACCATTACCTGAGTAGCTGTGTAGCATTTTAAATTGTTCCATCTAATTTGGAAAGAAAGTCTGTAATCTAAGACTTTTTTCATATATTAGATTTGAGTCACTCTGTTTTTACTGAATTCAGTAAATAGTTAAACATTGGACTTGCTTTGGGTGCCTGCCACCTTTATTATCTGTCAAAACATAGTGAATGTTCTGTCCGCCATATTACAAATACTTTACAGCCAATGCACTAAAAAATAATGGTAGATGGGTTATGTGTCATGTTTTGACTGAGTATTCTGTCTATAGAACCCTAAGACCCTTAGGGCCAGATGTACGACCATTTTTGCATGCGCAAACGGGTTAATGACCCATTGTGAATCGCTAACAGTGTGAAATACACTGTTGTACATTGGAAATAGCCCTTCGCAAATTGCGATTCGCAAAAAACTCGCAATTTGCAAGGCGCTATTTCCACGGTCGTACATCTGGCCCTTAGTCTTTCTGGAAGTTGTCTTTAGGAAACTTTTTAGTGTCAGCCCCAGCATGTTTACCCCAGTGTTTAAATGATTTGCTCACACTGTCCAAGGAATGGGACACAAGTACATCCTCTGACACCCCAGCTTACTTCCACACACTGAAAGGAGTTGGAATTAGTGGTGTGAGTGCACTGAAGGTTCCTAAAAGGCAAGTCTTCCTGAGCCTAAGCTGTCTGCCCTGTAGGAGGTGTTAGAAAAGGCTAATCTGGCAAGCACATAGCATTAGTTAGGACGCTGAATGCAACAGACACATGAAGAAGTAGTCAAATCTTAGTCTAGGCTTGTTTTTATAATGATCTTGTGTATGTAGAAGGCAGATGGTCAGGGTAGGAGTGTCAAACAAATGACTACCCCAACCAATGCTGTAACTACCTGATGGTATGCGTATGGTGGTGGTATGTATGTGTGGCTGTTGGCTGGCAGTGTGTGTGGCTGTTGGCTGATGTTACGTATGGAGTAATTTTCTGGAGGTATGCTTGTAAGTAAGTTGGCTGGTGACCGGGTGAATAGCAAAGTGATCGGTGTTTCAGTCCCGTGGGCACATCAATGTGCTGTTGAATAGCAGAGGTTTACCAACTTGAGTGTCAGCCAGGAACGAGGCAACTGCTGGAGTGGGAATCAATTCACACAATGTAATCACTGGCTCGAAAAGAAGTTCCCATATTTCCTCAGACTTAATAAACTTGAATTGGTTACCGCTTGAAGCCAGAATTCACCTAAAAATAGCCTACATGACGCATAAGACTATACATCACAGTGCACCCAGCTACCTCGCACAGAAGTTGACGATCTCTGGGGGGACAAGATCTTCAAGAAGTGCGAGGAACCTACTACTGAAACCTCAAAGATTCAACAAGAAAAAAACCTATAAACGATCCTTCTCTGGGATGGCGCCCAGGATATGGAACACACTTCCCCCTGAAACCAGACTGAATGCCTCTACCGCATCTTTCGAAAAGGAAGTAAAAGCGATCCTTATTTCAAAATTCACCTGATCATAGACTAAAGAGATTTGGAGATCAATCGTACCCTTCCTAGTAATCCTTACTATGTTATGGGTCCAACTAGACACTTTATTCACTTTATCTGACCTTGACCCGATTCAATGGATATGTTTTGTTTGGTACCCTACTGCCTCCCATTGCATGAGTTGTTATGTACACGCGAATTACATGCATTTATCTGTTTGGATAATTAATCTGTTTTAATGTAAAGCGATCTGATATCCGCAAGGATCTTGTTCGCACTCTATAAAACCTTCAAAATAAATAAATAAATAAATAAAGTATCACTGTTTACCATGACACAGTCGAATTCCCGATCTATGTTGTTGGCCTCTTGTGGTATGGATCTATGCTATTGTTTTAGAGAAGAAGAGAGCAATATATCTATAAATGAACATCACAATCATTAGTCTAGTTTCAGTCAATAAGGAAAGGTGGTATAAAATTAAAGGGTTTTATTAATAAATCTTTTAGTAAATCATCTTTGTTGAAAATCGCAAGCTAAATTCAGATTAATCTCAATAGTCAATATATGAAAGTAATATAAAATCAGTATTGATTAATCAAATAATATAATTAATGCATCTAAACCTGTTCCATAAAGGAAAGAATCCTAATCTAAGAATATGGGAGAAAGGAGAGAAAGCATAAAACTTCAGCAGTAGAGTCAGTTCAATTAATCAAAATAAATCAAAGCAAATAACTTCCAATAAAGAGAGGTTCAAGAAACTCAGAAGAGTTTCTGAGCAAATGGCAGAAGGTATGGGTCTAGGTAAAATGGAAAAGTCATAAGGGCAAGTGGTTCTCAAAAAGCATGGTGACTTACTGTAGGAACACGCACTATTATAGACATCACATTTCGCAATACTTTGCAACATGCTACTCTTTTGTCTCTCATCAGCCGATTAGCATCCCATGCTCTTCTGGGAACAGACTCACACTTAATCTTCTCACACAAATACAATAGTCCATAGACAGTAATGCTATGTTTGCAACTAAATTATGACTATTATGTGCTCATGTGAAGGGTGCCTCATTCAGGGCTACAGTTCAAATTATGCACAAAGGGGCTGATTACGATGTTGGTCGGGAAGCCTCCAGCCACTAGTCAGAAGCTTTGCGACCGCAGCAATAGGCTTTCTGACTGACAAGGTTGTTTGTGTTCTGACCGCCCGATTATGAAGTCAGCGGTCGGAACGTAAACCGGGCGTTCATTCCGCGTCGATTCTGACCGGCTCTCTGAGTCTTCCTGACAGTCAGAAGCGCATTGTTATCCCCTATGGACGGCGTTTCCGCCATCAGGATTACGATGTTGGTTTCCCACAGCCTTATCGTGCCGGCCTGTCCGACACGGAAAGGCTGTTGAAAAACGACTTTGGGGGGCACCTAGCTGGGCCCCCTTGCCTCCGCAGCCTAGAGTTGTTGCCCGAGGGGGTACCTAGGGAGCCCCCCTGTAAATCCATGCACTGTATGGCAGGCACCATGGGGTGCCTGCCACAGGGTACAAGGTTTTACACACACACACATTTCTTCATGGGAGCCTGTATTATAGCCAGTTTACGGCCGTAATACAAGCTCCCATAGAGAAATGGGAGTACGACCGAACAGTGTTCGGTCGTATCGTAATCAGGCGGTCAGAACCACAGACCTGAGGTCGGTCGGTCCAGAGTCCAAGATGGTGTCAGTCGGAGGCAACTCCGAACGACATCGTAAAAAGTCCCTGCATCTTTAAGCTTCTAATATCACGTTTCTAAACAAAAGTCTATGTAGAAGTTGAAAGTTCTATATTAATGAAAAAGATAACATTTTGCAGAATCACCATTGATGGGGGGAAAAACAAGTAGGGTAGAAAATCAAATTCACGTTTTAAAATGCTGCATCTCTAAGTATGAACTCTGCATTAACCCATTAAATGACAAACATTAGTCATGTGTAAACAGTGGTCTTTTTGTGTATACAAACATACTGCGGAAATACTTGAAACTATATGAGTAACTTATTCATTATCATAATAAAACATGTTCATGGAGAAGTCAAGAATCAAACATTTTATGACTAGTGAGCATATTCTACTGAAGTTTGTTTTTCAAGCAGGTTTCTTTAACCATTTGAGGCCTAGTACGAGTAAATGGGACAGCTTACAGTTTCATGCATTTAAACACATTTTTTTTCATCCAAGCTTGCACGGTAATTCTGCACATTTTATTATAACTAGTGTTATTTTCTTGTAAATGTTAAAATCTCTTTCTCGGAACAAGAACAATCCCTGCCCATTCAGAAAACGGAACACCCAGAGCACTCCAGGATGCTGTTACTTAAATGGAACCCTGTACCTTTTCCAACCCACAATGCTTTGCAAACATCAATCTTGGATAAAATCACACATTTTCCTCACATTTCTGTGAGGGAAGGTTCCAGAATCTGTGCGGATGGACAAAATTCCTACCATCCAGCATTCCCACACTTCTCTCTATAAAAACAGTACCCGTCTTGTGTAGCTGGGTCTAACAGCTGCCTCAGGAAAGTTCCCAAAACTCCGAAGGGAGAAATAAGATCTCTGGCATGAAAATCTACCCTTCTTGCCAATATGGGTAGCTATAGAATTTTGACCTGGGCTCAACAGTCATCCAAGAAACTCCATCAAATTTAGACTTTTCTGAAAACTAGACATGCAGGGGAATCCAGGGTAATGTGACTTGCATGGACCCACTACCTTTTCTTAGCACAGCAAAACTTTTGTTGATTCCATTTTTAGGGGGGAAAACATATGCTGTCCTGAATAGCACTTTTGCCCATTTCTGCAACAAAAAACACAATTTTACTATATTTTGGCTATTTTCTCAGTACCTTTCAGGGAAATTCATAATCCTGGGTTACCTTTAGAATCCCCAATATGTGAGGAAAAAAAGGACATACATGTGGCATGCATATCTTTTGCTGAAAAGTTGGGGGTCGAAAAGCCTTAGCTGCTAAGGGGATAAAGAGGATCCTATTGAAGAGTGGGGATTGGGCAACAGCCTTACTAAATAGTATATGTGAAATCATAATAACCCATTTGAAATTCAAATCCCTCCTGCTCATGGAGGAGACTAATGACTTTGTTGAGGTAGACATATACAAAATACAAGAGGTAAAGCACACAAAAATGAACATTGAAGATGTGACAAGTAATCTGAAAACATAATCATTGATTTGGATCGAGAACTGTCACCTAAAAAGTGTGGCATGCTTTATCATAGAGAACCATTTACATTCAAGGTGCATGATTGCCTGAATAGGGTCAATAAAATTGGGGGCACTTATAGATGTAGCATTAAATGATGAATGGGATCCAAATGACAGATTAAAATTACATAATTGAAAAAAACTATTTTACTCTGGGTGCCTCTGATAACATTAAAGATAAGAATGTTTTGCCTTGTTACAAATACTAATACATATGTAAAGATGCAGTGCTTACCACCGCCTGCATGTACTATTACCCATGCTGTACCTATATGTCAAATTGGAGTGTTGAATCCGAGAAAATACAAAACAAATATATTTAGAAAAAGAAAAAATAAGAATGTTTTGGCATACCAATTGTTCTTCGGTCGTTTGAGTAAACACGATTCTGCCAAAATCGAAGTTCAAATGGGTCAGTAGCCTTCATCAGGACATAGATCCTTAATACTAACTCACTCTATTCAAACCATTTATGTAGTATAAATGATAGTGTTTCATTGTCCACTGTAGGGGCCTGTTTTTGACCTCATTGTCACAAGTTCAAATCCTGGTGGGTCCACTCAGCCTTTTGTCCTTCTCAGGTTGATAAAATGAGTACCTATGAGTTGAGTAACAATAAACATCTGTTATTCAGTGCCAAGATACTCTTCTGTGTGAGCATGTGCTTTACAAATATACATGTTATACATAACATTTTACATTTTGTCCGTTTGTTATTTACATGGAAAAATATACAACTACTTCTATTTTGTATACTTATATATATGTTCTGTTTAGATGTTTTTGCATTTTTTCCGCTTGGGGGTTTCTAATATGGAGCAGGTGCTTTCTTCTCTGGTGGAAGAAAAAAAACATATGTTTCATTTTAAATGTTAATTTGTTAGTAGTTTGTAGGACCTGAGGTGTTAAGGTTTTTTTTACTCACTATTTGGGTTAGTTTATAGTTTTTGATTAAGTTATGTATACTGACTTTCTTATATCTTTTTGCTGTTTTTTATTTTCTGGTAGTTTATTATTTTTTCAAGGCGGGTTTCATTTAGGAAGGCTATGTAAAGTCATAGAAGTTGGACAGAGATTTATTATTTCTTTGCTATTTTACTTTTTAAAATGTATTAACAAGTACCTTTTAATTTAAATATAACTTTACTTATTTGGTTTGGTAGTTGTTGAGATGTATATGTTTTCTCTTTAATGCTCTGATGACAGGATCCAGCAAAGTTCCCTCATCTTGCAGCATTTGTCTTTTTTGAAGAAATTAGTTGTTTAAATTAGTGACCTTTTATATTGTTGATTTGATTGTTTGATTCTAGTGGTTAAAGTTGTTTATAGTTTTATTTTACATATATATATTTATTATTCAGGTTGCTGTTTAAATGTTTGTAGATAATGCTAATATTTGTTTGAGGGTTGTATTATTATTTTAATTATATAATTTACTGTGGTGAATGGTAAAGATTGTGTTGATTTATGTAATTATATTTAATTTACGTATGTGTATAACATGTGTTTGGTTCATTTGAAATAATTGTTTTATGGAAAAAGTGCTTTTTATGTTTATTAATGATTATTTAAATATTTTGGAGATAATATTGTGGTTGATATTGTGTGAACTGATATTTTTGACACATATATGTTTCTGAACGTAACAATATTTTAGTTTCCGATATTTATGTTTTCGATACGGGTAAAAATGAATATTTTTAACAACAATATTTGGTTCTCAATATTTGTGGTTTTACAAGTTAAGTATTGGAAGTCAATATTTTTGTGATCGATTCTAACTTTTCGATATTTTTGTGTGTCAATATTGTATTCATCGATATTATGTCAACGATCTGAATACTACATAGAGCATATTACACAAGGTCTAGATTATTTGCTATGGGGAAGATAACAACAGATAAGGTGCACTCAACTATTACACACGATATGGGATTGTCCACGAATCTGTCCATTTTGAGAGGCATTACAAGGTAGGATAACTCAAACCCTCGAGGAGCCACTGGAACTGAATGCCAGGTTGGTGATGTTGGGTATATGGAAGGATCAATCTCTGGATAAGTACTTACTCCTCTACTGTAATGTGGCTCTGAAAAACGCAAGGCAAGATGTTATACACAAATGGGGTGCAGGACCGTCCTGAGGGTGAAACGATGGCATGAGAATGCGGGAACTGATCTATATAGCACGGGATGCCCCATTAAATTCACCAAAGTTTGGGGACCATGAAAGGGACTGACAGATGGACTGTCGGACGGTGAGGAACATGGAAGGGTTGAAAGATGATGCTGGGTCCTAACTCTTGTAATGAAATGATGCGTAATTATACATTAAAGAGATTTCTTGTACCAGGAAGTAACTATGGAGACCATGTCGGACTGCCGAATAATATGCCACCACAAGGGGGCAAGGAGGTGTGACTACATGGTAATGTACTTGTAATTTGTAATAAAACTTGAATAAAACATATTCCCAAATACACAATGAACAAATAAGGTGATAAGTGATTCTTGCACTCAGGCTGACCAGGTGTCCCAAGTGTGAATCAAAGGTAAAGAAGAGATGAGTTTAACGATGACCCATAAAATCTGTGTGACTTAAACTACAAGTAAGATATTATCATCCACTTTAACCTTTTTAGTTGATAATTGCACCAAGAACATGATTCAACACTTGATGAATCACTGAAGAATAAAACCATGAAGAATAGAACAGCCTGAAACACTGAGTAAGAAGCGTTATGACAGCTATAGCCTATTAAGTAATTATTGCACATAAGAGCCATATCCTTATACACATACACTTTTCACATATTAGATGAAATATATGGATTAATATGTGTTAATATTATAATGTTAAGGTACTAACATGCACAAAAGATGTGAGCAAGCAACTTTCAAACATGACAATAATTGCACAAGACGGGTGACGTGTCGCATGCATTGCCTTGTATAAATTTATATAATGTTAAATACAAAAGAGGCCTTCCTGTATGTGAACTCTTCATACATAGAATGTGTTGCATACGTTCAGTGCATGATGGAAGTAAAAAATCTAGAATACAGGACTGCTCCCTTTCTAGAAACAGCGTTCAGTTCATGCAAACAATTAAAATATGTGCCAAATTGCCATGTTTTCTGAGGCTCATGAAAGTCGTCCAGAAAAGGAACATTTCCATTCTCTGAAGCTATTTAATATACAAAGCAGCCAAATTGTGGCTATGAAGAGACATAAACTTGCAAGTTTTGCCTTGCAGGAAGGAGAGGAGATGTCATAGCAGTAAGTATCCATGTACGTTGTATATTCTAAAAAGAAGCATTATTTATTAACTTGTGCAGCAAAACAGGAGCCGTGCATGAGCTCACCCTCCTCACCCATAGAGCACCACATAGAAGAATAGTATATAAAATACAAATGATTGGGGTGGAGATTGACAAACAGTCGGAGAACTGGAGGGATACTGAAATACATAGGGGCATATTTACTTAGAAGTGGCTGAGCGCGGCGTTAGCCTTTTTGGCTTAACGCCGTGCTCTGCCACTTCTGAAATGTATGGCTGCACCGTATTGTAACAATACAGTGCAGCCCTGCGTTTCCCCCTGTGCTGGTGCTAAATTTAGCTGCCTAACACCATCGCAGGCACCCGTGCACCATAGTGCAAGGGTGCCTGCGTAGTGGGGAATGGTTGTTTATGTGCAGGAAGGTGTCCCTTCCTGCTCATAAACAATCTTAAATGGCGATTTGCAACTTCTATGTATGCTGCTTTGTGCAGCACACATAGAAGTTGCAACTCGTCACTAGCTCCCCGTCGGAAAAAAAATGACCTTCAAGCTGTTCAATTCTCACTAGGAGGGACGGGGGCATTTAGAAGGTCCAGCATACATGCCCCGAGGTATAGAGGTCAGACAAAGGTATGCAGTTCCTATGGAGAAGGGCCAAGAGGCCAGGGGGTGCAAGGTAAAGGGGACACTGGGCCAGTCAGGGGGCTCCAGGTGAGGGAAGGAAGGGAGGAAGGGGAGAGCTCCTATAATGAGCAAGGGCCCTCACACACCCCAAGAGGTGTCATGCTTCATCATAGGGCAACTCCTCGTTGGGCCGGTGCTGCAATGTCCAACCGGCCCCGCAGGGGGGCTCTTTGCTCGAGGTCTTCTGTGTAGTATGCCAACAGGCCCTAGGCAATAGGGTGTGGGAGCGAATGTGTAATGAGTAGAGTGGGAGTGAAAGTGGGTCTAAATATAGCTATGAGTGTCCAAAACACCTTTATTCGCTGGACACTGATGCTATGATTAAAACCCAGTATGTGAGTCGTGGCTGGCAAGGTGAATTAAACCTGCTGCAGCACAAGGTGAAAGTTGAAGTGTGGAAGTGGTCAATTGGTCGACATGTTTCATGCCTAAGTTCTCCAGAAGGATGAGTGACATTTCATCAGGACCGGGGGGGGAACCTCTTCTAAACTGCTCACACACACCTACAAAGACCTCCACAACACCGGACCTCAATACCTCTATGAAAGAATCTCCTTCCACGCCCCCAAGAGAAACCTCAGCTACGCCAACCTAGCCCTGGCCGAAATCCTCCGACTCCACAGAGTCAGGAAGGGAGGGAGATCCTCCTCCTACATTGCGGCTAAGGGGGGAGCTGCGAGGAAAGAACTTGTAATGCGCTAATAAAACACCAATTCTGTCCCTGGTGTTTTTTAACGGGGGAATATGCGATCCCAGCTGTTGAGAACTACTGTACTTGTCTTTTTTTCATTAGAAATTAACAAAAGGTAAGACTGATGCTCTATTATTTTGTGTTTCCTTTTTAAGAGGAGATCTGCCGCCACGGACAACAACATTTTAAAAAATGCTAACCCTCCATACTAAGTAAAGAAAACAAAGATGGCTCAGCAATTAGTGACATTATAAGGTCTCGCCTAGGCAGCGCTTACGCTGTCTCTTCGAGACATGCTGTATTCAGGTATGGAATTGAAGCACCGCCCACTCTCCACCCATATTTTGTCATTGGCTTGCATCATTGTCCTTTGTAAATGTTGGCTACTGATTTTTGAATGGGCTTATTAGTCCCTCCTTAATTCCTCCTGGTCTTCTGTTGTTACCTCCCACGAGGACTGGCCCTTTTGCATGTGTTGTAACACGAGAACTTTTATTATCGGTTCCGAGAACTATTTACTTAATTATTGTACACAGCACTTTCGTTCAGTTTTTTTTTGTTTGATCAACGCTCTGCCAAAGTGAGTCTTCCTTTTCCCCAGCGAGCGTGGTGATTCAGCTGAACCCCCCGCACCGCTCTGCAGAAGTCAGCGTGTCAAGTATTGTTCACTAATAACATTTCTGTCGATTTTTTTTATGTGGTTCTGCCAAAGTCAGCCTTCCTTTTCCCCAGCGAGTGGAGTGCTTCTTCCCTCACCAATTTCTTCACATGCGGCACCTCTTTCCGTGTGCGAGCCTACTCCGGCTCTCTGCCAAAGTGAGCCTTCCTTTTCCCCAGCGAGCGCGGTGCTTCATCAGACCCCCTCATCCATCACCGATTTCTTCACACATAGCACCTCTTTCCATGTGCTACGCTACTCATGAACATCATGCCCCCTCCTCCACGCCTGTATGAACCTGCCTGAGTCCTCCGGAGTAAAGGGCGATGGGTTGCCTACAATGAAATAATTAAATGTGTATTGTGTTGTATATGGTTTATGCTGTACGTTACATACTCTCTTTTAAACCCGTTTCCAGATTATTGGGCTTGGGCTTCATTTGGGCTTTTTTAGTAGCCCCTGACAATACTTCGGCTTCTTTTCAAAGGGGTTGGGCTTGTTTCATTCACCCTCCCACCATGCACCCATCCTTAACCACTTCCTTCCTTTTGTTACTTTGAGCGCCCCCCTTGAGCTCATGGGAAGGGCGTTCCCTTGATTTCACAGAGGTGTGCTGTGGCGATGTGGATAGCGCTTTTCTCCATGCAAGTTACATTGCAGGTAAAATGTATTTTTTAATCCACTCCTAAACCATAGGTTTTCCGATTGCACCCAGCTTTGCAGCGGCGGTTAGCTCCCTAAGAAGGCTGTAATTCTTGTCTCTCTCTCCTCCAGCTGGTGACATTCACAGCATGCAGTGAACTGGTGATGACTGCTGCCTGCGATCCGAAACTGAACACGTTTGCGCACATTTCTGTGGTGCACCAAGACACTTGGGGGCAGATTTATGAGCCCCTTGCCCCTCATTTACGCCGCCGTTGCGTCACTTTTGTGACACAGCGGCGGTGCAAATCCTGCACCATGCTGCGGGGTATTTACAACATGACGTATCTGGGAGATGCATCACGTTGTAAAGCCCTGCGCCAGCAGTAGGCGTACCTGTGCAGGGGGGGGGGCGTTCCGTCGCTGGAACGCCTCCTAAAAGTGGCTGAGTGAAATCTACAAGATTTCACTCAGCCACTTTTGAGCCCATGCTGCGTCAAAACCCTGCGCCTGCTTGAAGCAGGCGTAAGGATTGACGCAGCATTGTAATGATAGGGCACCCCCGAGCCTTGCTGGAGCTGCGTCGCGCTTGCGACGCAACTCCAGCAATACGCTGCCTTTCCGACAGGAGATGCGTCATGCATCTGCCCATCCGAGTGCCACGGTGCGCCGCATTGTAAATGCGGCGCATCAATGGTGGCGCACGGGTGGGCAGATGCGGCGCAACTCTTCTGGCGCATCTCTGCTGATTAGCAGAGATGCGCCAGACGTCATAAATCTGCCCCAGCATTTCTAAGTTTACAAATGCACAGTTTCTCTCAATATTTAATAGGTCAATGCGTAAATAATTGTACTTTTCTGGTTTTTTTATTTGTATGTTTACTCTAAAAGAGGACTCTTTTTTTGTTTAAAATATTTGTTTGTGATCGCTTATATTATGTGTGCACTCAAAACAAATGCATAAGTTATTAGAAGTGGGTGGTCTTAAGAGTATGACTGCAAGTGGACACCAGCCTAGTTGATTTTGCTTCCCTGTATCTGCGGTTGTTTTCTGGCGCTGTTTAGCAGTTAATTAATTAAATTAGTTCCCCTGAGGTCATTTTCAGCTGCGAAGCCAACTTTGCTTCCGCAGTGTGAACTCCAGAGAGTAGCCACCCCCGACCCAGGAAGACTGCCAATTCTCCTTGGACCTTGACAGATACTTCCCACAGCTGCTTTATATCTGCACCGGTGCAGACAGACTTGCATGTAGTTGCAGTTTGAAAAGTCTGCAGATTTTGGGCACTGGTTGAACGTTGTTGTGTCCTTAGTCTCACGGGAAATTGCTGTGGCGCTAGGAGCAGATACTCTGGGGCAGATTTATGAGGTTTTGCCGTAGGGAAGCGCAGCAGGCCCTCCTGCTGCGCTTCCCTACGGCAAAAGAAAAGGGCAGGGATGCGCCGTATCTATAAAATGCGGCACATTCCTGTCCTTTTCCCCTGCACCGGCGCACAATGGGCTGCCTGCGCCAACGCAGGCACCTCTGCACCATGGTGCAAGGGTGCCTGCGTTGCGGAGATGAATATTTTTGTACAGGAAGGGAAACCTTTCTGTACAAAAATAATCACAAGAGGTTTTTCCTCTTTGTATGGGTGCTGCAGAATGCAGCACACATAGAAAAAGGAAAAACGAGGAGAAATAAAGATATTTCTCCCCGTTGCGCCTCCCTAACGCCTCCCCTAGGGAGGCGGAGCTTTTGGCGCTGCCTCAGATTTACGATTTCTCGTAAATCTGGGGCAGTGTCAAAAGGCCATGGATGTTGCTGGGAACGCCCCCAGCAACACCCATTGCACGCCCCTTTAACGCAGAACACTGCGTTAAAGGGACTGATATTTATGAGGCAGCATTAAGCCAAAAAAAGTGGCTCAGTGCTGCCTGATAAATATCACGCAGGCTTCTGCGCCACAGAACATCACAAAAAGTGACGTTCCGATGGCGCAACGGGCCTCATAAATCTGCCCCTAAGATCCTTGATGGCGCATGCGCTGTAATGCTGTTCTGAAGATGAGATTGCGCCAACACTCGGTTACAACACTGAAAATGCCTCTGACTTTTACCTGATATCCAGAATATAAAAATATGAAATCCCGTTGGAGAATGTGTGCTGCTGAGGATTCTGTGGGTATGGGCCCATCTCACACGTTTGGTTCTGCGTGGTTAGAAGTTGGCACCACCCTAAATTTGCTGCGCATTACCAACTACTAGAATGGAGATGGCTCGTCTCCTTAACCTACAACTTCTATTTGAGCAGCAAAATCATTTTCTGTGGCTAGCAAAGTGTGGCCCTCACCCACTCGTGCTGCTGTACCTACTTTCCTTGAGGAAGCTTTAGGAAATCATAACCATTATTTCAAGGAACAATATGCTTTCCAAAGATAACGGTTTCTCGTTAGGCTCTGGTTTTCACTCTCCACGAGGCATTCTGTAAACTTGGAGAAATCAACATTTAGGATCAATTAACTCTGAAGATTTGGATGTGCACATTCCTGCATGTGTTGCCCAGGTTCTGAAGCATCTGGGATGCATAAATGTTACTTCTGTGATCCACTGCTGAAACGTAGATCAGAGACGCCTGGCTCCCTTTTCGATATGCGCAGTGTACCTGCCATCACGCTGTATGACACTATATTCTTAGGACAGCTGGTGCTGAGGCGGGGCTGCGCTGGTGCTGTGATGGGGCTGCACTGGTGGTTGTGCACTGATGTGGAGGTGGTGTTGTGCTGATGATGAGATGGTGCTGTGCTGATGTTGAGGTGGTGCTGCGCTGGGGCAGGTGTGATGCTGAGTTGGTGCTGCACTGGTGGTGGTGCACTGATAAGGAGGTGGTGTTGTGCTGATTCTGAGTTAGTGCTATGCTGATGCTGAGGTGGTGCTCAGGTGATGCTGAGTGACATTGAGGTGATGCTGGGGTGGTGCTGAGTGATGCTGAAGTGGTGCTGTAGTCATGTTGAGGTGGTGGTACTATGCTGGTGCTCAGGTGGTGCTGAGTTGGAGTTGTGTTGGTGATGCTCTGCTGATGCGGAGGTGGTGCTGCACCAATGCCGAAGTAGTGCTGCGTTGGTGCTGAGTTGCTGCTGAGGTGGGGCTGCGCTGGTGCTGAAGTGGGACTGCGCTGGTGGGGGTGCACTGATGCGGGGTGGTGCTGTGCTGATGTTGAGGTGGTGCTGAGTTGCTGCTGAGGTGGGCTGCGCTGGTGGTGGTACACTGGTGAGAAGGTGGTGCTGTGCTGATGCTGAGATGGTGCTACGCTGAGGTGTTGCTGTGGTGGAGACCGGGTGATGCTGAGTGATACTGAGGTGATGCTGAATGTTGCTGAGGTTATGCTCAGTGGTGGTGAGGTGGTTCTGAATGATGCTGAGTTGGTGCTGAGTCCTGCTGAGGTGGGGCTGAGTCACGATGAGGTGGTAGTGCTGCGCTGGTGCTCAGGTGGTGCTGAGTGATGCTGAGTTGGTGCTTTGCTGAGGTAATGCTAAGGCGGTGCTCCGCTGATGCTGAAGTGGTGCTGCATTGGTGCTGAATTGCTGTTGGAGTGGGGCTGTGCTGGTCCTGAGGTGGGACTGCACTGGTGCTGAGGTGGGGCTGTGCTGGTGGTGGTGCACTGATGCGAAGTGGGTGTTGTACTGATGCTTAGTTGGTGCTGAGCTGATGTTGAGGTGATGCTGTGCTGGTGTTGTGGTGGTGCTATGCTGGTGCTGAGGTGATGGTGCGCTGATGCTGAGTTGATTCTGCACTGGTGGTGGTGCACTGATAAGGAGGTGGTGCTGCACTGGGGCTGATGTGGTGCTGAGTGATACTGATGTGGTGCTGTGCTGATGCTGAGATGGTGCTGTGCTGGTGCTGAGGTGGTGCTGTGCTGATGCTGAGGTGGTGCTGAATGATGCTGAGGTGGTGCTGAGTAATGCTGTGGTAGTGCTGAGTGATGCTGTGGTGGTGCTGCAAAATCCTGAAGTGGTGGTGCTGAACTGGTGCTCAGGAGGTGCTGATCTGGTGCTCAGGTGGTGCTGATCTGGTGCTCAGGTGGTGCTGAGTGATGCCTAGTTGGTGCTGAGTGTATGCTGCACTCACGCGGAGGTGGTACTGCACTGATGCTAGAGTGGTGCTGCGTTTGTGCTGAGTTGCTGCTGAGGTGTGGCTGTGCTGATGCTGAGGGGAGCTGCACTGGTGGTGGTGCACTGATGCGTGGGTGGTGTTCTGATACTGAGATGGTGCTCTGCTGATGTTGAGGTGGTGCTGCACTGGTGCTGAGGTAGTGCAGAGTTGCTGATGAGGTGGGGTTGTGCAGGTGCTGAGGTGGGGCTGCACTGGTTGTGATACACCGATGAGAAGGTGGTGCTATGCCTATCTTGAGATGCTGCTGTGCTGATGCTGCAGTGGTGATGTGGTGGTGCTCAGGTAATGCTGAGTGATACTGAGATGGTGCTGAATGTTGCTGAGGTGGTGCTGAGTGATGCTGAGTTGGTGGTGGTGCACTGGTGCTCAGGTGGTGCTAAATGATGCTGAGTTGATGCTTTGCTCAGGTGATGCTAAGGTGGTGCTGCTCTGATGCTGAAGTGGTTCTGCATTGATGCAGAATTGCTGTTGAGTTGGGGCTTTGCTGGTGCTGAGGTGGGGATGCGCTGGTGCCAAAGGGGGGCTGCACTGGTGGTGGTGCACTGATGCGGAGGTGGTGCTGTACTGATGCTGAGTTGGTGCTGAGCTGATGATGGGGTGATGTTGTGCTGGTGTTGGGGAGGTGCTGCGCTGGTGCTGAGGTGGTGGTGCACTGATGCTGAGTTGGTGCTGCACTGGTGGATGTGCACTGATCAGGAGGTGGTGCTGTGCTTATGCTAAGATGGTGCTGTGCTGATGCTGAATTGGTGCTGTGCTGTTGCTCAGGTCAAGTGGTGCTGTGCTGATACTGAGTTGGTGCTGGGTTGATGCTGAGATGGTGCTACACTGCTGCTGATGTGGTGCTGAGTGATACTGAGGTGGTGCTGAGTGAGACAGAGGTGGTGCTGAGTGATGCAGAGGGGTGCTGAGTGATGCAGTGGTAGTGCTCAGGTGGTGCTGTGAATGTGCTCAGGTTGTGCTGAGTGATGCTGAGTTGATGCTGCGCTGGTGCTCAGGTGATGCTGCACTGGTGCTCAGGTGGTGCTGAGTGATACTGAGGTGGTGCTGAGGTGGTGGTGTGCTTGTTCGGAAGTGGTGCTCAGGTGGTGCTGAGGGATGATTTGGAGAATTTAGCCTGACAACACCTACCACACTCTCATCGTGGCAGTTAGGGTAGGTCGTGTTGCGGTTTCATTCGTGTTTCTAGCTCCGACAGTCCACTGACTTCTTCGTCCTTCAGGTTAGTGTTGGCAATTGCGGGTAAGGAAGTAGTGTCTCATAGAAGCGGGCGCATGAGCACAAGATTAGTGTATTTCGAAAATCTCGTCTCAGACACGGAAGAAAGTGGTCTGAGTATCTAATCTCTTCAGAGCGAGTAGCGTACGTCTGTGCATGCGCATTTAGAAGATAAATAGTGTTCAAGATTAATACATAATTCAATAGAGATTTCAGTTGGGTTTAGAACGAGCACGTACACCTTCCTCGCGCTGTTCTAACTGAAACTAACTTATCTGAATAGAGCGGGCAGGACTAGAATCCGTACTGAATAAATAAAATACTGTTTACGATACTGACAATTCTTTTGCAAATATAAAAGAAGAATGATACACAGAGCTCAAGGCCCTAGAATTCAGTAAGTTTATTTACTAAAATACTTGTCTTAGTTAAAGTAAATACTAAGTTCACAAAATACTTACCTTATGATTCTGATTCCAAGACCACTCATACTACCTTCACTGGTACCTGTAAGAGTAGTGGAAGAACGTTAGTGAGAGCCAGAGTATATCAGTTGCAACACACCACACAACTAAGAAGATAGAAGAGAGGATTGGCCCTAGATACATCCTGGTAAAACAAGCTAAACTTTTTAAAGAAATACAGTAAGTTAAAAGGTCAAGTAACAGAAAAGTTATTGTATGTTAATTGTTACAGCTTGCATTTAAATAAGAAGACGAAGCAGATATCCAGGGCTGTCTCTTCTCTCTCCCAATCCCCTTCCCCCCATTGACACTTACCTGCTGAGAGAGTCAGGAAAATCTCGCAGAGACGTTCTGACGGGGGCATTGGGAATTTGGCAACATTCTGCTCCCGTGTTATTTTGAAGGCGAGCAGAGATAGTCGCTCTGACAGATATGTCCTGTTTTCTTTTAGCTCTGTTGTTACTTTGCTTTGTGATATATTAGTGTGCTGTTTTCTATTTATATTACATTTCAAAAAATGATTTCAGTTTTCCAGAGAAAGGCAGCATAATCTTTTAGTTCTGATCCAGGTCTTCAACTATTTAATAAACCAGTCAGCCCACAAACGTGTTAGAGACCTTTCATAAATTAGCACTTACAGTCACAGGTGCCAACTTTAGTTGGGCCATGGGGTTATGGATATTCCTGTTGAGAGTGCTGCAGGGGAAACACTAACGAGCCTCATGATTCTGCATCCGTTAGCTCCCACATGTGGGACACAGTCTTTACAATGCAGCAATTACCACACAGCTTTGACCACACAAGATTTTTTTTAGGTAATTTCCCACGCATGATAGGTATATTTAAGGTAAGTGCATATTCACTGAAAAAACTAAAGGTTTCAAGGACATAATGGTTAGGAATTATTTTTTAAAAACATAGAATTTCACTGAAAAAACCAAAGGTTACAGGGACATTATAATTAGGTAATAGAATTTAAAAAACGTAGAAATTCACTGAAAAAAATGAAGGGACGTTATAGTTAGGTTCAGATTTTACATGCACAAAACCATAGAAATTCAGCAGTTACAGTTATTTGAGCTAATTATAACGTACACTTCCTCCATGCACTGCTTATGACCTCACATATTATATTACTCATGACATGGTCAGTGACATCACTGATGACATCTCAAAGGACAAACACCACATGGTCCTCAATAGGACCACGACTTGTAGGGGGTGGAGCATTAAACTGGGGTAGCACACATGTCAAATATCCAAAGTCTAGCCAACAACAACATGAACACTCACTCGGCGAACATTGCAGTAAGAAATTAAGTCTTCATTATCAAAAGCAATCCAAGAATGGGGTGCTTTTGATTATAATATTTAATAATAATAGTCATACATATAATGATAATATCTATCAATCTATCTATCGATCTATCTGTCTGTCTATCTATCTATCTATCTATCTATCCATCTATCTATCTATCTATCTATCTATCTATCTATCTATCTATCTATCTATCTATCTATCTATCTATCTATCTATCTTTATATTTATATTTATCTATATCTATCTATATATTTAAATATATATATCTTCTATCTATATATATCTATATCTATCTATGTCTATTTATAGATATATAGATATATTCAATGAAAAACAAAGGTTACAGGGGCGTTATAGTTAGGCTCAGGTTTCACTCGTACAAAACCAGTGAAATTCAGCTGTTCTAGTGAGCTGAGCTAAATATAACTTGCGCCCCTCAATGCACTGCTTATGACCTCACATATTATATTACTCATGACATGGTCAGTGACATCACTGATGACATCTCAAAGGACAAACACCACATGGTCTTCAATAGGACCACGACTTGTAGGGGGTGGAGCATTAAACTGGGGTAGCACACATGTCAAATATCCAAAGTCTAGCCAACAACAACATGAACACTCACTCGGCGAACACTGCAGTAAGAAATTAAGTCTTCATTATCAAAAGCAATCCAAGAATGGGGTGCTTTTGATTATAATATTTAATAATAATAGTCATACATATAATGATAATATCTATCAATCTATCTATCGATCTATCTGTCTGTCTATCTATCTATCCATCTATCTATCTATCTATCTATCTATCTATCTATCTATCTATCTATCTATCTATCTATCTATCTATCTATCTATCTATCTATCTATCTATCTATCTATCTATCTATCTATCTATCTATCTTTATATTTATATTTATCTATATCTATCTATATATTTAAATATATATATCTTCTATCTATATATATCTATATCTATCTATGTCTATTTATAGATATATAGATATATTCAATGAAAAACAAAGGTTACAGGGGCGTTATAGTTAGGCTCAGGTTTCACTCGTACAAAACCAGTGAAATTCAGCTGTTCTAGTGAGCTGAGCTAAATATAACTTGAGCCCCTCAATGCACTGCTTCTGACCTCACATATTACATCACTCATGACATGGTCAGTGACATGAGTTTTTCAGTGTATTTCTAAGTATTTTTTAAATACCATTTCCTAACTATAACGTCCTGGTAACCTTTGCTTTTTCTGTGAATTTCTAAGGCTTTTTAAATGCTAATTCCTAACTATAACATCCCTGTAACCTTTGTTTTTTCCAGTGAATTTCTATGTTTTTTTAAGTAGTGGTGGCATTTGTAAGGTGGTGGAGAAAGGGGGCTGAGCCTCTGACCAGCTCTCAGGAATCCCACTGTGTAGGACTTACAGGAGGTACCAGGAGGGCTTCTTAGCCCCAAGTTCCCTCAGGACTAAAGTGGACTTCATCCCCCAACCAGTAGTTCACCATGAGCCACGTTTGCAGAGTGGTGGAGAAAGGGGGCGTGGCCTCTGAAGACCTCTTAGCAATCACGCTGTGTGGGACTTATTGGAGATAACATGAGAAGTGGTTGGCCCCCAAGGACTTCCTTGGGAGCCAACTCCTTCTAATGTTACTTCCACACAGCGGGATTGCTGAGACCTCGTAGGACGCCACACACTCTTTGCCCACCACTCCGCAAATGCACCTCCTGGTGCACTGCTAGTAGGGGTATGAAGTCCCCTAGTTTATTGAGGATCCTTGGGGGCCAAATACCCCTCCTGTTACCTTCAGCAAGTCCCACTCATGGGGAAAACGTGTTTTGGGACCACTCTTTTTTCTCGGCCCCCGCTTGACGGATCACCCTGAGACTTTCAACACAGCAGCTGACCCAAAAAGGGGAAGTTTTGTGAACATTTCATGGAGATTCGTCCACAGCCGCCAAAGTTATTGGCAAAACAAAAAATGCTTCCCTCCTCCTCGAATCTATCATCTCCCCCCTACAATCCAGTTTCATTCCACATCGCTCCACATTTATAAATCTGAGCACCATGTTCTCTGCCCTGCACAGGATAGCACCGGAGGTCCCAGCGACGGTGGCCCTACTCGATGCCGAAAAGACCTTCGACTCCCTTGAGTGGCCCTTTTTATTTGCAATATTGCAGAAACTCTGGTTCTCTGCGGATTTACATCCCTGATTAAACTGTTATACGCACAGCCTTGTATCCGCGTCAACGGATCTCTGACACCAGTGATTGAGCTTGCAAGGGGTACCAGGCACAGGTTCCCTCTCTCCCCCCTTCTCTTAATCATCGCTATGGACCCCATGGTGCTGCATCTCCAGGAGAAACCGCTAGCTCACCCCAATGAATGAAGCCATAGTTAAGCGCACCCGCGCTTGCTATGCACTGCACACTATAGGAGACCTCTTCCCAGATGGACATGCTATTGCCTGGGCAGAGGACACATGGTTTGCCATGGCTTCGCCATTAGACAGGTTCATTTTACATCATATACAGAATGTTCTCTGTGCCCAGGTGCCCTCCTACCCCATCGCTCCAGACAACTTCACCCCATCTGGTTTCTAGGCTATATCACAAGTGCCTGGACTTTTTGCCTGCCACAGATGACAGGTTATGTGAGGCATGGGAGGCTGATCTGCAACGGTCACTCCCAGATGACATTTGGTATTACTGCTGCCTTCAGACCAAGTTAGTTTCCGCTAATCACAACCATAAGATGCTACACTTCAAATTTCTCCAGCGTGCTTACATGACCCCCAGACTAATGGCCAGGGTAAACCCATCCCGTTACTCTACTTGCCCTAAGTGCAGTGTCGATGAGGTTGATTTCTTCCACTTGGCAGGTGCATGCCCGCACGTCCACAGTTATTGGTCTTATATCTTTGCACGGCTCTCCCAAATGATAGAGGTGGCACTGTCCCTGACGCTGCTGTAAGCATTGTTGGGTTATGTTCATGACATCTCTGTGGGATCCTGGCTCTGTGCCATGCTGGCACTGCTGCTGGCAAAGCGGGAGATTGCACTGGGTTGGGGGAGCAGTCACAGCCCTATGGTGGTGAACTGGCTTAAAAGTCTCACATTTTGTGGCACGACTAGTGAACTCTACGCTATGATGAAGCCCCCCACAGCTCAACCAGAAAATATCTGGCAGTCCTTTCACACTTACCTGCAAAGCATGGGCATGTCCTCACAAGATGAGCCACCTGGATCCGCAACCCCTTGCCTAATACATAATGTGTATCTAGCCACAAAACGGCCTCTATTTGTCACACACTGTTTTTTGTCTTTCCACAGTTATCATCCACGAACATGACATAGCAACCTCCCACATGGTACTACCCAGCACGGCTGCCTGATGGCTATCGTTTATTGCTACTTCTCTGGGTTCAGAATGTGCTTTAATTCTTCAAATGTTATTGTGGAATGTTTCTCTTTATGTTATTGCAATCACATGTTATGAATCGTGGCACAAAATGCGGTGCTGGTTTTGTATTTATAAAAATGATAAATAAAGAGAAAAAAATGCATTCATTTTTTGTTTGACCAAATCTATGTTTTCATGCATTTTAATAAAAAGGATTACATTTATGTAATGGTGACCTTTTAGAAGTGGAACTAAGAGCCCTTAAAGGGACTGCTTTACCTGTGGCTGCTAAAGACTGGATCTCTCTCCAATGACTGAACTATTATCGTAACGCTGGCTTTGAGCAGGCCAGTAGGACTGGAACGGCTCCCTCTACAATGAACTCTGGGGTCCTTTACTCAGCCAAGGTACTGTAGAAGTTCCAGGAGAAGTCATGGCTTTCTGGATGACCAAGCACATTCTCGTCCGTCTTCTGTCCCAGTCCTCACAAAGTGTGCAGCTTCTCTGTTCTTACACATAAGTTAAATTACTAATGTACATTTTAAAGCTTTATAAATACATTTTATTAACACATTATAAAACATTTTAAACCAAACAATTAATAAATAAACATAAAATAACTTATTTAACTATTTACAAATACACCTTTGTGCACAAGTACCTCAGGAAGCACAAAACAAAGTGATGTTTTGGTGCATCTTACAATACCTTCAAGGGAAAAAAATGTTACAGATAAATATCTGTAATGCAATACTTGTAGCAAACAGTTATCCAGGGGCACTGCAAAAAATTATTTACATGGGATGACTTCCATGTAGATGCACTTAAAAACAATTCTAGGATGGGGTCACAACTAAATGATGCTGGACAAACTAGGTGCAACAGGATAGTCCACCTATACAGCACCCTTGGGAGAACCACTGTCAGCTGCAGTCATTTGAATCCCACCTGCCTTCAAAAATGTAAGTGAGATGCTTACTCACTGTGAGGAAATATGAATTTTATGATCAGTTATGTCCCCTATCTTAGACCCCAACAGCTCCATGTACATGTTACAAGTACATGTATGTTCCCTCCAGTTCCAGCTATGAAGACGCAAATACATGTGCGTCCAACGTCAACATGTCCTCTTTCAAATCCGCCATGAATGTGTCGAATATTCCATTCCTAAGTATGATTGGCCACCGACTTTATATGGTCCACTTTTCATGTTTTACAGTTCAGGCGAGTAGGCCCTGAATTCTGCCATCAAGCCTTTTCCTGCTTCTGCCTCTGAAATACTCCAGCCTGAACCTGCATCTGTATCCATGAACTTTGTCCTACTCCCTGCGCGGCTAACGGTGCCTGAAGCGGCCTGTTGCCTGCCAAAAACTGTATTCAGCCTTCAAGTTATCTGCTCCGCTCCTCATCCAATGCATTCCTGTCTAGTAGTTTAGGTAAAAATCCTTCCAGCTACCGAGCAAAGGGCCCGGCCTCGCTGTCTTTATGCAAGTAATTCATAGCCCCTGTTACCATGGAAGATTCCTGCCCCTTCGCATCTCATGTAGACACATAGACGCTTGTACATGCACTAACAGTCAGTATAGAATAGATTCCGTCCGAGAGACCTTTCCTTTTGGATAAAACAGTTCCTTAAACAAAGATATTAGATACGATTTGGGATTAGGTTGACCTGACCCCCTAGACTTCTGTCTCCACATGTAGAGCTAAATGTCAATTCCCCTTCACCCTCTAGTTGCACGTCAATCACACGTCATGCGGCTGCGCGCGCATCTCTGCCAAATATTTCTGCTGACACTGCAGGATTCTCTTATGGATCCACCCACTTGTGACATCATTTTAAATGACGTTTCTAGTATACGCCTATTATTACGCCTATTTTCATTACGTATGTGTATTCTTATCTGTATTATCAGCTGTTACGCCTCCTGCATCTGTCTTAACGTAATGCTTTTCATATATATATCCTTACTTGTCAATAATGTATTGCCTATCCCTTCCTGAACCTTCGTGGTGATGGAATACGATTGCCTGGTTCGAACCATAATTCCTTTGTAAGGAATAAAGTCCTTTTCAGAACCTCTAATATCACGGATTCTGCCTCTTATTTTGACTGAGTTATTCTTACTAGACTTTACCGCATAAAAAATAGTACAGGTAATTTAAATATTTACCACATAAATTGGCGCCCGAATAGGGACACTTTCCCATCTCACGCGCCGGAGGTGCGTTGCAGGCCCGGTCTCCTGCCACAGCTGGACGGACAAAAACGCGTACCCGCAGGATTTCCTGTATCTCCCTCCGGCCAAGCGGGGGTGACTGAGGCTGCGATCAACACCCAGACGAGGCGGTGAGAAGTGCGAAGTATCCCGACCAGAGCCTAGCTGAGAGAGCAAGATCCGAGGTATACAGAGGCCCACCAGGTTCCGAAGTTCCGAGTCGAGTCGAGTCCAGTCCGGTCCAGTTCAGTTCAGTTCCGAGGCCTTCCGTTCCGTGCTACCCGGTGAGTACCGTTGCTGGGGAGGCATTTAGACGTGCACATTAATTTGTGCTGGTCATGACGGGTTTGGGTACACAGATCCGGTCTGCACTGTTTTAGCAGTGTATCTGTACTGTTTAGCAGTATATCTAGTATGCCTTGTATATAATTCAGTATTATCTAGTATTAGTATTATGTCAGTAATTAGTTTTCTTCTAATTATCATTGTCCGTTAAATGTTAAATGTTAAATGTTTTAATATGTTTAAAAAAAATTGTGGATGTTTAAAAATTGTGGTATGAATGAGTGTTCATTATTGTGTTTGTTGTATTAATTGTGTTTAAGTCCAGTTTAAGTAAGAATCAAGTACCAAGGTTTTAAGATGTCGTTCTTTTCAAAATTAAGACAGATCAAAACTAGAAAAGGAGTACTCGAAGAAGCTGTTCCCATTCCACCTAGGGACACTCCAGGGTACTTTATGTATCATAAACATGGCCTAGATGCCGTACTATATCTTGACTTATGGGTGGACTACACCAAGGATCTAGCAGAAAGTCAGAGATGGCCCGCAGCTGGGACATGGGATGCAGATTGCATCATGAGAGTAGAAGAAGAATTATGGAAAAAGAAAGCCAGACAGTCACAGAAAGATGCCATTGAGTTATGGCGTAAAGAATCGCATAGACCCACAGAGAAAGAGCTCAGAAAAGAAGAGAAAAGTAGGGAGAACTCAAATAAAGCCCGAGAAAATATATTAATTGAGGAAGGTACCCGAGTAAAAACAGAACAAGTAGACAGACAACGAAACACTGTTATGAATGGTATGTATCCTCTTTTGGCCGAAGGTTTACCTAAGGCCACCCCGGAAATACCGAAAGATTTGCCACCCCCATTACTCCCGATTAAAGCACATCCCAAGACCGCAAAAGATATTTTCCTTTCCTCCTATTTAGACGATGTAGCTCCCGAATATGTTAATGTTCCACCACACACGCCACCTGTCGATGGTGCTCAACCCCGAGATCATCCGCCCCCAACTCCGCGACAACAAACTCCTCCGCACATTCCAATAGGTCCATCTGTTTCCACCGCTTTTCCTGCATCCACAGTTTCTACCTTACATCCCACAAATCCTTTCGTGCCTAACACCTCAGAAGGTGCGACAGGAGGTGCGACAGCAATTTTTGCCACGCCACCGTCACGAAGTAAATCGTCTCTTAGAGATTTAGCAAACCTCACAGCTTACACCCGACCGCATCCAGTTAATTGTTAACATGCCGCCACCCAAGACACAAAAGGAGGTGCGGGCATTCATAGGCCTCACTTCGTACTGTAGGCAGTGGATCCCTCAATATGCATTTCTAGCAAAACCACTCATTCAATTAACAACACAGGAGGCAGCGACATCGACTGTCCTCCCTTGGACTCAGGAACATACACAAGCTTTTGAAAGCTTAAAGAAAGCTTTATGCCAAGCACCTGTTTTAGCAACACCATGTTACAGCAAACGTTTTACACTTTTTGTTACAGAACGTGAAGGTACTGCTTTGTCAGTACTCACGCAGGAACAAGCAGGATCACACAAGCCATGTGCTTATTTTTCTAGTACATTAGATCCCGTAGCTCAGGCTCTTCCTGCGTGCCTGAAATCAGTCGCAGCAACAGCTTTAGCAATCAGACAAAGCGATGCCATAGTGTTAGGACATCAATTGACAGTACAAGTACCACACGCAGTAGAGGTTCTCTTGAACCGGACCCAAACACAACACTTGACTATAGCAAGACTGACGGGTTATGAATTGACATTGTTCCAGCCACACATAGAAATCAGACGTTGTAGTACATTAAATCCTGCCACACTTTTGCCATTAAGTGGAACAGACCCACTGGCACATGATTGTATTGAAGTTATTACTATTACGACGAAACCCAGACAAGACTTGACAGATATTCCACTATAAGATCCAGACCTGACATTGTATGTAGATGGTTCATGCATGAGAACAAATACAGGAGAGTTAGTGGCCGCTTATGCAGTCACAACAGACACTGAAGTTATTGAAACAAATTGTATCGATACCTTGTCAGCTCAAGCAGCAGAGCTCATCGCTCTGACACAAGCCTGTATTCAAGCCAAAAATAAGAAAGTCAACATATACACAGATTCACGTTATGCATTCGGAGTCGTCCATGACTTCGGCGTGCTTTGGCGAGAGAGAGGTTATTTAACTTCTCACGGTGCCCACATCCAGCACGGTCCCCTTATTCAAGCTCTGTTAGATGCAATACATCTGCCTACTGCAATATCGATTATGAAGTGCAAGGCCCATACGAAAGTGACTGACATTATTTCTCAGGGTAACGATCTAGCTGACAGAACAGCTAAACAGACTGCTCAGAATCAGACTCATACAACTGACACGACAAAGACAATAGTTCCGACACCAACACACTGCATGACAGTTAAGGATCCCGCCCTTGATGTAATTGACATACAGACACATGCTACACCAGAAGAAATAAAGAGATGGACTGAATTAGGAGGGATCCAAACGGATCAAGGATGGATGACGAAGGGAAAATCTATATGGTTTCTTCCTGACTCCATGGTTCAAGTCATCATTAACACAATACATAGTCCAGCGCACCTAGGAGAGAAAGCTATGCTAGACAGTATTCAACACATTTGGTTCAATAAACACTTGCGAGCAGCAGCTAAACAGAAAGTACGTACCTGCATGATTTGTTGTCAGTTCAATCCAGGAAAAGGCGTACCTGTAGAACAGGGTGGATTTCAACCCCCCGATCACCCTTTTGAAGTCCTCCAGATGGATTATATCCAGATGGAACGATGTTGAGGATTCAAATATGTCCTCGTAGTTGTATGCGCTCTTTCCCGGTGGACAGAGGCGTATCCCGTCTCAGATTACACTGCCCCGACTACTGCCAAACAGTTAGTTCGAGAATTCTTCCCACGGTATGGTTTGCCCCGTGTCGTGTACTCAGATAATGGCCAGCCATTCTCATCCGAGCTAATGAAACATGTTTCACTTCTGTTAGGCTACCAATGGAAATTCCACTGTGTCCGACATCCCGAGGCAGCAGGTCTCGTGGAGCGACATAATCAAACTCTGAAAATTAGACTGTCCAAAGTATGTAGAGAAAAAGGTGTCGACTGGATAGTAGCTTTACCAGTTGCGCTCTTTTACATGAGAATGGTAGCACACTCTCGAACAGGGCTATCCCCGTATGAGGTGATCTTCGGTAGACCACCAAATATGTGGGGGACGCCTATACCTCGTAAAATCACTGATGTTGATTGTAATATGTTGACAGATTACCTGGCTTCCTTGATGTCTGCACTACAATCTTGTCGTTCACAGGTAGCTGCAGCCTTCCCCGATAACACTGAGGTGAAGCCCCATGACGTGGTTCCGGGGGACCTTGTGCTTGTAAGGAACTTCGACAGAAGGAACCCGCTGGAGCCTCGCTGGCAGTCGCCCAAGCTCGTCTTATTGACCACAAGGACAGCTGTGAAGATTGAGGGACGCAAAGGGTGGTTGCACTCGAGTCATATCAAAAAATTTCATGGACTACCATCTGACTTGAACTTTCAGCCCTGCATTTCCTCACAGACTGACTCAAAACTCCCCCTGGTTGATAAGCCAGAAAAAGAGAATTATAAACTGAAACTAAGGTCTAGCAAGTCAGACAATTTGATTGTTTAAGTCCTCTTCAAGGTGAATCGGTTGAATTTGTCTCTGACATGTATCCTCTAGACCGAAATAGAGAGAGAAATAGACAGAAACAGCTCAAGAAACATGCGTACTGTAAATCACTTCGTAGTCACTGCATAGTGACATTATTAATTATGTTTTTTCTAAGTCTTCTGATTATTATTGCCAGTATATTTTTACACATGTGTTACCCTATTTCCAAGCGTGCTTTCAATGCTACTGCCGAACATTCTTTTAGCGAATTACCTCCGCATGAGTTGTCCTATAGATTTGCGCTGCGCAACAACACATTCATTAGTATGTTACATCATTCTCATCAGACCAGCAATGCTACAAATTGTTGGATATGTGGCCGACTCCCTCCCTATCAGAAATACAGGGGAGTTCTGCCCCTCTTTCCGTATCCATTCACACACAATGGCTCCTGTGGAGCATGGTTTAGTTTGATTAATTCCCTAGATTCAAATTCAGTAGTTTATCAAGACAACTGGGTATGGGGAAACCTGAACCTAGTTTTACTTAAAGTCTGCTACCCTAACAAGGAGGGACTTCCCAAAAGAACAGGGACTGATCTAGAAAATGAAGTATATGGATTAGGTAACTTTACACTTAACCTCATGATCCTGAATGTTGAATCCGAAGCTACACCAATCTTGCCCGCTATGTCAGTATTTCCAGTTAGAGGCGAATTATGTGTAAGAAAGAATGGTTCAATACACATGGGCCATAGTAAATGTACCACTGTAATAGAATTCAGTGATAAAGGCAAGTCTACATTTAGAGCGTCCCGTCACTCCTACTTCATCTGTGGTCACACCGCATACATACGCCTACCCCTAGATTGGGATGGTACCTGTTACATTGCATTCCTTCTGCCACCTGTTTTCCTAGCCCCGCCTGATTACCATAGGAATACCCATTTAGTACACAATAGACAGCAGAGAGATCTCCCGATTGTCGACTACACTGAAACAGCATGGGAGCAATATACAGATTTCAATAAAGGTTTCTTTCCCTACATAGGTACAGTCACTAATAGTAAGCTGATACGTAGATTAACTAGAACCCTTGAAGCAGTAGTGAATGAAACTACTTCCGCCTTAGGCAACTTAACAGAGGAGCAGTCTGCGATGCGGATTGTTGTTCTTCAAAATCGTCTTGTCCTTGACGTCATTCTGGCCGATAGGGGCGGAGCTTGTAGGGTCATCGGATCAAGTTGCTGTGTTTTCATACCAGAAAACGCGCCGTCAGTATATAAAGCCATAACTCGACTTCATAAGATTGTAAGCCAGATACACCAGAATCCAGGCACCTGGACTTGGTCCGGTTGGTTCTGGAGCGTGTTGTCAGCCTGGGGATGGAGGATCCTATCCTTCCTAGGTATTGGCTTTCTCATACTATTCAGTTGCTGCTTGTGTCTACAATGTGGGCCAGCGATTTGTGGTCTGTGTGCCACATCGTGTATCCCGCCTTCAAATTTTCATTCAAGATCCCGGAAGAAGAAAGAAGAACAAATGATGCTATATGAACAGATTGATGGATTGATGAAGATGGATATTTCATGAAGGGTCCGTAGGGGACAAGGAGGGAATGAGGAAATATGAATTTTATGATCAGTTATGTCCCCTATCTTAGACCCCAACGGCTCCATGTACATGTTACAAGTACATGTATGTTCCCTCCAGTTCCAGCTATGAAGACGCAAATACATGTGCGTCCAACGTCAACATGTCCTCTTTCAAATCCGCCATGAATGGGTCGAATATTCCATTCCTAAGTATGATTGGCCACCGACTTTATATGGTCCACTTTTCATGTTTTACAGTTCAGGCGAGTAGGCCCTGAATTCTGCCATCAAGCCTTTTCCTGCTTCTGCCTCTGAAATACTCCAGCCTGAACCTGCATCTGTATCCATGAACTTTGTCCTACTCCCTGCGCGGCTAACGGTGCCTGACGCGGCCTGTTGCCTGCCAAAAACTGTATTCAGCCTTCAAGTTATCTGCTCCGCTCCTCATCCAATGCATTCCTGTCTAGTAGTTTAGGTAAACATCCTTCCAGCTACCGAGCAAAGGGCCCGGCCTCGCTGTCTTTATGCAAGTAATTCATAGCCCCTGTTACCATGGAAGATTCCTGCCCCTTCGCATCTCATGTAGACACATAGACGCTTGTACATGAACTAACAGTCAGTATAGAATAGATTCCGTCCGAGAGACCTTTCCTTTTGGATAAAACAGTTCCTTAAACAAAGATATTAGATACGATTTGGGATTAGGTTGACCTGACCCCCTAGACTTCTGTCTCCACATGTAGAGCTAAATGTCAATTCCCCTTCACCCTCTAGTTGCACGTCAATCACACGTCATGCGGCTGCGCGCGCATCTCTGCCAAATATTTCTGCTGACACTGCAGGATTCTCTTATGGATCCACCCACTTGTGACATCATTTTAAATGACGTTTCTAGTATACGCCTATTATTACGCCTATTTTCATTACGTATGTGTATTCTTATCTGTATTATCAGCTGTTACGCCTCCTGCATCTGTCTTAACGTAATGCTTTTCATATATATATCCTTACTTGTCAATAATGTATTGCCTATCCCTTCCTGAACCTTCGTGGTGATGGAATACGATTGCCTGGTTCGAACCATAATTCCTTTGTAAGGAATAAAGTCCTTTTCAGAACCTCTAATATCACGGATTTTGCCTCTTATTTAGACTGAGTTATTCTTACTAGACTTTACCGCATAAAAAATAGTACAGGTAATTTAAATATTTACCACAACTGTACGAAATGTCACATGCTTGTCACCATAAAAAAAGTCCTCTGTGGGTGCATATTCCCTTTTTATTTTTCTCAGGTTCTATACTCATACACCAAAAGTGATGTACTGTTGAAGGGATCATCAATAAACAGAGGGAAAAAAACTATCATAAAGATTGTGCAAACCACCCCAAAACTTGGCTTCTAACTCTGAGCTGTGCAGCATATATATAGGATGACTTACATTACTTTTTCACACAAACAAACTGTAACATTACAGACATCAAATTTAAGCCACCAGGAGAACTTTTCTGTATGCATCTGCAAAGTTTTGACAGTTACTTTAATTACAGATTGAAAATTAAACTGTCCCTCATCTGCAACAAAAAATATTACTTCTTGGAGAAATTGCTGATTTAGTTTTGCAAAAAGAGTACCAAGCAAGAGGTGCTCATCATATTCATATTCTGTTCTGGGTAAAAGATGCACCTACATTTGGAACAGACACAGATGAGCCTGTACTTTCTTACATAGAACTATTATGTTACATGTAGCATTCCAAAAGACAATGTGGGAAAAAAGGATTAAGCAGCAAGTACTGTTTTTCCAATCACAGGTATGTTGAACGTACTATCAGAAGAAATATTTAATTATTTACTTAACTCCCCGTTGAACCTTCATTTTTTTTTATAGTCTGAAACCAGTTTCTTCTTCCCATTTCTCTTTGAAAAAAAGAAAAAGTTTAAACTGTAAGTAAAACCTTCTTAAAAACATCAGTACTTTTTACAAACATTTCAAAAGTACCCTCCCAGGACTGGTGACACAGATTCTGAATGCCCCTTGTATTTCAACCTGCCTTCCTCTGGGGTGAATTCATACTTACTGACAATGGCCTCCTTCATGATGGGATACCTCAACCTCTTTTCCTTCCTCTCTAGCACCAGTAGGGTGCCCGTTTCCATCTCCAGGAATATGGCTCCAAATGCCAGCTCCTCAATCCTCCTCAGAGATCCTCTGTACCTCTACAGCTACTTCATATGCCTGAAACAGCTTTTCTAAATCCCCTCACTTTTTACAGTCAGGCACCAAGTCTCTGGGTATATGGACTCGTTCTTCTGCACTGGACAAAGTAGTTTTGCTCCTACCATTTTGCTAGACTCTAACGGCTATTTGGCCTTCAAGTCCATCTTCTTGACAGTCACTTCATAAGCCAACAAGACCCTTTTCTCCTCCAAGGCTCTCTCAGCCTCAACTTTCATCTCCTCTGCAGCCAGCTGGGCCGGCTGCAGTCTCAGGTCCCTCTCAGCTTCTCTGTCCTTGAGCTCCTCAGGGAATTGGGGGGCATATCAACAACAACCGGCGATAATTATCGCTAAGCGCACTTAGCGCTAGGATGATTATCGCGGGCTAGCGTTGATTTTTATCGCTGAGATAGCGTGCTATTAGCACCTCTTATCTCAATAGCGATAAAAATCCTCACGCTAAGTGGCTAACGTGAGATTATCGCTGGAAACCCAGCGATAATCTCATGTTAGCTTGTTGATAGGGACAGACAAACTTAGCCATGATATCCTCCTTCCATAGGATATCATGGCTAAGTCAGAAAAATACCAGACGTAAAAAAGCAGCGTTAACCGCGGTTAGCGCTGCTTTTTTTGTCTCTAACGGGGTTAGCGATATTCTTGATAATAGGAGAAATGTGGCTTAGCGACATTTCTCCTATTATTTTACTCTGGAACGCCCCCTTTTCATCTCATTAGAGATGCAAGGGGAAGCGTAGAGTAAAAGGGTGCTAACATGCGAATTTGCATGTTAGCACCCTATTGTTGATAGGGTGCTAGTTTTATCTCTGCTTTTTTGGATTTTAAAGCCAAAAAAAGCAGAGATAAAGCCCTTGTTGATATGCCCCTGGGTTTGGGAGGAGACACTGCTTCCTGTATCGAATCAAATAGGAAACTCTCTCTCTCGCTCTCTAGGGATCTCCTGTCTCCCCTGGAGCCTTTGCCTAGTAATTTCTCTGCTTTTCCCCCTCTTTCTCTGAGCCACTACCCTTAGGGGCCTTAATACTAACGTCAACTACAATCAGGATTCTTCCTTCTCAAGAGTGCTAAAGTAATCCTCTTAAAACTCTTCCCGTGGGGCAGATTGAATTCTGCGAATGTCTTCCCAGGCTCTAAGGATAAACTAGTACTCAAACCTGGACGTAAAGGTGAGTAAATGTGTGTGAATGGTTTTATGGATGCATGACTGAGTGTTGCAGTCACTGTCTGGCTATATGAGTGATGGGTACTTAAGTGCTTTTGTGGGAGTTTAACTGGGTCTGTAAGAGCCTGCCTGACTGTGTGAGTGTGTGCAAATTACATACTATTAAATTAGGTACTGTAAGCAAGCACCCACATCTAATTTCAAACACGTTCATTCATGCTGGCATAATAAAATTAATATGCAATTTCTCTTTCTCCTTTCCTGCTCACTGTAGTTTTAGTTAATATTCTACTTTAAGCAACTTTCCATTTTCCCTTCTAATAATGTGTCTAGAAGCTACACATTTGCTTTCAACTTACATACACTCACTATTGTTTATCTAAATAGACTTTTATATAGACCTGGGTGGAGTTTGCGTAGTTCTGCTACACAGAACTCTGTGAAGTGGCAGAAAAACTCTGTTGCACTCTGCAGAATTCCGCAAGCAGCAGAGTAAGGTAAGTCATGCTGCTCGTGCTCATTTTTAGCCAGGGACTTTGTTCCGCACTGTAAAATCAGTGCGAACCGTACCACGTGCAGTGCAAGATGAAGCTGCTTCTTTCGGCCACTCGAGTAGATGTCCTACTCTAGTGGCAGCTTCCTCAATGAGAGCGACAGGTTTCTCAACCCAAACGGTAGTGACTTGGTGCGACTACTAGCATTGAGAAATCTCGCCGGGAGGTGGTCTAGCATACAATTTTCCTCACTCGTGCTCGCCAACTTAATGTTGGTGAACCACGCAAGAGAAAAAAACTCATCTCTGTGCATTAAGCAGAGTTTTTCAGAACTCCACACTCTACGAGGAGCACGGTGTGGGCAAAACTCTGCAAACTTCGTGGGCTGAGAGGAATTTTATGGCCAGCCTGCTTTTATATACTACAACCTATTTAACATACCTGTAAAAGCTCTTTGCTGTTCTCTCAGTTTTATTTCTTTGTCTGGTAACATCTGTTTTGATTCCAAATCTTCAGTCACAACTCCAGCAAACCACCACCTTTCTCAGTAGAAAAGCAGCTAAAATGGCTACCCTTCACCACGTGCTCTTACTTATGCTGCTCTAGTTAACAGATCACAGGCTTCCTTCCATCTTTCATTTTTGTTATACCAGTTCTAAATGGTCAGTATTTCTTTAACCCTTTCCATGTTTCTTATGCAGAAGCCAATCAGGTTTTTTTCCCCCAACAAATCCACAAATCCTCTGCGATGCTCAGCGTGACTCACCCCTATAACTTTGCTGTGAATTTGTCGGTCTGCACCGGACTGTGTCTGTGTGAGTCTGTGAGTGTCTGTGTAGGACTGTGACTGGCTGTGTGAGTGTCTCCGTGGGTCTGTGAGTGGGTGTGTGAGTGTCTGTGTGGGTCTGTGAGAGGGTGTGAGAGTATCTGTGTTAGTATGTGGAAGGGTGTGGCAGTGTGAAATGAAATGAAATGAAAATAAATTTATAACGCGCAAACTCAGCCCAATGGGCATCAAGGCGCCTTATGTGTGGGTCTGTGTGTGAGTGTGAAAGTCTCTGAGTAGGTCTTTGAGTGGGTCTGAGAGCACCTGTGTGGGTCTGTGAGAGTGTGTCTGTGTGGAACTGTGACTGACTGTGTGAGTGTCTGTGTGGGTCTGTGGGTGTGTGAGAATGTCTGAATATGTCTGTGAGTGGGTGTGAGAGTGTCTATGGGTCTGTGAGGGGGTGTGAGAGTGTCTGAGTAGGTCTGTGAGTGTGTGTGAGAGTGCCTGTGTGGGTCTGTGAGGGAGTATGTGAGTGCCTGTGTGGGACTGTGACTGGATGTCTGAGTGTCTGTGTGGGACTGTGACTGGGTGTGTGAGTGTCTGTGGAGGTCTGTGAGTGGGTGTATGAGTATATTTATATATTTGCCATCACAGATTTACACAAGGGGCCACACTGAGCCCCCCAGTGTGGCTGCGGATCATGCATGTGGCAATAAAAAACTTTTGGAGGCAATTTCTTGCCCCTCATACTTACTTTTGACACCTAAATTAAACAAACATGGCGTCAGTGGACCTCTACTCTGACCCCTTCATATAAATTGCAGCCAAAATTTCAGCCCCAGGGACCGTTTCCTGTTGCATAAAATGGCAGCTGCAACTTTTCTCTCAGCTTGCAGCCAGCCAATCAGGGCCTTGCTGTTGTTGCGTGACTTTGTGGATTACCTGCAGAGGATCTGAGGAGTGTCCGTGTCCCAAGATGTAAAAATTTGTTTTTCCTTTAATATCTCAAAACCTACTGAACAAATTTAAGCCAAATAACAGAACGGGCTCTTTCTGGACCAAAAGCTAACTTTCTGCCAAACTTGGTGTAATTCTGTCCAGTGCCTGTAGTCATGTTCAAAATCCCTATGGGAAATTGCATGGGGGAAATAGCGCTTTGGGACCCCCCTTTTTTCCCAGCCCCTGGTTCACGAGTCACACTTGAAGTTTCAACACAACTGTTGAACTGAGTGTTGTATTAATTGTGAACATTTTGTGAAGATTCATCAAACGGCATCAAGGTTATTGCAAAACAAAAAACGTTTCCTATGGAAACTAGGTCCTAAATATAACTATCTACTGGCAATTTTATATACTTATATGTATGGCCAAGGTACATAGATGTGGAGTTACGAAGTGTAAATCCTACCTCCTTCTGAGCACTTAATTTGTTTGATATATTATCCCTCGATATTTTGGCCACAATGATTAATTCTCTTTCATTATTTTTATGAGAAGCATTTGCCACAAAAATTTTGAGGAAAACAATGCCATATTTAAACATAGCAGCCTTATGTTCGGAATATATTTTTAAAAGAACAACCAGCTTATACAGTTGGAAATTAATAATATGTGTGATTTTTAGCAGGCGGGTGTACCTAAAACTGGGATAGATTCTGCCTTTGGTATTCATTGCAGATCACAGGAAAGTATGATTCTTGTTGGTGCAAAGAAAAGGTACTGTGTGCTTTGAATTACTGTAGCCTGAAGACATAGTTTAAACACATAAGGATGACTAAAAGATTTTTTAAAGGATAATGAAAAAAGACACAAGCATCGGCAAAGTGAAGTATTGGCTCACCAGACATGGCACTAAAGTGCAGTTCTTTTTAGGCAAATATGCGTATGCGATCAGGCAAAAAGCTGTCACTTACCGTGCAAAAGAGTCAATGGCTGAAGTGGGCAGATTTATTGCTCCATAATCTGTGCTATGGTTGATGGAAGCAAAATGCGAATGACAGTTGAGCAAACCAATGGAAGAAGAGGGCGGGCCCATTGCCTGTCCCAGTATGTATATTTGCATGTATTTTTTGTTTATTATTTTTTTCTAATTAAATGAGGCTGGAGGAACAGGGAATGCTCACACTAGGTCAGATCTAAAAAGAGAATTAGGTGATGAAGGAATGACTTGGTCTGAAGTTATGATACCTTAACAATATATTTTGGTTTAGAATACCTTAATTTTCACACTAAAGCAATTCTAAATATGAAAATAGACAAAGCCAAATATCTCACAATTTACAATTAATTGTTTTCACTATATGGAAACTAACATCACTTGGGACTGATTCGCATTGTTTTTCCAAGGAATTAATCAGAATAAATGCCTGAAAAACTTGTAAGTTAAATCTCCTACTATATAAAGGGCTGGTTGGGTCATGTGGGACTTAGTGAAATCACCAGCATTTCCAGCCCTGAATGCAGATCTCAGGGAGTGTGACAGAATATTCACCCTTGAAGCATCGGAAGATTTAATAAGGTTCTCTTTACCTCAGCCTGTAAACACCTATGAATGTGCAGCCAGCACAGTTGGGTGATCCTGCTTAATATGCCTCATTTGTCTCCATTTTCAAAAATAATTTCAATGGTGGAAAATCCCGCTTTAAAGGTTGCCACGCATTGAATATCTTCACTTACTCTGTGCACTAGGGAACTTAGAGTAAAACATTCAGGGGCACATTCTCAGGTGTATAGTTGAGTGCTCACCAATGCTCTGCATATCATTGGTTTAGGCCAATGGCTGTTACCAAGGTAGAGAACAAGGAGTAGTCAGGGAAAAATATCGTATATGTAGATGACACCCACACATTTAAGACAATAGGGGCATTCACACACACTGTTAAATCGATTGACTATACTAATCTGCATATCTACCTTAAACTTGACACTCGCAAGAGTACATGCCGCATTAAATGTGAGAAAGTGCACCAAATGTTCAACAAATCATAGGGTGGATGTAAGAAGGTGATACATGTCATGGAAACATGCTGGATTGCCAAAGAGAAAGTGAATGGATTGAGCAAGGTGAAATTCCATTAATTTGTTGACGAGCTACTTGAGCGGGGATTGGTGAGGAGTCAGTCCATGTCGACTTATCCCAGTACATTCAGAGGATCAGCTTTAGACCTAAGAAGACTGCCATAAGGCAGGATGTTCAGGGGACTGCAGGATTTTATCTCGGTCCATTGCTTCATGGTGTACCCTCCATTGAACAAAGGGGGGCAGGTCTACAGCTATGGTAATGGTAGACGATCTGGAACAGTTAGTCCTTAATTGGATCAGGACCTTCAAAGACTTGTGGTATATTTCTGGGTGTTGACTGGGCTAAATACATTTTTTACTTTTCGTTGTATCATTGTTGGCAGTGAGAGGACTGTGTACAGGTCATTTATGTTGTGGCAATCCCATCTAATGCAAATAGCACACGTTTTCCCCACCAGTAGAGTTGCTTGAATAGTTTTTCAAGTAGTCCAAAAATATTGTGTCTGCACAAGTTTTCAGGTGATCTGATCAGATAAAATCAGATTCATTCGGTTAGTTTACCTCGTCCTGACAAAGCAAAAGTGGCTTGACAAAAGGTAGTCCACTTCTTTTGATTTGATTATTTTTTTCAATGCACAGGATTTAATCGTGTTTGGCTAGATTCACAAACTGCACTTTGTAGCACATTTTGTAGTACTACAAAACATACTTCAAATTGTAATTTACAAACTACGTGCAGAGTTTTACACCTCCGAATTACCTATACTTATGGGCATGGAGTTGTCCAACCCCACTGAGGAGTCTCTGCACACGTGAGATTAGGTTTTAGTAGTAAACATAGGTGGGACGCAGTGGAGTGGTTTAACCCGTTCCCCGCTCATGACGGAACAACTCCGTCATGAGCCACGGGCGCGCTGTGCTCATGACGGAGTGGTTCCGTCCTGCCGCGGCCGTTGGCGGCCGCTCCTCCCACGCGGCGCTAATTCCCCGCCTGTGCGGGCGATTAGCGCAGTGGGTGGAGTCATGACGGAACCACGCCATCATGAGCACAGCTCACCCGTGACTCATGATGGCGTGGTTCCGTCATGAGCACAGCGGCGCCGTCATGCCCCCAAAACCCCCCAGCGCTGCGGCGGAATTCGCGCCGCAGCGAAGGGGTTAAGCAGGGGCAGACTTACTAGAAAAGGAGATGGGATTAGGTAGGACTAAAAGGGATTTAGAAAGGGTCAGAGAGTGGTTTAGGGAGGGTCAGACCCATCCACACAAGAGGAAGCCATTAGTAATAATCTGTGGGTGGAGACGTGTATCTTACACGTTTGCAGTAAGTTTAAACTTACTCCAAAGTTTAAATTTACTCAAAAGTGTAAGTTACCTTTGTGAATCAGGCCCATTGATTTTAAATCCAGGTACAGCTTCATTTTGAAGGAGCGGCCATTATGCGTGGGAGACTTGGACATTAGGCAGAAGACATTGTCCACAAAAAAGTCTGATTTAAGTTCCTCTTTGTCGACTGAAAGCCCTTCAATCCGGCAGTTATCTCTAACTGATTTACTCAGGGGTTCCCGAATTACAGCAAATATGAACAGGCATATAAGACATCTCTGGCAGATGCACTTGGACAGATGTAGTTTAGGAGAAAGACATTTGTTAACTTTGAACTTGTAGAAGGGCCTCAGCATTTGGACATCTGTTCAAGGAGTCAACTCTCTACTCTCAAAGTATATTTATCTAACATAGGAGCAACCCAAATGTCCATGCGGATATGGGTGTCAAGCATAAACGTAAAACAGTGTGTTGGGACAGAAAATAACTGCCAAGAATCAATCTGAAACAAGCCATATGAGTGATAACCAGCATGACGTTGTAGCAATCAATTCATCTGAACTGATTTTTATTTTAAAAACAAAATGCAAAATGCATGGGGAAGGTTGTGCAGTTAAGTGACAAGTGAAAAAGGTTTTTGAGAAGCCCCAAGTGAACAAACCATAACCAAAAATAGAGTGGTGACACAATTTCTGGCAATAATTGATACATTGATTAGGAACAGACAGCATTATTAACTGGATGAGCATAAATAGGACAGTGTCACTAGGGAAGTTTCATAGTGTATTTTTTGTGACAAGAGGTCTGTCTGTGATGTTGTCGATGGTGTTTGGACCCTACAAGGAGTAGGGGGGTCTCATTTGTACTGTGGATAACCTGGGAGATGGTGTGTCAGAAAACAGAACCTGTGTGCAGGATGTTACTCCAAGACTGGTGGAAAATTGCCACAGGCAATAAGGCCAGGGGAGGGAGGGGGGGTATCCAAAGGATACTCATTGTTGATGAAGGGTAGATACCTAATGAGTAAAATTCACCATGGTACAAGGGTACAATAAGGTATATACTCACAGGTCTGGGCCCGTGAGTAAGAGAAACCAGATGGAGCAGGAGGCCCCGTGGGGAGAGCAGGAATCAGGACAGCTTGGATAGCAGGATGCGAAGAAAAAAGGTGAACTCCCAAACAGAGAATTGCCGGCAGAATGCAAAATAGTAGCCTATCAGCAAACAGGTTCTGTATTGCTCATACACCATTGCCCAGGTCATCCAAAGTCCACATATTGTGTCACCACTTTTCTTTTTTTGGTTATGGTTTTTTCATTTGGGGCTTTTCAAAACCCTTTTTCACTAGTCACCAAACTGCATAACATTCTTCATGCAATAAAGACATATAAAAAGATAAGGTTGTCCTATATTTTTATGTGTGGAGACTACACAGTCGTAAAGATGCTATCAGAAATTACCGTTGAAAATAGAAAACTATTGTAAACTTACATAGAAGGGTAAGGTTACCTTTGTGACTCAGGCCCCAAGTGATTTGCCTAGAATCACAAGATGTTGAGCCAACGACCAGACTCGAACCTGGTTCCCCAAGTTTCAAAGTGGCAGCTCTTGAAGTAAACCCCACATCCTGTCATCAAGTCACCATTGAGTTGTCTAAGCCCTATTGTGGTCCGTTTAAGCCTATATGACAAAAGGTGGGGCGTGCATCTCTTCTAGATTCGGTGCTCACTCTTGGTACATCGACAGACTATAGCATTTTCTCACTGTTTCATTTTTTTCTCCCAATTAACCCCTCAAATTAACACCCTAACCAACCACTTGATTAAGCAACATTTTGACCCAAGCGATGAAGTCACCATTGTGTACGTGGGGTGGATGAGTGGTTCCTGGGCACTTCTCGGGAAGGACTGGGCTCCAAGACCATTGTGACAACAGTTTCTAGAGTGGGGAAATACCATATGAAGTGCATTGTGTTGGGTGGGAGATCAGAAGGCAAACCTTTCAACATTCCAAGCAAAATTGAGAAGTCTTTCTACCGCTTGTGCGTGCTCTAAGGGAATAAATATCAAACACGCCCATTTTCATTAGCAGTTTTGGAGGTATACTCCATGAGCTGGTCATTGGGGGCAATACAGTCATCAAAGTCCGATTTGGATTATTAATGGCAGTCGAATCCCAGGACGGGACTCTGCAGAGCATTCTTAAATGACCAGGCAGCCACGGGCGAGCCTCCTTGTTGCCTACTTCTCTGTTTTTTTTGTTAATCTGTAAATTGTGGTTTTACACCATTTGTAATGACATTTCCAACATTCACTGGAAACATTCGACACTAGTACAGCGTTCATTTGCTGTCCAATGTGCTCATCCTTAACATACAAGGCAGCCGAGAAGGCTCAGAACAATGCTCTGTAAACCTCTCAGCCAATGACATCATCATCCCGTAGTAGTAGCCCCCTCACTTCACAGAAAATACAGGACCAGGCGCCCACCTCAGCATTGCCTGCAGGTCCTGCACCCGCTATCGTTGAGTATTTCTGTAGTAGATATCTGTGCAGGCGCGCAACACCCATTGGACTCAAAGGGCTTCAGCCCCACCCCCGTCGTGTGTGTCAGCCCGGGATGACACAGCTTCCCGGGCACCCACACAGCCGCACCCGACCACTTCACAGGTCTTTAAAAGACCATTAGTACGTTAATGAGGCCTTGCTGTTGATTCAACCCTTCTAAGAGCCCCTGCAGCTCCCCTCTGCCTATTGCTTAATGATCCAGCCCCCCCCCCCCGAAATTTTTTCTTAGCGCCCCCGCCCAAATTTGGCTCTAGTTGCGCCTCTGTATCTGTACAATACTGTCATTTTATGAAGTCTTTCTTACTAGCGCCCACTGTTCTTCCCTGGGCCAATCCGTCCTTTGTGCAGTTTCCACTATGTGGTGGTACCTTCCTGTTTACCCTCTTCTCGTTGCCCGCAGTGGTTTAGCCTTTTAGAATGTTAGCAATCTCTGTCAGAGACGTGGAGAGAGTCAGCCGACGGCCTGTATAGATGGTTAGACCTACCTGAGTTCTACACGATATTTGAAGTTTCTATGCTTCACTTCCTGTACTCCACATGAGGTTTGCGCCTTTGTGGGACGTGGCCCCAGGTCGAGGACGGGGCTATGATTCAGCAGCTCGGAGTCACTCTGAGCCACCTCTGATTCAAGTAGGACGCTGCTCTCACTTTTGTGGTAGGAATAAATTGCAGTGTTTAGTTTAAAGATGAAGCAGCAGGGGATTCCCCGCCCGTGTTCGGCACTTTCTTGGCGAAGGTGCTGTGATATTTGATTAAGTTCACGATGCATGGTCACTACTGACTCCAGCGAAGGGGAAGATAGACAATAAATACAGTACCACAAAATGTTTCCCGAAGATTCTCACCAACGCCTTCTGTAAACGACGTATTGACAAGCTGATAAAGAGCACCGACTCATTTAATAAACATATTCGTATATACAATAAGTCACGCACACCTCCCGCCCACACCCGCAGCTCAAAAAGCTCCCCACTCAACCTTCATCTTTCAGCTGTGTGTGCACGCAGTTCGTGCTTTCAATTTTTCACCCCGACCACCACCACATGTTGTACACCAGGGCTCTCCAAAGTCAGGCCTAGAGGGCTGGATCCAGGGCCCAATTGACAAGCAAACCAGCTTTGGCAATATTGGCAATTAAGTCGGGGAGGGGGGGCGGGGGGGGGGTGCTTGATTTGTAAAATGTTAAGGGCCCGATTCAAAGAAATAACTTATGACAAAATCCTAAACTTACTACCATTTTGGTATTCACAGAAGGCACTTACTCATTTTGGTATTCACAGAAGTTAGGAGTCCTAACTTTAGGACTCCTAAATGCCTTCTGTGAATACCGAAAGTCTTAAAGTTAGGATTTTTCTCAGTTTAGGAGTAGTAAAGTTAGGACTCCTAACTTTAGGACTCCTAAATGCCTTCTGTGAATACCGAAAGTCTTAAAATTTGGATTTTTCTCAGTTTAGGAGTAGTAAAGTTAGGACTCCTAACATCTCTCTCGCATGTAAATGCGACAGTTCATATTATTCCAGGTTCCCAAAGCTAAAGGAATCACTGGGGAGGAAGGTATTTGCATTTTTTTGAAATGTATATGGTTTTCCTAAACAAGTGGTATACTGCTCATCTTTAAATTACATGAGCAGCGCCACCTAGTGGCAGACTGCCCTAAGTGTGGTGTTGAAAATTAGGTACCGGTGCCGAGCACCCAAGCCAATTAAGTGCCGGTGTTCAGCACCAGCTCAAATTAAGCACTGCCCTGCCGGATCCATTCCGATTTTTAGCATATCGCCATTTAGATTAATGTAATTATCTTAAAATCTGGCATGGATCCGGCCCTCCGGGACCAACTTTGGAGAACTCTGTTGTACACGAACTGCCTGATTTAGAGTATGTCAGACAGCTGCCCCGTGTATGTGTAGCTTATCGAGACCAGATATTTACTTAGCATTTTGGGACTTGAAGTTCCAATTATATAATGGGCTAACTTATAAGACTACAAGTTCAAGAATGCAAGTAAAATTCCTGCAGTGAATGAGCTGCTCAGGCCTGGTCATTGGAAACTTGAGAGGTTTGCATTTGGTTGCGTCCTTATGGTTCCGGGCAGATGTAATTGGGGAGAGTGTACCACGTGCACCACCATAGAGATATAAGTTCCTGCTTTTGGCTTTTCTTATGCATGTTATTCCGCTCTCCGCCCCAACCCGCACTTCAGAGTCACATCACTCTCCGCCTAAGAACCACATTCATGCAGCTCCCTCTAACACTGCAGTGTGGTACAAAATCATGGGACGCTGCATTGCGCATTCACTTAGCTGCATCCGGAAAGAAAGGAGGGAGGGAATCTCAACCTTTTCTGCCTATTCCAGCTGAGCAACAAACTGCAGAATGCAAGAGCATTTGCTGAAGGGAACATCTGCTCAGGCCATGCTCACCCACTGCCTGCTTTAGCAGTGGTGGTGCCTGATGTGACACTCTTTTTTGGTGCCCCTCTCCCGTGACCTCCTGCTGCGTGGTTTCCCTCACTACCACTCTCTACTAGTGCCCTTCCCTTCTCCATCGGCTTTCTTTCACTACATACATTTTTTTTATAGTGCTACTCATACCAGTGTAAGGTGTCAGAGTACTTTACATCACACACTTTATACAGAGACAATGAACCAAACAGGTGTAAATCAGTCTATAGGAAAAGTCGCATTAGACAACGAGACATGGGCAGTATATTTGAAGAGTGTTTGGTTTGGAGAAGTACCAATTCAGGTTTTAAAATGTACCACAGTGGATGGGGTTGGCTTCGTCATTAATAATTTATTTCTACCCAAACTAACCCTTTTTTGCAACATTAGACTTATGAAAGACTAGGGCAAAACATAATGTTCTAACCTCTACCTTGCAGTTTGCATGCAGCTCTTTGATGACAGTTTATAGGTAACTGTTAATTAATCTTTATTATGTATGGTTAATTTAAATCTTTACAATGTGCAATACTGATCAAAACCAATCAATTTTATATAAAATCAGACAGAATATTAGGACGTTATGAAAGATCCGGGTAATAAATTAACAAGTACATAAATCCAAAATAGTCGAACAAGTGCCTTCACGTGCTGGCAGCAAATTGATTACATCTGACAGCTGCAGGAAAGTGCAGGTGCTTGAAAATAGCAGCTGATCGTTCCTTAGAGACAGGTGATATTAACCTTAATAAGCACCCCTTTTCAGAAAAAAACAGCAAAGTGGTTCTCATAGGGGGTGGGCTGGGGGAGGCACATTAACTGGGAGACATGATAGGTGGAACTGCAGAGTGGCCCGATGGACCTCCTAGGCCTCTAAACCTTTTATATACACGAAGGGCAAATTTAGTCAGTGGATGTTTAAGGCAGTGTTCTCTGAATTAAGTGCTACTATAATGTCCTGCTGACAGGTTCAAACTCCCAACCTGTTCCACTCGCCCTGGAGACTTGTTTTGTGCTCACCCAAAAAGGCTGGGCAGAGGCACAGGACATGCGCGAGGCATTCATCACACTGGCCACAGCCCCTGCATTTGGTTCCATTTATTACTCAGTTTAAATGTCGAATGACTCAGGTTTAGGTCTTACAGTTCGTTTGTGGACAGGACCTGCTCACAGTCCTTTAAAAATAGATGGTGTGACCCAGCGGGCCCGCTAGTGCTAATATTGGTCCATAACAGGGCCTCAAGAGAACTTGCATTGCTCAATCTTGACTTGCTGAACTGTACATACTTCACACTTTTTTCATCCATCATCACACTGGATGTAAGGTATATGTGATACACACCCAGACTGCATACAGCTACATACCATTTTACCCAAACATTCTTCACATCTCACAATGACAATATTTAATGAATGAACTCACCAGTGGTGTGTAGGTCCATGAAGACGTCGATGTCCCCCTGAGTAATCAGTGGTCGGCGAGCTGTGAGACATGAAAAGAAATGTGTGTTGGTATCCGGGATAAATTCTCACATGTGTCCTATTCATCCTCAGATTCATCTACATAAAAAAAAAAACAATGCCCTGTAACAGTACTGTCTCAGTTCAGGTTGCATACATGAGTGTATCTGCTTCACCTGTCGTTCCCACAAGACATGACCAATGCTGAGATTTGCAACACGAGATAATCCTTCTAGCAAATGTGCACATTTTGCACACAGAACTTGTGTGACACATTCCCAAGGCCACGTTTCTCCCAATAACATCATGTTCTCCATGATCTGTAGACAATATCATCTCTGCAGATCTCACAAGGGTGTGTTATGACAATTGATGTTGTCTGATCACACCTCGTGTATGTGGCAGACTGACACTCCAGAGAAGGCATATTTCTTCAAAAGCAAATTTTCAAATCTCATCATATGTTACGCGAAATCAGCCACGTGATAGTTCAATTGTGATTGTGAGACAGTGTTGCAGTGATGTGGTACTTCACATACATTGTGAAGTGTCAACATGCGATTAGATCCTTGCACAGTGGTGCCAGACATGTTTGTACATGAGGCAGTGTATTTTGTCATGTATCCTGTATTGTGCGGCTCACATGGGCACCTCATTTACATTAAAGGTCCACGCACAATTCTCCTCATACAGTATCTTCAAAGGATGCACTGCGCAGCCCACCTTGAACCTTGACACAGCACTTTGTTTTATGTGTACTGGAGTGTACTCATTTCTGAACATGGTTATACCTCATCATAAACACTGTCTCACTTGCACAATGGTACAAGTGTGATTGTGTAAAAGCTGGCATCTTTACTCTACATGACTGACTGACTTCTCACATTGTGCTCCTGTCTACATTTTTGATTTAGTAAAGAAAGTGATGATTTATGATTTTGGTGGTTGTACTTACCACCTTGAAGGCCAATAATGACTCCCAGGTGGTCCAACATGCCACCTTCACGGCCCACGCAATCCTGCCATTGGTGCTTCCATTGTCGGGCAGTCCTGGCCACCCAGAAAATCCTCAGCATTTGACTGCGGTCATGCTCCCACCTCACCTTACGTACACGTACAGCATATCCCTGCAGGATCCTTCCCCCACTTGCAACCATCAAGGGCAAGTAGAATTTCACAAGCCAGAGGAAGACCCCAATGCCCTCTCTGACGTCCTGCCCTCCCTACCCACATACATCTTCCAAAACACACCTAAACCCACTAGTGATAAAGTAAAGCCAAAATATATACCCCAGAAACTATTAATATTGAAAAATTACCCCTTGGACAGACACCTGACATGATTTGGTACAAGTCGCAAAAAAACGTAAGGACAAGTACACAAGACCTCACAGAGACACTAGGGACAGTTCACAAAACACAGCAACACTCTACTCCAAACAAACTAGCACAAAACTCCAAACATCTCCAACACTCTTCACAGTCACTAACAGTGTGCTCAAAAGAGAAAGTGAAAGTGTGCAGTACTCCTCCATTACACAGGATGCATGCTGACATCACTTCCTGTGTGTTTGCGGCCCGTTTTTTGACTGCAGTAAGATTTTGCACGCTAATTGCCTTTTGCAGTAATATTTAGTGTTGGTACATGTATTTTGGGTTTATTTTCTATGGCGGTTATGAAAAAATTATCGCTTTTGCGTTTAAATGGCAAAAGTTTGGGCGCAAAGTGCAAGTTGTTCATCAAATGAGCAGGATTTCATGAAATTGCATGACTGCCGATACCATTTGTTTGTGCGATGTGATCAGTGTTGTGTATGTGACTTCACTCAATCTGAAATACCAAGATTACAGTTATACATAGATGTCTACATGCACTTGGATCACACATTGCAGCCTATCCACATTGATTCATGTGTGATTAGACATGCATGCATCAGTGGTCGTCATTGTATGTGTCACAGTTAGTATGTGTGACAACATTAACCCTGGACGTAGGACTACGCTACGCTCACGTTGTTTGCGCAACCACGCACTAAACGCGTAGCGTAGCGGGCATTTTTTACTTGCCCGCGGTCCTCAACGTCAAGTTGGCGACTGCGAGCGAGCAAAATAACATCCCGGGGAGACTTTTTCCTCGTTCGCGATCAGCAACATCAAGTTGCTGATCGCAAGCGTGGAAAATAAACCTCCCGGTGAGATTCTCAACGCGGGGAGGTCAGGTTTCTCATTGCGAGTGGTCGCGTATGCTCGCGACCGCTCGCGTTGAGAAACTACCAGTCCACGTTGAGAAAGCTGCAGCTCGAGTACAAATCTACTCAAACGGAAGAAAACGACCGCTTTCACTGTGCAAGATGCGGTTTGCAATGATTGCACAGTGCGGATATGCATCCGGCACTGTGCAATCAGTGCGAACAGCAATTTGCACAGTGCACTACGCAGTTCGCGTAGCTCGCGTAGTGCGAAGTGCACTTCGCGTAGGTACGCGTAGCGCTACTACGCAAACTACGCCCAGGGTTAGACAACATAAGTAACTGTCAATGTACTCATTCCTGTGATGTCTGCTACTGTTTGAAAAGCTTCCAACACACATGTAAATGAACATCAGGCATCCAGTACTTGTAAAAAATATTTTGGATGCTTAAAACAACGTGTATGCTTGACCACAGATTCCTACTTGGTATTCTTCAGCCTAGATTAGCAGATGTGACCATTTAGATGCACAACTGCAAAGTCAGTCATGTGCATGAATCAAGGTGGTTGTGGGACACAATGGGGATCTACATTCTCTGATAATGTTAGCAAATTTTGTATATTTGGCATTTTATTTGTCATTTCTGCTACATATGTGTGATACATTCTTGCATCTCATGCTGAACAGTTTGTGTCCGGCACAATATCACATCAGTTTAGTGTGACAGCGCTACACAGCTTGAAGCTAAGTTGATACTAATATGATGCCTGGATAGGTGACAAGCCAACCATTTTATGTGTGTCTACAGATCGTCATGTTTCGGACCTTGTGATAGCAACACTGATGTTGTTGGCAGAAATCTATGAACCATAATGCAGAATGTGTCAGCCGTGTGCAAATTATGTAGAGGACAACAAATCACACAAAGCCATCTGTTAACATGTTGTAGAACCAGTGTCCAAGGTGGACAGGACATTGTTGGATGACCACAGCAGAGCAGCACTTTACATAGTGCACTACTTGCAACAAACAGCATGCTGTACAATGCCAGTAAGCACATACAGTCTGCATGGAATTGAATCAACACTGTATCATTTGTATTTGACCCATAGTGTCAGACACAGGTACTACAGTGTTTATGCAAAATGTCTTTGACAGCTAGGCCTGCGTCTTCCACAGGCCTGTGTGCACTAGCAGTGGACATTGATGCAGCATCAACAACACTTATCTGTTGGCAAACTCTGGCATGCCAGATGTAGACACATTGCAGACTGGAGAATCAGGAATGGTGCACCGTGTATGGTTGAACAATCAAGGTGCACATGATCATATACATAGGGCACTCTGTATTGCACGGCATTTACCAACACAACGATGGGTTGACAGTGGAGAGATCTTATTTTGTCCTGCCCCTTTTTACATCATCATGCATGATGTTTTTGTGCAGAGCATTCGCGGGTGAAGGTGAGGCACCTGACTTGTGAAAGGTTTTATGTCAGGGTATCTGTGACTGTGCAACTTTGAGGGCACATTTGCATATCCAGCACCTGTGGTTTCCACCAGCATACTCAGAGTGCCCAGCTGTACCCATGCTTGCGTACTCCTGGTTGACCAAGGATTGAGTTTAGTGATTCACTGATCATTAAAGTGTGTTGTGTTTGAAGGCCTTGTGTTGTAGTCCATGGTTGTGAGATGGTTATGATTGGTGCAGATGAGGCAAAAGCAATGGCATAATCACCAGAAGCATGTCCACACTGCGTGTACAGCCATGACGTACATGAGATTTGCTTTCTTAAGTTGTCATCCAGGAGGCAACCATGTGCGTCTGTTTTTTATCATCACATGTTATGATTCTCTTGTTTGTATAGTGGATTTCCCTTGGTTCTGTCCGGAGATAGGTGTTGGGGTAGCATACACACGACTGGAGTTGTGGTACAGGTTGCCCACACAGGACTGCAACACATTTCATTTATGTTTTCTGGCCATCTTGACCAACATTGTATTCTATAGAGTACGTTGTACATTCCTGGAGTGATACAACAAAATGTGACATTGGCACATTTTGTAAGTTGCATGTTTGTCCATGTGTTCAACTGTGACTGCAGGTGGGTGTGTATGTATATTTGTGTAGTTGTGTTAGATTAGTAAATGACACACATCATGCAATTGACATTGGTAAACTTGTATTGATGATACACAGGCATTTTGTACAATGTCATGGTGCTACTATTTGTTGTCATGTCCATCTCACCCAAAACATTGTACACTCATGATATAATTGTTAGTATGTGGCTGGAAAACTTTTGCTCTAATCATCTTTTTACTGTAGCACTTCACTCACGTAATAATTTCACACTTGTAAGGAGCATTACAAATATACACAATATTTCCAAACAAATATCTTTGATTCAAAAACATTTATTCTCAAATCTCATATTTTTTAAACATGGAGAATGTCCAATTGTTCATGTACCAATGTGTTATTGCTTTGATGCCTCAGTTAGTCCTTTATCCATTAATAAATGTTCTTGCCCCAAAAACTTTTTTCCTTTTAATCCATCCAAATTTTTCTTTTGATCCATCAATCGTTGTTACCAATTTTTTATGATCCAATCACTTTATCATCCTTTTGATCCATCCATCGTTACTTTCCAATTATATAGAATATTGTATGATCCAATCATTAGATCGAGAGGTTATACTTCCATTCCTAATGTCCAATACTCTCAACAGCCGACGCGTTTCGTCATCAGGGCTGTGAAATAAATGAGAACATGCCATCATAATCAAGACTTTCCTGTCCATATATTCACACCTTCAAATCAAATCCTGCCTATATAACATGCTCCAAAGTAAATCAGAACAGTAAACAACAGTTGTTCTAATTTATTTCTACCTATATAACAGGCTCCCAAGTTAATCAGTATGTTAAACCAGTAGTTCTAGTTTGTAACAGACATCATCTCTATCAGTCAAAAATGACACAATTGGTGATATAATAAACCCCATGGGTAATATTCATTGCAATAAACACCCCATTTTTTGTACCAAAAACAAAATCCTTCTATAGAACCCTCTTCGTATGCATCAATCTGTCCCTGTTCTCTCCTTAGTCTCAATTCCTACATTACTGATCGAAATCTGCCCCTTTTATGACCCTACTTCTGTTGTCTCTATCCTGTACTCAAAGTCCTAAGAACCAATCATCTATAACATCCTTAATTTCGCCACCCTATTTAATTCTCAGCTACATTTCTATATTCCCAGATCAAGTACAGTTGAACCGGTCTCACCTTTATCAAGTAATATTGGTGAGTGCATCCAAGACACGTTATTTCTAATGCAGTCTGTCCAATTCGACTAACACAAATATTATCTGTATCAGAGAAAAATGAGAAAACACTTTCTATAACCTTTCCCCAACATAAAAAGTAACCTAAATATTCCAAAAACCTATTTCCCAAAATCTCTGTCCAAGTACCTGTGAAAATTCAGGAGTCTTCACCATCCTCTACGCATCCCCTCGCGGTTTCTCTGCAACTCACGCTCCGTATTTTCAACAGTCCGCTCTTCTGGTTTATAAAGGCAAAGTAGCCAATCAATAAGCCTCCTTTCTAATTGTTGACCCTGTTCCCTCTCTGGTCCGCTCATTCAGCGAGCCAATCACTAAGCGGCATTTCAAAACCTTACTTCCCCACAATTTCTCGTCTACTTGCACTTCGTATTCTAACAATTCCGCTCCTCTACTTCGACCAGGCAAAGTAGCCAATCGCTAAGCCTCCTTTCTAATTCCTGACCCTGTTCCCTCTCTGGTCCGCTCATTCGGCGAGCCAATCACTGAGCGGCATTTCAAAACCGTACTTCCCTGGTCTCAAGGCAAAGTAACCAATCACTGAGCCTCCTTTCTAATTATTGACCCTGTTCCCTCTCTTGTCCTGCTCATTCGGCGAGCCAATCACTAAGCGGCATTTCAAAACCTTACTTCCCCACGATTTCTCATCTACTTGCACTTCGTATTCTAACAAATCCGCTCCTCTAATTTGACCAGGCAAAGTAGCCAATCGCTAAGCCTCCTTTCTGATTCCTAACCCTGTTCCCTCTCTGGTCCGCTATTAAGCGGGCCAATCACTACGCGGCGTTTCAAACTGTAGAATAATAATCCAGTTTCCTATATATCCCGCCTAGTCCAACGACCGTAATCATGGTCATTAAAACAAAAATTCCAATAATCATAACTTGCTACCAACACGCATATATATCTGAATCCAGTTATTTTCCAAATACGTGGGTTTCCCGGTTAGTTTAATGAAAACCCTCTGTATGAATTATTCCGCCATATGCGGTTAATATCCATGTCCAAAATCATCAATCAGTCAACAATATTTCAACATAATCCACACACTCATACCTCCCGCTCTTCAAATCATCACTAGTATGGTGGCCCATACTCATGCTATATTCTCCTGCTCCAACCATTTATATCAACCACCAATCACCTCAAATCTCCTATTCACGATGCCCCATCATGATGCGTTATTCCTAATCCTGGCAAATTCTCCCCCATCATTCACCCCTGTCCTGTAATTATATACGGGAAGGGTCGCTCATAACACCACTGTCATATATAACTGTACGGTTGTTACCCCATATTGTCTCCACTACGTATTTTTACCAATGGGCAGCCATTCCATATTCTAAAGTTACAACACAATACTCGAGTGCCCCTTTCCAAAGTGTGTGAATTTCCAGTCCACATGAAATTCCCAGTCTCATCCAAAGCAACATATAGTGGAGTCGTAGTTATCTTCTGATTCTCAACTCAATTGGACTCATTTCCATCCTCACTATACGGCTCCTCCCTCCACTTCACCACTCCTTATTTTCCTAATCTACAGATTTGACACCTGATCACGTAGCTCGACCTTAAAACACAAGGTACTTGTCAGATTATCAAAATTGAACTTCAATCCTCACTCCCAAAATATCATCTATCAAAGAAGTTTCTACACCCTTTGCTACGTCACACAACATTGAATAAAGTCCTTAGGCCAAAAAATAATGAAATTCATTATCACTGTTTACACCCATAGTAACTGCTCTGCATTTACTGATCCATTTTGCTTCTTCCTGTCTAATTCGCAATTCCCAGTCTCCACCACTCTTACTGGGAAATATCTTTTGAATACCATGGGATTTAAAATCCTGTTGGGAATTGTGACATTCCTTGATATGCATGTACAGAGGTGATCTGGTATCCCAATTGCGAATAGCACGTCTATGTTCCTGTAATCTCAATTTCAAAGTCCTTTTCGTGCTACCAATATAGATCTTCTTACAAGAACAAATAATTACATAAACCACTCCTGTGCTGTTACAGTTAATAAATTCTCTTATCACAAATCTTTTTTTTGTGTTATACATATATTCTTTGATTTTGTTAATACCCAATTCACACATATTGCATGTACCACACACATAAAAGCCTCTTGGTTGCTTGGGTAACCAATTAAGACCCTCCGTTACATCTGATGGTATATAGTTCCTTGTGATAATATTTTTTATAGTTACACATTTCCTGTAGATTATATCTGGTTTGTCCCGTATTGAACTGACTAATTCTGGTACACCCGTCAATAAGCCCCAATTTTTCTTGAGTGCTTTGTAAATTCCAGTTTTCTCAATACAATGCGTGGTCATAAAAGCTACCTTTTCCTTGAGTTGTCCTCTTTTCTTTTGAACAAGAGTAGTTTCCCTCTGTACCCTTCTTACTCTGTTCCTGGCCTCTAATAGATCAGTCCTTTTATAGCCTCTCTTTGATAGTCTGCTGCACAGACCATCCAACTCATTATCAAAATCCCCTTCGGTGCTGCAGTTTCTTCTTAACCTGATCATCTCCCCGTAATGGATCCCTTTGATTATGGCTTTTGGATGAAAACTATCTGCACACAAGATAGAATTAGTGGCCGTGGTTTTTCTGTATAGTTTACTCTTAATTTGATCATTTTCCGTAAAAAGTTCCACATCCAGAAACGCGAAACCCTTTGAACTGTAATTCATAGTGAACTTTACATTGAACTCATTCTTATTAAGAAAATCAAAATATTCATGTAGTTCTCCCCCACTCCCTTTCTATATCAATAGAATGTCATCTATGAATCGGACCCAAAATAAAATGCAATCCGTCCATCTTGCTGCCCCTTGGCCCCAGGCATGCTCCTTCTCAAAGAACCCCATAAAGAGGTTGGCATACGAAGGAGCAAACCTGGACCCCATCGCTGTACCTTTAATTTGCTGGAACCATTGGTCCTCAAAAAGAAAAAAGATATTCTCCAAAATCAAAGTGCTCATTTGGACCAACATCTCCGAATGTGCACGTATGCTTGCACTGCGACTGCTCAAAAAGTGTTTTAAGGCTTGTTTACCTTTATCATTATCGATACAAGTATAAAGCCCGATTACATCTAAAGTCACAAGAGTCATTCCATCTTCCCACTTAAAGTCCTGTAATTTATTTAGGACATCCATAGTGTCTCTAATATATGCTGGTAAATTTACCACTAAGGGTTTAAAAAAACAGTCTACAAATTCAGACAGGTGTTCCGTAACACTTCCAATGCTGGACACTATGGGTCTCCCTGGTGGATCCGTTTTTGATTTATGAATTTTCGGCAGAGTATAAATAAAAGGGAAGGTAGGATTAGATACGTTCAGATATTTATACTCGGCCTCATCTATTAAACCTTCCTCTTTCCAAGCAAGCAATCGTCCCGAAATTAATTTCTTCACCTGCTCCATCTGGTTCCCTCTTATCTTCACATAGCAGTAGGGGTCCTTTAATTGATTATGTATTTCCTGAACATAATCTGATTTCCTCATTATAACAATATTCCCCCCTTTATCTGCTTCTCGGATGATTATCTTTTTGTCATTCTTCAAGCCCTCCAATGCTATTCTCTCCTCCCTGGTGATATTATCTTTTAACCACCTCCCTTGAGACCCTGCATCTTCCATTCTATGAAATTCCTCTAAAGTCTTTTTCACAAAAATATAAATTGCTGCGAATTGTGACCCTTGTGGTATAAATTTGGATTTCACACTTAAACCACTGGTACAACCATAGTCAGTAGGTACATCCAACTTTACTGCAATATCATCCATTTCAAACCTCTCTCCTTCTGTCAATGACATTAATAAATGAACATTCTGCAATTCTGCAATAGCCATGTCTGAACTTTTAATCACAGGGTGTACAGTCAAGGGTTTTTCTAACATAGAAAAAAACTTTTCAACTTTAATTTTCTAGAAAATTTAAACAAATCTATCTCTAAATCCGTGTAATTACATTCATTGTTTGGACAAAAAGATAATCCTTTTTTCAAAACCGAGAGCTCATGCACATTCAAATCCCTGTCAGATAAATTAATTATTTCTAATTCATCTTCTCTTACTTGCCCCACTAATTCTTTTTCCTGTTTTAATTCCTGTTTCTGTTCTGACTGCGGGTACCCATCCTGGTATTTCCTATGTTTCCGCCCCCTTCTTGTTCTATGGGCATTTTCTTTCGACCCCCTCTTGATTCTTGAGATTTCCTCGGAAAAAGACGAACTCTTTGCTGGCAGTGCTCCCCCTAGTCCTGTTGGTTCATCGATTGATGAGATACTTGAGCTACTGTAATTAACCGAGCTCAATTCTCCTTGATTCATGGGACCCCCTTTCGGGTTTGGTTTTGCAATGTCATCAAAACCCTTTGCAAAGGTGAAAACCCTTCCCTTATTATAATCTCTCTCATCTCTGCGTATCTTGCTTAATTTTTTATCCTTGATTTGTAACTGGTGTCTGTTAATAACTTCCTTCAAAATACCATAATTTTTCTCAGTTAATTCTTTTACTTTCATATCCGCTATTTCCTTCTCTAAATCCATGATCTGATTCTTTAATTTCTCAACTTTCCTCTCCGCATTCTTAATCAAAATATTCATCATTGTGAATGATGAAGAGTACAAATTTTCTTCCCATTCTTTGAGATGGTCCTCCTCTAAATCATCAAATGTCGGAAAAAATAATATTCTCAGTCTTCTTGGTATCCTCTTTTGATCTAGATAATTTTTTAAGGTCACCCCATCCCACCATTTTGATAATTCAAACTTTTTTAATTTCTCTAATTTCAGAAACTTCTCCCTAAGACTTTTAGTCTGAACATCCTTCCTCACCCCGGAGCCTGTTGTCTTACTTAGTTGAAATAATTCTGCTGCTAACTTCTCTCTATCATCCTCCATGTTGGCCTTCACTCCTTTCAAATTCACTCAAATTCACCTAACTGCTCCCGTGCTGCAAACCCTAATTAACTTACCCAAAAAAAAAAAAGCACCACAACGATGAGGGTCCCGCACCCATGCGCACAGGGAGTCACTTCCTCAAAATATTTAAATTACCAGTGCTCACTTAACGAATGGTCACTGTTAAACCATCCCTACATTGAAATAATTTCACACTTGTAAGGAGCACTACAAATATACACAATATTTCCAAACAAATATCTTTGATTCAAAAACATTTATTCTCAAATCTCATATTTTTTAAACATGGAGAATGTCCAATTGTTCATGTACCAATGTGTTATTGCTTTGATGCCTCGGTTAGTCCTTTATCCATTAATAAATGTTCTTGCCCCAAAAAATGTTTTCCTTTTAATCCATCCAAATTTTTCTTTCGATCCACCAATCGTTGTTACCAATTTTTTATGATCCAATCACTTTATCATACTTTTGATCCATCCATCGTTAGTTTCCAATTATAAAGAATATTGTATGATCCAATCATTAGATCGAGAGGTTATACTTCCATTCCTAATGTCCAATACTTTCAACAGCCGACGCGTTTCGTCCCCTCCTGGGACATCATCAGGGCTGTGAAATAAATGAGAACATGCCATCATAATCAAGACTTTCCTGTCCATATATTCACACCTTCAAATCAAATCCTGCCTATATAACATGCTCCAAAGTAAATCAGAATAGTAAACAACAGTTGTTCTAATTTATTCCTACCTATATAACAGGCTCCCAAGTTAATCAGGATGTTAAACCAGTAGTTCTAGTTTGTAACAGACATCATCTCTATCAGTCAAAAATGACACAATTGGTGATATAATAAACTCCATGGGTAATATTCATAGCACTCATTGCAATAAACACCCCATTTTTTGTACCAAAAACAAAATCCTTCTATAGAACCCTCTTCGTATGCATCAATCTGTCCCTTTTCTCTCCTTAGCCTCAATTCCTACATTCCTGATCGAAATCTGCCCCTTTTATGACCCTACTTCTGTTGTCTCTATCCTGTACTCAAAGTCCTAAGAACCAATCATCTATAACATCCTTAATTTCGCCACGCTATTTAATTTTCAGCTACATTTCTATATTCCCAGATCAAGTACAGTTGAACCAGTCTCACCTTTATCCAGTAATATTGGTGAGTGCATCTAAGACACGGTATTTCTAATGCAGTCTGTCCAATTCGACTAACACAAATATTATCTGTATCAGAGAAAAAGGAGAAAACACTTTCTATAACCTTTCCCCAACATAAAAAGTAACCTAAATATTCCAAAAACCTATTTCCCAAAATCTCTGTCCAAGTACCTGTGAAAATTCAGAAGTCTTCACCATCCTCTACGCATCCCCTCGCGGTTTCTCTGCAACTCACGCTCCGTATTTTGAACAGTCCGCTCCTCTGGTTTATAAAGGCAAAGTAGCCAATCACTAAGCCTCCTTTCTAATTGTTAACCCTGTTCCCTCTCGTGTCCGCTCATTCGGTGAGCCAATCACTAAGCGCCATTTCAAAACCATACTCCCCTGGTCACAAGGCAAAGTAACCAATCACTAAGCCTCCTTTCTAATTGTTGACCCTGTTCCCTCTCTGGTCTGCTCATTCAGCGAGCCAATCACTAAGCGGCATTTCAAAACCTTACTTCCCCACGATTTCTCGTCTACTTGCACTTCGTATTCTAACAATTCCGCCCCTCTAATTCGACCAGGCAAAGTAGCCAATCGCTAAGCCTCCTTTCTAATTCCTGACCCTGTTCCCTCTCTGGTCCGCTCATTCAGCGAGCCAATCACTGAGCGGCATTTCAAAACCGTACTTCCCTGGTCTCAAGGCAAAGTAACCAATCACTGAGCCTCCTTTCTTATTTTTGACCTTGTTCCCTCTCTGGTCCTGTTAATTCGGCGAGCCAATCACTAAGCGGCATTTGAAAACCTTACTTCCCCACGATTTCTCATCTACTTGCACTTCGTATTCTAAGAAAGCCGCTCCTCTAATTTGACCTGGCAAAGTAGCCAATCGCGAAGCCTCCTTTCTGATTCCTAACCCTGTTCCCTCTCTGGTCCGCTATTAAGCGGGCCAATCACTACGCGGCGTTTCAAACTGTAGAATAATAATCCAGTTTCCTATATATCCCGCCTAGTCCAACGACCGTAATCATGGTCATTAAAACAAAAATTCCAATAATAATATCTTGCTACCAACACGCATATATATCTGAATCCAGTTATTTTCCAAATACGTGGGTTTCCCGGTTAGTTTAATAAAACCCTCTGTATGAATTATGCCGCCATATGCGGTTAATATCCATGTCCAAAATCATCAATCAGTCAACAATATTTCAACATAATCCATACACTCATACCTCCCGCTCTTCAAATCATCACTAATATGGTGGCCCATACTCACGCTATATTCTCCTGCTCCAACCATTTATATCAACCACCAATCACCTCAAATCTCCTATTCACGATGCCCCATCATGATGCGTTATTCCTAATCCTGGCAAATTCTCCCCCATCATTCACCCCTTTCCTGTAATTATATACGGGAAGGGTCGCCCATAACACCACTGTCATATATAACTGTACGGTTGTTACCCCATATTGTCTCCACTACGTATTTTTACCAATGGGCAGCCATTCCATATTCTAAAGTTACAACACAATACTCGAGTGCCCCTTTCCAAAGTGTGTGAATTTTCAGTCCACATGAAATCCCCAGTCTCATCCAAAGCAACATATAGTGGAGTCGTAGTTATCTTCTGATTCTCTACTTAATTGGACTCATTTCCATCCTCACTATGCGGCTCCTCCCTCCACTTCACCACTCCTTATTTTCCTAATCTACAGATTTGACACCTGATCACGTAGCTCGACCTTAAAACACAAGGTACTTGTCAGATTATCAAAATTGAACTTCAATCCTCACTCCCAAAATATCATCTATCAAAGAAGTTTCTACACCCTTTGCTACGTCACACAACATTGAATAAAGTCCTTAGGCCAAAAAATAATGAAATTCATTATCACTGTTTAAACCCATAGTAACTGCTCTGCATTTACTGATCCATTTTGCTTCTTCCTGTCTAATTCGCAATTCCCAGTCTCCACCCCTCTTACTGGGAAATATCTTTTGAATACCATGGGATTTAAAATCCTGTTGGGAATTGTGACATTCCTTGATATGCATGTACAGAGGTGATCTGGTATCACAATTGCGAATAGCACGTCTATGTTCCTGTAATCTCAATGTCAAAGTCCTTTTCGTGCTACCAATATAGATCTTCTTACAAGAACAAATAATTACATAAACCACTCCTGTGCTGTTACAGTTAATAAATTCTCTTATCACAAATCTTTTTTTTGTGTTATACATGAATTCTTTGATTTTGTTAATACCCAATTCACACATATTGCATGTACCACACACATAAAAGCCTCTTGGTTGCTTGGGTAACCAATTAAGACCCTCCGTTACATCTGATGGTATATACTTCCTTGTGATAATATTTTTTATAGTTACACATTTCCTGTAGATTATATCTGGTTTGTCCCCTATTGAACTGACTAATCCTGGTACACCCGTCAATAAGCCCCAATTTTTCTTGAGTGCTTTGTAAATTCCAGTTTTCTCAATACAATGCGTGGTCACAAAAGCTACCTTTTCCTTGAGTTGTCCTCTTTTATTTTGAACAAGAGTAGTTTCCCTCTGTACCCTTCTTACTCTGTTCCTGGCCTCTAATAGATCAGTCCTTTTATAGCCTCTCTTTGATAGTCTGCTGCACAGACCATCCAACTCATTATCAAAATCCCCTTCGGTGCTGCAGTTTCTTCTTAACCTCATGTGTATGTCTGTTCTCTGTTCACTGCAGTACCATGTGATGGGCTATTTATTTATAGTGATTATGTGAAAAAATTCCTGATTATTTGTTCCCTTCTTGCTGTTCCAGCAACAGATGCTGTAGTGTGTCTTGCCTCTACCTCTTTGTCCTGGCCATCCTCTGGATTGTCCTGCTCCTCCTGGTCTTCATCCAATGGCGTGTTTGTGCATACACAAATCTTGTGCAGAATGCAACATGCCATTATAATCTTGCGTACTAGTTCTGGACTGTACAGGAGTCTGCCACCCGAAATATCTAGGCACCAGAATCTGGATTTGAGGACTCCAAATGTCCTTTCAACAATGGCTCTTGTGCCTCCCAGTGCAACATTGTAGTCTCTCTGTGCCTGTGTGTGTGTCACTTTGATGGGCGTCATCAGCCATGGCGAGAGTGCATATCCTTGATCACCTGAAACAGATAATGGGGAGATGTGTCCATTAGTATTTGTGCCTGCTGTGTTTTCAGAGTGTCTATTTTGGTGTGTGTGCATTGTGCAACTTTGGCCATTCTGGTTTGTCATGTGGAGCTTCAGACAATTGACCAGCATCACTGAAAATGAAATTGCCTATACTTGACAGCCTACACATCACTATGTTGTCATTGTCTGGATCCTGTGTATTACCTCCATGTTGTGACTGTCAGGATGTCTGTTTCACTAGGAAAGAGATTACAGTTTCTTTACGGGCCCTCTCCTGTGCACATATTTTATGGTGTGCACCACTGGCACATGTGCCTGCTGAAACATTCACCTTAAGTTTGTGACGAATACTATGTTTGAACCTCATCTAGATATCTCATTGTGAGTGATTGTGCTGAGGGTAGATGAGAGAGAGATTCATTGTCTGCTAAACGTTGAACTCATTGTGGGCTAATTACATCCACCTTGCCCCCAAGGTGTGTCAATGTTTAAGTGGCACTGCTACCTGGTGTTATCAACTTACTGGGACATGTGATGATAACATACATATGCATTCATGTCCTTGTGCATGAGTTGACTTTGACTCTGCATGTATGCATGTTTGAGTAATGCCCATCGATATTTCTGTGTGTGTCAGTTCGCAATCGACACACATTGTAATTTCGGATTTTGAGCTTCATATTGCTACACCTCATCAGATAGTCATATGCATGCACAATATGTAGTGAGATTGTGATTTGTATTGTTTGCATGCTCTTCCCATAGATGCTCCAATCTGCAACGGCACAGAGTGATGTTTAATATGGTATGGAGAAGATTTGTGTGCAGTTGGTGCTACCCTCATGCAGCCCTACTTATAATACCATGATGCAGGAACTCATGCTGCATGGTGCATGGCTGACTATGTTTTTGCATGCCAGCCAATTGTGCACCATCACATGTGTGTGCAGGGAATCTGCCATCTTCTTGTACATATGGCACATGTGTTTCTTTCAATATGTATGTAGCACAGCAGAAGCACATGTTCTGCATCATGTGCTGCATTTATTTCCAGTTATTTGATTAGTTCAGTAAAATCTATATTCCATGGGTGCCATACTGGTTTGTGTGTGATTTTGTAGGCTACTTCCTTGTTGGGCTGTCTGACATATGCCTTGGTTATTTTGTATTGTGTGCTTGTGTATATTGTTCGGACCAGTTCCAAGGTATGTCATGTCACATTGGCTACATGTGCATTCTCACATATTTGGGCTACATGCGTGTGTACATGAGGTGTGTGGTGTGTTCATTTTGTACTTACCAACAAGCAGTCAATTTCCATATGTTCCATTCTCAAACTGCTGGTTGATGATCGATTGGCGAAAGATGTAGGAGTCATGCACACTGCCAGGAAACTTGGCAACGACATTGGTGAACAGGCCCAGGTGGACCACAATTGCCTGCACATTCATTGAGTGTGTGTGCTTCCTGTTCCTGCATATAAGTGCAGTGTCCGCTGGGGGCACAAGTAGGATATGGGTGCAGTACATTGTCCCCAAAACATGCGGAAAGCCAGCAATGTCATAGAAGCCTTGCTTGCTGTCAAGTTGCTCTTGTGCAGTGTTGGGTAAGCGTAGGTGCTGTGGCGTCAGGCTGATGATGGCATCCAAGACAGTTGGGAAGAACCTTGAGAAGGCTAATTGTAAGACTCCATCCACACTGGCAGTGGTTGGTTGGAAGTTACCAGAGGTCAACATGTGCAGCACTGCAAGTAGCTTTGTCTGCGAAGGGATGGTCGTGCTGCGCTGTGATGGTGCATGCAGCTTGGGGGCTATCTGGGTGAGTATGTGTAGGATGGAGGTCCTTTTCAGGCTGTAGTGGGCTATCACATCTTCTGCCTGGAGGTCTATCAGGGTGATGCATTGGCGGTAGACCTGCTCTCTTCTTTGGCGCAGCCTCTATGGTGGTACTGGTGGTGGTGGTGGTGATTGTGGTCTTCTCAGTGCTTCAAGAGTAGTACCTCCATGGCATCATTTGGTAAGCAAATGAGGGTCTGGGTTAGTCTCCCTTATGTACTGTGTTTTTTTCTCCATTTTTTAGACCAGCTTTTTTCTGGTCTTAAAAACCAGCCGCTGTCTGGCCTTAGCAGCAGTTTTCGGGAAGTATCGCTGGACCAGTAAATCATTGTAAATATCGCAAAGTGGTGATAGCGGCAAATTTTTCGCGGGAACGGCCCCTTGCATCTCATTTTCGTTAAGTCCCGCTAACAGAAGTGGCGATCTTGAAAATTAACGTTTTTGCCAGAAAACTGCAGCTAACTGAGGTTAGCGGCAACTTCTAAATAAGGCGATAAAAAAAGCCAACGTAACGTCAAAAAATGTACGCTACGGCAGCGTTAACTCCTTGTACAAATGCTCCTTTTCTGCTAAAAGCAGCCTAAATTTAGTCAATCACTGTTCCGCCACATCACTGTACTGAGTAGAGATCCAGAAAACATGATAAAAATGCAAATTACAGAGTACTGGACAACTCAGCAGTGGGATGCTTTTTCTCTGAGACTAGAAATATTTGTTTCTTATTATTATTTAATGAAATATGAATATGTATCACCTGAATGAATGGAAAATTAACTTAAGCCACTTACCACGGGGTGGTCTTACACAGTTACATTAATATTCAAACCACAATTTGGCACATTTGCTCCTGACACAATCTATCTGACAGAGGGTTTTGGGGACCTGGTACCCAGCCACGTTTGGGATGGAGTCCCCCATACGCCAAACTCTAAATCAGGCCCATAGTGTGATGTGTTTACATAGTAGCTCTAGGGTTGACCTGTCTCACTGTGCTTGCCTGTTCTCTATAAGAAGAGTAGTGAATTTTGCAGCCATGTCAACTCTGTGGAGGCGCAGTATTTTCTGATACGATTACTGTGGTGGATCTGTCTAGATCATTGTCAATTTGTTTCGCTGATGAGCCTTGGCTTAATGAATGAATTTTGTATTTGTATTGCACAGTTACTTAAAACCATTTGCAATATGACTTACAAACAATTTAAAAGAGAGTTAGAACAAACATTGTTTAAAAAAAAACAAATATTCATAAAATGAGTTTACATACAACATTATCAAAACATGATAAAAGGATGGGTTATATACATAACGGCGAGATATTGCCAGTGCCACATTTTTGCAAATTTAATACGAGTTCTATGGTTTGATAGCTAGAAATAACATCTTCACCAGCTGGTTACTGGAGACTAATTATTTAATAAACCAGATTGTCTTTCGTATATTGCCTGGCCCCTCTTCTACCATAAGCCTAAGTCGGAGCTCGGCGATGTATCTCCCAAACCTGGCCAAGTCTGGCAGTAGAGTACAGGAAAAGAGTACCGAGACGGCTTCTTTTACAGTCCAGACCCCGTTACGCAGCCAAATTTGTTTTAGCAGGATTCGACGGGGCTGAAGCATACCGGGACAACAAAAAATCAAGTGTAGCAGAGATTCATGCTTGAAGTTGCAGATTCTACATCTGTTTTTGTGTTCAAGGGACTGCCACCCAGGATTTAATTCTTTGATTGGGAGGGGCACTAATCTGGCCCATACAATGTTTTTGAGTGCTTTCCTTCCCAGAACTTGATCAAGATAGGGCTGGATTTTGTGCCCTACATATGATGTTGACAGCCCTGGAGGACCTCTTCCTGTAACATATTCCGCTAAGGCATTTATATGAGACAGTTGGTAACATTGTTTATTAATTGACTTTTTAATGGCCAAATAGTTTATAGACCCTTCGTCCCAATTTTCAATTGCCAAACTCAACATTTCCACTGCTTTCTCCGTGTAGCATTGCCACGGGTTGATTGACCCTCCATAGATTGGCTTCAGCATGCTTTTTAAGCTTCCGGCTGGGGCTGTCAATACTTGATAGTAATATTTCGCATGCATTCCCAAGCATTCTTTACTTTGTTGGTTCAGTCCGAATTCCAAGCGAATTAGGCTGTTGCGAGTGAATTTGGGCAGTTTGAAAATGAGTTTATAGGCCAGGCATTGTGCTTTGTCCAACATTGCTTCCATTTTGCCCGGAAATGCCTGCTGTGCATAACCTGCAGTTGCCCTAATTTTGGCTTGTATTACTTTTCTGATAGGGGCTGTTGTTGGACTATGCATTAACTCATTTAGTTTGCATAGGGCATAAGTTGTTGACTGTGCTCTGGCCTTCATTTTGTGGAGATGTAATGTTGCTTTGCCTGTTTCACTTAGCCAGCACCCGAGGTAGTTGTAGGATTTCGCAGTAGCGATGATTTCTTTGCCCACATGCCATTTCAGTAAAGCTTTTTTGGAAATTTTTTGTTTTTTGAGCATTTATGATAAGCTAATTTCTTTCGTTATAATTATTGAGGGCGTCTAGGCTCCTTTGTAGCCCGATTTTTGTATGGTCCATTACCACTAAGTCGTCTGCATATTGTAATATTTGCAGTTTGTTGGTTCCAATTTTTGGAGTTACCAGACTGGCATTATGAAGCTTCTTCCCCAGGTCAGCTGTGTATAGGTTAAACAATGTGGGGGCAAGTACACATCCCTGTTTTAGTCAAGCACTTCTTCGTTGTGGTGTTGTCTGCTAACTTCACTTTAATCCAGGTATTACTGTATAATGAAATAGTGGCATTGAGGAGACCTACTGGGATATGCCAGTTACGCAATTTGTCCCAAAGCTTAGGTCGGGGCACCCTATCGAAGGCAGCTGAATAGTCAACGAAGCATGCAAAGACTGGTTTATTATTTTTGCCGTTTGCTTGCTGGCTTAGATACGACATGGCCACGATGTTATCAGTTGTGGAGCAGCCTTTACGAAATCCGGTCTGATAGGGGGGGAGGATTTTGTTCTCTTTAATCCATCTATTTAATTAATTCAGTAAGGTGCTGGCATAGGCTTTTCCTTCAATGTCCAAGAGGGCGATTAATCTATAATTTTTTGGGTCTGTGTTGTCTCCTCTCTTGAAAATTGGGTGTAAAAATGACCCTCGCCTTGGCTTAATGTTTAGGGTATAATAATCATTCTTTCGCTAGGAGCCGGGCCAGGTTGCAAATTCTCTCTTCTTTCCAATTGGGATTATTTCCAGCTAAGAGTTCAGGGTGTGCCTAAATCTCTTTTCGCAGTAGTGGACAGCAGTGTCCAATGTTAACTCGCTAGCGCCAGATCCATGCCATATTTTCAGGATAACCGCTGTCTATGTCAGGGGTTCCAAACTTTTGTGTAACAAGAGCTACTTCTGTTCAATGAAAATTATTACTAGCTACTAATAGTCACCATTTCAGGCAAGATTAGTGGCCAACATATGCAAGATTACTAGCAGTAATATAAAAAAAGGATTTGGACATTTGGAAACCTATGCAAAGGTAACAGATAGCGGCCAGTGCTCCTGGCACAAAAGTAATATTAGTAAAAATCTCTTAACATGATTGAAAACTCAAAAATCACCTCAAACTATTATATTGAAAATTCCGCCTGTTTCTCCAAACATCAGCTGATGAGTTCTGAAATACACACAGTTTGGTCTTAAAAACACAATTTTGGCATAGATACATTAATTCAACCAAAAAAAGGTTTTAATTTAGAAGACTGGGATGCACACAGGAGATCTACTTACAGGTAGCTGGAGAGCTACCAGTGCTTATGAAGTGCTCGTTGGAGAAGCCTGGTCCATGTAAATAATCAGTGATTTAAGGGGAATGAAAAAAGTGGGGTGTCTATAAAAGGAGCGTGGCCTAAGAAGTTTAGCTAGGATGCTTTCCAAGAGACGTGGCCTATATGATTACGGGTGAGGCTTCAAGCATCAACTACAATCTTGCACTTCATACAGTGCAGCACCTATCTAGTGTTTGTGTGTCTCTCGTGAATTTTCAACTATTGCATTGAAAAACATCACATAACAATGAACATAGGAATAAAAAAGCCACATCTATTAGCTTTGGAAATGCTTGTTAGCAGTATCAAATAAATAAGTAACAACAATGATTATGCTGGAAATAATTAGAATTGAAAATGTTTAAATTCTGAAAATAGGAGAATGTGAATTAAACATTACTATCTGTGGAAGGGGTAGTGGTCCAGGGTGTGTCTCAATCACTCCTGTTCTCTTCACACCATTGTCCTCTGCAAGCTCTTTTTCTGGTAGACACTTATACCTTTTTTCTCCCCACATCTTTCTGAAAACCTCCATCGGTATATCACACATCCTCTCCTTCCTCTTCGCATCTGTCTTTTCACTCTGTCCTTCTACATGTACTTTCTTTTGTCAGCTACCATTCACCTCTCTCTCTCCCTCTTCATTTTCTTTTACTCTAGTGCTGTCAATCAGACGCCCTGATATAAAATTGTAATTACAAGGGGCAACTATGTGACCATTGCTCTGTGCTCTCCGTAGAGAAGCAAGAGAGTGCATGGGCATGACATTTTAGCACCTTTGTGACATCAGTCTCAGCTCTAGAGCTCTCAATCGTGCCTCGTCATGAACAACCATCTTCACTGAGATGAACACCTTGACCTCAGCCAGACATCTAGAGGAGACTCGCATTACATTATGTGTTGTACAAGACCCCTATGCTGAATGAAAAAAACTACAGTAATGCACCATTAAAAAAAGTAAATACTATTAGGCAATGCAAGATGAAGTAAAACGTGAAATGGGGCTGCATCGCTGACATCAGGGCCGAACTGGGAACACAAACCAGCCCTGGCAATTCTGTGGGATGGGAGGGATGCTAGTGAAAAGCACCACTGCTGTTGCTTTTACTACAGGGGGCCGATATTGCAGCATGCCCCCCACAGTTTGGAAACCGACCCCCATCCTTCCGGCCTACCAGAAAAAAGCGCCCAGTGCCCCCTATGGCCAGTCCAGCCCTGGCTTACATGGAATGCCTTTAATGATTTTGGGTGGAAAGTCGATCAGTGGACATGAATAAAGCCTAGTAGACACCTGCTCCAAAATCAGTTTTTATTTACTGCTGTGACACACACCCCTTAAAGCCCTACTGTATGTAAATTTGCCTCAAGCATCTATCCTGTAAATCTAGTAAGGATCTGACCCTGTTCAATAAAAGCTGAGCATCTCTGGTCCATAGCTTCCAAGTTTCCCAGGTCCATGAATGATGTGCTGCTCCAGTCTATGTTTGGCCTTTGAATTCTGGGACTTGCAGTCAAGTTTTATACTGAAATTAACAAGACTATAACTCCCAGAATTCAAAGAAAAGTTCTGGACTGGAGCAGCACCTCACTGATGGACCTGGAAAACTCAGGTGGACTGCTAATATGTCCATCATCTTTCACAGTATTTCTTAAAAGGTGTGGAGTGCTGCACCCCATGGAATAGGACTGCTGCATGGCAAAGGCACATAGAATATTTGTCTTATTAGTCATTAAGCTGGGTAGTTTAAAACCAGAAATTGTGCATGTCCACCAATGTTCTTCACTTATCTAAACTCTAAGGGGCTTATTCACAAAGGTAAATGGGGTTGTACACATATGTTTACAAGCAAGTTTACCGTACTCATTCTGGCCAGGAACTCAAAAGGGGTTTTCTGGCAGGCTTAAGCCCATTTACCGGGGTGGAGATTGCCACCATGAGTGCAGAGTTCTCTGCTGCCATAAATGCCACTCAAGATGTGGTAAAGTGGTTTCATGGCATGGTTAGCCTTATACGTTTCTGAACGCTAATGAACATAGAGTTTCGTCTGCATTCACAAAGTCATTTCTTTTTCCTTTCAATTCTGGAAAGGGTCTGATCTTTACTCCTGCCAAGTGTTGGATAAAATCTCTTTCTGGTGGGAAGGAGGGGGTGGAAGGAGACTGGACCTCCTCCAGCTTTGGCAGGGTGTAGAGGCAGGGTTTTATCAAAGGTGAAAAATTGTTTGTCTTTGCACAAGGGACTCTAGTCCCCGTGTGTTGAAATCTCTGCTATGGAGAACTCTGCAAAACATGAATAATATCCTGCTGGGTCTATCACAAGACCTTCCCAGACATATGCCTGCCAACCTGCATCAGATGCAGCTTTCCAGGTACACTATTAGGAATTAGAAATATATGTGAATTCCAGACCATAAGAAACTTATGTGAAGAGACAGATCTCCAACTGCACTGTACCTTCTCTACTTAATTTGTGAATTAGACCATAACAGTTTTAACCATTCTACTGTGCATTAGAGTGTGCAACACCTCACAAAACACTCTTTACATTGCGGTGATTCCTCTGCCACTGTCTCCCAACTCTGAAATTGTCTGTAAGAATCATCACATATGAGAAACTTCGTTTAATAGCACATTGATTTTAGATAGTTTGAGCTGACACTGGATTATTCTGTAAAAATACTTATATTTTACTGTAAATCCCCAACATAGATATTGCTTAACATGCTTCCAGTTTGATATAGTACATTCTTTGGTTGGTTTCCCTAATCCTGGACCGTGGATAGATGCATCTGAATTCTGCCCTTGTGATCACCTTTCAGCCCAATCATTATTTGATTTTTATACTATTTTGTATATTTTATAAAGTTCCAAGGAAACTTTATTTTAGTCCCCTGGTTAGGAATATGAATTTTAGACAATGTAGACCACCTCTCGTATATCGTCAATTATTAACCTTACAATATATGTGAACCTGTATCATAAATTTTCTACAAAGTGGTATTTATATTTGGAAAAAATATAATACTAGCAAATAATTGAATGCGAAAGACTAGTGAGTAATTACATTGTATATACATGAATTTACTGAAGACACGAGAAGAGCTATTAATAAATTCTTTTATGATTTCATGAATTTGATGCTGGTGCGATGGAGTTTTACGATTTTATTGTTTTACTGATGAGTGATTTTATGTGCCTTTTTTGGTTGATATTGTAACTGAATAAATATTTAATGGATGGATTGATTGACTGCATTAAAATCACACACTTACCAAAAGTCAGAGGCAGATTTTGAGAGACAAATCTGACCCTGCTATTGAAACAATGGAGCTTTACCTTGAATGTAGCGATCTTGGATAGAAAATGTGTTCCTGTGCGCTATGTAGAAGCAAGGCAGGACCAATACCCTCTTTGCGATATAAGAAGGGGAAGCCCTCAAGGCATAATACAAGAGCACTCAGGAGTGTAATTACAAGCTCCAGCCACGCTCTTGGACTAGTTACATTAATTGAGGGAAAGAACAACAAATGTAAGAATGCAGAGATGTACCAGATGGAAGAGAATGGACACCAGTACCAGGCAATGAAAATTGAGTTTCTAAGAAGAGGGAGGCCAAAAAAGAGTTTTATAAAGGGTGTTCTTTCTTTGGTCTAAAACAGTTGCCAAATTGTGAGGTCAAATACATGGTGATTTAATGTGAAGGTAAAACGTTCAAAAGAAGTTTCATGAAGGAGCATACTTAGACTTAGTAAAGGGTATCCTAACCATATGAGCCTAAGAGTTTGTTTTGTTCATTCAGGAACACATACACTGTAGTGGGGATTTTTTTCTTTTCTTTTTAGACACATGGTGGAGATTTTAAAATGTTTGCTTAGAAATCCTTTGTTTTGTCTGCATTGTTTTTTCTAAATTTCCTCTCCTTGTCGCTTAATGGTTATGAAAGGAATTTAATAAAAGAGAATGCAAGGAGATGGGTTCTGCCCATAAAATCCACCTAGATTATTCAATTTTTGATCTCCTGTTTTTTCTCTCCTGTTTACTGTGGGTGAACCTAGGTTCACAACTGATGACTTTCCTACAGTAAACTAACTGGACTGCGCAAGTTTACCACCAGTGTCTGCCTTTTAAGATAAGGCTTCTGTGATGCAGCAAGAGTAAAGGCCTCTTCGCTGGTTACATGTAAACACGTGTGCACATGTATGAGGACTGCGTGTGGGAGACTCCTGTTTTGTGCAGCCCGGTAACTGTGCATATGTAGCCTGGCGCAGAGGGAACTCTGCAGTATTGGATATTGATCTGGGGAAGGCCTCATAACATTAGTGTAACTCATAGGAAATGTCAGTGTGGATTACTGTCTTGTCTGCATTGACACTCCATTATACACCCATGAGGAACACTGCTTTGGAGTTAAGATTTGCTTACCTTTAGCCTACAGACTCCAGGGACATAACAAACTGGGTTGGAATCTGTATGCCAAACGCAAATATGAAAGTTCCAAAATGATATCTGTACAGCTTATGGGTCATCCAGGGTTGTCATACTTCTCCGGCTCAACACAAGATCAGATCCCAGGCCTTTTGTCTACCTGCTATGCCAAGTTAATTACATTTCTCTCCAGCCGCAGGCACAAATGCATCCCCAAACAAAGAGATCAATTAACAGTGAGTCACTCAGCTCCGGAGGAGGAAAGGGGTGGGGATGAAGACTCTGCCTCAATCAGTCAGCAGTCCCACTGTGCCAGGAATTGGCCAGCCCATTCCTAATGAACAAAGGAGAGAGCCCAGACCTCTGGAGCCAACACAGGAGGGAGATCCCTTTGAAGATTTGTTGCCCTGGCAGTGATGTTTGCGAGGGGTAGAGCTGAAGCCCCCAGAGGAGATGTGACCAGTGACTCCTGGTTTATGCCATTTGGAAATGTCCCAGCAGGCTGTGCAAGAGTGTTGGGTCAGGGGCAGAGAGGTGATATGTGGCAACCCAGGATAGGTCAGAGGTGACTCCCTTCTGGAATCTTCCGCCCCCACTTATAAGGTCTTGTGCAAGGGAGAGAGCTCTTTCTTGGGTGTGATTTTCTGCTGGAAGGAGGAACCCATTGATATTCATCTGGACCAAAGACTCTGACTACAGTTGCCCCACAGAAGCTAGTCCCCTTACACCCACATAAGGACTATTTGAATGAGAGAGTATTCATAGAGCACATGGTTACCCAGAGGCATCCCCGCGCTGGCAGACACTCGGCAGAAGATAAAAATATTACTGAAAAAGAAAGGTTTTCGCCAGTTTTCTGAACGTAAGGTGATCTGGTTCAGAGCGTAGATGCAGTGGAATACTGTTCCATAATTTGGCCCCATTGTATGAAAACATTCGGCCACCAGTGCGAGCATGTTTGATCTTCGGTATAACGATTAGGCCTTTGCTCCCTGACCTAAGATTACGATCAGGAACATATAGTTGATTCCAAGCGCGGATCAGGGGCGGGCCCTTTCCTGCCAAGGATTTATGGATAATACAAAGTGCCTTAAATTGTACTCTTTGCTGGACAGGAAGCCAGAGAAGAGAATCAAGTGCCGGCTTAGCCGAAGACCGTTTCGGGATGTTCAACAGCATCCGGGCTGCACAATTCTGTACAATTTGGAGTCTTTTCATTGCAGCCAAAGGGGTTCCAAGGTAGATCGCGTTAGCATAATCCAGCCGGGACAATACAATAGCTTGTACAAGCAGACGTCTTGCCGAAAAAGTCAACAATGGCAGTACCTTTCTGAATCTCCTAAGCAATCCGTAGCAGTTCGCTGCTACTTTACGTGATTATACCTTAAAGTCCAAGTTGTTATCCATCCAAACCCCTAAGCTCTTAACGCAGTCCTTTGGGACTGGGGGGGAACCCAGGCAACTAGGCCAAAGGTGAGAGATGTCAGCAGGCGCCGCTTTCCCAAAGACCATTAGCTCAGTTTTAGAGCCATTCAACTTCAGGAAGGAGCTGCTCATCCAATCGAAAACAACCTGAAGACAGGCTGCAAGATTGGGATCTGAGTGATTTGGCTGATTCAAAGAGACGATCAGTTGAGTATCGTCGGCATAAGAGACCACCTGTATCCCAAAGGGGCGGATGGCCTCAGCCAGCGAACTCATATAGACGTTAAACATAGTGGGGCTAAGGGAAGATCCCTGGGGCACCCCACAAGTCACAGGAATAGCCTTTGATGAGCAGTCTCCTTCAAATACCGAGAAAACCCTGTCTTGCAGAAATGACTGGAGCCACCTAAGAGCCAGCCCTGTCATTCCCGCAGCCCTTAATCTATGACCCATTAGAAGATGGTTGACAGTATCGAAGGCTGCGCTGAGATCCAAAAGGAAAGAATGGACACCAAGGAGGATAGAAGATCCAGAAGAGAAAAAGGAGAAAGCACAGGGAGCCACTGGAACCAGCTCCCTGCAAAGTTTGCTGCCTTGTGGACAGGAGGCCTCATGAATGTGCTCCAAGTGGCTAGGGTTCACCACCAGGAGCAAAATGAGCCCAAAATGGAGGAAAAAAGGCTCAAAGTGGTATGAGATATCTGCCAGAGAAGGATTTGACCTTTGACCCTCCCCCAGCGATCAGAGCATGCAGAGCTTAGCGTCCTGGCAGATGAAGTTTCCCATGGGGGTTGGCTAGGCACCTCCCTGGAGTAGACCTTGAGGCCAGAGGATCCCAACCCCTGGGCCACGCAATAGACTGGGGGTCTAGACCTCCTCCCCAGGCCTCCTCTGCCAAAAGAAATTGGGGGAGCGCAGGTCCATCAACCAATGACTGGAGGTAGAGGGGCTCACAACCCCCTTCCTTGGCCCCGGCACAAGGCAGGTGTAGGGGGAGCGATGCCACGCTCTCCCTGGCAGTGGTAGCCCTCCCCTGCTCCTCGTGCCCGTGTCTGGAGGGAGCAGGGCAGGCCGACACAATGATCTGCACCACAGCTGGCTCCTGCAGCAGCATGGAGGAGAGATGCACGTGTAGGGAGCCAGAGAGAGGTGGGCCCCCTCAACTATCCCCAATATCTGGAGGCAAGGGGTGCCCAGGTGGAATTGGGCACACCCACATAATAATAAAAAGCTGTGTAGCATATGGCTGCTAGGCAAGAAGAAACAAGAGAAGAAACAAAGGCAGTAGCTCTACCTGGAGCAGCAGGAGAGCTGCTCATCAAATATGCATGATCCTGAGATAGCACCCTATAATGCCCGATGGAGCTTGAAAAGATACAACCATTTTTGCTGCTGGTGGTGGCCCCAGGATAATGGGGCCACCACAAATAACATGAAGAAAAGTGTGGGAGCTGCAGCGGCACCGCAGCTTCCTCCAAGTGCCCAAGCAGCTTTTTGAAAATGTATTGACTAAAAATGTATAAGGTCCCCAACAGAAGGATCAACCCAAGGTTTTGCTTATTTTTTCAAGCACTCCCCAGGCTGGAGCTGGAGCTTCACAGCTGGGAGTCCTGCACCTACTAAGGGTTAAGTCTATGGCTACAGTTATTGTGGCCTGAAGGTCCCTAAGGAAAGATTGTACTGTACCCTCTATGTACTAAGCTTATAGTTACCTATTGTGTGATGAAAATGTGATGCGCTCTAGGGGCTGTTCTTATCATTGTGTTTTCAGTGGGCATGTGTAGTTCATTTTTAAATGCTTAGATAGTATAAGTTAACAGGAATTTTTAACCTTAATAATTGTATTTACATATAGTTATTATAGATAATTGCATTTACTCTTAGAATGATGATGGTTTGGCAAGTGGGGGTAGATTTTCAAACATTTTGCTCTGAGTTAGCATCACAAAAGTGACACCAACCTGCACAAAATGTATTTTTTACCAATTTACTTTCCAGCGTGAAACTTTTTTGCATTGGAATGTCTCAACTATCTGTTGGTTCACACTATTCTCTTCTGACTTTATCTTATCTTCTGCCCTTCACTGTCCTCTGCTCGTATTCTCTCGTTTCACAACTGTCCTCCAAAACACACAAACGTATCTCGCCACCTGCAAGTTAGTTACAGACATGTTAATACCTTAACCTGTGGGGAGGGGTGGCAAACACAGTTGGAGGAGAGGCTTCTTCGAGTTATTCGATACTTTGTTTTCCAACTTTTTCTATTGGCTCTGACTTATTTTCAGACTATTCTTATTGGTTTTTCATGTATGTTTTAGGTGTGTCCTTCGTTAATGTATATGTCACCTATGTACTATAAAAGATTGTGCGCCACGGAGTGAAGTGGCAGTCTCCTGAGAACATACCGTGTGTACTTCTAGGACAACTGTACTAGCTGCAGCTAATAAAATCTGATCTTTTACGCCGACAGAGTGTCCCCGTGTCTCTGTTGGCTGAAGCAGGAGAACCCAGGAGTTTAAGGCGTACCCTGCGCCGCCAGGCCCGTAAGGTTCTGGCTCTTCACATATAGTTATTATAGATAATTGCATTTACTCTTAGAATGATGATGGTTTGGCATGTGGGGGTAGATTTTCAAACATTTTGCTCTGAGTTAGCATCACAAAAGTGACACCAACCTGCACAAAATGTATTTTTTACCAATTTACTTTCCAGCGTGAAACATTTTTGCATTGGAATGTACCCTACAAGTGAAAACGCGAAGCATTGCTTTGCAATTTTTAGCACCAAGGAGGCACTACATTGGTGGTACATGGGCGTTCCCATGCAACCACCCATGCCTTTCGATGCAAAACCCTATTTACAAACAATTGTAGCCAAGGCTTATCGCCAAAAATTAACACCAACTGAAAGAAGGTGTTAAGAGGATAAATATTTCCATTTCTCTTTCCTTTTCCTATTTTACATGCGTGCTGCACCACTGTGCAGCACACATACAAAGTGGGAAGAGTGTTTGAACTTGAGTATGCATAATATTTTGTGCAGGAAGGGTACCCCTCCAGTACTAAAACCTGTGCTAGACTCAGGCATGCACCTTAGCACTGTGGCGATAAGGAGTGTCCCTGGGGCTTGACAGCTGATATCAGCACCAGCACTAGGGAGAGGGAAAGAGAGAGCCGCATCTCTGTAGACATGGTGCTCTCCTGCTCCATCCCTGTCACGCAGGGAGTAAGGGTGCCTGCAGTGGCTCATGGTAGCCAATTGTGCCCCAGCACAGGGGAAAGCACAGGGATGTGTCATTTTATTGTAAATATGACTCATCCCGTTGCTTTTAAATGATGCAACTCGGAGGAGCAAAATGGCTTGCGGCGCTGCGCTGCGTCATTTTGTTGTAAATAAGGCCTCATGTGGTGACCCAAGCTCAGATGCCTGCCTTTTGTCTCATTTTGTGGATAGCTTCTTACTTTTATCATTCATTATTCACTACGGCTTAAAGCTTTGCAGCCAAAAGATCCTCTATTTCTACTTATGTAGCTATTTTAAATAACACTAGGTACAAAATTATTCTTAGCCACCTAGTCAAATGTTTGCATTTGACCCTCCCTGGAGTGAGAACATGTGCTTTGGCTGCTACAAGAGAGGCGTTTTATATACGCGTGGCAGGTTACCTTTTACTCTAATTCCAGTTACCCTGGTTGCTAAAGCGTAGAATAGTATATACCTCTAAATGAATATCGACATTTCAAGTTCCTTCAGCACCAATGTCATTCTTTAAAATTATTTTTTTAATTTAGTCCGAGATCAGCAAGTTCTCCATTTCAGACTACCAACCTACTATTTTTGCCCAAGCTTAGCTCTTCTTGTTCCAGATATGAGTGTGCTGGACCGTCCTAGATGTGAGGATACTCTACCAAAACTATTCTCGGTTTCATTATGCGTACTCTGTTTTTGAAATAGTTTCACTGTCTAGGATGCTTCATTGACCATTGCTAAGATTCTGTAAATGTCACTTTCACATATAGACATCAATTAGTGGTATCCAGGGGCCGCAGCTGCTAGAATGTGTTTTCTTGTTAGTAGCTCTGGCACTGTACTCAAGGGGTCATGAACTCAAGAGCTGGAACGGAAGCTGAACAAGATTCTAACAGCCGGGTTAATGATGTAGCCTACATTCCTTGTCCTTTCCTGCTCCCATTATCAAATAGGAGGCTTCTGATTTCATATGTGTGGGGAAATGAATCATCCTTGTGATGTCATCGGCCAAGAGGTGCATGGTGTCACTTGTGCAACCATTTCCTATTTAATTAATTGAACACCAGTTCTTTTTCTACTATGTTATAGTATGGAGGGAGTCCGTGCCAAAATTTCCGTGTTTTGCCTTTTTTGCTCAGTTCTTTATTTTATACACTTACATTTGTCCATCTTGAACAATTTTAAATCTTTTCTGCAGTGAATTTTCTGTACCATATTTTTTTAATGCTTTCATATAATAAGTTTGACTGCTATTAAAACTAGATTTTTTTTTACTACAATTCTTTTTATTCCTATAACTCACCAAGCCAACAGGATAATGTTTGCAACAAGAGCTTTGGTTCTGCCATACTTTCAATTAAAAATGCATTTATTAATTTGCCTATAACGTTGCCTTTCTTCTGCAGATCTGCGCAAATTTGGGGCCTCATTTACAATATTTTGACGCATGGCAGCGCAGCAAGCCTTCCTGCTGCAATGCTGCGCGTCAAAATAAAAGGACAAGAATGCGCCGAATCAACAAGAAATGGCGTATTCTTGTTCTCCTCCCCTGCGCCGACGCACAAACAGCAGCCATGTGCCAGCGCAGAGATCCTTGCTCTCCGAGTCGATTCATCAGGACGAAGGAGATTGGTCGTTATTGTGATGGTTTTGGGGACTACTGTCCAAATGGGGTTGGAAAGTGCTAACATTCCTTGGTATGGTTTTAGCTATCGTTTTCTCTTGTTGTCTTTGTATGCACTGTGGTCCCGCCATCTGCGACCTTTGTGCTACTGTGTGCATTCCAAAACATAAGACACAAAGAACAGAGAATATTAAAATTATGTTACAGCAACAGCTTGATGACCTCATGGCCATCGACATCGACTCAGATTAACGTGAGTCTGTGTATCTTGCCTGAGTTCTGGCAAAAGGAGGGTCTGAGGAAATTCGATTTTCGATCACGATCGTATTGAACTGCCATTTTGTGCTCCGACGCCATTTTGTGTTGCCCTCACTCAGGCAGCACGACGAACAAAGTCTTTTCTGCTTTTCCTGCAGTATCGTGTCAAAATAGCCTTCTGCCTCTGTTTACAAAGCTGGTGTTAGAGACTGGCCGAGTACACTAATCCGTGTCTGGTTTTTCTAATCCCTGTCTCAACTATCTGTTGGTTCACACTATTCTCTTCTGACTTTCTATTATCTTCTGGCCTTCACTGTCCTCGTATTCTCTCGTTTCACAACTGTCCTCCAAAACACACAAACGTATCTCGCCACCTGCAAGTTAGTTACAGACACGTTAATACCTTAACCTGTGGGGAGGGGTGGCAAACACAGTTGGAGGAGAGGCTTCTTCGAGTTATTCGATACTTTGTTTTCCAACTTTTTCTATTGGCTCTGACTTATTTTCAGACTATTCTTATTGGTTTTTCATGTATGTTTTAGGTGTGTCCTTCGTTATTGTATATGTCACCTATGTACTATAAAAGATTGTGCGCCACGGAGTGAAGTGGCAGTCTCCTGAGAACATACCGTGTGTACTTCTAGGACAACTGTACTAGCTGCAGCTAATACAATCTGATCTTTTACGCCGACAGAGTGTCCCCGTGTCTCTGTTGGCTGAAGCAGGAGAACCCAGGAGTTTAGGGCGTACCCTGCGCCGCCAGGCCCGTAAGGTTCTGGTTCTTCACATATAGTTATTATAGATAATTGCATTTACTCTTAGAATGATGATGGTTTGGCATGTGGGGGTAGATTTTCAAACATTTTGCTCTGAGTTAGCATCACAAAAGTGACACCAACCTGCACAAAATGTATTTTTTACCAATTTACTTTCCAGTGTGAATCATTTTTGCATTGGAATGTACCCTACAAGTGAAAACGCGAAGCATTGCTTTGCAATTTTTAGCACCAAGGGGGCACTACATTGGTGGTACATGGGCGTTCCCATGCAACCACCCATGCCTTTCGATGCAAAACCCTATTTACAAACAATTGTAGCCAAGGCTTATCGCCAAAAATTAACACCAACTGAAAGAAGGTGTTAAGAGGATAAATATTTCCATTTCTCTTTTCTTTTCCTATTTTACATGCGTGCTGCACTGTGCAGCACACATACAAAGTGGGAGGAGTGTTTGAACTTGAGTATGCATAATATTTTGTACAGGAAGGGTACCCCTCCAGTTCTAAAACCTGTGCTAGACTCAGGCAGGCACCTTAGCACTGTGGCGATAAGGAGTGACCCTGGGGCTTGACCGCTGAAATCAGCACCAGCACTAGGGAGAGGGAAAGAGAGAGCCGCATCTCTGTAGACATGGTGCTCTCCTGCTCCATCCCTGTCACGCAGGGAGTAAGGGTGCCTGCAGTGGCTCATGGTAGCCAATTGTGCCCCAGCACAGGGGAAAGCACAGGGATGTGTCATTTTATTGTAAATATGACTCATCCCGTTGCTTTTAAATGATGCAACTCGGAGGAGCAAAATGGCTTGCGGCGCTGCGCTGTGTCATTTTGTTGTAAATAAGGCCTCATGTGGTGACCCAAGCTCAGATGCCTGCCTTTTGTCTCATTTTGTGGATAGCTTCTTACTTTTATCATTCATTATTCACCACGGCTTAAAGCTTTGCAGCCAAAAGATCCTCTATTTCTACTTATGTAGCTATTTTAAATAACACTAGGTACAAAATTATTCTTAGCCACCTAGTCAAATGTTTGCATTTGACCCTCCCTGGAGTGAGAACATGTGCTTTGGCTGCTACAAGAGAGGCGTTTTATATACGCGTGGCAGGTTACCTTTTACTCTAATTCCAGTTACCCTGGTTGCTAAAGCGTAGAATAGTATATACCTCTAAATGAATATCGACATTTCAAGTTCCTTCAGCACCAATGTCATTCTTTAAAATTATTTTTTTAATATAGTCCGAGATCAGCAAGTTCTCCATTTCAGACTACCAACCTACTATTTTTGCCCAAGCTTAGCTCTTCTTGTTCCAGATATGAGTGTGTTGGACCGTCCTAGATGTGAGGATACTCTACCAAAACTATTCTCGGTTTCATTATGCGTACTCTGTTTTTGAAATAGTTTCACTGTCTAGGATGCTTCATTGACCATTGCTATGATTCTGTAAATGTCACTTTCACATATAGACATCAATTAGTGGTATCCAGGGGCCGCAGCTGCTAGAATGTGTTTTCTTGTTAGTAGCTCTGGCACTGTACTCAAGGGGTCATGAACTCAAGAGCTGGAATGGAAGCTGAACAAGATTCTAACAGCCGGGTTAATGATGTAGCCTACATTCCTTGTCCTTTCCTGCTCCCATTATCAAATAGGAGGCTTCTGATTTCATATGTGTGGGGAAATGAATCATCCTTGTGATGTCATCGGCCAAGAGGTGCATGGTGTCACTTGTGCAACCATTTCCTATTTAATTAATTGAACACCAGTTCTTTTTCTACTATGTTATAGTATGGAGGGAGTCCGTGCCAAAATTTCCGTGTTTTGCCTTTTTTGCTCAGTTCTTTATTTTATACACTTACATTTGTCCATCTTGAACAATTTTAAATCTTTTCTGTAGTGAATTTTCTGTACTATATTTTTTTAATGGTTTCATATAATAAGTTTGACTGCTATTAAAAATAGATTTTTTTTTACTACAATTCTTTTTATTCCTATAACTCACCAAGCCAACAGGATAATGTTTGCAACAAGAGCTTTGGTTCTGCCATACTTTCAATTAAAAATGCATTTATTAATTTGCCTATAACTTTGCCTCTCTTCTGCAGATCTGCGCAAATTTGGGGCCTCATTTACAATATTTTGACGCATGGCAGCAAGTCTTCCTGCTGCAATGCTCCGCGTCAAAATAAAAGGACAAGAATGCGCCGTATCGACAAGAAACAGCGCATTCTTGTTCTCCTCCCCCGCGCCGACGCACAAACAGCAGCCATGTGCCAGCGCAGATACCCTTGTGTCATTTTGCAAGGGTGCATGTGCTGAGGGATAATTGTTTTTGTGCAGGAAGGGACATCTTACTGCACAAAAAAACAACCATTAAAGGCATTTTCCTCTTTGTATGTGTGCTGCAGAATGCAGCATGCATAGAAAGAGTAAAAAAACAAGCATACATTTAAGGATTTCTCCTCGTTGAGCCTCCTTACACCTCTCCTGGGGAGGCGTAGGATTCTGATGCATTCCTGAGTCTACAATGTTGTGAATCTGGGAATGTGTCAAGTTACATGGATTTGCGCCATTCACGCAAAGTTATGATTGAAAGGGAAACATATTTACAAGGTCATGAAAAGTCACGCAGGGTGACTTTACATGGCCTTGTAAATATGGGAAAGCCCATTGCGCTGCCAGTGCATCAATAAAAGTGACGCACTAGTGGCGCAATGGGCTTGTAAATAAGCCCCTTGGTATTTGGTTAGCGCAGACAACTGTAGTCCAGAATGCCCAATTTTATGAACCACTGTGCAGAGATAGAAGAATTAAGAGGGGTGAGTAAAGCAGCGTTTACCATTTGCGCTCCCATTGGTTTTTTTTAGGTCTCGCATACGCAGCGCGCATGCGCTACTTAGGAGGAGACCTCTTGGAATCGATTCACTTTTGAGGCCAAAAACATGCACGCATTGCATTGCTTTCAATGTCGAAGCATGCACGTTTGGCGATTCCCTTGCGGGAGTGAGCTTTGAAACCATCTGTTTGTAATTAACTTTCAAACAGATGGTGCCCTTGCTCGCTCCCGCAAGGGAAATGCTGTGTGTGCTCTCGGCCGCACTTCCCCAACCCTCCGACTTGTTAACCCGCGGGCTACGCCGAGAGTGGTTTTTTTTTCTGTATTTGTTATGCTTGCTGTTTTTTTGTTTTTTTACAGCGTGCGCAAGTTTGTGTTACAGACACTGCAATCTTTCACAAGCATTTTTTTTTGCCGAAGTTTTATATAGCGCAATGGAGGTTTAGTTTGCGGCAGTGTTTGTTAAATTATACACCAAGGAAATGCAAATTGTGTGTCAGCGATGGTTATGCGCAGACCTAGTGTGATGCTCACTGTGCTATTAGACTGACGCTGTACCTTAGTGACAGTGCCTCAAAGAATACCACTGGTCTATGATTGGCTGTGCTCCCCTCTGGAGGGGTTTTGGCCCGGCAGATCAAACCAGACTCTTCCTGTTGCAGTAGAACATCTGCAATCTTTCACAAGCATTTTTTTTTGCCGAAGTTTTATATAGCGCACTGCAGGATTAGTTGTGCGGCATTGTTTGTTAAATTATACGCCAAGGAAATGCAAATTGTGTGTCAGCGATGGTTATGCGCAGACCTAGTGCGATGCTCACTGTGCTATTGTGCTATTAGACTGACGCTGTACCTTAGTGACAGTGCCCCAAAAAACACCACTGGTCTATGATTGGCTGTGCTACCCTCTGGAGAGTTTTTGGCCTGGCAGATCAAAACAGACTCTTCCTGTTGCAGCAGGACATCTGCAATCTTTCACAAGCGTTTATTTCACCGACGTTTTATATAGCGCAATGGAGGATTAGTTGTGCGGCAGTGTTTGTTAAATTATACGCCAAATTAAATGCAAATTGTGTGTCAGCGATGGTTATGCGCAGACCTTGTAACACAAAGTGTTTGTAAACCCCCTTTTGGAGCTTCTTCTAACTAAATAAAAATAAAAAGCCACAACGCGTCTCTTCTTTCCCTCCCCTGCCTCCTGCGCTCTTGAGGACTCCAATGCATTTGCCTGGCACCTCACAGCAGAGCACAGGCTGATGCAGGCAAGATGTGCCCCAACCCCCGCTCCGCTGTAGCCAGCAACAGACCCCGCACCCTCCACTCCGAGCTTTCGAAAGCATTGTATAAGGCACTGTGTTCTCCGTCTTTTCTCCTGCACAGACCAGCACCATGTGTCCAATGGCGCACAAAAGACCTGCCAATAATGACGCTCTGGCAATCTGGTATATCCTTTCTGGCAATGCCTTCAGTGGCTGTTTAGCTTTGCTTTAATATGGCTGGGAGAACCATTTAATATATGTAAGGACATTATTAATATATACAAGTCATATTTTTTTCTCCTATTACAAAAACGTTCTGACGTCAGAAAATGCATGTACTAAGAGTAGTGCCGTATCAGCGCTCTCATCGGTCAGCCAGCACAAACCAGAGTGCATGATTCATTCACAAGCTATGATAGAATGAACGACCGCCTAAATGCTGTCTATCCGGAAGAAGCGGGAAAACTAGGATTGACAAAGTCAATAGTTCTGGCTTGCTTTTTTTGTCAGTGCGTGTGAGTATGTCTGTGCGTGGTCATGCATGCGTGTGTACATGTGTTATAGTGTGCATGTGTTTATCTCTGTTTTTGTACGACTGGAGCAGTGTATATCTGTCTGTGCATGTTTTTGTGTGTCTGTGGATTTATGTGTGAGTGTGTGTACTTGTAGGTATGTTCGCATACGCTACCTGTGTGTGGGCGCACGCCTGTTTGTTTGTGTGACAGTATATGTTTGCGTGTGTATATCTATACGTATATGTATAAATCAGTGCATGTGTGCCTCGCTTGTTTGTGTGTCTCTGCATGTCTTAGTATGTGTCTGTATGTGTCTGTCAGTGTGTAATGTGTGTGCGTGTTTCAACTACATAGACAACACAAAAACACCGTTAGACACCGGTTAAAATTTAGCCTGTAAATGCGTATGTGGGCGCTGCCAGGAGTGCCTGATTTTTTCATATTACCTTTGTTTTTTAGAAATTTTATAGTGCACGGACACGCTTGACTAGGACGAATGAGTACATGGGCCTGCAAACAGAAATTAATTTTAGTATTTGAAGTGCCGATTAAGTTTTGTTTTTAGCAACAATCAAATGAGTTTTGCTCGGGCAGCTCACCATATTAACTTCTATTTTTAGCTGTGTAAACTCAAAAACGGCTGGCTCGCAGTTTGTAAACGTTTTGTAATAAAAGAATTGCCTTTACAAAAGCTACTGCCTTTGCTTAAACTCGTATCCTCTTTGTAATAAATTTACATTTGGTGCTTGTTTTCGCTATCCTTCTTTGGGATGTTTTTATGACCACCTTTTTATTACTTGTGGACACATGTCCCTAGTCTGCAGACTTGTTAAAACAGATAAGGCCGTGCAATGGCTCCAGGGCAGTCTCTCCTTAGTTGCACTACAACACCATTCCCCCCCCCCCACGTCGACACCCACCTCGCCTTAGGCTGTTTCTAGGCAGTTAGACGAGGTGTTTGTAAACAAGGCCATGTCTACTCCACCTTACTAAACCAGAAACAACAAGCATTTGCAATGCATTAGGTCTCGCATTTTCGAGAGTTTAAGCTATTGGCATTATAACTGACAATGCCTTTTATTCATCTTTTTAGAAATGTTGCACATAAATAAAAGGCATTGTTATTTACAATGGCAATAGCTTCAACTCTCAATCTCGGAGAGGTAGTGGGGGCGGGCAAGTTGGAGGGGTGAGAGGGTGTTGGGCACGGCATTCAGTACTCAATAAAAATAAAGAAAGAAAGATGGCAGCTGGTATAGTTAAAGCGGACCGCCATGTCAAAGGAAAGAAGCGCGGCCGCTATATATTGCAGGAAGAACTGTAGTAAGAGATTTGAGGCCATAGTCATCTTGGAATCAGGACAAGATTAATTCAAAAGGGGCTTGCATCACAAAGCACCCATATACTCAATGAGTGTTGGCTCACAGAAGATTAAAAGAAAACGTGTCCTACTGAATACATCTAAAATCTAAAAGGCCCTCCCAAGCTGTCACTATGACTTACAGTCTACCAGATTCCACCTTCATAAAATCCAGATAAAACATCCTCCCACTCTGGGATTTGAAACTCATGGTTGAAGCCATTGTAATTTCAACCTTTCTTAGTGGCCGCCCCCCAAAAAACGCATCCCCATTAACATGTGTTCTTCATGCTGCTTCTCTTTCAATGTACGGAACATGGGTGCATACTGCCTACATCCAACCTCAAAACTTCACTAGTGCTACAAAAATAATTAGCAAAAAAAACACAAATATATTGAAAACAAAATAAAACTTAATGGACATTCTTTTCAGGTCGGTGAGAAATATAATTGATATCACATTTTAGGGGGAGTGCAGTGAAAACGTTACACTTCGACCAACTTCCAGAGATTGCTGGAGAATGACAAGCTTGGAGGCACAGAGGTATATGTACAACGTGAAACTCAAATCTCTGTACACGTTGGTGACAGTAAAACAAATCGCACAAAGAACATAGAAAATATAGCGAAGCAAGATGGAGATCCAAAAACGATGCTGCTAGCCACTGATAGCCCCAGTAGTTTAAGGCTCACATGTATGCTGAATGTGTTTCCTGTAATTAACCCCCCAGAGTGCTGGCAGCGAGGAGCAGTAAAATGACCAGGAGGCTGTAATGAAAACCACATGTTCAGGCTACAGGTCGCCCCTCCCAAAACAGCAGCACCCCTAGAGACTAGAGCACGTTATTGTGGGCAAAAACGTCGGGCCAGTCCCATTCACTAGCCGGGCATTTCAATTGAACAGCAATTACTACCGACAGCCGGCAATGCAATGTGTTATAGACCATGTACAAGCTGGTATAGACCATGTACACAGTGCACGAGTGAACCCCGTACAGCTCCCGGTATCCTTTACCCTGCTGAAGTACGTGGGGGGAGGGGGCGTGAGAGTGGGGTCACGCTGCAGCTAAGACTGGGTGTTTTCTTTAGGCTGAATGTTTTAAACGCCCCAAAGCTGCTCTGCACGACTAGGTGATGCAGTTCACCGTCTGCTGAGCCCTGCCCGCTGTCGGGGCCGGAGGCGACAACACGGACACCTACAAGCCTCCGCCAGGTTTGGGCTAAAAGGAATCGACGCCCCCTTAGTAGCAAGCAATGAAGTCCAAGTAGACAGTAGCGCTTTTGAAAAGCACAGCGCTCTAGAAAAATGTAAACCAAAGTTAAAGTACACAATACAAAAACGCAAGCCTACTAATGCAACCTTTTAAAAATTCGCCACACAACCTACGTGCCTCGAAATGCATACAAAAAATGTAAACGAAAGTTAACGTGAACAATACAAAAATGCATGAAATAGTAAAAGAGTTAACTTGAACAATAGAAAGACGCATGCAATAGTAAAAGAAACAAGCAGGAAGTGGGACAAGGGAGGGGGTAGGGCACGTCACGCCCTTAAGGGGAGAGAGGCACGCAGGCTGGCAAATGGTGTGCACTTTCGCGGCCGCTTTGATGTCCTCAGTGGCCGCGCGGCTCACTGAGGACATCAAAGCGGCCGCGAAAGTGATCAGGCAGGCTGCCAAATTGTGCGCGCGCCCGGCGCACATGCACTGTATTTGGAGGCCTGAAAAGCACTAGTTTGCACTTCCAGATCCCCCGTTTACAAAAGCTCTTGCGAGAGCAGCGCTAAAGCGCTGGCTCAGGCGAGACCTAAAAACCTCAGCACTTATGGTAGCGCCTTAATAGCCATACTGGTGTTTGCCGGACTGCTTTTCATCAAAAAGCATCTACAAATGCCATATACCAAGACAGCGGGCGGTTTATAAATGGGCTTTTTAAATAAAAGTTTCCCTTCACTGCCTTCTTTCACACCCGTCCTGTTTGGATTGGTCAGGGCTACAATACAGACGTGGGTGGGCCTACTGAAATGTAAAAAAAACATTGTTGGTTACGCACGAGAGCACCTGCTTCTCACTGGCATATGACTGCAAATGTACAGCTAGGTCAAATACAGTTTAGAACAGATGGCCTTTTAATTCAGTATTCAGTTCAAACTAAAATAATGCGGCGTTAAAAAGCCCAAAATGTTGGTACTTGGCAACATGATCAAAGTGCGCACTCGCCAGTTACCTAAGTGTGCAAACGAAAAGTTTTAAAATAATCTGAGGGTACACCACTGTACAGCGTGCATATTACAGACGAATTCCAACAGTGAACACTGTACTCGCTCACATATCCTACCAGCTGTAAAAATGCATTACCTTATTAGAAATAACTGTATGCAGGGCATTACTTAAGATTACATGTGCTTTCTGTCTAGCTGAAACAACGTTACAAAACTTTATTGCAGCCTTATTTTTAACGTGGCATTCGAACTTTGAAACTATAACACAAATCCTTCCATTGTGCATTACTGTTACTGCTACCACATCCCCCCTCAAACAGCATACCTTATTTAAGCAACAGGTCGCCTTATCCTGCAGAGCGATTCCTTCAATGAAAATGCCTACAGACAAATTAACACTCAAACATCTACATTTTGTTAACATCCACCTAGCCATCTGTAGGTTACTGGTGCCACCTAAATTAACATAAGAAACTGGGTGAAAGAACGCAACAATTGACAGGATCAACCGACTGCCATCTAAACAAACTAGCATTTGCAATGCAATAGATCTCGCATTTGCGAGAGTTTGAGCTATTAGCATTGTAAATGACAGTGCCTTTTATTTATGTTTAAAAAAAAAAAAACTTAAATAAAAATCATTGTCATTTACAATGCCAATTGCTCAAACTCGTATAAATGCGAGACCTATTGCATTGCAAATGCTTCTTTATTGTGTGGAGCACCAGAGAGTTTTCCGATTAGCTCCGAGCAGTGCGCATCAGTGCTTTTTAAAAAGCTTTCACAACAATTAAAAAAAACACAGAAAAACAAGGGAGGAATGTTGGGTAGTAAAGCAGGATAGAGGGTAGGGTGGGGTGGCAGGCGGTGGGAAAGCAAGCAGAAACAGCTGGCAGGAGGCACGGGGGGCAAAGAGAACCAACACAAGACACGGAACTTGGTTGCTGATAAAGTAAAACAAAGAGTCTGGAATAGGGTGACCCATTTCAGAAAATCCAACTAGGTTAACCAAGGGCGGCAGCGACTAGAAAGGCCATAAATTTCATTAGCAGATAACAACCAAAAGTGAAGCGAAAGCACGTGACCAACGAGAAATGCAGCTATTAAGCCCCTGTATGTGGAGAGTGGCACACTGCACAAATGCCCTATAGCATACCATATATATTAGCTGCAGTTTTTTATGTTTTAATATGTTTTGTTCATTAGCGTACCGGGAAACACGGGGTGAAAAGAAGCCCCTGTCTGGAGAGATCGGCGCGCTGCACAACGGCCCTATAGCCAAGCATTGGCATAGCCAATAGGTCTCTCCTTTGGGACCCTAGAAGTGTTTAGGCAATTTGATTTCCGGGTTAATTTCAGGCCCTTTGCCGCAGTTACACAAGGAAGAAAAGCCCACAAAAACTGCAGCATTAAGTCATGTAGGACATCATGATGAGTGCCACAATGTTATTTATTGTTTTAGAAACACATAAAAAAAAGAAGAAAAGAAAAAATTGTGCAGATCTCGTTCTGCCTGGACTGCTCTATCCAGCGCTCAGGAAATGTATGGGTGAATGTAGAGGACTTTAGTTCTCGCAAAGAACTTACCAGCGTTTTAACAATCTGCATTAGATTACACGCGACCCCGGGAGAAGGGTTGGTCGCACTGGACACCAGGTAGTGACTGCTTCACACACAGCTGGAAGGCATGTATATAAATCGTAGAAATAAATACGGCCATTTGGTTGTAATAGCCAAGTGTGGTAGATGCCAAAGCAGCCAACAGAGCGGCCTCGGATCTACCCTGCACCCTCCAGCAAAACCTGCTCTGTTTGTGGCCTGCCTGCTTGCGGGGGATCTTTGGTAGTAGAGAGATGTGAAAGAGGCTGCGGGTGGCGGGCCGGGGTTTTGTGGTGGTGTTAAGAGGGGGAAGAGGCTGTGGGTGGCATGCTGGGGATTTGTGGTGGTGTGGAGAGGGGGAAGAGGCTGCGGGTGGCATGCTGGGGGATCTTTGGTAGTAGAGAGATGTGAAAGAGGCTGCGGGTGGCGGTCCGGGGTTTTGTGGAGGTGGGGAGAGGTGGAAGAGGCTGCGGGCTGGGGTTTTGTGGTGGTGTGAAGAGGGGGAAGAGGCTGCGGGTGGCGTGCTGGGGATTTCTGGTGGTGTGGAGAGGGGGAAGAGGCTGCGGGTGGCATGCTTGGGGATCTTTGGTAGTAGAGAGATGTGAAAGAGGCTGTGGGTGGCGGGCCAGGGTTTTGTGGAGGTGGGGAGAGGTGGAAGAGGCTGCGGGCCGGGGTTTTGTGGTGGTGTGAAGAGGGGGAAGAGGCTGCGGGTGGCGTGCTGGGGATTTCTGGTGGTGTGGAGAGGGGGAAGAGGCTGCGGGTGGCGTGCTGGGGGATCTTTGGTAGTAGAGAGATGTGAAAGAGGCTGCGGGTGGTGTGCCTGGGTTTTGTGGTGGTGTGAAGAGGGGGAAGAGGCTGTGGGTGGCGTGCTTGGGATTTGTGGTGGTGTGGAGAGGGGGAAGAGGCTGCGGGTGGAGTGTGGGATTTGTGGCATTGGGGAGAGGTGGAAGAGGCTGCAGGTGGCATGCTGTAAATTTGTGGCGGTGGGGAGAGGTGGAATAAGCTGCGGGTGGAGTGCTGGGGATTTGTGGCGGTGGAGCGAGGTGAAAGTGGCTGCGGGTGGTGTGCTGGGGATTTGTGGCAGTGGAGCGAAGTGAAAAAGTCTGCTGGTGGTGTGCTGGGGATTTGCTACGTGGGGAGAGGTGGAAGAGGCAGCGGGTGGCATGCTGGAGATTGTGGTGGTGGAGAGAAGTTAAAGAGGCTGCGGGTGCGTGCTGTAAATTTGTGGCGGTGGGTAGACGTAGAACAGACTGCGTGCGCCATGCTGAAATAAAGAAAGGTGTGCATGATATGTCATGAAGCACATTCCTGGTAACTGAAAATACACAGAAATAGAACTGCAGGTAGTCACGCTGCTGTGAGGTGCATGGGTGCCGTGCATAATTACAAAAAGAGGCTGCATGCACCATGCTGAAATTAAGAAAGGTGCGCATGCTGTGTCATGATGCGCATTGCTTTAACTAACATTAAACAGTAAAAGAAAGGCAAGTAGTGATGCTGCTGTGCGGTGCCCGGGTGCCGTGCATAATAACAAAATTTAATTAAAACCAGCTTCATCCACCGTAACAATAACACGGAGCCAAACAAGGCAGAAGATGTATGTGTCATTCTTTCTGCCAGTGAACGAGACAGCTGATCTCCTAAGCAATTCCTCAAGACAGGCGAGTGAGAGCTGAGTACGTGAGCGAGCGCCCGACGCGCGAAAGTGAAAGCAAGCGCGCGCGCTTGGCGGGGGCGGAGGAGCGCATTCCAGGCGGGGGAGTGGACCCTTTGAAGTATGATGCCGAGGGTGCCAGTGGGCTGAAGCGCTTCCCCAAACGGATTGCATGGCGGCACAATGCACGTGATTGTGCTCGTGCTCGCCATGCAATCCACTTTTGGGAGCACTTTGAAATGCCCCTCTTACTAGAGTCTCGCATAGCGATTGCGTAAACGCAATAGTAGGCGAGACCTAAAAACATTGCTCGTAACACTCCACTGTTAATGTTTTCGCTACTTTCCCATTCACACCACGACTGGCTCCATCTTATCTGAACATAATTTGCAATGGTACACTTGATTCTTTGTTAGCATTGAAGTACCTGCTTTACATTTTATTGCCTTTTCCCTTATTTAAACTCACAAAAAAACACTGTTCAAAACAGTTCCTCTTTTATGCTCCCAGAGACATATCTATGCTCCTAGAGACATATCGTGGCACACATGCTGTTTCCAGTGTTCGTTTTTGGGTAAGTAGAAATCAATAAACAATATTTACATAGTATGCCATTGCGTCCTTTTTAAATTTTGCGTGAACAAAATGTATTCTTTGTTTAGATACTGAAATAACTTCTTTTGACAACACTTCTATACCAGTTACAGTGCAAATTCGTTAAGAGCGTACTATCGAAAAACATTTACATTTGGTAAGTACATTAAGAAATTTTTAAATTAAATAATGTTACTTGTTTAGTTATTTTACTTTTTTCCGGCATTGCACGTTTGCGTGTTTTATTTCTCATACAAAAAACTATCCACCTATTAAGGCAAACAAAAAGGAAAAACTAAGCGCTCCTAGCAGCGCCCCTACAGTCATTCAGGGGCTTTATTTTAAGCGGTGTCTAACGGAACGCTTATCTGCAAAACGCATTTAAACATGCAAATTTACTACTAAAATATATACCCTGCTATACCATGCTATACCATGCAATGTTTACTAAATAACATTTCAAAGTCAAAGCTTTTGATCTCTTTGCTGTTTACACTGTGAAATAATACTGTCTCGCACAGACCCCGTATTTCTATAAACCCTAGCGTTTTTGCTCATCTAACCTTCCAATATTTCAGCTAAAGGGAGTCCCTCATAACAAAAATTTGTTTACCTCATTCTCAAGCTGGGATCCTTTCACCGGTCACTCGTGCAGCTCACTCACAGCACAGACTAAGTCAGTTTTAATTATTTCTGTCTCTGATCTGTGCTTCCCACTCCCTTCATTCATTCCACTCTATCTGTTTCTAAAATGTGGTGCTTTCATGGCTCGCTTGGGCAGCTTAGTCGCAGCACACACTAAATCTGCTTTAATGTTCTCTCTCTCTCTTCTCTGATTCTGTTTCTCACTCTCTCCACTCGATAACTTACAAAATCCTACCTTTAAATTAAAATAACAGTATTACTTTATTTTCCCATTTCTTTTGCTGTATACATAATAACAAACAATATTTACATAGTATGCCAATGAGTCCTTTTTAAAGTTTACGTTAACAAAATGTATTCTTTGTTTAGGTACGAAAATAACTTCTTTTAAAAACACTTCTTCTATACCGGTTACAGTGTAAAATCATTAACAGCGTCAAAAACCTTTACCTCTGGTAAGTACATTAACAAAATATTTTATAAAATTATGTTACTTCTTTAGTTATTTTACTTTTTACTTGTAACACAAAAGTGGCGATTCCGATCCGGGTAAAAATTTTTGCGTACGACTCGTATCCGTATATTTTCACGTACGAATCGTACAAGTACCGTACAAACTGCGAAGTACAATTCGTACGTGAAAAATACATACGAATTGCGTCGGGAAAATGGTCCGAGAGGGAGCCATAAATTTTTACGTCCGAATAGCGTCAGGAAAAGTGAGCCGGACATTTTTACGTGCAAATCGGAAAACAGAAGTCTGAGCGCGCAAGTACGATCCGTACCGCCCGTCCGAATACACAACCGCATGTAAAAGGCCCCGTACAGAGCTAACGCTGTAGCACACATGTACACGGGTAAACTTGTGCCCGGATACGAGTCGTACAGCCCCCCTCCGCACCGTACCCCAACACCGTAGCACAGCCCCGCACCTGTACGCGCTGGACCCCAGGCCCGTCTCCCAGCCCCGTACCCCAGGACTGTACCCCAGCCCCCCACCTGTATGCGCCGCACCCCAGGCCCGTCTCCCAGCCCCGTACCTGTACGCACCGTACCCCAACACCGTAGCCCAGCCCCGTACCTGTACACACCGTACCCCAACACCGTAGCCCAGCCCCGTACCTGTACGCACCGTACCCCAGCACCGTACCCCAACACCGTAGCCCAGCCCCGTACCTGTATGCACCGTACCCCAACACCGTAGCCCAGCCCCGTACCTGTACGCACCGTACCCCAACACCGTAGCACATCCCCGCACCAGTACGCACCGTACCCCAACACCATAGCACAGCCCCGCACCTGTACGCACCATACCCCAACACCGTAGCACAGCCCTGCACCTGTACGCACCATACCCCAACACCCTAGCACATCCCCGCACCTGTACGCACCATACCCCAACACCGTAGCACAGCCCCACACCTGTACGCACTGTACCCCAACACCGTAGCACATCCCCGCACCAGTACGCACCGTACCCCAACACCGTAGCACATCCCCGCACCTGTACGCACTGTACCCCAACACCGTAGCACAGCACCGCACCTGTATGCACCGTACCCCAACACTGTAGCACAGCCCCCCACCTGTATGCGACGCACCCCAGGCTCGTACCCCAGCCCCGTACCTGTACGCACCGTACCCCAACACCGTACCCCAGCACCCTCAGTCAGCATCGCGAATGTACGGACCTTACCTACGCGAAAAATACTCGTACAGAACCAGGACACTGTAAAACAGCACAAGGAGGGTCAATTCGACTCGCACAACACCACAAAACACATCAACATGAAAAAATACATCTCCATGACTGACCTGGCACATCCAAACAGGCAAACAGAGGCCCAAATCACAACCACCTCTTATAACACACCCACCACAAATTCAAACCCAGCCACACCCACAAATGGACCAATAAAAAGGGCCCACACACACAACCCATGAGCCTTGGCAACAGACCCACTGCTGACAGACCCCACAGACAAACAACTGCACCTTACTTACACCTTAACTACACCTTAACTTACATACCTTCACACAACCTCATTCACAAACACCCCATCTTCACATTCACACACACACCGTCACATTCACACCCACACACCCACAACCATCCACACCCACACCCCACACCATGCCCACAGACAAGAATCCAAAGTTCACAAGGGCGGAGCTGGACCTCCTCATCAACGAAGTCATCAGAGGCGAGCCACAGCTGTTTGGAACATTGGTCAGACAGACCAGCATAGACCAAAAAACAAGCCTGTGGCAGAGGATTGTCGATAAGGTGAATGCTGTTGCGCCCATCCAAAGGACCAGGCATGAATGCCAAGCCAGGTGGTACGATCTGCGAAGGGCAGTCAAGAGGAAAATGAACGAGGAATACGCCCAGAGTAACATCACTGGAGGCGGGCTGCCCCGCAGACCCGTACATTACCATCCCTGGGAGGAGAAGGTGATGGCCATGCTTCCGCCGGTGGGAGTACACGGAGTTGAAGGAGTCGCAGAGCCTGGTGAGTACACAAACAACTCACGTAACATGGGGGGAATGCCATCCACACCACAAATACACAAAATGCACGCAACTTCCCCCAAGCCCTCACCGCACACAACCACACTCAAAAACCACGCTCATGCCACTAACGCCTCCATGCCCCATTCACAAATAAAGGCAATGCCATGTCCCAGGTCACACCAACCACAAACCCAAGACTGGATGTCCGGGATGCTGGGAGGGTGGGGCTCACACAACACATTGTGCAACTCCGAAGCAGACACCAATGCCCTCAGCCCATATGGCCTAGGTACATACCCATGCACCATGCCCAATGCACAGGGACTGGCAAAGTACTGACAAGGTAGCTGACACTTGGCCCTGCTGTATGCAGCACAAGGCCTTCCTGTTACCACTGTACACTCAAACACCAACTACACAAGCTCAGATATCTAGCACAGGCACTCAAACTCACTGTCATGCAGCATGCACCAGGAGGGGACAGACACATCACCTGGGAGACCCAATGACAAATCACACTACACCCAACAGCAGGCCCGGTCACACACCCCCCCTCACATAAGCACACACCCCCGGGGCAGCCATCGGATTTACCCACTCTCACAATGGACATGTGACACAACAAGACCAATCCATCGCCAAATAAGCATCCGAGCCAAAATTCTACTGGTCAAACACTCAGGAGAGGGGAATAACCTTTACAACGCAACTTTTACAACGCACTACCATTACAACGCATTTTTTACAACGCATAATCCATTACAACGCATGACATTACAACGCATGACACTACAACGCATTTTTAAAAACTACCTTTACAACGCATTCCATTACAACGCATACTACCATAACAACGCATACCATTACAACGCATAATATTACACTATACTATCCAACACTTACCCTACTGATGCACCCCCTGGAGTTAGAATAGTAATTTTTACCCCTATACTATCCAACACTTACCCTACTGATGCACCCCCTGGAGTTAGAATAGTAATTTTTACCCCTATACTATCCAACACTTACCCTACTGATGCACCCCCTGGAGTTAGAATAGTAATTTTTACCCCTATACTATCCAACACTTACCCTACTGATGCACCCCCTGGAGTTAGAATAGTAATTTTTACCCCTATACTATCCAACACTTACCCTACTGATGCACCCCCTGGAGTTAGAATAGTAATTTTTACCCCTATACTATCCAACACTTACCCTACTGATGCACCCCCTGGAGTTAGAATAGTAATTTTTACCCCTATACTATCCAACACTTACCCTACTGTTGCACCCCCTGGAGTTAGAATAGTAATTTTTACCCCTATACTATCCAACACTTACCCTACTGATGCACCCCCTGGAGTTAGAATAGTAATTTTTACCCCTATACTATCCAACACTTACCCTACTGTTGCACCCCCTGGAGTTAGAATAGTAATTTTTACCCCTATACTATCCAACACTTACCCTACTGTTGCACCCCCTGGAGTTAGAATAGTAATTTTTACCCCTACACTATCCAACACTTACCCTACTGTTGCACCCCCTGGAGTTAGAATAGTAATTTTTACCCCTACACTATCCAACACTTACCCTACTGTTGCACCCCCTGGAGTTAGAATAGTAATTTTTACCCCTATACTATCCAACACTTACCCTACTGTTGCACCCCCTGGAGTTAGAATAGTAATTTTTACCCCTATACTATCTAATACTTACCTTAAATGTAATTTAATATTATGCGTTGTAATGGTATGCGTTGTAAAGGTAGTATGCGTTGTAATGGTAATGCGTTGCAAAGGTATTTTTTTAAAATGCGTTGTAGTGTCATGCGTTGTAATGTCATGCGTTGTAATGGATTATGCGTTGTAAAAAATGCGTTGTAAGTGCATGCGTTGTAAAAGTGTGCGTTGTAACGTCATACATCCCTCAGGAGAACATACCAATCTGTCCCCCGCAACATACCCATCCCCAAGTGTACATTGAGAGGAATGCTAGGCACATCCAACTACCTGGAGGATCTGTGACAACTTGAATATGTATGAAACATGGATGTGGCATGAAACAGCATTAACATTGTCTCTCTCTCACACACAGGGCAACGTCATCGACCTCCCCCCAACAATGGGGGGGAACAATCACAGTCCCAGGCTCAGCGTGAAGATGATCTCACCGGCAGCGACGACTCTCACCACTCCATGGATGACCCCGACCAACCTGGCCCCTCTGGTGCCCAAGCCCCTGCAGCACCTGCATCAGGTACATCTGTGCCAACCCCCACCCCCATTCCTGCCACATCCCAGGAGACACCCAGGAGCCCTGCTCGCACTGAACAACACAGCCAGTCTGACCAGGAGGGACAAGGTTCTCCGGGGCACCCAGGAGGAGGCAGACAACCCCGCTAATGCCATCCCTCAGGGGTCCCGTAGACCCGATGTTCCCACAACGGCATGCCAGGCTCGTGTGGGCAGGGGTGGTGGGGGTGGAGGCAGGCGGAGGCGAGAACCTGACCAGGCAGCTAAGGGAACCGGTATGTCACACATACGCCACATCCTGGACACATACCGGCGTGACACCAGGGGCATCAGCCAGGTAGTGTCGAGCCTCACAGAGATGAAGGGGACCCTCGACCAGATGAAGAACCTGCAGGCCGAGCAACATGCCAGTCAACGACAACACCAAGGACGGATGGAGGCAAGACTGGCTGAGCTCCTGGCGGTGCAAATGGACATGAGCCGTTCACTCCGTCGGATCGCCGACAACATGGGCAACCCTCCCTGTGCCACCAGGCGAAGACCACCACCAGCCACAGGGAGGGAGGAGGAGGAGGATTCGTCCGACGGAGCATCACAGACATCGTCAAGGCCTGCATCTGAGGGTCCCCCCAGGAAGGTGGGTCGTCCACGGAAAAGACCGTGAGAGTCAGCGCACCATCCACATCTCTCAGGTCACCTGGCCTGGCACCTGGCCCTCTGGCACGACAGCAGCACCTCATCCAATGACATTCTCTGCCACGTGGACTTGCTGGTCACAGTCTGACCAATGATGACCAACACTGTGGTCTGGACTCTGATGACTTCCAAAGCAAAGGATCCCATCTCCCCCTGTGAACTTTGGATTCTATGCACCCGGTAGAGCACCTTAGTTTATTTACCAAAACACATACTCCACCCTAAATAAAAATCTTTCTTTTTTCATGAGATGTTGCTGTCATTTTGCATTAGTCCACAACATATGTGTGTGTAAATGTCAAACTATGCCTGAGTGTTGAACTAACTCCAGCCATCCATACCCTGGGATCTGAGTCTGGTACAGGACACACATGGGTCACAATTTATCAGTCAATGCAGACATGGAGCACAATACTCACCTGTGATGGCCTCAAGCTGCTGAGGGGTTGCTTGCAATACTGTGCGGACAGATCTATTTGGAAGAGTATCATTAAGGGGTAGAGGTCATGCCTCATTTGGAGGTTCCCGGGGAGGGAGTCCCAGGTATGTGTTCCCAGGTGGGAGAACTATGTCCTGCATGCTGGAGTACGGTGGATCTGAAGAATGGTGGCCAGGTCAAGGTTGGATGCACCGAGATGGCACTACGGGGTCTCGGATGACAGTGGTACAAGGTTGGTGTTGGGCCGGGGTTGTGGCCTGCCTCCTGAGTGTGGGTGGGGAGTCTGAAGGTCATCCTGCAGCACACAGTGATCCATTGCAGCTATCTCTGCTGGACGGTGATGTGGCTGGGGTGCGGGATGTTGCAGCTGAGGTGTGGAGATGCAGCCTGGATGTGGACAAGTGTCCTGGGAGTTTGGATGTGGCTGCCCCGTAGAGGGCAGGGCAGTATTTGACACGGATGTTGTCGTGGACCTGGGGGAAGGTCCGTCTTTCCTTGGAGTGGATATATCTGGAGAACATGTGCATAATGCAGAGGGTGTTGCAGTCTGAGGCACAGATGCTGGTGATTACCATAGCAAATGTGAGCAAGCAATCCATGATGCACACCATCTTGTGTGCATGGACACTGGGTTCTTGTGCAGGGCTTCTGCGGGTGGGACACAAGCAGTTGACCCAGCTGTAAGGGGACAATCCTCAGATGTTGACCTCAGTCCTGTACAAGTCCAGCCTCAGGTGGCTGCTGTTCTGCCATTCATCAATGGATCTCATGCAATCTAGAATATTGGAACTGGCAATGTCTGCGTCCTTGGTGAGGGTGAGGAGCACCTGGCTGTCAACGGCATACGAGTTGATGATGAGGTTGTGTGCGCATGTGATGGTGGAGAGGGGGGCCCTGGACACATTGTAGATTGACACGCTGAGAGATGATACCTGTGCCATGTGCCTCACAACGACAGCATACTACATGCAGAAGCCTTGAGTCCCACTCCCATGGCCTTGCCGGGGTACAGAGCCGGTGGGGAGTAGGAGGGACATGACCTGGTGGGTGTGACAGGGCCTGGAAGGCGTGGCAGCGCTGTGTAGGCAGTCGGAGTTGCACACTCATCATGCAAAGGTGTTGTGTGTGTGCTTAGTGTATGCCTGAGAGCTGGCGGCAGATGTGTGAATGGATATTGCTTGGAGGGTGGCTGCAACATCAGACTGTAGTGTGATGTGGGTCATGCAAGGACATGAGGGTCGTGCAATGTGCATGTTGCATGTGCAGACGGTCCAGCCTTTGGCACCGCGTGGCCGCAACTGTGGCACAGACAAGCTGATGACAGCCAAATGAATGGGTTGATGGAGGAAGGGAGGACCATCTTTGATGTGTGTGTATTGCCAAATCAGGAAACTTTGTGTGCCCTTGCTGCAGTGGCTGCAACAGCAGGCGGCATGTCCTGGGAACTATGCCACAATTTCCACACACAGACTAGGATGTCAGAAAGGACTACTGCAACAGGTGTATGTCAAGGAAGGAGTGACCGGTTTTCAATGGCACACCCAGAGACAAAGGATGCACAATCCCCAAAGATGACTGACACCGGATCATGAAACTGAAGGCCAAGCTGCGCACAGGAAACACACCCCAGAAGGTGTTGAAGGCCCGTTGTTGGGACCAACATACCAAAACACATACACAGCCATGGACTTCATGCACATTAGAGAATCAAATACATGTAGAACAGCATGCAGGTTGCTAATCTACACATAGACTCATATGCACAATCCTTGACAACCATGCCAGAGATGGTGCATGCACAGTGGCAAGAGACCTGCATTGACGGAGATGAGGCACCTTGGAGGCTGAGGAACACCTTTATTACTCAGGCTCACACCTATGGAAATGCATCAATATTAACAGACTCACAGGTCATTTGGATTAACATGTGGGACCTACACTGGACACCCCCTTCGCACCACAGATGCTGTAAATCCATGGGAGTGGCACACAAGTGAAGGGGGTGAGCCAAACATCCCCTGCTGCACACGGAGAGGCTGCAATTTCCCATTGAGCCTCTTATGGGGATGTCCCGCAATATGTCCACCCGTAGCCTCCCGTATGTTTGCGAGGGAAGTTGAACACACATTGATGCCTTCATCAAAAACCCCAATCCCATAACAGATGACTGTCACGAAGTGTGACTATCAATTCATGTGAGTCATGCTACATGTCATGTGCCCCATGGTGAGTTGACATGTATGCATAGTAACAAAACCTGCACAGGAGCAGTGCCCACACATTACAAACAACTACCACACCCAAATGCCTTGCTGCAATCCTTACCCAAAGGAGACTTTTCACCATGTCCGTGCATGTAACGCTGATTCAGCACACGTTGCATTACTCATGAGGAATAGCAGGAGCACAACGATGCCACGAGCAGACAGCATGCGCAACTCCTGGGGATGAGAGACACACAAGAAGTCAGGAAAAACATAGTCATCCTCATGCATGGTCATGTACTCTACATGAATAAGGTTGACACCATGCTAGTTGTCAATTGAGTGTGTCAGCTAAAATGTGTGGAATGACATCAGCACTCGAGTGACACATCAGCACACACCTCAAAGTCACTTAGCATACAGTCAGCTGGACACACACATTGCAACACATGCCACACAAGGCTCCAAGCGTGCACACTCAGACCCATGGACTCACCATTATGAGAAGTTGCCTATGAGCTGACTCCGGATGTCCTGCTCCTCCTCCGCCTCCTCCTCCTCACTTGCCTCATGACCAAGGCCGTCATCCTCCACGGGTGGATGTTCCTGCTCATCGGGATCCAGGATGAGTGGCACAGCTTTCTCCACTGCCATGTTGTGCAGCATGCAGCGCACGAGGAAGATTTTGCAGACCTTCACCACTGCATATGGTAGGGACCCGCCGGTCTTGTGGAGGCAACGGAATCGGCTCTTCAGGAGGCCAAACGTCCTCTCAATCACTTGCCTGGTCTGCCAATGGGCGTTGTTGTAACGGTGATCTGCAGCTGTTCTCGGGTTGCGGAGAGGCGACACCAGCCATGGCATGTTGGGATAGCCAGAGTCCCCTACATGGAAACATCATGTAAAGAAGTGGGTCAGGAGATGCTGTCACATACTAAGATACCGCTGAATACTGGACAAACAGAGTCTACCCACCAACAAGACATGCTCGTTCATTGTGCAGCTGCAGCATCATTTCTGGCACCCTGCTACGTCTCATGATGTAGGCATCGTGTGCTGACCCTGGAAAACGGGCACAGACATGGGAAATCAGCATGTTAGCAAGACACACCACAAGGGCATTAATGGAGTGATAATGTTTTCTGTTTCTATAGGCTACCTCCTGTGCCTGTGGTGCTACCAAAGCCACATGTGTCCTATCAATGGACCCAATTACATAGGGCATCCCTCCAAGGGCATAGAACTCCCCCTTGATACCTGTCAACTGCGCACAAGTTGGAAAAGGGATGAATTCATCCAGGTGCTCCAACATGGCTTCTAAAACATCAAGCAGGACACGGCTGAACATGGTCTGGGACATGCCACCCACATCAGCTATGGTGAATTGAAACGTACCGGTGGCAAAGAAATGTAGGGCTGACATCACCTTCATCTTGGGGGTCAGCGCAGTCGGATAACTGTGTCGCGGTTGGAGGTGAGGTGCCAGCCTGTTTGTCAGGTCCTCAATTAACTGTTGGGGGAATCTGTAGCGGCGTATGCAGTCACATTCCCTCATTGCAGCCACGTCTGGCATTGGTCGGGGGAGAGGCGGTGCCCTGCAGAAATTTGGAAGGAATAACCATGATTGAGTACATTACTACACCAATGTCAATGAACTGAGAACATGTTCAACAGCTAATACACATATGCTACATACAGAGTCTGGCCTGTGCAATGCATCCTGCACACGTATGCCAGCCAGGTGATACTCCTACCAAGAGCCAGCTACAAACGTGGATTGTCAAGGTCTACATGACATGCCATGAAAGTAGCTGTGGGCCAGTGTGAGTGAACAGCCAGACACATTACAGGAGTGACATACATCCACATATGTGCATTTGAAGGATGTTATCTCATACAGACAGCTGCCGGCAAGCTAGACGCACAGGTCACATGTCATGGAAAAAGGACAGACCACACACCTTGCCATGAAGGGGTACATGTCAAAAATGATCACACAGACATTGAGACTACGCAGATATGTCCTAAGCTCGCAAGTCCCTGTTCGATGCATACAGACACACGTTATGTGTTATTCCACATGTGTCCTGGTGTGCGTAATAGTGTGACATGGGCATCTACACACAGACACATGTTGGATGCAGCTACAGCAGATGCCGTTGACGGAACACCAACAGCAAGATCATGGGAACACATGACACACACATGACATAGTCACATCGTGGCATGCTGGTAGTGAGATGTCAGGTGTCATCATCCATGTACCTGGCATCAGGGGACAGTTGCGGGTGTTGGTGACTGTGCCATGCCAGTGATGCAGTGCTTGACAAGTTTGAACTACATGCACACATGTAAAAGGTGTGAAGGGGAAGTGCGCCACATAGTGCCCCATCACACATGACATGTGTACACAGGTCATCACACAACAATTGGGTTAAAACATGAGGAGACATGTGCCAGCTCACTGCCTGACACACCTAGGCCCTACACACGAAGGACTGCACTGACAATGACTTGATGTCCATCCTTGTGCGAGTCAGACTCCTCCATTCCTTTCCTGTGCGCCTCCTATCACCAGTGTAAGCTGTGAAACGCACCGTACACACGCTCTGAGGGCGTGTGTATGGTCGTATCGCTATATGGGGTCTGGGTAGGAGTACGCGTGTGTGTACGGACCGTACACACATACGTGTACACACTGGTCCTATCCCTATGGGAGTGTCGCCGTAGGCGTACGCCATGGAGATACGGCCCGTACACGCGTGTTTAGTGCCCATAGCACTATGGTAGTGTTGGCATAGGCATACGCCATAGTGCTACGGGCCGTACCCGCGTGTGTATGGCCCGTAGCACTATGGTAGTGTTGGCGTAGGCGTACGCCATAGTGCTACGGGCCGTACCCGCGTGTGTACGCCCCGTAGCACTATGGTAGTGTTGGCATAGGCGTACGCCATAGTCCTACGGGCTGTACCCGCGTGTGTACGGCCCGTAGCACTTTGGTAGTGTTGGCGTAGGCGTACGCCATAGTGCTACGGGCCGTACCCGCGTGTGTACGGCCTGTAGCACTATGGTAGTGTGGGCGTAGGCGTACGCCATAGTGCTACGGGCCGTACTCACGCGGGTACGGCCCGTAGCACTTGGCGTACGCCTACGCCAACACTACCATAGTGCTACGGGCCGTACACACGTGGGTATGGGCTGTATCACTAGAGTAGTGGTGCCCTAGGGGTACGTGTGAAACGCACCGTACCTGTGTGGGGATTTGAAATTTCCAATGGGGACACATAAGGGACAAGAATTAGGGCCTACATGCATGCTGGTTGTCATGGATACCCAGTTTAAAGATCACATTTTTCCATCATGTGGCCTGGAAAAAGCAGTTGGCCACATTATACATTGTTGCAAAGTGGTTGTTGACTTGACATGATGCTGCAAATTTGAAAAAATGCTAATGCTGTCACTGGTGTATGTTTAAAGGGATTGGAGGAAACGTAGGATGCAAATGAGTCTGACCAATCACTCTGTACTCCTGTTACTGAAATAGGCCAGCAAGGCAGATATAAGTCAGCCAGAACCCATGAGAGGGCACTTGCCTGCACAACCTTTGATTCGACACCACTGCTGCTGCTTGTGATTCCTCTGGCACCATGTCGCGGACTGTGGAGAGGGCCCAGCCATTCACACAGGAAGAGAATGAGGCGTTGCTGGACGTCATCCTCCCACAGTTCCCCAGCCTGTATGGGTGACCAGGGGAGCAGGTGAGTGCTGACTCCGCTACCTTTGACTGTGACTGGCACTTCTGGCATTGTGTCCAGGTGTGACAGACATGATATGTTGTTTAGAGTGGGTCCCGGGGGGGGGGGAATGGCACATAATGTGGTTCATGTGTGCACTCCTCACTTGCATTGTGCTTACTGTGACATTCACTGCATGCTGCATGGCACATTCAGCATAGCTAATCCTCTTGGCCCTTCTTGTTCTATAGTCCTGAGGTGATTCAGTGTTCCCCCCGTGTGACAGGTGACTGTACCCACAGATGTGTGTGAGTTGAGTGGAGCTGTGGTGAGAGTGTCCAAATGATCTGGACATTGATGTGTGTGAATGTTCCTTGTCATGTGGGTGAGTGTCTATGTGGAGTGTTGCACCACAGCTGCATGGAGGAGGCAACAGCTCTACCCATCTGATGTGAGAAGTGATCCGTGCTGTGTGTCTGACTTGCTGGGCTAGCCCCACGCCTGTGACACCCCCCCCCCAGGCAAGTGGCACATGTGCAGAGTGAGGTTTGTATTGGCTGTTGCCACTGGCAGGTGAATGATCTGTGCCTGTGTGTGTCTGTGTAGTCTACTGATTTTGGGTCAGTGGCCTGGGGCATGTGACTGCTTGGAGGTGCTGGCGATCAGCTTTGTGTTGCTTGTGATGTACAGTGTGTGCCATGATCAGGGAGTGTGTCGCACCCCTCATGCCACCTGTGTACTTCCAATGCCATGTAGTGCATTGGGCCTTACACAGAGGCCAATGTCCCTATGACAAAGGTGCTATTATTTTGCAGCATACTATGCCCTGTTCAACAAATCAAAGATGTTCTAATGTGTGTCTCTGTGACATGGAGCAGGTGTAGTGATCTATTCTCACTTTGGCATTCTCACAGGTAACCGCCTACGAGAAGGGGAAGATATGGAAGCGGGCCGTCAGGGCCGTGATCTCCGTGGAGGGTCGCAGTCGGCGCCTGGCACAGGTGAGGAAACGGTGGCAGGACATCCGGTGCTGGGCCAGGAGGATCGCCCGGGTCCTGCTGGGGGACTCACCAGAAGGCAAGAACCGCGGGCGCCTGACCCACCAAATGAAGCGTGTCCTGGCGGTGGTCTTCCCTGACATAGATAGGCGGTTACAGGCGAAGCAGCAGCAGCAAGGGGGTAGGTACATGTGTGTTTGTTGTGTGTCACCAGCTTTGGGAAGTGCTCAGTCGCATGGATACACTGCCAGGGTTAAAATGTGCATTGCATTTTCTGTTCCCCAAAGTCATCCGCTGCTGTTCTTCCTCCTTTCCCCTCCTTGACATGTGTTCCCTGGTCTGTGTGTAATCACTATTGCACATGGTCATTTAGGCTGGCAGTTAATCCAAGTGCACATTGCTGTCTGCATCATGTGGGGGTGGGGTCGGAGACATGTGTTGTTACCTTGCCTGTGCCCTGTCCTGTTTAGTCATTTGGGGGTCCATATCAGTTGGCACTGATGCTGAGTCTCAACATAGGAGTGTGAGTGTTCAAATGAACAGACTTGCAGCATGCATGACCGATGTTGTGGCCTCAGACATGATGTGCATGAGTGGGAGATATGCATAGTGCCGGGACGGTAGCTCATGTTACAGTCAGATAATTCCAGGACCATGGAGCAGTGTGCCCACTACAGTACCCTAAGACACCCTTGCCTCGGTATCATGTGTGTCATCCAACACTGTGCCCATTCTCAATGTGTTCAGCATAGTTTTGCCTCTGTGGCATTGTTCCCTGGCCTCATTTGTATTTATCTAAAGTGTGCTACATGTGCCCATTTTACAGGCTGACCCCATTTTGCTTCTGCATCCTCACACTGGCCAGTGCCTGTGTGTCTATGTACAACAATCTGTTGAGGTTTTTTGTCACAAATATGTGTTGACAGCCTCACGAGGTGATGTGGAGAACATTTAGGATTTCCTGATGCACTTTTTATTAAACCCAGATTGAGAGGTGTCACTACTTGAACTGTCTCAATCACATTGTCTCAGGTATGGGGTGTTTTTGCGGGCAAGGACTACATGTCCAAACCTTATGTCTCCTTGCCAGGTCTGACCAGTGTGTGATGATTGTCTGGACAGGCATTCAACGTGCAGTGACCCAGGCATGTTGTGCAGGGTGTCATGTTTGTGCTTTGCAGCATGTGTCACAAGTTAAAAAACATGTTTCCTGCTCATCCATTATTGGCACGGGTGTGTGCTCCAGATGCTATGTGGTTTGGTCTGTGTGTGCTGACATCTGTGTGGACATTCTTCGTTCACATCAGGGTGCTCCTTATTCCAACACAATTTCAGGGCCATTTGCTAATGCATTGTCCTGTGTCTGGACATGTGTGCCACTCCACATGACAGGTAGAGTGTCAGATGTGTTGCCAACTGTGTCATCATGGTACGGATGGCCATGTGACAGGTGGCATGTTTTAAGTTGTTATTCAAGAAGTCATGTGCCCTGGCACTCACTACATTTGTCAACATGTCCCAATAGTTTATATGCTTCACTTTGATTTTTGTGAAGTACAATGATGTGCCTGCATGGCAGATGTCTCCCAAGGGAGTGCACAAGTACCACTTTTACACTTTTGTGGAACACGCTGGCACAATTAGAACATGGGCCCATTTCTGTCCAAATTCTTTTTGGGAATTATACATATCCATGTTCCCACAGTGTGTTAGCATTTGGGTTAGTCCTTGGTTGTTGCTGATGCCAACTTACCGGTGTCAAGTCATCCCGACCACCGTGGTGCCATGTATATGTACTTCCTGATACATTTCTTCTTAACATTGGCTTCTTGGCATTAGGCGGCCAGCTCATACAATGACTGTGTAAATGTAGTTTTGTGTGCACCTCCTTGTGTGACTTCTGATATTCATGCACATGTGTGTTCTGTTCCACAGGTGGGACATTCACACATTCCAAATATGTCAATTGTGTAAAGTTTTGTGCTTCCCAATGGATCAGATAGTATTAATTGTGCTTTTCTACAGTACTCACAGGTCTATGAGTGTGGGGACCCCTTCAGCATTGGCGTCTGTTATTTGCAATTGGGTGCACCAATACTATTTCGTTCACAGTGACCAGCAGGTGGCATGCCGTCCTGGTCTGCCTGTGCTCCACTGTTCACAGACACTAGCTTCTCTGTATAATTGGATATCCAGTTATTTGCTGTGGTGTCCTGATTTTCATTATTTCAGGGGGCATGTTGGGTGAACCAACTGGGGAGTGCAGGGCTTACATATGTGCTGGGTATTCTAGATGTTCCTCATGATGCTTTTCATGATATGCACTGTGACCTATTTAGTTTGGACTCATGTGTCAGATGTACACAGGTGACTGATTATTTCCTGTCTCTTCACCTTGCCCACAGCATCATCGGGGGACATCGAGGGAGACACCTGCACGGACGTGGAGGAGGGATCCAGCACCAGTGCCACCACTCCCGGCGAGTCGGCAGCATCAAGTGGCACGGAGGGCGAGGGGAGTGCGGCGGAGGACCTGGGTAGTACCACCACTGACTACGACGCAGACGGGTCCGAGGCTGAACTCCCTGAGGGGGCAGAGGCTGTTCCAAGAGCTGGCAGCAGCACTACAGCTGTCACCGCCCCCTCCATTCCCATCACCGCCCTCCCAGTTGCTCGGGTCCCTTCTGTCCGTGTAGGGCAACAACGTGTCTCCTTCGTGCCAGGTACCGCACCCCCTGCCCCTGTCTCCCCTGCTGCCCTCACTGCCGAGTCTGTGGACATTCAGCGGCAGTTGCAGGTTGGGCAGACATCGATCCTGACTGTCCTCCATGGCCACACCAGACTGCTGACACAGATGGTGTCGTACATGGAGGGCATGTCATCAGCGATGTCTGACCAACGGATGTTGCTGAAGTCCATGGACTCGTCACTGACGGCAGCAGTGAGTCTCCTGCAGCGCTTCGTCCCCCCACCTACCCCTGCGCCATCCAAACTTCCCACTCCCATTCCTGTCCCAAGCACACACACACCTTCCCAGGCAGGCACCACACCAGACACAGGCAGCACACCAACAGGGAAGGGCAAGCGCACACCTCCTGTCACGCACACTCGGGGTGAAGAAGGCACACCCACTGGGTCTAGGACACACAGGCAGACACACAGCCACAGTGGGAGTCCACATGCCTCACTCCCCAGTCCCTCCAATGTCACTCCCCTCGGCTCCCCTGCCCCACAGTCTGAGAAGGAGACCTACTTGGCTGTGCTGGGCCTCAGCCCCACTGTTTTACCTGCTCGCAAACGGGCAAGGCACTCCACGGGTAGGGGAGTTGAGTCCCCCCCCTGTCCACCACCTCCCCCAGTAGCGCTGCAACCCATCCCTCCGACCCCCCCCTCCTTGGGGCCTGTGGTTCCCTCGGGTGCAGGGGATACGCTGCAAGAGCTTTCAGACGTGTGCAGCGCAATGCTGACCTCCACCTTTGGCGCTGCCCCACCCCACCCCCTGTGGTGGAGTCGTCTGTCCCTGCACCCCCAACACTTGCTGTACCCCCTCCTGTCCCTGCGGTGCCTGGTCCTTCCCCACATGATGCCCTCACCCCAGTCGATCAACCAGAGGTATCTAATATGCAGGCAAGCTAGGGGAGACGCGTGGCCATGTGTGCCCCCCCAGGACTTAGTGCCTGTAAATAGTGTCCTTTTCTACTTTTTGTTTTCATGCTGAATAAAGCATTTTGTTTTTACTTTGCACACGGTTGCTTTTCAGGTATTGATGTTAGTGATGATGCTCCATGAGTTGGGGTAGTGATCATGTGTTGGGTATCTGGGAAATGTAGTAGTCTGCTGCTGATGGGGTGGACCCTGGTATCTGCGTGGCATCACACGGTCTCTGCAATGATTCTTTGGTCGTGTATGCTCCTTGTGTTTTGAGACATTGTCCCAAGGAGTGTTCCTTCCTCTGTGGCACCTGACATCATCCCTGCAGGGAGTTGCACCATTGTTGTGCTGACCTGTGTCTACATTCCCTTGGTGGCTGATGGATCCCTTCATATATGTCCATGCCTGCTCAGCAATGTGTCCGGCTGCATCGTCTGTGCCATCCTTGATAGTCACTGTACTTGTGTATGGAGTATGTTGCCATGCCTCCATGGGGAAATGGTCCCTTTTCCGCACTATGCATGTGTGTACTCCCAGCCTAGCACACATATGGTACTTGTTCTGCAGGGTATTTGGTCACCTGACTGACAATTGTGGGCATTGTATCTGTGGGAAGTCAACCCTATTCCTTCCATGGGAGACAACAACTTGGTGGCTGTGCCAGCACCTGTACATTCCTATCAGTCCTGGAATGTGCGTGACAGTGTGTGTTCCCTTTGGCTCTCTTAGTTTCGCGGGTTTCACATAACTATACAGTCTTGTGACATGATCTCAGTGTGTGTATTGTGCTGCATCCGCCAGGGGTGGGTATGCATGTGTCATTTGTCATCGCACCCACATGTCGTGTGTCATGCAGTGGGGGAATGACATCCATCCTCATGGGAGTGGGACACTGCTGTCAGTGATGTGTTGATATGGCACTCTCAACATAGTCGCACATTGGGGATGCGTTCATGGACCCATGGAGTTGTGGTCATCTGAGGTTGATGCACCCACCCCTCATATGTCTGGCCACTGCTGGGAGTCCTCTGCACCCACCCCTCATATGTCTGGGCACTGCTGGGAGTGATATGCACCCACCCCTCATATGTCTGGGCACTGCTGGGAGTGATATGCACCCACCCCTCATATGTTTGGGCACTGCTGGGAGTGACATGCACCCACCCCTCATATGTCTGGGCACTGCTGGGAGTAATATGCACCCACACCTCATATGTCTGGGCACTGCTGGGAGTCCTCTGCACCCACCCTTCATATGTCTGGGCACTGCTGGGAGTGATATGCACCCACCCCTCATATGTCTGGGCACTGCTGGGAGTGATATGCACCCACCCCTCATATGTCTGGGCACTGCTGGGAGTGATATGCACCCACCCCTCATATGTCTGGCCACTGCTGGGAGTCCTCTGCACCCACCCCTCATATGTCTGGCCACTACTGGGAGTCCTCTGCACCCACCCCTCATATGTCTGGCCACTACTGGGAGGCCTCTGCACCCACCCCTCATATGTCTGGGCACTGCTGGGAGTGATATGCACCCACCCCTCATATGTCTGGGCACTGCTGGGAGTGATATGCACCCACCCCTCATATGTTTGGCCCCTGCTGGGAGTTCTCTGCACCCACCCCTCATATGTCTGGGCACTGCTGGGAGGCCTCTGCACCCACCCCTCATATGTCTGGGCACTGCTGGGAGTCCTGGGCACCGACCCCCATGTCTCTGTCCACTGCTGGGAGTCCTTTGCAGCCACCCACCCACAATCCGACCCGCCCCCTTGGTGCAGTACACTGCTGTCCTGTGCATACACACACACCAATATACTGCTTATATGCTGCACCAGGGCCTATGCCAACATTCGTGGCGTGTGTACGCCTTGAATCCATTCTGTACTGGTGTCGTAGGGGTACGGGTGGGATGGACCCTAACCCCGCATTCATAGGGTGTACGGGCCGTACCCACGCTCTGAGGGCGTGGGTACGGCGCGTACCCCTCCATCACCACTCCAATGGTGGTACGGGCCGTACCCATGCCCCCACAGCGTGGGTACGGCGCGTACACCTCCATCACCACTCCAATGGTGATACGGGCCGTACCCACGCTCTGAGGGCATGGGTATGGCGCGTACTCCTCCATCACCACTCCAATGGTGGTACGGGCCGTGCCCACGCCCCCACAGCGTGTGTACGGTCCGTACCACCATTGTCATGGTGACGGGTACGCGTCCACGTCCACTTCCGTTGTGACGGTATGTAGGGAGTGGTGGACACGCCCCCCCCGAAGTGACCAGAGCCAGGAGGTCATGTATGTACAGGACATATTTACAATTTAACTTGGATGGGTGTTATGTTTCCTGCCCCTGCCCCCCCCCCCTTTGCCCCTGGGTGTTGTTCTGACCTTCTGCGGCATCTGAGTGGGTTTCTGTGCACCAGGTCGTAGGCTAGGAGGGCCGGGATGACACGTAGGATGTGGTCCATGGCTGTCCGTCGCGTACCGGTGCTCGTTCTTCGCTTCGTCCTCAATTTCCCAGCAGTTTTTGGCTGCCGTAAAAAATGGTCCGTGCGGAGTGACGTAGGCACGAATCGTACTTGCTGGTCCGTAAAACGCTGCAAGACTCCGTCCGGACATCACGTACACAATGTCCCGGATCGGAATTGTGGGTATTTTTTCGCCGCACGTACTTTTGTACGAATCGTACGGAAATGGTATTTCTGTATGATTCATACTTGCTGGTTTGTAAGGAGGATTTCCCGGGTACGAGTCGTACGGAGAAAACGCTCCGTACGACCATTCGTACCCGGGTTTTACAGGATCGGAATTGGCACCAAAGTGTTTGCACCCCCCTGCCCCACCTTCATCTACTTTCTAAGCCGTAACACACGGATGTTTGTATTTTTTAAAACCCCCTTTTGGGGCTTCTTCTAACTATATAAAAATAAAAAGCCACAACACGTCTCTTCTTTCCCTCCCCTGCCTCCTGCGCTCTCGCAGACTCCAGTGCATATGTCTGGTACCTCACAGCAGAGCAGAGGCTGATGCAGGCAAGATGTGCCCCAACCCCCTCTCCGCTGTGACCAGCAGGAGACCCGGCACCCTCCCCTCCGAGCATTCAAAAGCAGTTTTTACGGCATTGTGTTCCCGGACCCCGTCTTTTCTCCTGCACAAACCAGCGCTGTGTGCCCAATGGCAAACAATAGCGCTGTCATTAATGACGGTGTTTACCGCCGGCACACGAGACGCGCACTCTGTCCATAAATTAAATCTCTTCTCAAGTGTGCAGAGCTCTGGGCTGCTAAAAAAACAAGCATTGGCATAGCCAATAGGTCTCGCCTTTGGGACCTTATAAGTGTTTAGCCAAGCAACAGTTGCATAACTAAATACTTATAAGGTCCCAAAAGCGAGACCTATTGGCTATGCAAAGCGGCCGTGCGGCCTCGAAAGTGAAAGTGATCGCGATCACGATCAAACATCAAAGCTGCACGACCGCGAAAGTGAAAGTAATAGCGGTAAAGCACGGCGCGCGCGCCCGCGCACATGCACTGTAGCTCTAGGCTGGCCTGGTAGCACTTTTTTGGAGCCCTCTCAATAAGTCTCGCCAGACCAGCGCATGCGCTGGGCCAGGCGAGACCTAAAAAAACAGCACTCCTGGCAGCACCCCTAAAGCCATTCAGGGGCTGTATTTAAACCGGTGTCTAACGCAACGCTTATACACAAAAGGCATTTAAATATGCATATTTACAAGTAAAATATAAGATAGGACTGTTCATACCTAGGGTTTGGAAGTCGTAGCTTTTAATCTATTTTCTGTTAGCAGTGTGTATTAATGCTGTCTCTCAGAAACCCTGTATATCTTCAAGCACCAGCCTTTATGCTTATCTAAGCTGCCAACATTTCAACACAAGGGAGTCCCTTAAAAAAAAAATTGATTACCCTATTCACAACATGTGTTCCTTTCACAGGTCGCTCGGGAAACTGTTTTAATTCTTACTGTGTTTTCCATCTTGCACTTCCTCCATCCATTCCACTCCACCGTGTTTATTCTTTTAAACAAATAGAGGCTTCCGTCAAAGCGTAACTTGCAACCCGTTCACCTAAATGTCTTCCAAATATCGAGTGCCTTTGTTAATCTGATTCTTTGTAACATCTTTGGCTTTCTCTGCAAGAATGTGTGCGTAATTCATTATTCATGCCAGGAAATAGTTCCAGTACCACTTACTAAAATATTAAAATTGGTCGTGTAAATTAATACCCACCCATATGTAGCAAGCTGTGGGGGCTGCTGTGTTATTGGAGGAGGGGCGGCTGCTTTCTCACCCCTCGTAGCGCTGCAAAACTTTGCACTCCTGGCCTTGTTTCTGCTGACTACTTTCACCAGGAGAGAAAAGTGACTGTAGCCTTCAGAGCCACTTAAAGCAAACTCCCGCAGCCATTCTCCAGGTTCAGAAACACTTCTGCGGATGGCGCGCTTCTCTGATCTAAAGGGAAGTACTGAGTGGATCGGTGCAAGGCAATGCAAGACTTCTTGAGCCCTCCGTAGCATCTCTAAGAAGCAAATTGTGTCCCTTCTGCCCTGGATCACTCTGAATCTACTGGAATATCTTACAGTGACGCCACCGACCGCACCCCCAGCCCCCCTCCCCCGCCTCAAATAAAGTACTCCTCTTCCCTGTCTGTCCAGTAGTTTAATATTGCACAGGTAGTCGCTTCAAAAGTGAAGTGTTCTCTGCTTGAATGTAATATCTGAATTAGGGACTGTCGGTTGCTTCTCTGAGTAACATATCTATGCGTGCTTGTGCTATTTACCTCTGCGAGTAAAAAGGGAGGTTCATCCACAGTGCCTGAGAGGAACAAAGTCATCTTTAGGTACAAATAAGGAACACAAACTAATTACACATTTCCCACAAGACTGCAGACACCTCAGTCTCTAAAGAATAAACAAACAACATTATAAATATTACTGTTTACTGCGTGCCTTGTTCTTCATAGTCCACCCTTGCCACCCCATGCACTCCCACACACCCCACAAAATGAGCATTAAGGGCGTAATGCAGCCACGTGGCTCAGGGCCCCTTTCCCTTTCAGGCTCCTTATTCGGCCTAACGCCTTACAACATCTGTGAGATACAGGAGCAATTCCCAGGGGCCCCTCATCACATTCTGGGGCCGATTCCGATCCTGTAAAAATATTCCCCGTACAAATCGTATCTGGAGTTTTTTCCGACCGAATCGTACAAGTCCCGTACAAACTGGCAAGTACGATTCGTATGGGAAAAAGTCCATACGAATCGCATTGGGAAAATTCCCCCACACGTCCTCGGGTCGGGAAAAGTCTCCGACACGTCCCCGGACATTTTTACGTACAAATGGGAAAACTGAAGTCCGAATGCGCAAGTACGATCCGTCCCATCCGTCCGATTGTACAACTGTATGGAAAAAAGACCGTCCGGAGCGAACTCCCATAGCAACCATGGAGATGTCCAAACAGGTGCCCGGTATGCGCCAAACACCCCCCCAGGCCCCCCCGTATGTACGGAGCGTACCCCCAGTCCCCCGTATGTACGGAGCATACCCCCAGCCCCCCTGTATGTACGGAGCATACCCCAGCCCCCCCATATGGACGGAGCGTACCCCCAGCCCCCCGTATTTACGGAGCGTACCCCCAGCCCCCCGTATGTACGGAGCGTACCCCCACCCCTGTATGTACATACGGGGGTGGGGGTACGCTCCGTACATACGGGGGTGGGGGTACGCTCCGTACATACGGGGGGCTGGGGGTACGCTCCGTACATATGGGGTGGGGGTATGCTCCGTACATACGGGGGGGCTGGGGGTACGCTCCGTACATACGGGGGTGGGGGTATGCGCCGTACATACGGGGGGGCTGGGGGTACGCTCCGTACATACGGGGGTGGGGGTACGCTCCGTACATACGGGGGGGCTGGGGGTACGCTCCGTACATACACGGGTGGGGGTACGGCGTGTCCATCCGCGGGGGGGCTGGGGGTCTGGCGCGTACTTACGGGGGGGCTAGGGGGGTGTTCGGCGCGTACCGGGCCCCCTTTTCCTCACGCTTCGCGGCGTACTTCGCTTTTCCGGCACTTTTTGGGTGCCGTAAAAATATTGCCGTCCGGAGTGCTGTCGGTACGAATCGTACTTGCTGGTACGTAAAAAGCTGCCAAACTCCGTCCGGACGTCACGTCCGCGGTGTCCCGGATCACATTTGTATGTATTTTTCTGTCGGTCAGTCTTTTTTCCGATTCGTACGGAAATGGTGTTTCCGTACGAATCGTACTTGCAAGTTTGTAGGGTTTTTTTCCCGGGTACGAGTCGGACGGAGAAAACGCTCCGACCGACAGTTTGTACCCGGTTTTTCCAGGATCGGAATTGGCCCCTCTGTTGGAGAACGGCGGGCCCATCATGTTGTGCTGCGCCGCCGCCCCGCATCCCCTTACACGTGCACACAATGGGGGTCAAGCCCCATTCTGTAGCAAGAGCCCCCTCCCCATCTCCCTCAGTAGCCCACAAAGTTCACCCCCACCTCCCTCGTTGTCCGGTCAGGTGTCAGGACCTCGCCATTTCCCAGATGTTGCGAAGCAATATCTCCGGACCCCACCCAGTGCTCTCGCCCGCAGGCTGGCATGGTGAAGCATAGCTGGCATCATATATGGCCTGGCACCTTTGAAGCTGATGTGCACTGATGCTGCCAGCTGGAGGTTTGAGCTTGTGTGACACAAGTCAGCTCATGTGCCAACTTATGACTATTGCAGGGAGCCTGCTTTCCTTTCATTTTTTATGCAAGTAGAAGCATATTACAACAGCAGCCTTGTGCTTGCAATAATATCACTTTGTACTTTAGAGATATGTTTTGTACGGTGTGTTTGCATACAGTACGTATTTGTATGCAGTGGGCGTTCTCTGTGTGGTTGCATGTACATTGCTTGATTTGTAATAGAATAAACACCAGTGCCCCACAGATTTCTTCAGAAGCTCACGGCCGGTGCTGTCAAAGGTCGGGTACTATTTCAGCCAAGGGCAGTCCCTGAAAAGAAAGATTTGTTTCCCTCATTTGCAAGCTGGGGTCCTTTCACAGGTCGCTCTAGGAGCTCAGTCACATCACATACGTAGTTAGCTTTAATTCTGTATCTCTCTCTTCACTGTTTCCCTATCTCACTTCCTACATCCATGCCACTCAATCTGTTTCTTTAACACCCTTCTGTTGTCCTTCCGCCAATTTATAAACTGCTAATCACTTCAAATGTAAACAGCGCGCAATTAACTTATCAATGTATATAGAATAGCTGCAAACAGTCAGCGCTTTGGTTCTAGGAAGCTCGGTTGCGTGGGTAATAGCAACACAGAACAAACACGCGGATTTACAATTAAAACATATATAAACAATATGGCGGTTGATAAATAGGGTTTCAAACATTCATAAAATTGGGTCCTTTCACCGGTCGCTCGGGCAGCTCAATCACAGCAAAAAAAAACATTGTTTTACTTCTCTCTTTCTCTATTCTATGCTTCCCTCTCTCACTTCCTTTATCCATTCCACTCTATCTGTTTATATAACCTCCTTCTGTTCTCCCTCTGCCAATTTTTAACCTGCTGATCACTTCAAAATTCAGCAGCGCATATTTACCTTGCAAATATATACAGAATAACTGCAAATACTCAGCGCTTCAGTTGCAGGAGGCTCTATTGCTACTTTAACCAATGCTATCTAAATATTTTTGCACACACACCATATATAGGTTTTAAATACAGTTAAACAGTAAAGCTCAAAATACCACAAACATTTATAAATTGTGCACTAAATATATTATTTGTAACACTGCAACATTCTGTAGCCCTAGCAAAAAGGCCAAGTCTTTCACTCTCAATTACTTTCTTTTTCACTAAATTACTCTCTCACTAACTAACTCTCTTACCTATCACTCTATGACTAACTACTTACTTACTTACTCAAACTCCCTAACTCATTCACTCACTCGCAGTAAATACCTACATAACTCTCTCACTGTCACTATTATTAAGGAACTCTCTTACTCTATTACTAACTATCAAACTAACTCTATCACTAATTCTCACTATCTTTCTCTATAATTAACTACCTAACAACATAACTCTCTCATTAACTAACTAAGCCTCTCACTAACACATTCACTAACAAACTAACTCACTCACTAAATAAATACATAACTAACTCTTTCCATATCTCTATCACTAACTCACTAACTAGTTCACTAAATAACTAACTCCACTCTCTCTCACTAACTCCAACCTTTTCCTCTTTCAAACATAGTATCATACTATTTCTGTATTTTAATAACTACTTATACAATATACCTATTTATTAAATTACACATTATTTGCAAAACAAACATACTGTCTATCTCTTAAAAGCTAAAAAGGCTGTTGCACTTTAAATTAATGCTTGTATATTCTCTATTTCCAGCCAAATAACATTTTAATGTCACTTTTCTTTACTTCCATACAGATTCCTTCATTCAAGAAAAACTTCAAAAAAATAAAAAGGTAAGGGATATATAATTTACCTAAACAAACAAACATTAGCACATCCACTAGAAATACACATCTAACTCACAACACAAAATATAAACTAACATGCTATATACCAATACATACAAACATAAACATGCACTATGAATAAAATCATACAAGCTAGTTATAATCAAGGCTATAAAAGATTTAACAGCAATTCTAAAGGAAACCAATGCCTACCAAATAATACTTTTGCAATTATACATAACTTCTATAAAACAGTTAGTACATGGGATTCAACTTATTTACATTATATTATGGACCTAGGGGATGCTTTAGATACAGAAATGCATTCCATTAGTAAACAGATACTTATGCATCCAGATGACTTACCAAAATATATACTGCACAATAACAGAATATATTTGCTTGTGCTAAAAAAAACGTATTATGGTGACGTTCTACATTGTTTTGACCCGCAATATCCAGATATTAAAACTGCATTAAATGTAACTGTTAATCACTATTCAGGCATCCTACTTTATATGAATGCATATTTCATTTCAATGTTCTCGAATACACAGTCATACTTTGTATTTGATTCCCATAGCGAAGATAACAAAAGGATGCCTCACCCAAATGAGACATGCATTACTATGCAAAAACCAACCACTAAAGGACTAATGGAATATATTTTACAACTAGCAAACAGTATAAAACTTACAAATGAAAATTATGTTCTATTTGAATTAACTCCAATTGATTTAAATACAATACAGGAAAAATCTCTCCAATGTGCACTCCGTAAAAACAAAAAAATGTCAGAATTCAAAGCTATAAAAAGCCTATATGTGCATAAAACACAAGCATCTATAGATATAGTTAACAAACCAGTTATGCCTCCTACTACAACTACTAGAAAGAAAACAGATATAAATCATGGTGGCAATAACATTAAAGGTTTAAGCCTACCATTAAATACATTATCTATAGCACAAACAAATCAACATACAAACCAAGTTACTAATTTACAAACTAGCATGTTGTCAAACATACAAAAAAGAACATACACTAATTCTATAACAGAAGGGATAAGATTAAGCAACAGGCAATGTATAGATTCCAACACCAGCAATGCATTTAATAATAGTATACAAATACAAACAATCACACAAACCACACATAATAAAATCCGGGATTTTCATAAAGAAATACTTTATGGCCCTGAGTATATTTCTACAATTTGCAATCAATTATGGCATAAACATTCATTAAAAAGTACACATGCAATTTCCACAAATCCCAAATGTATCCAATGTAACATAAACCCTACCAAATAAAGCTATATATGTAACATTTGCTATAAGCACATTAGTAAAGGTAAAATACCACCATCTTCTTTTATAAATGGGATGAAGTTTCCAGCTATACCAGTGCAATTACATTTGCATAATTTGGAAGAAAGATTAGTTTCTCCAAGAATTCCCTTTCTGCAAATCAGAACATTGACACGTGGGTTTCAGAAATCATTACCAGGTGCTGTTGTTAATGTACATGCAGATGTTATGACAACAGTTACACTTTTACCAAGGCAAATTAATGACAACATGACAATCCCTATTAAATTAAAAAGAAAGTTCGCTTATAAATCATATACACATTTTGAAAATGTTAGGCCAAATAAAGTGAAACGAGCAGCAGTATGGCTGGCAACAAATAGTGACATGTACAAAGAATATGGAGTCACTGTTAATCCAGATTGGGAGTATATACCACCAGAAATAAACTATAGCAGTGAAACATCAGAAACAAATGATTAATCAGATAATTCAGACAACAAGTCTTAAGTTTAGCACCGGCTGAACATAATACACCCAGAGATTTATACGAAGACAAAGATTCAGAGTTTTTAGCTATTCCAACTATTTATTCAGGCGGCTGAAGGCTTAGCAATAATGAAAGACACTTACCTGTACATTATAGTTTTATATGACAAGAAGAGTAGCAAAATCTATCACTAATATTTTTTTTAAACTAAAAAATTGCACATAAAACAAATACAAGGTAAAATCAACATGTCGTTAAGAAACAATTTCACCAATGGGAAATGTATTACTGCAAAAGACATTAAATATAATTTAGAAAATGTCTTACAGTACAAAGAAGGGTACAAAATACTAAAAGCTATCCGCTGTTCCCCACCATATTGGGAAAATTGCAAAAAGGATCTGTTTGCTATGATAAGGCAACTTGGAATCCCCACATTTTTCCTGACTTCATCTGCTGCAGAAACAAAATGGCACCATTTAATAAATATAAATATAAGGAGTTAAAAACTAAATTAATGCACAGAATAAGAGTTTCAAAATATGCCTTGGGAAACCAAATGTAAATTAATTCAAGAAGATCCAATTACATGTGCACGGCATTTTGACTATCAAGTTAGGAAATTATTTAATTGCATTTTTATGCATAGAAATAATCCCATTGGGAAATTATTTGACTTCTTCTACAGAGTAGAATTTCAGCAAAGAGGAGCCCCACACATACATGCATTATTAAAAATTGAAAATGCACCACAACATGGGGTATCAAACATAGAAGAAGTAATACAATTTATTAATACAGATATCATATGTAGTAAGTCCCAAGTGCCACAATTGGAGCCTTTAATACCTCCACAAAGGCATGCGCATACAATAAATTGCCGGAGAAAATACAAACAGACATGCAAATATCAATATCCTAAATATCAAATGCCACACACTATAATATTAGAATCTTTACCACATGATGAAACTGATAAACAGTTACAAGAAAACATTAAATCTATTCATGAAGCTATGAATACTCCAGAATGTAATATACTAGTTTTTGCACAATTTTTACAAGTCTTACAGTTGGAATATAAGGAATATATTACATGTATACAATCAATGATAGAAAAAAACAACCTTTCTTTAAAGAGAACACCAGCAGAATACTTTATTAATAACTATAATTAATTTATTTTAGAAGCTTGGAGAGCGAACATAGACTTACAGTTTATATTAGATGCTTATGCTTGTGCTGTCTATATCATTTCATATATCAGTAAATCACAAAGAGGAATAAGCAAAATTATTGCAAAAGAAGTAAAGTACAATACTAATGTAAGAGAACAAATTAAACACATAGGAAACAAATTCCTAAACTGTACAGAAATAGGTGCTCAGGAAGCCGCTTACCTCATTCTTCAGATTCCATTACGGAAAAGTTTGAGGTCATTTGTTTTTATTAATACTAGCTCTCCTGAAAAAAGGACTTATGTAATGAAAGATGTAGATACTATACATTCCTTACCAGATACTTCAACTAATATTCAATGCGAAAATATTATAACAAAATATTGCAAACGGCCAAAAGAATTAGAGCAATGTACATTAGCTGATTATGCCTCAATTTATAGTTATAATCCCAAAACAAAAAAAAAGAAAGGATAAAAATGACAGTTAAACAAAAGATGGTTCCCTGAGCAATAACAAAGTGTATGTGTCTATATTATACAATAAAATTTCCGATCATAAATCCATGAAAAATTGCTAATATCCAGTATAAGTCCACAATCTTTATTTTCAGATTCCGTAGTTTGTCTGGAAGACTTGTTTACACACAAATTCCGTTCTCAGATAGTACAGCCAACACGTGTTTCGTCTATGGTAAATTTCCAAAAGACTTCCTCAGGGCTGTAATAGATAGATATACAGTCCAATTACCATCTACCCCATTTCTCGGTAAAGATTAAACCTAACCTCCATCATATCATTATCCAACACCCTTATTGATATAGATTTTATGGTGACATTGATGAATAAAGGAATGTTTATAGTGTATATGCTGCTCAAGGTGAGTAGCGTCAATCCAGTATTTTTTAAGCATGGGGTTTTTTGGTGTTTGTCAGATTCACGTTATAGTGCACCTGTGTTTAAATTGAAATCAGGGTGTAGGATAATGATAGGATTTTCTTTAAGAAAAATCGTGTTGTAAGTATAAAATCTTCTAATTGGTGGCTAGTATGTTATATGCACAATTTGGGGATACTTTCTATTTCTCGGTTTCCGTTTCTTACTTTTCCCCTTTCGGTGGAGGTTAGGTTTAATCTTTACCGAGAAATGGGGTAGATGGTAATTGGACGGTATATCTATCTATTACAGCCCTGAGGAAGTCTTTTGGAAATTTACCATAGACGAAACACGTGTTGGCTGTACTATCTGAGAACGGAATTTGTGTGTAAACAAGTCTTCCAGAGAAACTACGGAATCTGAAAATAAAGATTGTGGACTTATACTGGATATTATAAATTTTTCATGGATTTATGATTGGAAATGTTATTGTATAATATAGATACATACACTTTGTTATTGCTCAGGGAACCATCTTTTGTTTAACTTTTAGCAATTGCTTGCAATTGTAAACTAACAGCGTGGGGTGGTGGCTGTTTGGAGTTTCCCTTTGATGCAACTATTGTGAATTTGGTCTTAGACACTTAAACCGATAGACCTTGGGCAGCAGAGACCTCTCTACCCACTAGTAAAGAATTAAAAATGACAGTGACAATTTACTTGCAGAAACCAATTTTTATAGCTCAGATGAGGAAGAACTTGAAATAAACAACATTAACCAAGAGGAAGAAAATATACACGTAGACATAAACTATACCTTAACTAAACGTACCAGTAGAAAAATGATACGCTATTGCAGGTTTAACAAAAACACTGACTCTGAAAATTATTGTAGAGAATTGTTAATGTTTCACTATCCATGGAGGGAAGGAAGCAAAATAATTTTAAATAACACCACCTACTATGGAAGATATATGCAAGTTAAGGACATTGTAGATGAGCATCATAATAAATATAATACAAATAATTAAATTATTATGGAACTTAGTAATAATAGTAACAATGAAATACTTATTACCCCTCCTACATCACCGCTAATAATACCATCTAATATAGCAGACACTGAGGTACACAATAATGAACAGCAGATTATATATGACTTGTCATTATATTTAGGTCTTAGAAGCATAATTGAAGAAGAAAGCCTAACTAATTCTATTTTACCGGATGACAAATACTATAATATTATGCATAATTTAGCAGAGGAACAACTAAACTTTGTTTACCATCATTTACACTGGCTAAAAACTAAAGAAACACCATGCTATACATTTTGCACGGGTGGTGCAGGAGTTGGAAAGAGCTTTCTCATTACTGCACTTTATCAAACATTACTACGTTATTACAATACCAAAGCTCGTGAACATCCAGACAATATTTATATATTACTTACTGCTCCAATCGGAAAAGCAACACATAATATTAATGGGAGAACACTGCATAGCAATTTCAAAATACCTGTGTCGCAAAGTTTAAATTATAAACCACTAACTCATGAACATAGAACAGCTCTGCAAAGTCAACTAATGCATGTTAAAGTGCTAATAATTGATGAGATGTCTATGGTTGGAAGGAGTATGTTCACTTGTATACATAATAGGCTACAGGAAATAAAAGCATCTAACCAGCCTTTTGGAGGCATTTCAATTTTAGCTATTGGTGACTTTTATAAATTAAAGCCAGTTTTTGACAGCTATATATTTGAAAATAGTAAGCATTCGTATGGGCCCCTAATGACAAACTTATGGGTAGAACATTTTAAACTATTCGAACTAACAAAAATAATGCGCCAACAAAATGACCTTCAATTTGCAGAATTACTAAATAGATTACGAGAGGGAAAACATACGTGCAAAGATATTTTAGACATAAAGCAGCGTGAAATGCAACATACATCCCACATAATACCACTCAATAGCACATAATTACATACCACATAATTACACTCAACTCAATACAACATTAATACAATCCACATAATATCACTCAATAGCACATAATAACACACCACAAATTTAAACCTACACTCAATGCAATATACATACACTACACATAACAACACTCAGTACCACATGATTACACACCACATAATACACTATACTTAATGCAACATCAATACACTACACATAATACCACTAAGTACCACATATAACACTTTTTATTACAACTTTTCTACATAAAACACATCAGGCACAATACTTTACAACATAGCCAACACTTCAAAATAAACACATAAGGTCCCAAAAGCGAGACCTATTGGCTATGCCAATGCTTGTTTTTATTGCATATACTGTAAAAGCTGCTGAAAGGATCTACATCAAACCTGGTATGTAAGTAGAACTTTACTCAGAAACCATGCTTTTGTTGGTTTAGTGAAAATCCGTTCTGTAGGTTTTGAGAAATAAAAGTTTGAAAAATGTTCCAAGTACACTTGAAAGGTTCACACTTTTGTTTATCTCTACCTTTTAAAGTTGTGCTTAAGTGGTTTGTGACTGTTCTTACTGTGATTCAAAATGTTGAAGGTCTTGTTAGAATTTTTATTTTGTCATCTTGAAAACTGTGATTTGATTCTAAATCAGGACTTTCGAGATGAAGGGGAAAAAAAATCATATGAAAGAGGTGCCACTATAGCAAGTGCATGGGTACACAGAGCAATGCTAGGGGTACCCAAAGACCTGGAAAACTCGAGTAACAGACCGGCACAAAATGTGGAAAACTGCATCAAATTTGGGATTCCATCATGAGGGAGATCAAGAGACCTGCCATTTTGAGCAGTGGATTTGTCTTCAGGTTTGTGAAAAACTGTGAATCACATTTAATTCAAATTTTTCAGAAAGGGTCAAAGAAATAAAAAGCAGAATACAAAAAGCAAAAGGGGTGTTGGCAGAGAGAGAAAGAGAAAAAGAAAAGCAGAAAAGGATGATAGAAAGGGGGAGAGGCAAAGGCAGTGCACAGCATGGGGCCTTTTTGCATGCCCAATGCGCCAACTGTTTGTCACTTTTTCCCATATAAAAAAGGGACGCACTGGCGGCGCAAGGGGCTTGTAAATAAGCCCCCATGTGTGCAGTAGGGGTTGACTCATCGCAATGGGTAGGGCGGCCGAGTCTTGCTGCTGCCAACCACATCTTACTCATTTTGAAGCCCAGGTTGCTAAACTTTGGAATACATGGCCTCTCTGCTTCCGACTTTTCCTAGTTGTTCTCAGTGCTTCTGATGTCATGTCACTCGTTTGATAGTGCCATGAAGCTTTTAGGTAAGCAAGCACTTTAGAAAATAAATATAGACATCAATAGAGGAAAAACAGAGGCGAAACACATGGGATGGATCTAAGCAGTCTTATAGAAGAAAGAGAGGGATCGGAAGGAGGAACTTTTAAAGAGGGTAAACATTTGTTATATTTTGGTCAGTCATTAATAGCCATGATTCAACTTTATGTTGTCTGACTTAAGTGTAGCAGCACGGACAAAAATGTTTAGTCATTCTGTGGATGTAGTCCCTGAGGACGGAGGAGCAATCTAATACATGAATCATGGATGTGTAGCAGTGAAGAATACGGCTGTTTTCCACCAAAACCACTGTTTCACTGCTCTTGCATATAAGCATCGAATAACTGTGTATACTATGCATAACTGATTGTTTTCTACTCTGTAACTCAGACAAAGGCGATGGAACAATTTTTAGAGTGATGGGTGTGTTCTTAAATGTCACATCGCTGAAGTCAGAGGGATTGGGAAAAAATCAAAGCATTACACAAAGAACAAGTGAGCAAATGAGCCACACTAAGGGCCCGAGTATGAGTTTAATGGTACGGCGGCGGATCCGTCAATCACCAAACCTGTGGCCGGGCCACCCGCCAGATTGCGAGTTAAACTCGTGTCTGGCAGGCTTTTCTTGGCGTTCCCACAGCAGTGCCTTTAAAACTAGGCACCGCACTGGGAACGCCAAAAATAGTTCCTGCACATCAAGGGCTTGAAAGTCCATGCCGTGCAGGAACTGGTGTGCATGCACACAGGGTGGCCCATGTTGTGCCCCCCTGTGTGCATCCAAAGAGCATGAGGCACCTGTAGTGCCCCCTTTGTTTACTCTCCGCCAGGGTTTTCATGGAGCACAAACCACAATGAAAACCCTGGCGCAGAGGAAACTCGTAATATGCTTGGCAGGACCACTCGTTATCTTGCCCTTATTCAGCAGGAGAGTGGTAAGAATGTCATGTGTAGCTTGTGGTGCACTTTGGAGCACATTTTCTATTGGAATGTCCTCTAAATGTTCACATACATACAATTAATATTTAGAATTTGTACACCACCAAGTAAAATGTCTGGATTTGTTTTGATCCCATTCAAACCTTTATTTCCATTTCTTAACTACTTACGTATTTTGAAATATTTGTAAAGTTCATTAACATGTATTTAAATTTTGTTCAGTGTTAGAAAAAAGCCGACGTCCTGCAGCCTTTCCTTTCATACTCCCTGTACAGCAGAAAGATTGTCACTGTAGTTGACTTAACTAAATGCTCTCAACTTGGAGTCAAAGAAATGTATACATCAATCTTGATGCAAAAACAATAAGCAGCAGTTTATTAGAAGACGTAACCAGACTTTTTTTTACCTCTGTCCCTGTCTTTGAATGGAAAGATAATGTGACAAGATAAAAACTACATTTATAGGCATCTTTAATGCTCATTCACCTTCTGAGTTCTAGAATTGTTATTTTGGTGGTGCTGGAGCACCCCACTCCCCCCGCACCCCTATTTCCAGCACCTATAGACTCAAAAGATAGATCACGGAGCAGAGCTTGTGGTCTGGTTAAATGTTTGGCGTTATCCATACAGATGGCTCCTTGGCTGTCTCTTGTTCAATGGAAAGGCATCTTATTCTGAACCATGAACTTCTTTAAATGTAACTCAGACAGGTGCAGACATTTTGCCTACTCTTGCACATGGAATAAACATTTTGGTATTTCTAATTGGTCAACCAGTCCTTTCTCCAGGTGGAGAAAGATGCTATTGTCATCCACATGTTTGTGGAAGAGCAAATTATGTTGTTTTAGGATTTTGGTTTGCCAGGTAGGTATTTGAGAGTGGTCAGAGGTTTAACAAGCATTGGTCATACTCTCCCAACATAGGTCCAGAGCTTTACAGCGTCAAGTCAGTATGCATCTTTGACACACCCTTTCACTCACCAATGCAAGTGCTGCCTTAACTAAATCAGTTATTGCCACCCAGTTTGTTGCTTTGAGTGGTGAGGTGTAAAAATCGATATTTGCAATCCAGTAACAACACTTCTGGTCCAGTTCAGGGTATTTATCGAAAATAACATTTGTTAGCTTGGTCACATACATGCAATGCCATTTGCATACTGTCAGAAGTTGGTCTGGTATATGATGTCCACTAATTAAAGTAGGCACCCTGCACCAGTCCAAACAACCCTTATTGTGATGTAAGAGCTCAAAGATAACCTTATGAAAGCTATCCAAGTGGGTAGCTGTGGAGAGCAGCATTCAGGCTTAGTCTTGAAGGAATGTTAAGCAGTCTTTTTAACCAGAATGCAATCTTATTGTATTTGTTACATGAAAGGAGAACCACACAGTAGTTACAAGAATAAATATATTTATTATTACAACACCTTAAATACCTCACAGTATGTGCTACACACAGACAAACACAAAGCACACAATACTCTAGCACAGAAACAATCATACGTAGCACTAATACACAGTGGGCTCCATGGGGAGACCAAACCATATACTAACATAGTGGTATAAGAACCACGACTCGAGTCAAGACAGTGTCTAGAATGTGTAGAATCGCTGGGGCCCCAAGGAACCACCCAAGGAGAGTGAGTAGGAACCCCGCGGAGGATGGGTGCAGTGTGAGAACACGACCGCGTGCTACGTACAATTCAATGGGAGAATAGCAGTTGCAATTTTAAAGTTGAAGGACCCCACTCAGTGGATTACGAGGAAACCCTTTGGAAAATAAAAGATTGGAGGGCCACCCCACCCGTGGATACCAAAGTACCCGAGTTACCTATCCCAGGGAAGCTGGGTGCATAGGTCTGAAGTGGAGTCAGAAACTGCGGTCGTTCTCAATGGGAGTCTTGAAAAAAATGCCACTGCTGGAAAGAAGAAAAGTGTCCGGTGAAACCCACAGGTGGATTCTGGATGGAAGGAACCTGAAAGCAGAGGGGACAGAGTCTGGGTCACTCAGGAGTGACCAGGGGTTCAGTAGACCAATACCCACCGCTGTTGGGTGCTTCAGGTGCGGAGACCTTTACTCTACAGCTGCAGGGACCAGGAGACGTTGACGATGACCAGGAGCTGGATATGAGCTGTCCCATGAAGGATGTCGAGTGCTGAGGGGTTGGTGTCCAGCGGGAGCACCAACAAGCCTTGGCAACGCCAACCCACGAAGAAGGTCAAGAAAGGTTACTGTCTGGCCCAGCAAGGACCAGAGGACTCACCACAGCAAGGGGAGTCAGGGAAGGCCTGGCGCAACCAGGGGAGTCCAAGGAAATCAGGATTGTTCCTCAAATGGACCTATAAGCCGAAGTTACAGGAGTCGTGAGGGGACCTCTAGCAGTTTCTTCAAACAACAACTTGCAGGGCACAGAGTGTGAGGAGGCCAAGGTCATTGGTACAAAATGTGCGCAGAGGTTGGGGCTATCGACAGTCCAATGCACAAAGTTGGGGAACACCAACAAGCATATGCAGTGTACAGGGGTTCAGGTTATGTGGTTCCCATGAGGGATACTGGCCTCAAACTCAGTGAAAGGGCAGCTCAACCTCAAGGAATGTAGGAACCCACCTTCTGTGTTGCTAGAGCCTTCGGAGTCCACAGTAGCTCAGGATCAGCAGACTGGTCAGGTGCGTTACGGTGCCTGTGAATGCAGGGGAGTGACTCCTTCACCCCAAGGTAGATACTTCAGTTGTCCTTGATGCTCCATAGGTCCTGCACAGAATCTGTATGGTGCATGGGCACAGATGATGCTTTGGACGGAGAGGGAGATGAAGTCAGGCCCAGTCAAAGTCCAGAGTGTCCAGATGGTCGAAGGTCAGTAGTTTCTTGTTCAGAATCTTGTCCACATCGAATCTAGGGTCCTACAGCTAGGTAAGCCCTTTTGTACCCACGGGAGAGGGTGTACAGATTCCTGGCTGAAGACGGCTGAAATGCCAGAAACCGGTCCTAGGAAGCTTGTTTCCGGTCCAGGGAAGACATGGTTTGGCAGTTCGGGCTGGACTGTTCCCATGAGGCACAGGGTCAGACTGATTTGCATATGGCCATGTCTGAACTGGGGTGGCAGAGTGGGCTAAAGAACGGTGATGGATTAAACCCAGATCAGTTGACTGGGGGTGAGTGGTTGCAATGTTCAGCACTCCGTCCATCATTTCCTTTGGTTTTGCTTTGTTTGCCATAAGTTGGCAGGGTATGCTCAGACGTGAGTCCCTTGCTCACTTTGCTACTGGATTCAAGCAAGCCTGGCTGAAGACGGCTGAAATGCCAGAAACCGGTCCTAGGAAGCTTGTTTCCGGTCCATGGAAGACATGGCTTGGCAATTCGGGCTGGACTGTTCCCATGAGGCACAGGGTCAGACTGATTTGCATATGGCCATGTCTGAACTGGGGTGGCAGAGTGGGCTAAAGAACGATGATGGATTAAACCCAGATCAGTTGACTGGGGGTGAGTGCTTGCAATGTTCAACACTCCGTCCATCATTTCCTTTGGTTTTTGCGTTGGATTTAAAATAACACATAAAGCCCCCTGCAGCAAGTTGTTATAATGACTTGCGTTGTAATGGTATGTGTGGTAGCAACGCAGTCGTTGTACTGACCGCATTGTAATGGCACCGTGCTGTAAACACTTTATATGAATTTCGGAGGTTATTTTGGAACCTTAAGGAAGCCCAGGAATTGAATGTATGGTCAGTGAGGCTGATTCGACCAAAGGGGAGGCTCACCACAAACTCATTGCACACTAAGAGGGTTGGCCACTCCCTTTGCCAAGATGGTGGGGATCACATGAGCTATGAAATTTCCCTGCAGCCGTACGCATCCATAGAGGGGTTTCAGAGGATCTGCAACTGAAATCTGAGACAGGGGCTATATTTCCCTACTTTAAAAAGAAAAAGAGGTGGCAGAAATAGGTACCAAATAAGACATAGAAAATAGGTTAATTCACATTTTGCTGGAATTCCAGAACAGTTGCACAATTCGACCTCAGATACTGAATTAATTGAGCAGCTAATTATAGACTATGTTTTGACAGAATTTCAAGGAAACTTACTGTTTTGTGAATCCATAGAATTCTTGTAATTCGAAATCACAACAAAAGGATTTGAGTGAACTTTGCCGATTTTAGGATAAAAGAACAGATTTTACCGCAGGCTCTTTCAAAATGAATAAAGATTTTGACTTCGAAATTTAGGGGCATATTTATCAAGTAATTGTGTTGTACCAGTGCAACACTGAGCGGCTCAAGGGCGATGCAACTACTAAGTGAGATTTATCAAGCAAGCCACCTTGCATGGCCCTGCATTGCAGGATACATCTAAAGTAATGCAATGCAGCACAAATTGCTGCGTTGCATTACTATGCCCCAAGGAGGCGCTCCATGTTACCGGTCCAGAGAAGACATGGCTTGGCAGTTCAGGCTGGACTGTTCCCATGAGGCTAAGGGTCAAGACTGATTTGCATATAGCTCTGTCTGAACTGGGGTGGTGATGTGAGCTAAAGAACGATGATGGATTCAACCCAGATCTGTGACTGGGGCTGAGTGTCTGAAAAGTTTCAGCGCTCCGTCCATCATCTCCTTGTGTTTGCTTTGGATGTGGGTGTTCCCAAACTTTTACCCAAGGATTTGTATGCATTCCCAGATTTACCATTACTGGTAGACCTGGGAATATGTCAAAATGTTACAGCTCCCCAGGTGAGGCTCACTGAGGAGAAATATCTTTATTTCTCCTCGTTGTTTCCTCTTCCTTGCATGCTGCAGCACACATAGAAAGAGGAAAATGTTTTTGTGCATGTGTGTGCCTGCATTGGCGCTAGGTACCTAAAAGGGCGCCGCACAAGGAAAGGACAGGAATGCACCATAGTATGTTAAATACGGCGTATTCCTGCCCTTTCCCATTCACGAAGTGCTGCACTGACCTGTATGAAATATTGGTAAATGTGCCCCTTACTTAAATATGACTTATGAAACCTCCAAACGACATACAGAATTCAAGATTTTAATCCTAGAATTCAAGACTGCAGGAGTTCAAGCCATATATGTTCCAACAAGACAAACTGAAAGTGTTGTTTATTTAAAAATGATCAGTTCATTCAGAAATATCCAAAGCCACAGAGTTTTTGAATCAACCTTCATAAAGAGCCTATTTTCAAGATTGGCCTAATACTAAGATAGGATAGCCATTTAGAGTTAAATAGTGATAGTATGTGTAGAGTGAGCTTTTGACAACAAGCGCACAACAAGGTGCCAATCAAAAATATTATTGACAGGAGATTCCATAGAGAGGTGGATCTCCTGAATTGGGAAGGGAGTAGGGCCAAATGAGAAAGGGGAAAAGTGCATGGTTGTCTGCGTAAAGGGGGCTATGGCAGTTAAAAACAGGGAGTCAACATATGTTTGCAATAAGCCCTTTTTGAGTGCACAAATACATCTTTCTGGCAGGAGAAATAAGCTCTTAAGTATTTATACAATAGGCACTTTTTGAAAGATCATTGCACTTTAAACACCAAACACATTTTATTGAACGATCAATGCACATTTAACACCAAACACACTTTATTGAAAGATCATTGCATGTTCAACACCAAGCGCTTTGAGTAGAGGCAGTAGGGTCTTTGGTTGGGAATTAAATACAACAGTAAACATATGGTTGCATTAGGCACTTTATGAGTGGGCAAATACATTATTCAGCCCTTCATCAGCAAGATCACAAAAATAGCATTTTATGTTGAAAAAGCAGTTTATGCTGAACTCCTACATCACATAAAAGCCAACCATCCCTCATACGACAGCCAATCTGGCTTCATATCATGCTGCAGCACAATTACCGCCACCTTACACATTGAAGAAGTGCTCTCCTGACCACAAATGAAGATGACTTATTACTCTTTTAAGGCTGAACCACTCAGCTGCCTTCAACAACATCCATCCTCAGGACACGTGCATCCCCTAGTAAAAGGAGATAAGTAACACAAAAGAGTGACCAGAAGAGTATTCGTATCTCCATGACCCTAAGAATGAACTCCGACCACTAAGGGCCATATGGGACCTTTGGGACCTATACACTGAGGGCTAGATGAGGTCCCCAGTCAATGGAAATGTGTAACCTTCAGTGGTTGTTATTGCTGGACACTTTTTCATAAAGAACATACATATAAATATGTGAATATATATGTTGGACGTTTATAACATGTAAAGTCATTATGTTTTATTATCCAGTAATGTTGCATTGTATGTATGTAAAAAAAGGTTTTGATGTGATGTTTATGTATATTTGTCAATAATGAGTATTGTGTGTTTGTCACACATTACATAATGCAGTTTTGGTGGTGTTTGAACAGAAAACACCAATTTAAGTAAAAGTAATCTTTCGTGTATGCCAAGTCTGTTTCTGAGTAAGGTGATAGAGTATCAAATTGTATATACAATGTATATGAATGTGAGCTGTCTGAGCAAAAATGCAGTGTAGCTACAGGTAGCTGTTATTGGCCCATACAGACACGCATTAGTGGCATAATCTGGTACACAAGAGAAAATATAATTTATGGTGTGGGGGTACATATGTTTTCAGTATACTACTTACTGATAACAGCACCAGAATTCACCAATAAGCCATCAATACTGAACTATGCATGAAAGTCTCTTCTGCTCCAGACATCTAATGCCTCAAATAATTCCTGCACCTCACCGACATCTAGATGTTTGCCATCTACCTCATGCTAAACTCCACCAAGACAGAATTCCTGGTTATTGCCAAGAACAACAATTTCAAATTGGCTCAGTGATGGCTTCAAACCACAGCTTTCACTCTATGCCAAGTTGTTTGGGTTAAACTGGACAAGATGGCCTGGTAACAGCTCTCTCTACTAAAGGGAAATAATTTTCTCAGAGAAAGCGACTTCCAAATTGCAGTTCAAGACCTGTATTCTTGCATACGGATGGAGACAGTTCCCTACTTTATGGCCTTACAGATTGCACATTGGCATCCATAATGGCATTCTACATGCCCAACAGCCTTCATCCAAAGATGGAAGAAACATGACCATATCACACCTATACTGCTGGAACTTTACTGTCTTGCAGCACCCTCTTCAAAATCAGTAGAATTCTCTACAAAGACATATTGACTGCCACACATAACTAGCAATGGTCTTTGTTAGGTCATTTATGTCTTAATACATTTGTCAAAGCAGTATTTTGGTTATTTGAGAGGTCAATTGTAGCCTTAATCAAGGCCCAATTACTTTCACCAATTCCTAAAACTCAGACGGATTTATCTGTTATAAAGTTTTCAACTATTGGCTGAATATCACTCTGAACCTGAAAAATCTTCCTTTTTGAGATTATAACTGACTTTGGAATTAATTACCGAGCGTCAGGGGCGTAACAAAGGCTCCCGCAGCCCCCGCGGTGTGGGGGGCCCGAGCTCCAGGGGGCCCCTTCAGCCCAGTACCCTGTCAGCAGAGCTCCTGAGTGTGGTCGGAGGGGGCCCCCTTCATGCACTGTGCAGGTGGGCCCCCTCAAGTTTCGTTACGCCACTGACGAGAGTCTTTTGAAAAATCACTTAATATATGACCATTGTCCATCTGGCGATATCCTCCTCCATCTCTTAATATCTGTATAATTGTTCACGTAATTCAAGCTTTAAAACTCATTTAAGATTCCTGTCCTGACAGTCAAATGCATCCCTTTATTTTATTCAGCCTTTCTTACAAACAAGTTACCCAGCGAGAGACGTACAGGTAGTGCGTCCTCGAGTTTCACCTTTGGAAGGGAGCTCAGTGGGTCATGGGAGAACAGCCCATGTACCCTCTTTAAGACATTGGGTGAAGCTATTGGTGAAGTTAGTGAAACCCCTTCAAAAGCAACCCTGGGGTCTGCCTGCAGAGGCCCAAGGAACTGTGCTCTCAGAAACTTTGCAGACAGACCCTGCACCCTATCCACTTGAGCACATTCTGTGTCCAACATCATGAGGTTCTTCAGGACCCCCTGAAGAAATAGGGCCTGCCTAAAGCAAAGAAACAACAAGCATTGGTAAGTGCATTACATTTCTCTTATGTGATTAATAAAAAAAAGTTTGGGTATAAGTTTTAAGTTGGTAAGCAGATGTACAATAGAAGTTCACATCAAGTCAAGTCAAAATAACTTTATTCGGTTCAAATGGACTATAAAAGTATGACATACAAACAAAAATGAATACAATTTACATGTCGAATTTGTACAATAGTATGGCTCATGACTCAAGTAATCCACGATTATAAAAGAAATTTAAAATTCAAGTTCTAAAAGGAAAGCACCAATTTCATTTACATTTTATACCATTTCCTTATTTAAAATGCAATTTAATTTAATTTAATACTGCGGTACAAATAACTTCAGTGGACAGGGAGAATAAGAGATTAAAACCCTCCTGATCGTTACGGGGGCGGGTTTCTCTTAAGATCGGGATAAGAAACCGTGCCCTTGGCTCCTTGTAAAGTGTGCAGAATAAGATAAAGTGTAAGGTGCATTGTTGTACTGAATTATTGCAGGGACAAGGGGTAAGATTATTGCACCATCCAGCCTGTTTGGGAAAGACCACCAGAAAGTGCAGTGCGCAAAGATGGAACCTAGTCAAAAAGAATCAAAACTTTACATTCGTGGTAAAAGACAAATAAAATTGTTGATTTAAAAGGGACCAATCTAAATGATGTTGCAGCCCTGATTGCCGCCGGCGATTGTCCAACTCAGCAAAATATGCATCTTTTATGATCAGTTTCATGTTTGTATGGATACTGGCGGGATTATCATAATAATGCCCTAGGCCTATTTCATTGAATTTTCCTTTAACAAAACGGAGCCATGGGATAGACTCTGCATTATCCAGAGTCATACAGTCCTTGATAATTTCCCTTGTGAGCTTTAAGTCTTCCGACAACCAGACTTTAGCCCAAAGGATCAGTGGGACGATGATCCACAATAAATTCCACGCTGTGGAGGCACTTTTTGGGATCATCAACAATCTTTTTATAAACTTATTTTCTAGCGTTTGTAGTTGTGTACTTGTGTGGTATCCCCATACTCGTGCCCCATAGGTAGCAACAGACAAGCATCTTGATTTATATAGAGTGATCAATTCCGCTAACCGCTTGTGGCCCAGCTTACATGCGTAGCGGAAAAGACCTTCCACTGCACGGCTAGTATTCTGAACCCTAGATGTAATAAGATGGTCTCAATTTAGTTTATTGTTAAAAACATTCCCCAAGTAAGTGAAATTGGAGACCTTGTCAATGGTCTTGCTCTTTACAATACATTTTCTTGATTTAGTTTGACTTGGGCCACATACCATAATGTAAGATTTAGTAAAATTAACTTTTAGGTCCAAAGCTAACATAAAATCAGTAAAAACATTCAGGGACTTCTGTAAACTATTTGCAGTTAAAGCCATTAAAACCGTGTCGTCCGCATACGACAGCAAAGGGACCGGTTTGCCTCCAATTCTAGGGAAGTCTGATTCCTGATCTATTAGCGATGATTCTAGGCCATTTGTATACAAATGGAAGAGAAAGGGGGCCAGTATGTACCCCTGACAAACTCCCTCTATAGAAACAATGGTCCTGGTCCTCTCTCCCCCAGGGCCAAATTGTATGGCTACTGTAGTGGACGCATGCAACCTACGCAGGAGGGTGATGAGAGATTCCTCAAAACCCATCTCCCCCATCATGGACCACAGTTTTTCCCTATTGACTGTGCCAAAAGCACTGGACAAGTCCATGAAGGCAAGGTGGATTGACCCTTTCCTTGCCTTCATGTACTTGCCCATGATCAGTGCCAAATTGAGGCACTATTCATGTGTCCCCATGCCTCTCCTAAAACCATATTGTGTTTGGGACATTAGCCCAGAGGAATCTACCCAAGTTATAATGTGCGCTAGAATAACCCTCCCCAGCACCTTAACCGTAGCGTCAATTAGGAAAATGGGCCTATAACAGGCCGGGTCTTCCTTGTTTCCCTTTTTGTACACAGGTACCACTATGGCCTCTTTCCATGATGGTGGGATAGGGCCGGTTATTGCTGCTCTGAAGACAATTGTCAGGAGGGGTGCACAAAGTTATGGGTTGCTTTTAAATAAAACAAGGGGTACCCCGTCAGGCCCTGGGACTTTGAGGTGTATTCCTTTCGTGAGGGCATCCTCAACCTTGCTCACTGATTAGGAAGAGCTCAAATGGTGTGCAGTGATTGGGTCTAATGGGACGTCTTCACATGTTTCCTGGTTAATAATACCCTTCGGGTTGAATATGTTTGTAAAGTGCGATTCCCAAACTTTCCCTGGTATCAATGAGTCCATTACCCTTGAATCCTTTGAAAATAATGGGCGATTTATTACCTCCCCAAAACTCCTAGAGTCTTTGAGTGCACTTGCTCTCTTTAAATCCGCCCATGCCAACCTGCTCAGTTCTTGCTTCCTCTGAGTGACTAGGCTTTTGTATGCATGCCTTGCGTTTTTGATTAGGATTTTAACTCAAGCTATTATATGTAGTGCCTTCTTGAGGTCCTTTTGGGCCCTTGTGCACTCAGCGTTAAACCATTTAGTCCCCTGAGTTTCCCTTTTTACTGTTGAATTTGTCAGGTTTATGGATACGTCCCTGCACATTCCCTGGAATCCCTGTATGACCATATCTGGGGGGGGGAGGGGGGAGGGGGAGGGGGTCTTGATCTAGGCATTTCAGGATGGAGCTTAAGTTAGCTTTAACTATGCTCTCCTCAAATTGAGAGGGGTTAATTTTGCTCCATTTCAGTCTAACCCTTGGTTTAAGTTATACCGGAGGGGGCGACCATCACCTTCCTCCTCCTGGGCAGGTACGTGTCAGGAGACAGTGAGGGGGTTATGGTAGCTGGCATTATTAGGCTCCACCTCAAAACTGTCAACCAGGAAGGCCGATCTTCTAGATATTAGCATGAAGTCCATGACACTTTCCCTTCCTCTGCCCATATAGGTAGTATATTGAATTTCCGAGTTACTGACCAAGGTGTCGACAAAAAGCAGATCATTCACAATAATGATATCATTTAAGGCATCACCCTGTGGGGTATGTATGAAGTGCGTCAATGGCTGGCCCTCAGTAACCATTAACCCACACACTCTGTTTGAGCTATGCCGACATAAGGTGCAATTGAAATCCCCTACCCAATAAATACACAGGGGCTGCCACTTCCCCACGATCTTGTCAATTTCCTCCTTAAGAGTTACAATGATATCACAACTATTTTTTAAAAAAACTATTATAATACCAATTAATCAAAAGGGTCTTGGCCTGAAACAAGTTAAAGATCAGAATCAGTTGATACCAAGGTGAATCAGTAATTGTCCCTGCTTTGATAGACTCATACTTAACAGAGATAAGTGCCGCCAGCCCTCCTTTTGCTCTCCCTGCTGGTGAGGCAGTTGCATGGACGTTAAAAGAACAGTAGCCATCTAGTTCAATATTCTCCCTGTACCTCGTTTCCTGGGTACAAATAATGTCAAAGGCATTTACTTACTTTAACCACATTTCGTCCTCAAATTTCAAGCGGATACCTGCAACATTCCAGGAGAAAATTCTGAAAGGGCGGGCTTTTTGAGGCCTTGGCACTGGATCCTCCCTATAACTAACAATTGTGGAGTCCAAATCAGGCCCCCCCATTCCTGATTTGGATGAAATAGAAGGGCTACATGAATCAACCCCAGTCACCAATTTGTGATTGTTAATAAATGTGTCAGGTGGTTTATGTATATGGTGATCAGAGTAATTTGTCACTGGCCCGTTCCCTACTGTTCTATCCACTACATGATGGATTCCCCTGGTTAACCCTCATGTCATTAGCATGTTACCTGAGTTACTTGGGTCCAAGGGTAGTCAATCAATTTCTTTTAAGCCAGACAGGACCTCAAAACGGTTGGGATGAAGCCATGTGGAGGGCTGAGGGAGGGAGATTCTATTCTGGAATCGCGGGGGAGTTAAAGAATCTCTATAAAAGTATTATGACTTGTTTTTTGAGAAAGGCAATATATTATGCAGTATCTGAGGTTATGTAAGGCGGTCCTGTTCCTTCGGGTGATGTTGTGAAAGACAGATTTATCCACTGTTTGGAATATAAAGCGAATTGGATTGCGATGCAAAGTTGTGAATTCCGTCGCACCACATTGTGAAGATTCTGGGGCGCAATAGCATTTCAACATCCTTAGGCAAGTAAAATAAATACCAGTGAGGACAAATTCATTTTTAATATATTGCATTTCTTGAGTGGTGGGGGTTGAACAATGCCTACAATTAAAATAGCAGGTGAAAATAAATGGTGAAAGCTTAGAAACTAGACACAGCTTATAAAATATCGACATGCTTTCAAGAAACAGATCTCCTTTGCTGGCCTGCAGCTGCAGAGCTTTTAAATCATAGTCAAAAAGCAGAAACCTAAGTGGACTGATAAATACGTACACTCCAAAGTTGGGCATCCAAACTTGGCAATTTCATAGACAGTGATGCGGAAGTTGCAGTTTGGTATCTACCTATGTCTCATTCTTTTATCAATGCAAAGAAAACATGAGTGAATGTAGCATCGAAGGCCAGGCTATGACCATAAAAATGGCCTTTACGTGTGACGCGCAGTCGAAAGCAGGCAGTCTGGGATTCAACCCTTTGCATGTAACGAAGGTGCATGGTGGACTTCGTGCAAGATGTTGTACATCGTGCAACAAAAACAAGAGAATACATTTAAAAATACAATCTAGAATTGAGGTGGGCAAGTTGCTTGTGCAGCGCCATATTTAAAGATAACGCGCTGTATGCCACGCTGATCAAGGGAAACACAAAGTAAATAAAAAGTATGCCCATCAGTTTCTGGCACTGTTACATGCTCAATTCACATTATGTCCAGCCAAGTCCATAACAGTGCTTGCCAAAGAGACCAGAGGCTGAAAGACCCGCAGCACCAAGAAATGCAGAGAACTGTCTGTGAATGTTTCAAAATTTATGCACAAACGGATTCATCCTTTTCAGCCCCTAACATACCCCAAACTGAACATAGCAAGCAATCACCTGATTCAAACAATATGATTACAGTTTTAGACAACGCAAAGTAAAGCTCATATATGTATTTATTACTAAACACTCTCTACTAACCTCAAAACGCAAAGTAAAGCTCATATATGTATTTATTACTAAACACTCTCTACTAACCTCTTTATGAGATTAGAGAACAAAGCACTCAATATTAAATAACTAGAACGACAGTAAATAGCACAATACACAGTGGGCTCCAGGGGGAGACCAAAACATGTACTAAGGAAGTGGTATAACAACCCCGACTTGATTAGACACAGTGTCTAGAGCAGGTAGAATCGCTGGCACCCCAAGGAACCACCCAAGGTAGTGACACAGGGGACCCACGGAGGACGGGTGCAGTGTGTGAACACAGGCGCGAGCTCCGTACAACTCTATGGGAAAGTCGCAGTTGGAAATTTAAAGATTAAGGACACTTCGGAGGGGACTTCAAGCAAACTCTTTGGAACATAGAAGGTTCTAAGGCCAGCACCCTTGGGAGTACTGAGGTACCCATGTTACCTATCCCAGAGGAGCCGGGTGCATAGGGGTAAAGTGGTGTCGGAACCGCTTGTTACTTTCAACGGCGTGATGTGAAGAAGTGCTGCTGCCGGGAAGATGAAAAGTGTCCAGTGTGATCCAAGCCTGGATCAGAGCTGAGAAGAACCTGAAAGCAGAGGGGACAGAGTCTGGGTCACTTCACGGTGACTATGGGCACGATAGACGAATGTCCACCGATGTCGGGTGTTTCAGGTGAGAAGAGGTGAAGCTTGACTCAGCAGCCACGGGGACCAGGAGACTTCGATGACAACCAAAGTCCGCAGGTGAGCTGCCCCATGAAGGATATCGAGTGCTGGGGGGTCAGTGTCCGGATTGAACTCCAACAAGCCTTGGCAACTGCTACCCACACGGGCAGAGGGCAGATGCTTCGGTGAGGACCAGCAAGGTCATGGGTACTCTCCAAGCTATGGAGAGTCAGGGCACATCTTTAGCAACCAGGAAAGCCCATGGAAAAGTTACCTTCACAGGGACCCACAGGTCGATGGACCAGGAATCGCAAAGGGACCTCGAGCTGAATCACTAAATACCAGCCCACGGAACACCCGTGGAGTGTAGGCCAGAAATCTTCAGTGGAATTACTGCTCTGGGTCAGGACTACAAGTAGCCCAAAGCACAGCCTCAGGGATTGCCAAAAAGCATATGCTGCTGCAAATGTACACGGTGCACAGGGGTTCCGGTTACACGGTCCCCACATGGGATACGGGCCTCAGAATTGCTGAGAGCACAGATCAACCTCAGAGATCTCAGGAACCCACCTCCTGTGTTGCAAAAATCTTCGGAGTCCTCAGGAGCTCGGGAGATGCAAACAGGTCAGATGCGTTCAGGTGCCTGCCTTGCAGAGTAGTAACTCCTTTACTCCAAGGGAGATTCTTCAGTCATCCAGCATTGTGCAGATCGTCAAAGTACTTGGTTTCTGTAGCAGAGTTTAGTCCAGGTAAAATCTAAAGCCCTGTAGTCAGGGGTTCCTACTTTATACCCAAATAAGGGGTGCAACAAACTCTGGGGACCCACCTACGGGAAGGCCAGGACAGAGGGGTGGCTACACCCATGTCTTTTGTCCAGTTTTGCCCCAGAGCAGGAGCAAATGGCTCCTGCAACCGGTTTGAGCTGGACTATGCACAGGGACACCAAATGTGCCCCCAGTGCAGACATCAAAGTACTCTCAGAGTGCACCCACCCAGCCCCAATACACTAAATCCTGTCTGGGAGGTGGTCACACCTCCCTGTGACAGGAAACCTATTGCCAAGCCTTCCCCAGCTCAATCTTGGCTCAGCAGCAAGAGGGCAGACTCGTGTCTGTGGCTGGCAGCATCCATTTTGTGATGCCCACGTCGAGAAAGCTGGTACTCGGTAGCCCGGTATGTCACATTAGCCCCTCTAGGAGGGTAGAATCATACCTCCCCCACCAGTTACTGGCGGGGAGGTATGATTCCAAGGTGTTTGCCACCAAACACAACATGTTTCCTTGCAGCCGTTTTAAAGTTAGCTTTTACCGCGAGGTTATAATGCACTTAAGTATATATGGTTGGCTGCCTCACAAACAACCACGAAATATAGGTTCCGAAGGCTGCAGAGGGGCTCTGCTCATGCAGGTGCACCCTCTCACATAAAACCCAGCACCCTGCCTTCAGGATTGATAAGGCCTGCTATAGGGGTGACTGATAGGTTTATATGTGCAGTGATATAGGATAGATATAGTGAATCTATATCTAAGTAAGGGGTGCATGCACCACCTTACACAGGCTGCTGTAGCAGACCTGTGGCTTCATTTTGAATGGTCTACCAGGGGTGGCATAATACATGCTGCAGCCCCTGAGAGGCCTCTGGGGTACCTATGCCCTAGGTACATAGTATACCATATACTAGGGGCTTATAAGGGTACCCCAGAATTCGATCTGTAGTGTACCTAAGGTACATGCAATCAATTTAGGGAGAAAGCAGATAGACTGGGGTCCTGATTAGCAGGCTCCCAGTCAGACTAAGTCGAAAACCAGTAAAACACCAGGAAAAAGGTGGGGGTAACCATGTAGTCAGATTCCACCTTCTTACAATGGACCCAATTCCACTGAAAGGGTAGTAAAATACAACAATAATAAAGGTTCAGTGGGTGCTTCAAGGCATTTGGTTATGTTGCCACTGCACCTGCTGCACCATTGCAAGCTACTCTGCTGGCTCCAACATCATCAGTCGTTTGAGCAAGGATCAAGGCATGCACCAGATATTTGTGACACATCCATTCCAAGTCTCTCCTTCTTGGAGTTCAACTCCCAGACTTTAATTTGATTTTTAACATGTGTTTTAATCTTTTATGATTATAACGTATAATCAAATAAAGATTAATATCAATCAATTTGATTTGAGACTCGTAGCATTCAACATAAATTAAGACTCAGATTTTGCAAACTGCTCAAAAAAGAGATAAACTGAGGGCTAAAATGAATTCTCATTTTATAACTTTTCTATAAAAATGAGGTTATGACTGTAAAAAAATCAGTATGACTGAAAGTAGCAGGGACGAAATAGATGTATTTCTGTCTCTAAAATATGCAACTATTTTTAAGAAGCCTGCCCCTGATATTTTCTATTGGTCAACGCGGGAAATCAGATGAAATATACGGTACTCGCCCAGGCTGGAGAAGTTTCTCGCACAACCATAATAAAATTCCTCCTTACATAAGTAGCGTAATTTCTCTTAGTGTTTCACTCGCCGCTTCGATAGCATGCGAGCCCCGGCATGGTTAACACAAGATCGATAGCTTCCTGCCAGCCCGTGGTCTGGGGGTTCAAATCCTCTGTGGTTGACTTGGCTTTTTATTATTGTGCAGACACAAAAGCAGAGTGAAATGCAAGTGAATCGCAACGGAGGTCAATATCAGACGGCCTCCACTGTGTGTGAATGGGAGACCACTGCTCTGTAGAAAGGTCTGGCTGTGGCTACAACTCCTAAGATGGACGCCAAATCTGCCTGATTTAAGCACAACTGCACATACATGTCTTCCCAGACCGGATCTGAGGCATCCATCTCAGAAGTGTGGAAAAGCACCTTACATAGCATTGCTACCCTTAGCCCTTTGAGAATATGTGGACACTTGATTACAACAATAAACTGCATGCAACATAATAAATGACAGTGACACTCTTTGTGGACAAAATATGTTGCAAGTTTATTGATTACACAGGTGGGGTTAGCTTACGGGAGATACAGGTGATTGTGAGTTTCATGAACAGCCGACACCCATCCTGAAAAGGCTAGAGCTGTCTTGTTGTTGTTTTCAGCACCAATGCACTTAGGGGGATATTCTCAAGAACGTGTGATAACCACCGCAAAATCAGCTTAAAGCAACTCTTCACATTGCAGACTATCGCGGGAAAATAACTCTGTCTCAACGTGGTATTCTCAACCCGGCAGCACCATGTGATAGTCCCACGATAAAGCGTCAAATGACCACGATAAAGTCAGCACGACGCCGCAAAAATGCGAAACACGAACGCAAAAAAAGCTGCGATGAAGCCAATCGCGATACAAAAATCTGCGAAAACCAGCCACAGGCCTGCAATTCTCACGCGTCATGTGGGAAAATGCATCATAAAAGTTGAAAAAAAAACCACAGACAAAAGCCAAACAACAGCAAAGCCCAATGGAGGTAGCCGGAGCAAGTGCAGAGGACAACCAGAACCCCACAAGCCCCCCGGAGGACTAGCCTGGGACTTCGGGGTCAGGGAAGGGCAAGGACAAGAAGAGTAGGAAGAAAAGGTTCAGTCTGCAGGAAAACAGGATCCAGATAACGGAGGTGATAGAACACCATCAACTAATGTTCATCACCTCCACTGTGTCACTGGCAACTAAAAATGGAATATGGCAGACCGTCGTGGACAAGGTGAATGCAGTCGGCGTGCTGAAGAGGACAATGGAAAAGGTCAAGAGGCGCTGGAATGATGTCAAGCGCAAAACCAAGCAGAAACTCGCAAACAACTGGAAGGCAGCAATGCAGACTGGAGGTGGGAGTCCAGCACCACAGGAGGAGCTGGACGAGATGGAGGGAATGGTGTCCAAAGTCATCAGTGGGGAGACGGTGGTAGGAGTTGGGGGCCCAGACACTGCTCAACATGACCATACACAACAGCAACAGGGTGAGTAACGACCAGGGACTGGGGGACGGGGGAGATGGGCACAATGGCACACATCCACAAGTAAGCATAGCACATCTGCGGACAAACCATGCCCCAGACCCCCAACTCCCACCAAGAGACCAATGAACCCAATTATACAACATTCCAGCACTGCAGAAGCACAGAAGCCAGAGGCACACCTCATGTAAGGGCCATGGGGTAGCCAAATCAGAGCTGCAGGGGTGACTCCCCCAAAATGCGGCACACACACATCACATGCAGAACACATCAACATTAACAACAATATGGCACAATCCGCAACACATCCACAACAAACAGAGGACACAACTGGTGCTGCTTGTGTGCAGAAACTGGGCAATCACATATGGCATCGCAGGGAAATGTGAGTTGACAATGTACAAGTACAAACACACATCCGTAATGTTGTCGAAATGTCCACTGTCCCGCATCATATAGGCAGCTCCCCACAAACCGTCACAATGTACATTATCATTCAGTCTGAATGTAAATAAGTACCATGCGTCAACATACATGTGAACACAATGTTAAACTGCATCTCCTCTTCACATTCCAGAGGGAAATTCAACACCTCCTGCAGAGCAGTCCCAACCTCTCTTCTCTGATGACGAAGAGGACCACCACACCTGCGACTCCGACACCCTCCAACAGCTCGTGGACAACCCCCACAGCCCAATTCCAGGAGCAGGGCAGCCCAGCTGCTACGAGGAGAACCCACCCCCTGCACAGGAAACACAGCAGGCAGCACCCACCACCATCGCTGCCTCCCAGGACCCCCACGACGAACACCTGGCCTTCCAACACTGTGTGTTGGGGGGCCAGGAGAAGCTGGCTGAACAGGTGCAGGTGGGGTTCAACCACATGGCAGACAAACTAGACGCCATACGTGGGTGTCTAAGTCCCATCAGGGACCACTCACAGTGCCTAACAGACACCCACAGTCTGCTCCATGCCCTCCAACGAACCATGGCTGACATCGCCAGAGTCCTGACTCTGAGACAAGAATGACTGTCTAGTCAGAGTGGCTCCAGCGAGCTCGCCCGGGAGTTGGGATTCATGCGGATGTTCATGGAGAACATGGAGCGGACGTGTGCGGAAAGAGCGACTGCCATGGCTGCACACCAGCGAGAGGCAGCTGGGTCCCTCAATTCCATAAAGACCCTCCTCATGGCATTGCTGCCACAAGGCCTGGCGCTGATACATGTTGCTGCTACCACCCCATCCACATCTCCGGGCCCTGATGTGTCAATGCCACACAGTGTGGCACACATTCCACCTCCAGCCCCTGATGTGACAGTGCCACACAGTGCGGCACACATTCCACCTCCGGCCCCTGAGGTGTCACTGCCACACAGTGCTGGAGACAGGACACCACCACCCACATGTGAGGCACATGAAACAGCAGAGGACAAAGATGCGGATGAATTTGCCTTGGTGGTGAGAAGGAAGCGTTAGCATTCATCTCCGCCCTATGGCCTGTTTCTGCTTGGTTCTGCCCTCTGCATCATCCCCTTCCACTGTCCCCCGATGCGCTCTGTGACACTCACCTTGGACCTCAACATGGACTGCCATATTCTGTTTGGTCACCAATGACATAGCTATCAGACTACGGACTGAACTCCTACTCTTCTGATGTACCTGTCATTCCCTGAAGGACTCTGGCTGGCCCTACACAGGCCAACAATGTGAAGTGGGGTTTGCATGGCCCTGTACTGCCCCGGCTTCAAAACTCCACTGATTGTGCAATAAACATTCGTGGTCACACCGATGTGTCATGCCTATTGTTAGAAGGGCGACCTCCGGGGAGTCAGATGGTGTCGGACTGACCACCCCGAGAGGCACCGTTCCGTAAGGAAGTAGCCGAGCGCCGCTGAGAAGCCTCCTGGGCGGGGTCCTTCTCCTAGGATCGTACAGCCAAGTAATCCCCCCCACCACAAAGGGACACAACCAGGGTATCAATGCTCACAAGTCTTTTATCAGGATTAAGGGTAGGTCTTCGTGGCAATATTTACAGGCGGATCAAGGGATCCAAAAGAGTCTCAGGGTTGGGTTAGGAACGGGGGTAGCGGGAGAGTCTCAGTATCAGCCCGGGACGTCGTCCGCAGGGCTCGAGGGGTCGCTTCGGTGAGGTCGAGCCGCGACGAGGTCAGCAGGGCTCCAGTGGTTGTTTCTGCGAGGTCGAGCCGCGACAAGGTCAGCAGGGCTCCGATAGTTAGTTCAGCGAGATCGGGCCGCGATGATGTCAGCAGGGCCCTGATGTTCCATGAGGGTCTTCTTCTCAGCAAGGGGGAGCCGCGACGCAGTCAGCAGGGCTCGAGTTTCTCAGTTCCAGGTAATGAGTCTCTCTCCGTAGGGTCAGCCGCGATCCGATCAGCAGGGCTCTGGACTCCAGGATACAACTACTGTCCTGGTTGTGGGTTGCCCCAGATATTTGATGTCCGGACCCTCGCGCCGGGGGGGCCGGAGGGGCCGGGATGAGAGAGTCCAGACACCCAGCGGGGGGTGGAGCCATCGCCCAGGGAGGCCGGAGGGCGATCGGACCCAGGCGTTGGGGGCCGGCGGGAGGCCCAATCAAAACTCCCCTCCTCCGGGATCTGTGGAGTGGCCACTCGACCCCCTTGGGTCGGGTCTTGGCGCCTCGATGTCGGGGCTTCGCGGGGACCGAGGCCCGGGCGGGCCGCGTCGCGAAGGCTGATGCGGGTAGCGGGGTGCAATCTCGGGGGGCTTCGAAGGGTTGGGGTTGCCCCCGTTTGGTCTGGTAGGGGGGTTCGGGACAACGCCACGAGGCCGGGTCCAACACCTATGATCTTTCAAGTGTGGAAGTATGGATGGATGTAGGGTCAGTGATTCTCCCTTACGTCCATGTTGCTCATGTTGTGGGACTTGGGTCACGGGTGACATATTGAGGATTGCAGCACGGGTGGCGCCGACACTACAATGGGGACACACGCATTAGTTACTTCCTTGTCCAGCCCAGGACGGAACCACGCCCAGTGCCCTGGGATCATTGTTCACACCCTTTCGCTGGACTGGCGTACGCCAGGCCAGCCCACTCGGCTTACGCTCAAAGAGAGGCGGGAGACATGTCCCAGGTCTTCCCTTTAGGGATCTGCTGCTCACAGGTATAGTTGTCATTATGCCACGGCCACTCCCTGACGGGTGGTTTACACCCACACCACCCCCATCCAGCACAGCCATCACAGGACATGTGACCCTGCCAATATAAAGGGCCTGTCGCACTTGCCGGACGCCATTTCCACTCTGTAACTGGGTGTCTCCGTGTGGTTCTCATTTACGCATGAGGGCCTAGGGCCCTGCCACAGCACATTGCACAATGCCGGGGGTGACATAAAGGGCGTCCGCACCACGAGACTCAATCATAAAGGGTCCATGGCTTGCGGTGCACAGTCATGGTGGCACCAGATACACTGCGGCTAGCACAGGCACACCGCCACAGGACGGTGTCTTGCGGTGCGGTGAGATACGGGCACTTGAACTGCTGAGTGGATGTGCAGCCTGTGATGATGCTTCGTCCTGGCGTTCCGGACACGTGGGGATTAGTGCGCGCCCTGCTGGACCGCAGTGTAGGCCTGAGCCAGCGGGCAGTGCGGGCCTCCCGCCACGTGGCGTTGACAGAGTTAGTGGCACCTATGGGGCTGAGCGGGTGTGCAGCCTGCGATGATGCCGTGTACACTGATATGCTCTCTGCCATTGCGTAATCAAGACCCAGATTCAAGTGTGTGACCTGGTGGCCCATGGTGTGGGGCTGCATGATGCGTAGGGTGCCATGGTTGCAGGCCCGAGCCTGGTGCTCCCACCGGCACGTGTTGGGCCCTCTTGGAGACACGATGGTGTCAGAGGTGAGCAGTGAGGCCTGGTTGAGCAGGGGCGGGCAATCACCGCGGGGCGGAGGGAGGGGCGCGGGGTGCGGCAGCCTGTGTGCGCAGGGGCGGGCAAGTAATGATAGCGTGTGCAACTGTATGGACTCTGCCATTCATGTCTCTTTGAACTGTTTCAGATAAGTCACCTGGGGGACTGCTGTACATACCGGCACGTGGTTGGAGACACACCGGTGACAGTGAGGCCTGGGTCCGCAGTGTCGGCGCTTGTTAGAAATGGTATTACTGGTAGGCTAGGGCTTGCGCCAAAGCCAGGCAGAAACCACCACTCTAGTCAGGGCTGGGGAGTTACACGCCAAAGATAACCCCTGCTCACCCCTTTGGTAGCTTGGCACGAGCAGTCAGGTTTATCCCGGAGGCAATGTGTAAAGCGTGTGCGCACGCACCCAGCAACAACACCCAAGGCCCACCACAAAAGAAACTCCACACAAGCTATTATATAAAAATAGCCTTTGTATTATACCAAAACACATTAGATAATATTCACACAATTTACACTGTGCCAACTGGCACTGGGCAGAATTTTACAAGAGACTATTTACACGGGACAGGGCCACATGGGCCACTGTCAGAATTAGCACAAATCACCAATTGTACATGTAGAACATAACACAAATTAGCACTGTAGAACACAACCAGTAACTACTGGCGGATAATGACCTCAGCGTCATCACACTAGAATCAGGTATAAAACCTATCCTGCATCCATCACAGGGGCATAAACACATTATGCACTTTCTCATTAGTCTAACGCATTAGACCTAACCACCTAAGTATAACTACTCTAGGGGCGTACATCGCACAGGGAAGTACAATCTCCCAAACATCACCCTAAACAGGTAAAACAACCTCCTAGGCAGAAATGGCCACATTTAGAGGTATAAAACACAGGGTGCGCAAAACATGCTATACACAGTACATTTCCTAGCACCCAATCACATTAGCATGAATCACAACAACACCTCAATCGCATTAGGGTCCAGGTCGCACCAGAACCTAAACGTAGCAGCTGCCCACTACTTGCTGGGCAGCTGGGGACAAGAACAAGGCCTAAATGCTGCAGCTGGCACTAAGTGCTGCGCAGCTGGGGAAGGCAAATAGGAGGCATGGGCTCTCAATGGCCCCTGTAACAATATCCAAAACATTGAAGCCACCTAGGCTCGACACACACCATGTCCCCCAGTACTGTGGAGCGCACTGGCGCTCAAACTAATCATGCCAACACGCTGGAGCCCCCTGGGCTCTGAAAACATACACATGTCCCCAAGTTGGAGCCTCTCCTGGCTCTGAAACAATAATGCCCCCTTTGTTGGAGCCTCAGGGCTCTTGAACAATAATGCCCCCTTCGTTGGAGCCTCAGGGCTCTGAATATACCTATGCCCGTGGGAGCCATGCAGGCTCGAGAAACAATCGTGCCCACATGGGGGTGGGGGGGCGCCTAAACACAACATGCCCACGTTGGAGCCACATAGGCTCTAAAACCAATTATTCCCACATCGTTGGAGCCACGCACAGGCTCTAAAAATAAACATCTGTGCCCCGTGTTGGAGCAGCCCTCTGTCAAGCGGGGCTGCTCGGGAAAGAGGCCCCCAGCCATCCAACTCACCGGGCTCTCTCTCGACTGGGGGGGGGGGAATCTCCTCTTCTCTCTCTCCCCTCTTCATCCGGGCCCCTTCCAGGGACCCGGGACTTCTCCTCCCTTCTGTCGGCTGCGCGGGGCTCTCCCTCGCTCTTGGGAGCCCCGCCTCACTCCTGGCACCGAACTCCTCTGGGCCTCCTCGCGGCCCCCCAGCGCCGGCACTCCGCTCTTCGCCCGGTCCCTCTCCTGGGACCGGGACTTCAGCATGGAGCCTGCGGGGCTCCAGACGTCTCCTCGGGCTGCCGGGGCGTGCGCGGGATTTCCTCTGCAAAACCGGAAGTCCCGCCCGCCGCCAGGCACATTCCCGCCTGACTTCCGCTTTTGCCGCGACTCGGGCCGCAGCGGTGATCGCGGTTCTCCTGTCACAATGAGGGGTAGGCTCCCTCTTTAATTAAATATATGAAAGCGGGGTGGGCACCCGCTCAATCACTAGATAAGGGCAAAGTCGCGGGGTGGGCACCCGCGCATGATTCCGAAGGGCATTGAAGATGCAGGGTGGGCACCTGCGAGGCATGCAAGGAATGTGGGGTAAGCACCCGCTAGGGAGCAATAAAAAATGCTGCGATGCGGGGGGGGATCCCAACACCAGGGATTCCCTCCAGGGTGATCGTAGAGCTCCTCCTCAGCTGTAGGGAGCACAGCGCCAGGGAAAGCACTTTCAGGCAAATACAAGCAAAGCACTCACAGGGCGCTAGAGGCCAAAGCACAAAGGGTCCAAAAGAAGAGCCCTTGAGGCATCAAGGGGGCAATGCTCCCCCCAGCCATCCCACTCACCGGGCTCTCTCTCTGGACTGGGGGGGGGGGGAATCTCCTCTTCTCTCTCTCCCCTCTTCACCCGGGCCCCTTCCAGGGACCCGGGACTTCTCCTCCCTTCTGCCGTCTGCGCGGAGCTCTCCCTCGCTCTTGGGAGCCCCGCCTCACTCCTGGTGCCGAACTCCTCTGGGCCTCCTCGCGGCCCCCCAGCGCCGGCACTCCGCTCTTCGCCCGGTCCCTCTCCTGGGACCGGGACTTCAGCATGGAGCCTGCGGGGCTCCAGACGTCTCCTTGGGCTGCCGGGGCGTGCGCGGGACTTCCTCTGCAAAACCGGAAGTCCCGCCCGCCGCCAGGCACATTCCCGCTTGACTTCCACTTTTGCCGTGACTCAGGCCGCAGCGGTGATCGCGGTTCTCCTGTCACAATGAGGGGTAGGCTCCCTCTTTAATTAAATATATGAAAGCAGGGTGGGCACCCGCTCAATCACCAGATAAGGGCAAAGTCGCGGGGTGGGCACCCGCGCATGATTCCGAAGGGCATTGAAGATGCAGGGTGGGCACCTGTGAGGCATGCAAGGAATGCGGGGTAGGCACCCGCTAGGGAGCAATAAAAAATGCTGCGATGCGGGGGGGGGGGGGGGGATCCCAACACCGGGGATTCCCTCCAGGGTGATCGTAGAGCTCCTCCTCAGCTGTAGGGAGCACAGCACCAGGGAAAGCACTTTCAGGAAAATACAAGCAAAGCACTCACAGGGCGCTAGAGGCCAAAGCACAAAGGGTCCAAAAGAAGAGTCCTTGAGGCATCAAGGGGGCAATGCAGGGCCCAGGGGCCAGCACACAGGGCCCTCCAGCAGGGAGGCAGCCCCCATGGCGGTCCCTCCTGGGCCCCACCAGCAGCAAGCCCCCTCCTGTCAGGATCCAAAGCAGAACATTTTGTAAGGGGACACAGCCCCTTTTTATACACAATACCTTTGTCTCAAGGTGCAGGGGAGGGGCGAACCAGATGCAACTGGTTCTTGAGCACTTTGTTTTGCTCAGCCCGTCTCCCTATTCACAGGACAGGCCAGGGTCATCAGTCGCACCACAGGGGGCGGAGCCAGCATTGTGTGGGGAAAGCCCAGCCCTATTCAGGTCCTAGGTGTACTCCTCCCACCCATCTAGCTGCTGATCTCCCCATTCACCACTGGGTGACTCCTCCTGACTCTGGGGATTCCCTAGCCCGTCACATGACCTCAGCCAGCCAATCGCCAGACAAGGCACTCATCTCACACTGCACACAGAAATGCCCACTTCTAGAAGTGGCACTTCCACACTAGGTACATTGACGCCGCACACATCATCGCGCAGCATTTCATCACACGAGTCTGCACATACCAAACTCGGCCCTGCACTCCCCACGCATCAGGAACTAACATGGTCACTCAGATCCCCCATGCATTCCTATGGGAGGGCAGGTCAGTCTCATTCAACCACACAGAGCGCACGCGCTTTCTACTGGGACACAGTGTGAAAGCGCCTAGAGGCCTAAAACCACTAGTACAACACAGGAAAAAGGCTAGGATACTGCAAAAAGTTCTAGGGGTGAACTTGCCAGAAGGGCCAGGTCCAACACAACCCCCTTCCAGCCAAAACGCAGGGCAGACCAATCACCACCGTGATGGTCTTCCCTGCTTGGGGCGATAGAACACGGACGCAGGCCCGCACTGCAGGGACACTCTCCGGTTCTACGCCATTCTGAATCAACGTGGTTCCATCTGAAAAAAAACAACTGAAAAAAAACTCAGGCCCAACTAGGCTACTCCACTGGTACTATCTAGTTGTCCACGGCCAGGACCAGGCCCTAGGCCACCCAGATACCACTGGTCCTTGCCAAACCCAGAGTGGGGGGGGTAGTAACCCCTGGCATACAAGCCATTCTCCACTCTCCCTCTCAGTGTAGTTCCCAACTACCACTCATCCTTCAACCTAGGGTCCGCACCCTCAGGCTGACCAGAGGTCACGGGCAAGAATGCCACACCCTACCTCTACTTCTGGGGTTCCGCACCCTCCCAGGGAAGCACCCACCAGAACACAACTCTCCCACCAGTTCAGGACCTCTCTCCACCAACTGATCTACCACCTGGGATCCATGGGGGTCAGAGGCGAGGACTCCCTCCCTCTGCACCCCCTTCCACTGTAGAGCAGGGTCTCTTCACCCAAGATGAGCCTCCCCTGCCCTCAGGACTACAGCTGCCCTTACGTCCAGATCCGGAAACACCGACTACTGGCTCCCCAACCGAGGGACGTACCCTTTGGTCAGATGCCTGGCGAACCAGGACTTAACGAGGGTGACACATAGCTAATGGGTCGTGTGACAGTCTGCCTGGCGCTGATCTCACGACCTCCTGTCCATCTGACAGGGCGTGCAGACCCCCCAGGACAGAAGTGGCGACACCACGGTTACTCAGTGGCAACTCAGCCCTCCCGGCTGGTCCCTGACCTACTGGTTCCCACTGGGGAATCCCTCCCCCTCTCACCCCTCCCTCTGGACTTTCGCACCCTCCCAACTGGAGCGGTACCGCCAGACACCAGGACTACTGGAGCTCTGATTACAGACACTCCACGTTCTCTAGACACTGGGAGATCCTCCTCAAATTACCTATTGGTACAGCCTAGGCCCCCGACCTGATGTTCCCTAAAGAAACCATCCAGGCCCTGAGACTGGGTTTCGGGCACCTGGAGACACCCAGTCCTACCCACTCCTTCTCCGCAGAGACAGGACGTGAGCCCCTACACCGAGACCTAGCTGGGCTACTCTGAACCTCTTCCACCACGCTGGGCTGGAAGACACCTCAGCCACTCCTTTTGGAATCACTCCCCAATGCAAGCTCCCTATCCCAGAGAACTCACACCCATTCAACCAGCAAGCTCCTTATTTCAGAGAACTCACACCAAAGTATTCAGCAAGCTCCTTATTTCAGAGAACTCACACCATTCATCCACGCACACACACCCCCCAGACTAGTAAGACAGTTTCTACCGCCCCTGATTTCCCAACCTGACCACCACGTGACACAGGTACCATTACTCTGGGAACTGGGAATGGGACGTTCACATTCATCCAGCGCATTACACATTCATCCCCACCCCTCCCAAGACTGATAAGACAGTTTCTACCGCCCCTGATTTCTCAACCTGACCACCACGTGACACAGGTACCATTACCCCGGGAACTGGGAATGGGAATACATGCACTGGACACACATCTGCTGCCACCACTGGATCCCACCCTTACTGGTGAATCCGGAAACACATTTCAACAGAAATGACACTTAAAACAAATTTAGAACAATAATCCCTTTTCATGTGATTATCTAAATGCAGAGTTTTGTAGTGCAGCCAGTTGTCGCTGTGGTACTGCGCAAACGCAAGTCCTAATCCCACCGCTGATCACCAATGTTAGAAATGGGATTTCTGGTTGGCTAGGGCTTGCGCCAAAGCCAGGCAGAAACCACCACTCTAGTCAGGGCTGGGGAGTTACACGCCAAAGATAACCCCTGCTCACCCCTTTGGTAGCTTGGCACGAGCAGTCAGGCTTATCCCGGAGGCAATGTGTAAAGCGTTTGCGCGCGCACCCAGCAACACCCAAGGCCCACCACAAAAGAAACTCCACACAAGGTATTATATAAAAATAGCCTTTGTATTATACCAAAACACATTAGATAATATTCATACAATTTACACTGTGCCAACTGGCACTGGGCAGAATTTTACAAGGGACTATTTACACGGGACAGGCCCACATGGGCCACTGTCAGAATTAGCACAAATCACCAATTGTACATGTAGAACATAACACAAATTAGCACTGTAGAACACAACCAGTAACTACTGGCGCAATAATGACCTCAGCGTCATCACACTAGAATCAGGTATAAAACCTATCCTGCATCCATCACAGGGGCATAAACACATTATGCACTTTCTCATTAGTCTAACGCATTAGACCTAACCACCTAAGTATAACTACTCTAGGGGAGTACATCGCACAGGGAAGTACAATCTCCCTAACATCACCCTAAACAGGTAAAACAACCTCCTAGGCAGAAATGGCCACATTTAGAGGTATAAAACACAGGGTGCGCAAAACATGCTATACACAGTACATTTCCTAGCACCCAATCACATTAGCATGAATCACAACAACACCTCAATCGCATTAGGGTCCAGGTCGCACCAGAACCTAAACGTAGCAGCTGCCCACTACTTGCTGGGCAGCTGGGGACAAGAACAGGGCCTAAACGCTGCAGCTGGCACTAAGTTCTGCGCAGCTGGGGAAGGCAAATAGGAGGCATGGGCTCTCAATGGCCCCTGTAACAATATCCAAAACGTTGGAGCCACCTAGGCTCGACACACACCATGTCCCCCAGTACTGTGGAGCGCACTGGCGCTCGAACTAATCATGCCAACACGCTGGAGCCCCCTGGGCTCTGAAAACATACACATGTCCCCAAGTTGGAGCCTCTCCTGGCTCTGAAACAATAATGCCCCCTTTGTTGGAGCCTCAGGGCTCTTGAACAATAATGCCCCCTTCGTTGGAGCCTCAGGGCTCTGAATATACCTATGCCCGTGGGAGCCACGCAGGCTCGAGAAACAATCGTGCCCACATGGGGGCGGGGGGCGCCTAAACACAACATGCCCACGTTGGAGCCACATAGGCTCTGAAACCAATTATTCCCACATCGTTGGAGCCACGCACAGGCTCTAAAAATAAACATCTGTGCCCCGTGTTGGAGCAGCCCTCTGTCAAGCGGGGCTGCTCGGGAAAGAGGCACCGGCGTGGTGCCTCGACTCTGCTCCCCCCAGCCATCCCACTCACCGGGCTCTCTCTCTGGACTGGGGGGGGGGGGGAATCTCCTCTTCTCTCTCTCCCCTCTTCACCCGGGCCCCTTCCAGGGACCCGGGACTTCTCCTCCCTTCTGCCGTCTGCGCGGAGCTCTCCCTCGCTCTTGGGAGCCCCGCCTCACTCCTGGTGCCGAACTCCTCTGGGCCTCCTCGCGGCCCCCCAGCGCCGGCACTCCGCTCTTCGCCCGGTCCCTCTCCTGGGACCGGGACTTCAGCATGGAGCCTGCGGGGCTCCAGACGTCTCCTTGGGCTGCCGGGGCGTGCGCGGGACTTCCTCTGCAAAACCGGAAGTCCCGCCCGCCGCCAGGCACATTCCCGCTTGACTTCCACTTTTGCCGTGACTCAGGCCGCAGCGGTGATCGCGGTTCTCCTGTCACAATGAGGGGTAGGCTCCCTCTTTAATTAAATATATGAAAGCGGGGTGGGCACCCGCTCAATCACCAGATAAGGGCAAAGTCGCGGGGTGGGCACCCGCGCATGATTCCGAAGGGCATTGAAGATGCAGGGTGGGCACCTGTGAGGCATGCAAGGAATGCGGGGTAGGCACCCGCTAGGGAGCAATAAAAAATGCTGCGATGCGGGGGGGGGGGGGATCCCAACACCGGGGATTCCCTCCAGGGTGATCGTAGAGCTCCTCCTCAGCTGTAGGGAGCACAGCACCAGGGAAAGCACTTTCAGGAAAATACAAGCAAAGCACTCACAGGGCGCTAGAGGCCAAAGCACAAAGGGTCCAAAAGAAGATTCCTTGAGGCATCAAGGGGGCAATGCAGGGCCCAGGGGCCAGCACACAGGGCCCTCCAGCAGGGAGGCAGCCCCCATGGCGGTCCCTCCTGGGCCCCACCAGCAGCAAGCCCCCTCCTGTCAGGATCCAAAGCAGAACATTTTGTAAGGGGACACAGCCCCTTTTTATACACAATACCTTTGTCTCAAGGTGCAGGGGAGGGGCGAACCAGATGCAACTGGTTCTTGAGAACTTTGTTTTGCTCAGCCCCTCTCCCTATTCACAGGACAGGCCAGGGTCATAAGTCGCACCACAGGGGGCGGAGCCATCATTGTGTTGGGAAAGCCCAGCCCTATTCAGATCCTAGGTGTACTCCTCCCACCCATCTAGCTGCTGATCTCCCCACTCACCCCTGGGTGACTCCTCCTGACTTCGGGGATTCCCTAGCCCGTCACATGACCTCAGCCAGCCAATCGCCAGACAAGGCACTCATCTCACACTGCACACAGAAATGCCCACTTCTAGAAGTGGCACTTTCACACTAGGTACATTGACGCCGCACACATCATCGCGCAGCATTTCATCACACGAGTCCGCACATACCAAACTCGGCCCTGCACTCCCCACGCATCAGGAACTAACATGGTCACTCAGATCCCCCATGCATTCCTATGGGAGGGCAGGTCATTCTCATTCAACCACACAGAGCGCACGCGCTTTCCACTGGGACACAGTGTGAAAGCGCCTAGAGGCCTAAAACCACTAGTACAACACAGGAAAAAGGCTAGGATACTGCAAAAAGTTCTAGGGGTGAACTTGCCAGAAGGGCCAAGTCCAACAGCGCTCTCTCTCCCTCTCTTTCTCTCTCCCTCTCTTTCTCTCTCCCTTTCTCCCCCTCTCTCTCCCTCTCTCTCTCTTTCGCTCTCTCTCTGTACTTTGATGGGCGCATGACACACCTTCTTATCTGTATTTCTGTCTTGCAGGCTGTGACTTACAGAGTGGCCAGAGAAGACCCGCCGTGCCTCTTCAGAATTGTTGTTTTTTGTTTGATCTGTAATAAACGTTTTATTTGGATTATGTGATATGAATGTATGATTTCCCTTTTTCTGGCCACACCTGTATGTTAGGTGTTGTGATTGTGCGACTTCAGGCGATTTCTTTTGCTCATGGTTTCATGGAGTTGATGTGCATTCTCTTTGTCCAAAGGGGGGTGGGGGCCTGGGGGTGGTATCGGTGGATGTTGTTGCCCTATTGGGGCTCCGGGATGCATGTTCAGTTGCTCGGTGCATCTGTTTTACATGTTTGGCTACGGGCTGTGCTCCCTCGGCTGCTGCAGGTTGCCGTCTGACTTTACACCAGGTCAGAGCAGGTGTTAAAATCCTGCAGCTAACGCACCTTATCGCATGTTTTGTGATCTTATCACCGATCTGGCTGGTCGTTGAGAATGTTGTGGAGTGGTTTTGCGGCTTTTTGCTCGGGAACGCCTACTTTGCATCTCATTAGCGTTATTTGCCAGGGTCATCTGTGGCGATGTTTTTTGCGACTGCTATCGCAGGTAAACTGGTCAAATGGGTTGTTAAAACCAGCTTGTAAATGGGGCGTTAAATTTATCGCGACTTTGGCTGCGCTAAGATAGATCTTTGAGAATATGCCCCTGTGATTCTTTACAGCTCGTTTATTTACAGTGGATTGCAACCCTTCTCTTTACTTTGTTTCATGCTCCTGATAAGTCAGAGCGAGACACTGGACAGTCTCCACAGTTGCTTAGGATTTCAACTGTCCCTTGAGGGATTAAGTGCCGTTGCTTCATCCCAAACCCTACCGTAATGACGATCAGTGAACTGATGGATTGCTTTTGGCTCCAAGATCCACTATCTGGAGGCCTTTTAGTTGTTTAAAGCTTTAGGATTGCCCTGTAACTCTGCCATGCCTCGGGGATGGCACCTCACGATAACTGAGGCCCCCCACCTGTGCTCTCCTCACATTTATATTAAGTACAGCTAGCCCTTTCCAGGGCATCCCCAAAGTGTAGCAGGAAAATGTCTGTATCCACATTAGACATGTGTACCCCATCTGGCGCAAAATTAGTGGTCAGATGCCTACTGAGCAAGCCATGCCTGGTGAAACCCAATCTGTGCTGCTTTATGAATTTCTGTAGGGACAGATTAATTCTCCGCCTGGACATTTCAATAGCCATAGGTTATCTAGCTCTCTGCCACATCCTGCGCGGGATGATTTCCAACCAAACTATCTCACTGCCTCACATTAGGATAGCCATATTAGTAAGACCCTTTAACATAGCCTGCAAAAGGGGGCACCTCCCACAGGAGGTGAGATAATTTCCGCCCAGATGTATTACCGAAATGTCTGGCTTAACCCCTTTCTTCCCCAAATACTGGCAAAACTTAGGTTCCAGCATGGTCCATCTCATTCCTGGTCTTCACATCCAGGACGATTCAACGTTACTGAAACTGTGGTTCTAACTCCTCTCTCTGGCCCGCTGTTCCGCTCGGGCCACAAAAGAGAAAAATCCATCACCCATACTGTTTAAATCCTAAATAAAACAAGGAGGTACACATTACCACACACTTCATTAACATCTGTTATATTCCAGTACTATTAGCAACACATAAACAATGCATTGACGCCTGAGTCAAGGATTGTCCAACATAACACTTCTCTGTAATGCATACCCTTGCCCCACTTGTTAGGGTAGAGCCAACATTTGGTTATACAGCATTTTGGAGGATTAACTGCTACCCCCAGACCCCACCAGTCATGGTGTACTCTGAAACCGTAGAGGTTGCAATGACGAACCTTCCCCTCCTCCAGTCCGGACATACAACTTGTATCTGTCTGACTGCCACCTTCCAGTCCGCTTAATTGCCCAAGGTGGCACACCCCTTTTAAAAGCAGGTATGGCAGCCCCAATGCTAAAGGAATGAGTTGACCATCTCTGTCCATGGTATCCCGCCTCTGAAAGCACCTGCCTCAGGATGTTTCTGTATTGAAATTGGGTGAGAGGCTGGTCATCTTGGTGAAACAGCGAGTACCCTGGTTGCTCTGGATGACACAACATATATGCCCCAAATAGCTCTATCGGGCAACATTTGATGTCCCCCAATCTGGCCAAATGGACTACTGCGCCTTTCCCCAGTTGATCTGTTTTCAAATGCCTCATTGTCAGCTCAGCCACATTTTGACCTATCTTGAGGTCACCGAACTTTAGTGCCCTATAAGCTGGGTCATTCTTTGCTTTTGCCACTAGCTCAGAAGTCCTGAAGGCCCCAAAAAAGAGTAGAGAAGAAGTGATAGAGAATAGTAGCTTCTCCTACTGTGAGCTGCAGATGACAGTGAGTGCCCCAACCAACCCCTTTCGCATTCTCAAATCAAAGGGTGCCCTCTGGTCTGGTGTCTTCCCCTCGTCTGGCCGAGCCCATCCCTTAAGCGCTGCTCTTACTGGGAAATCTGCAGTTGGATCTTCCTCCCCGTTCAGCTTCATAAAATGAGCGATTGCCGCCAGGTGTCTCGAAACCCATGCATGTGACTTCCCATTGTCTTTGGCCCAAAGCACAAATTGCTGCACTCTTCTGACGGGGATGGCCCCGCCCTGATCCCAGGGAATGGGTCACTGACGTAAACGTGCTGTAACACAGCTGGTATGTGGCTCGTGCCCCAAGAGCCAATGATAATTCTTTTAAGGCCACTACCCTTAGTTCCACTATACCATGCGCCACCATTCTGCATTGAAGGGCGTCATATCTTCCATTGCCTGGGGTTAAAATGCCCGGATTTTGCCCACTAAAAATGAGAAAGAGCATCAGCGGCTACATTCTTCACTTCTTGGACATGGAATCTGCTAAATTCCACATTTCTCAACTGACATCCCTTTACCAAATCCCTCAACAGACCCACCAAGACTGGTCTGCTCCCAGATTGGCAGTTAAGGGCCTGCACTACAGCCATATTGTCTGAACAGAATGTGATTCTCCTGTTAGCTAGCACTTGCGGCCATAGATGGAATGACAAAACAATTGGGAACATTTCCAGAATAATGATGTTTTTGTAAGCCCATGCTTCCTCCATGCATTAGACCATTTTGCTACACACCACTTTCTGCCCAGAATGGCACCAAAACCTTCTCTCCAGAGGCATCAGTGAACAGCTTAAGCTGCTGACTGCTGCACCACGGTGCCAGCCACTATAGAGCCCCATTGAACTCATTCTGAAAGGACAGCCACATGTGCAAGTCATCTTTCAGTCCCCCACTAAAGCACACCAAGTGATGGGCTTTCCTTACTTTAACTGTTTCCCTAGCTAGCCACCTGGCAATGATTCTACCAGCTGGTATAATCCTAGCCGCAAAGTTTAGCCTGTCCAGCAAGCTCTGAATTGTGGTTAGCGTTGCTTTGTTCTTGCTCAGCATCTGCAGAATGTCAGATTGAAGAGCATCAACCTTATCTTTCGGCAGTCTCCCAATCCCTTCTATAGAATCAGTTTCAATGTGCAAGAATGTCAGACACTCGGTTGGTCCCTGGGTCTTCTCTGATGCCAAGGGCACTCCTAATGACTGACTAAGTTGCTGAAATTCATGGAGGGTTTCGCTGCACTCTCTGGAACCTTCCTTACTGATGAAGAGGAAGCCATCTACATAGTATATGAGCACCCTGGGGGGTTGCTCTGGCTCAATGCCCAGTCCAGGAGGCATGCAAACGGATGTATGATGTTACAACGCATGCTTTTACAACGCATGCTGTTACAACGAAATTTTTACAACGCAAATGCAGTGACAACGCAAGTCTTTACAACGCAAGTCTTTACATCGACTTGCACTAGATGGCGTGCTAACATTAAAAAAGTGTAATTTACTATTCTAACTCCAGTCCACGTAACAGTAGGGAAGGTGTTTGGATAGTAAACTACACTATTTTTAATGTTAGCACGCCATCTAGTGCAAGTCGATGTAAAGACTTGCGTTGTAATGGCATGCGTTGTCAATGCATTTGCGTTGTAACAGTTTCGTTGTAATGGTAGTGCGTTGCAAAAGTTGCGTTGTAAAGGTTGTTCCCCCATGCAAATGTTTAGAACAGGGAATATGACACTGCACAGCCCATGGGCATGCATTTATCATAGAAATACTGTCCGTCCCACTGCATGCCTAGTAGGTCAAAACTATCAGGAGGGACTGGCAGGAGGAGGAAGGCGGACTCAATATCGACTTTCGCCATAAGAGCACCCTTGCACGCTGCTCGAACCAAATCGACTGCCTCATCAAACAAAGCATAATAAACCGAGCACACTCCTTTGTCCAGGTAGTCATTCACTGATGACCCCTTGGGGTAAGAGAGATGGTGAATCATCCTGCCCTTGCCTTGCTATTTCTTGGGAACAATTCCCAGAGGAGACACAATGAAATGTGGAAGGGGTGGCTGGGCAAAATGCCCGGCCACCCTTCCCAAATGGCACTCCTTCTCCAACTTCTCCCAGACCACATCCTGTTCTACTATGGCTGAATGTAAATTCTTGGCATTTCTTGCAACTGTCCAGAATATGGAATCCTAAAGCCTTCACTAAAATCTTTGAACAACAGTTAAAGCTCTGCTGATCTATGGAAGTCTTTAACCCTTTCACTGCTAGGCCTTCTCCCCCCTGTGCTAAGCAATTATTTGGCAATTTAGGGTAGTTTGCGCTTAGGCCCCTGTAACATTTTGTCCACATAAAGTGTCCCTGCTAAACTTGTGTCCTTTTCTTCCAACATTATGGGGATTTTAAAGTAACCCAGGGTTTGTGGATTCCCGTAGAGGGGACCCAGAAATTAGCCAAAATACAGTTACATTGCGTTTTGTTTAGTAAAAATGGGGAAAACGTGCTGCAGAAGAAAGCGTCTGTTTTTCTCCCTGCAAATGCTTTTAACAAAGGTTTCTGGTCCTGAAATCACCATCTTCCCATCTTTCAGAGATAGGCAGACTTTTTCCAGAAAACCAAAATTGTCTACACAGTTTTGGCCTTTTACTGGTACATAGCCTATTTTTGCTACTTTTTGTGCTTTCAAACTCCTTCCAGTTTGTGGTAGAAATGGGTGTGAAGCCAATAATAGATCCCGGAAAGCTATACATTTCTGAAAAGTAGACATAATTCTGAATTCAGCCAGGGGTCATTTGAGTAGATCCTTCAAGGTTTTTTTTTAATAGAAACTAACAGTTGAAAATAAGAAATTTTGAAAATGAGTTGAAAAAACAGCAATTTGTGCCAACATTTTCACCTGTAACTTCTTCTCAGTATAACAGATTTTTAGAAGCAATATACCTTTACATCTGCTGGACGATTCTGGTTGTGGGTATATATACGACTTGTGGGCTCACTAAGAACCTGAGGAACCCAGACCTAATAACTGAGCTGCGTCTTGCAATGGTTTTTCATTTTGTACCGGGTACATAGCAATTAATTTGGTAAAATATAAAGAGTGAATTATAGTTATCAAGGACACCTATGTATTTTCAAAATGGAAACAACATATAGGGGCATATTCACAAGGAGCTATCGCTGAATTTATGGCACTTTATCACAACCAAAGTTGTGATAAATTTACCTCCCCATTCACAAGCTGGTGCTAACAGCCCACAGCACCAGTTTACCCGCGATAGCAGCCGCAAAAAACATTGCCACAGAGGACCCCCGCAACTATCTCTAATGAGATGCAGAGTGGGCGGTCCCATGCCAAAAGCCGCGACGACACCACTCCTCAACATTCTCAACGACCAGCCAGATCGGCGATAAGAACACAAAACCAGCGATAAGGCACGTTAGCAGCAGGAAATCTACACCTGCTCTGACCTGGTGTAAAGTCGGACAGCAGCCAGCACCACAAAAGGGAGCCCAGCCCAGGGCCACATCGGAAGCGCAACAGATGCCATGGAGCCACTCATAATGCGGCACGGACACCCAAGAGGGCCACAACACCCACCGCCACCACCCCTGGGACCACCCCTCCCTGGCACCCCCGCCGAACAAAGACATGCGACATCAGCTACACCAAAACATGTATAAAATAATCTGCTTGATGTAGCACAATCACAACTGGTGAAATGCACATGTCATCACAGAAATGAGCATCTCACATTCACTTTCAAAGCAACACATGAAACTTTACTGAAATGAAATGAAGACACATGGCGGCTCCCCTCGTGACACTCCATAGGTCACAGCCTGAAAGACAAAAAACATGATGAGAAGGTGTGTCCTGCGCACATCAAAGGACAGAGAGAGAGCAAAAGAGAGAGAGAGAGAGGAAGAGAGGGAGAGAGGGAGAGAGAGGAAGAGAGGGAGAGAGAGTGAGAGAGGAAGAGAGAGAGAGAGAGAGAGAGAGAGAGAGAGAGAGAGGAAGAGAGGGAGAGAGAGTGCCGCCCCTGCGCACCCAGGCCACACTGCTCACCTGCTGCCACCGGTGTGTCTCCAACCACTTGCCGGTATGTATAGCTGTACACCAGGTCACACATCTGAGTCAGAGCCGTCATCTGAAACAGAGTCCAGATACATGACTGGCACAGTACACACACTTGCACAAGACAACAGCGCCTGCCCGCCCATACACACCCAGGCAGAGGCACCCCTCCCGCGCCCATCTGAGCATGCCCGCCCATGCACACCAGGCAGAGGCACCCCTCCCTGGCACCCCCGCCGAACAAAGACATGCCACATCAGCTACACCAAAACATGCATAAAATAATCTGCTTGATGTCACACAATCACAACTGGTGAAATGCAAATGTCATCACAGAAATGAGCATCACACATTCACTTTCGAAGCAACAAATGAAACTTTATTAAAATGAACACTGAAATGAAATGAAGACACATGGCGGCTCCCCTGGTGACACTCCGTAGGTCACAGCCTGAAAGACAAAAAACATGATGAGAAGGTGTGTCCTGCGCACATCAAAGGACAGAGAGAGAGCGAAAGAGAGAGAGAGAGAGAGGAAGAGAGGGAGAGAGGGAGAGAGAGGAAGAGAGGGAGAGAGGGAGAGAGAGGAAGAGAGAGATAGAGAGAGAGCGAGAGAGAGAGAGAGGAAAAGAGGGAGAGAGAGTGCCGCCCCTGCGCACCCAGGCCACACTGCTCACCTGCTGCCACCGGTGTGTCTCCAACCACTTGCCGGTATGTATAGCAGTACACCAGGTCACACATCTGAGTCAGAGCCGTCATCTGAAACAGAGTCCAGATACCTGACTGGCACAGTACACACACTTGCACAAGACAACAGCACCTGCCCGCCCATACACACCCAGGCAGAGGCACCCCTCCCGCCGCCCATCGGAGCACGCCCGCCCATGCACACACAGGCAGAGGCACCCCTCCCACAGCCCATCGGAGCATGCCCGCCCATGCACACCCAGGCCTCACTGCTCACCTTCCCCCACCGGCGTGTAGACAAGATGTCCCACCGCTGCAGGCCACAAGCCTGGGGCTCGCGGACATGGCAGCATCCACACCATGCAGCCACGCTCCCCAGGCCACCAGGTCTCACGTCTCGTGCTGGGTCTTGATTACTCCATGGCATAGGACATACCAGTGCACCCGACCTACACTGCGGTCCAGCAGGGCACACGAAACATGAGTTGTCCGGACCGCCGGGACGGGGCATCATCGCAGGCTGCCCACCCGCTCAGCAGCTTAAAGTGCCACTGACTCAGTGCACCCAAAGTCACCGTCCCGTGGAGGGGTGCCTGTACCGGCCGCAATGCTCTGGGTGCGACTAACCCTGTGCAACCCCAGTCAGGGCCACGTGGCGGTAGGCCTTTGCCGTACGCAAGGCCTCGGGTGCCACCAACCCTGAGCAACCCCAGTCAGCGCACGTGGTGGTAGGCCCTTGCCGTACACCAGGCCTCGGGTGCCACCAACCCTGTGCGCAGCAACTCATTGTCCCATAATGAATGAGAAGCGTGGAGCGGCCGTCATCCAGTTTTCACCGGAAGAGGGGAATGTGACGTCGTCGGCCCCTTATGTAGGTGGAGTCACATGGCCAGTGACGCATGTGCCGGATGGGTGTGGGGTGTGTGCAAAGCTGCAATCAGGGAGTGGCTGTGACATGCTGACAACTAGATCAGTGACCTGCACACCACCAGCGAGTACTCCTGCGACGGCTAGCAATGAGGGCCCCCCTCGGTGCGCCATCGGAGTGGTCTGGCCTGCTGTACGCAGGACCAGCGCAGGGCTTGCCAAAGTGACTCGTGGGCACTGGGCATGGTCCAGTCCATGTCCGGACAAGGAAGTGACTGATGCATGTGTCCCTGTTGTAGTGTTCACGGGACCCGGTACACAAAATACAATGTAGCACCCTCTGACTCGCATCCCACAGGATGAACATCATTGACGCAAGGGAAGGCACTGTCCCCACATTCATCCACACATCCATACCTGAATGATGTAAGACATAACTCAGCAGTGCGTCACTGGATGTTTATTTACACATCCAGTGCAGTTATGCAGCTGGAGTGGTACAGGGCAATACCAAGCACACTACACAATATGGGCACGTGGAGGGACAGCCAGAGTCCATCAGGGGATGACATGTTCTGCGGAAGAGGAAGGGTACAGTCTGCAGTCTGTCCGCCGTGTCATTGGTCGTCGAACAGGATGTGGCAGTCCATGTTGCTGTCCAAGGTGAGTGCATCGGAGTGTATGGGGGGGTCAGTGGAAGGTCATGAGGCCATGTGCGGGACCAAGCAGAAACAGACCAGGTGGCGGAATGAATGCTGGTGCCTGGTCCTTCTGACCACAGTCCCATCCACATACTCGTCCCCGGGTGTGTGCCCTGCCCCACCTGTGGGTGTTGCAGTACCGGCTGCGGCACTGTGTGCCCCTGACACATCTGGGGCCAGAGTGGATATGCCTGCCGCACTGGGAGGCACTGACACACAGGGGGCGGGGATGTGGATGGTGTGGGGGCAGCAGCATTCATCAGCGTCACACCTTGTGGCGGCAATGCCATGATGGAGGTCTGCAGGGCATGATAGATCCCAGCTACATTTCGATGATGTGCAGCGGTGGCTGCCATCCTTTCTGCCTCCATCCACACCATGTCCTCCGTGAACTTTTGCATGTGTGCCAGCTCACGGCTGGCATCGCTGGAGCCACTCTGAGCAGACAACTGTTTTTCTCTTTGCGTCATGACTCCAGTGATGACAGTCAGGGCTCGTTGGAGAACATGGGGCGGACATAGACACCCAAGGATGGCGTCCAGTTTGGCAGCCATGATGTCGAAGCCCACCCGCACCTGCTCAGCCGTCTCCCTCTGGGCCTCCAGCGCACGGCGTTGGAAGGTCATGTTGTTACTGGGGGTTTTGGGAGAGTGCCAGGGCTGTGGGTGCCTCCTGCTGGGCGGTTTGGGTGGGGCCTCATCGATGTAGCTGGGCTGCCCTGATCCTGGAGGTGAGTGGCGGATGAGATCAATGATGTCTAGGATGGTTTGGGTGTCGATGCTGGTGTTGTCCTCCTCGTCATCAGTGAAGAGTGGCTAGGGCTGCTCTGCAGGAGGTGTTGACGATGCCCCTGCGATGTGAAGGGGTGATGGTGTATTACAATGTGTCCGTATGTATGTAGCCGCATGGTACAGGTTGACATTTAGACAGCATGGCATTGTACATTGTGACAGTCTGTAGATCTGGGCAAGGACCCAGAGTAATTATGGGTGTGCACTGTGCTCTACTTGATTGTGCATGTGTGCCATTGTGCCCATCTCCACCTGTCCCCCCAGTACCTGGAGGTAACTCACCCTGTTGCGGTTGTGTTGTGTCCTGTCGAGCAGTGTCCGCTCCCCCGACTCCAGCCACAGTCTCCACACTGATGACTGTCGACACCAGCTCCTCCATGTCATCCAGCTCCAGCTGTGGCCCCCACCTCTGGTCTGCGTTGCTGCCTTCTGGTTGGCGGAGAGTTTCTCCTTGGTCTTCCGCTTGATGTCATTCCATCGCCTCTTGACCTCGTCCATTGTCCGCTTGTGCTCTCTGATGACATTCACCTTGTCGACGATGTCCCGCCATATTCCAGTTTTGGTGCCAAATGACACGTTGAAGGTGACGAAGAGTTGTTGATGGTGTTCCATCACCTCCATGACTATGATCCTGTTCGCCTGCGGACCGAACTTCATCTTCCTCGTCTTCTTGTCTTTGCCCTTCCCTGTCCCCGAGGTCCCAGGCTGGTCTTCCGGGGTGCTTGTGGGGTTGCGCTCGTCCTCTGCGCCTGCTTCGGCTGCCTCCATGGTGCTTAGGTGTAGGTCAGTTTGTGTGTGGGTGTATTTCTGCTTTTATGGTGATTTTTTCTGCCTAGCTGCTTATCGTTGATTTCCTCATCGCGCTTTGGTCCATCTCGTGTTTTTTGGTGTTGTATAGAAAGTCAATAGGTCATAACAGTTGCTCTACAATTCTGTATTCGCCTAAGCCTCCCGATAAAAATAGTACTTCATTTGTATGGTTAGGCCCAGTGCATGCGACAGGAAACGGCCCGAAACACAACATGGACATATCACAAATTTTCTAGTGAAAACTGACCCTTTTTTTGTAAAGTGCCTGCTTGTGGATTATGAACCCTAGCTCTGCCGGCACCTAGGGAAACCTAGCAAACCTATACTTTTTTTAAAACTAGACACTCAGGGGTATCCAGGATGGGGTGACTTGTGTGGCTCTCACTAGTTTCTGTTTCACATTGTCCTCATATTTCTGTGATGGAAAGTTCTGGAATCTGCATGGATACACAAAATTCCACCCACCCGCATTTCCCAAAGTCTCCCAATAAAAATGGCACCTCACTTGTGTTGGTAGGCCTAGTGCCCACAACAGGAAACGGGCCAGAATGAAAAGTGGACACACCACATTTTTTTAACTGAAAACTTACCCTTTTTCTGTAAAGTGCCTAGCTGTGGATTTTGAACCCTAGCACTGCTAGCATCTAGGTAAATCTAGCAAACCTATACATTTTTGAAAACTAGACACCCAGGAAACTCAGAATGGGGTGACTTGTGTGGCTCTCACTAGGTTCTGTTACCCAGAATCCCTTGCAAACCTCAAACTTTGTAAAATAAAACACATTGTCCTCACTTTCTATGATACAAAGTTCTGGAATCTGTGTGGACCCACAAAATTTCCCCCACCCCACATTCCCCAAAGTCTCCCGATAAAAAATATACCTCACTTGTGTGGGTAGGCTTTGTGCCTGTGACAGGAAATGGGCCACAATGCAACATGGATACATTCACATTTTTACAGTGAAAACTGACCCTTTTTTTGCAATGACCCTAGCTGTGAATTTTTAACCCTAGCTCTGCCGGCACCTCGGGAAACCTAGCAAACCTATACATTTTAGAAAACCAGACACGAAGGGTAATCGAGGATGCGGTGACTTGAGAGGCTCTCACCAGGTTCTGTTACCCAGAATCCCTTGCAAACCTCAAACTTTGTAAAAAAAATGCATTTCCCTCACATTTCTGTGATAGAAAGTTCTGGAATCAACGTAGATCCACAAAATTCCACCCACCTTGCAACTCCCCAAAGTCTCATGATAAAAATGATACCTCAGTTGTGTGGATAGGCCTAGTGCCTGCGACAGCAAATTGGCCAAAACACAATGTGGATACACCACGTTTTTACAGTGAGAACAGACCCTTTTTTTACAAAGTGCCTAGCTGTGGATTTTGAACCCTAGCTCTGCCGGCACTTAGGGAAACCTAGCAAACCCATACATTTTTAAAACCCAGACACCAAGGGAAATCCAGGATGAGGTGACTTGTGTGGCTCTCATTATGTTCTGTTACCAAGAATCCCTTGCAAACCTCAAACGTAGTAAAAACAAAACACATTTATCTCACATTTCTGTGATGGAAAGTTCTGGTATCTGCATGGAGCCACAAAATTCCACCCAGAATCCCCTAAGTCTTTTGATAAAATTGGTACCTCAGTTGTGTGGGTAGGCCTTGTGCCCGTGACAGGGATAGGTCCAAAGCGCCGTGTGGATTTTGGGCCTTAGCTCATCCAGCACCTAGGGAAACGTAACAAACCTGTGCATTTATGAAAACTAGACACCCAGGGGAGTCCAGGATGGAGTGACTTGTGTGGCTCTCAACAGGTTCTGTTACCCAGAATCCTTTGCATACCTCACCTTGTAAAAAGAAACACATTTTCCTCACATTTCTGTGATGGAAAGTTCTTGAATCTGCGGGGGGCCACAACATCCCACCACCCAGCATTCCCTGAAGTCTCCTAATAAAATTGGTACCTCACTTGTGTGGGAAGGCCTATTGCCTGGAACAGGAAATGGCTCAAAACTTATTGTGGAGACATCAAAATTATTCACCTGTGTATTTGGTCCCGGGCTCGTCAACCATCGAGGAAAACTTACTAAACCCAGACATTTCTGAAAACTAGACACCTAGGGGAGTCCAGATGATGTGTAGCTTTCATGGATCCAACAATGTTTTCTTACTTAGAATCCCCTCAAATTTAGCTTAAAAAATCACATTTTCCGAGCGTTGATGCCCCGGACTGACGGTGGACCGGAAGTGGGGTCCTGACCGCGGGCGCCTTGTCAGAACCGGAATATAGTGAGGAAAATGTGATTATTTAGCTACATTTGAGGTATGCAGGGGATTCTTGGTAAGAAAACGTTGGGGGATCCACGCAAGCCACACCTCCCTTACCTCCCCTTGGAGTCTAGTTTTCAGAAATGTCTGGGCTTGGTAGATTTCCCAGGATGGCCGCCTAGCCCGGGACCAGAAACGCAGGTGGCCCCCCCTTCCAAAACCTCTTTAGTTTGTGATAGATAATTCTGGTGTCTCTACAATATGTTTTGGGCCCTTCCCTGTCGCGGGTACTTGGCCCACCCACACAAGTGAGGTACCATTTTTATCTAGAGACATGGGGGAATGCTGGGTGATAGGAAATGTGTGTAGGCCCAGTGATTCCACAACGTTCCCACACAGAACTGTGAGGAAAATATGATAGATTTGAGCTAAAATGGAGGTTTGCAGGGGATTCTGGGTAAAAAAAAGTTGGAGGATCCATGCGAACCACACCTTCCTCACTCTCCCGGATGTCTAATTTTTAGAAATGTGTGGGTTTGGTAGGTTTCCCTAGATGGCCGCTAAGCCCCAGACCAAAAACGCAGGTGCCTCCCTTGCAAAAACAGGTTGTTTTATCAGAGATAAAGGGCACCTTCATTTATGGTCCGGGGCTCAGCAGCCATCTAGGGGAACCTACCAAACCCAGACATTTCTGAAAACTAGACACCCATGGGAGTCCAGGGATGTGTGACTTGTGTGGATCTCCCAACGTTTTCTTACCTAGAATCCCCTGCATACCTCAAATTTAGCTAAAAAGTCACATTTTCCTCACATTTCTGTGTGGGAAGGTGGTGGGATTACCATGCCGGCACAAATTTCCACTCACCCAGCGTGCCCCTCAGTCTCCTTATAAAAATTATACCTCACTCGTGTGGGTGCCCAAAACCGTGTCAGCCTAAAAACGCATGCAAATGAATCTTCCCTTTTGGACCCACTTTGGCTCCCCCTCAGTTTTTCATTACAATAGGTTTTTAGGTTTTCTGCTTGGGGTACCCACACAAGTGAGGTATAATTTTTTTCAGGAGACTGAGGGAAACGCTGGGTGGTGGGAAATTTGCGCTAGCGCAGTGATCCGACAAATTTTCCAGACAGCCATAAAAAGTTTAGAGGTGAGGAAACAAAGTAAGATGTGCCAGGGGATGCTTGCAGAGGGGCTCATAGTGTGCCTCCTGTCTTCATGCACCACCAGTTTCTGCAGGGCATGTCTAGACAGTCCATGCCCTGCAGGAACATGCTGTGGCATTCCCATTGCGGCTCCTTGCTAAGGCTCACGAATGAGCCTTAGTACTGCACTGCTATGGGCCAGCCACGGCAGGACCACATGACCTGGTTTCTAGTCAGAATCCGGTGGGCAGTCTCTTTATGGCTTTGGCTGTGTGGCAGCGGGGCGCCGGCACAGCGGCCCACTGCCACACTGCCAAAGTCATAATAAGGCCCTAAATCTCCCTCTTCTCTGTTCCCAGGTGCTGCTTTGTGTGGTGATTTAACCGAACACTTTGGTTATATCACATGAGAATAAATCAATTAATAAGTGACAATTCCCATTTGGAGAATCACTATAGTGAATTTGCATTTGTGAATCGTGCCATTTGCATGTTTACATTGGACGTAACATTGTGTTGGCTTTGCGAATGTGACCTTCTATGGGCCTGATTACAAGTGTGGCGTGCGGGAGCAGACCGACACACTGACGGCCAGCACCACCAAACCCTTATGGCAACCACCCACCAGACTATGAGTTTCCTTGTGTCTGGTGGGCTTTTTATGGCGGTCCCATGTCGGTGCTCCTGAAACTGGGCACCGCAATGGGAACACCAAAACCAGTTCCTGCACCGAATGGACTGTAAAGTCCATGTCGTGCAGGAACTTGGGTGCATGTATATAGAGGGGCTTAACCGGGGAACATGTTGTTCCCCCTGCATGCATCGCCATGCACAAGGGCAACGGTGGACCCTGTAGGGCCCCCTTTGTTTCAGAACTGCTAATCTTTTCACAGAGTGAAGACCTCCATGACACCGCTGGCGGTCCTGAAACAGACACCACCAACATATTGCTGAGACCCTGACCACTGCACCAGTGCCAGGGAACATCGGTTCCCCGTCAATTTCGGTGGTCGAATGGCAGTCCGACCGCCAAAGTTGTAATTGGGCAGTCGGACCGCCGGTGAACCGATGAATGGACTACCACGGCCACACCCTCATGAGTCTCTACACCAGACTCGTAGTGCTCCATGTCAGTACAAGAAAGTTATCAGTTCCCCATTTCCTAGAAGTTGACATGGATGCGAACTGCTGAATTCCAATACTTTTTCAATTCTCAAAAAGCTGTTCCTATACCGTAAATTTGGCACTAACATCCCGAGGCTGAACTAGGGTTAGGGCCCTCAGCAGTATGTTAGCAGACTGGAGCAGACTCACAGCATAACTGAAACAAGAGTAACCGTTTTAACTCCTGATCAGAGAGCATGCTTTATAAGATATAAGTAATATGTTAATAAGTAGATTAATTAGTTAATATATTGGTTGCTGTGGAAAACCAGCAAAAAATAAACACACTGTCCACATTATAGCCCTATATGTGACCTGTATGTCCCTGCAAATTTCCAATCCTTGTGAAATAGTTCACTGAATTAATATATCATCTGCAGTGATCCATTTGTATTGTCCATGTCACATACAGTAATCTCACTCAAAAGGCTTAGTCGGTGACTGCATTTACTCTAGAGACCTCTGTGTATGCTAGAGGCCACCGGGCAGATTTACAAGCACCTTGCAACGGCGGCACAAACAATGCGGCCAATTAACAACGTGACGCATCAAGGGAGATGCGTCACATTGTAAAGCCCTGGGTCACATTATACCTGCGTATGGTATAATGTATGCAGAGTGGGAGTTCCCAGGCAAAAAGCCATGTAGAACTGACATAGTGAAATTTGCAACATTTCACTGCGTCACTCTATGCCTTCACTGCATCAAAATCCCTATGCCTGCTCAGACCAGGCGTTAGGAATGACGCAGGCCTTTTTGAATGGGACTCACCTATCTGTTGTGGCACATTGCTGGAGTTGCGTCTCCAGCAATGTGTCACTTTTGGGCCAACAGATGCGTCAGAATTTCAGACTCATCTGTTAATCCTTTCTCCATGGAGCACCTTATTATAAATACAGCGCATCCATGGTGGCGCAAGCACATTTGCTCATGGTGCAAGGAAACTGACACCCTTGTAAATCTCCCCCATTGATTTTGATCCCACTCAGAAAGCTAAGTGGGTTAATGCACCTAATGCATATATTTTTATGCAACCTCTGTGTCAGAGTATCTTGTCCCAGCAAGTTAGTTTCCTCAAACCAACACATTGACAGTGTGGAATATTTTGTGACCATTGACGATTTTTTTTATTATAGACATTTTGCATATGTTTTCAAATTTCCACAATATATACTTTAGGATGCAAGTTTGTTTAGCGGTTTAGTATGTATGTGCAGTTACCTGCAGGTGTAAAGCAAACACAATAATTATAGTGCAATATGGTTCTTTTTGGCCATTCCTTCGATCCTGCCCCCATACCCTCCTACCATGCTCCCGGTTCCTCCCTCTACTCAGTTGTACCCAAGATGACAGTTCCTAATCTTTTTCTTTTACTCTGCTTACTCCACTTTCCCCAGCGTGATGAACCCATCAACAAACCTGTCTGACAAAACTGACATCTCTAAAGGAGGGCGGCAGACGGGGCCTGTGCCCCAGCTCTATTTGTTTTGACCCCTATAGCTGTTGGTTGTGCCAAGAGGCAACGCAGAAACATACACCGCACCTTTCCACACACGTTAATTTGTCAAAATAGCTTTCAATGCAAAAAGCAGTAAGTGCTTGAGGCAGTATGAGCCTGTTTGCTTATAACATTCAAATTTGACATTGTATGGACGTGTGTATATATCTATATTATAAATACGCATATATAGATATTTACACACATCGGTAGAAAAACAGATTTAAACATTTTAAGCAAACTTTTACCTATGTGAATATAAGCGCACAAACACTCTTTACGATTGCCTTCTGTAGGTGGTCCCCACCACTTTTATGTGTGGACCAAGATGTGTCTCCTCTCCTGCAGCCGAACAAACTCACTTCTTTCGTCGCCACTGCTTTATAATAGATAAATACATTTATCAAGCAGAAACCGGAGGTATCGGAATATGCATATCTGTATGGCGGATCTCGAGCCGAAAAGAAAACCCCAAGGCTGACCAGCAACTGCAGCCTCCTGCTCTGACTCATCTGGGTCAGCGCGAGAGAACGACTGGGAGGAAAGACGCCGCTCACACTGACTCAGGAAGGACAGGGGCTCGCGCACAGAAGGGTCGGACACGTCAGATTCCAAAAACCGTAATTCTTGTTATTAACAGGGAGAATGTACAAGGCCATAAGGAGCCCTCCAGGCTGGGAGCAGTGCCAAGCGTGACCAAGACAGGGCGGAAACAGCCACGCTCACACAGCATGCGATGAGGAAATGCTTCATTTTCACATTCTTCCGGGTATCAGTGTCAGCAGTTCGCCTCTTACAATGGAAATCGCAATAATTTAATCCATGTATTGATGTACCTATAGAAGAATTGGCAATTGTTCTTCCACGAAGTGTTAATTGAAATTTCTGCAGGGCTCTTAAGTCTCATATTTTTGGGGTAGTGGCTTTTTGTACTGAATTTTATTTTCAGACTGATGGCATCATGCCTCCAGGTGCGCTGATAAGCGCTCACCTCGTCTGCCATCACGTACATAAGAAAATGGAATGCACACATTTTTACCTCTCCGCCCTAAAACTGGTTCTGCATCTAATTTTGTGAAACTAGTATGTATCCGAAAATTACAGGATTCCACCTCTTTCCTGTCAATGGGTAAGCCAGAGGGATCCTAAAGATTTATAAGGAAGTTAACTTATGCTAATTGGGTGTAAACCAATTAAACCTATGCTTTTAAGGGTCAGAGCATTGGCACTGAGGACTGGTTTGCAGGCCTCAGTGCACTCTCAGAGGTGGAAAAAAACCCAGCATCAGTGCACAATTTGGTGGTGATCATGCAAAAAGAGGCATTTCCTTACACCATACAAATGAGGCAACACGCCCTAGAGATTACGCTGGCGCATATGTAGTCCTGGACCAGTCTGTAACACAGAAGTGGCCACCCCTCCTGCAGGGCCAGACTGGGAATTAAAAACAGTCCTGGCAAAAATTCTAACTTCAGCCCCCATGTGCAGACGTGCTAATGTGTGCTAGAACCAGAAGAACTTTTTAAAGTTGCTGCTGGAATCGTGTAACGTGCACCACCACTACTGGAGGCGGCCTCCTGGGGCTCCAGCCTCCGGGGGATTGCCCGCTTGCCTGGCTGGCCAGTCCGGCCATGCCCTCCTGTAATACAAAAGTTCCCTGGGAGTGCAGAAAGTGGGAGTAAATACTTATTGCGCCCATGAGTCACTTACGTAATTCGGCCCAATACACAGCGTCTCAAATTCTCTTTCTTGGCTATCGACAATAAGTTAAAGGACATGAATTCATGAAAGCATCACATAATTACAAACACACCTTCCTACTATTAATTGTGAAAGTTGCTAGAAAATGCTTACCACTGCTGACAGTATCACTTTGCTATAATAGATAGTCCAGTTGCACGTAATTAAATGCTCAGTAAAACTTAGACTTGTAGAATTTGCTCCCAGCATACTGTTCTGTCTCGCACTCAGCTGATTTATAAAGGCAGTTTTCGATATAAAAAAAGCAATATCCCCTTTGGTATTTTCTGCAATAGGCCAATTTAGACACAAGAAAAAATTCCAGTGCACCACATGGACTTCATTTCTTCAAATTGCATTGGACAGCAGAAGCGACATCATGCACCTTTTAACCATTGATGACATCACAGTGTTGATGTATTGTCCCACTCTTAGCCTCTGCCTAGGTTCTTATTTGCTGTCTAGGGCCTAAGGGAAGGGTAGGAACATGGAAATTACAGAAAGTCGCTCTGGATCTTAGCCGAGAACATTCACAGGATATTACAGGATATGCCGATAGATGAGTGAAACCTATGTAACAAAATTACTAGATATGTCATAATCTATAGCAGTAAGCCAGACCTGCAATAACCCTTGCTTAAAGCATAATTAGGTCGACTCCCAATGTTGCACCTGCTGAAATAGCGTGCCCCTCATTTTTTTTTACTGAATTGTGGAGCATATCACCCATGTTTGCACATACCACAGGGGATAATCCCCCCACTTTTTCTTCCACCTGTCAAACTAATGTCAATATTCAAAAAGTCGATGTACACAATGATACATGTATGTACAAAAACAAAATAAAATCACTCTTGGCGAAATCACCCTATATGACTTCTCTATCAACCCAGAGTCAGAAATACTTTGTCAGGCAGGTCCTGCAACCTAGACCTGAAGCAACTGATTGACAGATCACAGGTGGGGTGGCAGATAACCAGCAGAACAAACGAGTAAACAGAAAAACCCCAGAGCAATCTTACAGACAGGCAATGATACAACAATGGTCCGGGGACATTCGCCCCAGTAAAGCACACATGGCCGGAGGGGCGCACATTTCCAAAACACCATAAAGTTAGGTGCCACTTAGGAACACTCAGTCAATCAGGACACAACACACACAGAGATCACAAGCTCACCATAATGGACATCTGGAGACGTTACCCACTGGCCCTCATTGTGTCCAGGGAAGGAGGACACCCACTTGCATTTGTTATCAGGTGGGAGTAATTTATGACTCCATGACTAGGCCCACGTTCCTCGTCCTAAAAAAGATCTATGAATTGTTTTATGATGCTCCAAGAAATGTGTATAATGGCGCTAAAATAGATTGTATTTTGAGACAGTCTTCAATACCAGACTCTGCAACTGTTCTCCCGGCTGAAGTGTTTTATCAAACAAACTGTTCCTGTTTTAGCAAACAGCTCTTGTCTTTTGTTTTTTCAAGGTAAATTCACATTCGAGAAACACTCCCTTTTTTCTCTGTATTGTTCACTCCTTCCTGTTTTCTTAATCCTCCCATCTGTTGTTAAATATGAGACGAGGGGATCTGGGAGATGGTCTGGTACTGAAATGTGATAGCCCATACCCATTTTCTTCTTTGGACTACCAAACATCCTCATTTTCCTAAATACCATCTACAGAAAATACAGGATCTCCTCTTTTCTCCACAATTAGAAAGTTGAAAGACACTCTTAGCAAGCCCTGCATGGCATCACAGAGAACAAAGTCATGGCTCTGTACCAATCCACAAATGAGCGTATGATTTTTACAGCTCGATATGGCACTTATTGGCGTCTTGTTAATAAGGTACATCAATTGTGTGGTGAATTAAAATGACATTTCCTTCTACAGGAAATGTGCCTTTTTGCATTTGTGCCCCTGAGTCTTTTTATGGTCCTGCATTGATCATGTTTCTGATCTCTCAGAAATAGGAGGCTGCCTAACAGTTTTCACTTCATGTGCCTTTTCTTTAAAACATGATATTCATTTGGCCATTTCAAAAGGCATATTTGACTTTTCATTAAGTTTGCCAAAAGCAAGCACAAACTACACAAACATCATGACAGTTCTATAGCTAATATGGGCTGCCACAATCATTTCAGCACCCACAAGTGGGAACAACGTTTAGTACCTGAGCTGAAAAGCATATAAAAAAGGGTAAGATTATCACAAAGGCTACTATACCACAAATAATGTTTACATTTTGGTACATTGGTAAAGTGGTTAATAACATGCTTCTTTCTAGCATTGACTTAGAAAAAAGTTGAAATCCAATTCTTACCACTGATGGCTAATTGTTAATTGTAGCTTTTTTATTTTATTTTAGATATCGCTATCAGGATTTTTAGAAGGGTTGATACATCACTGTGTTTCAAAAGCCATCATACTGCCATTTACTGACATCTCTTGACAGTTTGGCTTTCCAAAGCTCGACCTTAACTACATTGCTTCACACTTCCTTTAAGTTTAGGGAAGGTGTGGTAATAGCCCACGGACCATGACCTCCCAGGATAAAGAGCTTCCATGACCTCAACACACCTCTTGTGTGACAGCATTCAGTAATGATAGAATGTCACAGAAGAAAGGTACTGGAAAACAAAGAATTGACAGCTTGTGTCTACAATGAGTTTTAGGAAACTCCAGACAGGGGAAGTACAACTGACAGCAACTCATACAAAGAAATGTCTTACCTTTTTGTGATGGAAAGTATATGTCAAAGTGGAACATCACTAGGTCCTTTTAAAGTAAGAGGACCACATAAACATCTGGGGCTCCTCACGCTACAAGAAGGGCTGTGAGTTTCTCCTATTATGAGGGTCTGGAAATGGAGGGCTTGGAGAAAAGCTAGGAGGTGGGCAGTGGGAACTTTGCCAAGTCTTACCTTTGCCAATTTATAAAACTGGGTTATTTCCCAGACTTGCTTAGTTAATTTAGCCATAATTAATAGGAACTGTTGAGAAAAATGGGAGAAGATGTGGCAGGGATTTTAACACAACAAGATGATGAGCAGAGTGCTTAAACTTTTCAACCACTCACCTCGAGTCATGAGATCTAAGGTTTAACCCATTGTTCTTTTGTTCACTATGCCATCCCTGTTTGGAGCCTGCCATATGTGAATAATTTTTGACCCTGCTCCTCATAGGAACAGTCCACCCCGAACTACCAGGCCAGGTCCTTCCTGGACCAGAAACAAGTATCCTAGGACCAGTTTCTGGGTAACACCGCTCATCAGCCAGTCTAGCTTGAATCCAGTGGCACAGTGAGCAAGGAAACCACGACTTGGCATACCCATGGCCACTTACAAGGAACATAGCAAATACAACAAGATAATGGACGGAGTGCTGAAAATGTTCAACCACTCACCCCCAGTCAAGAGATAAGGGTTTAATCAATTGTTCTTTTGTTCACAAAGACATCCCAGTTTGGACCTAGTTATATACAAATCATTCTTGAACCTGCTCATCATGGGAGCAGTTCAGCCCGAACTGCCAGGTAAGGTCCTTCCTGGACCAGAAACAAGCATCCTTGGACCGGTTTTGAAGTATCACCTGTCATCAGCCAGGCTAGCTTGAATATAGTGGCACAGTGAGCAAGGGACCCAAGTCTGGGCATAACCATGGCAACTTAAAGTGAACATAGCAAACACAAGATGATAGAAACGTTTCAGCTACTCACCCCAGTCAGGATATCTTGGTTTAATGCATTGCTCTTTTGCTGACTGTGCCATCCCAGTTTGGACCTAGCCATTTGCAAATCAGTCTTGACCCTACTCCTCATGGGAACAGTCCAGCCCTAACTGCCAGGACAGGTCCTTCCTAGACCAGAAACAAGCATCCTGGGACCGTATTCGGGGTATCACCCCTCGTCAGCCAGGCTAGCTTAAATCCAGTGTCACAGTGAGCAAGGGACCCACACCTGGGCATACCCATGGCCACTTACAGTGAACATAGCAAACACAACAAGATGATGGACGGAGTGCTGAAAATGTTCAACCACTCACCCCCAGTCAAGAGATAAGGGTTTAATCAATTGTTCTTTTGTTCATGAAGACATCCCAGTTTGGACCTAGTTATATACAAATCATTCTTGAACCTGCTCCTCATGGGAGCAGTTCAGCCCAAACTGCCAGGTAAGGTCCTTCCTGGACCAGAAACAAGCATCCTTGGACCGAGCAAACATAGCAAACACAAGAAGATGATGAACGGAGTGCTGAAACGTTTCAACCACTCGCTCCATTCAAGAGATCTGGGGGGGAGATCCGGGTTCCAGGATGCTTGTTTCTGGTGCAAGGAGGACCAGGCAGTTCAGGCTGGACTGTTCCCATAAGGAGCATGGCCAAGACTGATATGAATATGGCTAGACCCAAACTAGGGTGGCGTGGTGAGAAAAACAAATGATGGATTAAACCCAGAGCTATGACTGAGGGTAAATGTTTTATTTATTCAGCAATCCGTGCATCATCTCTTCTTTTTGTTTTTTTCGTCCTAAGTGGGAATGGTATGCCCAGACATGGGTCCCATGCTCACTGTACCCCTGTATTCAGGTTAGCCTGGCTGATGAAAGGTGATACCCGGAAACAAGTCCCAAGATGCTTGTTTCCTGCTCCTGCAGCCTGACCTAGCAGTTCAGCTAGACTGTTCTTGACACAGGGAGCAGTATCAAGACTGATATGTATTTGACCGGGTCCAAACTGGAGTGGCTTAGTGAGCAAATAAATTATGGATTAAACCCAGATCTGTGACAGGATGCTTGTTTCCAGTCCAGGGAGGACATTGCATGGCAGTTCAGGCTGGACTGTTCCCATGGGGTGCAGGGTCAATACTGATTTGCATACGGCTCGGTCCAAACTGGGGTGGTGTGGTGAGCAAAAACACAATGGATTAAACCCAGATCTGTGACTGGGGGAGAATGTTTGATTTATTCAATATTCAGTCCATCATCTGTTCTTTTTGGAGGAATTTTAACATCATTATTAAGACAACTGTTGGTTGAGGGGGGTAAAACTGTACTTAAGCAACAGCAACAATCCCTGTCAGGGTAAACCACAAAAAACCATTAAATTAACCTGTGTTTAAACCTCAGGGAGCTAGGCACAAAAGCAGTCAGGCTCATCTTAAAGGCAATGTGTAAAGTATTTATGCAGCATTCTAAATGTAATAAAGTGAAAACACAGCACAAGAGAAATCCCAAACTAGTTTAGAAAACTAGAGTAAGTTTTAATATGTTATGTGACACTAAAATGACAAAAACCCAATCAATAGAACCCCAGTTATATATTTCTAATTTTAAAGTGGAACAAAGCACCTAAAATATCAAACCGCCAACCTTGGGTATCTGGCTCCGTGATACAATGACAAAGTCGGAAGGTAAGGCCATCCACGATGGAGAGCGGTTTAGATACAACGACTGTATTGGGCCCTGTATTGACTTACCTTAGGTTTATAAGAAATTCTGAAGAAAATGTCTGTGGTGGTAAAGTTCAGCAGAGCAGGGCAGCTGGTGGTGTCTGAGGAGGAGGCATTGTTATCAGGAAGCCGCTGGACGAAGTCAAAGTGAAGGTTCGTACGTTCAGACTTAGCCTCTTTTTTGGAAGTCAAAAACCTCCAACAGGTCGAATCTGTAGGCTGTAGCTGATGAGGGCTGCACAAGGCCGGATGCCCCTTCTAGAAAGAGCCACTGAACAGTGTTTCATGCTGCGAAGAATAACGTAACGGGTGCTGCTGCAAAGTCCGGTCGCCCGGCGATGCACCTAGGGAGGATTGACAAGCAAGTTAGTCCCCGTCTTCTCTCGGTTCTCAGAGCACTTTTTGGTCCAAAATTTTGAAAGTCCCAAGTTTTGGATTTGGGCTATCTGGGCACCTTTAGCACCACTTCCAAGGGTCAAGGGCTGCAGAGGCACCACTTGGAGCGTCAGGACTCACTCTGGCTGGGTCCAGGTGCGGGTTCAAGAAAGTTGGAGTCTTTTCTGTCCCTGAAGCTGTGATCAGGAGGCAAACCAGCTAGTCCTTGGAGTCACTGTAGTAGTCCTGGGTTCAAGGAGAAGCACAGGGCACAGAAGCAGAGCAGACATCTGGGGCTCAGGAAGGATTCCCGGAGCAAAGCAGTCCTTTTTGGTGCAGCAAAGCAGTCTTTTGAAATACACAGGAGGCCACAGCAGCAGGGAGTCTTCTGAGAGTCCTTCCACAGGTCCAGAAAGTGAACTGAAGAGTTCCCCTGTGGGTCAACTTTTTATACCTGGTGCCCAATTTGAAGTTGAAGGATCTTTAGGAGGTTTCCCCCCACAGAAATATTTTGAATTTCTTGCCTCCCTGCCTTAGTTCCAGGATGTCTGTAGTTACAATAGCCTAGTGTGAAGATCTTTGTGTGGGAGCTGAGGCAGTGTCTTTTGAAGTGCAAGTGGGGCTGCTCACAGCTTCACCCCTCCCCTATCCTGCCTTTGATGGCCCAATCTGCCAACAGCCAGGTATCCATTGCAAGGCTGTCTGGGAGTAATAAACATGGGCCGACTGCCAATTGCACTGAGTCATGTGACCCAGGAACAGGCTTCAGGCACCAACTGGTTAGGACAGGAAAATGCCAACTTTCTCAACGTGGCATTTTCAGAATTGTGACTTAAAATCTGACAATCGTTGAAGAGGATTTTAAATTAATCAATCAATCAATCATTTGTAAAGTGCACTACATACCCGCTAGGGTCTCAAGGCGCTGGGGGGGGGGGGGGGGGGGCACTACTGATCGAAATTACAATTTCTTAGATACCAAACATTACTTTTCAACCTGCTCCCAATCAAAAGTTATCACTTATTAAAGGTAATAAGGTAACCCAATCTTATCCTATCGGAGATGTAGGCCTCACAGTAGTGAAAAAGTTATTATTGAGTTTATCACTACCAGGACATGTACAACTTAAAAGTACCTGTCCAACTTTTTTAATGCAATGCACCCTGCCCTATGTGTTATAAGGGTGACTTATATGTATTAAAAAGGGTGTTTTAGGTTTGATAAAGAGTTTATTTTGCCAAGTCGGTTTTGAAGTTTACAACTGCTAGCAGGTTGCACTGGCAGGCCTGAGACTTGTTTTAAAGTGGGTGGCAACATGAAGTGCTGCATGCTCCCTACTAGTATTTAACTTACCAGCCCTGAGTATATGGTATACAACTTTACTCGGGACTTATAAGTAAATTAAATATGCCAGTCAGGTGCTAGACACTTTTACCATATGTAGGGGTGAGCATAAGTACTATAGTACTAGTTAGCACTGGTAAAGTGCACAGAGTCCTAAGGCCAACAAATATTAATTCAGAAAAATAGGAGGAATGAAGGCATAAAGTTTAAGGGTGAACCTACAAAGAAGGCTAAGCCCAACAATAGCTCAGCCAGGCAGTAGTGGACCAGTCCTATAAAAAGCTATCACTCACACCTAATAAATGATGCTGTAACATCCAGGCAGGAGACATACCGAGGCAGCAGTTCAGCATTTCTGCAGTCGCTTTTGTTCAGAGGGGTGTTCCAGAGCCTGCATGGTGTGTTAGCCCAGAAGGGCAGCAGAGAGGGCAAAGTACTATGGAGGATAAGAAGGTTGCCAAAAAGGTTTTTTCACATTCTTCAAAGATGCCCTTCCTCTGAAGACGAGGTCATGGCTAGCCTTCATCAAAATGCATTAATTTCCCAACTTTTTATCATGTTTATCACCCACTTGTAGGTCATTTTGTCCCTTATCTTTTGCCCTGCTTTTCAGCTGGATTTCTGCTCTGGAAGATTTGTTCTCGGCTGAACCATGATCCAGGTTGATTTTGTGCTGTGCTCGTAAATTCCTACATATTCATCATCTTCAATCAAAAATTGTCAAGGTGGTTTTAGGCTTTTTCTTCCTGAGACCCTCTGAAGAAAATGTTTATTATCTTTCACATGTTTAGTACATGCAAGGTCAACAATATCTAATGGGAGGAGTTATGCTCTCTGAGCAATTAGGAAAGAAACTTGAGAGGTCTTCATAGTGTCCAGTCTTTGATAGCTGCCTGAATTGAGAAGACATCAAGAAAACCTTCCTTGAGGGATTCCTGACTACCTGGCGATGTTGTGGGGAGTGTGACTGCTGCGTTCCTTTGAACCGCTATCTCTCAAAAAGCTACTTGGAGCCAAAACGCATTGGTTCTCTTGTTGAACCCTGAAGAAGACAATGGGTTCAGAATCTGACTAGGAGTGTTTGAATTCTGTGCTCTGGTGGTCCTGAGACTGGGACGAAGAAAAAAATCCAATTAACAAAGACAGATGGAGTTGCCTGGAAGGGCACTAAGTACAGGTGCAATTGGACATTTGAAACTCGACATTTGAAATGTTCCCAATGCGTGAGTAGGCATTTGACAATTGCCCCATTTGGTGCTGAAGTAAAGCTTTTTCCCACTTGAACACGTGGCCTTTTGTTCAAAGAGCAGTCGATGAAGATCTGGGAATAATTGGAGAGCCACCACAGAAGTTAGAGGACAATTGTGTACGTTCTGAAAGTTATGACGTACTTTCAGCAGCAGTTTTCTAAACATGAAAATTTGTGGCAAGTAGGCCTAACTGTATCTAAAAAGAACAGCATTATTCCCCATCTATTCACTTTTAAAGTGGGTGGCACTACTTAGTTTCAGTGGCAAAAAATTCACTAGTCCCACCTAGTAGCCATTGCGTGAGAAGCTTAACCAGAGCTCATGTGTGCTTAATTTGTCACTTCCAGAGACTTATTAATGGCAGAAATAATCCAAATTCTTTTTAATAATATCTGCAGATCACAGTTGTAACATCTTCGTGCTATTTTAATCACTGACGTGTTCTGTGGTTAACTAAATGAGCTTGGTAATTATGTTTTGGTTAGTACTTGTTGTTCAGTGGTAAGAGCGGGATTCCACAAAAACGTTCGTCTGTTTTAATTGTTGGGGGGCTCAGCCTCTAGTCATATCAATTCTTATTACTCCCTTTTATAGTTCTACATCATGTTTCCTAGATGTTAACTAAACAAATATTAAATCTGACTAAACAGCGGGAACATTTTACTTTGTAATTAGTACTTATTAGCACTTGCAAGGTCAGCACCATATAGATACAAAATATGTTTGCACTTCGTTTTAGTGCACACACAAATTTACTGAAAAAAACTAAGGTTAAAGTAACTAGGTACGGTAGTGATATCCTAGTGTACATAAACAAACTCAGAAATTCACTCATAGTTTTTTTTCACTGTATATGATTATATTATTTCACTTTTCATGATTTGCATATACAAACACAAAAAAGAGTGCGCTTTCTGTGATAAACACTCAGGTTTGAGTCAAAACTTGTCGGACCCACTGGGGCCAGTATAGAGACCTGTTCGCAAAAACACTGCAATGTGACTGCATAGATGCTGTTGAGTTACGGCTTGCCCATTATGTGATAGCAGGATTCTCAACCCGGGAGATGGAATCTGCCTCATGAGTGGTGGTGGCAGGCGAGACAGAGTTTGTGAGTAATTTTTATATAGAAATTTGTTAAATGTGTGTGTGTGCGTGCATGTGCGTGTGTCAGTCGCCAGTAGGTAGTTATAGTTAGAACCTAGTTTCCATAGAAAATGCCTTTTTTGATTTGCTAATAACTTTGGCGTCGTTTGACGAATCTTTGCAAAATTCACCAAAAAAAAGTCAATCCAGGTCAGCTCCTATGATGAAAGTTTGGGGTTGATTCGTCAAGTGGGGGCTGAGAAAAAGGGGGGGCCCAAAACGCGTTTCCTCCATGTTCATTTCCATAGGAAATTTTGAGACAGGCTACAGCCCGAACTGCTGAACGGAATTACCCCAAATTTTGCAAAAAGGTAGTGCTTGGTTCAGAAAGTGACCTTTTTTTTAAATGGTGTAAATCCGTTCAGTAGTTGCTGAGAAATTCAAAAAATAAGAGTAAAAAAATCAATTTCCCATAGGAAACTTTAGGCAAGGCTACAGCCCGAACTGCTAAACGGAATTACCCCAAATTTGGCAAAAGGGTAGTGCTTGGATCAGAATGCGACCTTTTGTAAAATGGTGTAAATCCGTTCAGTAGTTGCTGAGAAATTCAAAAAATAAAAATATCGATATCTATGGCTGCGGTGGATTCGCGAACCCTCCCGACCACGAGCTGTATTCTTATTGGCTGTCAACACTCCAAACCAGGAAGTGTTGGCAGCCATCTTGTGACTCGGTAGAACCGAGTCACAATAAAACAGAAAAATAAAGGTGAAAAAAAAGAAAAGGGGGCAGGGTAGAAACACCCTGACCCCCTAGGCCTGCTCAGGGATTCCCACAAGGCCCCCAGGGCCAAAAAAAGCATTTTAAAAAAAGAAATCGGCCGAATTTGCGCTGGGTGCGCGAATCCGGCCAAAAAAATAAAAAAATGAAGCACGGTCTTGTGCGCTTTGTATTCAAAAAGCCCCCGGGTAGGCCAGGTCTCGGGGGCACTTATAAGTAATGTTGCGGGGCCCCCCCAGCCCAGGTGACCACCACCTCCCAGGGCTTATTAAAATACATGCGGGGGGACACGCAGCCCCCCTGAGCCCCGGGGACCGCCACCTGCCAGGGGCTAAAAAATAATTAGTGTGAGGGGGCTCAAGTCCCCCCCACACTGCTCCGGGGACCACCACCTCCCCGGGGCACTTAATATTGAGATTTGGGGGTCTGTAGCGGCCCCCCGGCCCGGGCACCACCACCTCCCCAGGGCTGGCTCATGCAGTGTCCCGGGGTGCCCACTCCGGGACACTGCTGTTTGCTATGACAGGGCGGAAGCCATGCAGCTCCCGCCCTGGGGGGGCATTGGGGCTCCCCCCATGGTCCCCAATAATGATACCAGGCCCCGGGGATGGGGTCCCCAGGACCAGAAGTGGCCCCCCTCCCCTGTGAATATTAATAAAAAAAAAAAGAAGAGGCCAGGCCCCCGGGGCGCGTTTGCACAGTGGTGCAGGGAGGGGGCGTGCCCTGATGTAACAAGTGTGCAAACGCGCCCTGTGGCACGTTTTAAATTGGGGGATTAAGTCCCCTTGAATCCTGAGGGTCAATGGGGGCCAACGAGCCCACCAGGTACCTCCAGTAAGTACTACGTTGCAGAGAGGTGGTCCAAGGCCACGCCCCCTTTTTACACCACTCTGCAAAGCAGCTCTGTGGTGCTTACTGGAGGCAGCTGGTGGGCTAGTTGACCCCCAGGGACCCTCAGGACTCAAGTAGACTTAATCCCCAATGTACAATGCACCCGGGGGTGCGTTTGCACAGTGGTGCAGGGAGGGGGCGAGGCCTGGTGTGACAAGTGTGCAAACGCGCCCTATGCTGCAAGGAGAGTGCATGGTGAATTTATAAGTGCTTGGGTTTTGGCGGAGTGATTTATAAGTACACACATGTCACATCAGGCCCGGCCCCCTCCCTTCACCATTGTGCAAAGGCGCCCCCTGGCGGGTTTTAAGTTGGGGAATTAAGTTCCCTTGAATCCTGAGGGTCCCTGGGGGCCAACTAGCCCACCAGGTACATCCAGTAAGCGCCACAGAGTTGCGTAGCAGAGAGGTGTAAAAAGGGGCGTGGCCTCGGACCACCTCTTCCCATAGGAAATTGAGTTTTTGGGTTCGCTAATAACTTTGGTGCTGTTGATGAATCCTCATGAAACTTTCCCGAAAAAGGTTCACCCACCTCAGCTCCTTCCTGGAAAATTTCAGGGTGATCCTTCAAGCAGAGGTTGGGGAACAATGGGAGTTTCCCAAAACACGTTTTCCCCATGCAATTTCCATAGGAAAATTGAATAGCTATACAGCAAAAACTGCTGAACGTAGTTACACAAATCACCAGGTCCATTGAAACTATGCGATTGTGTGACAACAGTGTTTTTAGCATAATTATGGATTTGTCACATTTGCCATGTAATCTATTATCTGCTGCTAATCTACAGATTTTAAATGGAATGCCCTGTGAAAAGGTTGACTGGTCACATTTCTTCTGCTTATTGCTAAATTTAACTGTTAAATTGCTACTAATGCGGTACAACCTCTGTCTAGACAGTGTTAGCAACTGTAAAAATGACAAAATAGTGAAGTAATACTATTAGGCCACATAATTTGCTTTTTCGTGCCGCATAATTTAGTCAACCTTGCAAAATTTGGTCCTCTCCAGCTGTATAATTCCAGTGGCCCGGAACTTTATTCAGAAAGGGTGTTGTTTATGTTTTGGTGTAAATCCACTCAGTAGTTTTTGAGAATTTAAGGTTCAAATTGTTTGTATATATAGAGATATGGTAGTACCGCTGCTCCAGATAATATTTGATTGGCTGCTTCACATCAATAAAGATGCTTGCCTGCCAACTTAGAGACTCAGTCCCTGTGTCCTGAAAAACAGCAAGTAAAAAAACATATAAGGTGGCAGGGAAGGGATACTCTGTCCCCCTTGGCCTGGTGGGTACCTCACAAGGACCAAACAAGGATTTATTTAACAGTACCGCTGATCATGGAATTTCAGCGGGACGTGGTAGAATTCTTTTTAAAAAGAGTGGCCCTTCTGAAGTAAAAGCCCCCTGGAGTGGGCCCGAAATGTCGGCCAGGTTTTTAAAAAATATTTTTTTATTAAGTATTTCTCATAAGGTACAGATAAACAAACAAAAACCCATTGCAAGAAATGTCATAGGTCAGCATGTTTGTATTACATAGCTCGCATTAATGCTCAGAGATGGAATAAAACGAATGGTAACATGGTAGCTTGTTCATAATGGGGGGAGCTAGATGGGGAAAGAAAGGAGGGGAAGAACATAAGTACCAGTTATAGTCGTAATACAGCACATTAAATCATTTAACCCGTTAAGTGCGCCCGTCGGCCAATGGCCATCGCGAGCACTACCTCGGTAGTGCTGCGCACGTTCGTTGGCCGACGCGGCCCCGCCCACTCAATGGAACACCCCGCACCACGGCGGAATTTGCGCCGCGGTAAAGGGGTTAATTAATCACGAAGAAGGCATTCTCCGAGATATGGTACATAATATATAACATGTAGAGTCAGGAGTCCTAATCTGAAACGCTTGACTCCAATGCATGTAGATATGTGTGAAGGGGTTGCTAGATATCCCTAGGCCTAGATGTGAGGGGTTGTAACTGTGCATACTCATTGGTCAGTTTGTCACACTAGGACATAGATTTAAGCCAGGCTTTGTCTGTGGGGGATCGCATGCGGCCCCAATGCATGGCAATTTCCCATTAAGCCAATAAAGGTGCTATGGAAGAAAATCTGTGGATGGATTTAGAAAGACCTTGAATGTTCCCCAGTAAGACCAGTACAGGGTCAGGCTGAAGTACAACATCTCTCATTCTGGAAAGGAGGGAGAAAATATCACTCCAATAACTGCTGATGTCGGGCATGACCAGGTGAGATGCGCAAAGTCAGCATCGTGGACCAAGCATTTGTGTCAATGGGAAGGGTGTGTGGGATCAAATTTTGCGATGTCTGCGGGGGTAGATGTATGATATTTGTAGAAAATTAAAATGTAGGAGTTTATGTTTAGGATTGCTGGGCCTGTGAAGTGGTACTGTGACCTGTGAAGATTTGGGCAGCATTTCAGTAACCCCAAATGACTTTTCTCTGCCCTTTACTACTTCTGCTGTCTACGGATGAAGGGCTAAACCCAAAAACACGTGTCTAGAGTTAACAGCACTACCTGCACAGCACTACCTGCACCAACTTTGGTGAAAAACTACAGCAACTTTGAAGTAAGAGTACTGCATTTACCGAAATGCAATGGGGTGAACTGTGCTAGGATGACAGGCAGTGTGCTCCCTCCCCCTTGGATTTTGTCAGACTTCAGTACCAAATGATACTTCCTCTAAGCTGCCTTGTGTGCAGCTCTTTTCTTTAAAGTATAGTGTTAGAGCCAGCGCCTTTCAGCCTTTTTACAAATTTTATTTTCAGCAAACAAGGATTTAGTAAATCAAGGAGTGGAGGGGCAACAAGAGCGTGGCTTATGACAGCCAGGAGGTACTAAGCTATCGACAGCCGTAAGGAGACAGCTGTTCACTGCCTTTTGCATCTAGCTCAAGATCTCCATCGGAGAGTTTGAAAATACCAAGTTGATAATATGACCAGCCTGATGGGTAGGGTTGGTTTCTAATTGAAAAAGGTTATTCAAGCACATCGGGGCAGATTTACAAGCCCCTTGCGCCACTTTTGAGTCACATTTAACATGGGAAAAGTGATGCAAAAGTGGCACAAGGGGCTTGTAAATCTGCCCCATCTTGTCCAGCAAGTTAGATGCATCGAGATAAGCCAGGGCCACCTCAAGTGACTTCATGAAAACTCCAGGATAGCCAGCGGGACGGTAGACCAAGACACCTGCTAGGGACTTTTGGGAAGTCAAAGTAAGACAAAGTCGAAAGCTTCAGCACCCTAGAGCTCATTCACCCTAAAGGTGGAGCACTGATACACTTGTAGAAATGCTATGGCCGCTCCTCCTACTCTCTTATTAGGTTGATCCACATTACAGAAACTATATCCTTAGGGAATGGCAGATTTTCCATCAGGAAGTAAAGAGTCAGTAGGCCATGTTTCTGTCATGAGGTGAACGCCAGTTTGTTCATCACATAAAAGATCAAATATTACATTGAGAAATGTTAATAGGAAAACTACTTGAAGAGAAAATATACACGCAGTATTAAGTGCACAAAATTCCGATTCTGCATGTTATGCCTCATTTTCAAGATGTGCTAATACATCATACTGTAATCATAGCACACATCATTATAGGGAATAGATGGTGTGACATTACCACACCATTGTAGCAGGGAACTCAGATTATGCCTTTGGTTGGCCGTATACAAAAAAATATTTTTGATCCCAGTAATAACTGTACGAGATGTGTTTCTGACTTTTGTTCCCAGGTGTATTAAAAAATACCCCATGTAATAATGTAATCTCTAGTTAACAATTTCACGCTCCTCTTTTTAGGTCGAGCCTGTCGCCGCACTGCACATTCACTGCACGCTTTGCCAGGCATGCAGTATTCAGTATAGGGCAGAAGCTCTGTGGAAGCTCCGCCCACTCTCCGACATTCTTTTTCATTGGCTTATGTCTTAAATGTTGCCATCCGATTGGTTTTAGGCTTGTTAGTTCCTCCTTATGACTTCCATGGATACTGGCCCCTGTACTTCGAGTGTTGCAGAGTATGGTTTGTTTTAGATTGCGAACACTACTTTCTTCCCGTGCCTCTCCCCCCTCCTGCAGTCTGTGTCTTCTCACCCCCGCACTTCCCCAATGTCATTAGAAACGGATAGATGGATGGATTTCAGACTCCTAACATTGCCTTAGCGCTAAAACAAGAGAAAGAGGCAAACGCACATGCAGGTTACGAGGTAACACTCCTGGACATTATGACAACCAAGCCGTGTCCTTCCTCTACGTATAGTACAGTTATCTGATTTGTTGAAAACAAAACCAAGAATTATGTACAAAGCAAGTCTATCTATAAGCCTCTGTCTCTTTTCTTTTCTCCGCAGTGGCCCGGATTCTGAGTGCACCGGTTTGATCCGGTTCCTCGCACATGCGCAGGGACATTAAACAGGAAGAGTAGGGAGGCGGCGTAGAGTGTGCAACAGGGAGCGAAACGGGACTCAATTGTAGAGGAGGACACAGCACCAAGCTGTCACCTAAATGAGATCTGTATGTCAAACAGAGCACCTCTCAGTACCTGTCACCGCAACCGGGGCCTGCGCTGCACACAAAGGAGGCAAGTCTCCGGGGAGAGCCAAATGCGGGGTGGGCTCCGACTCCGTTTTAAAGCACAAATGCGGGGTAGCTCCCACTTCTTCAAGGCTTGCAAATGCGGGGTGGGCTCCCGCTTCTCCAGGCATAAATGCGGGGTGGTCTCCCGCTATCCCTGGCAATGCGGGGAAACCCCCACGTCGGGGTTCCCTCCGAGGACATCGCAGCCCAAGTTACCATAGTCTCCAAAGTCTCCTCATCCCTAGGGGAACCACGAAGATCAGCGCAGCGCTCTCGAGGCGCTGGGAACTAGGAACTCCCAAGCTCCACGGGCACAAGGCTGGGCAAAGGAACATCAGGCAGGCTAGCACGCTGGGGCTCATTGGTCAGCAGACCCCACCGCTGCAAGGCAGGGCAGCAGGTCAATCCCCAGTGGCGGTTCCTCCTGGCAGGCTGGCAGCCCGCCGGCCACAAGTCCAAGTAAGCACAAGGAAACACAACCCAAACATGGGGTCACCGCCCTAGTACTTATTCCACATTTTCCTTTGTTCTGCCCTGGCACAGGGCTGGGGGAACCAGTTCCAACTGGGTCTGGGGGGTATTGGAGCACTTTGCTTACAGGGATCCTCGTCCCCTTTGTCAGGTGGGGGCTCAGTCATCAGACGCACCACAGGGAGGCAGAGCCAGCATTCACCTAGTCAGGCACAGACCTCTTCAGGGTCGGAGGACTACTCCGTCCACTACTCCAAATGCAGATTTCCTATTCAGCCTAGCGCTGACTCACCCTGCCCTCCCTGGATCCACACACACCTCACCAGCCCCTGTCACTCCAGAGCCAGACATGTAATACACATCAGGCAGGCAGATACATAGTACACTTTCATTTCATTTCAAAATCTTTATTTCGGTCAATTTCAACCATAAAAGATACATTTTAAAAAACGCTTTCCATTTAAAATAAAATTAGTATAAATCTTTTGATACAGTACAACACAATAGGGACATTTAAATAGAATGGCAATTGTGTAATCTATTCCAGTTTCGCCATTAAAACTTATTTACTACAATAAATACAAAAAATACAATAAAAAACCAATAAAAGCTAGGCAATCAAGATAAGGCGACATTGTTTTAGAGCATAGCATTTTTATCCATACATGCATCCAGTACTGTTTGCATGACGGTTCTAATTGCGCAATTACTTGTAATGAATCACATTTCCCCGATAAACAACCATAGATCATAAAGTGCAAGCGCAGAGCTCTCTAACAGCATTTACTAAATTTTGCATATTCCTTGACTGTTATAATTTCAGTCCTACCTTTGCTCTAATAAGACTCACATTGAATAAGTATCTACTAACACTAAAAACAATCAACTGTGAGGCATCTGTTTTCAATATACGTTCCGCCTCGCTACAGCATGTAATATTCAAGTTTATGCAAACAGGCGTAATCCATTTTTGCCTTGGTGTATCGTATGCAGGACAGAAGAATAGTATCTGTAAAACATTTTCCTTAATCTCGTTTGGACATAGTGCGCACAGTTCACTACTTTTACCATCATAATTATTGCCCCATCTGGATTTATTTGCATTTGTTTGAAGCACCCCATATCTAAATTTCATAAACAAGGGTTTCGCTAATTGGAGACATACCTCATCCAAAAAGGGTTCAAACTGTGCTACATCTTTAAAGAGAAGGAATCTTGATGTTAGTGACCCCATGGAAGAGCTATGTAGCACGCTATTGTTAATGTGAGCCCAGAAGGTAGACTTTAGCAATTTCTTGCAAGCCAATGTCAACTGGGATGATTCATCCCAGAAATAAAATAAACCCAACTTCATCATCTATGATGCAACATGTTTAAGCCATGGAATGTCCCTGCTCTGATCAATTTTCATGATCTCCTCTAGGCCTTCCTTGTAATGTGATAGCTCTGGGGTTGACCATAACCTCACCCAGAATAGAAGAGGTCTTAGTAGAGCATGATGATCGGTGTGTTTGATGTTTAGGTCCATGACAATCGGAATTAGGGGTGTTCTAGTCAGGAGACTTAGTAATTTTCTAAAAAAATTGTTTTCTCCCAATTCAAATTTCTTTTTGCAGTGGGGCCCACATATTTCAGCTCCATAAAGAGAAGCTGATTGAGCTTTGTGTTTAAATACCTCCAGGGCAGGGGACACTGCTTTCGAGATACTATCCCCATGTTTCTTTAAAATAGGGAATGAATTTTGAAGCAAAATTATCTTATTTTTTTCCAGTTGTGGCTTCCAGGATAGTTTAGTGTCTAGTGTGATGCCTAAATAGTTGAAACTATGCACATACTATAATTTCTGATTATTAAGCGCTAATTTGTTTTCAAAAAGATCTATGTGGGTTTATTAACATGTATTTGGTTTTACCAGAATTAATTTCAAGACCTTTCATGGTACAATATGTATAAAAGGAGTCCATTAGACATTGCAATCCTTTTGGGGTTTGTGAGATTAAAATGGTATCATCAGCAAATAAGAGTGCTGGTACCCTATCACCCCCCAACTTAGGAGCGTAATTTAGGCAGCCATTCAAATAGTTAGGGATGTCGTTTACGTACAGTGAGAACAGGGTAGGCGCCAGTGCACACCCCTGGTGCACACCCCTTCTCACCGGTATTGCCTTAGTAAGTTCACCCCTCGGGCCCCATCTTACTTTAGCAAAATTATCATCATGGAGCCTAATTATTTGTACAAGTTTTTTGCCTGGCACCCCTTGACGTCTCAACGAATCCCACAGTAGGTTTCGGGGTACGAGGTTGAATGCTGCCTTTAAATCTACAATGGCAATGTACAAATGACCCTTCCTTAGGTTTATGTATTTCCAACACAGACATGTAAATCTAAAAACCTGGTCAATCGTGCTGGTTTTAATTCTGAATCCTGCCTGAAATTTTGAAAATACCTTATTCTCCTCAATCCACTCAATTAGTCTATTTAAAATATGCCTAGCAAAAATGTTTTGTAAAATATCTATTAAACTAATAGGGCGATAATTTGCTGGATCATATCGGTTGCCCTTCTTAAAAATCGTAATAATTTCTGCCCCTTTCCATGTTTCGGGTATTGGTATGCCTGAAACTATTGTGTTACACAAAAAATGTATATATGGTCCCCAAACACTTATGTCATGTTTCAGTAGGTCTCCTGGAATTTTATCAGGTCCAGGAGCTTTCCCCGATTTAACTGCCTCAATTGCCAATGTTGTTTCCTTCAAGCTAAAATGTAAGTTGGCATCCTTAGAGGTAATCGCCAAATCTTCAGTAATAGTGAGTTGCTTGCATTCGCTATCAGAATAAAGGCGGGAAAAATGATCAATCCAGGTATTAGCATCCAGAAAGAGGTCCTTAGTGACCCTTCCTGCCTTGATACATAATACACAGAAATGCCAACTTCTAAAAGTGGCATTTCTAAAATAGTGATAATAAATCTGTGCACACCATTGCGTAGCATTTATTATTACTATTCCAAACATACCAAACTTGACCACACTGCTCCCCTCATATCAGGAATTACCACTGAAACACTTATCAGGGATTCCCCAATGCATTCCTATGAGAGGGCAGCCTCACAGCAGTGAGAGACATAAAGGGCTGTGTGTCACTACCAGGACATGTCACACATTTAAGGTACATGTCCTACCTTTTACCTACAATGCACCCAGCCCATGGGGCTAGCTAGGGCCTACCTTAGGGGTGACTGACATGCAGTAAAAGGGGGGTCACAGACGTGGCACCCACTTTAGGTGTCACGTCACAGCGGCAGTAACACTGCGCGCACTGGCCCTGCAATAGCAGAGGCCTGAGACAGGTTTGAAAGGCTACTTTGGTGGGTGACGCAATCAGAGCTGCAAGCCCACCAGTAGCATTTAATTTACTGGCCCTGGGTATCTGAGATACCACTTTACAAGGGAATGACAGGTAAATTAAATATGCCAAACAGATGTAGACTAATCTTACCACGCTTACCACAGAGAGCACACGCACTTTACACTGGACAGCAGTGCTAAAGTGCCCAGAGTACTAGAACCACCAACACCATGTAAGAAAAAAGGCTAGGAGGAAGGCAAAAAGTTCGGGGATGACCCTGCAAAAAGGACCAAGTCCAACAACTACATAGTGCACAAACGATGATGTGGGAAAATAGTTTTTCAACAAATATTTCTCATTTGCACATGACTAAGTAAAGCGTTTGATTTGTTTTGATCCTATCAAAATCTTTGTTCTCATCACGCTTCAGAATTACAAAAAATGTGCTTCATTTGTACTTTCCTAACTGCTGATATATTTTGAAATATTTGTATATTTAATTTACAGTTATTTAAGTGTTGGTGTGTGGTACAGCCTTCCCTTTCCTACTCTGTGTACCCAAGCAAGGTTGGCAGATAGCCCCTTCACAAAAAGAACAGTACACACCAATCTCCATGTTAAAAGAAAAAGCAGCCATTTGTAAAAAGGCATTGTATTGACTTCTGTCTGAGAAAACCCAGCATATGTGACAAGATAAAAAACTAATTTAAATACATATTTATTGATCATTTGACTTCTGGACTTCAGCATGGTTATTTTGGGGGTAATGCGGCACCCCACGCACCACTGCTTCAAGCACCTATGTATACTACGAACCTAACCAAAAGGCAGCGGGGTGCTGTACAGGGTCAAAGGCATATAAAAAGATAACGAGTGATAGGGGACCACGTAGGATGGTGAGTGGTAATGCATTTTGATGTAATGGGGCATATTTATGAAATTAGTGGTGCAGTTACCTTGCTGCGCTGCCCTGCATCACTGTGAAAGGGCACTATTTATCCAATAGGGTTCATTCCTGTTCTCTCCCCTTTTGCTGGTGCCATTTTGGCAGCCTAGCGCCAATACAGGCAGGATTGTTTTTGAGCAGGAAGGGGCATCTTTTTGGACAATAACAATCCTGAGAGGCTTTTTCCTCCTTCAATGTGTGCTGCAGAATGTAGCACATGTACAAAGAGGAAAATATCACGAGAAATAAAGATATTTTTCCTTCTTACGCCCCGCCTGGGGGGGCTTATGATTTTGGCACGTTCCCAGGTTTACAAGTCCTTGCAAATCTGGGAATGCATCAAAAACACTCACTGCAATGCCCATTGAACGTCTTGCTTGAGCAGAGTAAGGTAGCACAGCATCTTGCGCTGCATTGCCTTACTCCAGATTATTGAAGCCATTCAAAGCCACACCAAGGGGCATATTTACAATGAAGTGACGGAGTGCGGTGTGAGCCTTCTTGGCTTAACGCTGCACTTCGCAACTTCAGAAACGCAAGGCTGCACCATATTTACAATAATATGGTGCAGCCCTGTGTTTCCCCTTGCGCTGGCGGTATATTTAGCAGCCTTGCGCCAGCGCAGGCACCCTTGCACCATTGTGCAAGGGTGTCTGCATTGAGGGAAGATAGTGTATGCGCAGAAAGGTCTCCCTTCCTGCACATAAACAATCTTTAAATGACGTTTTGTAACTTTTATGTGTGCTGCTTAATGCAGCACACATAGAAGTTGCAAAATTTCATTTATTTTTTTTATTATTATTTATGTGCATGAAGGGACACCTTCCTGCACATAAACAATCATTGGCATTTTGCTGTTTCTATGTGTACTGCACAATGCAGCACACATGGAAACAGCAAAAACAACGGGAAAAAAAACATTTCTCCCTGTTTCGCCAGTTCAAGACCAATTTTTCCCTGGTCTTAATTTTGGCACTGCCTCCTATTTATGCCACCCTTGTAAATAGGGTGCAGCGTCAAAATCAGTGGGTGTAGCAGTGGAACGCCAACCGCAACACCCATTGCCCCCCCTTCACACCAAGTACAGCGTGAAAGGGTGCCTTATTTACAAGTGAACGTTAAGCCATGTTAAGTGGCTTAACGCTGTCTTGTAAATAAGGCAAAGCCCCTATCGCCACCACAACGTCACTGTAAGTGACGTTGTGGTGGCGATAGGGGCTTTTACATATGCCCCCAAGTGTCTTTTCATGGCTTCATAAATCTGACTTAGAGGCTTGCGTCACGTATGTACCATTTTTCATAGTGCAAACATGACGCAAGCCTCTCATAAATATGCCACAATGTTCTTTAAAGAGGTGCATCTTCAACTCTTTCCTAAATTGGAGTACATTTGGGGTGGCCGTGATGGAAATGCTCTCCCAGATCCTGGGGGCATAGATGGAAATGACCCACAGTTTTGCTTTTTCTTTTTTAACACTTCTTGGTCTCCAATAGGTGCTTGAAAGTTAGCATGGAATATATCAATTGCACATACCAGGAGCAATCCTTTAGGGTTAATAAGTCTTGTTGAAACATTTTTTTAATATTAAAAGCTCGCAATTTGTACTGAGTGCTGCATACAGTACCCAACACTCTACCGAAAGGGTGTCACATGTATTGTAGCACAACTAGGCTAGGACCAAAAGACAACCGTCAGATAGCATCGGAGCACTGCAAAGCTGTGAAAGCAAAGAATCAATCAATCAATCAATCACATAATTTGTAGAGCGCACTACATACCCGTGAGGGTTTCAAGGCACAGGAGGGGGGGGATGGGGGGGGGGGCTGCTGCTATTGGTCGAAGAGCCAGGTCTTGAGTTGTCTCCTGAACGTCAGCAGGTCTTCGGTTTGTCGCAGGTAGAGGGGGAGGGTGTTCCAGAATAACACTCCTTGCAAGAAAACAGAGTCCAATAGTGTGAGCACGCCTTTGTGGGTTTATTTCCAAACTCTCCAACAAGCAGTAAAAAAATCAGCTAACTTGTGTACTTTATTAACTTTTCACAGGGGTGCGAGTTCACCCTAATGTGGTCAGTGAAGTGTTGTATTATGCCAATTAGTAAGCTGTTACATGAGCGTTGATAGATGGGCGTCCATGAATTTAGCTTAATGTCCGCAGTCCGTTGTTGATCTTTTTTTTGGGGTGTTGGTTATGACTGCTTTGTAAATGATGCCGCTTGTTTTGAAGATGGTGCAGGCACACAAGGGGAACAAGTGGAGTTCCAAGAGGATTGGGTGATGTAGTCGTTGTACTGATTCTCAAAGTTTTACAAACGTTTTCAATGTTTTTAAAAGTATACCGTGAAAAATAACCCAAATCATCCCTGGACAATGGATGCCACACCGCTGTGCATATCCATGTTTCCCACAGTGAAAACAATATTATATAAGTGTTTTTATTTGCCATAGAATAGGACAAATGCAAAAATGCGCAGCCCAGGTTTTCATTAAACTTGTTTGTCCTCCAAAGTGAAAGTCATCATGTAAGTGTCATACAGGTTCAAAGCTTGAAGAACATCTTTAGAAACCCTGGGACAGATTTATGAGCCCCTTGCGCCACTTTTGCGTCACTTTTAACATGGGAAAAGTGACGCAAAAGTGGCGCAAGGGGCTCATAAATCTGCCCCCCTGCATGTCGAGCTGCAGGGAGCGCCCTTGAATGGCAACACATTTCGAAAAAGTAGTCAGTCTGGGATTTCCAACGAGGGGGGTCATAAGAAGTACAGAAATGTAATTAAACTGAGCAATTTGGAAAAAAAGCGCCTAATGTTTCCAATGTCAATGAGCTGTCCTTCAAGTGGACAGACAGATGGCATTGTTCATTGGGAAGAGGGAGCCCTGCCTTAAATTGGCGGCGTTCTGGTCCTGCCAAACTCTAAGCTGCCCAACCACATTCAGAGGTTGGGGAACCGCTGGGACTCCTTCAGGGTAGAAACCCTTCACCTGGCGGCCCTTCTTCCACATGCCTGCCAGGTTACAGTGACAGCTACTCTGCCCACTTAGGGCGGGGCGGCCATCACTATATTAATAGTTCTCTGCCCGGGACTGCCATGTGAGTCATGATATCCCTGGGAAGAGAAATGGCCCAGTGGCTCCCACGTACAGAAGGAAATCTCTGTGCACATCAGGGCCATTGTTCTTGTATTTCAAGACAAAACTTTAGCTATGGAAAACAAAAAAAGATTGCTGAGCAGGTCCAACAAACCTGCTGTCTACCTGGCAAACTCTTCGTGGGAGCGGAGGCCGCCCAACACCTACCCCCGTCTGGTGAAGCACTAATAGTGAAAAGTAAAAAACATTCCCGCAACCAAGAACGTTTAATGGCTTAAAGGTTTAGTGGCTTTAATGAACAAAATTGTACACTAGAAAACCTTTTGTTTTTTTTAAAGGTACGGGTTCGTTTCAACATATTATTTTAAATTCTAGTTTGATCATTCGATTGGTGGTATAATGCACTCTGATCTGTAGTCTTCTGTGGGCTTGTGATACTGCTGGTGGCATCCATGTTTGCTAATGTTTTTATTGACTGTTCTAAAGCTTATGTCTAAAATCATTGTCAATACTACCTGTGCGTGTTAGATGTAATAACATTGCTTTATCCTGAAGAAGGTGAGATGTAATAAGATGACTTTATCCTGAAGAAGAGTACAGTAGGGGATCTATATTCAAAAGGTGATCCAAAACAAGTATCCTGATTCTTTTAAGGAGGCAAAATACCAGGGGGCATATTATCAAGGGATTCTACGCCGCTTTTTCGGCGATATTCGCCGAAAAAGCATCTAATTTTCCATCACCCTATTTACAAGGGACTCGCTAACATGCGTTAGCGCTTGCTTCCTTGGGAGTCCTGCCGTTTTTTTTCTACTTTGCATGTCAACGATATTTATTGCTAATGACATGCAAAGTAGGCGTTCCTCACCTAAACTTCATGGTAACAGTCCAAAAGACGACGTTGCCCTATTAAAAATGCTGGCCCGGACCCGCGAAGCGATAGAAAAACTCGCGCTAAGCGCATTTATCTCAGGAATCTAACGCCTGTTTGAAACTTGACTTAGGCATCCTGTGAATGGGAGGTGGATTAAATGGTTAAGTACACACATGCCTATTATCAAGGTTTACATTAGCGATGCATGATCATCGCAGGATTTCATTACAAGACCGGAGGCTACATTATGCATTAATCCTTTAATGCAGATCACAAGCAGCCACACTACATCATAAAGACAAAACAGTTCTAGAATGCAGTGAGCAGAGGCAATAAAAGGCATGAGGGACAAACAGACTGCCTCTTTTAAATGCGGCTCACAAGCAGATAAGTAACATCTCCTCTTGCTTATTGGTTATCTATGCCATTTTACTGCGTTTTTAATTTCTGGCTGCAGTTGCTTTCTCCTTATAATCGTATTTCTGGCGCTGACCTGTTCCCTCGCGTCTATGGGTGAGCCTGGGTCTTTTCCCCCCCTCACCCACTCTCCCGACTTCCTATTCAGGTTGTCGCTTCCTTCCCCGCTCCATTCTACCCCTTTGGGTAATACCTCTGTTCCTTTCCCCTTGCAGTCTACTGCGAGCTCCCTTCCCCCTGTACACCCATACCTCTCTAAACGCGCACCTTTCCCACTCCTTCTGCTTACTTAGTATGCGGCCGCATCCCCCTCGCGCCGCCTCTCCGCTACCTTACGCCTCATATGGGGTCAATTCTGTTAGTTTTGGCACGATTTCATACAATTTCTTCGACGCGCTCGCACCGTCCTCGCAAGCGTGTCTTGCCTGAATGAAAGCACCTTAGCAACGGTGCCGTAACGTCACCCCCTCCCCTACAGCCTTTCCTTTAATCTTCTCCCCAGCAGCAGCTCAGCTCGAGCGAAGGTTTCAGTTACTTCGCTCTCATCAGCTGCTGCCGGAGAAGTCTCAACGCTTTCCATAAAAAAAATTTAAAAAAGAAGTGGATACTTCTTTAACTTATTCAAGCTAATAACTTCTTTTCTTGCCACCTTTATATTAATACATCCTAAAACAAAAAAATATATATATATATAACCAAGGCTATACAGAGAAATATTAACCCTTTTAAGCTTCCCATTTTTGATATTAGCCTGATAAAAATACAAAAAAAGGGGGAGAATTTAATTATTTACCTCCAAACCATTTCTGAACCCTTTTCCACTATGTCAGACCTCGATTCTGACGAGGCTACTGCCAGCTCTCCCATCCACGACGATAACTTATTTAAACTCTTCCTAAAAAAAGAAATGAGATCCTGTATGCTTTCCACTTTCAAAGAAGTGATGTCCTCTAAGAGATCCCTCTCCATTCCCCATGGTGATCTCCCCGATGAACTCGGTAATCAGCGTAAAAAAAGCAAAAAATCAAACAACTTCGATTACCCTTTTGACTGCAATCTGGGAGGTTGTAGCACCTCATTTGATATGGGAGGTCCTAGCACCTCACTTACGACGGGAGGCCATCGCGCCTCAAATGATAATGGTGTCCCTCACGACACAAATTTGATGGGTGTCCCCAGCGGCACAAATATGATGGGTGTCCCCCGCGGCACAAATTCAAATTCTAATCAGATTGATGCAGTCTCCGACTCCGAGGAGGAGGAAGAAAATTTTAATAACCCTTACGATGAATTCGTACTAGACCTAGACGACCATGACCTCAAGTTCAATAACCCCGTTGACCTAAACTCACCTTCTTCCTCTAAAAATGTTATCCTCAACCCCCTAGGAGAGGAAATGTTCTCCCCCCTCAAAATTTCACACCCAAATATTTCAGCTGGATGCCAGACCCGGGCGCTCTGCCTGTGAACGCTTTCCTCCAGTGCAGGTCGAACCTTCAGGGCTACGCCTTCCCTCCCTTTGCTATGATCCAAAGGGTCCTACAGAAGGTCAGAAAAGACCAATGCTCTTTGATGCTGATAACCCCGTTTTGGACGTCTCAGGCATGGTTCCCGACTACTCTGGAACTGTCCTGCGACATCCCCTTCCTCATTCCAGCGAGCAAGGGTCTGGTTTCCAACGCAGACGGAGAAGATCATCACCTAGTCACTTCAGGATTTTGAACCTTCTTGCTTGAAAAGTGTCAAGCAATCCAACAAATTGTCTGGCCTTTCGTCATCAGCTCTCACTCTCCTCAGTGAATCATGGGCACCCAGAACGCACTATAGATACAATAACATTTGGAAAAAATGGGTTTGTTGGTACATGGAGAGGAACCTGGATCCCGTGGAAGCTCCTATCATCAATATAGTTAATTTTCATGTCGAACAATTCGAAAGACGGTTATCTTATAGATCTATTAATTGCTACAGATCAGCAATCTCCGCTGGACATTCCCTTGTCAATAATAAGACGGTAGGTAAAAACGTTATTATTTGTAGAGTTATGAAAAGCATTAGACTCAAAAGACCACCTAGACCTAAATACCAGACCATCTGGGATGTTAAAGCTATCTTAGACCTTTTCGCTGCTTGGCCTGATAATGCTTATCTTAACAGGAAATGCCTCTCGCTTAAACTTGCTACTCTTTTATGTTTAATCTCGTCGTAGAGTTTCAGTTGTCAAATGCTTAGATATTTCTTATAGACAATATGATATGTTTGGAGTTAAATTTGATATATTTAGAAGGACTAAAACCATGTCAGACTCTATTTTCTATCCTCGTTTTGATCTTTGCAAAAGGCTGTGTGTCGTAGACTGTATGAAAGAGTATGACTTGAGATTTAAAGACCTTCGCCCTTTAGATGCTAAACAACTCCTTATCTCTTTTGTTAAGCCCTTTAAACCAGTTACTTCCTCCTCTATTGCTAGATGGGTCAAGTCAGTCATGAACCTAGCTGGTATTGACCTTACTAATTTCCAAGCACATTCTCTCAGAGGTGCTATGGCAAGCAAATCCTTCTGGTCTGGCGGTAAGTTGAATGATATCCTCAAAGCGGCTGATTGCTCAAATGCTTCAACCTTCGCTAGCCACTACTGTAAACCTATTGAGCATATGTCTGATGTTGTCCTTCAGGGCTACCAACATGCATAATGTAGCCTCCGGTCTTGTAGTGAAATTGCGATTCTCCTATTAACATGACTAGAGAATCTAGATTTCATTACAGACACGGAGGCTATCATTATCCCATCTGTCCCTCCCTTGGACGGAATAGCTTTTGAACTGTCTTACTATAATTTGCTTATCACCATATGCATATGCTTATATTTTTTGCTTTTTGCGCTACCTCATGGCGTGTTTTACATTCTCATCTTTCTTTTCAGACAGCTCCACCTGATGTACTGCTGCATTCCTTATCCCGATTCAGAACTCTCTCCATCTTCAGTCTCAAGATCAAGTTGGATATCTTCTTTGAAATTCTGTTGCTTCGTTTCATTTAAAAGAGCTAGTCTGTTTGTCCCTCATGCCTTTTATTGCCTCTGCTTACTGCATTCTAGAACTGTTTTGTCCTTATGATGTAGTGCGGCAGCTTGTGATCTGCATTAAAGGATTAATGCATAATGATAGCCTCCATGTCTTTAATGAAATCTTGATTCTCTAGTCATGTTAATAGGAGAATCGAAATTTCACACGATATTTCTGCTTATGGCCGCCTATCGCTGGTTTTTACATCACCTCTGTGCAAAGCGTTGCTAATACGCGGCTAACACGGCGATGTCAACCAGCGATAGACGGCGATAATAGAAAGCGCGCTAAGCGCGACTTGCGATAATTATCGCATGCTGTTAATATGCCCCCATGTCACTTTCTCAAGGGCACAAATCAATTGACAAACACACAGGAAGTAATCAGTGTGATTTTGTTGTTATTTTATTTTTTAATAAGTCCTTTACACTATATTCATTTTAAAGGAAACTTAAGTAAGTCATTTACTCTACCTATCACACTAATGTAACTGCTAAGTAGCCTTATATGATATAGCATTCCTTAATCCAATACTCATTTTTTTTTTAACCTCAGCAATTTGCATCCTGGGGCTTCTAGACCAGTACCTATAGTGGGAAAAGCAGAGCTACAAGCAGTTAACTCAAGTGCTGGATACAAAGTACAGATTGGCAGAACATTACCTTTTCAAACAATGTTAAAACTGACAGTTGTGCGTTTACCCCAGTAAACCTGACATAAAGTCACCTGGGGGCATATGTATCATCATCTCCATTTGCGATTCTCAAATAGCGATTTTTTGAGAATCGCTATTTGACAATTGCAAAACGGGATGTATTTAAAAAATCGAACAAATTTTGCGATTTCTTAAAATTCTTTAATTGCGATTAGCAAATTGCGAAATCGCAATTAAGGAATACCTTCCCATTCATTCCTATGGGCCAGGAGGCCCATAGCAATGAATGGGAAGTCCTTCTCAATTTGCGAATCGCTATTTGCTAATCGCAAATTGAGAATATTTTCAAAGGTGCAAGGGTGTCATGATGACACCCTGATGCACCCCTGAAATCATCATGTGTGCACATATGGCGCAGATACATGCCCTAAGGGCATGTATGTGCACCACATGGCACTTTGAAATATGCAAAAAAGTACATATTTCAAAGAAATCGCAACTTACCACCAACTTGAAGTTGGTGGTAATTTGCGATTTCTTAAGGAGAAATCGCACAACTTGGGTGCGTGTTACATTGCATTTAAGAAATCGCTATTTGCGATTTCTTAAATGCTTACGCAAACTTAAGAAATCGCAAATTTAGCGATTCCTTAAGATTCCGAGGCTGAAATGCCTCATACATCTCCTTTTGCGATTTTGTATTCGCAAACGCTGTTTTTTTGCGATTCGCAGCGTTTGCGAATACAAAATCCTTTGATACATATGCCCCCTGATCTCTTCCTACCTCTCTATTGAAACATCTATTTTGGGGGTGTTAGTGGAACATCCCTGTGCAAATTCTATTAAACCCGAAAATAAAAATCAAGATCCAAATTTAATATCTTATATATTTCGAAATCTTATTAATTGAAAACTCCTCTCACCGGAAACGTCTGGTGCAGACAAAATACTAATCCTTAGGCATAAAACGCCATCTACCGTCTGAGACTTACTTGAACAATGCCATGGAATTTTCTTATCGCTGCCAAGATACTGGGAACCCGTCTAAAATGTATTTCATTTGTGACCGGAATTTTTAGTGCCTGAACCTTTCTCATGACATCAAATCCCTAAGAACAGCTTACAGTTGTAAGCATTCTTTGGAAATAATTATCGTTGGTGTCTGTGTCTGGCTTTGGGGTGTTTCCTGACTCGTCACCTATTGAATACCCTGGGAAGAAAAAAAAGCTCTGTTCAATTTCTACCAATTTTTTTTTTTAAACAGCACAGAAATATGATATTCGAACAAAGATTACATGGAAAAAAAATGGAAAAAGCATTCTAAAAAAAAAAAGATGATGTTTGAACAGACGAAGCTGACGCCTTGTATTTGAGACGTTTCCCAGATGTTGGGGGATTCACAAAGTTCCAGTTTCCCGTGGAAACAGAGATTGTCCTAAATTTTACTGACCTGCACACCTGTCAGTCCTAATCCTATGCCTAGAACTGTCCGAGCGTCGATTCATCCATATACCGAGTTAGGGGGCGTAAACACAGGTCCCTGGAGCCCTGGGGCGACAAGGGGGCAGAGGTGCCCCATTCAGCCTTAGTCCTATACATTAATGTAAGGTATGGAGATCTCCGTACATGCACCATTAGAGCCCCATCAATGTGTATTGCGGCGCCACCGACGCCAGGTAGAGCCGACCTGACATTATGCACTCTTCAGCCTACGATGACATGAAAGGGATGACCATGTGCTCCAACATTAGCCGCTTAATTGCATCCTATTTTTTGCTGAGGAACCAGGAGAGGACACTATAGCATGCGGACAGGGATCCTCTACTTTTATGATTTCTAAGGCCAGGAATAGCAGGGGCATTGCCAGGAGTACCAGAGGGCACGTCTAGGATACCAGCAGTTAGCTATGGCTACCCACAATTGCCATCCTATCACATGGGATACAGAAAACATGCGTTTGCGACTGTTTTGTTTCCTATTTTTTTCTTCACATGGAAGTCATTTTTCCACGTGAACAAATCCCACCGCATGTACACTCACACCTTCTTGAAGTAGATCAAACTTCAGAAATGCAAGGAATTTGGGAAATGGGGTTTACAACTTTGTGGATGTTTGCCAAATTTACAGTGGCAACGCTCATGTACCTACTATAGAGACACCATTTTAGCCAACTATAGTTTATACCTACCACACACCGGGAAGAACATCCACAGATGTATAGGGCAATCTGTGCAAGAAAAAATCTGCAAAGCCTCATTTTGTGAATCAGGATTGTCGAATTCCAAGCTTAGATCTGGAGCATAGCTACCAGGGGTGCAGCAGGTGCAGTGGCACCTGGGCTCAGGTCCTGAAGGCCCCATTGAACCCTGATAATTGCTGTATTTTACTACCCCAACAGCAGTGAAAAGGGCCATGTTCCTTGCTTACACCAGGGCCCATGGCATACTATGGCTGCTGAACTCTGCTCCTCGGGAAACGGTGAAGACACGAAGCATGAGGGGAGACGTGTGATCCCAGGGCAGCATTGAAGCTGAGGATGTGATGGCCTGGAGACCCCATGGAGGACTCAAAGATATGCCCAGGACAGGAATAGCTAGGGTTGAAGTGGTCGGGAGGTACTCAACCACTTCGACCCTAGCTATTCCACACCGAAGGAGAAGATGGTGAGGGGGTGTCGTGCCGGACAGTGGATCTGGGCCCAGCCTCATGAGGGCACACTAGAGGATTGTAGATGGCTGCGCAGAGGTGACACTTTGGAATGACAGTACCATTGAGAACCAGGTGGATCAACTACAGCCTAGAGGACCCCCCCACCGCCTGGCTGTGAGGATGGCATTCACATTGAAGAAATATGAAAATGATGAAGGGGACTGCAGTGATGGGTGATGAGGCACCAGTGAGAAAAGCTAGGCGTGGTTGTGATGGGTTCTGCCAACTCAGTGGCGAGGGTTATTCTGACAATATTGGAGGTGTGCGTCATCTCCTCTCAGGCTGGGAACTGTGGCTCCTGGCTTGGAATGAGGATTTGGAGGCCCCTACAGGTGAGGCTCTTTTTCTTTCTGCTGTTTCACAATGGAAAGGTAAATGCAGGTGGGTTTGGCCTTGAGTGCAGGTCCTTCTTATTCTGACTCTTGGTTTTTGAACCAGGTGAGGGAAGAACCCATTTGTTTGGCTGGATTTGTGATCTGTCACCCCCTACGGCACACTACTTGAGTAACTGCACAGCACACTACACATGGTCACAGATAGTGGCCACAGTGACTATATTGTCTCACTGACACTAGTGGGAGCGAGGGGGAGATTAATTCGGGAGGGGACGGTTTACCTGCTTTAGAGCCAGAGGCCTGGGGAAAGTTAAGCCCAAAAGTCATCATGGCCATGTCAAAAGGTTAGGATCACTCATTGCATAAACTAAAGTTTAAAGCACCAGCCCTGAAACTGGAACCCCAATGGAATAGAAAAATACTGGACTCATCACCACTACATCCGAACACATTAGAGCCAACAATACAGAAGCCCCTAAAACTAAGACATGTATGGAGAATCTCTGTAGGGGCCTACAGAAGGATTTTGCTGTCTTACAAATAGAACTGAATCAGGTGCTTTAAGAGGTCAAGTAAAATCTCAGTGAGCTGGGTGAGTATGTGTTCAATTGGATGAGCACAAAGAGAAGAAGAGGGTGAGCCTCTTGAGGAAGATACCCTAGATAAAACTTCTTGCCTTTTTTTAGATACGTTTGACCAAGCATTTGAACCCTGGAGGAAAGCAAAGGAAGAACATTCAGGATTCAAAGTAATAGAGAGCTCACTCCTTGTTTTCTTTTAACCACTCATTCATGTAATCTTGGTGCATAAAAGAAGAGATGAACGAAGGAATGAGAAGCGCATAAAGAGAAGGGGAACCTTCTGAGAAAGATGCCCTAGATACAAACCTCTGGCCTATTTGAGGTAAGTTTACCAAGCAGCTGAACCCTGGAGGTTTGCGAAGAAAGAGACTTGAGGATAAAAAACAGTTACCTTGTCACTCCTTGGTTTGTCTCTGTCCACTAATTTATGGAATATTGTTGCAAACAGCATGAAAGAAGAGACAAGAGCAGGAATGAGAGGAGCACAGAAATAAGGAGGAGAGGCTTTTCTGACAGATATCATAGATCAATCTCTGGCCTATATGAGGTATGCTTAATCAAGCTTTTGCCCACTAAGGGGACATTTGTTTGTATGGAAAGTCCTCTTGACTGAAAAGAAGCAACACAATTTCAGTCCATATTTAAACCACATGTGCTTCATGTGAATCAGTGCAACAGTGTGAGACCAAGATTGGTAGTGGGGGGAGACAGTTCGAACAGAAAATCTATACAATCGAATATCTGATAGGGTAACAGGGCGAGCTACAGGGGGGATGTCACAGTTACATGCAACAAGTAGATACAGAACTCGATGAATCCAGCTTACAAGGAAACATAGGAGTCCCTAAGGCTATTATTTATTAGAGGCAGCTAGATAGTGGAATCTACTGGGCTATGCAGCAATAGAAAGAAAGTCTTTCCAGAACTATGATCCGAGTTGGAACAGTTGGATTTGAAATTCGAACAATCTTAATCTCAAACTTTTTAGAGGAAATTACTAGCAATCTGGAAGCTGATCCGCTTATCAGAAAAACAAGGTTGACTGGCTCCTAGAACCAAAGCTGAGGAAACAGCAAGTACAGTCACAAATTGGGTCCTTAAGTTATATAGTGTTGTGAGACTATGTGCGCTAGGACCTTTGCGGTTCTGTGCAGAGAAATTACATAACTTTCAGAGAAGTGTTAAGGTGCGGTTATCAATGGTTATGACATAATCTGAGATTAGTGTGTGATTGTATGCTGAGGAATAAAGACATACAATCCGGAGCTCCGTGTGTAGCGTATTTATTTGCATGCTTCGGGGCTGGGGAGGATGCTATAACTGGCGATGAGTACAGGTTCCATGCCCCGAACAAACAGGAGTGCTCTCCCTGAGAGAGTGCAATGCTGCCGCAAACTGCTCGTGTATGCCACATGTGTCCAAATCAATGAGAAGCAGTTTGACGTTGGTGTGTGTGATATGGGCCCTGCTCCAGCCCATATCTGGCCCCTGAAGAATTTGTAGGCCCTGCAGAGGAGTGCATTTGAAAAGCCCACCAGAATCCATTGCTAAGGCAGAAAGAAGAAATACTGCATCGCACCATAACACAGAACCAGTACTCATGCAAAGCAGACCCTAAAGGCAGTGATAACCAGCTACAAAAGTGCAAACGTACTTCTCAACAAGAGCGAGGGAAGTGCCACATGACCTCAAATCGGGGGGGGTGACGACAAAGCCAGGTTGAGCGGCCAATGCATGCCCAGCGGCACGTGGCATCCAGTGAACTGAAAGGCCCATGGATTTGTGAGATTTTTTAATGTTTGCAGAAGGGAGCGCGAAGTATGGTGCAGCCGTATTTCTGAAAACCACCACTCAACACTTAGCAGAATATTGGCGCCAGGTGGACTGCATGGATGGAGACATGCAATGATTTCATAGACATGCTGGAAGAAGCAGATGATGAGAAAATCATTAAGTACTTAAAGAACCTTGCTTGAGATGAAGTGAAATAAGCGATAAAGAAAATATCACATGCTGATGCAGTATCATACCGTCAAATCAAGGAAGCGTTGGAGGAAGCGTTGGAAGCCAAGCTCAATCCGATGTCAAATGTCGACTATGAAAGGTACATTTTCAATCAAGCACGACAGCACGCTAGTGAAATGATGGATGAGTTTGTTGAAAGACTTGGGGGCATATTCTCAAGAACGTGTGATAACCATCACAAATTTAGCGTAATGCAACTTTGCATATCGCAGTCTATCGCAGGAAAATAACGCTGTGTTAACGTGGTATTTCCAACACGGCGGTACCATGCGTTAGTCTCACGATAACGCGTCAAATGAACGTGTTAAAATCAATGTGATGCCGCAAAAACGTGAAACACAAACGTAGTGGTGATGACGCCAATCGCGATACAAAAATCAGCGAAAACCAGCCACAGGCCTGCAATTCCCATGTGTGAGGCGGAAAAATGCACCATAAAAGTACGTAAAAAAACCACAAACAAAAGCCAAACAACAGCGAAGCACAATGGAGGTAGCCAGAGCAAGTACAGAGGACATCCAGAACCCCACAAGCCCCCTGGAGGACCAGCCTGGGACCTCAGGGTCAGGGAAGGGCAAGGACAAGAAGAGTAGGAAGAAGCGGTTAAGTCCGCAGGAAAACCGGATCCTGATAATGGAGGTGATAGAACATCATCAACTACTGCTCGTCACCTCCACTGTGTCACTGGGAACTAAAAATGGAATATGGCAGACCATCGTGGACAAGTTGAATGCAGTCGGAGTGCTGAAGAGGACAATGGAAGAGGTCAAGAGGCGCTGGAATGATGTGAAGAGCAAAACCAAGCAGAAACTCGCAGACAACCAGAAGGCAGCAATGCAGACTGGAGGTGGCAGTCCAGCGCCACAGGAGGAGCTGGACGAGATGGAGGAAATGGTGTCCACAGTCATCAGTGGGGAGGCGGTGGCAGGAGTTGGGGGACCGGACACTTCTCAACATAACCGGACACAACAGCAACAGGGTGAGTGACGACCAGGTAATGGGGGGAAGGGGAAAGATGGGCACAATGACACACATGCACAATTAAGCATAGCACATCTACGGACAAACCATGCCCCAGACCCCCAAATCCCACCAAGAAACCAATGCACCCAATTATTAGGGGTGGGCGGAATTTGCGAAAGCGACTTTCGCAAATTATCGCGAAAATGTTAAAAATCTCCACAAACACGCGGAAATATCCCGCCAGTTCGCGGTATTTTCTGCGTGGTCGCGGCTCGCCAACTTACCCATGCGGTTGCTCGCGAGCGCGGCCATCTTGTTTTCAGTCTTCTCGCGGTGCATGATCGCGAGAAGAAAGACGTGATCGCGCGACGCATGACGTTACTGCGGGCGCGAACTGTCGCGAGACAGCGCAAATGGCTACCAACAATCCAACATCTCATGGAGAACGCGACCGGATCGGGAAAACTTGTCGGCGAACGCGGGGATTCAGGTAAGGCGATCGCGCGCGCACGAGAATGTATTATTTTATAGCACGAGCAAGAAACAAATTATCGCTAAGCTGCGGAATGTGGAAATTTTGACATTTTCACGCTCTCCGCGGAATGCGAAAATTTCAAATTATCGCAATTTCCGCGAGCGGAACGGAAATTTAGCCCAGAACTACCAATTATGCAACATTCCAGCACTACATAAGCACAGAAGCCAGAGGCACAACTCATGTGAGGGATAAGGGGCAGCCAAATCAAAGCTGCAGGGGTGAATCACCCAAAATGCGGCACACACACATTACATGCAGAGCACATCAACATTGACAACGATGTGGTCCAAACCGCAACACGTCCACAACAGAACAGAGGACACAGCTGGGGCCACATGTGCGTAGAAACTGGCCAATCACATTTGGCATTGCAGGGAAATGTGAGTTGACAATGTACAAGTACAAACACACATCCGTGCTGTAGTTGGAATGTCCACTGTCCCGCATCAAATAGGCAGCTCCCCCAAACAGTCACAATGTACACTGCCATGCAGTCTGAATGGAAACATGTACAATGCGTCAACATACATGTGAACACAATGTTAAACTGCATCTCCCCTTCACATTACAGGGGGAAATCCTGATGGAGCGGGTAGAACAACATTTTGTATACCCCCCTATTCTGCATGTTTATACTAATTAGAATAATCTATTAATTGTAATATTATTAATGTGTTTGCATGAAATTTAATCAATATTACTAATGTACGAAATACATGTGGGATTTGCACTTTGCATGGCTAAAATAATTTGTAAATTAACATAAAAACACATACTAATACTAGAAAAATAGAATATCGCATGATAAATGTTGCTTTTGTGACGTTATCGTATGTTGCACCAGATGACATCAATGGGTGAATATAAACGCTTTAAATGTCGCCATACGCTAGATAATTACAAGCACATACGGGAATTAGTGAGGGTTTAACATTTTATTCGTTATTTCTATGTTTTAATTACTTTTTGTATTTGTTTCGCTTAAGTTATCCTTTGGGCCTAAAATCAAGATGGCCGACTGACTGACTTGACGCAATGGCCACCATTCCACGAGGTTTCGGGTGAAGTGCGCCTGCGCCATCACATGTACCAGTGGCCTCGACATGACCCTAGACTTGCTGTGCCTAAGCAAGGTCACGATGGGATGCTCGCCAAATAATTAACAAAGGACTTATGCAAGGAAACGGATGGATCATGTCTGGTGACTTAACCTCATGAACTGTGTGAAACTTCACCGGACGATCTTAACTGACCAATGGATGAGGCCCAAACCTTTAAAAATGTATCTTTTGGACCTTACTTTTATTATAAAAGACGGTAGAATAGAGAGGGAAAAAAGCTGCTTCTAGATTGCATATTTCTATGCTGACGGAGACGGCGGAGATGCGACAAGACTGCTGCGTTCCTGAATCGTTGACAGACTGAATTGCTGCTCAATTTCTTGATGAACTAAAGACCTCCTCAAATTTATGGGCACTGATCGATGCTTGCATGTCTCTGGTCCTTGACCCAATCTTTGGGACTGTAGCGTGTTGCATGAAGAACTTTTGATTTCTGACAAATTGACGACCAAATTTGTTGACTTAGAGGATGACTGATAGCCAGATTAGGTAAATATGGTGTTCTGTGATTTGCGTAATGATTAATTAATTTCTTGCATTAATTAGATAAACAAAAATATTGATTAACAAGAAACGTGTTTGGTCGTTTATTGAGAGGGGATAAGTCAGGATCTTTGAGTGTGTCATAGCGAGGATTAAATCATCACTCCAATCCAACTAAATGATCCATTGATCACGTGGGAGGAGTATCTCAATGTTTAGGTTTTAGATGTGTAGAGATAAGGATATTAGTGTATAGATATGTAAATAATTTTCTCTTTATAGGTTATAAGGAATTCCTTTCATGTCAGCGCTTGGAACATTCATCTCTCCTGTAAGTGCAGACCAGAGAGAAGTGAAGCGTGATTGTTGGTGTTATGGGCCCCATCAATGAATGTATGAGTGAATGTGTTAGTGTGGTAGTTGGTCTGTGACGAAAGGAGGATTTTGGTATGGGGTTTTGTTCTGATTCCCGTTACCCAGGTTTCCGCGCTGCATCAGTTTTTCTGGTAGCAGGATGATGGTTTTTATTGTTTTGCTTGGGTGATTATTGCTTGTAAATTGCTTAAGTGATTATTGATTATTGATTATTGATTAGTATTGGTTTATGTATTAACACTCTATGTTGAGTCACGTTGAGTTTTATGTTGTTTTCACGACTGCTGGGATGTAGGAAGTCGGAAGTTTGTAACGGTTCCATAGTAGAGCAGAGGTAAGCGCTGTTCTCGGGAAAGACGGAATTGTTGTTGCCCTGTAGGCACACAGGGGAAACGTGTGACGATTGAAGTCGCACGACGCATTGTCTGGGTTCGATTCAGTGACATCGTCGTGTGTTGCCGTTAGAGATATTCTCTGGTATGAGAGGAGTGTATGGTAGCGAAGGTCACCTGTGAAATTTTGGTGTTAAGTAACAGGAGTCCAGAAGGTACTCTGATAACGCTTATCACTGAAAAGGTAGTAGGTGTTCCCTTAGCTTGTTAGAAGGATAAAGTAGAGGGAAGTGCTACTTTATTAACGAGTGTCATAATTCTGTAGTAGGATAGACTGTTCGCTGTTCTCGGGAAAGACAGAATTCTACATTTTCCGTGTGAAAGCGTGTGAATGAAATAGCATTTGGGTTAATTGCGAAACTCTGGTTTTATTTCTCAGGAGCATTGGGTCTCCATCTAGGTGTCTTAAATCTGGACAAACAGTTAGCTAATGCTTGATAGAAGGGTAAGGTAGTGGGATGTGCTACTTTATCAACGGAAGTAACGATTCCGTAGTAGGGCAGAGGTAAGTGCTGTTCTCGGGAAAGACAGAATTCTTGTGAGAAAGGTCTTTGACTATCCTTGGTTAGCGAAGCGGACAATGGTGGCGTTTTTATGTCGTTACTAACAGATTTGTGAATTTGAAGAACGTAAAAAGCTTACAGAGAGATTTTTGTAAAGGAGGGATCAGGAGAAGCCGGAGTAAGAGCAGCGGCTGCTGACGTCAGGAAAACCGTGCTGGGATTGGCTAGTCAGTGAGAAACGTAGACGCCCTTGAGTGATGTACTAGTGTATGCAGCGCTAGGAGTGGAGAATTACAGGGTGACGTAGACTTTGCTGATTGGTGCGTTGGTGTGAGACGCGCTGGGATTGGAGAATTGCAGAAGTGACGTAGTCGCTCCTGATTGGTGTGTTAGTGTGAGTCACGCTGCGATTGGTTAGAACAACGGTACAGTCGTAAGGGAAGACTAGAGATACACGAAAAACAAAAGATGTATTACGATCCACCAGAAAAGGAGAAAAAGTCCTGGTTTGGAAGAATTAAGAAGTGGTTTAAAAAGGACAAACCGATTGTGACTAGGGAAGGGCAATTACTTCCCCCACCAAAAATACCTGCATCCTTTATGGTTGCGAAATACAGATATCATACTTGTATTTGATTAGACAATTGGGTAAAATACACCAAAAACGACGGAGTTTTGGCATTTCCAGAGCATGGTTCATTTAATTTAGCAGTTTTGAGAAATTTGAGAGAGAAAATGATGAATCTAGAACCAAGAGCTAGACCAACACAGTTTGAAGCACTGACAGAATGGGAAGATGAGATGCATGACAGAGAAAGACAGAGGAGTGGCGGAAGGTATAAGTACATGTTTGGTAGATATGGGCATGACACTCATGATGAGAGAATGAGAAGGTGGCGGAATGCAAGTATAACTGAAGGTCTGTTTCCAGTGAGAACTGCTGAAGAAGTTGGAGGTAGAAAATGTACGGAAAAGAGACATAATGTAGAGTCAGGAGGGTATGGAGTGCATGAATCGGAGGATGATGTTCTTGATGACATGTTTTATAAAAATCCACCTCCGTATCAACCAGAATCTGAAATGCTGACACCAAGTGCCCCAATAAGAGAAACCTTACAAATCATTAAGACGGAACCAGTGTCTCAGGAATTAGGGAAAAATAATTCCATTAGAGAGGTAGAGAGAAAATCGGATAATAAAGTAAATGGTGAAAATTCAGCAGAATTAGCTAACACAACTTTATAATTAACTGAAAAGATAAGAGAATTGACCAAAAATTTAGAAGCTGTAACAGTTCCGGTGACTATAGGCCCTGTGATGCCTATTTTTGATAAACAGAAGGATAGCGAACATTGTTTAACAGTTCCTTATAACAGTAATAAACTGACTGAAAAGACAAAGCAGAGTCAAAATGAAAATCCATGGAGACAGACAATGAATATAATTGAACCAAATGTTTTGAATAATCCATTTATAGGTCAAAATATACCAGAAAGACATACAATGACAGTGGAATCAGTAGTAGAAACTCAAAGGGACTTAGAACGAAGTAATGTAGAAAAACCAGTAGGTCCAACTTCCGAGGAATTGAGCGAATGGTTGAGAAGTTTGCAGAGAAAAGACAAAAAATCCCAATCAATAGATGTGGCCAAATTATGAATGGTACTAGAAGAGTTAATAGTAGGAACTATTCCCACAGAGAAGTTAAAAACTTATCAGGATGATGAATTACTGTTTCTGTGCAAAAGTGTAACATGGAGAGCAAAGAATCTGTATGAGAGACTAGAAGAAGTAGCAAATAAAATGGGTATAGATATTGAAAAGGTGAATACTTTACAAAAACCATATCAAATAGATTTTACTGAAAAGGATATTGAAAATTTGAATACCACAGGACGAATCAGTCAAATTAAGGAGATATTAATTTTGTTGAGGAAATGGGGAGATGTAGATAAAGGGAGAAGCAGATGGTACCGAAAACGAGAGGATTCCCCAGATAAAACATTTGCAGCGTTCCCCGTGAGAGAAAAGGAAAAGGAAGTAACAGAATGCCCCATGAGAGAGATTCCAGGAGGAGGATATGTACATGTTCCATGGACTAGGCAAGATATTTTGTCATTTACAAATGATTTCCCTCGACTACACGAAAAGCCCGTCGAGTGGTACAGGCAAGTGGACAGATTTGTAAAATTGTCTAAAGTATTATGGATTGATCTAAACAGTCTATTTGACATAATAGTACCTGCAGATTTATGGACAGAGTGCAAACTTATGATAAATTGGCCAACACAGGAATACCCTAGGGATCCAAAAACAGGAGCACCCGACCCGGAGGTTATGAAGAAATAGGAACAGGTTATTGCCTTTCTGAAAAATAAAGTACCTCCCAAAGAGACAGATTGGGTGAAAATTTACAGAACTCATCAGGAAAGTAAGGAGTCGGTACATGCATATTACGAAAGGTTGATTTTGGCCTTGAAACAGTTTAGTGGTGATGAGAATTTGAGTGAAAAGGATTTGAGTCATTTTGTATACAGATTTGTATATGGTTTACGTCCAGAAATTAGTGAAATGATTAAACAACATACTGTAGATTGGCAAAACAAGAAGATAGATGAAGTATTGAGACATGCAAAATATTTCAGTGATGAAATTGAAGCCAAACAGCGTAAATTAAAAGAGAAAGCTATGTGGGCACAAGTAAAAGTGGCAGAAAGACAGGAAGCTCAGTTAGCTGAACAAGCGAATAATACAGGACCGAGATCAAAATTCACTCCTGGGAAAGGTACAGGAAATTTTAATATAGAAGAAGCTAAAAAGAAATTCCCATGTCATAATTGCGGTGGAGTAGGGCATTGGAAATCTGAGTGTAAATTTCCCCCAAGTACTAATAATGAAAATGCATCATTGAATCCACAGGTGCAGAATGAGGTGAGTGGTCAACCGCAGCAACAGCAGCAGGTTGTTACTCAACAGAATCAGGTGCCAAAACCGCCTTTTCCACAAAGCAAAAACTCACAGAAATACAGTAATGAGACAGGATTCTACAACGAAGAACAGGTAAGTAAGCCGCCGCGCGCTAGCGCTGTTTCGCAGTATTGGCTACAACGCGATAAGAGCGATTCAGAAGAAGGTTATTGATGGTGCCGAAGGGAGGAAGAGGAGTGCGTACTTGGCGCAACTCTAGAAGTAGACCAGACAGGCCCATTTGTAGACAGGAAAATAAATGACGAAAGTATTACTTTCTTAGTTGATACTGGTGCTACTCGATCAACTGTTAGGTCAGCTGATGTTAAGAATCTTCCTCTCTCGGATGAAAGGATCCAAGTACTTGATGTATCCAACAGACAGATTAAAACTTATCTTACAGAACCAGTAAAAGTTAGCATAGGGAAATTCTCTGAGATGCACCGCTTTGTTGTGTGCGATACAAGTCCTGTGAATTTGTTAGGTAGGGATTTGCCATGCAAAATAAATTGCACCATTTTCTGTACCCCTGATGGGATAGCATTTGAAACCCCTGATGAAGATGTGCTGTATAAAATGACTATAGCAAATAGGGAAACTGAGGTTACTGAAGTTTATGCTGTGTTTGATTGATTTATGCCATGATTTCTTTTCCATTCCATTGCACCATGACAGCCAGCAAATTTTTGCATTTCGTTTCGGCAAACGTATTTTGGCTTGGTGCCGAATTCCACAGGGGTATACAGAAAGCCCCTCAATATTTAATCAGATATTGAAGAAATCATTGGAAAGTCTAGAGATGCCTGAAAATTCAGTGTTAGTCCAGTATATCGACGACCTTCTTGTGGCGTCGAAAACTCGCGAAGGTTGCGAAATAGACACTATAGCCTTGCTGAATCATTTGGCTGATGGAGGACTTAAAGTGTCACCATCAAAGTTACAATTTTGCAAGAAAGAAGTACATTATTTAGGCCATAATATTGAAAAAGGACTGAGAAAGATAACAGGTGAGAATGTTTCTTGGAATGGTTGGATACTGTCGTCAGTGGATTAGCAATTTCTCCCTGATTGCAAAGCCATTAGTACGCTTGATAAGAAGTGATGTGAAAGACCCCATTGATTTGAACAAAGAGGAATTGGCAGCTTTTAACCCCTTCAGCGCAGCGCGGATTACCGCGCCGTGCTATAGGTTCATTGCGCGGGCGGGGCCGTGACAGAGCGGTTCCGTCATCCGTACAGCACGACCGATGCGCATGACGGAACTGCTCCGTCATGCGCATCGAAAGGGTTAAACCACTGAGAGATGGGTTGTGTGAAGCACCTGCATTAGGTATGCCTGATTATGAAAAGGAATTCGAGTTGTATTGCAGTGAGAGGAATGGATGTGCACTTTCTGTTCTAATACAGAAGCATGGAAAACTGAGGAGACCCATTGCATATTTCTCAACAATGCTAGACCCAGTACCTGTAGCCTTACCTGGTTGCTTGAAAGCAGTAGCTGCTACTTGTCGGAGTTTGGAACAGAGTGAGGGAATTGTTATGGGATATCCTGTGAAAGTGTTTGTACCTCATGACGTGGCAATCCTTTTAACAAGGAGTCGCACTCAATACATGACACATAGTCGGCTGACTAAGTATGAGAAAGTCATACTAGGTGCAACGAATGTAAGTCCTGTAAGATGCTTGAATGTGAATCCTTCAACGTTATTGCCTGATGCTGAGAATGTAGAAGTCAGAGATGAAGCGGATCATGATTGTCTGGATGTATTTGATTTTTCTACCAAACCACGTCCTGACATAAAAGATGTTTGTGGATGGTTCTTGTCTGAGAACAGATGATGGAATGTTGAGTGCAGCATATGCAGTATGCACGGTTGCAGCAGTGATGGAAGCATCCTACCTGAAAGGAGTAAGATCAGCCCAAGTAGCTGAACTTGTTGCTTTAACCAGAGCATGTACGATTGGGAAGAGTGTGAGGGTGACTGTGATAACTGACAGTCGGTACGGATTTGGTGTGGTGCATGATTTCAGCCAAATATGGCTACAGAGAGGATTTTTGACATCAAGTGGAACTCCCATTAAGAATGCTGAGGTGGTTGGAAAATTGCTTGAGGCGATACAGCTGCCTAGGCAATTGGCTGTTGTGAAGTGTGCTGCACACAGTCAGACTGGCGATTACATCGCCATCTGCAACAAATACGCCAATGATATGGCTTAATACTGTGCACGTAACCAGAATTCGATAAATAGGGCAAAGGAGAAGGAAGTGATTTTTTGCACTCTAATGTTTACTAACATTGTGGGTACCTGGTAGGAAGTGAGGCAATTGCAGGAAGAAGCAGAAGATGAGGAAATGACGCAGAGGGTAAAAGCAGGATGTGCACCAAGGGAAAAGGATCACGTGTGGGTCTATCGGGATGGAAGACCAGTTATGCCTGATAACATAATCTCTGCCATGGCACGGATGTATCATGGTCAGGGACACATAGGGAGAGATGCCATGATCAGGTCATTTAAGCAGACTGGTACAATGCAAAATGTAGACTTGTAGCAGAGAGTCTTTGTCAGAGATGATTTATATGTCAGCAATACAACCCTGGAAGAAAGACAATGGTGAGTCTAGGTACAATAGGTTGAGAAGGACGGCCTTTTACTAGAATGCAAGTAGATTTCATTGAAATGCCTCCCTGTAACAGATTGAGATATGTTCTAGTTATGGTCTGTTTGTTTTCAAGATGGGTAGAGGCATACCGAACAAGGAGAAATGATGGAATCACAGTGGCAAAATTGCTTTTGAGGGAATTCATTCCCAGATTCGGGTTCCCAGTAACAATTGAATCAGATCGAGGAATACATTTTCATAATGAGATCATAAAATTGATTTGTGAAGCATTGAATGTATGACAAAAACTACATTGTGCCTATCGCCCAGAGGCTTCTGGTGTGGTGGAGCAAATGAATGGTACTATCAAAAACAGGATAGGGAAAATGTGTTTAGCCACTGGTATGAAATGGCCAGATGTCTTGCCTCTAGTACTCATGACTATTAGATCAATTCCCGACAGAACTACAGGGTTGAGCCCCCATGAAATTCCCATGGGTAGAGCAATGCGACATGTGTGCATACCAGTCAACAATCTGTTGCCTATAACTGATAACATGGTGTTGGATTACTGAAAAAGCCTGGCTGACGCAGTTCATTCTGTGTTTCATCAGGTTGGAGCGGATGCCACCACCCTTGAAAAGAAGCAAGCTCATGATCTGAGCCCAGGGGACTGGGTAAGAATAAAAGTACACAGAAGAAGAAACTGTTTGGTTCCAAGGTGGGGAAAAACCAAGACAAGTGATTTTGACCACGACAACAGCTGTGAAGTGTGCTGGACTGAAGAACTGGATACATGCAAGTCACACATTGAGAATTCCAAATCCAGTGGATAGCACAGAAAAATAATATGTTGATGAATCAGAATCTAGTACTGAATCGGATGATGAGGAGACAAGAACAAAAGAAAACCCTGAAAGGGGGGAATCAGAGTCAAATCTAACTTCTGTCCCCAGAAGTATTTCCTTGAGGAGAAGGCTACAGATTTCTGATACCAGCTCAGACTCAGAGACTGAACAAGGAACTCTATGTACAAGAAAAGGAAAAAACAGTGAAAAGACAATCAAAGAAATTTCTGAGAGAGAAGTTCCAAATGAAAAATTGAGAGAAATTCCACCTGAAATAACAAATTTAGATGAACAGGTGCCAGATACAGAGAGAGAGGGAAAGATTTCTGCGGAAGACCCCCGAGGAGGTGTAGGGAACTCCAACATCCAGTTAGATGAAGGGACAAGTAGTCAGCAGGAAGATTGCGTGCCGGAGATTCGAGGAAGGACAGAAGTAGGGAAATCAAAAGAAGTGGTGGAAAGAGAGGCTGTTGAAAGTAAAAAGCAAGTTGAAACAGAGTCAGAGGAAAGCGAAGACAAAGTACCAAAAGGTCGAGTTCTAAGAAAAAGAGCTTGGAGAACTGAAAAGAATGATAAAGGAGGTAAACTGAAAAGAGCAGCAAAAGACGAAGTTTGGCCGAATAAAATAAAAAGACTGAGATATTGACTGACACAAGTAAATTCACCAAGAGCTGAACAGGTGAATGAAGTAACAAGTCAAGAGAAATCAAAAGACGAAGAAATAGTTGTAGTCTGAGAAGGCAAAAGAACGAGGAAACCTAACCAGAAGTATAAGTCGCCGGAATGGACGTATGTGGCCCTGCCTGAAATAAAAGAAGAGGCGGATAGCCAAGGAAACCCAGAGGTGACTGTACCGGAAGTGGTTGAGGAAGACGAGGAATCAGAAATCCTGAGAGTTATCTTGTCCGATATTGGAGAAGAAGCGGATGTTCAGGACATTCTGCATTCAGATCACGAAGGAAAGGTGAAAGATGATGAAATGCCAAACTGAATGAGACAAGGAAGCTGCTAATGGAGAGACAATAAAATACGACAAATACTGGTAGAACCAAGTAGGTGCTTAGAGCCTTGGGTTAGACAAACTAGTTGTGTAGTAGAAGAGGCTAAGTCAAAAGACACTGCTCATTTTTACAGAAATGGCAAACACAGATAGTAGAAAAAGTAGATGTACGTTTTTGAAGAGATGGTCTAATGATCTCATTTAAGGTTACTATATATACAATAGAACGACATAATGAAAATAAAACTAATATAGAAAAGATTCAGAAAGTAGTTCCAACTAGAATAGATAGAAACTATTTGCATAAAGATAGGTCTATAACTGATTTTTCTAAGAATGTATTTTCAAAATTATTGTATGAATATGTAAAGACAATGGACGTAAGGGACTGCTACGTTTGTATGCAGTTACCTGCATCTGTTTCGGAGGGAGTGACCTAACATGTAGTGTAATAGCTAGTTTATTTTATCAAACAGGGAAATTAGAGTATTATTTTTCAGATGTAGATAACATATTTTCACAAGTACCATCAATTAACAAGCTAAATAAGTTAAAACCTGCTGAAGTATTAGATTAATTTTTCTTAGAGACTAAAGAACTAACATTAGAATATATTTTTAAAAATAATTTGACTTGCAGTTTAAAGAAAGAAGAAAATACATTTTTGGATATGGTTGAAGAAAGGAGATTAAAAATGCAAAGGAAGGCATCTGAAGGAAAGGTAGAAAAGACAGTCTGGGATGTAGAAATGGAAAAACACTTCAAAGGAGAGCTAGTCCAACTATGGCTTTAGATTGGCCTCAGAAGGGAAAATTGTGTATTAGAAGGAATAAAACTGCATATGATAATTACTTTGTAGGGAATAGTGAGTGCCATGATACATACCGAATCATGGGTGGATGGGGATTCAAAGGAGGAAATTATCCAGTTTTTCCTGGGTTATAATTTATTTGTGGGAACAGGGCATACTATCGTTTGCCAGACCATTGGTATGGCACAAGTTATGTAGGCCTGGTTTTCCCAAAGATTTTTCATATGGGAAGAAAAAAGATGATGTGCATAAGCTAGGTAGTTATTTAGCTCGTAGAAAGAGATAATCTTGGTCGGAAATTGTAGGTGACATCTTTGGGGCATTGATACCAGCAGTGGGAATATCTCTGAATGCAAACAAAATTAGAAGACTATCAACAGTAGTGGATCGCTTGTCAACAAGCACCACTGGAGGATTCTTATTGGTAAAAACTGAAATGGTTGCCATGCGTGCCATGGTAATGCAAAATCGACTTGCCCTTGATATTTTATTGGCAAAAGAGGGTGGAGTCTGTGAAATGCTGAAAGTTCAACATTGTTGTACTTACATTCCAGACGAAAGTAAAGATTTGAAAACTTATATTAATAATATAACTGATCTGCATGACGAAATTGCACCACTGGAGGTTGAAGGTGTTTGTTAAAAGATTGGAAAGAACATCTCTGCTATGAAGAATTTCTTAGTAAACCTAGGTAGTACCTTTTTAGGTAAAATCTTATTTCCATTAACATGTGTGATTTTCCTAGTATTAATAGTAAAATAAGGATGCCTTTGCCATAAAAAGAAGACAATTCAGAAAAAGTTAAAAGGAGAAAATTTAAGGAGAAAAGATAAGAAACAGGAGAGGGAATTTGAAGAAATAGAATTAGAAGAATTTAAAGAACATATGTATAAGACAGCAAAAAGAGAAGAGACTGGGGAGACTGAGATATAAATAAAGCAAGAACTCATTTCGAAACTCCATGAAAAGTGATACAAAATTTTAATCGTGTGGTGATAAAATCACCAAAGGGGGGATTGATGGAGCGGGTAGAACAACATTTTGTATACCCCCTCTATTCTGCATGTTTATACTAATTAGAATAATCTATTCATTGTAATATTAATAATGTGTTTGCATGAAGTTTAATCAACGTTACTAATGTACGAAATACATGTGGGATTTGCACTTTGCATGGCTAAAATAATTTGTAAATTAACATATGTACGCATACTAATACTAAAAGAATAGAATATCGCATGATAAATATTGCTTTTGTGACGTTTTCGTATGTTGCACCAGATGACATCAATGGGTGAATATAAACGCTTTAAATGTCGCCATACACTAGATAATTACAAGCACATACGGGAATTAGTGAGGGTTTAACATTTTATTAGTTATTTCCATGTTTTAATTACTTTTTGTGTCTGTTTCGCTTAAGTTATCATTTGGGTCTAAAATCAAGATGGTCGACTGACTGACTCGACGCAATGGCCACCATTCCACGAGGTTTCGGGTGAAGCGCGCCTGCGCCACCACACGTACCAGTGGCCTCGACATGACCCTAGACTTGCTGTGCCTAAGCAAGGTCACGATGGGATGCTCACCAAATATTCAAACAAAGAACTTATGCAAGGAACCGGATGGATCATGTCTGGTGACTTAACCTCATGAACTGTGTGAAACTTCACTGGACGATCTTAACTGACCAATGGATGATGCCCAAACCTTTAAAAATGTATCTTTTGGACCTTACTTTTATTATAAAAGACGGTAGAATAGAGAGGGAAAAAAGCTGCTGCTAGATTGCGTATTTCTATGCTGACGGAGACAACGGAGACGCGACAAGACTGCTGCGTTCCTGAATCTTTGACAGACTGAATTGCTGCCCAATTTCTTGATGAACTAAAGACTTCCTAAAATTTATGGGCACTGATCGATGCTTGCACGTCTCTGGTCCTTGACCCAATCTTTGGGACTGTAGCGTGCTGCATGAAGACCTTTCGATTACTGACAAATTGACGACCAAATTTGATGACTTAGAGGACGACTGATAGCCAGATTAGGTAAATATGGTGTTCTGTGATTTGCGTAATGATTAATTAAATTCTAGCATTAATTAGATAAACAAAAATATTGATTAACAAGAAATGTGTTTGGTCATTTATTGAGAGGGGATAAGTCAGGATCTTTGAGTGGGTCATAGCGAGGATTAAATCATCACTCCAATCCAACTAAATGATCCATTGATAACGTGGGAGGAGTATCTTAATGTTTAGTTTTAAGATGTGTAGGGATAAGGATATTAGTGTATAGATATGTAAATAATTTTCTCTTTATAGGTTATAAGGCATTCCTTTCATGTCAGCGCTTGGAACATTCATCCCTCCTGTAAGTGCAGACCAGAGAGAAGTGAAGCGTGATTGTTGGTGTTATGGGCCCCACCACTGAATGTGTTAGTGTGGTAGTTGGTCTGTGACGAAAGGAGGATTTTGGTACAGGGTTTTGTTCTGATTCCCGTTACCCAGGTTTCCGCGCTGCATCAATCCAACACCTCCTGCAGAGCAGTCCAAACCTCTCTTCTCTGATGACGAAGAGGATCACCACACCTTTGACACCGACACCCTCCAACAGCTCGTGGAGAGCCTCTGCAGCCCACTTCCAGGAGCAGGTCAGCCCAGCTGCGACGAGGAGAACCCACCCCCTGCAGAGAACACACAGCAGGCAGCATCCACCACCACGGCTGCCTCCCAGGACCCCCACGACGAACACATGGCCTTCCAATGGCGTGAGTTGGGGTGCCAGGAGAAGCTGGCTGAACAGGTGCAGGTGGGGTTCGACTGCATGGCAGCCAAACTAGACGCCATACGTGGGTGTCTAAGTCCCATCAGGGACCACTCACAGTCCCTAACGGACACCCACAGTCTGCTCCATGCTCTCCAACGAACCATGGCTGACATCCCTAGAGTTCTGACTCTGCGACAAGAACGACTGTCGAGTCAGAGTGCCTCCAGCAATCTCGCCCGGGAGTTGGGACTCATGCGGAGGCTCATGGAGAACATGGAGCGGACGCTAGAGGAAAGAGCGGCTGCCACGGCTGCACACCAGCGAGAGGTAGCTGGGTCCCTCAATGCCACAAAGACCCTCCTCATGGCACTGCTGCCACAGGGCCTGGCGCTAATGCATGCTGCTGCTTCCACCCCATCCACATCTCTGGCCCCTGATGTGTCAGTGCCACACAGTGTGGCAGACATTCCACCTTCGGCCCCTGAGGTGTCACTGCCACACAGTGCTGGAGACAGAACACCACCACCCACATGTGAGGCACATGCAACAGCAGAGGACGAAGACGCGGATGAATCTGCCTTCATGGTCAGAAGGAAGCGGTAGCATTCATCTCCGCCATGTGGCCTGTTTCTGCTTGGTTCTGCCCTCTGCATCATCACCTTCCACTGTCCCCCGATGCACTCTGTGACACTCACCTTGGACATCGACATGAACTGCCATAATCTGTTTGGTCACCAATGACACAGCTATAAGACTGCAGACTGAACTCCTCCTCTTCTAATGTACTTGTCATTCCCTGAAGGACTCTGGTTGGCCCTCCATGGGCCAACAATGTAAAGTGGGGTTTGCATGGCCTTGTACTGCTCCAGCTACAACACTCCACTGAATGTGCAATAAACATTCATATTAACACAGATGTGTCATGTCTATTATCTTTCAAGTGTGGAAGTATGGATGAATGTAGGGTCAGTGATTCCCCCTTATGTCCATGTTACCCATGTTGTGGGACTTGGGTCACAGAGTGACACATTGACGATTGCGGCCCGGGTGGTGCCGACACTACAACAGAGACACATACATTAGTCACTTCCTTGTCCAGCCCAGGACAGAACCTCGCCCAGAGGCCCACGGGGAATTTTTCACACCCTAATGCTGGACTGGCATACGCCAGGACAGCCCACTCCGCTTACGCACACAGGGGGGGACAACAACGCAACATGTCCCAGGTCTTCCCCGTAGGGATCTGCTGCTCACAGGTCTAGTTGTCAGCATGCCACTCCCTCACAGCTGGTTTACACCCACATCACACCCATCCAGCACAGGCATCACAGGACCTGTGACCCTGCCAATAAAAAGGGCCTGGTGCACGTGCTGGACAGCATTTCCACTCTCCAACTGGGTGTCTCCGTGTGGTTCTCGTTTATGCATGAGGCCCTAGGGCCCTGCCACCTCACATTGCCCAGTGCCGGAGGTAACATATTGGCATCCGCACCACGGGACTCAATTCATTAAGGGTCCATGGCTAGCGGTGCACAGACTTGGTGGCACCGGATACACTGCGGCAGGCACAGGCACACCGCCATGGGATGGTGTCTTACGGTGCAGTGAAATAGGGGCACCTAAAGCACTGAGCGGGTGTGCAGCCTGCGATGATGCGCCGTCCTGGCGGTCTGGACTGGTGAGGATTGGTGTGCATCCTGCTGGACCACAGTGTAGACCTGAGCCAGCGGGCAGTGCGGGCCTTTCACCAAGTGGTGTTGCCTCGCGGTTCACAGAGTTAGTGGCACCTCAAGAGCTGAGTGGGTGTGCAGCCTGCGATGATGCCATGTGCACTGATATAGTCTCTGCCATTGCGAAATCAAGGCCCAGAATCAAGTGTGTGACCTGGTGGCCTGCCGTGCGGGCTGCATGATGTGGAGGGTGCCATGGTTGCAGGCCCCGGGCTTGGAGCTCCCACCTGCACGTGGTGGGCCCTCTTGGAGACACGCTGGTGACGGAAGGTGAGCAGTGAGGCCTGGTTGTGCAGGGGCGGGCAAACACCGCTGGGCGGCAGGAGGGGCTGGGGTGCAGCAGCCTGTGCGCGCAGGGGTGGGCAAGCGATGATGGCGTGTGCAATTGTATGGACTCTGCCATTCATGTCTCTGCAAACTGTTTCAGATATGGGACCTGGGGGACTGCAGTGTATACCGGCACGTGGTTGGAGACACACCGGTGGCAGCAGGTGAGCAGTGAGGCCTGGGTCCTCAGTGTCGGCACTCTCCCTCTCTTTCTTTCTCTCTCCCCTCTCCCTCTCTTTCTCTCTCTTCATCTCTCCCTCTCTTTCTCCCTCCCTCTCTCCCTCTCTTTCCCTCACCCTCTCTCCCTCTCTCTCTCTCTTTCTCTCTCCCTCTCTCCCTCTCTCCCTCTCTTTCTCTCTCCCTCCCTCTCTCCCTGTCTTTCTCTCTCCCTCCCTCTCTCTCTTTCTCTCTCCCTCTCTTTCTCCCTCTCTCTCTCCCTCTCTCTCCCTCTCTTTCTCTCTCTTTCTCTCTCCCTCTCTCTCTTTCTCTCTCCCTCTCTCTCTTCCTCTCTCTTTCTCCCTCCCTCTCTTTCTCTCTCCCCTTCTCCCCCCTCTCTCTCTCTCTTTTGCTCTCTCTCTGTACTTTGATGAGCGCATGACACACCTTCTTCTCTGGATTTCTGTCTTGCAGGCTGTGACTTACAGATTGTCCTGAGAAGACCTGCCATGCCTCTTCAGAATTGTTGTTTTTGGTTTAATCTGTAAGAAACGTTTAATTTGGATAATATGATATGAATGTATGATTTCCCTTATTCTGACCACACATGTATGTTAGGTGTTGTGATTGTGCGACTTCAGGCGATTTGTTTGGTTCATGATTTCATGAAGTTGATGTTCAATATCTTTTTCCAAAGGGGCGAAGTGTCCTGGTGGGTGGTGGCGGTGGGTATTGTTGTCCTATTAGGGCTCCGGGCTGCATGTTCAGTTGCTCTGGGGCATCTGTTGTTCTTCATGTGTGGCTATGGGCTGTGCTCCCTTGTATGGTGCCGGTTGTCGTCCAAATTTACACCAGGTCAGAGCAGGTGTTAAAATCCTGCTGTTAACACGCCTTATTGCATGTTTTGTGATCTTATCGCCGATCTGGCTGGTTGTTGAGAATGTTGTGGAGTGGTGTTGTCGCAGCGTTTTGCACGGGAACGCCTACTCTGCATATCATTAGCGTTAGTTGCCGGGGTCATCTGTGGCGATGTTTTCTGCGAATGCTATCGCAGGTAAACTGGTGATATGAGCTGTTAGCACCAGCTTGTGAAGGGGCGATAAATTTATCACGACTTTAGCTGCAATAAAGTGCCAGTAACTCTGCGATAGATCCTAGAGATTATGCCCCTTGATGTGCTTATTAAACACTGCAAGTTTAGTGAATTTAATGATGAAGAAGCCATTCATCTCTGAGTCATCGATAGCTGTCTTTCAGAAGATGCATGTTGAGAGACGCTCAGCTTAGAGAAAGTACTAATGGCTGCAAGGACTGAGTAAAGAGCAGATCTACAAGTCGCTGATATGGAAGCTGGAACAGCAAAAAATGAATATGTGTTAGTCATTAAAAGTAAGCATAAGTACAAGGTAGATGCATGCAAGTTGACGTCTCTAAAGAAGAAAAAGTTGTGGTTCCAATGTGGGTTTTCATTTCCATATGAAGGCAAATGTCCAGCCATGGGACAAACATGCAAAGGTTGCGGTAACTAAAACCACTTCATAATGGTTTTCAAAGTGGAAGAGAAACTAACTACGTCACAGAGAGAAGAGAAAATGGATGCCAGAAGGTTCCAGAAGCATTCTGGCCAAGCCCACAAAGCCAAAAAGCATCATCATTTAAAACAAGTAGAAACCAGTCAAAGTCGATTGTCGTTAAGTTCATCTTACAAAGGTTCGTTAAAGTCATTATCGAGCACAAGTGAAGAAGATGGATGTGCGAACAGGCACATGTAGGTGTTGCTACTTTCAAGGAAGGACAAATGACAAAGGCAACCCACCAAACAAAACAGCAGAATTTATTTGGACCATGTCCCAAGATTACAATAAAGGTCAAAGCGTGCCCCATGATCTTTATTATAGACAGTGGTGCATTGATTAACATCATGCCAGTCGAAAAGTTCAACAGCCTATCTCCTGTGCCCTGCCTTTACCCGTCCAACACAAAACAATTGGAGAGACAAGGGTCATTTACAGCGACATTGAGACATAAAGCAGTATCAGTACAAGAACCAATTCAGGTTCTTCAGGGATCTTCATCTACTGCATGCCTACTCAGTTTTACCACTGCTGCTGAAATGGGACTGATATCTCTCAATTACAATCTCCACATTCAATCTGAAGTTGTGAGTCAGTTTCTGTCATTATATCATGGCTTAGACAGGCTCAAGAGAATAAAAATGCGTCTTCACATCAATGAGGACATTCGTCCTGTTGCCCAGCGGCACCGCAGAGTTGCTTTTTACTTGCAAGATGCTGTTGAGAAAGAACTAGAAACGCTGTTGAAGCATGATGTCATTGAGCGCTTCACTAGTTCTACGACATGGGTTTCATCTATAGTGGTGGTGCGAAAAAAGAACAGTGAAGGTGCAGTGCGCATCTGGGTTGATATGCGCCATGCCAACAATGTAATTGAACGAGAAAGACATAGCCAACTTGATCATGCAACTGAATGGTGCCAAAGTCTTCTCCTGTCTTGACCTAAACAGGGGACATCATCAACTTGAGTTGGAAGAGAACTGCAGGCACATCACTACTTTTTTGACTCTTGCTGGTTTGTTCAGATACAAAGGGTTGAGTTTTGGAGTGTTGTCAGCTGCAGAAATATTTCAGTCTGTTATATGTTGAATAATTCAACCTGTCACACATGCTTTTAATTACAGTTATGACATACTGGTATTTGAAGCAACGCAAAAGGAGAATGACAACACAAGTGTGCCAGTTGCTTGCTGATGCAGGTCTCACTCTGAACGCGGCAAAGTGTGAGTTTCACAAGATAAGACTTAAAATCTTTGGACACATTTTCTGATGGGGAATGACTCCTGACCCTGATAAAGTGAAAGCACTGTCAGCTACTTGCCCCCACAAGATGTAACTATGCTGCGATTCTTCTTAGGCATGGTCAGTTATTGCTCAAGGTACATTCGTGACTTTGCTATTGTGAGTGCCCCATTGCGAGAATTGACAAAACAAAATGTCCTTGTCCAATGGTCTGCTGAATATGATAAAGCTTCTAAAGAATAAAACATACAATTGAGAATGCAACTGAGATCTTCTATTTTGACCCCAAATTACAGACAGTAGATACGAGTCTGGTGGGGCAATCCTTGCTCAACATAATGGTCATCCAAATGCTCCAAGACACATTGTGGCCTATGCAATTCAACGCCTGTCTGACACAGAATGTGCCTATTCTCAGCGAGAGGAGGAGAGTCTGGCTCTAGTGGGGGCCTGCAAACGTTTTCATGTTTTTGTATACAGAAAACATTTCACTATCATAACAGACCACCAAGTGCTGCACACCATTTTGGGAAATCCTAAAGTCAAGATGCCCCCTTGCATTGAGAGGTGGGGTTTGAGACTGCAAGAGTACGACTAGGCAATTTTACACAAGCCAGGTAAAGACCAGAATCCTGATGACTTTTTTTCATGAGTTCAACATCCAAAACAGCTGAGGAGTACATTAACTTCATTGTGAAGTTCAGTAGGCCATCAGCCCTGTCCATTGAACAGATCCTTGCTGTTACTAATACTGAGAAGAACATGCTTATACTCAAAGACATAATTTAAACTCAATTGTGAAAGAAGAGTGTTCGGCCGTTTGCTGACGATGTGGTATTTCAATAATTAAAAAATGTACAGGATGAACTGTCCATGACCAAGGAATGTTTTGCATTAAGAGGCTCTAGAATTGTATACCTGAGAGTCTAAAACAACAGGTCATTGAACCAGTCCATGAAGGACATTGTGGCATCGTAGCTACCAAAAGAGCCCCCCTGAGAGACCGAGTGTGGTTCCAGCGATAAGATAAATGAGTTGAGAGGGAACTAAATGAGTGTCATCTTTACAGCTGCCTTTCCCCTAAAGTGACCCAACATCAATTGACAATGTCTGACCTTCCTGCACAGGCTTGGGAAAGAGTTGCAGTTGATTTATTTGGGCCCCTTGGAAACGAACATCATCTCATGGTAGTCACTGATGAGTATTCATGTTTTTCTTTAGTAGAGGAGTTATCATCAACAACTCATGAAAAGATCAACAAGAGGCTGGATAACATCTTTGCAGCATGGGGTATCCCTTTCATTCTCAAATCTGGCAAAGGTCTGCCATTCAATAGCAAAGAATTTAAAGAGTTTCTAGTCAGACCAAATGTCAAGCATCAAAAGAGCCCACCTCTCTGGCAAATGGTTTTGTGGAACGGTTCATAGGTACCCTCAAAAGGGTAATTCAACAAGCGTCATTGGAGGAGATTGAGTTAAACCAAGCCCTGTGTCAAGCCCTCTGTGCTTATCGTTCAACTCCTCACTCCACAACTAGTGAAAGTCCTGCCACCTTGTTATTTGGGAGAGCCATCATAACCAAACTGCCACAATGGAAAGTAGGATAATCCTTGGATGCTGATAAGATTCGTGTCACAGACACTTCTCGGAAGTGCAAAATGAAAACATGAGCCGATCGGCCTCGAGGAGCCCAAGAAACAGTCTTCGATGAATGTGACTTGGTCCTGGACAAGCAGAAATGAAAGAGAAAAACAGACACTCCATTTGCTGTCGATCCTTGGGGGGTTGTGGCATGCAAAGAACACATAGTGAGGACCTATTGTCTCAGAAAGTCCACCACATGGGACTCGTCACACTTTAAGCACCTACCCCTACGATCATCAGCTCCTGCAGTTAAGTATGAGGAGATACCGCCTGACAGTCCAGATCAAGCATCAGAACCTGTACCATTGATGCACAAACAGAGCGCATCTCAACAACTTCATGCCACGTGACCTGGCCGACTAGTGTGAGTGCCTCGATTTCTTATTGAAGAAATAGGATGCAACTGTTTGTACTTTTTATTTAACCAAGGGGGAGATGTAGTGTCATGATACTCTGTACGCTGTGACCCTTGCAGCTCTGGGCGGACTCAACAGAGGAATTATGTAACTTGCTGGGAGGTGTTAAGGTGTGGATAATGGTTATGACATAATCAGTGATTAGTGTTTGATTGTATGCTGAGGAATAAAGACGTACAATCCAGAGCTCCATGTTTGGTGTATTCCTTTACATGCTCCCAGGCTGAGGACGACGCTACATTTTCACTTGACGAAAGAAGGTATTACATGATTCAGACAATCTGGTAGCATTCCACCAATACTGCCACCACCTCTAAGCGAGTGAGCCAATCGACCCCAGCAGACAGCAAGTTACATTAAGGACGCAAGCCTAGATAAGATCTTGGATATACATAGGGAGAACTTGGAAAGCCCCATAATTCAGGAGGATGTAATGAAAGCAAACAAAAGCAAGCAATGTGACATGGTTGATGTCCAGTTGGGTTCCCTGCTTCATTCTATACACTTTTTGGAACTGGTTCATTGAAGACTTAACTAGATTGTTTAATAACTAAATGAAGTCTCGTGGAGACTAACAGATTCACTCTGTTAATGGATGCTAGATCCTTGGCTTTACTGAAGTCAGGCAAAGATCCATTGCCCTAGTTTCTCCTACTCACAAAAGTTTAGCTTCTAGAATAAATGATATGATGCATCAGCTTGTGCACCCTACCCATGCAAACTTAATAGCTATAAGACAGGTTGGAAATACTACCAAAGTAGCTCAATGCATTTATATCATGGATAAAAGATAAAGGAAGGTCCTCCTTTTATCATTAGATGTTGACAAAGCATTTGATGGAGTCAACTGAGACTTCCTCAGAGTAGTCTTAGTAACAAAATGTTTTGGCCCACGGTTTCTAGTAACCCAGTAGTGCTGTCAGATTATGCCGCTCTTGTGGCCCATATCCACATTTATAGTAAGGATTTATAAACAATACATTTTTAGTAAGGAAGGTCATGTTGCGGCCCACTTCCCCCCTTCTTTTTGTGCTGTACATGAAGACTACTGGCTCAGGTGATTTGTGCAAATTGGAAAAATGTGTGGGTGAAACTGGGGACTGATGAATTCAAATTGTCCCTCTTTCCCAATGATAGCTTGGCTTTGTTACAGTGAACCCAATATGATCACTCCTACCGCTACTGGTCAAATTACAGCGATTCCATTAGACTTCTATCTTCAAGTTAAACATGCATACATCTTAAGCCTTGTGCCAGAACCCGTGGGCGGAGTAGCAGTACTGGCTTGCACTTCATTCTTCATTCAAGAGGGATTCTCCCACTATTAGATATTCTTGGGTTTGGCTCACATTGACATTCCTGTGCCTTTATGCTGCCAATATACCCCCATTATGGCAGGTAGTCAAAAGTGACCTCAGAAAGTGGCATGGCCACTCGATCTTCTGGCTGAGGTGTATTCATGCCATCAAGTTTATGGCATTTCCCTAATTCCTCAGCCTCTTCTAGTACAGTGGAAACACAAGCATCTGTACCAGCTACAGCAGATGTTTGCTTCATGATCGGGCATACCGCCTCCATCAACTTCCAGAATGGTCTGAGTTGGAGACAGAAAAGCAGTGGTGTTCCCTCAACTGGCAGGTAGAACCCTGTGAGAGTTTCCTTCTTTGGCCATCAAAGACTGACCATTGAAACTGAAGTGATCTCCAGTCACTAATGCAAGTTGGCGGACATATGGGTATGATATGGATTCAAGAGCATCCCCCCACCATGTATCCTCTCATTGGGGAACCTAGATGTTTCTTCAGGTTTAGACAGCAGGGTTTTTTTAATTTTGGAAAGTGGCCAGGTGTTCCAAATTCGAGGATATATTTATTTATCAAGGGTACGATAATATCTTTTAGTTTACTGAAGGAGGACTACAGTCTCCAGAGTCAAACAGTAATAGTTACATGAAGAGAGACACTGGGCTGAAGCACAACAACACGCTAAAGAAGCAGTCACCCATCTCCTAACCCAGTCTGAAAAACTCCTAAGGAAGGAACAAGAGGATACTCACTTCTTATATAGAATATATAGGATGCTTATGGAGAGTGAGAGTCAATTAAAAGGCATCTTTCATACCAAAAGGGTAGAGGAGTGGGGCAGGCAGTCTCAGTTGAAAATTATTCTATACAATGCATTTACGTGGTGTCACATGCCTAGCACTGCGATTCAGTGGGGAAGATATACTTTCGATGGCATTGGACCAAGGAGCAATTGCACACATTAGACAGGAACAGATTCAACCAGCGCTATAGAGGATCGTACCCTGTGTGTACCCTGTCCCATGTTAAATGGGAATGCCTTTTGATTCTAAAAGCTGTTGAGCCAATAATAGGAGTCAGCATATCGAAGACAGCAAGAAGCACCTCATTGTGGTGAATGTGGAAGATAAATTGGGGTGGGGGTAAGATGTGTACCTTGATTAATTTTCTCTTGGTATGTGTTAAACAGGTGTTCCTGGTGAAGTGGAGGAATAGTCCTCTGCATGGTAAGAGACATGTACCTCTGCCCTGAGTGTCCAACTGTCCTGTTGTCTGCATCCCTAATTCTGATTTTCTAGTCATCGGGAAACACGGATCAGGCCTGTATCATGGACTGCATTCTTGTTGGACCGGGAGCGGCACCCAAAGTGCTACCCTCATAGTGGTGGAAGGCTACTGCCTTCACCAGGAGTTAAGCAGCACAAGCACAGTGTGGAAGCATACCGCATTGTGATCAGTAGTAGTAAAAAGGTCCTTTTTACCCTGTGCCACTGGAATGAGGGCTACTCACTCACTCACCTTTTTAAAAGTTCCACTACTGTTTGCTGAACTCACCATTGGCCTATATCCAGTAGATGTAGAGTGCAACACAGTGCAGTAGTTGTCACTCTGCGTTGGATGTATGTGTGCCTAGGAAGAGTACAGTAAGTACAGGAATAGAGCAGTGCTTTGCAGTGAATATAAGGTTACTGCATGTACTGAGTGTATGTATGCCTGCTGGGAATACATTACAGGAAAGATGCAGTGCTGTGTAATTCGTGCCCAATGAAAGCATGTGCTGTACAATACATGAAGGATGAAGTTGTGAAACACACACATGGTGAGTGTGTGTGTGCTGGCAGAGTGTGTGTTTGCAAATAGCACACCCAGGTACAATACAGAAAGGCTAAAGTACAGGGCAGTGCTCACAGATTGAATGTGTGTGTCTGTAGTGGCACAATGCATGAAGAAGACAGTACTGGACAGTATGGGCCTTGTTTATGAGGAAGTCACTTAGTGCAGCCAGCGCCCCAAGTCACCTTGCTGCGTTACGCTGCGTGACAGGGAAAGGGCAGGAATGCGCCATATTTAAGGCAATGCTGCGCGCTCCTGTCCTTTTCCTTGCGCTGGCATCCTTTTGACAGCTTAGTGGCAATGCAGGTACCTTACACCATGGTGCAAGGGTACATGAATGGCATGCAGGATTGTTTTTGTGCAGGAAGGAACTTAGTAAAAGATAATCATTATTTTATCCTCGTAACATCAATATGATCTACAACCAAAGTCTTTCATCCTGGATTCAATGGTACATCATCAGGAGGGTTAATAAATGAATAAAAAATATACACTCATTAAAAATAATGAACGATAAGCTAGACAGTTAAAACCAATAAATCAAGATCATTTCAAACAACATATAGGAACATAACCTGCTATTCATGTACACCATAAAAAAAGAATCAGCATATACCATAGTCAAATTTTTTAACTTGTCATAAACATTCCAAGACATATCGGCTTCATTATTTTATTGTACATAAAAAAATTAATAAAGTAAATCTCTTCTCTTCACTACAATTAATAAAGTAAATCTCTTCTCTTCACTACAAGGAGTTATATTTCAAGAGGAGAGTATATTTAAAGTTCCAGCATATCAAACCCTAATTCAGATTGGTGGGATTTTTTTAACATATTAAAGGCTTGTCAATAAGACCAGATAACCTTCTCACAGTTCTCTATAAAACAAAGAACATCCACCACTAGTTCCTGATCAAATCTTAGGGGCTGATTATGACGATGGCGGTCCGCCGTAGCGGTGGTGGTGGTCTGAGCACTGCTACACTGGGTCTGACTACTGTATTACAAATACCGCAGTTGGACTGCCACAAGACTGCAACAACCGCTGGAGGTTATGGAACCCGTGGCAATGGCGCAGCAGTCTGAGGCTGTAATATGCTGGCAGTATGGTCGAGGCGAGGAAACTCAGAGGGACCTAACAGGGTCCCTTGTCACCTCTGTGCATGGGGGTGCATGCAGGGGAGCCCATGTTGTGCCCCATTGTATTTTTGAACCCCCTGTTCCTACATGGAGAAGGCTGCAGCGAAATCACAGCGGTCCAAGTCTAAGGCAGGTATATGTGCCATAGATATGCACCACTGTGGGACAGCTGCAGCAGGGCTTCCAGCATAGGATTAACTCGTGATCTGGAGGGTGGTCTGACTATGGTTTTGGCAGTCTTGCAGAGAGGCCCTGGCGTGGGGCTCGTTGCAAGACAGCCAAACTCGCATTCAGGCCCTTAGTCTTTACTAAAGAGTGAAACATCCCTTCAGATGTCGAGAGTAAGATCTGAATGGACATTTTTTAAATCATTGCTCCTTCCCAGATACCTTAAATATATTCTGTTTCTAAGATATCAACCATTCTAAGCTTACCTTATACTGGGATGTATTTCCTTGAAATAATAATTAATGGCAATTTCTTTATTACTTGTTTTATCGGAAATATGTCTTTTGATGATGATAATAGAGAGTAGATGGCCAAGGACCTAATTGGTATTGTATTTGCTAACACTATGAATAAAGAGCAGGTACTCAGGGACCCTCTAGCGAGAGCTTGAAAATAAAATTTGTAAAATTGGAAAAATTAAAAAAACGTGAACTATCCAAATTGTGGGACAGGGTTTGTTGGAATGTAGTTTATTAGTAGGTGTAGGTAGGTACCTAACGCTAGTGACAAGGACACAATCACAATATAAGGTCCAGTCAAGATCTCAATAAATGATTGCCGTGCTCAGCCCTTGGTAGCTGGCTACGAGCAGCCAGACTTAACTTAGGAGACAGGTGTGTAAAGCATTTAAAAACACTAATGCATTAAACAAGTAAGACACAACACTCAATAAAAATCCAACACCAATTATTTAATAATAGAAATATTCTTATGATTAAAATGACACCAAAATGACAAAAATTGAATGTAGGGAACCAAAGATATGGATTTTTAAAGACTAAGGGGCCCGATTCACAGAACTAACTTAAGACAAAATCCTAAACTTACTACCATTTTGGTATTCACAGAAGGCACTTACTCATTTTGGTATTCACAGAAGGCACTTACTCATTTCGGTATTCACAGAAGTTAGGAGTCCTAACTTTAGGACTCCTAAATGCCTTCTGTGAATACCGAAAGTCTTAAAATTAGGATTTTTATCAGTTTAGTAGTAGTATAGTTAGGACTCTTAACTTTAGGACTCCTAAATGCCTTCTGTGAATACCGAAAGTCTTAAAATTAGGATTTTTCTCAATTTAGTAGTCCTAAATCTAAATTTAGGACTACTAAATTGAGAAAAATCCTAATTTTAAGACTTTCGGTATTCACAGAAGGCATTTAGGAGTCCTAAAGTTAGGAGTCCTAACTATACTACTACTAAACTGAGAAAAATCCTTATTTTAAGACTTTCGGTATTCACAGAAGGCATTTAGGAGTCCTAAAGTTAGGAGTCCTAAATTTAGGACTACTAAATTGAGAAAAATCCTAATTTTAAGACTTTCGGTATTCACAGAAGGCATTTAGGAGTCCTAAAGTTAGGAGTCCTAACTATACTACTACTAAACTGAGAAAAATCCTAATTTTAAGACTTTCGGTATTCACAGAAGGCATTTAGGAGTCCTAAAGTTAGGACTCCTAACTTCTGTGAATACCGAAATGAGTAAGTGCCTTCTGTGAATACCAAAATGAGTAAGTGCCTTCTGTGAATACCAAAATGGTAGTAAGTTCAGGATTTTGTCTTAAGTTAGTTCTGTGAATCGGGCCCTAAATACTTTCTGGTGTCTTGACGAAATCCTTTAAAGTCTCGCTGAAGGTGGTCAGCTGGTTTCTTCTTGCTAGAGATGATGTAGGTGGAGTTCTTTTAACCTGTTGCTTTCATGGAGTCCACTCCTTCACATTTTAAAACAAGGCAAAGTCCTATAGGCTGTAGTTCCCAACGTATGCAGAAGGTGCAGTCATTCTGAGTGCAATCCTCTTGGTGCAGGCCAGGGTTCTAGGAGGGCAATCCTTTGTTTTCTTGCAATTTCAGGCAGGAATCTGAGTTGCTTGGCCACTCTCCATTATTTATCCAATGTTCTTGGGTGACAAGCAGGGGGGCACCCCTGACCAATGAGGTGCAGGGTGCCACCATCAGGTATGACCACTTCCTCCAAAGTGTGGCATACTCTTGTCACAAAAAGCACTATTCCTTTAAAATCCAAAATAGAGAAGCTCTCTTGTAGTGAATAAATTGTGGCCACACGCTTATCTTCTTTTGGCTAAGTAGTTTAATATCAAGAGACAGGAGGCACCTTGCTGTGAAGCAGCCAGGTGCGATTATAATAATACACTCCAATGGCGCGTTAGAATCCTGATCATGTCATAAGAACGTTAATATGTCAAAGCAGCGTCTCAGCCTAGCTGAGACTGTCTAATAATATTATGACATCCTTCCCAGAGGTTAAGATCTGGATAAGCCAACGCACTGGTGTGGCTGAGTTTCCCTAACACCCCCTTTCCAGCACCTCTGCTATTTCAATTACAGGGGCTATCGGGGGGTCAGCCTGTGTCTTGTCCTAAGTGTCATTCCCTCTTTGAAGACCAGTTTGGCTATCCAGCTCCCATCCTGCCTTTTGCTCTGCAGCTGTAGATCTCCTCGCACCAGATGTCCTTAGGCTTCATGCAGGCCACTTCACATCTCATCAGAGCAGTTTGGCTCAGCCTGTCAAAGGCGGGCCAATCAGGAAAGGCTACTGGGGGGCTGGATGTTAGTACATCAGAAAAAGCAAGTTCTATAACTTAGGGGGCGCTAGAGGGCGCGCACGCAGTATGGCCGCACTCCTGTGAGGCTCCTGCAGCCTGGATGGCTAATCCGACATTTATCCTTTTTCCCTGACTGCCTTCCTTGCACTGATCGGGGATAGATGTGCCTGTTCCCCTCCTGCGGCTCCGATTGAAGTTTGGAGGCTGTACGCCGCGGGAGAACGCTGTTATCGACATCGCGAGGTGGCCGGCGCCCTTGCCCGCAGTCTTGTGGAGTGCTCGACCGGACCGCTGTTCAACGCTACGCCGGGGCATGCCATGCGGCGGGTGGGCCCCGGCGAGGGAGCCAGCGCAGCGGAGCCCAGGTGAACGTGCCCCGTGGAGGCTGCATCTGTGCGAGGCTTGACGGGAGCTGCCTGACTTGAAGACGCGTCCTGTGCCTGGCGGGATCCCGGTGAGGCTCAGCGGCCACGGGGGCCGAGGATTGCTGGGGACTGGTGACCGCGGCGGGTGACCCCCCCCCCCCCCCTCGACTGGCTGTGTGGCGGCCGGGGCCTGCGACGCTACGTGGGACTATCCGGGAGGTGGGTTTTCCGGATCCCCTCCCCACCACTCATTCTATAGGGAGCTTGCGGGGCGACGACTGGGGGTTGTCTGGCCCCCCCCTTCCCCCACCCTGGCGGCGTGGCTGACTGAAGCGCACATCTCTACGGGGCTGCTGCTGGACGCCGAGGACTGTCCTGCTAGGCGCTGCGACCTTGCTGGTTATTGTGCCCCGTGATCTAAGGGCTACTCACCTGGACTGTTGGCGTGCAGCGCATGTGGCGCTGCTGCACGATTGCCGGATTGCGTGCACCTGTGGCCTGGGTGCTGGCACTTGGGCGCGGATTTAGTGGAGAGAGCCCTAGGAACATTTGCAGCAGGGCTCCTGGTAGCTGTTGCCTCCCGGTGGTGGGCTCCGCTCCTGCCGCGCGACTGCGGGCGCTGACCCGAGGGCCCCTGGCTGACTTGTGGTGGTGGGAGCCTGCCCTAGGGCCCTTTCCCTCCCGCTTGAGGCGCTGCTGGCGGTTGTGGGGAGGTGCAGGCTGACGTGGCCTCGGGGAGGCCCTCGCTGCCGCCCTTTACATCGGAGGGCTTGCCTGGGCCCTCTTTCAGGCAGGCACCGGCTGCGCTCACGCCGTGCCCTGAGATTCGCCACTCAAGTGCATCCTGCGGAGGGTAGCCCTCGCTCTCTCTCACCCGGCGCTGGCCCCCCGCCGCAGGCCCAGGATGGGTAAACAAGATAACAAGCAGCCGAAACTTACATTTGCTGCCCCGACGGCTAAGGTGGGACTGCGAACTGCGCCGGATGCAGAGGCCCCGCGGGGCCCGGATGTGGACGCGGCCTCTCCACCGTCGGACCTCCAACAGATGATGCGGGAGTTGAGACAAGGCTTTGCCACCATAGTGGACAAGGTGGACCGCCTCTCGTCACGCATGGATGCGTTTGCGCAGAAGTTAGATGCCCACGAGGACCGTCTGACTGAGGCTGAGCGGCGGATCTCCGATAACGATGACACCACGGCCTCTCACACCACGCAGCTCTCCAGAATGGACAATGTGCTTATTATAGCGGCCAAGAATGAGGAGTTGGAGGCCCGCAGCCGGCGCAATAACATCCGTGTGGTAGGTGTGCCCGAATCCACCAACACTGGCCGCATGGAAGAGTACGTGGAAAAGATCCTCCTGGCCTCCATCGGCCCTGAGACATTCTCGAAGCAGTTTATTGTTGAGAGGGCGCACCGTTCCCTGGGGCCGCGGCCTCGTCCTGGGGCCCCGCCTAGGCCCATCATCGCCCGGCTCTTGAACTATCGGGATCGAGATGCTGCACTGCGAGCCGCACGCATGAATCAAAATCTTTCCTGCGAGGGTGTCACCTTCCCCGTCTACCCAGATTTTACGCCTGTAGTCCAGGAACAGCGGCGTAAATTCGTGGAGGTCAAGAAAAAACTCCGTGCCCTCCAAATTGACTACGCGCTGCTATATCCGGCGAAGCTGAGAGTCACTCATCAAGCAAAGCAACATTTTTTTACGAACCCGCAACAAGTGGAGGACTACTTGAAGACCCTTCGGAGGGCTAGGGCGGCGCAACCAGACGTGGAGGATGCTGATCTGAGGGATGAACAATAACTGTTAGTTTGCTTTTCTCCGGGGCCTGTCCCCTGCACGCGAGGGGGGCGCTGCTGACATCTCTTCTAGTGTTTCTCCATCCGTGCCCCCCTCTGCGACAGTGCTGTGACTGATCGTGACTGCCTGGATCGGTTGCTGGTCGGCGGTTGGTAAAGTATTCCAGGCAACATCCTCTCCCCTTCCCGTGCTGCTGTTCGGGAGTGGGTGGTAGAGGGTGAATCTGTGCGCCCCTGGAGGTCCCCTGGTGGGTGTACCCCTATGCACGATCGGACTATGTTGCTCCTGTTGAGCTTTGTGTGGGCAGTGTTGGGGAGGGGGGGGGAGTATCTTCTGGCAAGTTGGGGCTGCTTCAGTGGGTGGGGGGTGGGGGAGGTCCTTTCGAGTCCTCTCTGGGCTTTTTTGTGGCCTACCTGGGTGTTGTGGTTTTAATGTTTACAGTGCTAGCCGCGACCTGCCGGATGACGGCACTGGGGTCACTGATGACCTGTCTCTGTTATAGGGGTGGAGGATGCACTAGGGTACTGGCTAGGCCCCTGGGCTCCCATTCCTGGGTGGGTATGCGAGTCTCTGTTTTCGAATGCTGTAGTGGGGATTGTATTAGGCCTATATATAGAGTTGCAATTTCAATTGATGCGAGATACAAGACAGGGGTGTCTTTGGGGCGGGGCGGAGGGACAATGTTGTTTGACAATAATGGTACAATGCTGGGCGAAGCCACCATTACAGTGATATTACTCGCTAAGTTGACATGGGTTTTTGCCATAGGATTAGATAGTGGCCCCTTAGAGAGCTCTCTAACGTGCGTAGTTATTGGAGATGGATGCTATTGTGCCCAGCGCTTTGAGTTTGCTCGCTGGAAGTGCGGCCTCTGCGCGGGAAGAGTGGGGTTGCAGCCAGGTATGACCAGAGGGAGGAGACTGTTGGTGGTCCCTTTACCAGGGCACGCTATTTCTTATTTGTCTCTGCCCGCCTATGGGAGACATTGATTTGAACATACTCACTTGGAACGTCTGAGGCCTGGGGGACCCTAGGAAGCGTAGACAAATCCTTTCTTATCTGGATCGCCATGCTGTACACATAGCGTTTCTGCAGGAGACACACTTCAAGGCACAGGCCGCTCCTACTTTTGCCGGCAGTTGGGCGCAATATACTGCCTTTTCTTCCTATTCTTCGTACGCTCGTGGTGTTGCAATACTGGTGAAAAAGGGGACCCCCTTTACTTTGTCAGGCACCAAGAGTGATAGCCAGAGCAGGTATTGCCTGATGTGGGGAAGATTGGGACATAGGACAGTCACCTTGGTCTGCTGTTATGGCCCCAATGTGGACGACCCACGCTTCTTTGCAGACCTTGGCACCCTCATAGTGGGCATAGGCACACAGCGCCTCATATGGGGAGGGGATTTCAACACCACTCTCCATCCTCCAATGGACAGGTCCCACCCAGCCTCACACCACTACACCCAGTCCCGAAAGGCGCTTTTAGAGATAATAGAGGAGCATCACTTGATTGACACGTGGAGACACTTACACACTGTAGACCGTGAAGGTACGCACTTCACGGCGCAGGCGAAATCCTGGGCACGGCTGGACTACGTCTTCCTGGCCCCACATTTTCATGCGGCGCTGGCTCGAGCACACCACCTCCCGAGAACCTTTTCGGATCAAGCGCCGGTGCGTGTCAGCTTACGGGCGGCTGACTTAGCCCCCCGCGGACGGCCTGGCGTCTACAACCCACGATGCTGCTGGATGCTGTTTTACAGGAGGAACTTAGGGAAGAATGCTTAGATTTCTTCCAGCGCAATAAGGACTCTGTGAAAGATGTGGAAAATATCTGGTATGCGTTCAAGGTGACGTTGCGGGGCATCTGCATCGCCAAGGGGTCCGGGGTACTGAAGAGTATCACCACACGACTCCGCACCCTGGAAACTGACCTGAAGACGCTAGAGGCGTCGGTGGCTGACAACCCTAATGATGCGGTGTTAGCTTGTATTCGGGAGAAGCTCTCGGAGTATATGGCCGAAGCCGCTAGGGAAACTAAATTTAGAGGCAAGCATTGGACCACCCATCAGTACGGCGAGGGCGAGAGGCCGGGGAAGGCTCTGGCAGCAACAGTACGGTTGCTGCGGCCGAATAACACTATCATGGAGGTGGTGGGGGACGCCGGTGCCTTATATGGAGATACCGCGGACATACTCAACGCGTTCGTTATACACTATCGCAACTTGTACACTTCGGCCACGTCGGAGGAACTGCGCTTGCACGAATATCTTGAGGACGTATCACTGGGGTGGCTTAGCGACGCGCAAAGAGAGTTTCTGAGCTCTCCCTTCGAGCTGGACGAGGTGCGCGAGGCTATTATGCATATGAGCTCAGGCAAAGCCGCTGGACTGGACGGGATACCAATTGAATTTTATAAGACGTACATCGAATTTATGGCGCCGGTCTTGCGCGAGGTGTATGAAGACGCATTGGAGGTGGGCCACCTTCCCCCCTCGATGCGCGTGGCCCTCATCACGTCCCTTCTTAAGCCAGGGAAGGCGGCTAATGACTGCGACTCTTACCGATCCCTGTCCTTGCTGAATTGCGATGCGAAAATCCTAGCTAAACTTATAGCTGCTCGCATTAATCTGCTTCTCCCTAACCTAATCTTACCTGATCAGGCTGGGTTTGTGCCTGGTCGGGCTACATCCCATAACCTGCACACTTTCTTTTCGATTCTGAATTCAGTGCACAACGACCAGCCAATGGCGGCAGTCTTCCTTGACGCCACGAAGGCGTTCGACTCCTTAGAGTGGGACTATTTGTTCCAAGTGCTGGCACGCATGGGGTTTCCGGACATTTTTATCTCGTGGATCAAGTTGTTATACACTGCTCCTACAGCCAAGGTACTGGTGAACGGTCAGCTTTCCGCTTCTTTCCCCATCACCAGGGGCACCAGGCAGGGGTGTCCTTTGTCGCCCTTGCTGTTTGCCCTGGCCATGGAGCCTCTGGCGGCGAAACTGCGGCAACATCACAAAGAGAAGGCGCTGAGATGTTTCCAGAGACAAATATTGATATCTCTGTACGCAGATGACATCACTCTCTATATACGCGACCCAAAGGATAATCTCAACCCGATTCTTAGGGAATTCATCCGCTTTGGTGTGATTTCCGGGATCCAGATAAATTGGAGTAAGTCGTGTTTGTTCCCCCTCACGGCCTCCACTGGGCGGTTCGGGTTGGACTTCCCCCTCGCCTGGTGCGAGGGGGATTTTAAATACCTGGGTATACACATAGAAAAAAATAGGGAGGAGCTCATGCGGGCCAACTATGGCACATCAATTACCCGCATTGCGGACTACGTTACTCGCTGGATCGCCTTGCCCTTGTCCATGGCAGGCAGAGAATTGTTGATTAAAATGATAATCCTACCGCAACTGCTGTATCTGTTTTTGAATATCCCATTCCATCCTGGTGCCTTTTTTTTTAAGCGACTCCGCACCGAGCTCATAAGACTAGTTTGGGGTGGTAAGTCGCCCCGGCTCAAGTGGGAAATTCATACCAGGCCGTATGATCAGGGCGGTTTTGGTGTCCCCAATTTTGAGCTGTATTATCGGGCAGCCCAGGCGCATTTCGCATACTTCTGGATACGGCAGCCCAGATATATGTCGCAGCTCGCAGCTGAGCATTGGCTGGCTCACCCAATCCCCGTGGAGGGCGCATTTTATATCCCAGTGCTGGGAAGAGATAAAACGCCGACAACGGTGCTCAGCACAGTGTCAGCATGGAATCACTTAGCTGCCTCATTGGGGCACGACTTGTTGTACGCACCGCTTCTGCCCCTTACTTACCACCCAAGTATGCCCCTGCTGCAGGAGGCGGGATTCCGGAAGCTGCTTCACGCCATCCATGTCGCGACTTGGGGGGACCTGTATCACAATGGCGAATTTCGCTCTATGGAACACCTCTATGAGGGCTTGGACCCCTCTCCGCTTGACGTTTTTTTCTATATCCGGCTTAGGCAGGGGATACGGGTGCTCACGCCCAGTTTTCCACGGGAGCCCCCGCAGATGGCACCGTTACAGCGCATCCTAACCGACGACGCCCCAACTAAATTGGTTTCCAAAATATATGGGTCGGTACATTCGTTAATGCCAGAGCCGCAGCTTGCAGCTAGGGAAAAATGGGACAGGGAGTTACAGGCCCCGTTGACGGATAAACAATGGCGATTCTGCTTGTTATAGATGGAGCGCATTTCCTCCAGTAGCCGGTTCCGAATCATACATTACAAATACATTCATAGACTATACCACACACCTGTCAGGCTTCACAGCTATGGGATCCGAGACAACGACTGCTGCGATAGATGCCGGGCCCCTGGGGCGGATTTCCTTCACCTGGCCTGGGCCTGCGAAGAAGTGCATCGGTATTGGTGTCAGGTGTTTGAAGCGCTCTCTAAAATGATCAACACAGATGTAGTGCCCTCCCCTCTTCTGGCCCTGCTGGGGTATGTGGAGCCAATACAGGCGTCACATCGCAAATTCATCGCGCTCGCTTTTTTGCTGGCTAAGAGGAGAGTTGGGTGTCGCTGGGGCAGGGGCAGGGCCCCGAAATTCAAGGACTGGGTGCGGGATCTTACCTACTGCCAAGAACAGAACTGCACGTTCTCTGAGCTTATGCCGCCGACGTCCCGGCCTAGGGACATCTGGGCTCCGCTGAGAGGCTATCTGTTGGCGGGGGAGGCCGAGGCGGGCAAATAGGTCACTGCATAGGGTGGTCGTGGGGCTCCAGGGGTTTCGGACGATGGGTGGCCCGGATCGTGGCCGCAGGTACTCTGCTGGGTGCGCTATGGGTCTGGTGTGTCTCCACTCGGCCCTGTGGGGCGTACTACTGTTGCTGGACATACCAAGAGGGAGACCCCCGGGGCGAGGTCGGCGTGATAGTAGCTTCTGTGAGTGTCCACCTGTGGGGGTTGCTGCTGTGCCTGGTTGGGACTGTTATATTTGCACTGTCTGCCATGTCATCTCTGTATCTCCTCACTGCCTCCTCTGTATTTACGTTACTGAAAATGTGAACTCTTGGTCGGACTTGGTCTACAATAAAGTTTAAAAAAAAAAAAAGTTCTATAACTTATTTTCTGTGATAGTTATTAGAAATGTAACCCTGGCAAGTTGTTAGATTTATTCTAACTATCATTTTGATATGCTGAAGTATATTGTTAGCTCGCTCCTATCAATAGTCGTACTTTATTACAGTATTCCCCTGTTAGCCTATGGAGCCAATGTGCTACAATAGGGAAAAACGAAATTGCCAGTTTTCCCTCACCAGGGCATGTAAAACATCTTTTATAAAGTTCCTGCTTATAGTTACAAGGCACCCTACTACTGGGGCACCTAATGGAGACCTTAGTGGTGACTTATATGTAAAAATAAGGTAGTTTAAGACTTTGGAAGTACCTTAAATTTCAAATTAAAATGTGCATATACTTTACCTTTAAAAGCAGCCTGCAAAGCAGGGTTGCCTTTAAAATGACAGCAGGCAACACAAAAGTGCACACTTAAGTGCATTAAATCTGCTGGGCCTCTAAGCCTACAAGCCCTGCTATATATTAGGGGCTTACAGGTACGTTGTCATACCAATTGTAATTACACCTAATTACCATATACCTTTTCCACGAAGCACTGACCATGGGTCTGTTTAGCAGAGCCCCATCACAATCATAGTAAGTTACCACCAGTATCAATCAAAACACGGGGGAGATCAGGACAAAAGGATGACTTTCTCAGGGGGGGGGGGGTCTATTAGGGAAATACCTAGATAATAGGGAGGTTCCTAGGGGACATAGGGGCATGTCAACAACAACCGGCGATAATTATCGCTAAGCGCACTTAGCGCTAGGATAATTATCGCCGGCTAGCGTTGATTTTTATCGCTGAGATAGCATGCTATTAGCAACGCTTATCTCAATAGCGATAAAAATCCTCACGCTAAGTGGCTAACGTGAGATTATCACTGGAAACCCAGCGATAATCTCACGTTAGCTTGTTGATAGGGACAGACAAACTTAACCATGATATCCTCCTTCCATAGGATATCATGGCTAAGTCAGAAAAATACCAGACGTAAAAAAGCAGCGTTAACCGCGGTTAGCGCTGCTTTTTTTGTCTCTAACAGGGTTAGCGATATTCTTGATAATAGGAGAAATGTCGCTTAGCGACATTTCTCCTATTATTTTACTCTGGAACGCCCCCTTTGCATCTCATTAGAGATGCAAGGGGAAGCGTAGAGTAAATGGGTGCTAACATGCAAATTTGCATGTTAGCACCCTGTTGTTGATAGGGTGCTAGTTTTATCTCTGCTTTTTTGGCTTTTAAAGCCAAAAAAGCAGAGATAAAGCCCTTGTTGATATGCCCCTTAGAATCTTTACATTCCCTAGTTTTGATCATTTGGACAGTGACTTTATTGCAAGAATAAGCATGAGGATAGAAAATCTGCTTCATTTAGGGAAGAGGCAAAATTAGAAAAATAAATAGATGATCTGACTCTAAACGAAACTACTGAGATAAACTATGGTATCCTTAAAACTGAGATACAGAAACATCAATTGACAGATAAGGGAAAAAAGATGAGAAAGATGAGTTTTTGGAGGGTGCCATTTTGTAGCATTCAGAACAAAATTGCTAAAAGAATCTTTTGATTTCCAAAAATATTACAAATTGCACTTTCAGAAGCACAAGCAACAAACATAGAAGTTGGAAGACATAAAATGATTGCTCTATCATGCTCATGAAAGGACAATTGAAATATATGACAAATACAAAAGCCTAGAAGCGCACATTTATGTTACAAATGTAGAATGATATTTCCACATCCAAGAACATGTCTAGCACTGGGACAAAAATGTAGAAAATGTGGCAAAAATAACCATTTTGTGAAAAATTGTAAAATAATACAGTGAAAAGATGAAAAACTATATAAGATATGGAAATAGAAAATTTCTTGTACTACAATTGGAAAATTGAAACAAAGATAACAATGACTATGTGTCGCCTACAAAAAATACAGAGAAAAGGTTATATTTAATGGAAAACAAGAATGACATAAAACAAGACAAAAGAACGTTCATCTTTGGGATTGAAAACAATTAAAGAAAATAGCATCAGTGATATTAAAAGTGGGACAGCAGGATGCTACATTTGTATTGTAATATAATGTGTGTTTCTGGATGCAATAACATGGTAGAAAATCTAACACTTACACTATCCACTGTAAACTTATTTCAATGGGGAGCAAAGGATCCAGTACAAATTTTAGGTAACTTCAGATATGTCATTACATTCGAAAAAACTTAATTAATGGAAGAGATACATGTTCCAAAAGGAGATGTTACTGCACCATGTTTCTTTATCAACATAATAGCTTCCACAATGAGACTTGAGGCAATGTATATAATGTCACAATTGACCAACTAATATATGGAAAATTCCCAGAAATGTTTGTTGGACTGGTGGTGCCCAAATCACACTGTTCATAAATGAAGCAATATGTCCGGTAGCCAAAATTCCAATACACTTACAAGCCAAAGTAGAAGAAGAAATCATAAAACCAGTGATAGGGCCAACTCCTTGGGTGTCTTCTATTGTAGTGGCTCCATAAAACAGGGACAATCAAGATTTTCATCAGTGTAGCGAGAAAGACATACAGGTCCAATATTAGGAGGCATGAATAGCTGTCTGAATGGATCTACAATATTCACAAAACTGGGTGTATGTAAAAGATACCAGCAATTGAAACTAGTTCAACAATTACCTTACATCACTGTATTTTCAACTCATATCTTTTTCATATAAAAGATTGAAATATGGGCTATCTACAGCTGCTGAAATCTTTCAAGGGAATAGTAAGAAAAGTCACCTTGCAAATAAAAAACAGTAGTAACTACATTGATTTTTTTAAAAATTGTTTTTATTTGGTTTTTCATCACATCATCAAGCCTTTAATGCAGAATAAAAGGTACTCAGTTGTCATCATATCATCAGCCCTCTTTTGTCAGTGGCCCCACTGTACATTATCGCCTTAATCATGTGAAGTGTGTGCATGCATTCTCCAGGCTAGTTCCCACTCGTCACATACCAATATAGCGAACAATAATCCAATAGGGGTCCATCGTTGTCTAATAACCAAGGTGTGACTGTGACATTTGAACCAAGTAGTATAACAAAAAAAATAAGCCGACCCGTTCCCCTCCCCCCTCCTAACCCACCCACTTCCACCGGTGTGTCCTAGCTAAAGTCAGTCTATGAAATACAGTGCAACAATGCAGTCAGCATTACTTAATTTAAGAGTGTTACTACTGTGCATGCTAATCTCTAAGCGCTCCATTTCCGAGGCTAGCTAGTTTTGATGCTGGGGGTTCTCTACCGCCCACTCGGTTCAGGGCGACCCCGCCTGTGCCTTCAGGACCGAGCTTGCATCTGAACCTGCCTCTGGTACTTGCAGTAACACAATTAAGGCTTCCCATGCCCTTGCGGTCTCCAGTGCCTTATCATCATTAGACCGCTTAGCATGCTGAAGCCGAACTGTACTTTCTCTTGTTGCCCACTTAATTAATCCCGCTTTCCACCTCTTAAAGTTGGGCGCTCGTACGGTCTTCCAGTGCACTGTGATGTCTCTTTTAGCCAGCAACAATCCCAAATCTAACAATGTGTTTGTTACCTTCATTCTGGACGTATGCGGAAACCAGTGAAGTAAACAGGTACCCATGTCAGGTTCTACTCGTCGCTCCGTAACCTCGCAGAGCAGGTCCACCACTTTCTCCCAATATGTTCCTAGTTGCGGACAACCCCACATCATGTGAATAAACTCCGCACCCTCTAGGTTACAATGTGAACACTTGGCTGTGTCTATTTTAAAATATTTATTAATTCTAGCAGGAGTGAGGTATGCCGTATGTAGTATAAAGAAGTGAATCAGCTGGAATTTGGCATTCCTGGTACTTTTTCACGCTCTCCTGACTAGTTGAGCCCATGTCTTCTCAGGAATCTCCTTGCCTAGATCCCCCTCCCACTTCCGCTGCAAGTCCCTCAGTGGCTCTATTCCCTTGCCTATCATGCGCCTGTATAAGCATGTAATTGCTTTGAAGGTCCCCGCTGCCATCACCACATACTGACACGCCATAGCCGTCCTCGGTTCCAATAGTCCCTCCTTCCAATGACGCTGCAGCGCCGAAACCAGGGCCAAGTGTAGCAAATAATCCTCATGAGGGAGGCCATATCTATCTTGTAAAGCCTGATAAGGTAGCAGGGCACCATTTTCATACAAATCCCCCAATACTTGTATCCCCAGCGTCTCCCACTTGGACAGCGCGGTCCAATCCTCCCCATGTGGGAAGGCGGTACACATACAGAAAGGGATCTCCGGGGCATATAAACGGGCAATTCCAGCCCTGCGCTGGCTCCGGTTCCAACACAACCGCAACGTCCGCACCTCGCCAGAAAGCATCCCAAGTCGCAGCTGCTACTGAAGAACAATAGAGGACAGTACATGGCTTGGAATCCATCGTCCATCTGGCCCGTCTGGACCCCTAAACTCCAGTGCCACCGCTTGAGTAAGCCACTGCAATTGAGCCGCCAAGTAGTATAACTCAAAGTCTGGCACAGCCAGCCCCCCCTCAGCCCTCGGGTGCATCATAATATCCAGTGCCACCCGTCTCCTACCATTCGCCCATAAAAACGTCCCAACCATTGAGCGGAGCTGTCTAAAAATTGATCCCGGAATCCAAATCGGCAGTGTCCTAAAATAACACCGCACACGGGGAAGCGCTACCATCTTTAATAGCGCCACTCGTCCGGCCACCGAGAGTGGCAGGGTGCCCCAAAATGCAAAGCTACCCGAAGCCCTCGCACAGCTCTGCCTATATTACCTTCAAACAGGTCAGCAGATACATGCTAGATGTTGGTTCCGAGGTAAGTCAAACATCAAGGCTCCCAAAGGATACCGCTAGGATGAGTGGAGCCAACTTCTGACGGGGTCACCGGAAACAGGCAGGTCTTCGCCCAATTCACCCCAAGCCCTGTCGCGTTCCTCGCCCTACGGGGCAAGAAGAAGAAACCAGCGTTCCCGTCCGAACCCGAGCTGTCGCCGATTTGTAAAGAATTTCTGTCCACCCCACAAAAGTATCCCCAAGGCCAAATGTGCGCATAACTTGGAACAAGTATGGCCATTCCAGGCTATCAAATGCCTTTTCAATATCTACCGATAGGACAGCAGCGAAGGTAGTAGGACAGTAGTCCTCCCCCAATATGCGGAGCAGACGTCGCACACTGGTGGCAGTATTCCGAGTTGGGCTAAATCCCACTTGGTCTCGGTGGACCAATTGCACCATATAAGAGAGAAGCCAAGTTGCCAGAATCCTACTCAGAATTTTATAGGTGGATGTAAGCATGGACAAGGAGCGATAAGCTGTACTATCTGAGGGGCTCTTCCCGGGTTTCAGCAATGGAATAATGACAGCCTCTCGGGCGGAGGGCAGCAGCATTCCAACCTGCTTCGCCTCATTAAAAACAGCCAACAACTTAGGGGCCAATAAATCAACATAAATCGAGTAAACTCAAATGGCAGCCCGGCTGTTCCCGGTGTTTTGTTACACGCCATATGTTTAACCGCGCTCCGAATTTCACCTGGCGTGATTTCCTGTCCTAGCAGGTCCGCCTGCATCTTTTCTAGTTGCGGGAGCTCTATATCGGCCAAGAAATTCCCTATGGCATCCCAAGCAACCCGCAACTTGCTCCGATACAACTTGGTATAATAATCCAGAAACAGTCTATTTATCCCCTATTGGGTGTACACCGGATCTCCCGTCGGGGAAGCCAATTCTAGTATGGGCGTACCTCGAGGGGCAGGGTTGGCCAAGTGTATGACTTGGAATGTTAGGGGGTTGCATACAATGCTGAGGCACCATAGGGTGCACGCTTATTTGGTGTGAAGGGGGGTCCAGATTGCTTTCCTTCAGGAAACACACATCAGCCACGCTGAAGGATTGGCATTGCAGCGTAAATGGAGAGGGCAACTTTTTTACACAACATACTCTGTCACTTGGTTCACTGCGCCGTCCACATCTCACTAGCACGCCCAGTGCTCACCTTGTGTGTTATGGTCATTGTATAAATATATGTACTGTAGTGCTTCCTGACTACTTACAGAATTGTCTAAAACTTTATTTATTTTTTCAACCTCATCCCCACGCTGTGGTCTCCCTTGCTTTTTTCCCCGAACTTCTGTGATTTAATTCACCACTTGCAATTTGTCCCTTCTAAAATACCTTCCAGTTGAGACATTGTTTTTTGTTGGATATGACGCCTGGTCTCACCTGGGTTAACGGGCCTTACTCCTGTTAATTGTTTCCCTCCTGATTCCCATTGGGAGCTTTGTCGGTTGGAAAGGTACCCCTGCCCTAACCCATATCAGCGCACCCCGTGCAAATGCAGAGTATGTTATGTAAAAAAGTTGCCCTTTACATCTACGCTGCAATGCCAATCCTTCAGCGTGGATGATGTGTGTTTTCTGAAGGAAAGCAATCTGGACCCGCCTTCACACCAAATAAGCGTGCACCCTATGGCGCCTCAGCATTGTATGCAACCCCCTAACATTCCAAGTCATACACTTTAATTCAAGTAACGTCCCCATATTGCACTTGAGGTCCGCCAAGAGACTGCTCTCTCCCATTGGATACACAGGTGGCCCCAACTTCCCCAAAATAAACCCCGAAAAAAAAACAACATCCCCATCCCAGAACAGGCACTAAGACTTTAGTTCCCATCCAAACTAATAATCTATTTCCTCTGGTAGCTACCGAGGAACAACAATCTGAAAAAATAGGGGAGACGACCAAGAGGCGAAAGTACCAGGTCTACAGTGCCCCCGCTATCTGGTGCCGTACCCCTATTACTAGCTAAGCCCCTATATCCCGTGGGGCACTCCGCTCTAAGGCAGCCGCACATTCTAGCTCTCAAATATTGTATAGACCAGTCCGCCAATGTTAGCATTACATTCCAGTTGCAAAGTTAAGCCCTTGGGGGAAAAGGAAACAGGCAAGGGGTAGTCCCTCTTAAAAGCTCTCGTGTCAAAGTCTCACAACATTAAGCATCGACAATCTCGTCTGCTGTCCCAGGCATGACATGTGGCAGTTGAGCACTTACCGATTCAGTCCCATCTGAATCGGATTCCACTGAGCCCTTCTCTGATTCCGTGGCTAGTACCGATGCCGAACATCTTTCCTGCGATATTTCCGACACAGCCTGCAGTGCTGCTATTCTCTCCATCTCCGTTGGAGTCACCGTAGGCCTCTGAGGGCCAGGATGTCGCTGTCTGATACGCTGCGATCTGCGAGGGCATGATGCGTCTGCAGATGGCCCCATGCCGCGTCCTGCTTCACCTGTGCCTGCTCTATAAGACTCCAGCCAGGTCCACGCCTCCTCAGGATTATCATGAAAGTACGTTTTGCCGTCCAAGACTACCCTCAAGCGCGCGGGGAACATCAGGGAGTATTGTAGCCCTTCATCTCGGAGCGCCTTCTTGACCGCCAAGAACGATGCTCGGCGGCGTTGTACTTCAAGGGTATATTCTGGGAACAGTGTCACATTACTATTGTCCACCTTGTAGGGGCCCGATGAGCGGGCTTTGTGCAGCAGCAGATCTCTGTCTTTATAATGAAGAAGTCGCGCCACCACCGGCCTAGGCTGCATTCCGGGTGCTAGCGGCCGAGCTGGTACCCTATGAGCTCTTTCCAAGGTGTTGAAGGGAGTCAGGCCCTCAGGGGCAACCTCCGACCGCAGCCAGTCTTCCAGATAGTCAACCAAGTTGGCCCCTTTCACTCCTTCTGGCAGGCCCACCGCCCATATATTATTCCTTCGGTTTCGTCCTTCAGCATCTTCTGCCCTCCATTCCAAGGCCTGTAGGTGGTGCGTGACATCCCCCATCTGGGCCCCAGTGCCTTCTGAGTAGGCTCCAGGACCTCCAGCGTCGCTTCCGTCTGCTTCACCCGGTCGAATAATTTAGTGTGTTCTGTTCGAAGGAGGCCCAACCCTAGTGCCACATGCGCAATGTCCTACTGCAGGGCGTCCCTAGTGTCCGTAATGGCTTTGAGAATTTGGTCTACTTGCTGCTGCATTAGACCCTCGGGTTACACTTCCGCTGCATCCAGTTTCCCATGCTCCGCTGCCACGTCCTCTGGTTCCAGGGGCGCTCCCCTCTGCTTCCCTCGTGGTTTCCCTATTGTCAGCAGTGCACCAAACCACCAGTCCGACCCCCTGGGAACCCCCACACTCCATCGGATTAGGTCGTGAGCCCCTAAGAGTGTTCACAATGGGTGAGGCCCGTCCCATCCAGTGTTAGTGGCAGGCCGCCCGCTGACCGACCGTCAGCTAAGAGATCCCTCTTCCACCTCCGGGCGACCCCCTGTTCCACTGTTAATTCGGCAATCTCAATTATGTGCCAGGGTCCCCAGTGCGTAGCACGAACTGTGGGGGGGCCCCCCAATCTGTGATCACCTTTCCAGGTGCCCACTCTTCTCCTCTGATTTATTAGGGCCAGAATATCACCTGCTAGGCGCTAGCGTTCTCCAGCAATAGCCCTTCAACCCAGCTAGGGCCCCGGCGAGAAATCTCCTCACCTCCAGCTCCAGAATGAGCCCTATAGGCCGCGCATCAGCATGAGGCTCGCAGCGCTTCTCTCCATCGCGCTGTTCCAGCAATCAACCTCCCTCTATATGCAGTGGCCTTGAAAGCCAGCTCGGAGCCCTTTTAGGAAGCTGTGTTCAGTCACTTCCAGTCTCAGTCGCTTCCATTGGCGGATCAGCCCAAATGACAGTCAGGCCTTTTCCCAGCAGTTCGGGCAGGATTACTGAGCCGGGTCCCAGGCAGGGGAGGCGTCGCCGCTCCTCCTCACTCAAAGCCCCGCTCCCCTGGGCCGGCGCGGGTCGCTCCGCCGCTCGCCCTTCTCGGCTCCTCATCCGCGGCTCTATACGATGTCTGCTCCGCCCCACAGTTATCTATCCTCCGCAACGCCCGTTCCGCCAACTCTTCGAGGGATCCCACAGTGGGCGCCAGTGGGCGCAACAAGGTGTGTTCCTCTAGGCCCCCACGACCTTCTGGGGCCAACTCTGTTCCGTACTCCCACTGTGCGGTGAACTTCAATCCGCCATGGCCGGTGCCATTTTGAGGGAGCACAGGCCAGACTTTCATCATCGCTCAGTCCCCAGCCGACGGCAGGGGTCCCGTCTTGCCCAGGACCGCCACCCTAGCTTCCCTGTTACATCGTTCAAAGGCTCAGGTCCTCGGAGCCCGATCACCGGATCCCGACACAGGATAAACGATGGGGTCGGCGCGGAGCTCCGGGCTCACGCACCCGTCCTCATCGGCTCTTTAGTCACTCCCCGTAGTAACTACATTGATGATATACGTGTGTTCGGGAAATATCAAATAGAATATGATCATACCCTAAAAGAAATGTATAGGTGTTTGACATGTGCAGAATTAACACAAAACAAAGACAAATGTGAGTTTAATAAAAATAAAATTGAATTTCTTCCGTCACATTTTCCCAGAAAAAGGCACACGTCCTAACAATTAAAAAGTAAAATACAAACAAGAAGTTATGTAACAGAAATGAGATCCTTCTTGGGCATGGCGAGTTACTGTTCAAGGAACATTCCAAAGTTTGCAACAATTAGAGCACCCCTAAGAGAGCTAACATAAAAAAGCAAGAGTTTATTTGGGCAAAAAAGTGTGGACAAGCATTTGATGAGATAAAAGAAAAAGTAACTTCAGCAGAAAACAAGGCCTATTCTGATCCCAAAATATTCACAGAGACTAACTGCAGATGCAAGCTCAATAGGATTAGGTACAATCTTAGCTCAACACAAACTAGTACAAGATTGACCAAGGCTTGTGGTGTCCTATGCAATTCGAAGCTTAACAAAAATGTGCATGAAATTAGCAACTTCAGAGAGGTCAAATTAACAGTAAAATAAAATATGTTTGGATATGAGAGTGAAGTCAAGAGTGATGCAAGAATTCAACAACCAGCCAGAAATATGAGACAACCTCAACAATTAATTGAAGAGATATGATTTGAAAACTAATGTTTTAATAATTTCTTTGTCATTTTCATTGTACTTTGTTAAATTGTATGTCTTTAGAAAGTGATGCTGAAGACAAAATGTTGTTAGCTGAGAATGCAGTCTGTGTGGCCTATTATGATCCCAAATTATGCACAGATTTAACTATAGATACAAGTCCAGTAGGATCAGGCAAAATATTAGCGCAACACAAACCAGAAAAAGATTCACCAAGACATGGTGTCCTATGCAAGTCAAAGTTGAACAACAGTAGAACAAGCATATTCACAACCAGAGAAGGAAAGTCTTGCTGTTGTCTAGGCATGCAAGCATTACCATTTATTCCTGCACGTCATTCACTATAGTGACAGACCATCAAGCTCTTTTAACCATGTTTGACAATCCAAAAACAAAAATACCACCAACAATAGAAAGATGGGGGTATTCTCCCAATGGTTTATGACTACAAACTTGTAAATATAGACAATTAAGATCATAATTCGGCAGATTATACGTCAAGACTCCTTCTCCGGCGTACAGAAACTCTTGTTACAATGTCTGAAGAATATATTTATTTCAAACATTTTCAGTCAATGCATGAGAGAATTATGGAACCTGACCTCATAATAGCAACCAAAGAGGACTCAATGTTACGAGAAGTAATGCACATAAAAAAACAAATGCATAGAAACATGTAGACAGCCGTAATGTATTCACAAAAGATATTGATCATAAAGATGTTCTAGAATTTAAAAAGATTCAAAATGAACTAACCATATCTGCAAGTGAATTATTGCTTAGAGGAACTCGGTTCATAATTCCCAAATCTTGTCACAAAAAAATGGTTAAAATATCACATGAAGGTCACATGGGTGTAGTAAAAAACAAGACATTTTGCGAGATAAAAGAGTGGTTGCCAGCACTGGCTATGCTTGTGCCAACATTAATATGTTGTTAATGTTTGAGTAAAATACTGGTATGTGTATATATGTGCTTCATATTGTCATTGATACGTGTTACAAAATATTAGTGGATAGTAACACACACTGCAACTATACAACTCACTCACTTTTACCTGTGTAAATACAGTAAAGGAGCACGTGTGTGATGTTTCACACCAGAGTGCAGTGTTCTCACTTACAGTGTGGGACCTTACTCAAGGGATAATAAGAACTAAGTCACATTGGGCAATCTATCATATCCATAATTTAAAATTTCATTATTTCAGCCTTGAGAAAGCCCCAGGCTTGCAAGCCATTTAGAGGGTGAAACATGTGTTGGCTGCATATGAATCACTGTAAATAATACTAAGGAGAAATACAAAAATAAACCACCTTGGAACACTACAAGAAGAATTTATTTGCATCTGTGGACTGTTGAATTTACTAAAACTGTCATTGTGAGCACACTTTCCAATTTTTGTATGAGGCACCCCTTGGTGAATTGTGGGAAATAAATATGAATGGTACAATATGAAGATATCATGTGTTTAGTATCTTTACTATATGTTTCATTCCCTACAACTGTGCTATAATCGCTGATATCCATGTTGGATTATCCAAGCAAACAAACTTTTTAAAATGTATGTCAATGTGTTAAGATTATTGTAAAGATGACTATGTCTAAGTTACCAAACACTATTTGGGATACAGTGGCCGTATATTTTTTTAGACCACTGGACACAGGAAAATATTTATTAATTTTGATTGATTAATACTCTCTATATACACTTGTGAGGCATGTCATCTAATTCATCAATATCTGTGCTTCCTGTGCTGGATGAGTTATTTGCAGAATGGGAATACCAACTATTCGCAAGTAAGATAAAGGACCTCCATTCAATGGGAAAGAATTTAAATGGTTAATTAATTTTTCAGAAATATATCTATGGAAAACTACATCAACGTGACCACAGGCAAATGGCATGATGGAAAGAATCATAGGCAACATTAAAAAAAGATACAACATGCAAAAATGTCACAAAATACAACTTATCAAGCATTAGGTCATACACTTGGTGACAGATTAACCACTTATTCAAGCAGTGCAGTGCAGCAGCAGCAAATGGTGCGCTGCGTGAAAAGGAGAGTGCCATATTTACAGAAATATGACACTCTCATCCCCTTTCCCTATCGCTGGCACTGAAATCAGCTGTGTTGCTTCACGGAGACACCTTTGCGCCATAATACAAGTGTGTCTCTGTGAGTCTAGCATAGGTTTTGTACTCAAAGGGTACCCGTCCAGTACAAAATACTATGCATAGACTGACTGTAACCCTTTTCCCTCTTTGTATGTGTGCTGTAAAGTGCAGCATACGTACAAAGTCAGAAAGGAAAGAGAAATCAAAGCAATTCTTCGTCGTTGCCCCTACTTCAAAAGGGCACAGTTTTCTAACGCTAAACCCTGTCTACTTTTGCAAATAGGGTTCAGCGTCAGAAATCTTGAGTGGTTGTATGGGATCGCCCATGCTTCTCCCATGGTACACCCCCTTGGCGCTAAGTAATGCAAAGCAGCGCTATGCGTTGCTTTGCGTTACTTTCACGTTGTTCCCAACACTGATTCACTTTTGTGGAGCAGACACGGTATAGAATCTTAGTAAATCTCCGCCTTGGAGATTGTAGAGGAACCGCACATGGTCTGACATGAAAAACACTGTCTGAATTAATTTGGGGGCATTCAAGACGAACCTGAATTCCACAAATGGCTAAATCTGAGAGTAAAGAACATGAAAGCATTGCTCTCTTAGCAGAGACTTGTTTGCATGGATTTAGCATTCTTTATAGATAAGATTCCTTTCTAGAATCACAGGAGTTAGATGTGGAGAAACAACTAGGAATCAAGCATAGTAAACGCAGCTGGCCTATGGTTAAATTCATAAACAGATTGATAAGCTATTGGTGTCACCTGATTTATTCTCCTTAAAAACTCACAATGTTGATTTCGAGGAAAAGCGGATAGTTGCTATGGTTCAACCTCATTTAGGCTCTCCTCTAGAATATAACTTTGTGCAGCGACTAGTCGAGATTTACTTTGTCAACTTTTTATGTCAGAAAATTAAGAGGTCCATATGTCTTGGAATGTTTTTGACAAGGTAAAAACTTTTACTATGTATGGTACGTGCTGATTCTTTTTTATAGTGTACATGACATGTAGGTTGTGTGTCAATATGTTGCTTGAAATGATCTTCATTTAATTGGTTTGAACTGCCTAGTTTTTTATTGATTGCTTTTTAATGAATGTTTATTTTTGATTTATTTATGGACAGCCCTGAAGAAGTCCTAAAGTCATGTTGTACTCGGGACAAAATGCACTGCCAGTATATCATACTGATGTTTCGAGGATGAAATAAGGATTGTGTTTTACTAAATAAACTGCCTACCTGCCTTTGGATTATATAAGAGCATTATTTTATGTACCTGGACCTACTTTTGAATCATTGACTGTAAAACCTTTTTGCAATATGAATTAAAAAGAGGAATTGCTCTGATGTGCCTCTCCCACTTTGTGTATTAATGTTTTAACATACATGGTGTTGAAATGGTTAACCTTGAGTGTGCATAGCATATTTTAAGCTTGCGGTGTTTAAGTTATTGATGTCTTTACTTGCTCGAGATATGTCATGGATCTCTAACGAAGGGTTATGTTTTGGCAATGATAGTTCCACTACTGAAAAAGCCTAATGCTGACCCAGAGATTCTGTCTAACTGTAGGCCAATCTCCCACCTGCTCTATTCAGTAAAGATGATGGAGAAACACGTACATGAAATGCTCTCCTTTTCTGCTGGACAAAAATCAGATTCTCAACACAGTTCAGTCTGGCTTTTGACTAGGGGTGGGCGGAATTTGCGAAATTCACTTTCGCAAACTATCGCGAAAATGTTAAAAATCTCCGCAAACATGCGGAAATATCGCGAAGACGCGGAAGTTTTTTCCCCGCCCGTTTGCGGTATTTTCTGCGTGATCGCGGCTCGCCAACTTACCCATGCGGTTGCTCACGGGCGTGAGATCTCAATCATCTCATACTCTCGCGGTGCATGATCGCGAGAAGAAAGATGTGATCGCGCGACGAATGACGTGATCGCATGACAAATGACGTTAATGCGGGCGCGAACTGTCGCGAGACAGCCCAAATGGCTACCAACAATCCAACATCTCATGGAGAACGCGACCGGATCGGGAAAACTTGTCGGCGAACGCGGGGATTCAGGTAAGGCGATCGCGCGCACGCGAGAATGTATATTTTTACAGCGCGAGCAAGAAAAAAATTTCCGGTAAGATGCAGATTGTGGACATTTTCACATTTTCGACCTCTCCGCGGAACGCGAAAATGTCAAATTATCGCAATTTCCGCGAGCGGAATGGAATTTTAGCCCAGGACTACTTTTGACCATCTCACAGCACAGCAGTGGTGGCTGGTGACATTTGAAAGTGGTGAGGCGTAAAAGTTATTGATGTGTGTTGCGTCGTGAGAGAGCGAAGCAAGACTGTCATCAGGGGGTTCAGAGGGGTTCTCCCCTGAAAAGATTTGAAAAAAACTGTGGGAAAAGCATGCATTTTAATACAAAATTGATGAAGCAAGATGGTTCATAAAGCAATAGTGATAGTGTAGACTTGGAATATTTAAACACATGAAAAATAGTCCATATTTTACAGAATTAAAATTGTTTAGTTACTGTAGTGTGCAAATGTCACAGTGCAACAAGCAAGGTTTGTAATTATTTTACCTGCACACACGGTTGTCTTGTCTTTCTACTGTCTGCAGTGCACCTGTCTGACATTTCCTTCTCACAGTCTTGGTATGATTTTTATAAAGGCATTTAATGATAATGACATAGCTGTTGCATTCTTTCACTAGAGAACTTTATAATTGTCTTGAGAGAACAGTGCTAGTAGATTCTCACAGATGTCTTTATTTAAACACCTTTAGAAATAAAATCTACTAAGAAGATATGAGCTACTGTGATTTGTCAGACTATATGCAATGAGACAGCAAGACAAAAAACCTTAAAGGGTAGCCTCCAAGACGTTTTATGTAAGCAGAATCTTCAGGGTATAAATTGGCTGGACAGAAAACTCACACATTATACAGACATGGTCTTCTATGACTTATTGTGTGCTGCAGATCAAGCTGCACAGCACATCTGAAGAGCTAACCCCTGGTCACACAACAACACGAGCAGACTGACTAGTGTGCCTTCACGCCATTTGTTCTCTGCCAAGAGCCCGGACTCAGGGCCGTAAATTACTTTGATTAAAGAAATGCCAGGCTAGAAGCACCCAAATGAGACCAACATCAAAGCAGGAAACTAAAGATCCCCTCTTGTTTACATTTGAAAACAACATGCCGACTGCAATAAAGCACGGGCTAGATACAGGAATCAAGTGAAACCCTGCTGAAAAAGTTACCTTTACAAAGTTTGGCTCACAGAGTCCAGTTCGTGGTGGAGAAGGCTGAGAAGAGTGGGGAGAGCATCGCGGAAGGTCATTGCTGAAGTGCGAAAAGAAGGCCAGTTGTTGCTGTAGCATGAAGATTCTGTCAGGCAACACAAGCAGTTGTTCCTGGAGCTTTGCATTGGTGGTCACCTTGGCCGTCACTGCTATAGCAGGAAGTCCAAATCTCGCATACCTGGTAGTGCTTGCGGTCGCTGTAGCATGAAAAGTCAAGTTTGCAGGAGAAATGCATTGGCGGCCATAGTGGGCAGCAAGTTCTTGGTGCACACTGGTCCGTTTGCAAACCCAAAGAACCCGAATCTTTAGGATTTCTTGCTTTCTTCACAGCAGGTCAACTAATGCCAGCCAAGTGTTCAGGACCTGAGGAGGCACCTCTTGGGGATCAGGAACTCACTCCAGTAGAGGCCAGCAGGGCTCAAGCAGGTCCAGTTGCAAGTCCAAGCAGGTCAAGTGCATCAGATCAGCTGGGCAGTTGCAGGTAGGTCTCTGGAGCTTGATGTGTCCTGCAGCTCAGAAGAGAAGGTCAGCCACCTGACCATTGGAGTCAATCTGGTAGTCCTGGGATCCTGCAGTCCTCTGAGGTTCAAGGCAGTCCTACTGGGGGTCCTCCACAGGTCCTGGAGTGAACTGAAGTGTGGGTCTAATGGTCCTATGTGTATACCCGGTGTCAACTTTGACGTGAAAGAGTCTATTTATTTATTTATTTAATAGTTTTGTAGAGCGCGTAGTAACTCAGAGAGCATCCCAGCGCTAAACCTGAATCTCCAAAGGTTTCTGCCGTCTGACGGGATTATATTTGTGGGAAAAGAAGAGTCTTTAGAGTTTTTCTGAACTGGAGGTAGTTCAGTTCTGTCCTGAGTCTCCGAGGTAGGCGGTTCCAGTGTTTGGCCGTGTGGACCGAAAAACGACGGCCACCGGTCCTGGCCTTTTTGACTCTGGGAACCGAGATCAGATTTTCTCCACTAGAACGGAGGTCTCTCTCTGCTTTGTAGGGAATTAGGAGTTCTTTCAGAAGGGGAGGGCCATTATTGTTGAGGGTTTTATGGGCCAGGCAGAGGGCCTTGAAGACCACCCTTTCCCTGACTGGGAGCCAGTGGAGAGACTTGAGCGCTGGCCTAGCAGAGGATCTTGCTGGTGTGCCCGTAAGTAGGCGGGCGGCGGCGTTTTGGACTTTCTGCAGGGTGTTAAGGGTGGTTTCGGGGGCTCCCAAGTAGATGGCGTTACAGTAGTCCAATCTTGCCAGAATTAGACCCTGGATGAGGAGCCTCCTTGCGGTTTCGGGGAGCAAGGGAAAGATCTTCCTGCAGGCTCTGAGTAGGCCAAAGCATGTCCCTGCCGTCCTTTTTGCCTGAGTTTTAAAGCTCATGTCCTTCTTGATCCATACACCTAGGCTTTTAACCTCGTCCTTGGGTGCGGGAGGATTACCTAGGCAGCTAGGCCAAAGGTGAGGTGGCAGAGAGGGCCCCTTGTGGCCCATCAACAGTATCTCTGTCTTGGACCCGTTCAATTTCAATGATGAAAGATTCATCCATCGGTGGACTTCGGAGAGGCAGCCGTGAAGGTCTGAGGGGGCTTGGTGGGGGTGTGAAAGGGTTACGACCAACTGAGTGTCGTCGGCGTAGTTGATAACTGATACGCCGAATGAACTGACCCTCTTCTCCAGTGGGGCCATGTAAACGTTGAATAACGTAGGGCTCAAAGAAGAGCCCTGCGGTACTCCACATCGGAGGGAGATGAAGGGTGAGTGGCTATCATTTTCCCGTACCTGGAAGGAACGTCCTGATAGAAAGGATTTTATCCACTTCAAAGCCATACCTTTCAGTCCAACTTCTCCCAGTCGGTGGATTAGGGTGGGGTGGTCTACCGTGTCGAAGGCCGCACTGAGGTCCAGGAGGATCACTGCCACTGATCCTCCCGTGTCCAGAATGCTTCTGGCCTTCTCCACTGCTGCCAGGAGGGCGATGTCCGTGCCCTGACCTGGGCGAAACCCTGTCTGGGAGGTCCCTAATAGGTTATTGCTCTCTAGGTAGAGTGATAATTGCTTGTTGACCAGCTTCTCCGCGATTTTGCTGTTTCCTGGGAGAAGGGAGATGGGTCTGTAGTTAGAGAGGTCCTGTGAGTCTAGGGAGGGTTTTTTTAAAAGGCCTTTAACTGCTGCTGCTTTCCAGCTGAGAGGGACTATGCCCTCCGAGAGGGAGGAGTTGATTAGGGCCGTGAGGGGGGGGATGATGGTACTTGATACCTTTTTCAGGAAGCGGAGGGGTGCAGGGTCGAGGGGGGAACCACTTTTAATTGAAGCCAAGGTTGCCCCTACCTCTTCCGTTGTTACAGGGCCAAAGACGTCCAGGGAGGGTTGAGGGCTAGCCGATGGCAGGGGGAGATTTGAGATGGTGATAGTAAGATCCTGGTCCAAATGGGCCGGTTCGGGGGAGGGTATAGCAAGGAGAATTTTTTGAATCTTCTCGTCAAAGAAGGTGGCCAAGTTGTTGCATTTGGCTTCAGCTTCTTTGGGGTCGAGAGATTTAAGTGGGGGATCGGGGGCGTGAATGAGTTCTTTAAGAACAGAGTAAGTTTCTTGAGCCGAGCTGGCCGCGTTTCTGATTCTGTTCTCGTAAAAGCAGATTTTTGTGCTACGGAGCTCTTTTTTGTAAGATTTTACAAGACATTCCCCCATATGTGAGTCAAGAATTTCCTTATTCCCCTGCCCAGGCTCGAAGGCATCTAGGGTGACAATGGACTGGTGTCAAGTTCTTTGTGTGGGTGCTGAGGCAGCACCTTTCAAATGTAAGTGGGGCAGGGAACAGCTCTATTCTCTCCATCCTGGATTGATGGCCCATGCTGCGAATATATAGTCCCCCTTTGTCTCACTGTCCTAGAGGAATGCACAAAAGGCGACTGCCAACTACACCCAGTCATGCATCCTAGGACACAGGCAGCAGGCACGAATGCCCATATTTATGGGAAGATAATGCAACACGCTGCAGCAAGTCACCTTCTGTGTTGCATTACAGGGAAAGAGCAGGAATGCACCATATTTAAAAGAACACAGTGCATTCCTGCCTTTGTCCCTGGGCTGATGCAGTTTACACTCTCTAGCGCCAACACAGGCACCTTTGCACCTTGGGGCAAGCATGCCTGTGTTGCATGCAGGATTGTTTTTGTGCTGGAAGGGGCACCTTCCTGGACAAAAATAATCCTGAGAGGCATATTCCTCTTTCTATTTATGCGGCAAAATGCAGCACACAAAGAAAGAGGAAGTAACAAGGAGAAATAAATATATTTCTCCTCATTGCCCCTCCCCTGGGAAGGAGTAGCATATTGGCGCACTCCCAGGTTTACCATTTCTGGTAAATATGGAAATGTGTCAAAATCCATGAGAACACCCTGCAACGTCCATGGAACGCTTTCCCAGGGCAGAGTAATGCAACACTGTGACTTGTGCTAGGTTGCGTTACTCTAGATTTATGAAGCCACTCAGGGCCATGCAAAGTGGCCGTGCACAGCATTATGAATCTCAGTTATGAGTTGCATCGTGCATGCACCGCATTTTGTGGTGCAAATGCGAAGCAACTGGCCTCACAAATGCTTAGGGCAAGAAAATTACAACTTTCTAAAAGTGGCATTTTTAGAATTGTGACTTAAAATCCGACTTTACCATTAAAGATTTTAAATAAAATATTTGAGTGTAAACATGCCATTCCTACCTGCTCCTAATCACATGCTATCACTTATTAAGTGTAATTAAGTAACCCAATGTTACCTATGGGAGGGGTAGGCTTTGCAATAGTGAAAAACAGATGTAAGAGTTTTTCACTATCAGGACAGGTAAAACTTAAAAGTAAATGTCTAACTTTTTAAATACTCTGCACTCTGCCCTAAGGGCTGTATGGGGCCTAACTTAGGGGCGACTTAAATGCATTAAAAAGGAAGGTTTAGGTCCGACAAACAGGTTAATTTGCCAAGGCGAATTGGCAGTTTAAAAATGCACACAGGCTGGACTGTCAGGTCTCAGACATGTTTTGAATAGCTACTTAAGTGACTGGCACAATATGTGCTGCAGGCCCACTAGTAACATTTAATGTACAGGCCCAGGCTACATGTAGTACCACTCTATGGGGGACCTGTAACTGAATCTCATGAGCCAATTGAGTGCAAGGCAATTTTCACAATGCTTAAGGCAGAGAGCACAAGCACTTTAGCACTGCTTAGCTGTGGTAAAGTGCATAGAATCCTAAAGCCAACCAAAACAAATTTCAGCAAACAGAAAGGGAGAAAGCAAAAGGTTTGGGGAAGACCACCCTAAGGCTGACAGGTCTAACAGTGGCTATAAAGGAAGTAGTAACGACCTGCTGGCAGTAGTGGTCCTATCTCAGGGTCAGTATACCTTTTGAAGATAATTGCAGTGCTCTATAAATAGTATAACATAATATAACACAACATAACACATACCTTTTCCATTTAGTGTATTCTTCTATAATAGCTTTCGGCTAGAATTACAGCTGCTACTAGTTTGACCACAAAATATGTAGGGGCATATTCTCAAGGACCTATCGCTGAGTTATCGGCACTTTAGCGCAGCCAAAGTCGCAATAAATGTATCGCCCAATTCACAAGCTGGTGCAAACAGCCGATAACACAAGTTCACCAGCGATAGCAGCCGCAAAAAACATCGCCACAGATGACCCCGGCAACTATCGCTAATGAGATGCAGAGTAGGCGTTCCCGAGCAAAAAGTAGCGACAGCACCACACCTCAACATTCTCAACAACCAGCCACATTGGCGATAAGATCCCAAAACAGGTGATGAGGCGCGTTAGCAGCAGGAAATTAACACCTGCTCTGACCTGATGCAAAGCCGGACAACAACCTGCAGCATAAAGGAGCTCAGCCCAGAGCCACACCTGAAGAACAACAGATGCCATGGAGCTACTCATCGTGCAGCTCGGAGCCCCAACAGGGCCACAACACCCACCGCCACCACCCCCCAGGACCGCCACCCCCCCGGACCCTTGCAGACCACCACAAATGCAGCACAGACAAAGACAGCGGACCTTCAGGAAACGCACCAGCCTCACAGACTTAACACGAGAGAATGTCATTGCCCACTACAGACTCAAAAGGATAACCATCCTCCGCATCCTGAACATCATCGTCCACAAGCTGACAGTACCAACACAGCGGACAACAACATCCCTCCGCAGAAAAAGCTGCTGGCTGTGCTGCACCTGTTGGCCTCTGGGACATTCCAACCAACAACCGCTAGAGTCTGAGGAGTCTCACAGCCAGCCCTATCCAAGTTCCTTAAACCTGTCCTGGATGCCATCAGCTTGGTACCCCAGTACCTATCTTTCCCACACACTGCGCAGGAACAGCTGGAGACCAAGCAAGGCTTCTACGCCATAGCTGGATTCCCGCACATGTTGGGGGCAATTGACTTCACACATGTCCTACTTGTGCCCCCTGCCGACACTGCACACAATTACCGCAACAGAAAGCAAACGCATTCCATCAATGTGCAGGCAATAGTGGACCACCGGGGACTCTTCACCAATGTCGTCGCCAACTACTCAGGCAGTGTGCATGATTCATACATCTTCCGACAGTCCATCATCAACCCGCGCTTCCAGGATGGCACCTACGGAAATGCAGTGCTCGTTGGTAAGTACCAAATGAACACACCACACACCTCCAATCCACAATCATGCAACTTACAACTCTGGCAATGTACACGTTACAAACCCACATACAACATGCCAAACAACATGCCCACCCACCAGACATGACAGCACAACTCACTGTGGCAACCTGGGCTAGTCATGTACATGAGCCAACAACGTCATGGCACATCAGCCACATACCAGCGGAATGTGGAGGTAGGTGGCAACCAGGCATGTGCGAAGGAGGCAAGTGACCCATGAATGAGAATGCACACATTGCCAAGTGTGGCGTGGATGTGCTGGACAGACTCCAGTATGCAGACCACAGACATATCCATGTCGACATATAATGCTGGTGTTGGCAGTGTTGTGGACAGTGGATGCAACCATGTCACCCCAGCCAGTGGGGAAGATCATGGAAATGTAGCTTGTTACGTCCCCCTGTAAGCGGGTGCGGAGTGGGCCTGCCCGGCGAACGCCAGGCTAGTGTAGGGGTGTGAATAAAAAGCACGTAGCCCTGGGCATGGTTCTCTTTCTGAATGGCCAACGTGTCTGCCAGGGCAGCGCCTCTCATCCCGCCATAGCTCCAAGCCAGAGGCCAACGACCTTGGCAGCCTCCTCAGACCATCGTGGCCTCCGTGATCAAGGCCCGCAGTACTCCTTTCTCGGTGACGCACTCCACCGGCATACACAGCGGACAAGTAGGTTACACATTTGGAACTGAATCTTGATCACACAATGGCAGAGTACATATTTATGGCATCTTTTAAATCCCTATACTTCCTTCATAGTGGTGCCACCAACTCTGTGCATAGCATTCCGACCACACGTGTCTGTGGGCCCTTGCGGACTTCTGCCTTAGGCCTACACACCAGCCAAGCAGGCCTCAGACAAATCCAATCCAGTCCGTCCCAGGCAGGACACGGCATCGTCGCAGGGTGCACACCCGCACAGCTCTGGTGCCTCCACCTCCATCAACCAGGAATCTTCTCCACATGCCATTTCAACGCCGTGTGTTAGAGATCCAGGAGGAGCTGGCTGCACAGCGGTTGCCCCTCGCTGTCCGCTGCCTCCGGCACACACTACAATCGAGTAGGACACACAAATGGAACTGAGTCTTGATTTGTTCATTGCAGAGTTTATATCGGTGTACAGGCCTCATCACAGACTGCATCCCCTTCCAGATCTGGTGCCACTGACTCTGTGCCACGGGAGTCATGGACACTCGCCCGTTGAACTTTGTTGGTGTCTGAGTCTATGGCTTGGGGGTTGTCTTCATCATGTAGCTGATACTGACATGGTGGGAAAAAGGAGACTGTGGTATTCAACTCCTCCATAATGCCTGTTTCTGCTTGCTTCTGCCCTCTGCATCGTGCCCTGTATGGACACATTCCACTGTCCCCCGTAAGACTCCACGACATTCTCCTTGGACATCAACGAGGACCGCTCAGCTCTCATGGCCCTATCTCAGTGCACCGCAAGTCACCGTCCCTTGTTGGTGTGCCCGTGCCGGCCACAGTGCATCAGGGACCACTAACTCTGTGCAGCTCAAGTCATGGACCCTTGCTGTATGTATGTCACAAAGAGGGATCGGTGCCAGAGTGAAGGTGGCCAAACAAATGAATATTTGCGGACGAGATGATTGAGGGTCAGAATATTTTATTTGCACCAAAACAGCGAGAAAATAAATAATTATCAAGATAAACGTCTTTGGACTTCCATGGCAGATTTCCTGGTTGGGATGGTCCCGTCTTCACCAGGGCTTCTCCTGGACTTGGGGTTGGACACCAGGTGCTCCGCTTCACAGGAGTTGGTAACCGGCGTAGGTGGGAAGGAACAAAAAAAAAAAAAAAATAAACAGCACCGGAATGAGTCGCCAGGGAAGTGGGCACTTCCTATCTCAAGGGACTAGCTGTGAGGGAAGAAGTCACCTCTAACCGGCACCAAGTGAGCCCTAATGTGACCTCCCTCCTCCCTCTAAACAGCGCCCTTCCCCCTCCCGTGTCCCGTGAACCCCTGTAGTTTCGCCCGTACCTTGTTGAGTTACCCCCCTCCAGGAGGGTGGCTGGGCGAGACGCAGTCTGGTTGGCCTCCCAGTTTGACGTCTTTGTCTGCAGCAGCAGCCCTCGCCTCGGTGTCCTCTTCTGTAACCGCTCGGCTTGTTTCAGATGATGTTCCGCCTCGGTCTGCTACCGCTGTCCACGCCACAAACTCTGCTCCTGTTCCGGGGAAACCAGCTTCTGCGTCGTGAGAGAAGTTTGTCCCTCTTGTTTTGGCCGCCTGCTCCTCTGATAGGCCGGTTTCCAATGACGTCAAGGGCCACACCCCCTGGGATTCCGCTTGAGGTTTATTCTTAAAGGACTCCAGCCCTCCCTGTACAAAGAGTGAGATGGCGTTTATGAGAGACTTGTCGCTGTCGAAGGGCAACAAAGTCCGCAGTTTGTCATCGGACTCGTGACAATGTACTTTGAACTTCTGATGTCTGATCACTGTTGCAGATGTTGCCAGCACCACCCAACCCCTGAGGAGTGGCTTACACTACCCAACACCCATCCAGGACAGGCGTCACTGGACGCGTGACCCTGGCAATAAAAGGGGCCGGGCGCATGTGCCCGTAGCCAGTTCGAAAAACTATCTCAGTGTGTCCTTGTGGTCATTATGGATGCATGAGGGACCCGGGCTATACCACATAACATTGTGCTGTGTACAGCTTGCACAACCTTGTCACCTCAGGCAGTGGGGTAGACCTGGGACATGTGGCTGTGTCGGATCCCCCTGTGAGCGTAAGTGAGTGGACCGGCGTATGGCAGTAGGGCGTAGGGGTGTGGTCATTCGACACGTGGCTCTGGGCGTGGTTGAGTTTAGGCCTTAACAAAGAGGTAACTGATGCGTGTGTCACTGGTGTTTTGTCTGTGCCACCCGTCACGCAATGTACAATGTTGCTATGTAGCATGCCCACAGATTGCGGCCTCGGCCGAGGGGCACACGAGGGTGCACAAGCCCGCCCGGGCTCCGGGATCATACATGCCAACTGTTGTGTGTGTCGCTATTTCCGCAATATAAGCCAAAGGTCTACCCTCAACCGCATGGCGAGTTCAGCCAGGCATGAACTCTACATTTGTGTCTGCCCTATCCTTTCCATAGGCCTACGCACACGTGGCCACACACCTTCGACGCACAACATCACTGTGTCGTTGTCAGGCTTGTGGACATGCGCAGACAGGCATGGCAATGGTGGGCCGTAGGGGTGCAAGTGATGCAACCACGCTGCGCACACTAGTGTATAGGCTCGGGGGGAGGGAGGAGTAGCAGTGAGGCTACATAATACACATTGATGCCTCTCATTTGCATCAAGCAGTAGATGTCATACAAGAATCACAAAGTCACACATATCACACACCGATGAACCAGTGAACCTGCCAATATATCAAGCAGGACCAACTATTGACTCATGTCTCTCTGTACTGTCGCAGGTGACCAAGGATATGCACTCTGCACTTGGATGATGACACCCCTCCGAGCCCCGAACACACAGGCCCAGAGGTAGTACAATGCGGCCCACAAACGCTTTAGGGGCATTGTGGAATGCACATTTGGCGTGTTGAAGTCCCGTTTCAGGTGCCTGGACGTCACAGGTGAAAGGCTCCTGTACAGCCCAGACATTGTGTGCAAGATGATCGTTGCATGTTGTGTGTTGCACAGTATATCTGTACGCAGCAAGGCACCATGAATACCAATTGCAGAAGCACCGGACGATGATGATGAGGCAGGTGGACCACACCCCACTGCAGCCACAGCAGGAATAGCCCGCAGGGACACGATAATTGCAATTTGTTTCAGATGAGCACCTCACATTGTGACAGTCCTTGGTAATCATGGGACAGTGCAAAATAACCACAGGCACAGCATGTGCAAATAAATGTATTACAAAATGACATTCCCAAAGTGCATGTCACTCATCTGTATAGGCACATCACTCAGACAAGTGTGAGTGCGAAATGTATTGCAAACGATGTTATGATTTGTTCATGGATGGTGGGTGTGTCACCTGTGTGCAGAGAGTTCTGTGTGTTCCAGTTGGTAGGGTATCCCACTCTTCGGTGTTTCACATGTGTTCAAGGTCATTCCCTTTTGGCTGCCATTTGTGACCTACAGGTGACAACAGGGCTCCATTTGGGGTCAGTTATGTGCCACCATGATGCAGGGATGCCCCCTGTGACTCAAGACCCACAACATGGGCAACATGTACGTAAGCGGGAGTCACTGCCCCTACATTCGTCCACGCTGTCATAATTGATTGATCATGGGCATGGCACGTCTGTGTGCAAGAGGGGTTGCTTGTCCCTCTGCAATGTGAAGGGGAGATGCGGTTTCACAGTGTGTTCCATGCATGTGTCTGCATTGGTGCAGTTTACATGCAGACTGCATGTCAATGTACATTGTGACTGAGGAGATGCCTATGTGATGGGGGACAATGATCGTTTGATGTACGTCACGGATGTGGGGTTGTGCTCGCATACTGTCATCTCACCGTTTTTATACTCTGCTTTTATTGTGCATTTTCCTGCATGACGTGTGGGAATTTCAGGCCTATCACTGGTTATCGCTGATTTTTGTATCGCGATTAGCCTCATCGCTACTATTTTCGTGTTCGTGTTTCACGTTTTTGCGGCGTCGCTTTGATTCTAACGCGGTCATTTGACGTGTTATCGTGGGACTATCGCATGGTGCCACCAGAATGAGAATACCACGTTAACACAGAGTTATTTTCCCGCGATAGACTGCGATGAGAAGATCTGCATTAAGCTTATTTTGCGGTAGTTATCACACGTTCTTGAGAATATCCCCCGAAGTCTCTTAGGTAAACTTAAATATAGTAATTTTTATTCAAAGATAGTGAAGAGGCAGCGTGGGCTGACAAGATGGGTGACTAGATGCCTTTTCTGTCTGCTCCCACCATGGAGCTTTATATCCTTTATATTCCTCCACCCAATCATGCTGACGAGGCAATGATTTTGTACTGGTGGCCTCCCCTGATGTTGGTGCTCCTGTTGGGGATCTGTAAATGACTCCTTCTTGCTGCAGAATACGCACTTAGACGGTACTGGGAGCCTACACTGGTCGTGTTAAGAGGCCACGTTGGTGGCAAAGCAGCCTAGTCGTTGAAAGACTGTGAATCGCTGGGCCGGGATCTCGCACAGTATTGCTCACTTTGGCAGAGACTGGTGCAAGGGGAGAGCTCGTCCCAGAGGACCAGTGGACTGATGCACGACCTGTGGTGATCGAGAAAAGTGAGCCAGCAAGTGAGAGAGGTTTTCTGGAGTCCTGCCCTGCACCCGCAGCATCCTACCGGTGAGGAGCCAAGTTCTCTGCCTGCCTCCGAGATCTGTATAAAGGAGGGGGAGCCCCCCAGGACTCCACTGTGGTTTTGGGGTGGCCTGTGAAGAGTGGGCCTGTGAGACTGCGGCAGCCTGGATACAAGCTCTGGGCCTAGACATTATTGTGGAGCCTGAGATTGGCCTGTGTGCGACGGTCTCCTGCTGCAGCGGCCTAGGGGCCGCGTTGTGTGTAAAACTAGCCCTGGGACCAAATAATAAAAGGAATTGCTGCAACACTGAACATTTGAGCGCTGTAGCTCGTGGGGTCAGAATTGGAGCATAGATGCCGAGTCTCTGGGGGCCGACGTGCATTACTGGAGGCCCACTGAACGGATAGACATCACTACGTTGCTAGAGACAGCTTGGGCTGACTTAGGGCCCTGGAAGAAGGGTAACCCTGGGCGTAGTTTGCGAAGTAGCGCTACGCGTAGCTACGCGAAGTGCACTTCGCACTACGCGAGCTACGCGTAGCTTCGCAAACTGCGTAGTGCACTGTGCAAGATGCTGTTCGCACTGATTGCACAGTGCCGGATGCTTGTCCGCACTGTGCAATCAGTGCAAACTGCATCTTGCACAGTGCAAGCGGTCGTTTTCTGCCGCTCAAGTAGATTGCTACTGGAGCGGCAGCTTTCTCAACGCGGACTGGTAGTTTCTCATCGCGAGCGGTCGCAAGCATACGTGACCACTCGCAATGAGAAACCTGACCTCCCTGCGTTGAGAAGCTCGCCGGGAGGTTTATCTTCCAAGCTCGCGATCGGCAACTTGATGCTGCTGATCGCGAACGAGGAAAAAGTCTCGCCGGAATGTCATTTTGCTTGCTCGCGGTCACCAACTTGATGTTGAGGACCGTGAGCAAGCAAAGAATGACCGCTGCACTACGCTACGCGTGTTTGCACTGTGCTACGTGCAAGCCGCGCAGTGCGAAGTAGCGCAAACTTAGCAAACCACGCAAGCGTAGCGTAGTGCTTTGCCCAGGCTTAAAGAAGGGCCAATGGCCCTTGGCTGGGTGGTGATGAGCTTTGGTGGCTTGACCTCCTTTATTGGGCCCAGGGAGAAGGAGAGGAAGGTGAAAAAAGCCAGACAGGAGGGTGAGATGCACGCAGCTTGCATAGAATGGTTGCAGCTGGGTGGGGGCTTTGCGCTACAACAGTACCTGAAAGTATTGGGCAATTGATCCTACATTGGATAAGACTGAATTGATACACCGCTGTAGTTGTGTTTACAGGAGGGCCTTGCGGGGTGTCCACCCCTGGGCCCTGGGACCTCGTTTGGGGGCCTTATGGAAGGTATAAAGTAACTCATGGGGCAGCAGAGGCTGACTGCTACAGGTTGGTACACTAAACGTTCAATAGTCGCAAGCAATTGGTAAAGATAAAGGGGCAAAACATGCGGAAGGCAATAGAATTGACCAATACACTGTGACATTACCCGAGGCGCAGCCAGTGCACCAGGGCAGTTGGCCCCCTGTTGGACATACCACTGCATAACTTATTACGGCGATCCAGGGGTCCCAAGTGGCGCTGGTAGGGAAAATGAATTCCATGGCCATGAAGATCAAGCATCTGCGCCTGCATCTCCGAAAGGTGGAGATCGGACCACAGAGGTGGAGGATGATGTCAACGCTCTCAAATGTTGCTTAAAGCCACGGTGGAAGGCTTAAAATGCAGTGCTACACACATGGATGAAAGCTTGAAAGATGCAGAAGGACAGTCATGTCGTAACAATCTACACCTGGTAGGATTCCCGGAGCATGGAGATCCTCTTGGAGAACTGGATCATGAAAACTTTTCGGCCTTCATGACTCTCGTATTTCTTCACAGTGGAGAGTATTCACAGAGCATTGGCTGGATGTCGCATCCGAGGGCGCCCCCACGGGCCATGATTGCTAGACTTTTTATTTACAGTGACACTATCTTCCAGCATGAGTGTACACACAGTCCCCCTCCCTGTATGAGGGGAAACAAATCTTCTTTTACCCTGATTACACCCAAGGATCCAAGCGTTGCACAATAATTTCGTATCTGTCAAACAGCAATTGAGAGACTGTAACATAATATAGAGCCCGCTCTTCCCTGCCAAACTGTGAGTTTAATATGATGTCTGTGTCCACTTCTACGAGTCCCCGTGAGAGTTCTTGGACTGGCTGGACACTTTGAGACAAGGGGCTGGTACTGGTACCCCTAGGATCGAGGGATAAAAAAGGTAGATTTCCCTGTATAAGGAGTATCGGACCTATATTATGTTAGCATGATGCATCTATACATACACTTCCTGTTTGATATATATGTTTATGCTTGGAGGAAATTCGTTTATTTCCTCCCTGTATATCTATTGCTAAAAGAGTAGGCCGAGAACCATACAGACGCCATCTTCTGAACATATGCTCGAGCACGGGCCGTGATCACGCGTTGATCACGTGCAGTTGTCAGGCCCCAGTTCATCTGAGTTACTGGTAGCAGCTGAAGGTAGGCTGTTTACTCAGCTGTTCTAAGACTCAAGGTCGCATCTGGCTTTGCGGGTGATAAGTGCATTCCTGGAGGCACCGTGCCTACACTCCCAGGCACCAAGACGAAAGGGAGTCACCCCTCCTCACCTCATCAGTAATAGATAGTCAAGCCTTTGTAATGGTCTGATGTGTGCCATATATGGTCCTTTCCTGGAGCTCGAGGGCCAACTGGTGTTTTTCCTTTTACAGTGATTGTATGTGTTGAACCGAAAAGTATATAACCTCATGTTTGAATTTGAGCCAACAGTCTTCTCAGCGCACCTGATGGGTGAGGTTCGGAGAGGCTCCTCTATAGAGTATTTTGTTTAATAAACGGTTGAACCTTCTTCACTGCCAACTGACTGATTATTTGGTAATGGTATTGGGACTATTGGTAGGTATAGTCCTTTAGTTTATTTTTATGGTACATCAGTTGGCGACTCCGCCGGGACTCCGTGACTGGGTCGTCCTCCCCGTAAACGGGTGGTAAGGACAAGGGATAATTCTGGTCAAACGGGTGGGCGGAAAAAGGATCCTTTGAAAATTAGCCATCTTTGGTATGAACTTACTCCACTCTCACGATCAGAGTATCCCCAGCTGCTAGTGACCCTTCACCGGAGTCCTACGGGCGTAACCCAGGAGCTGACCGTGTTGGTCTTCATGAGTTGGCAGTGGAGAACACGCTATTGTCCCTGTGTGCACCAGGTGAGTGGAATTGTTCTGATGTTCTTGGCATGCACTGTTGAGCAGTGCTTTTGAAGCAGTTAACTGTGTAAGTATTTGGTGGTCAGAGTACCACGAAGAATCTTGGGGGTCTGACGGGGCAGCATAGTGGTGGCTGCACGTATAGATGCTCCACGGACCTTTTGTGAATAATAGAGACGCCGATCGGACGCCCGGTGTGGCATGTGTGGTGCGCGCCCGGCCGGACTGCTCTCGGAAAAGCCTGTGGCTGTACCTGGGTATCTATCAACAAAGGCCTAGGGCTTGGGAGGTAGAATGTTATCTTCTTAGCTGTGGATTAAATCCTATTACTTTAGGTATGTGCTACTGCCCACTTTTTTTGAAAAAGGGGTAGTCATCCACTACGCTAGCCACCTTCAATTTTAAAATGAGATTTTTACCTATGGCAATCCCCTAGACAAACCTCAAGGTGCATGAATACACATAGACTACACCGGGTGTTATTTCAAATACAATTAGTAAAAGAAATATGAAAAAATGTGAAAGAGACGAGATGGCACCTCACGTGCGCAACACCAATTGAGCCTGCTGATTGGTACTCATCAGCTCTGCCCACTTTTATAATCATTGGTTGCCATCACGTTCCAAAAAATAATCAAGAAAGTGTCCAAAAATAAACCAAAGCTGTTAAGGTACGTGGTGAAGAAATCACATACCAAAAACAACTGAATAGTGAAAGTAAAAGGTTGAGGAGGATACACCCTCAATAGGTTCAAACTTTATTACTCCTTTGATGTGCACCCAAATCAACAATTAAAAAGGTTGCTTAATATGCATACCATTAAATAGTGCCAACATGTTTCATCGCCCAATCTTTTTTTGGCGATTTCGTCAGGGCTGCTCCAGTCGCTTGGCGACTGCCAAAGGTAAAAGGGAATAAAAACACACACAACTTTCAGCTCATTCCACTACCCCTGTTACATATACAAGTCTCTGCTTTTCATTTGAATATATCCATTACCCTTAGTGAGCCATGGCCTCGCGTACCAGCTCACTCCAATAGGTCTTGCGCGGGCTCCTTAAGTGAGTCCTCGCAGTGATTCCGCACTCAGCTGTAATGTGAATCTACAATGAGAGTATTTTTGATATATTCAAATCCCAATCTTGTATTGGATGTAAAAAACACACACACACTCTTGTGTTCAATGTGAAAGCCAACTAAAAACCATGAACCCCTTATTTGATGGCTCTTTTTAAGGAGACCCAGCTGCCTGTTCGTCCCTGCTACAATTTCACCTTGGAGACAAAATACATGTTCTATATTCCAACTCACTGTATTATCTCCAATGGAACACACCAGCACATACAGAACACCAAGGGACTCTGCTTTTAGCGATGTCTAGGCTGCTTATGAATCCCTGTTGGTCTCATATATCTATATCGATCGGGGTGACAACCCTTACTTCTGTTACCCTCAGTGCAATGTTGGACTCTCTACCACCTTCACCTTCCTATTATTCGTAAATGGAAGATCACTAGTCCAAAACTACATCACGGAGTCCTAACAACACTGGGAGTTCAGCCTCACGTCTATGTCCCCACTCCCTCTCAGTAACACCTCCTTACCACCCAAAGCCTCACGGAGCTCCTTCTCTCCGCCGGTCACTCGTAGGATCCTCCCCACGAGTCCTTTTATACAGAAACCACCTGCTCACTTGCGCGTCAATAATACGCGCCATCTTGGAATGGGGAGGTTCTTTATTTTCGATCTATTTGTAACTAATTACCAAATAAGCGTCTATTCGTAATTTTTTATATCAATGACGCCTGTTTGTGAGAATAATGTGGGAAGAACCTCACGGGTGGAATCATAGGTATCCTGATTATATATATACCCCCACCGTTGTAGAGCATAACTTTGGGCACCATCTTAGGTAGGGTTCTAAGGGAGGTTCTTAATTTTCGATCTAGTTGTAACTGATACGAAACCAAGCGTCTATTCATAATTTATTGTCTCAATGACGCCTGTTTGTTAAAATAATGAAGGACCTCACTGGTGGAGTCTTAGGTATCCTGTTTACATATATACAACCCCTGCGTTGTGGAGCATAGCATTGGGCGCCATCTTAGATAGGGTTAGTATTCATGCTGGAATATACTCAAAATGGTACTATCTCCTTCAAGCGTTCTTATATCGTTGATGTCATTTCAGAAAAATTAGTGTGGGCACAGAAGTGGTTCATAATAGGTTTAGGTTCCTGCAGATTTCTGTCCCAGTCTAATATCACTATGAGCACCATCTTAGTGTGGATATCAAGAAGATGGTGTTTATTTCAAAAGATAGTGTTTATTTTGAGAGGCTCAGGGCTTATAGATACCTAATAATAGTTTACTTTTTCTTTTTCAATGTGGTTCTATCTGTAGTCTATGATGGACACTTATCCTAGCCTATAAGTATAGACTATGTTATAATCTACATATGTCCCCCATAGCCAAGTGGAGATCGTGTTCCTATGTTGCACCGGGTTCATAAATAGAGCTAAATTGGGGGGTTATGTATACGACCCGAAATAACTGCCCACAGGAGGCAAACCTCAAGCCAAAGAAACTCTGTTACAGTTAGAGCCCACAATGTTCTTCAATTGCAGAATGTCCTCAACCACTTTAGAATCTCACTACTGTACCTGGGTAGCCATGGGAACACATCTGAAGCGGTGCTAATGAAGCGGGCTTAGTCAGAATAGTCCCAAGAGTGAACCACGAAGGCTGCAGAATGGTCTGTAGGTCGGTCTGTGGTTATACCTGTCTGACGGTCTCTTGGGAGTCTTTGGACTGCTTGGTTTTGGTATCTATAAACAATGGAAGAGTGTGTCCATCAAGTATGAACAAGTGCTGAAAGATATAACAAAGGTGAATCACTATGTTTTAAAAGAACCCTCACTCACCAACCTAGTTGGTGACATGCTTCATCATTGGGTTCCCACCGGAGAGACCGAATGTCTCCCCGGTGTGCTGCGACGCCTGAAGTACAGCGGAGCTGGGTTTTTTGTGTGTGAATGCAGTGCAAATTGTGATAGTGTAGGTTAAAAAATGTCACAGTTTGAACCAATAAGTAATTTTAATAGTGGTAAACTGGACACAATTAAAAACAATGTGGTGGACGTGAGAACTCTGGTGATAATTGGGCCAGCTACGTCCTAAATATAGTGCAAAGTGATCAAAGTGGTCGACATGTTTCTGCTTCTGGCGTTATTACATGAAGCATTCTTCAGGACCTAGTGTAAGGCCACCACGGCGGTATACGCTCGCTAAGGCGTACCCTGACCTGTGGGGTCTAGAACCGCTAAAGACTTACGGTCAAAATAAGGTAACCCTTCAGGATTTCTGAGAGCTTTAGTTCTGTTGAGGCAAGAGTGAAAAATAAAACAGAACAAACAAACAGTGATTCACAAAATACATATATAGTTTCACAGAGAACAGGCTTAGGCTAATCACACAAAATTTGTGAATGAGTTTCATGCTCACACAGGGTGAAAATTTCCATATTATCAGAACCTTCGGGAGTTCTCACTCGTATCAACCCGTGTCGATAAAGGAAATATCCTGTGGTGCTCGTTAGCGCTAGAACAAATAGAGCCGGAGAATGCTACACCCTGGTAGGTGGTGATTACGGCAAAAATGCCTGAACAATTCGCCATCACGCTCTTAGCCAACACTGCAATCTGGCTGACTTATGGGAGGCGGAAAAACGCTTGGTTTTAAAATGGAGATGTGAGGAATTATCACACTGGTTGGTGAACACCAAGAAAACCGTAAACGGTGCTTACGTGATGTTCAAATCAACTTCACTACATGAGTCCGGGTGGGGGGCGGGACCTATAGTCACACTCTAGACAAGGAGTGAAGGAAGTAAAATGAAATTAAAAACTTACATGGTGGAAGTAAAGGTACGGAATTCAGCACAGCAGAACCTTTACTTACTACGCCAAGGTCACCAGCCCTCTGCAAACCTACTCGGCCCTCCTGCGGACTCGGATGTTAACGTCCGGACCGGAAGAAGTGTACAAATAGTATGCGCCTCCCAAGTGGGAGGCGTAACGTCATCACGCCTGTCACGTGAGACGGTGAATGCGGAGGGAGATGACTAGACTACTGACTTTCAGATGACTAGATCATAACTTACAAGGCTTCCGGGGAAGTCGCCATGCACCAAAAGGTTTATCAATATGAGACCTGATCGGCAAAGTACCACTCGATTATCGATATCACGATGGAACAGATTACCGATAATGGATCATGGGAAAATGAATCTCACTTAGATAGAAGGTACACATAGTGGTAATTATGCGCATTTGTCAGGAAAGATTTTTAGAATCAGGCATGAATTTAAATGCTAAAGACGCGAGATTGTTTAATGATAAATGCCTCTTCCTAATGGGTGTTTGGGACGGACCAGAGGGAAATGTACCCATTGCTAAAGTAAAAGAGCATCTGCAACATACTCATTTATATAACAACGTGGTCATGTCTTGAATAGTAGATGGCATTTAACAAAATGACTGATTTAGTGTTTATCGTTTTAACACTGTGCCCCAAGGGATATTATCGTTAAAACCCGTAGTGTGACTAGACAGGCGATAGATCCAGCGTTGTTCTTTTTCGAACAGGATGTTGGTTGCCCTATTCCCTGGTCTAATTTGTTCAATTATAGTCCAGGTCAAGTCATCAGGGGTGTGTTTAAAGTGTACATAATGTTCTGTCATTTTTGTGATACGTTTCCCACAGCGGATGGTACTTCTGTGCTCAACAACACGTTGTTTGATTTTGCGTGTGGTCATACCAACGTATCTAATCCCACACGGGCATGTCAGTAGATTGATGACGTTGGATGAGTTACAGTTCGTGTGTGCACGTTGACTCCACACTTTACTTTGTTCGAGATTCAAAGTCTTGCTGGCTTTTGTGAGGTGACACACACTGCACTGCCCACATGGGAAATGGCATGTCACTTTGGGGAACACCCAGGATTGTAATACAGAAGGGATGTTGTCAGGTGGTACTGCTCGTGGTCTCGTGTGCACAAGGGCATCTTTGATGCTTCTAGCCTTTCTGAAAGAAAAAAGGTGTTTCTCCCATTTTAAGTTGTTGCTTACAAGGATGCCCCAATGTTTACGAATAGATTTAGTCACAGCATTAGAGGCCGTGCTGTAAGTTGTCACACATGTCAAAGGGATTTCTTCCACTGCTTTTACTGAATCCTCCAGTAAGGCTTCTCTGTGTTGATTTTTAGCCCTCTTATAGCTGCGGTTTAGAATTTTATCTGGATAACCCCTTCGTTTCAATTTTGTAGATAGATTATTGGATTGAATGCGATAGTCTTCCATGCGACTACAATTGCGTCTGATGCGCAAAAATTGACCAAATGGGAGGTTTTCTCTCAGGGGTCGTGGATGGAAGCTAGAGAAGGCTAAGAGGTTGTTTTTCGAAGTCGGTTTATAGTAGGTCTTAGTTAGTAACTTGCCTTCCCATTTGGTGATAGTCAGATCAAGAAATATTATTTCGTTCTGATCATACGTGTTGGTAAATTTCAGACTGGGGTCGCAAGTATTAATCCATTCAAAAAACTTCACAAGTTGGATTTCAGGTCCTTTCCAGATCACCAAGATATCGTCTATATATCTTTTCCAAAAAGATATATAGGACGAGAAAGGATTGTTGGTGGTCAGAATGTACTTCCGCTCGAAATCATGAACGTAAAGGCCTGCCACACTGGGAGCAAAGGTACTCCCCATGGAAGTACCGGTGGATTGGAGAAAGAGGGTCCCTTTGCATTCGAAAAAATTCTTTTCGAGAGCCAGGGTGGCACAGTCAACGACGAACTGTTTAGATGTCTGGAAGTCCCAGGGATTTTCTTCCAAAATCTCACTGATGACCCTGATGGTATCTTCCTGGGGTATGCTGGTATATAGACTTTCTATATCTAAAGATACCAGGAAAAGTCGGATCATCTGTCAAAGTTATGTCTTGTAAAAGAACCAGCAGGCTTTTGGTATCTTTCAAGTAGGTCGGTGTCCCCTGAATCAGAGGTTTTAAGAAAAAGTCGCAGTAGATTGAAAGAGGCTCTAGGAGAGAACCAATGCCTGAGACAATTGGTCGGCCAGGCGGTGGAAACTTATTCTTATGAGTTTTTGGTAACGTATAAAAGTAGGGAATAGTACCCTCACTTTTGGTTAGGAAATCAGCCTCATGTCTGCTTATATGTCCATTGGACTCGGCCTCTTCCACTAGGTTGACAATCATTGTTTTTAGCTCAGGCGATGGATCATTGGTTAACGGGGTGTAACTGATCCTATCCGCGAGAAGACGTCTGCATTCTGTGTCATAGGCTGTGGAGTCTTGAATTACAAGACCTCCACCTTTGTCAGCTGGTTTTATGACAATGGAAGAATTTGACTGGAGGGTTTTTAGTGCCAGGAATTCAGCGGCATTCATGTTCTTGAAAGTGCCGGTGTCTTCGTATGCCTCAATGTCATTGAACACTGCCTGCTCAAAGGCAATAAGTTCTGCCGGGACAGTATGAGGCGGTGGTGTAAAAGTGGATTTAGGCCGTAGTCCTGTATCACTCTCTGGTGAGGAGGGACTAGTAGCTTGTTGTTGTTTGAAGAAATGTTTGAGTTTAAGTTTCCTGAAGAAATCAGCTAGTTTACAATGTAGGCGATCAATTGCGTCAATTTTTGCGCATCAGACGCAATTGTAGTTGCATGGAAGACTATCGCATTCAATCCAATAATCTATCTACAAAATTGAAAAGAAGGGGTTATCCAGATAAAATTCTAAACCGCAGCTATAAGAGGGCTAAAAATCAACACAGAGAAGCTTTACTGGAGGATTCAGTAAAAGCAGTGGAAGAAATCCCTTTGACATGTGTGACAACTTACAGCACGGCCTCTAATGCTGTGACTAAATCTATTCGTAAACATTGGGGCATCCTTGTAAGCAACAACTTAAAATGGGAGAAACCCCTTTTTACTTTCAGAAAGGCTAGAAGCATCAAAGATGCCCTTGTGCACACGAGACCACGAGCAGTACCACCTGACAACATCCCTTCTGTATTACAATCCTGGGGGTTCCCCAAAGTGACAGGCCATTTCCCATGTGGGCAGTGCAGTGTGTGTCACCTCACAAAAGCCAGCAAGACTTTGAATCTCGAACAAAGTAAAGTGTGGAGTCAACGTGCACACACGAACTGTAACTCATCCAACGTCATCTATCTACTGACATGCCCGTGTGGGATTAGATACGTTGGTATGACCACACGCAAAATCAAACAACGTATTGTTGAGCACAGAAGTACCATCCGCTGTGGGAAAAGTATCACAAAAATGACAGAACATTATGTACACTTTAAACACACCCCTGATGACTTGACCTGGACTATAATTGAACAAATTAGACCAGGGAATAGGGCAACCAACATCCTGTTCGAAAAAGAACAACGCTGGATCTATCGCCTGTCTAGTCACACTACGGGTTTTAACGATAATATCCCTTGGGGCACAGTGTTAAAACGATAAACACTAAATCAGTCATTTTGTTAAATGCCATCTACTATTCAAGACATGACCACGTTGTTATATAAATGAGTATGTTGCAGATGCTCTTTTACTTTAGCAATGGGTACATTTCCCTCTGGTCCGTCCCAAACACCCATTAGGAAGTGGCATTTATCATTAAACAATCTCGCGTCTTTAGCATTTAAATTTATACCTGATTCTAAAAATCTTTCCTGACAAATGCGCATAATTACCACTATGTGTACCTTCTATCTAAGTGAGATTCATTTTCCCATGATCCATTATCGGTAATCTGTTCCATCGTGATATCGATAATCGAGTGGTACATTGCCGATCAGGTCTCATATTGATAAACCTTTTGGTGCATGGCGACTTCCCCGGAAGCTGTGTAAGTTATGATCTAGTCATCTGAAAGTCAGTAGTCTAGTCATCTCCCTCCGCATTCACCTTCTCACGTGACAGGCGTGATGACGTTACGCCTCCCACTTGGGAGGCGCATACTATTTGTACACTTCTCCCGGTCCGGACGTTAACATCCGAGTCCGCAGGAGGGCCGAGTAGGTTTGCAGAGGGCTGGTGACCTTGGCGTAGTAAGTAAAGGTTCTGCTGTGCTGAATTCCGTACCTTTACTTCCACCATGTAAGTTTTTAATTTCATTTTACTTCCTTCACTCCTTGTCTAGAGTGTGACTATAGGTCCCGCCCCCCACCCGGACTCATGTAGTGAAGTTGATTTGAACATCACGTAAGCACCGCTTACAGTTTTCTTGGTGTTCACCAACCAGTGTGATAATTCCTCGCATCTCCATTTTAAAACCAAGCGTTTTTCCGCCTCCCATAAGTCAGCCAGATTGCAGTGTTGACTAAGAGCGTGATGGCGAATTGTTCAGGCATTTTTGCCGTAATCACCACCTACCAGGGTGTAGCATTCTCCAGCACTATTTGTTCTAGCGCTAACGAGCACCACAGGATATTTCCTTTATCGACACGGGTTGATACGAGTGAGAACTCCCAAAGGTTCTGATAATATGGAAATTTTCACCCTGTGTGAGCATGAAACTCATTCACAAATTTTGTGTGATTAGCCTAAGCCTGTTCTCTGTGAAACTATATATGTATTTTGTGAATCACTGTTTGTTTGTTCTGTTTTATTTTTCACTCTTGCCTCAACAGAACTAAAGCTCTCAGAAATCCTGAAGGTTTACCTTATTTTGACCGTACGTCTTTAGCGGTTCTAGACCCCACAGGTCAGGGTACGCCTTAGCGAGCGTATACCGCCGTGGTGGCCTTACACTAGGTCCTGAAGAATGCTTCATGTAATAACGCCAGAAGCAGAAACATGTCGACCACTTTGATCACTTTGCACTATATTTAGGACGTAGCTGGCCCAATTATCACCAGAGTTCTCACGTCCACCACATTGTTTTTAATTGTGTCCAGTTTACCACTATTAAAATTACTTATTGGTTCAAACTGTGACATTTTTTAACCTACACTATCACAATTTGCACTGCATTCACACACAAAAAAACCAGCTCCGCTGTACTTCAGGCGTCGCAGCACACCGGGGAGACATTCGGTCTCTCCGGTGGGAACCCAATGATGAAGCATGTCACCAACTAGGTTGGTGAGTGAGGGTTCTTTTAAAACATAGTGATTCACCTTTCTTATATCTTTCAGCACTTGTTCATACTTGATGGACACACTCTTCCATTGTTTATTTATACCAGCCCTGGGGGACTAAGAGTGGCTCCAAATAATTCCCTCCCTCTCTTGTTGTTAATTTATATTTGGTTTTGGTATCTGTCAGTCTTGGAATCTGAATTTGATTAATTCTCCACGAACAGGAGTCAACGGGCTCTGTTCTTTGTTTGAAAAGACGTCATTTTTTAATATCTTTGTATGTATATATATATTATTCTCTTGCGTATGTTTGAATGAGTGTGAGGTTGTATGTTTTGTGAATGTTTGAACATGGCCATGTTTGGAAGTTCATTTTTATGATCGAATGAGGAATGCGTGACGACAATAACCATGCCGTGTTTTAGCAAATTGAGTTGTTTTGGATGTTGTTGCCGCCCTAATGATACGCGTTTGGCTGAAAGTCAACCTGCCCCGCCTGAGGGCAGTCCAAGTTATGATAAGTATGTAAAGCATGGTATTACACCTCTCTTGTTTAATACACTATGGCATAAATATACTAAAGATAATGTGGAATTACAATGGCCCTTAACCGGGTCTTTTGATGAAAAAAAGAAAAATTTTCTGCAGGATCGATTATTTTCTAAACGTAGTCGACAGTAAATGTTTGACTCCCTAAGCTTGTGGCAGAAGGAAGCAAAGCGTAGACGTATGCGGGAGGAGAAAGTATGTAGGCGGAAAGGAAATCAGACGATTACGCAGAAAGCTATAGCTTATGATAAAGCACAAACTGAACAAGGGATTTATTGTGCAGACAGACAATTTAGATTGCAAGTGGATAAGAGCTATGTGGCTAGGACTGAAGCGGAAGATGAGATAGAGGATTTATTGGATACTCGTCCACCTTCACCTTATGCTCCGCAGCGTATATATCCCGTTGTTCCCCCGACTCTAGTACAGGCCCCTTCAGCTTCCACCCCTGTTGTTTCCTCTTCCCTTGCCTCTCCGGGAACGTCCTCTGTTTTGTCTCCCTCAGTGTCTGAGACGGCTACTTTATTGCCTGTTACACTGCCGTCTTCCGTTATGTCCACAGCTGTTTTGTCTCCCCCCACCCCTGTGTGGGCTTCCCTTTCTGCGAGCACAACCCCATCTCCAGCTGTTTGGACTCCATTTCGTGCTTCGGGGGATTTTGACGTACAGAAGTTGTTTACCCGTTCGGCTGTAGGACAGAATGAGAAACAGATGATTGAGAATCAGTCATCCCAGTGGATGCGACAGCCTATTTACACTATAACTGATATATGGAACACGCTTCGAGACTATGAGCCTGTTATGCAGCAACATACCATGAAACACATGGCTGCACGTATTATTACTCTCTGGGAACAGTGTTTTCCAGGAGGGATGGCCCCCCAAGTGATGTATGACATCAGGGACAGGGCTCATAAGTCTGAACTTAGCCCAGAGGAAGTGTATAGAAATGTGGAGGTTTTATTAAATTATCGAGAACGGATGGATCAAAAGTGTCCCTCGTGGGACACTCAGCACCCTATGCGAGAAGTTCATCCTATCTTTCATCCCGAAATATTTAACTAAAGAATGACCAGGGCATGGTGACTAGACCTCGTGTAGAGGCCCGAGTGCAGGAGCAATGGGTTTACACCCCCTGGAAGAGGAGTGAAGTCCTCTCGCTAAAATCACAATTACCCGACCCCCGTAAGAAACCCACGACTTATTATAAAGAACTCACCGAAGCGGCCTCTTTGGCCGTCATGACCTTAGCTGACATGGAGCTATGTTTTTGCATTGTAAGTTCCCGTTGACGTATGGCGTCAGGTGCAAGATCAGGACCACGCTCAAGAATTAGGCGGAACATGGGAGCATATAAAAGATTGGGATAAGGATCGTAAGCCTAGAGATAAGCCGAAACTTGAATTATTGGCATTACCTGGCATGCATTCCTTAATTCCGCCTCGTAAGGTGGATTGGGACAAATTGACCGCATGTAAACAGAAGAAAGATGAAAGTGTTTCTGATTTTTTCACTAGATTTGAGGGCGTATTCATTGATTTTAGTGGACAGGATTTATCGTTGGAAGGCGGTATACAATTATTTGTTAATCGTTTTGTGACCAATTTGGTACCAGAAGTCTTTGCACGGCTACAAGCCGCTGAAAGTACCTGGACCACTTCCACGCCCTCGGTAATATTGAGTATGGCCCAATATTACGAACATAGAGAAAATGAGAGTAAGGATAAGATGGAAAAGAGAACGAAGGATCTCAAAACCCGGGTGTTGTTGCAACAAGTTGTTCAAGGACGAGGCAGAGAGAGAGGCGGTAGAGGGTTCATCCCGAGAGGGGCAGGAACTGGACGAGGCAGAGGGCCGGCTGTCGTTTTGGGAATAAATCAGTGTGCTTATTGTAAGGAGGAAGGGCATTGGCAATTACAGTGTCCGTTGTTGCTGGCGCAGAATGGGACTATGAGAAGTAGAGGAAGAGGTTGGGGAAGTGTGGATTGCAGTGATATGCGACGAAAAGAGGCGACGCAAGTTGGACAAGAAAATAATTATTTTGATAATCCAAGAGGTAGGCAGTATTATCATGAGGAGTGTGCAATGGACGCGACCGAAGGATATGCTTATACATAGGATAGCCATGGACAGAGTGAGGGCCAGGTGTCAGTACCCGTTGATCAGCAAGGACCTTATGTAGAGGCGCATTTGATGGGGACATCTGAAAAGTTTTTAGTTGATACGGGTGCAATGAATAGTTCTATTTCTTGTTCCTTGGTCCCAGGGGCTGCTTTGTCCGGGCACAATAATGTTTTGGTAGGATTCTCTGGAATTCCGGTGGTGAGCTCCATCTCCAAACCCATTCCTTTTACAATTGGTCCTGTTACGATAGACTCCCCGTTTCTTTTGACTTCCCATTGTGGCGAAAATTTGTTGGGCTTGGATTTGTTGAAGAAATTACATGCTAAGATTCATTGTTCACCTGATGGTGTTTACTTCTCTATTAATTCCCTTGGGAAGCATACTTTGCAGTGTTTCACTAAAAATTAACCCCTCCCTCCTGAGTTTGCTGCTATTCCAGCAACATTGTGGGCCACTGGTGACACAGATGTAGGATTATTAAAGATTCCGCCCGTTTCTATTACTTTGAAGCAAAATGCTCGGCTTCCTCCTATACCTCAGTACAAAATTTCTCCGGCTGGCGAGTAGGCTTTGCTCTCCATCATACAAGATTTGGTAAAAAGGGGTGTGGTGGAAGAGACAGCTGCTAATGTGTGCAACAGCCCCATTTTGCCTATCTTAAAGAAAGCCCCCGTTGGAAGCGATCCTAACTATGCTGATACTTATCGTTTTGTGATTGATTTGCGTGAAATTAATAAAATAGTGGTACCCCAATACCCTGTGGTTTCAGACATCACTACTATTCTCACTATGATTCCTCCTACTGCTAAATATTTCTCTGTGATTGATTTAAAAAATGCTTTCTTTAGCATTCCGATTCATCCTGATAGCCGCCATATTTTTGGCTTCTCCTTATCTGGTCGCAGCTTCTGGTTCTGCCGCGCTCCCCAGGGGTACACAGAGAGTCCTAGTATTTATAGTCAAGCTTTGAAAACATCGTTGGATGATTTGGTCTTGCCCCCTGGTAATGCGCTTTTGCAATACGTAGCTGATTTGTTAGTGGCCTCTGATACCGAGGAAGGTTGTAAAAAGGCCACTGTACAATTATTGTCTCATTTGGCTACTAATGGCAATAAAGTATCCCTTTCTAAATTTCAATATTGTCGACAGGAGGTGACCTATCTCGGTCATCTACTGTCGAAGGAGGGGAGGAGACTAACCCCTGAGCGTGTGACTACCAATTTTAATATGTCTGTACCTCGTACTCAGCGTGATGTTCGTGCATTTCTCAGCATGACTTCTTACTGTCGCCAATGGATCCCTAATTTCTCCCTTCTTACTAAACCTCTTTTGTACTTAACCACTAAAGATGTGCATGAACCTTTACCCTGGACTGATGCTTGTCAAGATGCTTTTGACTCTTTGAAATCTGCGCTTTGTTCTGCACCTGTTCTTGGTACTCCTGACTACCGGAAACATTTTGTGCTTTACGTACACGAGGTGGACGGTTGCTCGCTTTCTGTGTTAACACAAGGATTTGGTGGTAAGCAGAGACCATGTGCCTATTTCTCAGCGGTGTTGGATAACGTCGCCAGAGCACTCCCTAGCTGTTTAAGAGCCACTGCTGCGGTTGCGGTGGCTATTCGACAGTCGGAAGGGCTCGTTCTGAACACTGACCTCACAGTGATGGTACCGCACACTGTGGATACTATTGAACAAAACAAAGACCCAGCACCTTACGAGAGCGCGTCTTACCGGATACGAATTGACTTTGTTTGCTCCACACATTACAATTAAACGATGCGCCACTCTGAACCCTGCTACGTTACTACCCCTCCCTTCGAATGAAAAGAACAATGATGTTCATGATTGTATATTTCGGACTGAGGAAGAAACAAAGGGATGGGTAGATCTGTGACACTCCTCTATCTGACCCTCAAGGGGAGTTGTACGTTGATGGCTCTTGTTTCAAGTTACCAGATGGCACGACAACTGCTGCATATGCGATAACTACTCTTCACACTGTAGTTGAGGCTTCTCGAGTACCCTATTAGTCAGCACAGGCGGCTGAATTAGTGGCATTGTTTCGGGCCTGTGAGTTAAGTAAAGGACTGAGAGTAAATATTTACACCGACAGCCAGTACGCCTTTGGCGTGGCTCATAGTTTTGGCCGACTTTGGGCAGAAAGAGGTTTTCTTACTTCTCATGGTCAGCGAATACAGCATGGTCCTTTGATTTTGCGATTACTGACAGCATTGACGTTACTAGAAATAGTGGCTGTAGTCAAATGTAGTGCACACAAGGCAGTGGTTGATGCAGTGGGGGAGGGTAATGCCTTTGCCGATCAAGTGGCTAAGGAAACTGCGAAATCCAAATTAATCTCAATGTTTGTGACTAGCTCTGCTAGGTGGGTGGCTGAAATAGAGATGTTTGATAATACCATGGAGAGTGTCCGAGAAATACAGAAAGAAGCTACCCCTATTGAATTGGCTCACTGGAAAGAGTGATTTGGGAGATTAGATGCAGATGGTTGTTGGATTGATCTGACAGAAAAGCAGCGGTGGCTGTTGCCTAATGCATTAGTGAATGCGGTGGTGACAATGGCACATGGTTCAGCTCATATTGGGGTGAAAGGTATTTGTGCATTATTAGATCCTGTATGGTACAATCCCAATATTTCTACGACCGCTGCTCATTTGGTACAATATTGCATGGTTTGCTTACGACATAATCCAGGGGGCAGGGAGCCTGTTCTGAGTGGAAACTTTGCACCACCATCTTTGCCTTTTGAGGTGCTTCAAATGGATTATATCCAGCTGGAGCGCGTTAACAATTTGAAGTATGTCCTGGTCGTGGTATGCGCTTTCAGTAAATGGGTAGAAGCCTACCCGACAAAAGAAAACACTGCTTTGGCAACGGCAAAGGCGTTGGTAAAGGAGTATTTCCCTCGCTACGGATTGCCTCGTGTGATTGGAGTGACAACGGAAGACATTTTAATGCAGAACTCATCACACGTGTAATGGACTACAGATTAAACAGAAATTCCATGGGGCTCGACACCCCCAGTCCGCTGGGTTGGTCGAGAAGTATAACGGGATATTAAAACTCAAATTAGCTAAAATTCAAGAAAGTACTGGATTAAGGTGGCCAGATGCTCCGCCGCTAGCAGCATCTGGCATTAATGTCAATACGAGTTACCCCACATTCTCGTTCTGGTTTGTCTCCGTATGAGGTCATTTTTGGGCGCCCTGCTAATGTTTGGGGCGTCCCGAGACCCAGAACGTTTCGTGATATAGAGTATCCTATGCTGACAGACTATTTGTATGCTATGACTTAAGATCTTCGTTCTATTCATCAACAGGTCTCAGCAGTTTTGCAGCCCCTGCCGGAGGGTCCCGGACATCGCTTCGAACCAGGACAGTGGGTTCTGGTCCGTAACTATTAGCGAAAATCTAGTTTGGATCCTCGTTGGTATGAACCTTTTCAAGTCTTGTTGGCCACGCGGACGGCGGTAAAAGTGAACGGCAAGCGACACTGGATTCATATGTCACATCTGAAAAAACTACCCCTCCCGCTTCCATATGATCAGCGAATCCAAGATGGGGTTCTAAATCAGGAAGGTGAGCGAGTTCCTCGATTCATCCCTTTTTCTGACGCCCAGGTAATTGGAGAAGGGCAAGGAGAAGGTGGATCGGGCTCGGAAGGGGCTCTGTCATCAGCACAATTGATCGCCCCAGATTCAGAGGCTCGCAATACCCCTGTTTCATCTGATTCGTCATCCTCTGTTTTGTTCTCTGATCAAGAAGTGCCTGGCCATACTCGATACTACCTGCGGCCCAGAAAACAGCATGGTACACCAGGTGAACATGGTAGGAGATAGGGTGAGACTTGAGTGATATGGTACAGACCTGTGCTATGAATGTCTGTTAGATACGCTTCTGGTGTACTGAGCGAAACACTGGACTGAACGTGCTGAGAGCCTTGAACATTTGTTTGCTCTGTTCAGAAAGAAAGACTGAATTTGGTGTTCAAAGGGGCCCAGGTTGTGTTTTCTTCACGGGTTGTGTGAGAACATAGCTCCAACGTGAGAAGTTTGTTTTGGTATTATCTGTGATGAACAATAAGAGCCTGCCTGTGAGGCTATAAACGGACACAGGAAAGAAGTACCCTCTGGCAGGTTGGACTGCATTGCCCTAGTTTATTGTTGGACTTTTAGTTAGCATGTATCCCTTTGCTCGTTTTGTTCCTGAAGAGGAACGTCCTTTTGTACCACGCTATTTTCCTACATATATGCCTGTTTTCTCTAGTTGGACCAATTGTGTTAAAATTGCATTTATAGCTACTATAGCAATATTGCTAATTATATTACTGGGAGTATTCATATATTTAGAATTTCGCCATCCTATGCATACTGTTTTAGGAACAACTACCCCACCTCCGGAACATGTGTTTCATACTTTAGCCCCTCATAAGGAAAGGCATCGTCAGACCTATGTGAAAAACGCATTCATTGAAATGCTTCATCAAACACATAGTGCCACCAATGCTACAAATTGTTGAGTTTGTGGTCTTTTACCATCTGTTATGCACAAGCACAACTTATTTATATCCCTACCTTTGTCTCATCTGGGAAGTTGCGAGGCTTGGTTCAAATTGCTTTCTATGATGTATATGCATTACACTGTGGACGCTCGAAGGTTTTCAGAGAGAGATTATGAAATGATTTTAGCATATATTGAGGTTCATCAAGGATTTAACCCCGATGGGAATAATGGAGAGGGAACCTTAGATCCGAATGCCTGTATGAATATGTATATAACGTACGAAAATACCACTTGGTTGAAAAATGAAATTTTGGACTTTGTTGAATTCAATTTCACTCAATATTATCAACACTTTCAGGACCGTAATGTTACTGAAGATAGGGCTATTCCAGTGCCTGTATTAAACAGTACCTCTACGTTTTGTGTTCAAGGAGCAGGGTACATATCAGTAGGAGAAAGCCGATGTAATTACACTTATCAGTTGCGTACCTTTAGTAGCCCTCCGTTGTTAACCCCTCCTAATGTATATTTTGTCTGTGGAGAAAGTGCCTATACTTGGTGTCCACGAGGTTGGACTGGACGTTGCTACCTGTCCTTCCTGTACCCTCCAGTCTATATTGCCCCTTCTAATTATCATAAGGATCACCGACTAGATAAACGTAGCGTGCTTATTAGGAGGAATAAAAGAGTGATAGGTACCACTGATATAGATCAGACCGATACTCCACTGCAGCATTTCACCGACATTATGAAGGGAGTGTTACCCTTTTGGGGGCCTATAATTACTAGCCAAGAAGTACAACGTTTGTCTAGAGTAGTTGAAGGGGTAATAACACTACTGCAGGAATACTGACCAATATAACAGTAGAGCTACAGGCGACCAGACTCGTTTCGCTTCAAAACCATATGGTTTTGGACGTTATCTTGGCAGATCGAGGAGGAGCATGCAGAGTGATCGGCAGCTCTTGCTGTGTTTATATTCCTGACTCCGCCCCCTCCGTTCATTTGGCTATACAGAAGCTACATCGTTTAGCTTCGGAGATACATGTGGAGACCGGTACGTGGTCTCTCTCTGGTTGGTTCTGGGGTTTGCTGTCTACTTGGGGATGGAAAATTCTGATGGTGCTGGCATGTATAGCCGGTATCATATGCACGTGTTGTGTTTGTGTACAATGTGGACCTGCATGTTGCTCTTATTGCGCGACAAAACTCACTTCCTCTGTGTCTGGTCCATCCCCAACAGCGGTAAAAGCTCAGCTAGTTTAGCAGGAGTTCAAAGACCTAATGCAGATTGATGAGGGAATATTTGAAGATTGAACTGTTTTAGTTAGCTACATCATGCTAAAAGGGCCATTCTGAGGGATAATAAAGGTAGATTTCCCGTATATAAGGAGTATCGGACCTATATTATGTTAGCATGATGCATCTATAAATACACTTACTGTTTGATATATATGTTTTTGCTTGGAGGAAATTCATTTATTTCCTCCCTGTATATCTATTGCTAAAAGAGTAGGCCGAGAACCATACAGACACCATCTTCTGAACATATGCTCGAGCACGGGCCGTGATCACGCGTTGATCACGTGCAGTTGTCAGGTCCCATCTGAGTTACTGGTAGCAGCTGAAGGTAGGCTGTTTACTCGACTGTTCTAAGACTCAAGGTCGCATCTGGCTTTGGGGGTGATAAGTGCATTCCTGGAGGCGCCGTGCCAACACTCCCAGGCACCAAGACGAAAGGGAGACACCCCTCCTGACCTCATCAGTAATAGATTGTCAAACCTTTGTACTGGTCTGATGTGTGCCATATATGGTCCTTTCCTGGAGCTCGAGGGCCAACTGGTGTTTTTCCTTTTACAGTGATTGTATGTGTTGAACCGAAAAGTATATAACCCCATGTTTGAATATGAGCCAACGGTCTTCTCGGCACACCTGATGGGTGAGGTTCGGAGAGGCTCCTCTATAGAGTATTTTGTTTAATAAACGGTTAAACCTTCTTCACTGCCAACTGACTGATTATTTGGTAATGGTATTGGGACTATTGGTAGGTATAGTCCTTTAGTTTATTTTTATGGTACATCAGGAGACGGGACTCTCGAAAGGGTGAGGTGCGGCACTTGGCCAGCAACAGGAGGACAACACTCTAGACTGTGTTGGACAGGAACCCCCAGCTGCAAATCACATTCTAGTTTGTCCAGACGGCACCCTGGAGTCGGAGGTGCCGAGATCCTTGAATCGGAGCACCTTTACACAGATTAGACTCGTACCTGATACCCTAAGTGACAGTGCTGGAAAGGTCCGACCAATGTCACTGTCAACTGACATGGTGCTGCTAAGGAAGGGGATTTTGGGTTCCATTGTTTTGTTTTGTTTTGTTTAGGGTTATGATGATATGGCCGGGGTTGGTGGGCTTGGGAGCCCCCTGAGGTGGCTTTTGGCTGATGTATTCTCAGCACCTGAAAAGGCTGAACTGTAGAGGACTTGTCCTGGAAAGCTGTCGATAAGTATATAGCCTGTACAATTAACATTCTGAATGGTTGTTTTTTTCATGCTACCAACTTGCAGCTCTATGATAATTTTAGCAATGCTCCCTGATGGACAATGTGACATATGGGTGAGCTGCACTCGCTATAGTATACAATAATTGCATATAGGACACTACATTTCATTGCTCTGCGGCGCGAGGCAAATGGGGGCCCGTCATCTTGTGGTCAGCTGAGTGCCTGTTTGGGGCCCACAGATCGGGAGTGACACTGCCTCTCGGCCTGTACTACACATAATATCTGCTATGGTTGTATATTGGGTGGGGTTGGTGGGGAGTAGTGGGGCGGTGATCGTTGATGTAAGTTGCGCTGGAGGGAGTTCTGAATATTCTGTCTGTTGGAGAGGGGTGGGGGTGACTGGTTGGGGATTTGTTATTTGTTGCTGTACTTGTGAATGTTTATTTGTGGGATAGTGTCATTGATGCTCATGAATCTTTAGCTTTGCCTCAGGTGTCGAGACAGCCCAGTGGGAGGGCCTCATGGACTCGGACAAGGAGACATGTCAGGTAAGGGACATGACTACAAGTTCCTTGCATGGAACGTCAGAGGTCTGAATAGACCCGATAAATGTCAGCAAATGTTTGCCTCCTTTAAGTGCTACAGGATATCAACCACTTTTTTACAGGAGCCCACTCATGGGGCGATTGTGTGGCCGCACTCTGTCGGAGATGAAGAGGGCAGGTATACGCAACTTCTTATTCTGGATTTTCTCAGGGGACCCTTATCTGGGTAGCCCTTTGTGTCCCTTTCTAAAAACTGCAGGTGTGGGCTTACCCGGACGGGAGATATGTCATCCTCCATGGTACACTGAACGCACATGACTTCTGCTGATCAGTGTTTATGCTCCCAGTGTAGATGATGGTACTTTTTTTGGAGACATGTTGGCTGCAGTTCAGGGGTTTCTGCCCGCAGGGATAATTATAGCTGGGAACTGTAACTGTGTGTTAGGCGGTGCCATGATTTGGCACTAAGCCCAATATGATGGAAGCCCTGAGACAATTGATGAGAAGCATAGGGTTGATGGATATATGGAGGGCTCAACACCAATGGATACATACATACTCCTGCAAACTCCGGCGGCGAATCTACACAGTAGATTAGACTACTTCCTTACCCAGGTGGACACCACACGGAGAATGACGGACACGAGATACTTGCCCAGATATATATCAGACCACTCACCCTTATTTCTCACTTACTCTCTGGTCCGAGGGGTGGCGAGGGTTCCGTTGTGGCACATGTGGACCGATTCCCTCACTGACCCGGTTTACAGGAGTGTTAGTAGATGCCCTGATGGATTACTTACCCGTAATTGAAAGAGTACTCAACACAGGGCACTGAGTGGGATGTCATGAAGGTGGTGCTCCGTGGTGTGGGCATGGCAACCACTACAGGTATTCGACAAATATTAGAGCGAGACCTGAACCTACAGGAGGATAAGCTGTATACACTGGAGAGGGTGCTACTACATGATACAATGGTGCATCTGGCATGGGGGATGTCAAACAACAAGTTCTGCCCTTCTGGGAGCACCTAGAAAAGTATGTGCGACTATGTTATAGGCGACACCTGCATATGGAAGGGGATCGGGCTGGCAGGTTATTGGCCAGGGTGGTCAGGCAGTAACATCACATGGCACCTATTCTATTGATCTGTGATTCAATGGGATGAGAGGTTTGTATGCAATGGGTCCTTAATGAGACATTGATGGACCACCTCAAAAAGTGTGCAAGACGTGGCAGCCTACCTCGATTCGCTGACACTGTAGCAATTGGAGGAACCTGACTGGGAGGAGCTAGAAGGGCTGTTAACCAAGCAGGAGAACTTGCAAGACATAGAATCACTTAAGAATTGCTAAGGCCCTAGGTAGGGACGGCCTACCCACTGAACTCTATAAGGTTTTCCCAGTAAGAATGGCTGATAAGTTATTACTGATGTACCAGGAAGCCCTAGAGAGGGGTGTGCTCCCTATGTCCATGCGAGAACCGCTGGTGATGTTATTCCCCAAACCTGGGAAAGACCCTCTGGGTGCGGCCTCTTACTGGACTCTGTGACTCTTAAATGTAGATCAAAAGAAGCTCCGCCAAATTCTAGCCAAACGTTTATGCCATCACCTCCCGAAACAGGTCCATTCTGACAAATCAGGATTTATCCCCAGTAGAAACACTCGTTGTAACCCGCGACGGCTAGCAATGTATTTCACGCACCCTGTCTGGACCAGGATCCTTATGCCTTGCCTTCCTAGTTAAGCTAGATATATGTGTGGCAGGTGTTTGACAGTCTTGGGCTGGGTCCCAAAATTATTGCCTGGATAAATCTACTCTATGGCCAGCAGCTGGCGCATGTGTGCACAGGATGCCTGGTGTTGGAAGTGATCAAGCCACAGCAGGGAAACTGACAGGGGTTCCAACTTTCCCCTGTATTGTTCGCCATGGCAGTGAAAACGGTGGCGTGCAGATTGAGGCAGGTGTTACATGGCTGATGTATACAAGTCGGTCAGATAGCTCATGTCATATCATTATATGCAGACAATGCCATGATATATTTATGCCAACTGGACATTTCTGCCCTGATCATGCTAAACGTGATGATGGAATTTGGGGAACTCTCGGGCTTACACGTTAACCAATTGAAATCGATTTTGTATCCACTGGGACAACTGAAGGGGATTGAGAGTCCGCGCTGTGTGGATTGTCCTGGACGACAGACAGTGTTTGTTACCTCGGCTTGTAGCTGGTGCATGAGGTGCAGCAGTGTCACGCCTTAAATATGGGGCACGTGGTTGCTAATCTTAGGCCATCCATTAAATTCTGGTATACCCTCAAATTCTCCCAAATGGGGAAGATTGCCCTGATTAAGATGATAGTGCTGCCCCGATGCCTTTATGTACTGCAGAGCACCATGTACGAGATACCCCAGAGTGTCTTTCGGGAACTGGATAACCTCCAGAAAGATCTGTAATGGGCAGGGAAAAGATTGAGGGTGGGGCTTGCCACATTGAAACTGGAATGGGATAAAGGTGGTTTGGAAGTGCCGGACCTAGAAATATATTATATCGCTTCATACTTACAGCATGACGTGCACTGGTTTGATGATGAACCCAAATGGAAGAAGAAGCTGTTGATGACTATATGGGGGGTGCCTAGAGACCCTGATGCTACATGGCAGTGGGACGCCTGGGACTATACCACCTGTCCTGAGAGGGGTGTGCAGACTCTTGGAGAGAGCAGTGCGGATAGCGCTCCACAGAGCACCTCATGCACTGGACTTGGAGTTATGATGGAGCCAACCTTTTGCACAGATTGAGCGATCTATGGCCATAACTCCCTGGTGTGAGGAAGGCTGAGTCACCTTGGGAGACTTATATCCATCTGGTCAGTTTGTCACTCTCCAGGAGGCCACAGAGACCTTTGGTCTGGATACAGGTCGATTCCTGCAATATGCCAAAATAGCAGCCACAGTGCAAGACCTATGGCAGAGTTTCCTGGATGCCCCTGAACCTAATCTGGCACTGGTTGCGTTGCTGTCGCTGACGGGTGGTCGAAGACTCATTACTCATATATACCGAGCTCCACCGACAGGTAGGCCCAAAACACCCTTTAAGATTAAGGGTATGTGGCACCAGGTCTGTGAGTTCCCAATCATGACCGCAGAGTGGATTAGGATCCATGGTGGAGTGTGGGAAGTCTCTACCAATACACGGTTTCAGCTCACTCAATATAATGTTGTGCACATCACATATCTCTCACCTTGATAGCTTCACACAATCTACCCCAACAGAAGTGCGAGCGGCACACATTGCAGATAAAGGGCCGCGGATTTTTTTCATGTTATGTGGAACTGCCCCCAGATTGTTTGCTACTGGGGTGAGGCACGGAGGCACTTACATTGTCCTATGAGTTGGTCGATACCTAGGTAACAAAAACACTGTGTATTGGCTCTGGTGACTACAAGGGAAAAAAGGAAGCATAGCAGGAAATTTGCACTCCTTGGACTGTCGCTGGTCAAAAGACGTAAAGCCATTTGGTGGTTGAGCCTGATGCCCCCACCGCTTCCGGCCTGGCTGCGGGACATGATGGAATGGGCTAGGGCAGAGAAAGCACATATGAAGAAGGTCAGATCGACGTTAAGCTGACGGACGACCTACAGGTTGGGATGCAATGATCCGAGACCTTGATGTAGACTTCCCTGCTGCCGGTAAGGAGCTGGTAAGGAGCTCACTTCCGCAGCCTCTAGCTTCGCGGGAAGTCTTCAAGATTTAGAGGCCCTAAGCACTAAGCACTTAAAATATTTTGGTGCTCCCATATACATCTATTTAAAAAAATAAACAATAATACATCGTAAAACCAAATTATATTTTTCGAAATGAAACATAACTTACAGTAAGGTGGAGAATAATGTTTATTATTAATGTTAGACAGAATGGAGACTGTTCTTCCCAGCAGTTCAGAAATGGAGTGCAGTTGCCAAATGGATGGTTTGTAACTTCTTGCAACTTCATACAGACGAAACCAAGATCTTGTTCTTGCCAATCCTTCCATTTGTCTGAAGGCATGGTGGCCCCAGGGGCTTGGTTCTCCTCCCATATCAGTCTCATCTACACATAACTTGGGTGTTATCCTTGAAAGTTATCTGTCTCTCAATGCTCATTAATGAACACCTTCTAATGCTTTTTTCATGTGCATTGTTAAAGAGATCATTCCAATTCTGCCCCATTATATTAGGAAAACTTCATATTCAGCAAATTACGGGGGGGGTGGGGGGGGTGGTCGTTTGGTCTCCTCCCCACATAGGCATGGCTATCAGGGTAGTTTCATCCTGCCCCCTTATGCCCTTTCAGTTTTTGTACTTTCCAACATGGTGCTCGGTGCACTGTGTTGATTAATGGTGGCCTCAACAAAAATTGTTCTGGGAGGGAAAGCCAATAATAGCATGGCGAATTTAATCCGCAATACATATATGTACAATTCGTAAAGGAATTCAAATGTCTGGCCAAAAGAACATACAAACAAATTGACCATCACCAGATCTCAACATCAAACACTAGTGTACAAATGTACTATGATACCAAGACAAGAGTTAAAACATTTTTTGACTAGTCCTGGAGCCAGTTTTGCTATTTTGGATTTTTTACCCGGGTGCTTGAGTGATGCTAAGCGCTGATAATGCAATGCTAAGTGGCACTTTGCGACCCAAAGTGCGGCAAATAGTATCAAGCGACTGTTGCAAGCAAAATGAATTTTGCCCTGAATGTTGAAGTGAATGCAGAGCCATATGCTTTATGCCTCAATAACGTCAAGGGCATGCTAATGTATGCACAGGAGAGACACGCTACTGGGAATCCACACAAAGCCAGAGCTACAAACTTAGGGCATCCTGGCGTTGCCTACAATCCCAGTGCCAATGAAGCACACTCTGTGCTGCTTACCCTCAGGCAGCTGGCATCGAATACACGTTTCACAGTTAATAGGCCTCTTTTATTTATTTTGTTACAAGTCATTTTTCAAAGCAGAAGGAACGAGATCAGTTCAGGAGTGAAATCTATGGTTGCTTTCCACAGTCACTAAAGTTTACAAAGTTGCTGTTGCACAGAAAATAGGGAGAGCACCAGCGTGATGGAGAACTGTCTCCTAATTATTTTTTTGTCCTCTATTGAAATGTGAGATTTTATTTTATACGTTTCCTTGTAAAGATAGCCTGCGCGTGCACTTTTTCTACATAGCACGGATTCTCCAACCCCTGCCTTAATATAGAGGCCGCAATGTTCTAGTTCATTGTACATCTTTCAAATACTTTTTTTTTTTTAACTATATTTAGCATTTTCACAGTTTATCAAACATTTCCATGAAACATGTGCATATATCTAGTTACAGAGAAATATGTAATACACATTTTATATGGACGGTCAATACAGCATAGCCATTCTGGGTAGGACATAAAGGTTAAGTTAAATACTATGGTGCCAGTATCTGCCTCATGCTCGGACCCTGAGTAGCGACGATGTATGCTATGACATTTGCCGTTACATTAAACCATGCTCGCCGAGACTTAACCCGTACCCCAATATGTATACTAGTGTACTGCAACAAGGGAGGTCAACATGCATGCCGGCACATTCTACCCAATTCCTGTTGGCTCAATGCCTCGTTCTAGCTGCGCGGCGGGGTCAACTTGCTGTGCAGTCAAGTAGTGTCTAAACGGAGCCCATATGTCTTTGGGTCTGGAGGCTGGAGGGGTCGTGGCCGCATATAGTTCACTTTTCATGGAACATGAGGCTAGACTAGTCAGCCATCCCTTTACTGATGGAGCTGCTTTCCCACCCCAGTAAATGGCAACTTCTCTTTTAGCTAGTAGCAGGCTAATGGCGACAAATCTGCGGATTTTGGGGGGAAATTGCGCAATATAACCTAACAGAGCAATTTCTGGCAGGGGTATCATTTGAACATTTACCATTTTAATTATAACGTTATGCACTAGCACACAGAATGCGGATATGCGCGGGCAGGTCCATGCCAAATGGGCGAAATCTGCACCGGGGGGCATTGCATTTCGGGCAGTGATGAGGCCTAGACGGGTCAATTCTGTGGACTCTAGCTGGAGTGATGTATGCCCTACACAGAAACTTAGAGTGTATCAATTTATGACGACTGTTAATTGAGACTGTTTTGGTAACTGAGCAACCAAAAGACCACTGTTTATCTGAGATTGGGGAGCCTAAATCTTCTTCCCATGCGTGTCGTATTTTATCATCGTTCACTGGAATGATATCTGCACACGCTTTGTAAAGTTTGGATATCAAATGTATTCCACGCTCGCTGTCTATTACCATGGTTAGTGGAGTAAATGACTGAGGTTCAAGTGGGAAATCAGGGGCGATAGCGCGAAATGCAGAGCGTAATCTCATGAGAACAAATCTATCCATGAATGTTGTCTCATGGAATCGAGACACATCTCTCGGATCAAAAACATGGCTGTCAGGAAACAGATCTCCCATTTTGGTAATATTGAATTTGGCGCATGTGCGCTGTGCAAGTATTTCACCTGTGATAGGAACCCACTTAGCGTTCGGGAGTGGCAGCGTGGAGGAATAAAGGATAGAGGTGCAGGTGATACGACATAGTTTTTCCCATGCCCAACTGGTCGTTGATGCCGGCTGAATGTCTCTGGGGTCTCTTGGGAAACCCATGGGCAAGACAAATGTCAAAGGGTCTGGATGGACCAAATCAGATTCTGGACAGAGATAGGGAATTCTGGCATTAGGGTGGTACCACGACTGAGCAAAGCTACACTGAGCCACTAAATAATATAGTTGCATGTCCGGGACACCATATCTCCCTCTGTCACAAGGTAACGTTATGATCTGCCACTTAACCCGTCCACTTCCGTTAGCCCAAACCAGTCGTATTAAATGAGAACGTAAAATCGAAAAGAAAGTATTAGGCAGGGGAATCGGAATATTATGAAATAAATATAAAAATTTAGGGAGTACTACCATTTTAATAAGGGCGACCCTGCCTGCCAAAGACAATGGAAGTTTGAGCCATTTATCTACTTGTGCCTCCAGGGCTGAAATGGCTTGTCCGTAAGTCAGTCTAACAATTTGTTCAGTGTCTAAGTGTTTATGGATTCCCAAATACTTGCATCTTTCAAATACTTTGTACACATTTTTAATTGTGCCCTCTTTCTGATGTTTTGTATACTGTTGTGTTCTGTAGACTGTGAATTCGTCTATGTACATTTTGTCAAGACAATGCCGACAGTAAACTTGCTCTACCTTTTAACTCAGATGAGAAGTGCGTTTTGATGTGGATCTTATTAGGAGATATCTGAGCGTGCATGTCTCCCCAGTTTTAGTGCACTTTTAAAAAGTGTGGAATGTTGTATTGTAGCCATAATATATAATTCTGAGACCTTAAGATTGTCTGCAGAATGACTCATAATTGAACTATGTTTTTGATTTTGATCATTAAAAAAAATGTATGCTTGGGAATGTAAAACAGACTATAGGACATGTTTTTACAGTAATAAATTATCGTATCTGATGCTTTCATCATTCAGAAATGAGTCACTAACTAGCTTTGTGGAAAATGAATAACTGTGACTAACCCATTAGAGTTTCATCTAGTCAAAACAATAACTCCTTTCTAAGTAAGGAATTTAAATTATTAGAATTCTTCGTGTCTGTTAAGATTCCCCAGGCTCAAATATTTCACTCTGAAAAAGTTTCACCTCTTCCTCATCAAGTTATTATACCCTGCTGGATCCTACACGAGCTACTAAGGAATATATATGTCCAGGTAGTTGTACGTTTCTTGCATATTAACATTCTCCTGATTTTGTTGCTCAAAATATTGATTATCAGAAAGAAACATGACACTATCCTCTATATCAAATGCACCTATGAAGGTATTTTCACTGCCTGGATGGAATATATCAAATAAGTACTACTTGCAGTTCATTATGAGACATACAGATACTCTCTCCAGTCATCAAATGGGATGTGGTGAACACTTATTGCTCTCTGGGGCACTTTAGAGCGGCAGATAGGGTTCAAGACGGAGAGCCCTGTGAGAGGCGGCAGAGCCCAGGCTTGGTAAAAAGGAATCTTGTGACGGCCATTTGGGACCATGTATAGGTAGGTGCCTGTCACTCATGGGAAAAGCTCATTGGCAACACAGATCCAGGAGAGGACTGAGGCCACCCAGAGCCAGAGCCTTGTACCGAGCATTATAAGGACCATTGATTGACCATAATAGAGAGTGTATGTGTTATGTTGCTATGTTGCTATGTTCTTGTTTCTTATTAAGTGTGACAAGTCACTCCAAAGGGTGTCTAGGCGCTGCTCCTTTCAACAGGTTAAAAACAGCAGAATACGGGACAATTTCAAATGTAAAGCTAAAAAAAAAACATGTTTTAATATCTTTTTAAAATGGCTAAAACAAGTGCTTATACATAAGTGTAATGGAAGCTGATTCAAGTGCAAAGGAGCCAAGTATGGATGCGTCGAGGATGGAGCCAACATTTCCCACTAGACCTAAGGCTCCTAGTGGGAACACACTGTTGCAGTTTTTTTTTTTTACATAGTGTGGTCCATCACCATAAAGAGATTTATGTGCCAAACAAAGAAGTCTGAACAATAATCGCTTTCTTATGGGCAGCCAGTGCAGGCTTCTAAGAATGGGTTCAGATGGAGAATGAGGTAGAAGATGACAAACTAACCGTGCAGCCGTATTTGGAATCACTTGAAGTTTAGCAAATAATCCTTCATTCATAGAAGCCATTAGTGCATTCCCATAGTCAAGGCAACTAGTTATCAGAGTAGAGTGGTAGCCATGCAAAATAATTTTCTGCGTAGGCGCATTATTCCAAAGCATGCGCCAGTGATGGCATTAACATGCTCTTTCATGGAAAGATCCTCATCCACCTGGATACTCAGGTTTCTGACCACAACCTTTGGAATTGGGACTACACCTAGGCTATTCGGCCACCAGTCATCAGACCAGATAGAGTGGGACTGAGCAAACAGAACAATCTCTGTCTTGCTTGCATTAAGCTGTAGACAGTTTTGCTGCTTCCATGTGGCAATATTACTCATAGATTCTCAGAATCTTACCTTAGTAGATTCTGCATTGGGTCCCATAGTGATGGCAAGCTGAGTGTCATCTGCATACGAAATTACCTCAAACTCATAGGATTTTATTATTTGTGCTAGTAGTGCCACGGAAATATTGAAAAGAGTAGGACTTAATACAGATCCCTGTGGCACGTCCTGGTCCAAGGCGTTGGTTCATGAGACAAAGGACTCTAACTGCACCACACTGGTGCAGTCAGTCAGAAAATTCCTCAGCCATTCCAGGGCTTTCCCGCCAACACCAATCTCTCTCAGTCTTTTAATTAAAACTGCATGTGAGATGGTGTTGAATGCTGCCGACAGATCAAAAAAGACCAACATAGATGAGTATCCATCATCTAAAGAAAGTCTTAAATTGTCTAAATCCTCCACCAGTGCCATCTCCATTCTATATGATGAATAGAAGTCTGAATGGGAAGGATCAAGCAGATTGTGATTTTCCAAGTAAGCTGTCAGTTGCAAATTCACCAAGGCTTCCATGACTTTCCCCCCAAAAAGAAGCAAGGAAATAGGACTAATGTTTCCCAAGTCATTAAAGCCTGCTGTAGGCTTATTTAGAATGGGTTTAATCTTGGCAGATTGCGACTTTCCTCCGATAGCTACCAGGTTGAGAGAGAGATTGAATACGGCAGTGAGGCAGGAAACAAGAGCCGGGGGCCAAAATAGCAATAATATAAGGTGGGACGAAATCTTCAGAGGATCCGGACTTAATTCGATTCATAAGGGAGTTTACTTTATCTGGCATCTAGCTATTATAACTCCTCCAGCATCACGGGATGGCCAGTGTCTTCCGAAACGTACTCCAGTTTCATTTCAGGTTTAATTCCTTTTTAGGTCTCGCCTGACCCAGCGCATGTGCTGGTCTGGCGTGACTTATTGAGAGGGCTCCAAAAAGTGCTACCAGGCCAGCCTAGAGGTACAGTGCATGTGCGCGGGCGCGCGCACCGCGCTTCACCGCAATTACTTTCACTTTCGCGGCTGCTTTGATGTTTGATCGTGATCCCGATCGCGATCACTTTAACTTTCGCGGCCGCACAGCCGCTTTGCATAGCCAATAGGTCTCGCTTTTGGAACCTTATAAGTATTTAGTTATGCAACTGTTGCATGGATAAACACTTATAAGGTCCCAAAGGCGAGACCTATTGGCTATGCCAATGCTTGTTTAAAAGAGTTATAGATTTTGGTAATTTTCTCGTCAGAAAAAAAACAGCAAGGTCTTTAACTAAAGCTTGAGATGCAGGAATAAATTCTTTACAAGAATCTTGTACAATTCTTTAGATGAGTTGGCAGCATTGTCTATTCGATCTACAATGTGGGATTTCTTAGACATTTTAATGTTATTAAGATAAATAACTCTGCCTTCAGCTTTTTTTTTAAGACCACCATTTTCGTTCAGGCTTCGTACATGCTGACTTTTCATTCTTCTAGGAATCTGTGAATCACAGGGCCAACACACTCCTGTACTTAGGCATACTAATTTTTGTGGGCACCACCTTGACCAGTGTATAAATTAGGGCAGTATCCAAATTAGAGTGGTTCCTTAGTAGAGGAGGAGGAAATTGGAGGAAAAGGAGGCAAAGGCAAGGGTTCCCCATGGCCTAATCAGATTAGGGGCTGTAGTCATGCCAACAGTAAGCTGTTCCTCATGAAAGCTACATTTTATTGTGTAATGGTCATTCAGACCATTGGAGCAGGAGGGTCAACCAATAGATTATGTACGTTTGTAACAATACGTCCAAAGTGTGTCCTACTATATGGGTAGGTCTCTCTACCTTTTGGTGAAAACCTAAGGATTCTAAATCCACAAGTAGGCAGGGGGTGTCACGGTCTGTTTGAAGTTCGGCTTGGTCGTTAAAGTCCCCCAATAGTAAAAAGTTGTCTGCAGCAAGATTGTGAGGGGCTAGACATTCCATCACTTTGTTGCTAGACACTCTTTTTGTCCCAGGCGGCCTATATAAAAGGGCCCCTCTCCAGGTTCCTCTCCCAGGTATTTCCATTTCAAGAAAACAAATGTCACCCCATTCTGTTCTGAGTGATTGTGACCCCCCATATCTTTTTTTCTCTGTCCAATTTGATTGATTTATAGTCTTGGGGGAAAGCCAGTGATATCTTGGAGAGAGTTGAATTTTCAGTAAAGAAACATACATCTCGTTTTTCCGAGTCCAGCAAGTCCCATACCTCTAAGGCATGCTGAAAAGGTATATATGCAGCCTATGTTGTAGGTGCACATGTCAGAGGTTTGTGCCCTGATGCTTCGTGACTCTGTACTGGATTCATAAAAATGCTGCATAGTTTTACCTTTAATACAGTCAAATGGAGAAAAAAAGTGCAGGGATTCTGGCAGCTGGCAGCGGTCAGGTGTTGGCGCACCACTGGAGCGCCGCTGCGTGTGTCCGCTGTGCCTCCAAACTCATGAAGGCCCTAAATAACCACTGGAAATTAAATGGAGGGAATAGAGGGAAAGGAGGGTAGACCACTAGCCAACAGGCCAAAGTGACGTTCTAGACAGTCCTCCAACAAATTTAATGGAAACTGAAAACAAGTCCATCAGTACAATCGACACACACCACCATGGAACAGGGATTGCTCCAAGCTCTCAATAAGTGCAATAAAAAACAATAATAGTGCAATCAGTTCAGAACAGTGCAGTTTTAACAATAAAAATACAGAAAGTTTAAAATAAAACCACACCACTGTTTAAAAACCTGTGGGTTTACTATTTTTACTCCATGTGTGCTTCGATAGTGGGGTTGGTTATAGAGCCGACCGAGGCAAATATAACTGCATTTCTAGTTTTTTGATACACTCACTCAAAAGTACCTAAAAACACTAGGGGGAATGGTTCTCATTCCGCAGCGGTCCTCACAAAGATAGTGTTTGTCTGGTTCTGTCAGGGTTTACCAACACTATGAGGACCGATTAGGTCCTCATAGCATGCGTTACAAACAGCGCTTTCAATGGGCCGGTACTCACCGGTACTGAGTACCGGCACTTCCTGGATTTATAACTTCTCTACTGCTGGGGAGGGTACCCGTACTCATGAAAAGGTGGGCTCATTGGCTGTGCTGGTGAGCAGGAGTGGAACGTGTCTCTGGCAGTCAAGGCGCCGCTTCTGTAGCCCCGATCTGAGCCCCAGCTGAGCTGTTCAGGAGGGCTCATTTGAATAATGTCGGGGAGCTCACCATCAAGCTGTGTTTGACAGAGCAGGGTCCGGTCAGGCCATGTGGTGTCAATCACACTATCCTGTGCATTTGTGCAAAAACTGAAATCATGGCGGTCCCCTGGCAGTGGAAATCAGGCTATAGTCAGTCCAGCCCTGGTGGCAATTAAAAAAGCCATGGTAGGAGAAGAGTAGAACATGGCTTTTATCATACCCGAGTCTTTTGTGTGTCTGCTTATGTGTTTGCCTGCATTTGTATGCCTGTTTTTGGTATATTAAAAAAAGTGAGAGAAAGAGAGAATCAAGACACTCTCAGGAGGTATTTTTAAGAAAATGGGTGGCACTTTGTGTGTCCATATCTACTCAGTGACTAAGATTCATAAATAACGTAAAAGGGAGGGTTGGTTGGTGGGTGGGTAAGTGAGTGGATGGATGAACGAGTGAGCAAGGGTGGATGTATAAATGAATAGATGGATGGATGAATGAATGAAAGCATGGATGGATGGGTGAAAGAGGGTGGATGATTGGATAAAAGGGTGGATGATGGGTGGGTAAGTGAAAGATTGATGGATGAATGAAAGGGGTGGAAGATGGATGAGTAAAAGGAGAGATTGCGTGAATTGGTGGATGGAATAAAGGAGTGAAAGGGTTGATAGGTGAGCGAAAGGATTGATGGATGAGCGAAAGGGTGGATAAAGAGATGGATGAGTAAAAGGATGAATGGATAGGTTTGGAGATGGATAGGGTTGGATATGAAGGGTGGCCAGACGGAATGGTAAAAAACTGAATGAGGGATGACAGACTGAATAGACGACAGAATGTAAAGGTTAATTGGTGGACATCAGCAGGTAAAAGGTAGGATGAAAGGATGAAAGGATGAATGGATGGATCCATGGAAGAGACAAGAGATATCTTCTGGGGAGGGTCACGATGATTTGCTTGGTGCCATAAGAGCTTTGGTTCGAAGTGGGGGTATTTTCAGTTTCTACCTACTCACATACTCCAAAATATATAGTATTGTGCTAAACAAAAGCAATTAACAGAATGGGATTAAGAAATTTCAACTATTGCAAAAAAAAAAGAAAATGTTAACATATCGCATTTCTCTTTCATTTTGTGTACTGAGTTAACCTGCTTTGTTTATACAAACACATTGCTCATGTGTTTTGGTATGTGCTGTAACTAATATAGAAGTCGTTAAGTATCAACAGGTCTTGCCGTTAGCCCCCCCCCCCCCCCTCACTACACCTCTAGCTCATTTTAATGAGTACCTGCACTTATTTTTCCCATTTAAAGCACTGGTTTCAAATGCACATGCACATACCCACACTACACCTCATGAGCACCCATTAGTACTCTGAGTAGTACTACTCAAGGCTCACACTGTTAACAACTCACAGACGGAATGCCTGATGTCTTTTTCATCACAGTCCCAAACAATTGCCAATGACTGAGGCTTTTGATGTCATTTAACCCGTCACCTTTGTGTTTCAGGTTGATGTCCTAGGATTGATGGGTATACCTTGACATAGGTACAATGCTCACTGTGCCACAGGGCTCAAGCTACACCTCACCAATTCTCTGTTAAGGCTCACCAAAGCCGCACCGACTTTGGGATTGCCTATGTTTCCATCTAGAGAGGACCTGGCCTGGTAGTTTGACCTGAATTGCTTCTATTTGAGTAGAACCAAGATTTGGGAATAATTACTGGTTCCTGTGTAGGTTGCAACAGTGGGAAAAACATTATAGACTGGAATGTGGTCCCTAGCAATTTGCCAGCGGCTGAAACCTTTGTCAGCTTTCCAGCTACAATATTTGTTGTTCAGTGTGATGTCCATGGTGCAACCGGTATGCCAGAAGTGAGTCTTGTGCTCATTGCGTTGTAGATTTCAACTGTAGGGGCCACTCGTACTGCAAAGTGGTGGGGGGGGGGGGGGGGGGGGAGGAGGGGGAACACAAAAAAAATAAGTATAAATATAGAAAATGAAACGTACCTGCCCTGACTGCTGCTACCTTGCTCCCGATCCTTGCGTCCTTGTCAGGAGCCTGCTGCACACTGTGCAGTCTCCCAGCTCCCGATCTCAGCACTGCTCACATGCTGGTAATGCTGTTTCCTAGACTTCTTTGAAGTTACAATTCAGTTATGAAAGACATTTCATTAGTCAAAGGGCATCAGGGACATATAGAGTTGGTATTTGTATCATTAATGTACTACCATTTTCTTTATAATGCAAACAAGTATATCCTCGACAAACAAAAAGGCACAAAATATCGCTCCAAAGGTGACCGTTTATTATTTAGTTACTTTTATAACAGATCACCATAAACAATGCTCCAAATAGAGAAAGAGGTTGCTCCAAGGGGAGTGTGAAAAAAGAAAAGTGCTCGTGTGGTAGGATAGATATTAAGGAGGGCAATCCAACAGCTAAATTCATAACCAATCAATTATACATTCACGTATCCTTGGTAAAACTGTTCGTGGTTCCTAGTGGCACTAGTTTTACGTATGGTATTTTTGGTATGGAATGTCAGTAAAACAAATGATGGACTGGAATGCAATTCCAAGTGACTGACTGTGATTGAGACTTTTGCAAGCATTACACCCATCATATTTGTGTTTCATTGTGATACTTTAGGAGCAACAAGTATGGCCATTGTACTACCAGTCTCATACTGGTTTATACTGAAGAGATACAAAAAGGCTGTCACTGGTCAGGAGTTGTTTGTTTTCCTGTCTTGTGGGAGCATGACTTAGAAGTTAAGGCTTGGCTGTTACTACTGAAGCATGAACAAGTCCGACTTGATAGCTTAAGTCTGCCACACGTAGGCCTGCGGTGAAAGGTGGACTTAGGACGAGACAAGCATTGGCAATGCCAACAGGTCTTGCCAATGTGAGAGCTATCGGATTTTGACAATGTCTTTTAGTCATGTGGTGTGGAGTGGCGTAGAGTAGCATAGAGTGGAGTGGAGCAAAATAGAGTGGCTTAGAATTGAATGGAGCACAATAGAGTGGCTTAGAATGAAGTGGCATAGAGTAGCGTGGCATAGGGTGGAGTGGCTTAGGATAGAGTGGCATAGAGAGGACTGGTGTAGAGTGGAGTGGCATAGAGAGGAGTAGCGTACAGTAGAATGGTTTACACTAGAGTGGCGTAGAGTACAGTGGCATTGAGTAGACTGGCATAGAGTAGAGTGGAATAGAGCGGCATAGACTGGAAGTGAGTAGTGTAGAGTAGAGTGACACAGAGTAGAATCGCATGCAGTGACGTAGAGTAGAGGAGCCTAAAGTGATATGGAGAAAGGAGTGGCATAGAGAGACGTAGAGTGGAGTGGCATAGAGTGGGGTAAAGTGAAGAGGCATAGAGTAGAGTGACATAGAGTAGAGTGGCAAAGGATGAAGTGGTGTAGACTAGAGTGGAGTGGCATAGACTGGAGTAGACAGCAGTTTAGTAGAGTGGCATGAAGTGGAGCAGTGTAGAATAGAGTGGCATAGATTAGAGTGGTGTAGAGTGGAGTGGCATTGTGTGGAGTGGAGTGGCATACAGTAGAGTGGTATAGAGTGGAACAGAGTGGCGTAGAGTGAAATGGGATGGAGTAGCATAGACTGGCATAGAGTAGAGTGGTTTTACATAGAGTTGCATGGAGTACAGTGGAGTGGAGTAGTTGAGTGGCATAGAGTACAGTGGTATACAGTAGAGTGGCATATAGTAGAGTGGCGTAGAGTGGAGTGGAGTGGCATAGAGAGACGCTAAGTGGCATTGTGTGGAGTTGTGTAGAGTGGAGTGGAGTGGAGTGGAGTGGAGTAGTCGAGTGGCATAGAGTAGAGTGGTATACAGTAGAGCGGCATATAGTAGAGTGGCGTAAAGTGGAGTGGAGTGCCATAGAGAGACGCAAAGTGGCATTGTGTGGAGTTGTGTAGAGTGGAGTGGTGTGGAGTGGCGTAAAGTACAGTAGATTCGAAATAGTACCAAAGACTCCTTCTTCTGGTTTTTCTCCCACTTCTGCTGAAGTTCTTGCCTGACTTGCTCCCAGGCTCTGAGCACCTTCTCCAGCACAGATTTCTGTTCTTAGCTAATCAACTGGTACCCGTTTTCATGGCCTAACATCTTCAGGGGTGTTACTGACAAGCCAGAAAAGTCTTGCTAGATCAATCTTCATGACATCACAAAAATCATAAATCTAAATTATCCCAAAAACGTATTCAATGATAATTTTAATTCACCAATTTCAAAATCAAACATTTGTACTCCCAAATCTGGCAAGGGACTTTAAATTCTTAACTCTTAGGGCTATACGTTGGTTTGCTGGAAACACAACTTTTACCCCACCATTGAAAGCCAATATGGGAAAGTGGATTATTACTTACAGGAAGAGAAATGGATAAACTCCTATGCATTTAGGTCATTCATTACCCAAGAATTAAACAGCTGGTTTTAGTGAGGACAAAAACAGCAGTACAAAAACTAAATTTAAGTCCAGATATGAACTGATTTATTACATTGATGAAAATTTACAGCTCCTGAACTTATAGGAATAGCTTCCAGGAGGCTAAGGCACAGACAGGTTTAACTACTATACTATTTTCCAGCACAAATCCTAGTTTGAAATGCTCTTCTGGTTCTCCATTAAAGATGTGCTTCTTGTCGTTGCCACTGGCTAGGCGATCCTTCTGTGGCTTCGGGTGCTCTCTGTGGGAGGGCTACAGCCTCAAACTGCCAGCGCTCTTCTTCCACTAACACATTTGTTATCTCAGGGATCACACCCTGAGAGCAATACTTTATCTTAAGGCCTCTGCCGTGATATAGAACACTTGTCACTGGACTACCAGTGTGGATAAACTTTTCACAATACGATTGTCACACCAAGCTCTATACGGTGATCTCTCTCTTGCAGGTCTCCTGATATCTGTCTCCCAAAAAGCACAGACAGCACCTCCAGGGCAGAAGTGACTATTATATTTACAGTCGCATTGTCCTCACTTGAGTAGAGTCACAGGAGCTCTGTTCACTGAGGTCCCTTGAAAGAACCTACTTCTCAGGAAGTACCAGGGAATTTGACAAAACCTGTCCTCTGAGATTATTCCTACTGATAGGGCTACACTAGTCATTCCTGAAGGCTGCCCGCCCGTGTGACGCTTCTTACTCATTCCACAAGCAGAGGAGAGACCCCTCTCTTGTGCCCTGGCAGAAAGCAGTCCTAGCTGTAGCCCTCATCACAGGGCCTCTTAACCCCTGGACACCCACATTCCTGAACCGAAGGGGTGGGGAGGGGGCCTTCCTTCCTTCATCCACGGTTTTCTTTTTTTTATATTCTGTTTATTGGTATTTAATCCGCACAGGAATGTGTGGTACACAGCCATTGTGAGTCAACAATGTTACAAGTTTGCTTTGTCATCATTTCAATCAAAGTGTACGGTTCTAACCCGTAAGGAAAGAAAACTATAGTGAAACTAGGAAAACGCGGGAAGGAGAGAAGGGCTGTTACGTTTATAGATATTTGTCCTTTCCAGGACACCGTTCTGTTTTGCTCTACAGTGTGTCCCTGCGCGGACACCTTACCATCAGTGAGGTCATCAGCTGTGAACTGTCACGATGACAGTTGACAGCTGATCGCCGACCTGACTGGATGTGCGTAAGCTCCGAACTCTGTAGGAGCCTGTGTTGGCGAATTTGATTAAAGAACTCATTTAATTCTTACTGCGTTGGAGTTCTTCACAAAGTGGCGACGATCGCCAACACTGAACCCACGGACTGAATTAAACTTCTAAAACTTTAAATGAAGAAGTGAGTCGTGACATTCCAGCCAACGTAATGAATAATTGAAAAGGAATCGAAGAAAACGATGTCACAATGAAGATGAGAAAAAAAACATGAAAAACGAGGTTAGATTCTAAGGAAATAATTTTTTTTAAAAAGAGAAGACTCATCTGCGACTTAAAAAAATATATATATACATCGTTCAACGCTGAGGAAATTAAAGAAAAACAAGGTACAAATTTTTTGTAAACAAAAGTATACAACTATGGTATGAAATATCTTCGTAGAGCACATTGAAAATATAGACGCATCTCAACTGTCACGTCTAACGGAAATCTCTGAGGTAACTGACAGCTGCTCTCTACGTTTACACGCCAATGACATCAGCGACGTAGCGGCCATCTTAGAACTAGTCTTCGTGGAAACTCTGTCAGCGGTCTAGTTGGCATCACCACGTCGTCGGCGCCATTTTGTAAATAAAAAAAAACGACCGTGTATTCAGCGATTGTGTGCATGAGCCGTTTCAAACCGAAATAAAAAAAACAATGAATAAGCGCACGCTGGGACATCCCGATGAAAAACTGTAAGACAAAATCTTTAAGAAGTCGCATTAATAATTAAAACAGTTGCCTGCAGCCCGTTTCTATTATACATTTGACACTGTTTACTCATATTTTACTGTGTGAAAGTGCAGCGTGAAAAAAAACAATACAAGCATAGCACGTTTAAGCACTAGTGAGCTATTTTGTGGGGCAAAGAAACTACGCTCGCAAGTAAAAAAAAAAAAGAAACACATTCCAGTCAACTCAAAATTTCTGGACTTTTTACATAAACATATAAATTCAGAGTTTATTCACTAAAGAAATATACATTTTAATTAATAGCGAACAAAATGGCTTCTGGTTGTGTGTGGAACCTGTCACCTCCTGAAATATTCCTACGTGCCAGTGGTGAGCCTGCCCTCAAGTGGGAAGAATGGAGGGAGTATTTCTTAAATTATATCTCTACATTAGAGGACGATGAAGAAGTAAAAGCAGAGAAAAAATATAAAATGCTCATGCATTGTTTAGGAGCAGGAGGAATAAAAGTATACAATGCTATCAACAAAAAAATTAGAGCAGAAAACGAAGGTGATATATTTACAAACGCCATAGATGATCTCAACACATATTACAAACCTACAGTTTGCGTAGGTGTAGATCGCTATAAATTCTTCCATAGGAAGCAGGGAGAAAATGAATCAATAGATGATTACGTGTCTGCACTCAAAAATCTTGCTATAAATTGTCATTTTGGTGCACTTCATGATGAGTTTATTAGGGATCAAATAGTGATGCAAGGTTCAAACTCTAACATCCAAGACAATTTGTGGGCCAAGGGAGAATACCCTTTGCAAAACATAATAGATATTGCAAGAAAGGCCGAGCTCACTGGACGTTGTGCCAAAGCTGTTTTATCGGAGAGTAAAGAGAAGAAGGAAGGAGACACGGTAAGCAGGGTAACGGACAGGAAGAACTACAACAAGCAAAATTTGAATCAAAGGAACTCCAAATCTACATACAAAACAAATTAAACAAAGAACTGGGGCCATTGTTACAGATGTTTGAGTGCATCACACTTGGCTAATGACCCAAAATGCCCTGCATGTGAAGTAAAGTGCACACATTGTGGTGTAAAAGGACATTTCATCAAAGCATGTAATAAAAGAAAGCCACAATTGGTTATAGTGGTGGAGTATAATGAAGAAAAGAATGAGAACGAACCTGACGATGATGACAGTAACATGTTTATACTGAACATCGATGAAGAACAAAGCAACGACGTCAACGAAGTTAGCGCAACAAAATCTGTGACTAAGACAAATAAAACAATATGCAGCATGACAATTGGTGGTGTGGACATAAACATTGTTGCAGACTCTGAATCACCTTACACAATAGTTAACGAGGGAGTCTGGAGAGAAAAATTTGTACCAAGAATCGGAAGTAAACTTGAAAAACCTGATATAAAAATCAGATCATTCACTGCAGAGCCAATTGATGTTTGTGGTTATAAAAAATTGAACTTTATATACAAAGGTCGGGAAGCTGAAGGAAATCTGTCTGTTTCAAAAGTGGGGCCATCGGTACTAGGTTGGATGGATCAAGGTAATCTGGGCATCATCCTAGACCCCAGCAAAATTGAACCTGTGTTGTGTTTATATGATAACAAAGACTATGCTGATTCTCTACTTAAAAAATATCCTAAAGTATTTAGTGGAGATGTGGGAGTGTTAAAAGGATCTCAACATAGGATCAAACTTAAACCAGTTACAACTCCCGTAGTACACAAGGCGAGGAACATTCCATTTGCAATAAAAGATGAAGTGAAAACCCAATTAGTCCAACTAATGGTTGAAGGAATAATTGAAAAGGTGGACGCATCTGAATGGGTCGCACCACTTGTCGTAGCAAAACCACCAAATGGCAAGTTGAGACTCTGTGTAGACCTACGCGACTTAAACCAAAACATTATAGTGGAACAATATCCACTACCAAAAATTAATGAGATGCTGGCTTCCACAAAGGGCATCAAGTGGTTTTCAACAATCGACCTAAAATCAGCATATCACCAGGTACCACTGCATCGTGATAGCAAATCGCTAACTACATTCATTACACCATTCGGATGCTTTAGGTTCACACGCGTACCTTTCGGCTTGGCCGCGGCAGCCGCAATGTTCCGAAGGCTCATGAATAACATCTTTGAAGGAGTACCTGGAATACTACTCTTTCAAGACAACATCTTAATAATGGGCAAAACTAAAGAAGAACATGACGGCAAGGTACAACAAGTGTTAGAAATACTTGACAGAAAAGGTTTGACTGCAGAACATTCAAAAAGTTTGCAAGCAATTCAGTCAGCTACCTTGGACACCAAATAACTGGCAGTGGTATCAGCCCAAAAAAAGAACTCATACAGGCAATAAAAGACTCACCTGTGCCAGCTAACAAAGATGAACTGAGATCCTTCCTGGGCTTGGTAGAGTTCTACTTTAAATTCATCAATAAAGACATACGCCCTAAGACAGCAGCTAAAACTAAAGAACACATTTGAATGGTCTGACGAATGCGAAGAGGCCTTTCATAATTTAAAAGCAGACATGTGCACCGCTTTACCCCTTCAGGGTTATGACCCTACTTTACCAAACTTTGTTACTACCGACGCTAGTAATAAGGGGTTAGGTGCTGTACTCACACAAAAGGACACCAAGGGAGTAGAATACACAGTAGCTTTTGCCTCACGCTTGCTTTCACAAACAGAAGGAACATTTTCTGTAATAGAGCGTGAGGCGCTAGCTTGTGTGTGGGCCCTCGAACACTTCAGGCAATACATTTGGGGCAGAAAGGTGAATTTGTGCACTGATCATAAACCTTTAACTAAAGTGCTTACAACGAAAGGGTTGTACACGGCTTCGCCAAGACTGGCTAGGCTATCAGTACGCCTATTTGATTACGTGTACAACGTCCAATATGTACCAGGCGTAAAAAACGTTGTTGCAGACTATCTAAGCAGAATGCCCATCACTACACCCAGCAAAATTGACTATAACGAAATGGATGAATCTTGTATTGCGAATGTTCTTGAAAAATCCAGTAGTATCACAAAAGAGGAGTGGTTCCTAAAGCAAAATAGGGACAAAATCATTTGTCTCGTTATAAAAAAAATGACTGAGGGGTGGACGGACAAAAACAAATTACCGGAACCCCTTAAGCACTACTGGGAGGTGAAAGACGAATTATCTCTTGAGAACGGATTCTTGTTGAGAAGTGGGAGATTTGTACCACCGAAGGAAATTCGTACAAAGATACTTAAAATTTGCCATGAAGGTCACCTAGGGATTGCAAAAACCAAGAACAGGATCAAGAACTTGTATTGGTGGCCAGGTGTCGGTATTGAAGTAGAGAATGGTAAGGAACTGCAAATTGTGCATGGACACAGGTGATGTTTAGACCACCTTTGCACCCCATTCCCTCCCCTTCGATGCCGTGGGAGAGAATAGGTATCGACATTATGGGACCCATGTCGGAGAATCTGAAACAATGGTATGTGATTGTAATTATTGATCACTTCACCAAGTGGCCAGAGATAAAAATTATAAGCAAACCAGATGCACTAACTGTAGTCAAATTCATGGACGATACCTTCGCACGCGAAGGTCTTCCAAAACAGATTGTAAGCGATAATTGGGCGCCATTCTCATAAAAAACATTCAAGGATTACATATCCAGGCACAATATCAAACATAAAACAGCGTCAGTTTATCATCCAGCTGGTAATGGGGCAGTTGAAAGATTCAACAGAGTTTTGAAAGGCATAATACAACTTGCAAACAGTAGCAACCTAAATTGGAAGCAAGAGATTTTCAAAACCGTGTGGGCGTACAGAATCACGCCCTGCGAAACGACAGGACACAGTCCGTTTGAATTAATGCGTGGAAGAACACCCCTTTCAAAGGACAATGTCGGCTGGGTTGCGGCAGCTAAAAGAGTATATTGGTCTTCACGACAAGTCAAAGAAAAACTCACACAGGCTCAGCTCAAAAATAAGGAAAGCTACAACAACAAACATGGATGTAAATATGTGGAACTCAAGGTGGGAGACCTTGTCAAGGTAAGGAAAAGTGGTCACATTGGTAAGTGTCAAGAAAGATACACTTCTCCACTGTCCGTACGTGAGGTGTACTGCAATTCTGGACTCTTGAGTGACGGTAGGGCATGGCACTTTTCCGCTCTTTCTGCATATAAACATCCAGTTAAGATATGGGATGACGCCATGCCCACTGAGCCCATAGACAACTCTCTTGAGACAACTAAAAGCGACAAGACACCTATCTGTTCTCCAGACTATGAGTCAGACTATGAGTTTCCTGCACCGTCTACCACGGTGGAATGCAATATTTCAACATCCATCTCTACCCCTGCCAACGTATCAAACAATCAGACTAACACCGCGAGAGTTAGGCGAATGTTGCCACCTACGCCTACTAGTGACGCATCGCAACTGGTTAGCAGGAGCCGAGCAGGAAGGTTGTTAGGTCCACCGGCTAAACTAAAAGACCGTGGGCCCGATTCACAGAACTAACTTAAGACAAAATCCTAAACTTACTACCATTTTGGTATTCACAGAAGGCACTTACTCATTTTGGTATTCACAGAAGGCACTTACTCATTTCGGTATTCACAAAAGTTAGGACTCCTAACTTTAGGACTCCTAAATGCCTTCTGTGAATACCGAAAGTCTTAAAATTAGGATTTTTCTCAGTTTAGTAGTAGTAAAGTTAGGACTCCTAACTTTAGGACTCCTAAATGCCTTCTGTGAATACCTACAGTCGTAAAGTTAGGATTGTTCTCAGTTTAGGAGTAGTAAAGTTAGGAGTCCTAACTTTACTACTACTAAACTGAGAAAAATCGAAATTTTAAGACTTTCGGTATTCACAGAAGGCATTTAGGAGTCCTAAAGTTTGCCCACTTAATGTTAATCTCAGATAAGCCCCCAAACCAAGTAAATTCCCTTATGAGAAAGTCCAGATTGGTCTGGGGATCTCTTACATATAGGGTGATATCATCCGCAGACATTGACACTACAATTCTACATGCCTGAATGACAGGCCTCAATGTTCCTGGTGCTGAAGCAGCCTGGCCGCAAGCGGCTCTGTAGTGACAGCGAATAAAGAAGGGCACAAGGGGCATCCCTGACGGGTCCCCTGCATCACCGAAAAGGGGGCTGTGATCCTGCCATTGACCCACAGGCAAGGCATGGGCCAGCTATACAGGAGGCCAATCAATCATATAAAACAAAGGCTTATGCCCAGGCTCGACAGCAGAGCGAAGAGATATGGCCATTCAAGCTAATCAAACGCACTCAGGGTTGGCTCAATTGTATGGAGTAGGGCAAACAAGGTGCGCAGATTGTGCGAGGTAGACCTGCCTGTCGCTATACCTGACTGGTCCGGCCTCACAGTGGTCAGCAGGAGTGGCAGTAAATGCTGAAGCAATGAGCTTGGCTAAAATGTTAATCATGGATAGAGGGCGATAAGATTCACAGTGCTGGGGGTCTTTGCCTGGCTTGAGAATCATCAAGACGAGCGCCTTTTGCAAAGACAGTGTCAGGACACCTGCAGAAAGAGATGTAGTGCTAATAGGTGAACATATTCTTTATTAAAAGTGTCCGTTAAGCCATCCAGGCGAGGTGCTTTTTCAGTTGGCATGCCGGCAATGTTTAGACCACCGAGAAGGGCTTGTTGAAATATTTCCTATGACCTTCTTCCAGCCACAAGAGCTGTATTGAGTTGAAATAGTTGTCAAGTTCGGGGGGGAGGGAGGGTTCCCCTGTGCGATTTGATAGAGTGAGAAGAAGAAGTCTACCATTGCTCTTTGATTAGCTTCATCACCACGCATTCCCTGGCATTTTCATCCTGCAATTCTGTGATGTAATCTCTCGCCCAGGACTTGCGTAGCATGTGCGTCAGGGTCTTACCCGCTCCATCCCCCTCGCCATATCTTCTAGCACTAGACTCTCTAAAAAATTAGTTAGATTCCCTCTGTGCAGCCTCCTCATATTCCACCAGCGTACTCCTGATGGACACTAGCACAGCCGCACTACAACCAGAAAAGTAATCTCCCCCTCCAAGCGCACAAGCTCACCGCACAACAAACACAAGACCACGGCCTGCTGTGCAATGCATGCACATCCTATGACAACCTTAAAGTCCTCCCAGAGGGTGGACTGTGACATCTCAGGCTTATCATTGTGCTCAAAGTGCTCCACAGCCGCAGATCTAATTTCTTCTCTAAATACTTGGTTGCAGAGTGCCCCTGTCGGCAGCCTCGATGTGAGCGCCAGCTCTAGGAAAACCGGGGCATGATCTGACAATGTCCAAGGCAAATGGGAAACCTCCCAGGTCCAGGCATCTACATCGTGCGATGCTAACCATTAATCAATCAGCGACCATGTGGTGAGTACCGCTGTAATGCATGATCCATCTGTATCATTTAAGTGTCTGGCACCCCAAAGATCAATGAAATCAAAATCAGCCATGAGTGGACGCAGCTGGGCTGCTGCCCGTGGGTGCATAATCCTGGACTCACTGGATCTGTCTGCCTCCGGGTCAAGGATAACGTTAACATCCCCCCTCCAGAGTGTCGAGCCAGGCCCAGTGAGTCAGCTATCCTCCACAACTCAGCAAAGAACCAAGGATCATCAGTATTTGGCCCACAGACAGCAAGAAGCTTGAATGGATTACCATGTAGTATTCCAGCAAGCATAACATATCGCCCCTGTTTGTTGTAAATTGTATGTCTCAGATGCCACACCACTCCTTTGAGGATAAGTATACCTATGCCACTAGCATAACTTCACTAATTCACCACATTCCGTTCACCCACTCAGTGTGCTCACGGCCACCCCTGGGTGCTCTCTGTAAGATGCAGTTTCTGCAGAAAGCAGATTTCCACTGAGTGTCTTTGTAAGTATGCGAGACCATGCCATGCCTTGTGTTGATCTTTAAGAACCTGGACATTCCAAGTTAAAACCTCAACTGACTGCATACAGTGCAACACATTGGATCAGGAGTTCCAACTGCTTAAGCAACGTTTGCAATGCCATGCATAATGCAACGCACTGGGTGGACCAAAGAGAAAAAAGGAAAAGGAGAAAGAGCAAAGAGCAGCCAAAGGGCTAAACCCACCCACTTCGACCCACCCCCAAATGGGGCAAATGGTGCTAACCCAGCCTCTTTGTAACACCCAACAGTGTGTTATTGTACGTGTTCAGGGACTCATCCTTTGGGGGTAATCCAGAGGTCTGCAGACTCCAATCTACGGCGAGCACGGGGCCAGAGGGAAGAAAGTCAAGGAAGCATAGGTTCTCCAGGTAAGAACATCAGGATCCTAATGGGACCACCACACCACTGCCCCTGCTGCAAGTTCAAACTCAGTCTGCATATCATCAGCGAGCCATCTCCTGCAGATGTGTCGCAAAGCTAGTCTTTGTCACTGAGGTGCTCCATGCCTGCCCCATCAGCCACTGGATAGGGGCTCCCTGTCTTTACCGGGATGGTCTTGGCAAATTAACCTGTCATCTTGGAGTCTGTGAAATAGTGGGTCTTTCGCTCGTGGAGTTTTCGCAGCTTGGCGGGATTAGACAGGGAATATTTAGTAGACCTAGGCGGAGTTCACTCCATGAAGTGACTAAAACCTCAGCCACTCTCTGCGTGGTTCCGCAAGCAGCAGAGTGAGGTAAGTCGCGCTGCTTGTGCTGATTTTAGCGCCGAGCTTTTGTCCTGTGCTGTAAAACCAGCGTGAAGGGCACCATGAGCTGTGCAAGAGGGCGCAGCTTCTTTCTGCTGCTCGAGTAGATTTTCTACTCGAGAGACAGCTTTCTCAACACAGGTGGCAGGTTTCTCAACGTGAGCTGTAGTGAGATATTGTGACAGTCCCTCTGAGAAATCTCACCGGGAGGTAGTCTAGCATTGGATATTTCTCGCTCGCACTTGCCAACTTAATCTTGGTGAGCCACTAGAGAGGAAAAACTCCACTCTGCGCCACTCTGCAGAGTTCTTCGGAACTATGCGCTCTACGCCAAGTGTGAAAAACTCTGTAAACTCCTCAAACAAAGCAAAATTTACTACCCAGGCCCAATATTTAGCATCCATGCACTGAAGGACGTGTTTGACTGGTAGTAAGTCTCTTCTAGTGGCCTGCACCGCCATCGAGAAGTCCACAAATATTGAAACTTAATTTCCCTGGTGTTGCAACGGGCGTCCCTCACTTGCCAGGTATAGGACCACACTGTGATCCCTATAATTTAATAGGCAAGCTATAATGGGTCATGCAGGCATCCAGAGGGGGGGCCTCTGTCTAAGGGATCAAAGTGCTCGCTCCACCAAAAACATAACTGAGAGTGTTTCCCCCAAAGAAGCTAAAGCATCCATTCCACATAGTCCTTCATTTTGCCCATAGCCGTGGACTCGGGAAAAATCCAAAGATTGTTCCTTCTCCACCCTGTCTCTAAATCTTCAATTTCGTTGCATACAACCTCTAGCTCTTTCTCCATATGTGAGAGGTGTTTTTTTGTCCACTGACTGTCCATCTTCAACATCTGAGGTAAGATGCTCAAGCTGCTCGATCCGGTCGTCATGCTTGTCAACTTTTTCTTTAAGAAGGTTGAATGTATCTGCGAGGAGGTTCATTTTCGCGTCGATTGCTGTGAAGCTCTGTTTTCAATCCAAGAACATGGATCTGATATCTGTCTCCAGGGCTGGCTCGCCCCCTCCTACCCCGGTGGGGGTCGTCGTCAGTGAGATCCATCATGCACATCTGCCACCCTGTCTCAAATAAGAGCTTGGCTTGTCTTGCGTCGGTTTGACCCATCGTCTGCTAGGCCAAGCATCACAGGCACCACTCATGTTTACCAGCTGGATGTTCAGACTGAGCAGGAGCTATTGCCAACCGCTGTCAGGGTCCCTCTGCTCCCCAGCTATCAGACACTAGCGGGGCACGAGCGGACTACTGAAATCCTCACTGCACATGACCGCAGTCCAACTAGTTCCATCTTTACCCCTCATAGAGCCTCAGGTGCTGAATGTATTATGGGAATTATCCCTCCAGTCAATCAACACCGCCTCACCCCGACTCCTTTGGGGGACACAAGCAGGTCAAGGGTCCCCTCATTAAAGGTGAGTAGCCTTCTGGGCGTTGCATAGGCAGCATGCAGTGTGCAATTTGCCTGCTGTGGCAACAACATCCAAATTAGGGCAAAAGCCATGATATAGTTTAAGGTTGCACGGTTATAAAAATTCCAACATTATCAGCATATGGGCAAATTCTAGATGGCGTGTAGCCCTGAATGACAGCAGCCATATGAAACAGTCAAAATGGGTGCATCCGGGGCTCAACAATAATCTATTACACTCATGCACTGCAGATCACTAGCAGTGAGGCACCGTGAGCTTGTAGGCACAGCTCCCCTGCACTAATCGTGGCAGTTTATGGACCCGCACTGTGACCTCTGCTAAGGCCCACATGCAGCTGCTTCAGGTCCTCTTGGGCTCACCGTACAGTCACATTCTCAGTGGGGCAGCCGAGTCGTCCCTGTCTTCTTCCGCCACTTCTCTCCAGGTGCTCCGTGGGACCCAAGTGGCAAGGAAGTGTCTGACACTATGAGGTTGAGGCTCCCACTGCGGGCTCCTGTCTCACTGCTGTAGGCTCCCCTGAGGTCCAGCCTCACTTGTATTGCCAAAGGCTGGGGCCACATCCCTCAGCAGCTCCCCTCTCATGCTAGCAGTGTCGGCACATGGCATCCCAGCCGCAGGGGGGAATCTCCCCAGGAGGTACCACTGTGGCCCAGGTAGGCCCCACGCCAGCACCCTTCAGTGCTCCCAGGTTGGCCTAACAGCCCGCCAGGCCAAGCAGCTCCAAGACGGCAAGACTGCTGATCATACAGTTGTATCCCACAGCAGGCACCGGGCAAGAGTACCTGAAGTGCGCTCACAGTGAGGGAGCAGGCAGGATCTGCCTTAAACACGGGTCCACAACAGTTCGGGTCCACAAACCTCCAGACTCCTCTGACAGGCCAAATGGCAGCAGTGCAGCCATGCGTCCAGGCCCCGCCAATCAGCACAGCAAAGCTCACTTCCCCCGCATCAACTTGGGGTCAAACTGGGCTTGATTGCACAGCGGGACATCAGAACTGGAGTCCTGGGATTTTACACCTTAATGACTCGGTTTATCCAGGATAGACTCAGGGATAAATGCTCTGGCTGGCAGAGCCTCACAGATTGGCGGCCATCTTGCGGCCGGGGTCTCTAGCGCCCCCTTCATCAAAGGTCAAGGGACCACTGGGGACGGCAAATGTAATATTCTCCTGGGGCATGATAAACCTGTCTTTTGCCCCCCCCCCCCTTGTGTATTCCTGAACACCCTGATGTGACTCCCAGATCAGCCCTTGCCCCAGCACCCGGGGTCAGCTATGTTACATGAATGTATTTCTTAACCGCTACTGCGCAGTACTTCATGGCACTGTAGGTAAACACACTGCAATACTAATTTCCTGAGGAATAGAAATGAGAGGGTGGGGCTCGGAAAAAGAAAACAAAAAATGACTAAATACTTTTATAATCTATTTGTTACAAATAGCAAGTCTTCAGGCATTTCCTGAAACAGTATACATTAGATTACACACAGGTTGTATGTTAGTAAATTCCACAGCTCGGCCGTCACTATAGAAAGGCTCAATTCTGTCTTGCATTGCAGTCACAGGAAACTCTCTTCACCGAGACCACCTCCAAGACCTTTTTAGAACTCTCAGAAACCACCAGGGGAATCTATGAGGACTCCCAGGTGACATACGAGTTTTGAAGCTACCAGAGGCGATCCCTTTATTTTTAAGCAGAAAGCTCTATTCCAGCAAGAGGGGTAAGAGGAAGTAGTCAAGATCTTACTTTCAGCTGGATTGAGCTTGATAAAGCTGGTGGAAATCCACCAATAGATGGTCGAAAGCAAACTTACTACGGGACTCATGTTTTGCTCCAAGGACCTTAAGAAACCTGGATTGAAAGGCTAAGAATGAATAAACTGTCATCCATGTACTTATAAAAGTGTACCCTACCTGAGGAATGATACCACACCAGAGATTAAACACCGGTGTGACCAGGATGGAACTCTGTGGAACACCACAGCTGACAGTTTGCTCACAGGAGGAAAAAGGTGGGATTGCCACTATCTGGGACCTTCTAAAGATGAAACATTAATTCTATTTGAGCGACGTGCCAGAGATACTGAGCTAAGCTAGGCTATTTAGTGGGAGAATTTGATCAATGGTGTCAAAGGCTGATGAAAGATCTAATGAGATCAGTACCCTGACACTACCATCAGCAACAAGTCTGTAAGCTTCAAGTCAACCTGGCACTAGTGCAGATTAGAAAAACACTCATTAAAAATGTGCTTTTGAATAACTACAGTATATAAAGTCCATCAGAAGTTGTCACCCTGCTGCCCTTTTCCAAGTGACTTCAATGAAACATTCACAAACTCCTTCCAAGACTGGTGGGACTCCTTCAGAGTGTCATGAACTACCTGAGATATTTTCAAGGTGTCAACCCAAGCCTACACAACTCGATCTCCTTTCTAGGATTATACTGTCTATGCTATGTGGGCTTGAGAATAATGAAGGTATCTTGCCCGAGCGGACAACAGTACGACCCCCCCCAATGTTCCTCCTCTACTTCCTTCATGGAGCAGTCCAAATCAGCACTTTTCAAAATCATCCCCAACCACAAAGCTGGCCACCATTTGTTTGGATGAGTAGGGTTTGGACTTCTAAAAGAGGCCTTTTAAAAATGTTAATCAAAACCCTGACCTTGCCATTAAATAGGGTTTTCCCTTACAATTTAAAAGATACCAAACATGATATAGCAACCCATTCTCATTTGGAAATTGCAGCGTATTAAATGTAATAAGGAATCCCCAATGTTATCCTATGGGAGGGGTGGGCCTCAGAGTAGTGAAAAACAGATTTCAGAGCTTTCCACTACCAGGACATGTAAACCTTAAAAGTACAAGTCCAACCTTTCAATTGCACACCACTTGCCCTACGTGCCACCTTGGGCCACATTAGGGGTGACATATGTAATAAAGGGGTAGTTTAATGCTTGGCAAAGGGTTTTTAATGCTAAGTCGACATGGCAGTGTAAAACTGCATTCAGGCTGCAATGGCAGGCCTGGGACTTGTTTGAAGGTGTCACTTAAGTGGGTGGAACAATAAGTGGTCCAGGCCCATTAATAGCATTTAATTCACAGCCCCTTAGTATATGGTATGTCACTATTCCAGGGACTGGTAAGTAAATTAAACATTCCATTTGGGTAGAAACCAATCTAACTATGTTTTAGGGGAGTGAGCAAAGCACTTTAGCACAGGTTAGCAATGGTAAAGTGCAGAGAGTCCTAAAGTAAAAAAAAAGAATTCAGCAAAAAGTGGAGGGTAAAAAGTAAATGTTTGGAGGTGACCCTGCAGAAAGGGCCAGGTCCAACATCCTTCCTGCACCAAAACAATCGTACTTGTAACACAGACACCCTTGTTCCATGGCACAAATAGGGAGACCACCTGACATGGAGGCAAATTCAGGACAGGACTGTAAATAATTCAGGACAAAGGGTCACAATTCAGCAACATTTTGATTATGTTTCCAAACATTTCAATACACATGGCAAACAGTTTGGGAAACATTAAAGTAAGTGGCTTTTTCACTTTCTGCTAATTTAGGCAAGTTGAACAAACGCATGTGGCTCATCTGCCCTTCCACTAGACATCAAACCTGAAAAAATTAACTAGGCAGAGAAGATGGTGTGGGCGACAGCTTCACACCAAATATCAGGATGAGAGGTAGCCACAACTCGTCTGTAGTCTCATGGCACCCAGAAGGTATGACTGCAGCATTAGAGTGTGCGTCAGGGACTCTATATGTATTTCAGAACTGGGAGCCTGATCACCAGATAGAGAATTAAAGATGAAGTCTAGATCACATGGGAGATCCACAACAACTGATTCAAAGGGCCAGTGCTAAGAACCGGATAAGTAATAAGGAGAAGAATAAGGCAGGACAATTCCTAAAATCAGATAGGCCCTCCATGAGTACTGGGAAGTGTTGCGTACCTGGAGAGTAGTCTCATCAGAGAGGCCAGACACAGAAGAGGCACAATTAAATGGTTGAATAAGCAGCACCCTCCCACCCGTGCAAAATCTACTGGTGCAATGGTCCATTGGTAGTGCTTGTGGAGGGTGGGTTGGGGCCGGCCCCTTGGAATGTTGGGCCCTGGGCAATTTCCCACCTTGCCCATATCTTAAAATGGTTCTGCATTCGAGCCAAGCTCGAACCAGTAGTCTGGCTCATACCGAAGGGTCTAAGAGCATGCATAATCTTGTATTCTTCAAAATATTTGGGATATAAATTTCACAACAAACAAAAAATAAGAAAATGATAAACACTTTAAAATGAAGAACATGTATCTTTGACACATGGACGTGTTTCAATTTAGTATATTAGATCACAACACTTACAAGATCACAACACTGCATTAACATTTATTTGAATTGGAAGATTCTCAATATGAACTTTAAATCATTTATTAACTCTCTCCCCTGACAAAGCCATGATTGAACAAAGAGTAAGAATTGTCAGGTGCACCTTATGTCATGGCCAATGTTATTTATATGGATGGAGGAAAATTACAGGATCCAGCTTGAACTGAATTACTTGAATGTGCTTTCAAATGTCACTATCAAGTAAAATAGACCCATGAATTAACTTGATTTGACTTAAATCACACAATTTAGTCATGCAGGTGAGCCGTGATTTGAACTCAAGTTTCCTGGTCACATATTGTCTAATTAAGCAACTGACTAGATTACTTTCTTTTTCTCAATCCCCTTTTAGCACCAGAGGACATTTACAATTTTGTCAGATGAATAGTACACTATGTTAAGTAAATACAGATCACAGGTTAATTTGACACAATGTCTAAAAAACAAAAATGTACATAGTGAAGGTGAGTAACTGCAGGACAACATATGCTAACAACAATGGCTTTCTCAGTGGTCGAAGGGTTTCAAAAAACGTATGTATACTGTGATCCTGAGTGTAAAGGGATGTGAGCCTGGAGGTGGAATGAAAGGTGTAGCTAAAAAGAACAAAATATTCTGTAATATGTTTTGATCAAGTAACTGCATATAAAACAAATGCGCACCTTAAATGAAAAGCAGATGCAAGTTTTTTTTTTAAAAACAGTGGAAAATACACTATTTTATTTTATGAAACCTTTGTTGGTTAATGTGATCACTGCACTATGTGTACAACCAGAAGTCCATAGAACTGAATACAAAATTTTCCAGCTATCGCGACAAGAATTTTAGATTCTATTAAGGACACGGAGGCGAGGATTATGCTTTCTCAATTTATTTACTACTCAACAGCAGCCAATGAGAAAAAAGTAAACATTGTAATAAACTACATTTCCCATGAGGCTTTGAACCACACCTCCATAATCAACCAATAATAACAGAGGTTAGCATACAAAATAATGAGGCACCATCTTGGCTTCCTCTTTCTTTGCAAAACCATTCTCTTAAGTGTCCGAAAAAACCAAACAACAGTCCTGGCTCTCAACGGAGAGCAAAAACAGCAGATCCAACTCTCAACGGAGACTACGTCCCAACTTTCCTGGGTACATCAGCAATCCTCCAACGACGAGGAAATCCATACCATAGATCATTAAAGCATTCATTCTGCTTGGAATCAGTTCCTGAAACAGAAACAAGTTTGAAAATAGGGAGCCCAAAAAGGTTTGATATCTCAGGGTGGGAATAACATTGCATACGTAATCATCTTGCAACATGTCAGTTGACCTCTTACCTGTCCCAACGGGTGGGATAATCCTCGCCTCCGTGTCCTTAATAGAATCTAAAATTCTTGTTGCGATAGCTGGAAAATGTTGTATTCTATGGCAGGACCGGAGGCTCAGGTTATGCTGGTTCAAAGCTGACCAGCAACAACAGAAGAAACATGCGTAATAGGTTTATGATAAAACACTTCAAACATTGAGTCCGAAGACCAGTCTGCAGCTTTCAAAATGTCTTCTAAGCGAGACCCTAGAACATATGCCTTAGAGGCCATAGCCCCTCTGGTGGAGTGCGCACCATAAACAGAAATGTCAATCCCTGTTTCAGACATAACCCACCTGACCCAACGCGCCAAGGTGGCCGCTGAAACTGGAAGGAAAGGCTTCTGTATTGCTAACAGCAATTGCCCTAAGAGATCTGATGTATGAGCTAATGTACGTTCCTCATATACCTTTAAACATTTCAAAACACATAATTTGTCATTGTGAGGAAAGGCAGGATACTCAACCGAACGTGACATGGTCTTTGTCCTCCTAGAAATGAGAAAGAAACACCCTGTGAAGAGAACATCCTTACTGCCAAATCTAAAGCATGCACATCAGAAACTCTCCTACAGGAGATTAAACATAGTAAGTTTAGCAGACAATTGTTTCAACTATAAATCTTTGTATTCTGGCCAAGATTCTAATAAAGACAAGACTTTAGAAACATCCCATAGAGTAGTGTATCTGGGATGAGACGGGCAAGCCACCCTTTACCATATATATATCAATGGCGTAACGAAAGTTGAGGGGGCCCCCCTGCAAAGTACACAGAGGGGGCCCCCCTGCAAAGTACACAGAGGGGGCCCCCTCCTGGGCCACCACCTACCACTTTTGCAGAGGAGGCCCCCTGGAGCTTGAGGGCCCACCCGGCACTGAGGGGTCTGCGGGGGCTTATCTTACACCACTGTGAAGATGCCAGAAATGCCTCTTATTTCAGTTATGGACCTATCTCATTAGAAAAACAACAGACCTACAACTTCGGGCCATAAGACATCCCCTTTAACACCAGGTAAAAAACAGAACAAATTCATATTGCACTGACATAGCAACAACAATTAGCCCATAGTAAGCTTATTCTATTTTGGCCACAGCACAAACATAGAAAAACGATGCCCCGGCGGTGAGGTCTGTGGGACTGGCAGGTTTCTGTGCCCGGGGAGGTCTGTGGGACTGGCAGGTTTCTGTGCCCGGGGAGGTCTGTGGGACTGGCAGGTTTCTCTGCCTGGGGAGGTCTTTGGGACTGGCAGGTTTCTGTGCCCAGAGAGGTCTGTGGGACTGGCATGTTTCTGTGCCCGGGGAGGTCTGTGGGACTGACAGGTATCTGTGCCCAGAGAGGTCTGTGGGACTGGCAGGTTTCTGTGCACGGGGAGGTCTGTGGGACTGGCAGGTTTCTCTGCCTGGGGAGGTCTGTGGGTCTAGCAGGTTTCTCTGGCTGGGGAGGTCTGTGGGTCTGGCAGGTTTCTATGCCTGGGGAGGTCTGTGGGACTGACAGGTTTCTGTGCTTGGGGAGGTCTGTGGGACTGGCAGGTTTCTGTGCTTGGGGAGGTCTGTGGGGCTGGCAGGTTTCTGTGCCCGGGGAGGTCTGTGGGGCTGGCAGGTTTCTGTGCGCGGGGAGGTCAATGGAACTGGCAGGTTTCTGTGTTGGGGAGGGCTGTGTGGCTGGCAGGTTTCTCTGCCTGTGGAGGTCTGTGGGACTGGCAGGTTTCTCTGCCTGGGGAGGTCTGTGGGGCTGGCAAGATTCTGTGCTTGGGGAGGTCTGTGGGGCTGGCAGGTTTCTCTGCCTGGAGTGGTCTGTGGAGATGGCAGATTCTGTGCCTGTGGAGGTCTGTGGGACTGGCAGGTTTCTGTGCTCGGGGAGGTCTCTGGGGCTGGCAGGTTTCTGTGCTTGGGGAGGTCTGTGGGGCTGGCAGGTTTCTGTGGCCGGGGAGGTCTGTGGGACTGGCAGGTTTCTCTGCCTGGGGAGGTCTGTGGGACTGGCAGGTTTCTCTGCCTGGGCAGGTCTGTGGGGCTGGCAGGATTATGTGCTTGGGGAGGTCTGTGGGGCTGGTAGGAGTCTGTGCTTGGGGAGGTCTGTGGGGCTGGCAGGCTTCTCTCTGGAGAGGTCTGTGGGGCTGGCAGGTTTCTGTGCTAGCTGAGGTCTGTGGGGCTGGCAGGTTTCTGTGCCTGGGGAGGTCTGTGGAGCTGGCAGGTTTCTGTGCTTGGTGAGGTCTGTGGGGCTGGCAGATTCTGTGCCTGTGGAGGTCTGTGGGACTGCAAGGTTTCTGTGCTTGGGGAGGTGTGTGGGGCTGGCAGAGTCTGTGCCTGTGGAGGTCTGTGGGACTGCCAGGTTTCTGTGCTTGGGGAGGTGTGTGGGGCTGGCAGGTTTCTGTGCTTGGTGAGGTCTGTGGGGCTGGCAGTTTTCTGTGCCCGGGGAGGTCTGTGGGACTGGCAGGTTTCTGTGCCCTGAGAGGTCTGTGGGGCTAACAGGTTTCTCTGCCTGGAGAGGTCAGTGGGACTGGCAGGATTCTGTGCCTTGGCAACTAATCGGTCTGGGGGTATGAAGGATTTGCTGGTCCCATACATTCCCCCCAGAACCCTCCGGTCGTCAAATAAACTTCTGCTTTCAGTGCCCAGGATACGTAAGGCTAGGTGGGGAGGTAGAGCCTTCTCAACTCTTGCTCCCAGGCAGTGGAATTCCCTGCCTCTGGAGATAAGATCTCTTCCCTCGGCTCTGGCTTTTAGGAAGGCCCTTAAGACCTGGCTTTTTGCCAGGGCCTACGCTTAGATACGATCTGCCTCTTTTTCGAACTGTTTTGTTTAGGCGCCTTGATGCCTTCGGGCTAAGTAGCGCGATTACAAGTTTCCATTCATTCATTCATTCATTCTTTGGGAGGTCGGTGGGACTGGCTGGTTTCTGTGCCCGGGGAGGTCTGTTGGACTGGCAGGTTTCTGTGCTCAGAGAGGTCTGTAGGACTGGCAGGGTTCTCTGCCTGGGGAGGTCTGTGGGACTGGCAGGATTCTCTGCCTGGGGAGGTCTGTGGGACTGGCAGGTATCTGTGCCCAGAGAGGTCTGTGGACTGTCAGGTTTCTCTGTGCCTGGGGAGGTCTGTGGGACGGGCAGGTTTCTCTGCCTGGGGAGGTCTGTGGGACTGGCAGGTTTCTCTGCCTGGGGAGGTCTGTGGGACTGGGAGGATTCTGTGCTTGGGGAGTTCTGTGGGGCTGGCAGGTATCTCTGCCTGGAGAGGTCTGTAGGGATGGCAGATTATGTGCCTGTGGAGGTCTGTGGGTCTGGCAGGTTTCTGTGCTTGGGGAGGTCTGTGGGTCTGGCAGGTTTCTGTGCCCGTGGAGGTCTGTGGGACTGGAAGGTTTCTGTGCCCTAGGAGGTCTGTTGGGCTAACAGGTTTATGTGCCTGGGAGATCAGTGGGACTGGCTGATTTCTCTGCCTGAGGAGGTCTGTGGGTCTGGCAGGTTTCTGTGCCCGGGGAGGTCTGTGGGGCTGGCAGGTTTCTCTGCCTTGGGAGGTCTGTGGGACTGGCAGGTTTCTCTGCCTGGGGTGGTCTGTGGGGCTGGCAGGTTTCTCTACCTGGGGAGGTCTGTGGGGATGGCAGGTTTCTGTGCCTGTTTAGGTCTGTGGGACCGGCAGGTTTCTGTGCTTGGGGAGGTCTGTGGGGCTGGCAGGTTTCTATGCCCGGGGAGGTCTGTGAGACTGGCAGGTTTCTATGCGCGGGGAGGTCTGTGGGGCTAGCAAGTTTCTGTGTCTGGAGAGGTCTGTGGGGCTGGCAGGTTTCTGTGCCCGGAGAGGTCTGTGGGGCTGGCAGGTTTCTCTGCCTGGAGAGGTCTGTGGGGCTGGCAGGTTTCTGGGGCAGATGCTGGGTGATCTTGTCACACCCAGAGTCAGGGATTTGGAGCCATTTATGGACCAGAAACATTGATCCTTTTACTGCTACTGAGTGGAGTACAACGTCCTCAGGGCGGAAAAGTGCACGGAGCACCCCACAGTTCAAAGGTCGCAAGTGAGGTAGGTTGTGCTGGTGTTAAAAAAAAAAGTCCAGAAAGAGAAGAGAGTTACACATGTTGATGCCTGTTTCCACGGAAGTCACTTGCAACCTCTGGTAGAACATGCTTCGGAACGTAGAAAGGCTGTAAATGTTATTTTTTTCCTTTCATATCAATGGGGTAGGATTGGTGGCTCTTTGCGACAGCAGTAAACAGAGGGGAAGTACATGGTATGCAGTGCCATAAGAATTATGCTGCAGGTACTCAATTATTCAGCAGGAAAAGGCAAATTATGCGGTCTAATGCATCACATTTTGTGATACTTATACTTCATTTTTTGTAATTTTTCACATTTTAAGACTGTTCTGGCAAATGTTTCACCTCAGTCTAAGTTTAACAACCAAACAGCAAAGAGTAACTTAAAGGTGGCCTGTCAATTTTAGCGAAGGGCATTCAACTGTGCAGCAATGCATGTTGCTGTATTTCAGTAACTTTTATCTGTTTCAGCTAGAAACCATTTTTTCTGCAAACTGCAATTTATGTAGCACCACTGCCACCACACCCCAATCCTCACCCTCTCTGCCCCAACCCTCCCCCCCCACTCCACCTCAGCGACAAGAAATCGGGTCAGTTTTGGGGGGAAGTGGGTACCACTTTGCCTTGACAAAGTCGGGCGAAACCGGGAAACTTCTCCCAAAGTTACAGACGAAGGTGTAAATTCATAGGTGAAGGGTACATTTTCTTGCGACCACAAACTTCAATGACGATTTTTGTGTTTTCTGTAAAATCCGCAACTCAACATAAATCGCAGGTGAAACTAATGACACGCACTTTTGATCTTTAATGTGTAACATAACCCCCCCCCTCTTTTCCAAACAACCTTCATGATCCAAAGTCGTCTTTCTTTTACTAAATGCCTTCACTCTAAACTGGAGACCTTACGCACACAAATGGTCGTCGCAATGAATTTTGGGTGGTCTGCACTTGTCTGCGGGGGGGTGGCATAGACTGGGCGAACAGACAGACTCACCTGCGCGGGCCGCAGAAGACAGGGCAAACAAGGCTAGCCAGAGAAATAATTAAATTATTGCAGGAAGTCGCCGTCACACATTACCTCTCAATTGTCTCCACTCTGGCCTCTGGGATGCCTCCTCTCTTCACCAGTCAGCAATGCACATGACAATTGGTCACCAGCCCCACCCTAAGGGTGAAGAGTAAGACTGCGCAGACACGGCCGCGGAGACATCTGCACGCTGTGCAGTGTGCACCATTACCATTTTTTAAATGTTACCATTTAATATATAAAGAAAAGTCTAGAGCAAGCATAAGTTACATAACCTACCTATATTATTTAATTACCTATCCCAGACCGTCACGGATGTGTAGTGCTTGCTGGCACCACTGAGGGGGCCTCTAGAGCGCTGGGGCCCCCAGCAACGCGGGAGCTGCGCGGGCCTGTGTTACGCCCCTGAGGCCTGTGTTACGCCCCTGCTTATAATTCCACACTACACAATTCAACTATAAATAATTTAACCCTACCACATTCCATACCACATAATTACAATCCTAAAAATATACATATTTCCACATCACAGAATAACATTCCACACAACTTAATACCACTCCCAACCACATAATTACACTCCACACAACTCAACAACACATAATTACACTTCAACCTATATAATTACACTTCACACAACATATTTACACTCAACTCTGAAACACATTATTACCCTCCACAAAATACAACTCTGCAACATGTTGCATAATTCCACTCTGCATAATTATACACCACACCATGCCACATAATTCCACATGTCACACAATTCCACAATTCATCCCCACACAATTTATCACACAGCGTAATTACACTCCACATAATACCACTCAGCCCCACATAATTAACCTCCACATAATTATGCTCTACTCCATACTGCATACATACACTCCACATATATCCAGTCTATGCCACGTAGCAACACTCCACATAGGTATACTTCACACCTTGCCTCATAATACCACTCAACTAACACCGCAATTTCCACGTCACACAATTCAACTCTACACATTTCCATTCCACACCACATAATTCACAACAAACTACATAATTCAGACTAACACCACAAATGCACAACACACCACATACATCCAATCTACACCACAAAATTCCACATCATGCTACAATATTTAACAGCACACCACATAAGGAAACTCCACTACATACCACTCCACAACACAAAATACCATTCCAGATAATCCCACTCCAAGACACACAATCCCACTCCACTCAATACCACATAATTACACTGCACACCATGCCACATTATTTCACTACACAGATCCAATCCACGCAACACAATTCCACAACCAACAATTCCAATCCAAACCATATATGTCCACTTGACACCACACACATTCCCTCCACTCCAAACAGAAAACGCATAGGTAAAATACATTGTCCATTACAACATCAATAGCTCTAACTTTCACCTTCTAATGTGTCCCAGCAGATCCTGTTTCTGGAGCTGCAAACTTTCTGGCTGAAGTCAGCTCTGTGCTGCCTCAAAGGAGCAGTGCCTTGTGGTGAATGCTGTCTCTGGGGCCCCCACTCCCATCCTTTCCCCTGTCAGCTCTCCCCTGTGCTGCCTCCTGCAGTCTCTGGGGCCCCCATCCTTGTCCTCTCCCTTCTCAGAGGCAGTGCCCTGTGGGGAATGCTGTGCTGCCTCCTGCTCTCTCTGGGGCCCCCGACCCCCATCCTTGCTCCGTGGGCTCTGACTGAAGAGAAACAATGTAACTTGTTACTTTGTTTCTCTTCAGTCCTGGGTCAGCCCTGATGAGCTCAGTGCAGGCTGCTTTAGAGGGAGAGAGGTTTGATTTAGAGCAAGCCTCTCTCTCACAGCTCTCGACCGAAGAGCTGAGGGGGCCCCCTTCATTTGCTGAAGAGTGGGGTCCCCCCCGCACCGCGGGGGCTGCAGGGGTGTTTGTTACACCCCTGATATATATAATAGTGTTGGAAACCATGACTGAGTCTTCCACAATGGAGTGATCAAGACTAAGGACGTCTCCTGTTGACGGACCTGAGTCGCCACCCTCGGAATGAGAGCGAAGGGGGGAAAAGCATAGTTTCTCTGAGACCACCAATTCTGAAGGAACACGTCCGTTCCCATCGCCATCGGGTCCAGCCTCCAACTGAAGAATTGTGAGAGGTGAGCATTGAGGCGAGAGGCAAAGAGGTCTATCCTGCAGGGACCTCGCATATTCATGATCTGTACAAAAAGCGAAGGATGAAGTCTCCAAACGCTGAAGTCCCTCAGGAACCTGGAGTTCCAATCCGCTATCTGATTGAGTTTGCCCGGCAGATATTCCGCTATTACACTGATCTTCTGGTCCATGCAAAAATGCCAAAAGTCCCTCACAATGTTGGCCAGAAGCCGGGATTTCGTCCCTCCTAGGCGATTGATCTATCGCACCGCTGAAACATTGTCCATCCTGAGAAGGATGCAACAATTGCTCTTCAGAGGGGAGATCGATTTTATGACAAAGGAGTCCACTAACAGCTCCAGACAATTGATGAGCAAAGTTACTCGTTGGCGGATCATCGTCCGCCGGTGGAAAAGTCTCCACATCTTGCACCCCAGCCCCAACGGCTGGCGTCGGACTCTATGATGACGTCCAGAGAGGCGCCGAAAATGGCCCTGCCATTCCACACTTCCATGTGATCTAACCACCAAAGAAGCTCCACTTGAGCCTCTGGAGACAGGGGGATCAACTGGTCGTATGAATGCCTTTTTTGAAGATAATAAATCTTGAGCCGCTGTAAAGCCCTGTAGTGAAGGGGACCTGGGAAGATGGCTTGAATAGATGAGACCAGGAGGCCTACAATTCTCTCTAGGACTCTCAACGAGATCAGCTGTTTTGACAGAGTGGAGCGGATCTCTCTCTTTATTGATTTGATCTTGGTCATGGGCAGGAGTAACTATGCGGTGACTGCATTTATCTGAAACCCCAGGAAGTCCAACTGTTGGCTTGGGGTGGTCATTGATTTCTTGAGATTTATCGCAAACACTAACTCCTATAACAGCGATGTTGTCCACCTTAAATGTGTGAGCACAAGGTTCCGATCCTGTGCCAGAATTAACATGTCGCCTAGATAAACGATCATGCGAACTCCATCTCTCGCAGCCGCGTTTCCACCGGCTTTAACAGATTGGTAAAAACCCAAGGGGCTGATGACAGACCAAAAGAGAGGGAAAGGTACCGGTACCATTGCCCTTTTCCTGGAGAATTGGAGACATTTCTGATGGGAAGGGCAAATGGGAACCATGAGGTAAGCATCTTTTCGGTCCAAACGGACCATCTAGTCTTTCTCCAAAATAGGATCTCTCAACAGATGAATACCCTCCATCTTGAAGTGTCTGTATACCACAAAGGGATTGAACTCCCTGAGATTTAAAACCAATCTCTGACCACCTCCTTTCTTTTGCACCAGATAAACATTGCTGCAAAACCCACCGGGAATGAAGGGTCGATAAAAGCTTGCTCTTGTAGGGAAAAAAGGAGCGGAAGAGGAGGGGCCACCTGACAAGGGGAGTCTATCAGCTCTATCTGATAACCTTGAACTGTGTGGAGAACCCACGTATCCATGGTTAGCTGTGTCCAATTCATCACAAAATGTAACAATCTGCCCCCGATGGGGATAGTTGGAAAGATTGGAGAACCTACCTGATGACTGCGCATCCAAGTTCTTGTAACCCCTGTTGACGCCCCTGTTGAATCGGCCACGGAAGCCACGGGACCTGGAGGGGTAAAAGCCCGCCTGTTCTGGTTCCTGGGTATACCCTCTGCTCCCTGGTGCGATTCCTCGCTGGGGACTTGGATTGGTACAGCGGCCAGCCGAGCGTCCCCTGCGACGACCGGCCCTGCCAGCGACTGGGTGAAAGACCCTTTTGAGTGATGACTGTGACTTATCCAAGGATGCAAAAGTGCTAACAAATTTCGAAATGGCCTTGATGAAACGTTCCCTAAAAAGCTGGCCCTCGGCTAGAGGGCCTGGTTCAGCCGAGGCCAACTCTACAAGTTGCGGATCAATACGCAAAAGGACGGATTTGCGCCTCTCCGATGAGAGGGCACAATTGGCATTGCCGAGGAGGCAAATTGCCCTCTGGGTCCACCCCGCCAGGACCTCTGGATGAAGAGCAGCCCTGGTCTCTGGTGCATGAAGGGCTAATTTTGCCAGGGGACCTGCAACGTCCAACAACTTATCCTGGCACGCCTGAAGGGCGCGATCTATGCCCTTTTTTGGATCGTTCTTGTATTTCTTTAAAAAAGTATATTCCGCCACTGCCGGGGCGGGAGCCCAATCTGAGGATCGGGGGTGGACGATGTCTGAAGGTTCAAACGAGAAAGGGGAAGGTTGGATGGGCGGGGAAGAATGCTTACGTTTCTTAGCGTGTTTGCAGGGTCGGGACTCTTAGGATTAATCCCTGTTCGTCTCAGTAACAGTAGTGGGAGGGATAGAGAATGAAGGGGCAGGAGAAGAGGGGCAGAAATGTCACCCTGGGCCTGTTCTTTGGACAGTAGACAGTAGACTTGAACGTGAGGCCAGGGGAGCCCAGCTGGCTCGGGGGCGGGGAGAGGTGCGGAGGCTGGGGTACCAGAGGGAGCAGGATTGTTACCAGCTAGTTGTTCCAGACGCTGGCAGATAGGCAGTAAGGCGGAGGAGAGTACTTTATCCAACTAAGAGTCAAGTGTCTTATCAATGATGGCCTCCATAGAGTCCTCATAATAATAATCCTCGTCTTCATGGGGATCAAACGCAGCCACCTCCTCCTCATAGACGTCGCAGTCAGACATCCTGTAATATGTATATGTGGTATATATATAACTCCAAATTCTCCAGAGAGAAGCTCAATTCTTACTACCCAAACTCTCAAGAGGCTGGGCGTCAGTCAGGAGCAAAGCTGGGACAGTGGGGGCCACACAGATACCAACAAAAACCCTTGGCGCTAGGACTAATGGAGGGTATGTAACCCTGCCTGCCTGCGCAGACAAGGGTTTCCAAAAATTAGTCCCAGTAGCACTGGGAACTCAGGGGTTAGTGTTTCTCACAATCGTAGACTGAAAAGAATGCTGCCAGTACTAAAACAAGGCCCGGTATCGGCTCCGCCGTCTGCCAGCTGCATTAACGCACGATTCAGCCCGGGGCGAGGCGTCTTTCCAGCATGTAAGGGATCTGCACACATGTGCACGCGAGCAGGCTTCCGAGACGCATGCAGGTGGCCGGATCGGGGTACGGCGTGCGTCTCGTTCCTTGCAGAGCTCCCGACCACAGACCATAGACCTCAGGTTTTGGGTGGGGGGGTCAAGCGATCGGGGGTCAGGCAGAGAGTGCGCGACCTCCGCCACCACGACGGCGCCACACTGAGCACGCAGAGTCAATTTGCGGTACCGCCGTTAGCCCAGCTAGCCCGATGCAGGAGTCATCGGGCTCTGCCCTTGAAGCTCCCCTGGAGGTCAGGAGACCTGGAAAAAGCACAGCCGGAGGGAGCCCAGAGCTGACCCGCTCAGTTGACTTGGACCCTACACCGACAGCCACGGTGAGTGGTGCACACCAAATCAATGTGTGGGACGGCTGGGTTAGTCATGACTATAGATGAGCCCTCACAGCTCTACCCCTATGCCTGAGTAGTGCCCTCAGCAGCAGAGGCTGAGGCAAAGCCAGTGACAAGACCAGACGTGTGCGGGTGCAGCACAGAGCACAGCTCAGAATAGTCTCAGGACTCCTGTGATAAGGATGCAAAGTAAGCTGCCTTGGATGCGGAGGGTGTACTTGGCACATACAGATTAAGGCGTCCTGGTGCACAGAAGCGGCCAACTTAGTGGCTGGTGCCGTTTGTGCCCCGGGGACCATCTGTCTTTCCCTAGTTTGATTATAGAACTCTTTAATAAGTCTGTGACCGTCTTTTGTCACAGATACAACATCTCTGAACTCCAGGTGGCCTCTCGTACCATGACAGCAAGCCGCAGCCCTGGAACTGGACAAGTCATTTACCCTTATCACAAAAGAAAGCGTGCTCTGGCCCCTCCCCCCAGTGCCCAGAGGGAAGTTCTTGCCAGGGGGCAACATCGAGGAGATCAGGTCACCAGAAAAAAGACAGTGGGCTTGTGCCCCTCCTCATAGCATTCAGTTGAGAGCTCTCACCAGAGGGAGAAGGGGTGGTGCAAACATCTTTGATCACAACCTTCGATCAATGAGATCGGGCAGAATGAGGAATGAACCACTGACAGTTCAGCGCCGCAGGAAAAATAAGAAAGGCGGCATAAAGTCTCCCAGTAGGCTCGGGGTGCCTTCCATCTCGACCCCAAGGCCTAATCTACAAAGCCCCACCTCAATCACCCCATAATTGACAACAGTACCGGACTCGACCGTTACAAGTTTAAAAAATGTGGAACAAACCAGGACAACGCATGGCCGTCTGTCAGCAGCCAACCAGGACAATAGCGGAGCAGCATGCACTCAAGGCCCCGGTAAGGCAACACTCCAGGGCTTTTTCAAGAAAGTTCCTGTCATTGACAGGATAGTCAATAGTACAGAAATGGCTATAGGAAAAGAAACTGTCCTCACCACACATGCCAGTCCTGAGTCTCCAACAGGGAGACCCCCGCTATTCACAATCCATGCTATGGTGCATGCACCACGCCATCAATAGGTGATAACACCCTTTTTTGCAACGTAACAGATGTGAACGAGGCAATAAATCCTGCAAACCCCATAAATAAAGCTACATTGTTGGTAGCAACCCATCCTAATGAAAAGCCTGATCTACAGTCACCCCTTCAGATGTGCCCCTCTGAACACAACCTCTCTCCAATAGTTATATCAGGTGACAATCCATCAATATATTTGGAGGCTAAATCCTCACCTAACGAGCTCCTCCAACAGGATGTGCAAAGCCTCCACCATAGTGACAACCAGATCTCAGTTGCTGATATCATCTTTAGTCCACCTGCAGCTCAATGAATTCGGGCCCAGCAGGAAACATAAAACCACTCACACCCATGAAATCTTTTCACTTGGACGGCTCTGAAAATCTCGCAAACGCACCTGGAGGCACAGAACCAAACGACCTTTCGCTCTTGGATTTGTGCATCTTCCATACAGATCCCATCAGGATTCCAGGTGTACAAGACAGACATGCCCTTGAAAGAACGACAGACACCTTTAGCACAGTTTGGCCTCAACTACTGCAAATTCTGCAATACACAATTTCTGCTTTAAATTACCACTCTGACAAACTGGATGTGCAAGTCATTCTTCTAATCATATTGGTGGCATTCAGTGCAGGAATAGACCAAAAATTGGACAACCTAAATAAACTGATTGTAAGGGCCATATTTATGAGGCCTTGTGACACTTTTGCACCACTGGTGCGCCACAAAAAGTTCCCCCAGCAGCAGAGGCTGAGGCAAAGCCAGTGACAAGACCAGACGCGTGTGGGTGCAGCACAGAGCACAGTTCAGAATACTCTCAGGACTCCTGTGATAAGGAGGCAAAGTAAGCTGCCTGAGATGCTGGGTGTACTTTGCGCATACAGATTAAGGCGTCCCAGTGCACTGCATCAAAATGCACTGCATCAAAATCTTATGCCTGCCTCACAGCAGGCGTAAGACTGATTCAGGCACAATTAACATTGGACTTGCCCATGTGTAATGACCCATTGCTGGAGTTGCGTCACTTTTGCGACACACTCCAGCAATGTGTCATTACTGCGCCTACAGATGCATCAGAAATACTGACGTATCTGTAACACTTTGCGACATGGAGTGCCATACATTAAATGCGGGCATCCATCGTGTCGCAAGGAGGACGCAGTGAAAACTGTTGCATCCCTGTTTTCATGCAGCGATGCAACTGTTTTCATAAATGAGGCCCTAAGAGCGCAATCAAACAAAAACTTGGTGCAGTCAATATGCTGCTGCTCTCCTATAATCGAAAGTCTGTCCTCGCTCCCAATGTTCCTTAGTACAGTCTTGACCGAAATAAGTAGACGTCTTAGGGGACCCACTCAGAACCAACAACACACAACTGCAGCTACCCAATAAGCTCTCAAGGTGCACAACAATATACATCCTGTCCCAAACATTGGGAATGAAGTCCCCCGCATGAGCGCCAGCACCCTGGCAACCATGGAAGCAATGGTGTCAAGATATGGTAACTCCCTCACGGGTACCACAAGTGCAAAGGTCCGGAATGAATATCAGCTCCCCCAACAATGTGACTCTGACCAGTCAGGCACATTGAAAACAACCCCAACCTCAGAGAAGGTTCCCTCTGGTGGGAGTGAGACAGAACTGGGCAAGATGGTCACAAACAACCCCCCACCAACTCGGCCCCTCCACAAGTGGGAAAAGAAAAGACTCAGAAAACAGAGCAACAAGACAAATTGTACCACCTTACCTACGAAAACCACTCCAAAGGTGAGCTAAGAAAACAGTCAGAACACTCAGGCTCTGGCAAAAGAGGAACATTATTCAAACCAACCATAGGGGTAGCAAGCAGAGTGAGGCAAAACCAACCACCCTTGCTCTATAGCACCAGTGGAGTAGGAGTAATAACCAAGACGACAATAACATTCTGAGCGTGCTAAAGAAGTTGCCCCCCCCCGAAACACAGCCATGGAACAACCCAACTCTACCGATCCAGTACCACCTCTAAAGGACCCTATCAGAGTAACAATAACACAGCACCAGGGTCCCCAGACCCCTCTAATGGAGCCAATGAATAAAATTGATAATTTGCACCACATCCCTCGAGAGGTGAGACAGCAGGTAGCAACACTGGATCCACACAAGGCAGAGCAGTCCCTGTGCCAGATTGGGGGGCCCAGTCAAGGACATAACCATGAATCTGCCTTGCCAAACCAAAACACCAGACTACGGTTTACTCTGGAGTATCCTTCACAAGGTTCTCATGATATCCTAAATAGGGAGAACACTCTCAAGTTATTTAAGTCCATCCCTGAACTGAGCAGATAGGAGTCTAGCAACATCTTAGCAATTGAATTCCTCCCCCCTAAAGGTTATCAAAATACAAAACCCAAACTACAAACATTTATTTTGATAACAGTTGAATAGCTAATATTATCCAGATCAGAACTATTTAGATCATGGAGAATCGAGATCATCCCGATTAAAGAGATAGGCTACCCCACAGTATTAGCAAAATCACCAGACCCCACAGTGTTTGGTAGGAAGAAGCCATTCTCAATTTTAAACAAGCATTGGCATAGCCAATAGGTCTCGCCTTTGGACCTTATAAGTGTTTGGTTACCAAGCACAATATCCTTGGTGGAACAACATCGACTGTTGCATGGCTAAACACTTATAAGGTCCCAAAGGCGAGACCTATTGGCAATGCCAATGCTTGTTTTGAATGCAGCTGCTAAAATGGCTCAGAGTCCACACCTCAACGAACATAGGGGCATATCAGCAAAGCGGCGCTATGAAATTATCGCCGCTTTTGCATCCGCTTTCGGGCGAAAAGTGGCGATAATTTCATCGCCTTATCAGCAAAGACACGCTATCACATGTTTTGCTGATTTAGCGCCCCTTACAACAGCGCCCAGCTTTGCATCTCTAATGAGATGCAAAGTGGGCGTTCCGTGCCAAAATAACTGGAGAAATGTCGCTAACCGACATTTCTCCAATTATCAAGCTGCACGCAAACAAGCAGAGCGATAGGAAAAGTAGCGCTAAGCACAGTGAACGCTACTTTCCTTACGCCTGCTTGTAATCTGATTTAGCCATGTAATCCAATGGGAGGTGGATTACATGGCTAAGACCACCCTGCCCTATCAGCAAGGTATCGCTGGTCGCAGTGCAATTATCACTAGATTTCCAGCGATAATCACACTGTTTTCCAGCTAACGCATGGATCCGTATCGCTTGGGAGATAAGCCTTGCTGATAGCACGCTATCTCCGCGATAGAATCCAGCGTTAGCCTGCGATAATTATCCTCACGCTAAAAGCGCTGAGCGATAATTATCGCAGGCCTTGCTGATATGCCCCTTAGCACACTGTGTTCTCACTTCATTTACGTCAGATGTGGTTCATGCCATTGGAGGTCAAGCAGGTGTGAAGATATTATCAAGGCACCTGAAGGAGGCTTGTGCGCGATGTGTGTTACTAACATTGGCCGTGAACCCCCTGAGCAGGCTGTGAAGGCGTCGCTCACGAATCCAGCCAAACAGCGCTCCGTCGAGGTCCCGCTCTGTGGTGTAAAGCCCTGGTGAACAAGGTTTGAGGTGCAGCACTAAGACGGCATCCCGCTCTGTGGTGCACAAACCTGCTGAGCAGGGCTTGATGTGCAGCGCTGCACCAGGATCCCGATCTACCGTGCACAACCCTGGTGAGCAAGGCTTAAAGTGCAGTGCTACACAGTGAACACAATCTGTGGTGCGCAACCCTGGTGATCAGGGCTTGAAGGGCAGCGCGGCACAGTGAGTACTCTCTGTGGTGCACAACCCTGGTGAGCACGGCTTGAAGGGCAGGGCTGTACGGGATCCCGATCTGCGGTGCACATCCTTGGTGAGCAAGGCTTAAAGTGCAGAGCGGGACAGTGAGCACTCTCTGTGGTGTACAACCTTGGTGAGCACAGCTTGAAGTGCATAAACATAAACATAACATGTACTTTTGTATAGCGCATGTATCACCCGAAAGTCTCAAGGCGCTGAATAACAGATGTATATTGTTAAGTAACTCAATGGTACTCATTTTGTCGACCTCAGATGGATGAAAGGCTGAGTGGACCCGCCAGGATTAGTACCTGTGACCATGAGGTCGAACACAGGCCCCTACAGTGGATGCATTTATCCACTGCGCCACCAGACCCGGCCGCCGCAGCGCCGCCTGCAGCGCCGCACAGTGAACACTCTCTGTGGTGCACAATCCTGGTGAGAAGGGCTTGAAGTGCAGCGCGGAACAGTGAACACTCTCTGTGGTGCACAACCCTGGTGAGCAAGACTTAAAGTGCAGCGCTACACAGTGAACACTCTGTGGTGCACAACCCTGGTGAGCAACACTTTAAGTGCAGTGCTGCGCCGTTCACTCTCCACAGCGTTAAAGTGCAGCAACCGTGGTGCTGTGCTGGGGAAGGTGGACAGGGTGCATTCACAAGATGATAAGAAGCCCGAATATATTGAACATGATGTTCATATCCGTTTCTCCTCTTCCTAACTACAGGATGAATGAAGCGAACGTGATTTAAAAAAAATATATATCTAATGTATTTGCTGAATTATTTAAACTCTGCATTATACTTCGCTTTAAAATATTGAACACGCTACTTATTTACAGTCTTTATAAACAGTGTCTCCTTTGGACACAGGGCTCTGAAAGTTAACGCATGATGTGCTTTAAATCTATGTCATGTTTTTCATTCTTTTTAATATCTTGTGAATGAGCTGCAACTTGCTGAATATGGCTCAACAAAGAGAAATTACCCAAGAATGTGCGCAGTGATGTTTTGGCCGTAAAAAGAGCAGATGGCCTTCAACAGAGCCAGTGTTAGAAAGGTCTGCAAGGAACAAACAATAAGTGCATAGGGACCCACATGGATCAAACGTGTTTGTTTTTTACTCCTACCTCTTTTATCAATAGATTTTTTGTTGTTTTCTGCAATTGGTGATTTGCTTGTTTTTCTACAACATGTTGACTGCTCAATGTTTACGATTTTTAGGTCTCGCCTGACCCAGCGCATGCGCTGGTCTGGCGAGACTTTTTGAGAGGGCTCCAAAAAGTGCTACCAGGCCTGCCTAGAGCCACAGTGCATGCTTTACCGCGATTACTTTCGGTTTTGCGGCCGCACCGCCACTTTGATGTTTGATCGTGATCACGATCGCGATCATTTTCACTTTCGCGGCCGCACGGTTAGTTATGCAACTGTTGCATGGCTAAACACTTATAAGGTCCCAAAGGTGAGACCTATTGGCCATGCCAATGCTTGTTTATATTGTTCCTTGTCTATAAACAGTTTGCTTCAGGGCCTAATGAGAAAAAGATAGAAAGGGAGAAAAAAAACTGAGATATAACATAAATAGAATAAAATATTATGAATGATATAGATCAGTGGTTCCCAAACTGGGGTCCGCGGACCCCCAGGGGTCCGTGACACATTCCTAGGGGGTCCCCAGGCAGCAGTTTTAAAAGCGCTGCAAAATTCCTTGAATAATCAGCAGTTTTTGGGTAGCAATAAAAGTGTCAAGATAACTCCGGTGATTAATGTACCTGCTGTATCTTATGGAAGCGCTGGTGGTTAATATGCCTGCTACAAACAATGTCTACCATGCTTTTTAAAACAAACAGTATTTTGTTTTGTGCATAGCTCAGTGGGTTCCTGCTTTTCCCACAGAGATTCTTTTGTTATTGTGCAGTTCACAAGTTCCAATCGTAGTCGAGCACAGTGAGTTATGAACTGCCACCAAAGAGCTGCATGCCAACTGCACAGTACAAGTTCGTAAGTTATTCTTTTTCCCAGTCTTTCATTATCCCGATGCTGCTAAAAAGGTTTGTTTGGGTAGAAATAAATCCTTATTATTAAAGTCAATGCTAATCCCTGTGTTATATTCTGAATCCTGAGTTTCTGCTTCTCCAGACCAAGCACTCTTAAAAAAATACCTACCAGTATGAATGACATGTGAATCCGACACCTTGTAGTCCCCTTTGCCTTATGTACCATTTTCTATTTTACTGATTTACACACATATGATTCATTGTCTCTCTTTGTGTGTGATGTAAAGTGCTATTACACCCTACAGTGGTATGAGAGGTGCTATAAAATAATTTAAATACATGTGACAGTGGGGCTATGGAGAGATTAGAGGCACTGTTGGAGGGTAGTAGTGAGGGAATCATGGAAGATTGTAAATCATTGAAGATTGACAAAAGATTGTTGTATCCTGGTGCATAGTAAGGTCATTGTTTGATATGCTTTAAAAGCTAATACAATTTAATATATAATGACAAATGTGTTGTAAAATGCACCATTTTCCTCAAAATTTTCTTGGGAGAGAGCTACCCAAAGCCCCTTTGTAGTGGTCAGGCTCACTCGCTGCACTTGTGCACTGTACGGAGACTGGTCTGACAACATTTGCCAGAGCAGCTTTAGGGTACCAGTCCAGCCTTGGCAGTAGCAGGAGCCTCGGGCGGCGAAATAAAACCAAACAATGAAAAGTTAGTTGCAAGATACAGCACCAACCTTCCCATTAGGATTTTTCAATTTTTGCAAATATTTTTAATATAAAAATCTAAAATCTTTAGTAATTCAAGTCAGTCTTTGTTTGATGTGCACACGTGTGTTTTTGTCTTCAAATTACTGTTTTAATGTTTGAGATTTAAATCATACAAATTGGTTGGGGGTCCCCGAATTCCAGTAGTGACTCAATGGGGGTTCTCAGGAGTGAAAAGTTTGGGAACCACTGATATAGATGAAAGATCATAATAGAAAGAAAAAAAACTATGAGGAACGAAAAGAACGAACAGGTCAAACACGAATAATCTAGAAATAACCATAAATGTTGCAAGAGAAAGAATGAAAGAATGCAGTGAAAATGTAAACGAAAGATACAGTGAGAAAGAAAAGAGATACAGATTTAAAGGACACAAATTAACACAACGTAATTTTTTAAAAGAAAACGAAACAGCTAGAAAGAGCAAACGACAGAATAAAAAGATTAGACAAACATCACAAATTTATCAAATGGAAAGCGAATTTATAAAATAGAAAGAAAATGCTAAAAATAAAGGAAGTCAGACCTGTTTATTTTGTGTCCTAGGGATTGTGATATTACAAGACTTGACTGAAGTAGAAAAATACATATATGTATTTACTCAGTAAATGGGGTGCGTTAATTGACGTGTCTCGCGCGTTTCAACAACAAGTAAATACGTAAAATGACAAAATAACCCACAGTGGATTGAAGCTTTTTCCTGAATAGCAAAAATGCCCGAAACTTGATAAACTGGTGTGAGTAGTGTGAGAAGTGTGAAAGAGGTGACGTCGAGGTTGCTGAGCTTCTTCCTGGTTTGGCTGCGTACAAGTTTACCCGAGAATTTGAGCACCCGCCACAGAGACATAAAAAGACAAGTATCGTAATGTCTTGGCCAGTACAAAATGAGGAAAGGAACGCTGGGGAGGGTGGGGGGAATGCAGAAGCAGTATGGGAGGGTACTTAAAAGCTACGGAGGGGAGGGTTAGAAAGGATACGAAAGCAACACTGGTTTGGGGGAAAGCAATATGGTGGCCGCAGGTGGTGAAAGCATTGAGGAGAAGTATACAGGCACGCTCAAGGGAGGAGGGAAGGGAGGAGCAGGCGGGCAAGAGACAGTAACACAAGTGCAGCGGGAGAGATAATCACGAGGGCGATAAATAAGCGCGCGCCTATCTGCCTCTGAAATCTTTGTCTGCCACCAGTAGACGATGCAGCTGTCGTAGCAGATGCAAAACATGATCGTATTTCTTAGTACCGCATATTATCCTGCCAATGAGTTCTGTATTGCGGGATGCCTAAAAGAATATAGTTGGCGAGTCCTTGCCAGGCCTGGCCGTGGTACAGAAACACAGCCCTGCAGGATACACCAGGTCTGAATGGTGAATATTTTTCTGCGAGTAGGTGTGGTTGTTACTCAAATATCCATTAATAAGTTCCCCTTCTACATGATTGAACGCTTTGTGAAGGATAATGTTGCTTGCTGGTGTCGTGAAAAAGTGATCCAAAATCCTTTGACCTCGAGCTGCTGCACTGAAATTCTGCGCAACTGTATGCATTGTTCAACTTTGACCTAAGGGATTTTAGCGAGATGTACAAACGAGCTAAACAGAAATACTGTCACGAAAAACAGTAAAACTGAATTTTGCCCACCATGTACATAATGTTTGCCCTGTTTGCAATGCTTTCCACCTCTGAATAGGCAGGATTGTCTCCTCATTAATCACAAATGAGCATTGACCGCGCGCGGGGCCGCGAGACGCGATATGTGGGGCGGAGAAGCGGGAGTTGTGTGCGTGCGCGGCCAATGCTACGAAAGTCATCGCGATCACGATCGCTGTGAAAGCAAAAGTGATCGCGATGACGCGCTAATGGCATTCCTGAGTGCTGCTGGCTGGCCTAGCGCATGGCGGCAGCGCGCGTGCATGCTCACGTGCACGCAAGCGCTAGGCCAGCCAGCAACACTTAAAAAAGCCACATACAAAATGTCTCTTCGAGCCAGCGCATGCGCTGAGCTCAGCGAGACCTAAAAATGACCATGGTTGATCTATCACAAATCACAGTGAACAAAGGGTGCACACCACAGACCACGCAGGGAAATACTGGAGTTTGCTGCCTGCTACACTATCCATGGTACCAAAAACAGTGGTCCTTAACCAATGATTAATAAATCTGAGACATAATAGTTCGCTTAGTCAATTAATTCGCTAATCATGAGCCTAAACGAAATTTTCTTTAAGAACAAAGGCTCGCAATATTCAATAAGTAATTCAATCCAACAAAGGACAACATCCAAAACACTGAGAGCTGGTATACATACGTTTTATTTTTAGCAATTTTTGCAATATTCATAGGACAGAACAGGGTTGCTCCAAGAAGAGACGTGCATCAAAGGAAAGTGATTGAAAAGTGCGTGAATAGGACAAGGAATGGAAGATACATAGTAGTAGGAGTATTTAATCAATTTCAGGCAAAGAGGATCGGTTGTAATTCACCGTCCAGAAGCCAAGTAACCTGGTCACATTCATTGGATACAAAATTAGTATAATTCAGAAAATGACCCCATTGATGGTCTTGCACGAGAGACTGAAAATGTGTCCCAGGTAGTAAAGGGTTGGCGTCGACGTTTCGACCCGTCTTGATGGCCTTGGGAATTTTAAGCCTTGGCCTTGCGGGTCTTCATCAGGACCAAAGAGGGGGCAACCTGACTGGAAGGTGATCTTAACTGAACCACCTGAAACATTAAAACAAGGGGGTGTGAGGAGGTTGTCCTGATTAAAACCATTTTAAAATATATGGTATGTTAGAATTGTTCACATACCTAGTGGATTAATTCCACTGGGAGAATTGCCGGAGTGGAGGGCTTGCTATGACAGATCAGGTAATTCGTGTCTAATTGAAGGAATAATAAGATAAATTCAAAATTGGACAAAGTCATAAACCAAAACAGTTGATCCAAAAACATCGTGAGAATTGCTATGATAGCCAAGAGCTAAGTGGAACTGATAGGGCTGTGGCTATCTTGCAGGCCCTTAATGAACAGTAAAAAACCCAAAAGCATCTTACCGCTTCAAGAAACTGATAGCGATGTATCCGCTGTCTGTTCAGGGATAGCCGATGCGTAGAATTCAATCAAGGCTAAAAACAAGGAAGGGGCATAATTACTTAAAGCTACGTCTGAGTAAGTGAATAATCTACAATGCGTAGATATTGGCAATGGAATAGCTTACCATGCGAACACAAAGGATGTGCAGGAAAAAACCCGGGAGCGTCCGTCTCCGTTCAAGCCCCAGCGCAGTGTGAGCTCGTCCGCGGCTCCGTGCGGTTACCAAGGTAACCGTATGTGAGTTTATGACGAAAGACTCGGAAATAGTAAAAGGACTAGTGTAATTGTTTTAGTCCCGATCGAATCAACATAAAAAACCCAATGTTAAAGGGCGGGGGGGGTGTTAAATCGCATGTCTGAGGTGTAGGGAGCGTACAGTCCTCCTCATCCACTCGATACCGGAGCGTAAGTCTCCGTACTTGATCAAAGTGAAAAACGAGAGCCCAAGTGTTTGCCGTGTTGTTGCTATTGGCAACCGTATACAAGTCTATAAGCAGTGTGGAAAGACTAGTGTACATTGAGGGGTTCCCATAGTTACATGAAATAGGGAAAGAGATCAAATTGGAACATGATGAAGTCAATCAACATATTTGAAAACTTATGAGGCACAGTAGGGATACTTCAATACCTTACAGACACTGCATAGAACAACAATTTCAGTTCACAGATCATGTATCCACAACTATTGACAATACAAAAAACAATAATATAAATTCACAAAACATGTGTCCACACGTATTGACAAATTATAAAACACAATTATAAAACACAATTATACAGTAATGTAATTCTACAGTAAACGGGTGTCCAGATGAAAGTCACCCCCTATTCCAATTCAATACATGGTGCTGATTAAAGATCCCTTTAACCGCAGATTGAGTTGGGGCTGACGGGGAGGAGAAACACTCTATATTTGATTCATAGTAGAAACTTGTTTGTTGGTTTCTTCAAGTTCGTTCAAACCCCTGGTGACAGTGTCCAAAGAATGAATCCATCTATACTCCCGCTTATTCAGTATTTCAGTAAAGTCACCACCTCTTGGGTTAGGTTTAACTTTTTCCAAAACCCACCATCTCAGGCTGTCTGCTGTATGTTCAAAATTGGTGAAGTGCTCTACCAGCGGGGCACCAGGTGTCTTGCATCGGATACGGCTACAGTGTTGCAGTATCCGGCACTTAACCTTCTGGATGGTTTGACCCACGTATAGAAAGTTACATGGGCAGGTGATAACATAAATCACTCCAGATGTGTTACAGTTGCTGTGCTCCCTTAGTGTGTAGGTGTGGTTGTTATGTGTGAACTCTTTGATGGTTCTGGTTAGAGCGCATGCTTTGCATGAGCCACATTGGTAGTGACCCATGACCGGGGTGCCCCATAGGGTAATCTGTCCTACCGTCTGACTAGTAGGTAGTAGAGATTTGATCAGGTAATCTCTAATATTTTTACCTTTTCTGAAAGCGTGAAGTGGAGTGGGCATGTTACCTAATTCGTCAGCCACTAGATGCCAGTGCTGATTGATGGCCTTCTTGATGGCATTACTTTTGGTGTTGAACGTGGTTACACAAACCAACCGTTCCTCTTGGATCTTATCTTTAATTTTGGGTGTTAGCAAGAGTTCCCTGTGGTTATACCATGCACGTTTCCGCGCTTTTTTCAGAAGCCTGATTGGGTAGCCACGGTCTATCAATCTGGACAATAAACCTGCGGACTCTTCCAGGAAATTCTCTTTTTTTGAACAATTTCGCCGAATCCGTAAAAACTGTCCAAAAGGTAAGTTATCACGTAGGTTGCGGGGATAGTTGCTTGAGTAACGTAGTAGTGTATTTCTTTCGCTACTTTTCCTAAATAGTGTAGTGTATAGTTTACCTGATTCTGGGTCTGATTTGATTGTGATGTCAAGGAAATCAATTTTTTCTCTACTGTAGTTCATCGTGAATTGGATATCAGTTGAACATGTGTTCAACCAAAGATGGAATTTTTTGAGATCCTCTTCCTCACCTCGCCAAACGAATATAATATCGTCGATGTATCGACGCCATAGTTCTATACACTCACGATATTGGTTTACCTGGTTGAGGACATATTGATGTTCAAACTCACTCATGTAAATGATGGCCAGATTTGGGGCAAAGCTGGCCCCCATCGCCACGCCTTTAGTCTGTACGTAAAATTGACCCAAGAAGGTGAAATAATTTTGGGTCATGGCAATTTTAAGTAATGACACAATGAATTCTGTGGGAACCAAGTGTGGTGCAGGTCTGGCATTCAGTACTAATTCAATGCATTGGAGGGCTGCCAACTGTGGGATGTTAGTATAAAGGGCAGTTATGTCCATAGTAACTAATAAGTGAGTGTCCGGGTCATATGGATATTCATCCAAGAGTTGTATAGTTTGCATGGTATCCCTTAAGTGGGTGGGAGTCTGTTCCGCGATGGGTTTTAGAAATACATCGATGTATTTACATAGAGGTTCTAGGATTGAGCCACAGCCAGACACGATTGGCCTCCCTGGGGGATTTTGCATCCGTTTATGTATTTTGGGGAGGGTATAGATAGTGGGTAGTCTGGGATGTTTATTATTCAAGTAGTCATGTTCTAGTTTGTTAATGTAACCTTTCTCCAGAGCAGTACCAGTAAGGTTCCTTATAGTCTTACTTATGTCCTGGGTGGGGTCTCTACGTAATTTCAGGTAGTTCTCATCTATAGCCAGCTGGGAGTCGATCTCTCTTTTGTAGTCCTCGGTGTTCTGTATAACAATGGCACCACCCTTATCAGCGGGTTTAATCACGATATGGGGATTGTTTTTTAATGTGTCCAGACTATAAGGAACCTTACTGGTACTGCTCTGGAGAAAGGTTACATTAACAAACTAGAACATGACTACTTGAATAATAATATTTTTAAATGGTTTTAATCAGGACAACCTCCTCACACCCCCTTGTTTTAATGTTTCAGGTGGTTCAGTTAAGATCACCTTCCAGTCAGGTTGCCCCCTCTTTGGTCCTGATGAAGACCCGCAAGGCCAAGGCTTAAAATTCCCAAGGCCATCAAGACGGGTCGAAACGTCGACGCCCACCCTTTACTACCTGGGACACATTTTCAGTCTCTCGTGCAAGACCATCAATGGGGTCATTTTCTGAATTATACTAATTTTGTATCCAATGAATGTGACCAGGTTACTTGGCTTCTGGACGGTGAATTACAACCGATCCTCTTTGCCTGAAATTGATTAAATACTCCTACTACTATGTATCTTCCATTCCTTGTCCTATTCACGCACTTTTCAATCACTTTCCTTTGATGCACGTCTCTTCTTGGAGCAACCCTGTTCTGTCCTATGAATATTGCAAAAATTGCTAAAAATAAAACGTATGTATACCAGCTCTCAGTGTTTTGGATGTTGTCCTTTGTTGGATTGAATTACTTATTGAATATTGCGAGCCTTTGTTCTTAAAGAAAATTTCGTTTAGGCTCATGATTAGCGAATTAATTGACTAAGCGAACTATTATGTCTCAGATTTATTAATCATTGGTTAAGGACCACTGTTTTTGGTACCATTAATCCACCCAGGTCCTTTTTCCCTTGGGTTACCCCATTTTTGTAAATGCTACACTATCCAGCAGAAGCCTCGACTGAACTAGCCCCCAAGCATCCACCTGTGTCAATTCACCATAACTATCCTTGTGTTCCTGGAACCTCAACGGCTTTACTCTGAAACGTTCATCTCCTGACATGATTACATTTTTAAAGAACCACAAAATCATAGTTTTACCTTAAACATGGCCAAGACAAGCCTTCTGATTGTAGGCTAAATTGAGTATTGGACACCGGCCTTTAGGGAACACAGGTATGGCAGACCAAAAAGGCGGGCTATCTATTTATAGCTCAGTCAAGTTAAAAGGGATCATTGATATAATAATACTTGAGGAGAACTGGCTGTCCATAATCAAGATTTAGAACCAGATCGCAGCAATTTATATTACTGAAAAAAAGATTGCATTTGTCCCAATGCAAGAGAGAAAAGGTCCAAATTCAATCATCTAATGCAAAGTATGTGCGATCCAGTTAGCATTCACCCCAAAGCAGTATGCTTGATCACTGGGGATTTTAACACAATTCTCTTCCAAGACCTCCTAGAAGACCACAACGATCAACCAAAATATCACTGAACAAGTCAAGCCAAGTGGCTGCCCACGTAGCGAGCTTGGTGAATGCATGGTACTACAACTCAGCAGCGTGGGCTACATAATACTGAATGGTTGTTTCCCTCAGAATAAGCTGCCAAACTGGACGGGAACAAACGGGAAAACCTGCTCCTTCCTTGATTACCCCATTCGCAATGCTGAATTGTTCCCCTTTGTATGAAATTATTACATCGCTTCACGGGCAGAGAGTTGACCATCGCCCATAAATGATTACGCTGTCATTCAAACTACTGCACCATGCCTTGTCAAGGTCGACATTCAGCGGATCGCACATGGAGAACCTCAAATGGTTCAAATAGACTGATTCCATCAATGAAACCACTATGGTTGTATGCAAGGCACATCTTGATAAAAAACTGTATAAACAATGTATCCCCTGCAACAGAATGGATGATTTTCACCACACAATTGCTTACAAAATTCCACCGATCCACCCCTCAGCCCGCGTCTTCCAATGAATTTTTTACTTCAACCACGTTCAAGGACCTCAAGAAAACACGCAATAAAGCCTTGAGGCAAGTTCGGAAGTCTCCAGGCGACAGGGAGCCTCTTAATGCATTCAAGCAAGTGCAGAAAGCCTTCGGTTAGCCAGTTTTTGCCAAGAAGCACAAACGATCTGAGTACTTCTGGATAACACTGCTGCATGCCAGTAAGAATCCTAACTCTAGGTGCTTTTACGCGCTAGTGAAAAAACAAATGAATGGTCAAAGGGGCCTGGACTGCACTAACATACCTGAAGCAGAATGGGTAACCTGTTTAATTGCGCACATCGAGGCCACAAAGGAGAAAGCTAGCTTCATGGATAATGTCATGACGATGGAATCCACAATCTGCATAGGAGCTTCTTATCAAATTTTGGAACCCTTATGCCTTAATCCCATTGAGGAGGATGTTAGCTTCATGGAGAAAAGTGCAAAAATGGCTCCCACAACCGAAGTTGCAGTCTGCCATCAAGATTTGGACATCCCACATCCCAATACCCGGGACTTTGTCTCTCTTAAATCCTGAATAGTGCGTGTCATAACAAAAGGAAGAACGGATGGGGCCCCTGGGCCCAACAGTTTGCCAGACGCCCTGTTTAAACAAGATATTCCTTTTTGGGCTGAACAGTTCATTAGGCTCTTTGATTACTGATAGAGGACCTCACTGGTACCAGACTAATGACATGGTGCCATAATGCACCCGATATATAAAGGTGGTAGAAGAGCTGATTCAAATAGCCACAGGTTGATAGCTCTCCTTAACATTGATGACAAATACAATGCTAGGCTGTTCCTGGAAGACTTATGGTTATTGGTAGAACAACATTGGCTAATCCCCTTCAACCAAATGGGGTTTATGGCAAAATCTGGGACACTGACCAATCTAACGGCAATATCTGTCCTGATGAATGAAGCAACAGCCTCAAAATCTCTAATATACTGCTGCTTCATCGACTTCAAGGCGACGTTTGATCAAGTACCAAGGGTAGCCCTGTGGGCCAAGTTACACAAAAGGGGATTGCCCCAGATTCTTTTGGAGGCTATATTCCAGCTACACTCTGACATATGGATACATATCAAACTGGTAGATGGTGGCGACATGTTCAGAAAAATCCCAACATCTCGAGGAGGGAAGCAGGGGTGCGTATTAGCTCTCTTGCTCTTTAACCTATTCATTGCAGATCTACCACAGACACTTGACGCTACTAATAGTCACTCCCCAAAAATAGGTGGCGCCAGAATCAGTAACTTGGTGTAGGCAGACGATCTCGCCCTATTTAGTCACACAAGAGGAGACCTTCAATGACTAATTAACCAGCTGCACATCTATACAATTGTTAATAGACTAGAGGTGAACCTGAAAAAAACTAAGGTTGTAATTTTTGGGCTGAAAAAATAAAAGAGAGGAGAATGGTTCGACAACGGCAACAGAATTGTGTTGGAACATTTCTATAAGTACCTCTGGCTTGACATCGATGCCAGATGCTGTTTTGTGAAACAATGAGAAGAAGTTGAAGCAAAAGCTCTAACCCTTCAGGTGATGCCATCCAAATTAGCAAAACTGTTATTGGACTCAAGCCTCGCTCTTTTACAAGAAATCATTAGGGCCAAAATCTTCCCTTCTTTAACCTATGGCCGGGAAATCTTATTCGGCAAAGATAACAGCCTGTGGAATAAACTTGTCGTTAAGATCTACAAGTGGGTTCTTCAACTACTGAAATCCTCATCTGTCACACAGGACAGGCTTGAACTTGGCCTCCCTGACCAACAAGCAGCAGATGCCTTCCTTAATCTGCATCATAAATTAGGGAGGGCCAGGGTTGATAGCCTAGAGGCATTGCTATGGTCCGAAATTAGCTGTAGCCAGCCCAGCCAAGCTCATAGTAGGTTCCTAGAAGATTGTCAGCAACTCCTTTATGTGAAAGACCTCTGGGTCAGCAACCCCAGTCAACAACACTTTAAAATGAGTATAAGGTATTGTGTTCGCCTTTGGTCATTTTATTCAGACAGGGCACAATTTGCCAAATGCAAGCATGCCTGGGCAGTTATTAGTAGGTATCAGCCAGCCACCCCAGCACCATATCTTTCCTGCACGTATGCCGTCCATTGAAAAGTAAGATGTGCGGGCCTCAAGGCTAGGCGAGTGGGCATTTCTGAAACATCCAGTCAGCTGGTGTCGCCCAAGCGTGAATAGAACCTGCAGGGGCTGTGGTGGCTGTGAAGAATCATTCAAACATGTTGTATGCCTCTGCCCAGCACTGCTGAGTGAACGCAAGGCCAGACTACGGATGGAGTGGAACAAGCCGGGAGTTCGGCAGGCTATCATCGCCTACTTACAATACAGCCCTGAACATCTTACTGATGTAGATTGTCACTATTGCATCCAAAACCCTCAGCTGGCTAGGGGCCCAACAACTGGGTCCCTTGAGTGATGCAAACCTGTGGGTGCTTGCATTGATGACCGCTCTGTGGCTATTAATGGTTGTTTTTACATCGCACAAGCACTTTATCAACCCATCACCCAGTTGGTAACGAGGAGCAATATGCTGCTATTCTGGTTCAAGCCAACCAGACGGGACATAGTTTAGCATTTGAACTTTTACTTAATTTTTGTACTACTACCATTGAGGAATAACCAGCTGCTAGTTAAATTATTTGTTATAATTAACCAGCCACATTAAACTGTATTCAACAGCAATAGAACCAACCGATCCTTGAACCCAGACGATCACACAGCGTCACTCACGGTTGTTCTTATGTTGCACCAGCACTTTATTAGGTTACTGCTTGGTTGGTAATGAGGACCAATTTATCATCCACCTTCTACCTTCTCTGTATTTGCACATTATCTAACCTTTGTGCTGCTGTGTTTTAAATCGCACCTTCACTACAATACATGTACACATGCCGAGGCCTCTCACCCACACCTCACCAAATGGCAAGGAACAAAAGATCTCTGCCAAAGAGCCCCATCATTGGGTGCCCGTTGGGTATTGCAGCGCCGACCCAACAAGGAGCAGTCCCGATGATGAAGCATGACACCTAGCTGGCTGGGTGTGTGAGGGCCTTAGTTCCAAAAGGAGGAATTCCCCCTCCTCCTTCTCCACTTTCCCCTGAAGGACACTGTGCCCTAAAGGGAATTGCACATCCCATATCTCTCTGTACTCTCCCTGTGGGTGACCTAGCTAGGAACTGCATACCCTTTCTGTTTCAGGAAGGTTTGGCGTCACACCGTGCTCCGGCATTTTCTTGTAGTAAATATCCCCCATAGTGTAATTGTGTACTTGCAGAACAAAGTGCTTGTTCTAAAGTGCCAGTGTGTGACAGCCACAAGAATTCCCTGATGTTGATATGATAAATCAGTGACACTTTGAGTTTAAGGAAAGGCCATGAATGCCAATAAGAGGTTGCCTGCTGCCCCCTGGCTTCCTTCTGGTGAGCCCTTGTTTCTTCTCGATGAGTCAAAATTTCCATCTGCTGCAAACTGAGAACGCAGCTGTAGGCAGATCGGAAACTGGGATGAAATGTGGGTTAGGTGAGCTTTTAGTTTACCATTTTTCAAACTGGAAACATTCTTTTCAAGTAACACGCAAGACAGCACACACTAAAAAACTTCCTTTTTATAATGTGAAGTCACTTCTCCAGAAGTCATCAAGAGATCAGAGACCTTATGCTTCCATTCCAATTCCCCGGGCATTTTCGTGAAATTGCATCAATGACGGCGAGGTAAACATTTAAATACTAAAATTGAAATCAAATTGAAAAGAACTACTAATCAAAACAAGAACATAGCGGGCAGGTTTGTCCTCCGGATGACACTTTAAACCACCTCACATCAACTCTGAATGAGAAGGAAATTGAATTGAAGATCATAACAGGAAAAATTGAAGACCTGGAGGAAGATCAAAACATAAAAAATACAAATTGAATATATTTATTAAAGTATGGAGTAATGGAGAAATGCAGAATTGTTTTAGAGACAGATTTAGCTGTCTGAAAGAACTTATGAGATAAATGCATACTATTATCAACAGATTGGGGCAATAGGACAGCCCCTTCAGTTACTGATTGTTGCAAGTGTCATCCATAGTTGGACCATCCCCCATGGCAGCCATTGAAAAGGGGAATGGTAAGTGATAACTTGTGGAATATTTCCTCTTTACTGTCAGAGTCTGCTAGGTGAATCAGTATGTCCAGTGGATAACCACTTATGCGGTAGATGACAATGGAAAGGTCCAAACAAGACTGGGGTGCTGTCCCTTCTGTGGATTCATATGCTTGGTCGGCTGCTAAAGTATGACACACAATCAGAATCTGAGCCTTTTGCAGTTGTATTTGTACCAGGACACCTCAGCCAGGCATAGAGCTCTGTATTGCCTCTCTTGGTGATGCATGGGTTGTTTTCATAGCCATGGTCAAACCATAACAAGATGGCTGGTCCTGGGTGTGGTGACCATCTTGGAATAGAAATGTCCACATCACCTTTAACGTAATTATTCTGATTTGAAAAAATGTAAACTTTATTTAATTTTAAATGAGACAAGTAATAATGGGCATTGCATTTCCAAAATGTCCATCATATTCATTTGCCGCATTAGGCTTTGATTTTGCGATAACAACCATCAAAGTCTTAATATATGTAGCACTGGGGCACTCTGTGTCTGACTGCCAATCCCTCTCCACATCAATAGTCTTGGACGTGCCTACAGTACCATAGCAGGAAGTATGCACACACACCAGACACCGGGAGCTTGTTTCATGCACCAATAGTGATCCACAGCAAGCTCCTTACTTCCCATGAGACGTGACCCAAGTGTATTTTTAAGATCACAAGTGTAAGATTCTGTCAAATTCTCCTTCTACTTTCTTACCCTCCTTTTCCACCTCTACCATAAGGATGAGCTGCTGTGCAAGATGGCAGACTACCTAAGATGTTTTCTAACTGTGAATGTGTCTGTAGTAAGGAAATTTGGGGCCAAAGAATATATGCTGAATATGACCCGATCTAAATGGATTCCCTCCCATGTTATGTACCACTAGTCTGGTAAAGCATGTGCAACTATATTGAGAATTGGATAAAGAGAATTAATTGTGACGGTAAAAAGTGTTTTCTGACCGAAGGCACCTTTGTTATCGAGCGTTTGAATGGATTTAAGCAAAGACTGAAAGAGTCTAAAAATAAACCTAACCCAGAACAATGATTGGCTTTCCTAAATGGGTACGAGGAGGCCGGGAAACATCGACAGGAACCTCAGGTGCTGTATTTTAAAGACACCCATGAGAAACTGAGATATAAAATTAGCCATTTGAGAGATAGAGGGTGAACTTGCACTTTCTATCCTTCCACATACTTTACCATACAGAGATCTCCAACCGGGTGGCAGAGATCTCTACCTAAGTGTGAAAAGTTACTAGTAGTGACTTTACACTCATACATTTAGTCTTAGATGTTTCCACCTCCTGACATGAGAGGATGGAGACATGTAACGCTGCACTTAGGTGGAAATCTATGCTCAGAAATGGTGAGTTGCAAAAAGTGTACACTTACACCTAGGTGTAATAATAAATGTACACATGAATAAATCTACTAGAGTAAATTTGCCTTTGTGAATTTTGGCCCCATATTACCGATCCTATATCTATTTCCTTAGCTATAATCTGGATCCACATGCCTTTTGTCTGAGTTCAGTCTCTGCCACAGACTTGTTGAAAAGCTTCCTAGCTATGTCTTCCCTCAGTGGTTTTGTTTAATTAGACCATCTGTGTCAGGAGCGGGCGTATGGTGGGCTGGAAGAAGTTCAACCACTATGAGTTCACTACCTACCACTGGAACAAATTCTTGATCTACAAAGACCATACTTTCCTTTACGGTTTAAACCAATAAGAACAGTATTAAATTATGTCTCCATGCTGGCTGTGATCCCGTGTACCCACCCACTCCAACAAGAGTGTGTCAATGATACTTATTCTGTTCTACTGCAGAGAGCAAAGCAATGAGTCACATCTGCAATGGCACTTTATTTCTAAATGTGACAACTGCACCAACTATAATTCTCTTGCTGATCTGACAATGGCAAGGCCGACTAACAGAATTTGCTCCCTGCATTTCATCTTGCATCAACGGCCCAAGGACTGGTTCACGAAATCAGAAATGGCAGCATCTTCATTGGACTTATTGAGTGCAATGTGTCCTATGCCAAACCCACCACACAAATCCCTAATCCAGTATTTACCCAAGATGAAATGGCACGAGCAGTCTTTTCTTTTGGTGTGCTGCTCTCTGTACTGGCACTACTGATGAAATTAAAACGCACTACGTTTGTGGCAACAGGGCTTCAGTGTGCTGCCCAAGGACCCGTCTGGATCTTGTTCCTCTGTGTCCCATAGGACATTTTCATGCTGAATCTGCCCAGAGTGGGAGGCCCACCAGAGACATTTCAGAGGCTGCCTAATTCTTTTCCATCCTAATCTCAAGTTATATAATGGTACTCTCTATCTATGAGATGCACCGAGTTGTCAAGCTGCAAATACCTTGCAGTAATTATGACCCATTAGTGGCTCATCAAACTGTAATATTGCAAAATAGAATGACTCTTTATTTTTCCCGGCTGTTAAGGAAGGCGTTTGTACTAAAATCCGATTCAAATGATGGAGCCCTTCTGATTGGAACACCTCAGTCAGTATTGATGAAGAAATTGATCAAATAAGTGAACAGTGGGACTTTTGGTCTTCGTTGTAAGGTATTTTTAGGGGATGGCATATGAAAATACTCAAAGTTCTTTTGATTGCTTTCGTCTCCCTCTTACTGGTTTACTTCCTTGTCTGCACAGATTCAACTGCAAGCATTGTTGAAGGTAACAGTATTCCCTATCTTTATCTATTAGCAATACATGATGTGACGATGATTAAGATGAATGCTTGTTTGATGATGGTATTCTAGAACATCATGCTAGTGATGTGGAGCAGGGAAGAATAGACAACAAAGTGTCTTGAATTGTGCATATAAACAGTGCAAGAAGGAGACATTTTGAAAAACTTTAAACATATTTTGGCTGTATTGGATGGAGTAGGAATCACGTTTTCTACTCCGACTAACATTGCCCACAGGAAGTGTCCGCCTCTAACATTGAGATACCTTGCAGTTTGGCTCGCAAGACATTAAATAAATAAGAAGCTTGCTCAGCTGTAAAACTTTAGCATTTTTGTTGCTAGTGAAGGCTGCCCTCCCATTCTCATGAGCTCAGCTAGGCACCAGCACATGTTCGTTGTGTGACATCCTTCTCTGTGACTAATACTAGAAACTCGGGTGGAGAGTGAAAGTAAATTTCGATTTGGCCCGTACTTGATGAATGTGGCGCCAACAATTATTTCAGAGTGACACCCTGGTCGACGTGTATCAAAAAGGATTCTTAAACACTGAGTTCATAGTCCCTAAGGGCTTGTTGGCAAAAAAAAAAAAAAGTGATTCACACACTATTTTTTTTTTTTTGCCAACAAGCCCTTAGGGACTATGAACTCAGTGTTTAAGAAGCCTTTTTGACACACCCACCAACTGCCTGTTGTAGGTTCCCAACATCCCACGTAGCGGAGCACATCAATAAGCCCAGGACACAGCTTAAAGTACCTATAGTGATCCCTGCAGGTGCTCCTGTGAGTTGCCACTCAAATATTTTGCCTCTAGCCTATGTTTCAAGGCTATGAGTAGACTTGGACGTGTTTTACATTAACTGGGTCTGTTATCAGGTTTAGAGCATACAAGTGAAGTAACAAACCCCACAAAAGAATTAGATACGTAGGGTACTCAAGTATGATTTGTAAATATACCAATTCCACTAATGCCATGGTCATAGTGATTAGTTTCTTGGCTGCAGCGTTGCTGTGCCAAGGATGTAACCATTACGTCCTCACACTCGCACTTCCCTGGGAAGGCAGCAGAAGCGCTTCCGCTGCCCCCCTAGACCCCCCCTTCCCTCAGCGATCTGATGACGCCGGTGCGCGCACAGCATGCCGACATCATCACATCAGGCTGGGGACATGATGGAATCAATGACTTACAGCAGGTAGGAGAAAAAGGTAAGGCTTTTTTCCTGGGGGGTGGGGAATAGGGGCAGCGAAGAGGCACGAAGGAGAAAGGAAGGAGCTTTTCCCCCCTCTCTTTGCAGTGCATTCCTGGGTGGGGCAGCGATCGCACAACAGGAATGCCAGTCAGTCAAAGTATGCTTTATTCGAATTTCATTCATAAAAGCAAAATACAATTACATACAATGGGTTAAAATACAATTAAATTACAATCAAGACAACAGATACAAAGCATACTTCTACAAATTACTGACTTAATTATTTCATGTATAAGACATACTGTACTATTAGCGGTAGATGATCTTTTAAAGAGGTAAAATGATTAGATAAAATAGATTAAAAACAAAGGTATAAAAATTTTGAATGCAGAAAAAAAATAGCATGGGAGAGAATAGTCGAAGGACTAGCAGTCTCTTCCAAAACAAGAGAATAGTCAAATAACTAGCAATCTCTGTCTAATCATCCACGCCCATCCTAGATATTTAGCAGTGGCTACTGAAATCCAAGGCAAAGTGCTAGTGCATATGATACGCAGGGCCACGGTACCACTGGCTGTTCCCAGGTTTTTACACATTAAGGATAGCCAGATATACGCCGTGGGGTCGCGTAAAACCTGCAAACAAATAAAAAATGACCGATGGTTTCTTTACTAGTACCACAAGCAGGACATCTATCACAGGATCCCTCTACCCACTTAGATGACAAAAATTTGAGGGGGAGAGCACCTGCTCTCAATTGGAAAAGGAGCTTCCTTTCTCTGGGCTTTGTTATGATGTCCCAGTATGGTTCTAAACAGGGATAAATCTTGGCCACTAGGAACTCTCCGGTCATAGAGCCAGCACCCGGGTTGCTCCAACACCGGTGGGCAACCATCTCCCAGTAGATGGTCTTAAGAGTGCTTTTGGATGGAAAAATGGCTCTCGCCGGATCGTCCCAAAGTGTGGTCATGCCAAGCTCAACCAAGGATGTCCTCAATGATTTCACCATCCTATTTTGTGGAACACATCGGATCGTATAATATCTAAGAAACCCTCTGCATAGTGGGAAAGCACAGGAGTCGTCCATAACCTACGCCAATATAGGATCGGACGAAGTTGGACCAAATCTGAGACTGCTTTTCTACCCAGGTCATATTTAAGAGGCAACAGTGGGGTGCTTTTAGGAACACCTGTTATTGCCCTAAGAAATTTGTTCTCTGAGGATTGAAGAGCAGCAACCTTCTCAAAGCCCCAGAGCTCAGCACCGTAAAGAGCAGAGCCTAGAGCTTTTGCTTCGTAAACCTGTAAGGCAGGTTTTACAGGTTTGGTTAATGATTTTCTGTGCTCTATGCAAATAGCACCAGCCAGTTGCCTGTGTCTCAACGTAGCAATGTCAATATGATGCCGCCAACTCTTCTCGCTAGATATGTGCATGCCCAGATACGTAAAGGTATTCACTACTTCTAGCGGACGGTCATTTAAAATGATTTTAGATTTAAAGCTACGGTGGGGATTAAAAGTCATAAGCTTTGTTTTGGCAGTATTAACCTCTAGACCATACTCCCCACAGAAATGGTCGAAAATAGACAAGGCAGACTGTAATCCACTTGGAGTTTTAGATAGGATGAGCGTGTCATCTGCAAACATTAAAATAGGGGTTTTAATCCCAGCTAAAAAAGGTGCGTCTACTTGTGCAGAAGTCATGCGCGCAACAACATCATTAATATATAAGGTGAAAAGAACGGGAGCCATCGAACATCCCTGTCGGACTCCCCTCTCAACAGGGAAGTCCGAGGTTACCGAACCTAATCCCCCCCACTGAATTCTAGCGTAGTTGGATTCGTGTAGCCTCATTATTAAAGATAATAGGTCGCTAGGGAGACCCTGCTTCTTAAGAACTGACCATAACTTGGATCGGGGGACAAGGTCGAAAGCGGCCCGTAGGTCAACAAAGGCCGCATACAGGCTTCCTTTACCCAGCACAACCGTCTTCCATTGTAACAACGGAAAACGGAAAACCTGATCCACTGTACTTGTAGATCGTCGAAAGCCAGCCTGAAATGGTGAAAGAGCATTAATCTCTTCCACCCAATCCAGGAGCCTATTGACGATTACACGTCCCACAACCTTTTGAATGGTGTCTATAAGACTTATTGGCCTATAATTACCCGGCAAGGATCGATCACCTTTCTTAAAGACAGGAATGATTACTGCACCCTGCCAAGATTTTGGTACTGCTGCACCCAAAGCAATAGCATTAATAAGAAGGTGGATATACTGACTCCAGCGCTCTTTATCGTTTATAAATAGATCAGCTGGCACACCATCCAGACCGGGGGCACGCCCACGAGCAACCGTATTCAAGGCCAGCAAAATTTCGGCTATTCCAAAGGGGTTTGCTTTGGGGAGATCTACACTAGTTTCCTGGGCCAAGTTATCATTGTTAGGTGCAGCATACTGGTTTTTGAAGAATTTTATCCATTCTTCCTCAGGCACATTGTTATGAGGGGACTCGGGAAAACCCGATTTTCCCCACCTAACGATGTGCCAGAATAACCGGGAATCCCTGCTATCACTAGCTGCCTTTAACTCGGACCAGTGCTGTTCGTCCCAAGCTTTTTTAGCCTCAGATATACTAATTTTATAGTTCTTTCTGGCAGCTTGGATTAGCACAGATTGCCCCCCCTTAATAGCTTTACTTAGGGCTAATCGTGCATCCCTACACTGCTCATTATACCACTTAGCAGGCTTAAAGGCTCTATTACCTTTGTTTTTCAAAGGTTTGAGGAAATACTTTTTAATTGTACAAAAGAGAGAATTATGTAACTCCTCAACCTTGTCTAAGCCAATGCCAAGAGCGGTGGACTGCTCTATAGCTAATATTGCTATATCAACCTGACCATTGATATCAACAATAGCCTGGTGATTAGTTGCTACACTTTCCCATTTTAGTCTCCGCATATCATTTGTGGGGATAATCCGAGGAGGGACAGTCACAGGAGAGCCTAAAGTGGGGGTTGTATGGGACCACCATTTGTGGGTTGCGCACAGGGGGTTGTGATCACTCTCGATCCTTTTTACAACCTCCATGTCACAAATCATAGGCCATAATTTTAAACTACATAACACATAATCAATTCTACTGTTATGTCGGCCATTATCAAATGTACTTGCCCCATTCCTATCACCACTAGTCCTGCCATTTAGAGCTCTTAGACCCTTTTCAAAACATAGGGTGTTTAGCCCAATAACATCAGCAGTCCAGCGCACAACCGGAGGGAGTTCTAGTTTAGGGACACCCCATTGTCGATCTTCCTCATCACCAAATAAATCATCTTCACTAATTAGGGGTTCAAATGTTCTGTTAAGGTCGCCCGCGATGACAATTTTGTTGTTCGGGGATTGAATTTCAAGAAGACTATCCAGGGCAACTAAAACCTCGGACCTCCCTCCCCTATTACTCCGAACGTAAACGTTATATATATCTAAGCAACCTAATTTATCTAAAACCAATCTGATCAGTTGGATATCATGGTTTTTAGTATCAACAACTTTGATGACCATCTTTAAACACTGGCGAACCCATATTGTTAAGCCACCCATGGGTCTACCCCTTGGGCCCTTTGAAGCGGGTACATAATAATTTAGGTAACCCTGGACAAAACAGGGTTCACATGTCCAGGTCTCCTGGAATATGCATAGGTCAAATTTATTGACAAAAGATGTCCACTCCACAGATTCCAGTTTGGAGGTCAGCCCAGCAATATTCCAGGACAATAAGTTCCCCATAGTTCCCTGAAAATTGGTCGGGCTATTAACTGAAAGTAGAGGATCAGAAACAGTGTGATCATTAGGACAGATATCTGTACCTGCTTTCAAAGGTAGGTAGCTTGGCTCATTGCAGAAAAGTAATGTATCAGATAGTGGCTCAACGGGACTCGCTATCATAACCTTGTTGTTTTCAAGTCAATCTACATCTTCAAGGTTATCTAACACCTCATATCGATTACTCAACGGGATCAAGGAGTTAGGTTGTATACAAAATGGAACCCCAGGGTTGGAGATGGGACCTGGCCTAGATCTACGAAAAAAATGGGTTAGTTCCCAAGTGGTAATGGAAGACCTCCTATTCTTCATGTGCCAATTTAAAATATGGCTAACAGCTCTGGAGTCCCTAAAATTAATAATAATAATGTCCCCATTTATATTTTTTGGTGTTTTACCCAACCAAGGTAGTCGCCTAACATGTAAAATTTCCCCATTGACATACGAGGGAAGAGGGCGGTTTTGACCTAACCAATGGATAACCTTGTTTTTTAGTTGTGAATATCGTTCTATGGTTCCGTCCTTTAGAGTGGGAACACCCGCAAGCACCACTACAAGAGGGACAGCTTCCGGTGGAAGGTCGATAGAAAAAGGCCCTCGCGTCTTAACCATGGGAATCAGATTACAGCTTTTACTGACAGGCATTGGACCCCCTTGTGATGGAATATTACCCTCCCGGCAATCACAGACCCTATTTAAATGAATTGGCTTTGGGATGGTAGTTCTTCCAACGTAGTTATTAGTTTCATTATTTGTACTACAGTCAACTTGAGGGGCTATCTCCTGTGATGATGGTAAAGTGGAAGGTGATACGACAGAAGCTGAAGTAGTGGAAATCTCCATTGCTGGCTTCATAGGATTCATAAATGTATCCCATTTGGCACCCATTAGAGATTCCACTCTCTCCAACCTTTTTTCAATAGTTTTTAAACTATCGACAATGGGTAGCATATGAGATTTAAATAATTTATCTATACTGCCCATTAGATCCGCAATAGTAATGTCGTTTACAGAACAGGATACAGAGGTACCAGGAAGAGGTGTACTGTCAAGACAGGGAATAGAGCCTGCATCAGTGTGAGCCAATATCGAATTATTATTGAATTTGTTTTTACTTTTGCATAGCACGGTGTCTATCTTCCTCCTTTTCTTGGGCAACGGGTGTGATGATTTTGGTGTCCTAGGGGGGATAACATTCTGAGATAGAGGCTCCGTGATTTGCAGTAATGTATGACTCGATGTAAGTGATTCACTAGTTATGTCAATTGGAGGGGATAAAATAGGTAAAGGCGAATGGTTAGATAGAACAACCATGTTTGGGTTACCAGGGGAGATTGGGGAATCGTTATTATCCTGGAAAGTTAAAATTTCTTGATGGGGAGGGGCACTCTTGTCTGAAGGAGTTACTTCATGAGGGGAGGTTGTATTTAAAGACATGTTTTTAATATGCTCTATCGAGTTGCGCCGCCTGACCCTTAATTCTGTAAGAGTGGCTTCTCGATCTGACCCTAAGTTAGTTTTCAGTAAATAACTATCAAGGGTACCCTTGTTAGAATAGTTAGTCATGGTGATACAATGAATACCCCAACCCCAACAATCAAATTACAAATACTAAAAAGCGTCAATATATTGGAGCACAAGGAGATTGAACTAATAACAGACCGCTAACAATAACAGCACAAATGAAGCTACAACAGTACTGACCAAAGTCAAAAGGGTAGGCCCAGCCCGGCCTCCTTCGGCTCCTGAGGGCTACAGAGGGCCCGCCCTTTGCCCGGGCTTAGCCCGGCGCCCGCCCGCGCGCGTCCCGCGACGCGGAGGGAGCAGCGTTCTTTTGAGCGCCTCCGGGCGCTTGGATGACGTCGAGGTGCGCTAGGGCACCTGGGAGCTGTAGTCTCCCCGCACCAGAGCCGCGATGTAATGGGGCGGCAGCGGCAGGGATACACGCAGCGGAACAACAGCAGGGCTCACGGTCAGCAGGGCAGGACACCAGCATCTTCCCTTCCAGCAGTTGAATGATCAGGGCTGCGAGTTGAGCTTCCCGCTCCACCGAGGGGGCAGCGTTCTTTTGAGCGCCTCCGGGCGCTTGGATGACGTCGAGGTGCGCTAGGGCACCTGGGAGCTGTAGTCTCCCCGCACCAGAGCCGCGATGTAATGGGGCGGCAGCGGCAGGGATACACGCAGTGGAACAGCAGGGCTCACGGTCAGCAGGGCAGGACACCAGCAACTTCCCTTCCAGCAGTTGAATGATCAGGGCTGCGAGTTGAGCTTCCCGCTCCACCGAGGGGGCAGCGTTCTTTTGAGCGCCTCCGGGCGCTTGGATGACGTCGAGGTGCGCTAGGGCACCTGGGAGCTGTAGTCTCCCCGCACCAGAGCCGCGATGTAATGGGGCGGCAGCGGCAGGGATACACGCAGCGGAACAACAGCAGGGCTCACGGTCAGCAGGGCAGGACACCAGCAACTTCCCTTCCAGCAGTTGAATGATCAGGGCTGAGAGTTGAGCTTCCCAACAGGAATGCACCCTCTAGGCCACCATAGATTCTTTCAGCATTTTTTTGTAGGGGAGCTACCCTTGGCGAGGGTCACTCCCCATAAATTTGGGCAGTGTTTTGGCAATTTTCTGCTAATGGGGCTATGTCCCATTAAAATTCCAAAACTGTGTTGAAATATGTTGTTTTCTGACAAATATCTGCCTGGTCCTGAAAGCTGGGAAGATGGTGAATTTAGCACCACGAGCCCTTCATTGATAGCATTTGCAAGGACAAAACAGATGCTTTCTTCTACAGCACTTTTTTCAATCCCCCCCCCACAAAAACAACATTTAGCTGTATTTTGTCTACTTTCCCGGTCCCCTCCAGGGGAATCCACAAAGCAAGGTTACCTTTAGAATCCCCAGGATATCAGAAATGAAGGACACAAATTTGGCATAGATACCTTATGTGGACAAAATGTTATGGGGACCTAAGAGTAAACTACCCCAAATATAATGGGGGGGGTGGTTTAGCTGGCAGCGACAGTGTTAAAGTGAGAGCACGTGGACTTTAGCACTGATTAGCAGTGGTAAAGTGCCCACAGTCCTAAAGTCAACAAGAGGGTCAGAAAAATAGGAGGAATGGAAAATGTTTGGGGATAAACATGCAAGAAAGGCCAGGTCCAACAGTGCATTTTGCAACAAACCCATATCAACCAGAATAAGCCCTAAATATCCTTTTATATTTTTTTCATGTCTCGTCTAGCATTGCAGTGCGAATGCGCTACCATCACTTTGCGAGACATGCAGTATATACTGTAGTGTGGAAGCTTTGTGGAACCCCCGCCCACTCTCTGCCCATTGGCTTTTGTCTTAAATGCTGCATTCCGATTGGTTTGAGGTTTGTTAGTCCCTCCTCATTTATCATTTGTATCCTTCCACGGCTATTGGCCCCTTTACTCCTGACACTATTTTCTTTTAGGTCTCGCCTAGCGTTGCAGCGCGAATGCACTGCATTCGCTTTGTGAGACATGCAGTATATACTGTAGTGTGGAAGCGCCGCCTACTCTCTGCCCATTGGCTTTTGTCTTAAATGCTGCCTTCTAATTGGTTTGAGGCTTGTTAGTCCCTCCTCATTCTTCATTTGTATCCTTCCACGGCTATTGGCCCCTTTACTCCTAACACTATTTTCTTCCCTGTCTTCCCACCCCACCATCCCCTCTCTCAGTCTGTGACTTCTCAAACACTCCCCCCCCCCACTCCTGTTCGTGTTTAATTGCCTGCCGGCATTTCCATTTTCATCTTTATTATTGCCACCTTGAAATATGCGAGTTCAAGATGCGTGCTGTACAAAAACTTCTCGTGTTTAATTAACTAGATTTTAATGTTACTCTAAATATAATAAGACTCTAGGCAACATTCGGGGTATGCATGGCAACTGACGCCTCTTAGTTCACAAATGGCATTGTTGTCGGGCGGGAGGAGCGGCAGTGTTTTAACTCATGCTTAAAACAAGCACTTTTATTAACTTCTTCTCAATTCAGTGCTATAATCTTGTGTACTGAGGTGACGCGCTAAAGAAATGCACTTTTTTGGATTCTGAAGAGACATTATCGCACATTTACATCATGTTTAACTGTATCATTAACATGCCGATCATTTTCACGGCTCGCAAACTGGCTCATATACGCTTGGCTCATCTCCGGCTGGCTCTACCTGTTAATTAATATATTGGCTTGCGCAGATGAATTGATACATGACAGTGAGCCAGGTAGATGGCAGAGAAATAAACTGGTGCAGACAAACAGATAAAGTCAGTCTCCATTGCCTCACATCAGAATCATCACTTTCAATAACCTGGAAATCTGCTGGCAACTCCCTCATGCCCCAACCTCATCCCCTTCACCTATTCTTAGCAGAAACGACAGATTCTGAGCTGTGCCCTGCTGGTGCAGAGGAGCACGGCAGAGTCTGTAGAAGCGCTGGGATCCCTAGCCTCTCCGGGCGGGCACCTAAGCCTTCCGGGTGCCTTCACACTCAGGATAAATTGGTACATTTTGTTCAGTGCTTTAGTTGCCCCTCTGTGAGCACTGTCTGGTAGATGAAGCTCTGTGTTAATAAACACATTCAGAGAGGTGGTTGTGTACAAACAAACAACAGCCACAATACCGTACATTTTGAACATGTAGTTAAATACCTGCTCATTGAGTACCTCATTGGCTGATCCTTCCATGGCACTGCCAAAATTAAATTTGGACCCATTTGCTCAACTGTAAAACACTCCCTTCTATGGGTCATTAAACAACTGGGAGCTTTGGGGTTAGGTAACCTACTTTGTATGTTGTGTAAAAGAGTAAATACAAAAATATATGCAATGAAACTAAGCAACCAGTACTGTCTAAAACACTGTGAAAACTGACACGCATTCTGGCATTTTGTTTAGTTATAGTCGATTTTCTCATAGATGTGAGTAAAGTACTCTTAATATCCTAATGAAATCTGCACACTTTTAACTAATAGCACCGGGCGACCTTTGACAACTAGGCAATGAATACATTTTCATGTACCCCCGAAGCCCCCCTGCCCCCTTGGCAAACTTCATTGCCTCCCTGTGTTTGGGGGATAACCAAGACGCAGGAGAGTGAGTCAAATAGTCTAGAAAATGAAAGAGAAGCCAGGATTCGGATTCACATGCTCCGATCCCGATCTCGTTGGTTAGTCTGTAAGCACTACTTTTATTAATGAGTTTCGCATTAGTAAAGCACCACGGTGTGCATGTGTGGCGACACTTCACCCATGAGGTACGTGCCAAACAATTGTTGACACAATCCACACTTTGCGTCTTTTTCAATATATTTATTACGAAGTGCAGGACCTTTCCAGGGGATTTTGCACACTACATACATTCACTCCAAAAATTAACCGTGTAGGTAAAAAACCTTGCTATTTACAATGTCAATAGCTCTAACTCACAAATGCGAGACCTATTTGCATTGCAAATGATTGTTTAGATTAGCTTCAAGGATGACGGTGAGGTGAATGATTAGGGAGAGTGAAACTCAGGCCAACATCAGTAGCAGAATGGCTCTCATCTTATCATCGTGAAGCAGAGAACAAGGACAGACAACCATTGGTGAACCAGTGGTGTAACGAACGTTTAAGGGCCCCCCCCTGCAATGTATACAAAGGGGCCCCGCTCCGTTTTTTAACCGGAGTGCTCAGACCTGACTACTGTGCTGAGGGGGCGCCCTGCAGCTGGGGTGCCCCCCGCACCGCAGGGGATGCGGGGGCCTGTGTTACGCCCATGTGGTGAACCTTTCACAACATGTGCTCACAGCACTGGAGCAGAAAGTTTTGAACAAATAAATCCATTTTCTGCCTACCACAAAATATGATCAGTTCTCCTTCAGAATTTAAAGCCACAATGAGGAAGATGAAATTACATACGTTTTTCCAAACACAACCAAAGTTCCCTCCAACATCAATCACTACAGGCCTATGTAGACCTAAAATTATATGTCAATCTACAACTCTAGGCACAGAGGTGACTATTTTTGAACAGTTGGTACTTGAACAGTGCCTTCCAGTATTAAATCCTATACTATGTCATAGTTTAAAACTTTTCAAATATTGTGTGAGTGCTGTACAATGCAGCATGCATGCAAAGTTTGAAGAAATAAAAACATTTTTCCAAGTTAACACCTTTTAGACACAAAGCCATGTTTACAGATGTTAATACAGAGGGCTTTACGTCGAAATGCATGGCTGACTGCTAGGGAAACACCCATGTTCCACCCATGGTACGCACCCTTGACACAAACTACCTCCACGAAGCCCATTCAGCTTGTTTTCCTTACTTTATGGCTACTTTCCAGAAAGTAAGTCCCAATTCTACATTTTATAGCTGGTTGCATCAGTTTCGTGAAGCAAACATGGTCAAAGTGTTAGTAAACCTGCCCGTCCATGTCAAGGTGATGGATAGAAGTGCACAGTCTACTCCCAGGCTTAGATTATACAAGTGAGGAAACAAACCCTGCTAAATAATTTGATATAAAGTGCACTAAATGAAGAGGAACAAAATATCTAAAATCCACTTTCCTAACAGGGACTTTTGTCTATTGAACGCAGCAACACCAATAATGTATTTCTACAACAGCCTGGGGAAAGAGGATGAGGATGAAGCCTAAAAGTTGTTTTTTTAACATTAAAGATTTCTAAATTAATACAAACCAACTGGGACTTTTTCTTGCCCGCAGGAAATCCAATGCTAATTAAGGAGGAGTATATGCTCAACTTTTTTCTGCACTCTTGCACCATGGTGCAAGGGGGCCTGCGTTGGTGCTAGGCTGTCAAAACGGCGGCAGTAGAGGGGTAAAGTAAGGAATGAGCCGTATGGCGGATACATTCCTGCCTTCAACAAGTGACTAAACATAGGCGTAGTGGGTGTAGTGGGGCTACGCGGAGCATCACGGAGTGGGGGCAAATCTACGTACACTCCGCACACTCCGCGTAGCCCCACTACGTACCGCCCGCCTCACTCCCACCCTCTTTTAAAATCCCTTACAATATTCAAAAACATGTTAAAAGTAATTAAAATTACTTACCTGAGCTGCGGCGTCCCGGGGCTCCCTCTTCCTGCTCTATCGCCGACTTATTCCTCACAAATGCGCATGTTTTTAAACATTGTAAGGGATTTTAAAAGAAGGCGGGAGGGAGGTAGGCAACTCTGCTCCACCGTGGTGTGTGCGTAGCCTGCCTGCTACGCCTACTTCACGGACCGCGAAGTAGGCAGCACTACGCACACTCCGCGGGCGGAGCGGAGCACTACGCCCACGCTTACTTACAAGTGACGCAGCCACTTCACCCCAAAGATACCTCTCAGTTTATGGCTTTCAGTAAGGTTGCAACTTTGAACAATTCTTCTGATCAAAGTCCACTTAACTGGTTACAGCAATAGGTTGTCCAAACTGAGATATTTTGTTTACATTGTTTATGGTCCTGATTTCTTAAAGTTTGAGCACTGAACTACTCAGACTTTTACAACAATAGACTGGCTAGCACGCTTTAAGTCATGGAATTCAAATATTCGCATGCCAATCCAAGTAAGCAAGCCCCGAATATTTACCAAATGTTGTCATTGACAAAGCTCAAAGTGGGTAATAGTGGCGCGCTGCACTGGCGAGCACAGAACGGCAGTGTTTATTCACTATTTTGACAGACGCCCATCAAGAGCAGCAGATAGAGAAAACACCCACGACATCTCGAAGGGCTCCGGATGTTCCACAACGTCACGATTTAGGTTCGGGCAAAAACAAAGTCGGGAAACAACTTGACCCAATTAGGATCAAATTAAAAGTCTGCGCCTCTGACCGGCCAGTCTGCGGTGGGACCTGTTCTCCGCGCATCAGTTACCTCGAGACACGTTTTCTTTCTCCGTGGGTGTTCGAGACGTCCTTTCTGTGGTGATGACCAGGGCTCTTTAGTTTATTTATGTGCTGTTGATCGTAACAGCACAGAGCGCTGCACATATGTAGCTTTCCATTGTGCAGCAGGTGCAGTGAAAGGGGCCGAGTGTGTGGAGAATCCTCTGCACCCCACTTCTGGAATTGTTCCATCCTTAATCAGGTTCATTTTCTTTACGGTCATTGGAGACAGCGGGGCATCTACTGCGACCCCCGGTACAGAAAGGAAGGGGCCAATTCGCACAAGTAAATGAGCACGGGAAGTAGTATTCCAGCAGTTCTGTTTTAGCTCGTAGATGCATTTGTGAATCGGCCCTTCTGTCCAACTCCATAGCATCAGTGAAAGTGCAAAGAGGGTACAGATCTCAATAATTGTGTACACATATTCCCATTTAACTCCCTATGTTGATGTTCTGGGACCAATTCACAGAAGCACGTAAAGGGACGGAAAATACTATTGCGGTAGCACTACCTTATGTACTCCAAACTGCCTTTGTCAATCAGCCCCAACATGTGTTGCTCCCAATATGATTTGCCCCGGAAGTGGTTAAGTGAGATGTGAGAGCTGATTCATTGAGATGTTTGAGGTTTTTTAACCTTTAAATAGATGGGCAGGAGGAGCGTGGCTATCATTGGTGCAGCAGGTGCATTGGCAGTGGGGCCCAGAGCTTTGAGGTGCCCATTAAACCCTGATAATTGCTGTATTTTAATACCCCTGTAGCAGTCAAAGGAGCCCTTTTCCTTGCTTGGACCAGTGCCCATGACATCCTTGCCACGGTACTGGTCAGCACTAATCAACAAATACACAGGCACGCTTCTGTTGTACAGATCTGTCAACATCTGCAGTGGTTGAATGGCTGGAATCAACATTTTCAGGAACTGTTTACAAACGGAAGTAAAAAAGCATGGCACCAATGTATCTCATTGTAAACACAGAACTTTCTATCAAAAAGAGAATTGACTGGTTTGATAACAGAGGTCCATAAATGCTTTTAATTTCAATAACTACATTCATTGGTGATCGATTAGGACCAATGATTTCTAATAAAGGGATTTCTAATATGATTATGCATGATGTAGAATAAAGTATTGTCTAATAATGAAAACGCTCCTTGGTTTTCCAAGTGTCAGAAGTAGTGCTGACGTGACTTTTAATGTTTTGAGGACATTTTGCGTTCTATCCAGTCAGAGAACCCCCACTGGATTTCTGTTTTCCTCAAATGCTGCATTACAATGACCATTTAGCCAACATTCCCTGCATACCTACCAGCCTGACTCACTTCCCTCGTTCTTTATTCATTTGTTTATCAAGGAGTTTCGTTCAGTATGCCAAGTTGCCTTCAGGCTACCCCTGGGCATGTGGTAAAACAACAGACCACCAAGGGTTTAAGAACGTAAACATAATTGGAAAAATATATGTTGGGGTTTTTCTATTTGGCCCTTCGCTAGTTCCTCCTCAATCAACAAGAAAAACTCCTGCTGAATCTTGTTAAACATTTACAGACAGGTGCAGGCACTAAAAACTATCTCGATTTATTGTTTCTTTTCTTTGTTCCTTTGCAATGTTACGTTTCAAATTGTTAAATCACAGTGATTTCTGACCTACGTCATCACTTAAAAAATCCTAATGGGTACCAAGCTCTGGTTGGCTGTTATCTCTAGCAAAGGAACTAACCAGAGGCAGTGGCATGTCTGCCTGATCCCGCATTCATGGAGTAGAAGGCATCTTTGGCCCTCGAGCCCAGCGTGCAGCCAGTCTCCTACCCCACTCAGGGACATCTTAAGGGTTTCGGGGGCCCTGGGCCAAATGTAAGTTGGGGACCCTGCTCGGAACAGCTTTGGATTCATGATCCAATTTCAGCTCTTTCACGCCCCCTTTGGCCAGGCCCCTGAAAGTGCACCGGCACATTGGTCTAAATTCAAAAAATGCTTACATCTAATATTCGAAGATGGTGAAGTGTGTTTTCAATGTTATAATACAGCAGCAGCTCACTAATGTTACTCCAAATAATCTGTGCAACCCCCTCCATTTCTCGTATGTGAGGTCCGGCTTTGATGGAAAAGAAACTTTTATGGATGTTGCATGCTGTTGGGAAAAAAACATTTCTCTGCAAATTGTCTGCAATATACTTCTATACATCCCCCACGTACACATTAAAAATAAATGAAAGGAAAATGGTATTTAAAACAATCTGTTTAAGAATTATTTAAGGTCATCATGGCAAGAAACACTGCAAAACAGAGCTGGCTTCATCAGGGAGTCCCCTGAAAAGTCCCACTTTGTCCATGCCTTAAAAAGTCTCTTCCTGCACTGCTCAATCAGTATTGGCGCATACATAGCTCTAGAGTCTTGTCCGCATGTCAGCCTGAGAAGTCGGTGTGTGAAGTGCAGGGGTATAAACGACAGGACAGATGGGGATCCTTCTCCTGGCTGGAAGATACCATTCACCAAGAAGTAAGCGTGGCTAGCCTTAAATCATCTCCTACCGAAGGTGGTCACTTTCCCACTGTTAGTGGTCTGAAGTTCCCAAATCTAGATGTTGTTAACCATCTGTCAGAAACTCTTCAGAGGGCGATGGCGCAAGTAGGGGTTATTGGGCCAAACCGTAGGGGCTGTGGCATTTTACTCCTGATGTTGTGAGCAGGACAGGATCCTGAGCAACTTTGCCAAGCAATACCCTTTCAGCACTTGACTCATGGTAGCACGGGTTGAGCAGTCCAAGGCTGTTTGGGGGAGATAGTTGTAAGGCGTACACAGACTCAAGACTCAAAATACTCATAGTAACCACAATAGGTAACTGTCTGGTCAAATACAGGCTTTTGTGATAAAACCAGTGTTTAATAAAAAAAAAACACAAAGCATTAAAACCACACACTGAATAATATCTACAGTTCCTTAATGCCGGGGCACTATTGTTTCCTGGGCGGTATACCTAAGTCCCTCTTTCCCTTCTAGTGTGGCTGGTTATTCTTAATTTAATAATGGAAGTGACTTTCAAATGTGGCGACGCTAGTAACCATGTGACAAAATGTAAGTTTGACATTTAGAGTCAACTCAGCAGAGCTACACACTTAGTTTGAGTAAGTACCCAGGAGGCCTGGCTGTTCAGAACAGTCTTACCCAACCCACTGGTAGCCGGCGAGTGTAGGAGGACAGCGTATGCCTTTGCGGGCTCTAGCCTCTCGCTGCTGGAGGACCACAATCTCTTATTTTCCCGTTGATGCATCAGTTCCGCCACAGTCTCCAGATGGCCCGCACTGGGTCGGATGTCTTCTCCGCATCTCCCTCAGCTGTTGTTAAGTGTTACTGTGGCAATGGTCTTGTAGGACAAGTCCCTCATGGCTGATTTTCTGTTCTTGACATGCAGGCAGAAGACTGCCGCTCCAATCTCATTGCAAGTGCTCTTGGCTTCTTGGGTGATAGCGCCTCATCCACCAAGGAAACTAGCAGGCCTTGGTCCCTAGTACATCAGCTAGAAGTCTTTGTTATCTTCTTTTCACACTATTGCTCAGAACTTTTGAACAACTTGTGGGACTCACGTGTCATATCAAGACATGGATGCGATTTAGTGTCTGGTTCTTTGAAGGGCCCTCTCCGCTGTTCTTTGTCACAGGAACAGTCTGCCACAGCAGGAGCCCCTGCAGTTGTGATTTACCCTCCACACTGGTCAGGGAATAAATGGGGATCACACTTGGATGTCAGCCTCCTCTGAAATATGCCTCACCAAGGTTCAACGGCCTAAACCTTCTCTTCTATTTTGATTCCCTTGTCCTACAGTGCCAACCTTTGCAGATCCACCATGTTGGCTGACAGTGAGCCCACTGCCCAGTAACTCTTCCTTCTTTGATGTGCATAGAGAAGCTCTGCTCCTCTTCCTCCAATGTGTGTGTGTTCTCACCCCAACCACCAGGATTGTCGGCACTCCATATCTGCTCTTTTGGGGGTTGCAGTCCTTACCTCCAACTATCCTTTCCAGGCCCTGGACTTCCAAAATGGAACCCACAGGACTTTATGTCATGTACCATCCATAAGCACACATGCATCCCAGCACACACACTTAAAAATCATACACTGCACGGTGCTACATGCAGACATCATGTAGGCCAAGGGTGAGTTAAGTAAACTACCACAAAACTTTACATGAGTGAACCAGTAGGCACCATACCTGTGACACAGGTAACAAGGCCTGTTTACACTACTGATTAACATAAAACACAAAACAGGTATGTTGCCACCACTGTGCTTCTGTCAATTAACTTCTGACAAGGGCTGTAGCCCTTTACCACTTTGAGGAGAGCTTTTAGGGTGCCCCTTCCAGCCTAACAAGACCGTATTACCATGAGACAGGCCTAAGTCATGGCGCACAGACATGATCCGTATTTGCCTATGGCCAATATCCTTGCAGCTGGGGCACTCAGCGCAGGGGTGCCCATCCATCGCCATGCGGGGGTCTTTTCTACCCAATACCATCTCATTAATCTGTGATGCCATTTCCTTCTTGTACAGTATATGAGGCTTTGCTCTGAGCTGGGTGACTCACAACATATTTATATCCTTATTTTTTGTCGTATTCATCGACTGTAATGCCTTTTTTGTCCCAATTTTGGATCAATTTTTCTGCAGCTCGATTCTATTTTGGATTCCTAGTTTTGGAAGACCTTATAATGGACTTTCTTAACCTTGATTCAGGGTGGTGTTGGTGAATTGTTCATCAACTCCACTATCTTCAGGAACTACTAACATTGCCAAAGAGGCTTTTAGTCCTTGTGGCTTCTTCTGCCTACCTGTGAATCTGTTAAGGAGACACTTGTCACCGTTCACGCCAGTCCTTGACACTGACATGCATTTCACAATGGGATTGCCTGTTCAGGGCTGTCATTTGTTGATGTATGAAATAATATATGTATTACTAGTGGCATATTGTTTCTGTATAGACTCCTAGATGAAGAGGATACAAAGTTTAGAATATATTTTTTCAATACAACAAATTAAGGATTACAAATTAATTTAAATATGTTTTGGAGATGTAACAATTTCGAATACCACTCAGAATTGCTGCAGAAACCCATCTGTGTATATAGAAACAATTCTTTCCAAGAAAGTGTGCATGTTGGTCAAGTGGAAATGTGACTGCTGAGCAACGATCTTAGGCTCGTATTTCTCAGTACCAAGGGATACTCTTTTACTGCATCGAAGGGTAGCGGTTCAGCTGTCCATCTAAGATCTGTTACTTCATGTCCCAGCTTCTCCTCGGGTACATTTTCTGGCCTTGAGCATCACTACTTCTATTGGGAGTTGGCCGGAGAGAATACATCGCTGCATCCTTGACTCCTGTACACTGGCTCAATATTGTGGGAATTGGGCAACTGTCAATTGGAAGAAAAAAATATATGATGAAAAAATAATGGGAAAATGTAAATATACAGAGGAATACACTAGACACAAACATAATTGAAATAGTTTTAGCATGAGGGAACCAAGTTCACATCTCTTTAAGAAGGAAGAAGTTGAAACTGTTGCTCGAAACATTTGCAATTTGTACATAAAACAAACTTTAGCAAAACAAGCGGGTCTCTTTTCTTCATATGAATGTGCATCTTCATTGATTGGTAATTTTGTAAGCAGGTAAATATGAGAAATAGTGAAAGGCTAGATGAATGCCGGATGAGTTATTGCATGGATAAATAAATAGGCACCATAGTTCATGAGCCTGCCACTGTCATTCCTGGTTCACACCACAAACAGCTCCCATAACATGCTTTTAGATGACTCTCAGCCCAGAGACCTCGGAGCAGACCAGAAGATGCAGGTGTTGAGCAAAATGCCAAATGCATAAGGAGTACTGCAAAATATGGAGACTTACAAATAACCCCTCTAAGAAATTAGGGTACTGGTTGAGGGGGGTGAAACCCTACTCAAGCAGAAACCCCAATCCTTGTGAGGGTGAAGTCACAAGCAAACCTTAAATTATCCTGTGCTCAACCCTTGGGTAGCTTGGCACACAGTGGTCAGGCTTAACTCAGAGGCAATGTGTAAAGTATTTGTGAAACACTTCAAACAGTAACACAGTGAAAACACACCACAATAGGCTCCCACACCAATATCAAGTAATTTTTTTATAAATAAAACAAAACCAAAATGACAAAAATCCAATCAGTAGAACTGGAGATATGCAGGTTTTAAGATTTCAGCAAAAAATAGAGTCAAAAAGCACAAAGCTCAAACTGTAGATATCTGGTCACGCTGCACCAGGCCAAACTTACAAGTTACAGCTGACCGCAAAGGAGTGCGGACTGGCCACAGGGACCCAGTTAGGCCCGCTGAACGAAAGTAACTCAAGTCCTGGTTGCGCATTGTTGTGAGGTCCCCGCTGAGGATAGGTCGGCTCTGAAGTGGTGTGGAGCTGCAATGCGAGGTTCTCCATCGTTGTCAAGGATCCCATCAACGAGGGCTTGCGATGCGAAGTCCGGCATTGAGGATGCATCGTGCAGTCGAGGTGATGCGTCAGTTCCGGCTAGCTTTGAGGCTGCGATGCGAGAGCCCGAGTCATCATCAAGGCTGCGGCTATGAAAGATTTGCAATGCTCTGGCCTGTGTTGGATAAGCTTCGCACAGTTCCGATGCAGGCTGAGAGGTCGATGTGGAGTCCTTGCATTGGGAGAACCCTTGCAGCAGAGGCCATTTGTCAGCTAGGCTCGGGGTTGCACCACGGAGCAGAGCAGATGTGTTCGTTCTGCTGAATCCACAGATAGGCTGACAGAGCACCTTCAGGCCCACTTCCAAAGGTCCAGGACGGGGGTGGCACTACTTGGCAAGGTAGGGCTCAAGGATGACAGAGTGAAGGTGCTTGGTTCAAGGTTGCCGGTGCCTTCTGCCGTGGAGGCTTTAGTCAGGAGGTCAGCCAACTAGCCCTTGGAGTCCCTTTGGGATCCTAGAGGCCAACAGATGCAAGTCCAGTCCTTCTCACACAGGCAAGAGGGAAGCAGGCAACATGGCAGCATAGCAAGGCAGTAATCCAGCAGAGCAGCAGTCCAGCAGAGTGGCAGTCCTATCAGCAGCACAACAGTCCTTCATCCTGGCAGAGTACACACAGGTCCAGAAGTGTACTGAAGAGTTAGTGTCTGAAGTCTAATATCTATACCCATTTTTGCCTTTGAAGTGGGTGATGCTTCTAGAGCTTTCTGTTTGAAGTCCACTGGCATCCTACCTTCCCTGTGTCCGGCTTCAGACTAACTACAGGGGGTATGCAGCCCTTTGTGTGGAGGAAGATCCAGACTATTCAATGGTAAGTAGCGCTGTGCTCAACCTCGTCCTCCCATCCTGCCAGTGATTGGCTATCCAGGTTCACCTAAGCTCTCTATTGTGCGTGGCTGTCTAGGAGGAAGACACAAAGCCCAAATGCAAGCTACACACAGTCATGTTACTCAGAGACAGGCTACAGGCACTAAATGACTAAGGCAGGAAAATTGCAACTTTCTAAAAGTGGTATTTTCAAAATTGTAATTTACAATACAACTTTACTATAAGAGATGATTTTTCATTACAGTTCCAAAGATAGCAAACATGAACTGGTTACCTGTTCCCATTTGGAGATTATAGTGTAATAAGGTAACTCCAATGTTAAAACAAATTTAAGAGTTTTTTACTACGAGGACATGACATGTAAAACTTAAAATTACATGTCCTACTTTTTAAATACACTGCCTATCCTAGGGGTGACTTATATATATTAAAACGGAAAGTTTGGGTCTGGCAAAGGGTTTATTGTGCCAGGTCGAAATGGCAGTTTAAAACTACACACAAAGGTAGGACTGAGACATGTTTAAAGGGCTTACTAAGTGGGTGGCATAATTCAGTGCTGCAGGTCCACTAGTGGGATTCAATTTACAGGCCCTTTACTAGGGACTTAAAGAGGAGAGAGCACATGCACTTTATAACTGGCTAGCAGTGGCAAAGTGCACAGAGTACAAAGGCCAGCAAAACCGAATTCAGTAGAATGTGGAGGACAAGGGCAAAATGTTTGGGGGCGACACTGCTGAGAGGGCCAGGTCCAACAACCCCCCTTGCTTGAAATCAATTTATTGTGTACATTTAAAAAATGCATAGTTGTCCTTCATACCCAATGTTATTCATTATAATTTAAATCATCAAGTTATGCATGGTCACTGCAGAATTAAAACTCATGGCATCCCAAGGCTCAGTTTTGGCTCCATAGTTTCTGGGTTTTTAGACAACCTCTGAACAGCGTATATACCTGTTACTGGAAGACTTTGGTGGATATTTTACTTTCACAAATCGACCTTCAGTGCACAAAGTTGTAGATCAAAACCTGCTAACAATTTCTTTATTTTTTTGCACACTTTCATCATTGTTTTTTTATTTCACTAATTAATGTTCTGTTGGAAACCTTGAGCAATCAGCCCAAACAACTGTTTGCTTGATTCAGAATGTTGTCTAGCTTTCACAATGTTTACCTTTCTGAGGTCGTCTGTGGGTTTTGCATCTGTTTTCCTCATCTTTTGCAAGTAAGCAGAAAACAAAAGTATAAGAATTATTGACCATCACTTAAAAAACTCCAAAAATTGTAGATATATTTTGTTATTTCTACTCGGCCTACTTCTGAAAGCTCCGAAAAGGATGATCCTAGAACAGCAAACCTTTGTTGACGCGATTTTAAAGAAAAAATAAACACACTTTCTTGCATGACACTTTTCTCCCCTTTTCCCAAAAAATTGCATTTTATCATGTTTAAGGCCTTTCCAGGATAAATAACAAACCCCAAATACTTTTACAACCACCAACAAGTGAGTCAAAAGAATGCAAATTTAGCGTGGCTATCTTTGAGCGAGAAAAAAGCTATGAAAGCTTAGGCGAAACCAGTCACAAATATAAAACAAGCATTTGCAATGCAATAGGTCTCGCATTTGCAAGAGTTTAAGCTATTGGCATTGTAAACGACAATGCCTTTGATTTCTCTGTTTTAAAAACAATACCTAAATAAAAGGCATTGTCATTTAAAATGTAATTAACAAACTCTCATAAATGTGAGACCTATTGTATTTCAAAATCTTGTCTAGTTTGCCTGCAGAGTGGATGCAGGAGTATTTTTTTTAATTAATTTCACTGTGCTGTTCAACTTTAAAAAACCCATCATATTTCACATGGTTCGCTTTTGTCAAATCATTCTGGTTAACCCTGACAAAAAAGCAGCGTTTACAACAAATGACGTTCACTTAACTACATACCACACAGTATACACACAGACACCTCACGCACAGACACATAACCATGCACCACGCAGTATGCACTCACACACACACACAAAAGCACACTTTACACAGTGTCAATACACAGCACGTGTCTAGAGCTTACACACAAACACACATATATATCACACACACACACACACGCACACACACACAGACACACAGACACACACACCTCAAACTATTAGTATCTATACCACAAAATTAAATACTCGAGACCAGCATCACAACATTGTTGGAGCATTTGTTTTAAGTCCGTTTCAGCGGAGGCAGTGTTAACACATGACATGCTGTGATCAGGCGTCCTGAGGCAGTACTTGCAAATGTTTCCCACAGAATGTACGAAAAGTGTGCAGGTGCAAGTGATAGGAACTACCCATAAGATGTTAAAAAAATTATTTTATGCATGAGAAATGTAGTTCGAAAAGCACATTCGATCCTCCAAGATGTCTTCAGGTGTGGGCATGAAGTGGGATTTAAAGATGGCTTCTGCATCAGGAAGCCATTACAAACTGCATGGTTGGCTTTTGATTCAAAAGCAAGTGAAATCTCGACCTTCACCTTAAGGATTTCCCGTTTTCGTTCCATCTACTATTTGCTGTTGCAGCTGCAGGGCATTAGAAATGAAAGCGGACAGTCTTGTCACAGCACACCACTCATTCATTAATTCATTAATTAACCATGTTCTCAGCCACTAATTCATTCATCCATCAATGCAAACACACATCCATCCACCCATTGACTCATTTTTGCGTTCCCCCACTCACCAATCTAAACCCCCAGACACACAAACTTGCCTGCTTACCGAAGGTGAAATACATGGGTGAAATATGCTGGACAGCATGCAGTGGTCATGACGCGTTCCCACTAAATATGTACTTCTAACAGAGCCGATAACTTGCATAACCGGCACCATGTCAATTATCAGGTCATTTGTAATAAGGGCGGAAAGGAAGCTGGTGGGTTTTTAAAAAAATCAAAATAAATCGGTCAACAGGCGGGCTACCTTCTTTGCTGCTCATACAACAAGCATTGGCATAGCCAATAGGTCTCGCCTTTGGGACCTTATAAGTGTTTAGCCATGCAACAGTTAATGTTGTTGCAGTAAAGATATTGTGCTGCATAACTAAATACTTATAAGGTCCCAAAGGAGAGACCTATTGGCTGTGCCCATGCTTGTTTTTCTGGGTGTGGCCTGGGGACTCCAGATGTGCATATGGGGTATCTGGGATGTCTGGCTTGCAGGGTGCCCAGCATGGTGGTAAGTGAGTGCATTGCCTGGGGCTAGTGGGTGGTGTAAGCGTCCTTCCTGCACTGCGTTTGGTCGATGTGAGAAGTCTGTGTAACATGTCCTCTTGTTGCTGTGTGTGGGTGCATGACGTCACATGAGACACAGTGTAGGACGTGAAGTGTGTGAAGAAACATGATGTGACTGTGGAGGAGGGAGGGGGCGAGGCAGCAAACAGTGGAAGAGGCGGAGTAATTCAAGAGAACGAGGGATGGGGAAAAGAAACAACAAGGGGGAAAGGAACTGAAAAGGTGACATGGGGTGGCAAGAGAGTGGAGGGGCTGAACGGGGGAGCAGGCAGCTCAAGAGACAGTCGAGCGAAAAGAAAGACCGATCAAAAGATGGACAGAGAGGAGTGAAGGGAAGCAGTACCCGAGAGAGGGAAGAGAAGGAAGAACATGAAATGAAGCACTGGTGGAGCCTTTAAACCAACTCTGTTTTCCAGCCCTTCCAACACAAAGCTCAAGGTCTATGTATGTATTTTTGTAATATAAATGTTTGTTCGAGATGGTAATCAGTTCAAGTATATAGGAGGTGTCTGCGTCGGTGCGTCACAGGGTGCGCGCGCAGCACAGTATACCTTCACAGATGCTGGCAAAGGCTGGCTGTCTCTGATCTGAGATTCATTCACACAGATCATTCACAAACCCGCCCGCATGTTATTGTGTTTACACACGTTATCCAGCTTACATGCACTCCTTGACACGTTTCTTCAGCAGGGCAGTCACAATGAAGCAGCATCATGTTCCGCATAAATCTCTGCAACAGAAACAAAAAAACACCGCTGATCTAAAGCGAACCAAGGTATGTATCTAGTTTGGGATGGTAAAGTGTGGTTTAAGGTATTTCCGCCTCCCTCCAGCTCCCTCTTTTATCAGTAGAGTTGCACAGACTGTAGGGAAAGTGTTTCAGATTTTTGCGAGCGTTGGTTATTCGGAGGCCCTACGAGAAGAGTCCAGGGTGTGACGGGACGGGGGCGCGAGGGGGACATTAATTGCAGGTCCGGTGGAGAGGAGGTGCTCATATTAAAGTCGTAAGGACATGAAAAGTGTGTCAGTGCCGAGGGCCAAGTTATTGCATTTGTTTCAATTAACAGGTTTGTTCATTTCAACACTTTAGCGTTTGAATGATCTTTAACCATAACCAAAATAAAAAATTAGCTATCACTGGTGTGATAAGAAAGGTTTCAATAACGTCCGCCAAAAACACGATACTGACTTTCACCAGTTAAGTATTTTGTTTTTATTTGCACACATTCGTCAGAAAAATCCACCTAATGAACTCAACAAAAAGACCTAATTGATGCTCGCCGTTATGACTTCTAAAATACCGAGTGGATTGGAAGTATCAATTTATTATTGCATTATCGCCTTTACAAGTGGTAGTATGCGGCCGTCATCATGAGCGCTGCGATGTCCTATTGAGGGAGGGAGTCGGAGAAGGGAGGGTGTAGGGGAGAGGATTAAAAAAAAATGACATCGCGCAGCAATGATTGTGGAGAGGCGGAGCGAGTTAAAAAAAAGCTTTGTGACATTTTGTAGTGTGCATGAGTGATATACAGACGTACAAACTGGCGCGTCCATTGCATCAGAGCCCCATTTCTTTTTTTAGCCATGTTGCACAGCATCAGGGATGCTATCCAGCACTGTAAAAACCAATAGGTCTCAAAGGGGAGACTTTGACAATGCTTGTTTCCAATCTGCGAAGTCCTGGCGCTTGGTTTGGTTTTTCCCCTTTGAGATAGTTGATTTCTTAGGCAAGTATGGCTGATCTTCAATAACAGATTTTTTTTAGATCTCTATTACTTTGAAAATGACAACTGCATTTTTTCAGGTCTCTCGCATTCCATCCTTGACTGTTTTCTCTGGACGATGACTAGTCTAACCCGTCGTGTTCTCAATTATGTCCTTTGCGTCTGTGGAGAAAGTATGAACAACATTTTCCAAACGTGCCTACGTTAGGGAACCTTGACTTTATCAGGAAGGTGACAAAAACATAATGTCAAAGTACATCACGTGCATGGAGTCGCCATCGAAGTTTATTACTCACGCCTATTTACAGCCTTCTAAACTCGAAATCACTGGGCACTACCCTCTGAATTCCTGAGGGAACACATCATGGCCGACGGACGTAAACATATTGCGCCACTGCAGAAGCACTGCTCAGAAACCCAAGAAGGCGTTTGTGGGACTTCGAACACTCATTCAGCGGCACGGCCTGGACACTTTATTTATTTCTGTTAGACCAATAAAAAGCCTCTGCATTTTTAAAGAAGACACGTGCCACTATAAACCTTGGTTTGAAAACATTGCTCAAACGTATTTTTTTTTTATAAAAGGAAAGTTATTTTGTGCCCCCGGAAGTGTGACATTTGACCCGGAGCAAATAATGAAAATGAGCCACCCTTTCATCTTTTTTGGTTAGTTAGTGCAACTTATTTGGTGTGCAGTGGGTCGTCATGCACGGGGGCCCAGGTGCCACTGCACCTACTGCACTAATGTGAGCCAAACCATCAGTGGTTATTCTATAGTACCTATCACGACTTGATAAACATGTAATTCTTCAAATAAGGAGGGCTTACGTTTGTAAACCGTTTATGGCAAAAGCGCTGCAGTGTGTGCGCAATTCCATATTTCTTAAATGTTTACATGTCACATGGCTGGTGCTGGTGCTACTGAGGTAGCTTTTACAGTGACATCTGAAGAATTTAAGGCAGATTTTGGTCACTCCTGTTCGGGATCATCGAAAGACAGAGACAGAGTCAGAAGTAGAGACAAGCAAGACGTGCGAACGCGACCGGGAGTTGTGTGCGCGCACGCGAAAGTGAAGAAGTGAAAGTAACAAACAAGACGTGCGGCCGCGACTTGGGAGTTGTGTGCGGGCACACGAAAGTGAAGAAGTGAAAGTGATTGCGCGGAGGAAAGATACATGGCGGCTGCGCATGGCGGGTGCACGCTCACGTGCACGCAAGCGCTAGACAAGCCAGCAGTACTTTGAAATCTCACATACAAAATGTCTCTCCGAGCAGCGCATGAGCGCTGACTCAGCGAGACCTAGAAAGGGCACTTGTTTAGAAATTGGGGGGAGTTTAGAGTTTGTTAAGACATGCTTTAAAAGTGTTTCGCAAGATATGGAAGACTGCATGGATTTGAGCTTGCAGCAGTTTTCTAAATAATTGGAATCAGGCATCGCCTAAGAGTAACATGGTTCAGGAGTTTTGCATCTTATTGTGACCATTCTATTATTTAAAAAAAATGACTGCATTGCATTCTTAGTGTATTAGTGAAGTGCACATAATGGCAATGTAACATTTAAAGGCGCACAGCAGAAGGATAGGAAGGGAAAAGAGTGGTGGTCGGTGAGAGACACTGCTTTCTGACTCGGAGAACCAGGCGCAGCGGAAGTAACCCTGACTTGAGCAAGCAGCCTCACAGACAAGTTAGTGGAAGGAAAGAAAGGATCTTTTCAACTCCCAGGAGCAGTTAAATAGCACTGTCTGCATAAGCGTATCATCTGTAAATAAATGGACAAAGCTTTCACTCAGGCGTGTGAGAGCCAAGGGGGGTGTGTGGTGTGGAACATAGCATGCTCCTTGATTAGAGCATGAAGTGCTGTATGTATGTTATACAAAACACGAACTGTAGCTGCTGTTAAGGGATATGAGCAAAGGCACAGTATGTAAAATATTGACGGCAGGATCCTATACATTTAATTAAAGGAAACGTAGTTGGTAATCAGCACAGATGCACACACACGCACAAAGAGAACCTGCGCCACCAGGTTGAAGTGCAGCGTCACTGAGAAGGCCAGGTCACAGAGAACTCTGAAGAGTTTGCAGGGGAACAGTCGGCGGCTGTGGAAGGATTTCATGATGATGAGGAGGGCGCGCTTCTTCCTCTGCAACCTTCCTGAATATATGCTGGCTAAGAGGGGGGAAGGAGGCTGGCTATCCTTGCTCCCAGTAGTGAGGTACTGTGCTACCATTTGGTGTAGTGTGTGACAAATGAGGCGCACAAGCTTTCTATAACGTCTTCTCACCCACCCATACGCGGCTGCTACCTTCAATTAAGGGACTCAGGAACTTGTGGCTAAGCACCTAACCGCGATTTCCTAAATGGTATTGTGTGCCATAAAAAACAAGTATTTGCATTACAAATAGGATACAAAATGGCGTCAGCACGCCTTTCCCCCCTATTTGTTTACCTTTGTGACAATGGCGGCACCTAGCTTTTGTAACAAAAGTAAATAAAAAGGCATATAATACGGCATGCACAGTCCGTAAAGCGAAGTAAATAAACAGGCATATAATGAGGCATGCGCGGTACGTAAAGCGGGGGAAAGGGTGTTTTTAAAAGAGAAGGCGTGGCAGCTGCAAATAAAATAAAACAAGTAGTTCCCAAACAACACACAACATTTATGTGTGTATGGAAACTGTCATTTACCGGTGCTCCTTGCGTGTAAAACCGGAAATTATGTATCGGAGCGCCAACAAATCGGGAGCTCGGGAAAAAAAAGCAACGGAGGACAGAGCCAATTGCTAGCAGCAGGCGGGTATACACTCATAAGAGTGATCACAGCAGGTCTTGCGGCCGCGCATGCACAGTGATGCTCAACCTAAAAAGTGCTTAGCCTTCTAGATGGAAAATAAAGCTTAGCAGGGAAGTAATCAAAGGCAGCTAAGCATTCTCAGTTCTTGAAGCAAAACTATGGAGCTCACTGCCAGCCAAACACTATCTTCAACTCATCTTAAATTCAAGAAAGATCTCAAGACCTGGACACAGCTAAGGTGACAATGACTTGATGTGCTCATAAAGTCACAGAAAAAATATTCTGTGGTGCTCTCTCTCTTTCTCTCATTCTTGAATGTCAACCAAAAGAATGAGTTGAGTGTGTATCTATATTGATAACAACAAACTCAGTTGCTTCTAGGCGTTAAATATCACCTCATTATGCACGACAGGTGTTCCAATTTGTATGGGATTTTTCTTTTATTGAATTGTATTCCCAGGGCTAATTTTTGCCTGCAAAACGATAGCCAAGTAAACTATCTGGAGCTTAGCAAAAAGAAAAAAACATTTTACATTATTAATCTCCAGCTAGGTGGTACAACATATCATCCCACAACTAAATTTTATTTCACAACATTTATTCCTATCAAAGCAGATACATGTGTTTTTCTTTGATTATAAGACACAGAAAGTACGTGAAAATAGCAACATTCAATTTTCCTTGTTAAGAAATTGTGAATTTTTGTTATACTGTTTAGTTGGCTGTTAGCCGAAGTTCATTAAAGCAAGTTGCCAACTTATAAATATTCTTCATTTGCACCAGTGGTATAGCAAATGTGTAATATGTCGTAATACAAGCAAGGCAAATATCCCCCCACCCCACCCATCCCATGGTGCGGTAATATAAACAGCTATAATCAAGGGTAATGGGTCCTTCATTCCCTTGGATCCTTGCGCCACTGCATCTGCTGCATTATTGATAGGTGTGTCCCTGATTTGTACCCTTAACAGAAAACAGTTATTAAAAAACACAAGTCATTTTGCTGTTAGTTTACTACAGCCATTTAAAATTCAAATTAGGTCCCCTCAAACTGCAATTTTTCCAAATATCTCTGTCCAAGGCCAACTTTCAAACAGTTGAAATGGCCCATAGGGATTTATAAAGCTGTTAATGCCACAAACCCTTATTACAAATATCTGTTGGTTTCAGCTATACTAAGTGCGGCATTAATGATGTGCAAATAAAGGATGACTCGCTATGACAGCCATATTATTATTACAAAAATAGGGTGGAAAACCATTTTTGATTTCCAGAAGCATTGCAAATCAATAGAATATCTGAAATGTGCCACGGAATTGAAGATAACATAACATAAAATAACTAATTCGAGTGGTATAAAACACTCCCTGAGTCCATCTTTTCTTCAACATACTTTAAAAAAAAGGACCCTAGGTGGGCTTTGTTACGTATTACAAAAAATATTTATGGGGTTATATTGCATAAAGCTTGTGTTGCAGCATAAAACAGAGATGTTTGCTTCACAGAAAAGAATGGTGGATCAGGTTCACATGCTATAAAGTTGTAATGGAAATCTATTTTTGTTCTTTAGTGAGCCCACCTGCAGAATTTGCAATTCTATTTAGTACCATTGTTGAGTGTAGGGAGGGGCCATGACCTACGAGAGGTGAAGCCTTGACAAGTGGGTCATGATGGGGTCATGATGCCACTTCCTCACCAACGGGAATACATGACCGAGTTACTTACCTTCGGTAACACTCTTTCTGGTAGAGTCTCTAACTCCAGATTCCTCACCTTTTTTATTATTCCTCAGCCGTCAGACTAGATCTGGAAACGTTTTTTATCAGTATCTCTACACACCAGTAGGCGGCACCATACAGCTCCACACCAATGCCATTCTGCTCTGGAAATGACATGCGGGGCCCATTCAGGTGTCACATCCCACACGCTGACGTCAAATGCTTTCAAGGCTGCCCACGCCCCTAGAGGCAGAGGCCAACTGCAAATTGGCTTTGACCAGTGTGCAGATTCCAAGACGCAGGATCCTATTAATGGGTAGAGCTCAATTCACAGAATGGGGAGGACAGGAGGCTTGGAGAGGATTCTGCAGTTAGATAGTGTCTCTATTTGAAAGAGCGGTACTGATGTTAAGTAGCTTGTTCTTCTGATAAATACTTTTAACTGCAGATTGCTCGCCTTTTGAATAGAAACCAGAGCAGTACCTATTAGGAGGTGGGTCTGTGAATTGGATCAACCCAAAAAGTCCTGCAGGACTGAGCAGACAAAATGCCCCTCTCAGCGAACATGGCTGTCCAGACATTAGTGATTTGTGAATGTGTGGAATGACACCCATGTAGCTTCCGATGCATACAAAAAAGAGATGGATGGAAAAATTGAATTTATCTCAGCCACTGGCAATTACTCAGGGCTGCATCTCAGTTCATCGTTAATTTGCACACCGTGCCAACTCAGTTTGGACCAACCCATATGCAAATCAGTCTTGACCCTGCTCTAATTGGAACAATTCAGCTGAAACTGCAAAGCCAGATCCTCCCCGAACTAGAACGCAAGCAACCCAGCACTGATTTGCCCTAGCTAGGGCTCATCAGCCAAGTATAGTTTGGTTCCAGTGACACAGTGTGCACTGGACCCATATCTGGATATTCCCATCCTACTTAGGATGACACACTAAGGCATACAAAAAGTGATGGATGAAAAGCTTGAATTAATCTCAGCCACTGGCAATTACTCGGAGCCACATCCCAGTCCATTGTTACTTTGCACACCATGCCATCTCTGTTTGGAATCAGCCACATGCAGATCATTCTTTACCCTGCTCCAATTGGAGCAGTCCAACCTGAACTGTGAGGCAAGGTACTCCCTGAACCGGCACACAAGCAACTCAGGACAGGATTAATTTTAGTTAGGGCTCATCAGCCAGGTATAGCTTGGTTTCACTGACACAGTGTGCATGAGGCCCATGTCTGGGCATACCCATCCACCTTAGAGCAACACGCTGAAGTATACAAAAAGTGATGAATTGAATGCTTGAATTAATTTCAGCCACTGGTAATTACCCAGGGTCGCATTCCAGTCCATCGTTATTTTGTGCTCCATGCCACCTCAGTTTGGACCCAACCATATGCAAATCATCCGTGACCCTGCTCCAATTGGAACAGTCTAGCCAGGTCCACCCTAAAGCAGAACACAAGCAACCCACGACTGGTTTCCCCATAGTTAGGGCTGATCAGCCAGGTGTGGCTTGTTTGCAGTGACACAGTGTGCATGGGTCCCACGTATGGGCACCTGGCAGATATCCAGAACAAGAACTCAGCATGCCAACATAGTGGTAGCAGCTTTGGCCCTTGTAAAATGAGCTCACAGTCTTTCTGGAAACTGGCCAATGCGTAGCAGATCTTGATGCAGAGTATGATTCAGCGGGAGATGGTCATGGTCCTCTTCCGCACAGCCTTGCTTTTTTTTTCCCCCAGTGAACTCCACAAAGAGCTAACCGCCCAACTGGTGTTCTTTGGTATGATTGATGTAAAAGCTAATCATTCATTCGGGGTTCAAGCAATCGAGTCTCTTCACCTCCTTAGGGGGGTAAAGTGGAGCAGAACGCTTGTGGGGTGATGGTTTGGTTGACGTGCAACAGCATCACAACTTTAGACAAGAAGAATGCTTATATCGTCAAAACCAGATTGTCTGGAAGGTGGTGGTATATGGCAGATTGACACAGAGAGTCTGCAGCTCGTTCACTTGCTGCAGTGATGTTATGGTGACTTGAAACACTGACCTGAGGGTAAGAAGCCACACAGGACAGCTGTAAAGCAGCTCAAAGGGACCACACATCAAACACATGAGGACCAAGTTAAGGCCCCTCTGTGGCATGATGAAAGGAGAGGGAGGAAACACATGTTGGAGACACTTAAAAAAACTCATCACAACCAGTGATTTAAACAATGAGGGCTAGTTTGGCAACTGCAAAACAGACAAAAGAGAAATCAACTGTGCCCAAAGAAAAGCCTAAGTGGTTGAGAGACAAAATCAAGAATAGAACGTCAGCTATCTTGGCCTGTAGGGTGTTCAAGCAACTGTAGGCTGCACCAAACCACAAATTTGTCCCAAAGACAGGCTCATACAGTTATTGGCAAGGGACACCTGGCTGCCAAGATGACATCCACCACCTGCAGGGGAAGGTTGAAGGTGTTCAGCTGTCGACTCTCAATTTCCATACATGAAGATGGATATTGCAAAGGCCCATGTGCAGAACCGTGCCACGTTGCTTCACTAGCAGGTCCTCCCAGAGGGGCATTATGTTTGGAGGACAGATTCTCAAGTCCAGGAGATACCATACTCTACATGCCCAATCTGCAGTCACTAGGGGCTTGGACCCTGTAGGTCCAGATCTTTTTCAGAGATTGGGCAGAAGAGGATACAGCGGGATGGCATACAAGAATCCCAAGTTCCACTTGAGGCGGAATGCGTCTCTTAGCAAGAAACATTGTTGCGGGGATTCTGCATCTACACAGACCTATGCGCAGGAAAACAGGACCTTGGTGTATAAGGGTGTACCAACCTAACACCTTAGTGCCCAAAATCCCAAAACTGACTAGCTATAGTGTCTCATTTGTTCTCCTCCAAAATCAAGAAGCTACAAATGATTAGACAACCAAGAACATAACACTCCCGACTCTCTTAGGAATCGCGGTAGCAAGACATGTCTCATTCCTTCTCCAAAATAACGAAGCTACAAATGATTAGACAACCCAGAACACAACACTCGCGATCTCGCTTAAATCGCGGTAGCAAGACATACCCTTTCGCTCGCTCACTCGTACTTGTCCACAATAAGAATTGGCAGAGTCACTGTAATAGTTTAAAATATTTATTTTAACTATTGTGCTGTATAATGCAGTATACGAGCCACTACCAGCAGCATAAACTCAGAACCATTAGCATTGTTACAATTCCATAGAGTACGAAGGGGGATGTCATTATATAAAGACAGTGGGAAAAGGACTATAAGGCCTAACCACCCTCCCCTTGACTGGAAGAAGTTTATTAAAATAAGATCTCTGGGCTTTGTCAGCAGACTCCATACCTTAAAGCCTAGATGGAAGGTTTACATCATAGGAACAGCATAGCTTTTCTCCATGGAAGGGGCTCTCTCCAAGAGTGTGTTAAAACAACATGCATCCCCGCGATATCAAAGCACGAGTCTCCAGCATTGCAGCTGTGTTTAGCATGTTTTGTCTAGGTGCTAGGGACTGACCAGAACAGAATAACAAGGGGCATTGTTTATCGACCTTGCACATTGTGTTCAGACTAAACTCCAGGAACTTAGCAAAGAACGTGAAAAGCAGACAGTTCTCATGTGAAAGGCATAAACAGAGTCTTGAAAAATAAAGAGCATGTAGTAACGTGCACAAAAGCAGTGTCATGGCAGCAAAGCTCATGCTAACTTAGCAATGTCGACAATGACCGTAACAGCCATATAGCAACATCTTGGAATCTCCAACTCACTCTTAGAACTGCAGAGCTTGCACGTTCTCGGCGGTGACGACTAGACTTAGCCAACTTTCTCCACATTCGCAGAAGAGACCTTGCTCCACCTCTGGGTGTTACTGCCACGTGTGATCTGCCAGGCGTTGTCAGCTGAGCTCGTCCATCCTGGCATTCAAAGATCATGTCAGATGGTTTACCACCAGGAAAATCCCTTGATGGCCCAGCCATTTCCAGAGGGGTGGTGCCTCCATGGCACAGGAGCCAGGACCCCACCCACCAGGCCTGTTACTGTACCACATGGCTGTGGTGCTGTCTGGAAGCACCTGCACCAGTCTCCCTTTGATGGACAGAAGGAACGCTTTCAACACCAAGGGGATGGCCCACAGATCCAGGAGGCTGAAATGGAGTCGGGCCTCTGCCGTAGACCACAGCCTCTGATCTTCACCTCTCCCAGAGGTGAAGATGCCACTACCACCCAGGAGGGATTAATCGGTCAGCCCTGTCAACTCTGGGTGGGGTAGGGAGAGGGGTCTGCCGCTGACCCACCCACAGTCAACCAATCCCCACTGCAGATATTTTTCATTCTTCTCTGAAATCTGAACAAGTTCGGAGAAGGCCTATTGATGTTGGGCCCACTGAGACTTCAGATCCCACTGCAGAGTCTGCATATGCCACTTGGCATGCTTGAACAGCAGGATGTAGGAGGCCATCAGTCCCTGCGGCCTTAGAGTTGACCTCAATGAAATCCAGGACAGAGGTGGAAAGATCTGGATCACGTCCTGAATGTCCTGGCCTCTCCTTTCCAGGGGAAAAGCATGACATTAAACTATGGCCAGAAATGCTCAGAAGGAGAGAAGCATTTGAGATTCAGTCAAGTGGGACTTTGGCACATTGATATTGAACCGTAAAGATGATAGAAGGTTTACCATAGTCTGGAAGTGGGTGGCGACTGCCTGGGCAGAGGCTGCCTTCAATAGCGAGTTGTTGTGATAGGGGAAGACTGGGACTCCCAACCTCTAAATGTGTGCTGCTACCACCACCATCATTTTTGGGAACACCCAAGGTGTGCTGGTGAGAACAAAGGCAAGCACGGTGAACTGAAATTGGTCCTGTTACACTACGAACCACAAGTAGCGCAGATGGGCCTGCAGGATGAGTATATGGAAATAGGCATCCTGCAATCTAATGTCACCATCCAGTCTCCAGAGAAGCACTGCCAAGTTTACCTGGTCCATGTGCGATGTGCTGCACCAGTCCATATTTTTTCTGTGAATCCTGGGACTTGTAGTCTTGTTTATTTCATTATAAAACAGGGCTACAAGTCCCAGAATTCATAGGAAAAAGTCTGGAGTGGAGCAGTACATCACACGTGAACATGAAAAACTTGGCATCTATGCCAGGGTTGAGGGCAGCCAAGACCTGGGACTAACCCTGGGTGTAGTTCGCGTAGTAATGCTACACATAGCTACGCGAAGTGCACTTCACAAGCTACGCGTAGCTACGCGAACTGCGTAGTGCACTGTGCAAAATGCTGTTCGCACTGATTGCACAGTTCCGGATGCTTGTCCGCACTGTGCAATCATTGCAAACGGCATCTTGCACAGTGCAAGCGGTCGTTTTCTGCCGCTCGAGTAGATTTGTACTCGAGCGGCAACGCGGACTGGTAGTTTCTCATCGCGAGCATACGCGACCACTCGCAATGAGAAACCTGACCTCCCCGCGTTGAGAATCTCGCCAGGAGGTTTATTTTCCACTTTTGCAATCGGCAACTTGATGTTGCTGATCGGGAACAAGGAAAAAGTCTTGCCGGGATGATATTTTGCTAGCTTGTGGTCGCTAACTTGACGTTGAGGGCCGCGAGCAAGCAAAAAATGCCCGCTACGCTACTCTACTCATTTTTGCACTGTGCTACATGCAATTCGCGTAGTGCGGAGTTGCGCAAACTACACAAACTATGCGAGCATAGCATAATCCTACGCCTAGGGCTACCTGGGACAGAAAGGCGTCAGGGCACAGGTCTAAAATAGGATGAAGGCCTCTGTTCCTCTTTGGCACTAGAAAGTACCAGGAATAACAACTATGGCCTACTTCTGATGGAGGCACCCTATCAATAGCTCCTTTGGCCAGAAGGGCTTACACTGCCTGCCATAAGGACAGATGGTCCTCCGGCAGTCACTCTGGGAATGGTGGAAGGTGCGGTGGAGTGGTAATGAAGGGTAAATTGTACACATTTCAGGCTATCTACAGGACACATCTGTCCACTGCTATGATCTGTCAACCTGGCAAGAATAGTCGGATCATGCCTCCAACCAGATGGCTGTGATCCGCTGAGAACACGCTAAAGGGGTTTGGCAGGTTGTGCTGCGAGGGGGCAGTGGACTATGTGACGTGATAACTTTGACCGTGGCAGAGATGGGCACAGCGACTTCAGCTGTGAAACTGCTGGGCACCTCGCTGATGCTGGATTAGTTGATTGTATAGGGTACCACTGTCGAAGCCATAATGCTGTAGCCCTGCTCTCCTTGAAGCACCCCAGAGCAGAATTTGCCATGTCCCCAAATAGGCAAGTCCTGTCAAAGTGCATGTCTATAAGGAATGATTAGATATCACCTGAAAAACTGGTTGACTGGAGCCAGGCGTGTTGGCGAATGGCAACGCTGGTGCCAACCGAATAGATTATGTCCAAGCCACAGTGAATTGAGAACTTGCCTCATCATGACTGTACTGTATGGCCTGGGTCAGGACAGGCCATATGTCTTCAGGACAGCTGGGAGGACTTGAACCATCGAATCCCAAATAGTATTGGAATAGCAACCCAGTAGGCAACTGGCATTCATGAACGTGAGGTCAAGCTGGTGGAAGAAAATGCCCTCTTCCCAAAGATTTCTACTCATTTGGACTCCTTATCAGGGATAGTAGTCAGAAAGATATTTTGGTTCATCTGACTTGTAGATGCCTGCACCACAAAACCTTCAGGGGGCGGGATCTGAGAAACAAAATGCAGGTTCACCCAGGGCAGAGCTGTGGCATCTCGCAATTTGGTGACTGACCCGGGGGCCAGACCAAGGTTTGGCCAAGGCCTCTAAGAGGGTATCTGTAAGTGTCTCATTGAAGGGACTCAATGGATGCTTGCCCCAGCTGGAGCACTTCCATCAAGACATTGGTTTTGACCTCTAAGGGGGAAGCTGGAGGTCAAGAACTTCGACTGCCTTATGCAGCACCATTGCGTAAGATGCCCTCTTCTCAGTGGCAGGCCTGGGGGAGAGAGAAATAGAGATGGGCGGTAAACTCCGAGTTCTCAGAGTTTTCCCACTCCACAGAGTTTTACTGTCCACCCTTACATTATAAGCTCCCGGCTCCTTAATTTCATTTGTCTGCCTCTCTTCTCCCTTCAGTGCATAATGTCTGAATTTTTTTTTAGATACACATATTAATACAGAAGCACAGAAAATCGTGAGTAAATTAGTTTGATGGATATTTAACCCTTTCGATGCTCATGGCGGAAGTGCTGTGAACCATTCCGTCATGACTACAGGGGCACTAATTCCCTCTTCTGCAGACAACAGAGGCGTTTCCTTTTTTTTCTTGGCCTCGGGAAGTGGGGAAGAGTTTCTCCAACCTCCCAAGGCTGTTTTTGCATTTCCAATGCAATGACAATAGCACTCATGGCGTGCTGACGTCATTGCATAGGAAATTAAACTGAAACGTAGTTTCAGTTTCATTGTTTCGGTGCTCGTGGGTCCCAGAATGGGCATCCCAATGACCCACCCCCCAAAAAATAGCCAGTCTTTCTAGTCCCCGATTCCCCCCTCCCCAGGGCAGCAGAAAGCACACTAGGCACTTATTTTTCAGAATTTGTCTACCTGTGGATTTTGGGTCCTGGAGCAGCCGGCACCTAGGGAAACCTGTATATTTTTGTAAACTAGACACTAAGGGGAATCCAGGATGGGGTGACTTGTGTGCCTCTTACCTTACAGTCTCGAATGGCCTTCAGATTCAATGATGCACAGTCATTGCAGGCCTTGGAGTAATGGCTATACACCTACCACAGGCACACCAGATGAGGATCTGTCACAGACATTTGCTTGCAACAGTCCTTACATGGCTTAAAGCTTGTTGTATTCAGACTTGACATTTCACTTGCACACAGAAATTTTTGGAGGTAAAGTGACTCAAAAAGATGAGGTGCCTGGTGACATGGAAAGAAAAGAGCTGACCTGACCGTGTGGGAGGAGTGCCTATACGGGCCCTGCAAGTCCTTTTTGGAGCGGAATGGCGTCAGTGCAGAGCTGCACAGTGCCACATACCAGTGCACAGAGGTACTGCTGAAAATATTCCAGATCCAGTCTGACAGCAGGGGAATATTCAAAAGGTGAGGAATCTAAAGTTAGATAGTATCTACCAGAAAGAGCAATACTGAAGGTAAGTAATTTGTTTATGTATTCTCCGTGTTGAGGAAGGGACCTCATGATTCACTCTAGACCCATTCTTCGAAGCTTCAGCTCTTGTGGGTCATGACCCCTTTCACATATTCAACAATGGTAATAAATAGAATATTACACTTTGCAGGTGGACTCACCAAAGAATGAAAATAGATTTCCAGTACAACTTTTCAGCATCCAAACCTAATTTGTCCTTTTTTTCTATGATGTAAACATCAATGTTTTATGCGCTAATGCAATCTTCATGTAATATGGCCCCCACAAATACATGACTCCATTACTTGGACCCCATAAGAGCAGTGAGTTTTTATGTCAGTCGTACCATAGAACACTGGATTGATGATCAGCTCTTTCTGGGGTTCACTGGGGTGAAAAAAGTAAAGGCTGTACAAAAAGGACTTTCTCCTTTTGGATTGTACTCTGCATCAAGATATGCTACACATTGGCCCAATAGCAGCCTTCAGTAGGGCTGAGCACTCATTTCAGCAAGGCCAAAGCTTCAACCACTGCCTTGGCACACAGAGTTCCTGACATGAACATCTGCCAGGTGGCTACATGAGTGTCGCTCGATAGGTTCACAAGGCACTACTGTCGAGAGGGGCATTTCGCCAGCTCTGTCCTAAGCAACTTTTTGGTTTAAGATGATTCACAGGCCCGATCCTAATGGGGACTGATCTGGTACCTATTCAAATGGTGTGGAATCTGCGGATAGAAATCTCTATCAGAAGAACAAGTTACTTACCTTCGGTAACACTCATTCTGGTAGAGGCTCTATCTAACTTCAGATTCCTCACCAACTCTCTCAACCTCCCTATTCGGTGAAATGGGCTCAACCTATTAATAAGATCTCAGTTCTAGGAATCTGCACACTGGCCAAAGTCAATTTGTTGTTGGGGCTCTGCACCTGGGGAGGGTGGGCCACGGAAAATCTTGAAAGCAAATGATGTAAGTGCACAAGAGTGGCACCTATATGGACTTGCATGTCATTTCCTGAGTGAAACAGCATCAGTGCACAGCCACATGGCTCCACCTACTGGCGAGTAGAGGCACTGCTGAAAAGGTTTCCGGATCCAGTCTGATGGCTGAGGAATATTCAAAAGGCGAGGAATCTGTGGTTACATGGAGTCTGAGAAATCTGCGGTTAGATAGAGTCTCTACCAGAAAAAAGGTTACTGAAGGTAAGTAACTTGTTCAAATATTCCCCTTGTTGAGGAAAGGCATCATGACCCGCTCACGACTTACTCATTGAGGCTTCATCTCTCATGGGTCATGGCCCCTGCCTACACTCAGCAATGGTGATAAATATCATATATCACACACAGCAGGTGAACACACCACAGAACAAAAACAGATTTCCACTGCAACTTTTCAGCATTTCAGCATGTGAACCAGATTCGTCCATTTTTTCTATAATGCAAACATCTCTTTTTTATACGCCAATGCAAACTTTAAGTAATATGTTACCCACAATTACAAGTTTTTGTAGTATGCAACAAATCCCAGACACAGTCCTGTAAAGGATAAAGAAGAAAATGTGGACTCAGGGAGTGTTTTAGACAACTTGAATGATGTTATCAGCAATTCCGGAGTGCATTTCTGCCATTTGAATTATTTTTAGCATTTAGGAAAATCTAGAGATGCTTTTTCATACTATTTTTTGTAATATATTATAGCTGCCACATCAAGGCACCATTTAAATGCAGGGCAGTAATGCCACACTGAGGAGCATATTATCAAGGATGGCGTTAAAATTATCGCCGGTTTAGCGGCAGAAAACTGCTGCTAAAGCGGTGATAATGGGCTTGATAATATGCCCTGGAGAATTCCAATAGAAGTCCATGTTGACACCAGAACATGGACTTCTATTGGAATTCTCAAGGGCATATTATCAAGCCCATTATCGACGCTTTAGCGGCAGTTTTCTGCCATTAAACCGGTGATAATTTTTAACGCCGTCCTTGATAATATGCCCCTTAGTATTATTGATACCAGGGGTACTGGTAATTATGGGTTGCGGTATTGCCAAGGTTTTAAATCTGCTATGAGTCATTTCAACTGTTTGAAACTTGCCCTTGAACAGAGATATTTGGAAAAATCACAGTTTGAGGGGACATTTAAAAACTATTTCAATGGCTTCAGTAACGCCACACCAAAATCACGTGTTTTTTAATAGTAATTCACAAAGCCTAATATTTTCTGTTACGAGTACACATTAGGTACGTAGCTCTCAACAGTGCAGCAGTTGCAGTGGAACCAGGAGTGTGAAGGACACCTTAACCTCAATCTTAGCTGTTTTTATTGCGGCATTATGGCACAGTGGGCCCTTTGCCTTGCTTGCATTAGGACACATGGCACCTTTGCTATACCACTGGTATGAATGCCGGATATGTATAACCTGCCAACTCACTTTAAGGAGCTATGGTTAACAGCTAGCTAAACAGTTTACCAAACAAAAACGCACACACTTTCTCATAAAGGAAAATTGAATGTTGCTATTTCATGGAATTTCTGTGTGCTATATTGAAAGTAGAACTAATGTATCTGCTTTGGCACCAGTAAATGTTGTGAAATTAGGAGTGGGCTGAGATGTAAGACCTAGCTGGAGATTTATCATTTGAAATGTCACTTTGACCTGTCCACTTGCAGAGTGTAATATGGTGTTTATTACCATCGCTGAGTGTAGAGAGGGACCATGACCCGCGAGAGGCGAATCCTCGACAAGTAGGTCATGAGTGGTTTATGATGCCCCTTCCTCAACAAGGGGAACACATAGTGTATTATGGTTTATGTCATGGTATTTTTTCATGTGCATTTGTTTTAAGAAATGCTACCAAAACTAAGATTCAAGGGGTTAATTAATGCAGTAAAGTAAAATAATTTTTTAAGAGACCCATGCCTGTAGCAATCTGTAAGGCAGTAAACAGTGTTATTATACTCTGGTAATAACCTTGAATAGGACATTTGCAGTAATAAGTGTGAGAATGTTCATTAATTAGTACAGTTGGCCTAAATAATATGTTATTGAACTACATTTATTTTCACTGTCATGGTGCTTGTGTGCGTTTGTGTATATACTCATTAAAAAAAACAAAGGTTAAAGCGATGTTATTGTTAAGTGTTGAAATAACACAAAAGCTAACATTTAAAACAAAAAAACACTAATATTCACCAGTATTAGGTCATTGAGCTAACCATAACTTGTGCCCATAATTGCACTGCTTATGACTACACATATTACATCCCTCTTGACATGTTAAGTGACTTGGGGCTTCAATGACAGCCTCATACAAAGTATGTTTAGGGCATCCAGGGGCTGAAGTGCATAAACCAAGTATGGAAACTGTGATATCTGGTTAAAAGGAACAAAATATTGCACAATTATTTTATTTGCCTTTCACCTTCACATAAATAAGTATAACCCACAAACACACCTTAATAATGAAAAATAAATGCAAGTTAAAGTAACCAATGCAAAATGCACTCCTTTATGTTATGAAAGCTTCATTAGTCAATGTGATCACTGATGATGTCTATGTGTGTAAGACAACCAAATTCTGGCTGTGACACCAGGGAATTGTGATGTCTACGTATAGTGCTATGAGGTCCCAGCTTGCAAATGAAAGCACTGTAAATATGCAAGTAATTATTTTCAAATTGGGTTAGGCACAGTATATGATATGCTGCAGCATAATGTGCAAATACATTTAGGGCTCGACATTTGTGACCACTAAATGGTTTTTTAAATGTACTTAACACATCTTGCAATTCAGTAACATGTTACCAAATCGCAAAATGCGTTTAGAAAGCCATAATGAATCACTACTCAGACAGGTGTGTTTAGGGCATCCTTCCTAAGCAGCAATTTGTTATGGTCTGGATCAATGTTTTACAACCAAATTTTGGTCGAAAAGCATTGAAAAGTTACTAATGCCTGAGTTGGGATGATCAATGTTCCTAAAAACATGTGGGGTATATATATATATTCAGTTATGAGTAGATAAATATAAATAGGACATATACAAAAAAATGGGGTGTTGCAAAAGATAACCTAGGTAGGGCACCTATAAGACAAACTGTGAGTTGGATCATTAGGTAGGTGGTCAACCTAGGGCTTTCTTACGTAGGGCCCACATTTCACCCAAACATTTTGCAACAGAGATGACCAGTGGTATGGAAGAGTCTAATCTGAGTATACAGAGGGCATCTTGGTGGTTCTGTGTGCCGAGTGACCTACATATCGATGCCATCCATTTTTGCAGGGGGCATGAATAACCTGGACAAGCAAACATGACGTGTGAAACACTTTCCATCTGATGGTCACACGAAGGGTATGAGCTACCTCTTTCACCCTTCCAACCTGCAGTGAATGACCAAAGGGGCAGGGTGCCTATACGAATCTGGAAATAAGGTATCCTATGCAGTGAGACTGTTAGTACATCCCAGAATAATTCCTGCCCCCACCGTATCTTGATGTCCATGTGGTCGCTTGCCAGTTTAGCAGTAGCTGACTTCTGAACGTCCTAGTCATCTACACGCGACTGGTATTTCATTTTGAACTCATCTCTGCATGGAAAAACAGAGGTATTGCATTGATTCCACAAATCATGAAAGCCTAATGAATGCAAGGCTGACTTCATATTTGAAAGCCATGGAATTGCGGCGAATTGGTCAGCCTTCATTACATCCGTCAGGCTGTCAATATATTGTGCTAGCTCGGGAGTGGTCCACAAGTGTCTCAAATACAACAATGGCCGTAGCTGATTTTATATGTGGTCCTTGTAACACCTAGGTCACTAAACAATGAATTAATGTGGTACTAGATGGGTGGAAATTCAGGTTCCTAAGAAACTTGTTCTCGTATTTCGAGATATCATCGTGTTTGGCAAATCCCCACAGCTCAGCCCCGTACAAGGGTGAGCCCAGACCCTTGGCATCATAAATTTTAAATGAAGGAGTAACAGGTTTAAAATAGGATGTCAAAAACTCCTTAAGTATTGTATTGCCTAGTTGTGGCCTTGCTAATGTGTGGTTGCCATGACATGCCCTCGGCAAAGAGTAACACCTGGGTATGTAAAAGAATAGACTTGTTCAAGAGAAATGCCACCCAGAATTAGTTTGCTCTTAAAAGATTTATGCTGCCTGAAGGACATCACCTAAGTCTCTGAAGTGTTAATTTCCAAGGCTCGATCCTCACAAAATTTGCTAAAATGATCCAAACGTTTTTGGAGGCCTGACGGGATCTTGGAAATCAACAAGGTGTCATCGACAAATAAAAGAATTGGAGCTTTAAAACCTGCCAACGATGGGGCGTCTGCTTCCAATTCAGCCAAGATGGAAGCTATGTCGTTAATAAAAAGCGAAAACAGGGTGGGTGCCAGCACACATCCCTGTCGAACAACTTTGCAGACTGGACCCCTTTCTGTCAACTGAGTTTGATCACCTCCCCATCTTATAAGTGCATAGTTGCCTTCGGGTAAGCGTATTAAAAGAGATAACATCCTGGGGGGCATGTGTAAATCAGCCAAAATACTCCACAGTTTCGGTCTAGATATCATATCAAAGAGCGATTTTAGGTCGACAAAGGTGACATACAAGCTGCCACCTCGGATCAATACAGGTCTCCAGTATGTTAACATAAATCAAAAAACATGGTCAATAGTTGAAACCTTGGTGCTGAAGCCAGCTTTAAAAGGGCTTAGAATATTATTATTTTCTATCCAATATTGTATCTTGTTATGTAGGCACCGACCAAACACTTTCTGTATGTAATCTATCAGGCTTATAGACCTATAATTAGATGGTAAGGAACGGTCGCCTTTTTTGAATACGCGTAGAACTATAGCACCTTTCCATGAATCAGGAATAGGGGCCCCTGCTGCAATTGCATTGGCCGGGGCTAAAATAACCCAGCAGGCAATCATCAACCCCTGTGACACCATCCAATCAAAGTGAGCTGCAATTTGCAGTCTACCTCATCAATACCGATGAGGTAGGTCAGATTGTAACCCAGTGCGATTTGCAATTTTGTGAACAAATCCATGATTACATAGGCCAGTTCACAAAATTATTTTCCATTCGAAAAAAGTTGCAACCACATTTTGCCATGGGTGTTTGGTACATCAGGCGCTTAGAGGTTAAGATAAAACAAGTGCGTTAAAAATATATGTTTGTAGTAATACGAAATCATATTATACATAGTTCAAACTTTCTTAATAAGTTTCTATTAGAAGGACAGAAGGACACACTCCAGAACAATGAGCTGATAAAACCCTTATATTGCCTATCAAAAAGAATAGATCTTTGTCATCATGCAGCCTTTGAGCGTGCCTGCTTCTGGGAGGCCTGTGGTTTGACTCACTGTGAGTTGTAGATACAGCGCCTCCTCGCTGGCTCGTGTTCCCTGGGGGATCAGAGCAAACGACTTCCTCCTCTGGGTTCACCACCCCCCGTGAGGGGTCGCAAACGGGGGGCTGGGCTCTGCACCAACACACTACATGAAGCAGCGATTCTGTGCAAGCTGTAGGGTGTGGCCAGAGGTAGGAGCCTGCCACGCGCAGGGGAAGTATGTTCTAAGTCCAACTTGTAAATTGCTTCTCTGCTGGATTCCTCCATTTTTTTTACGGTGCTCATAATTACTTGCAAAGCCGAGGAATTCACCTTCATTGCTTCCCACGACAGTGGCCCTGTTTTACTATAATGCTTAAATTCGAAGATTCCTTACTCAGCATAAGGAGCTGGTATTGTTGTCAGATCATTTGCATGTATTTACCTGCCACACCAGGTACGCACAGACAATCCTTCCCATTTCATTTAAGGGTGGTGCAAAAAGACGTGGGATAATTTCGCACAGCAGATAACAAGCAAGTACTGAAAAAAGGCGAGCCAACATTTGAAAGACAGACAACAAATTTGACTCATTCCAAATTTGCACTTGTAAGGCGGCCTCTTAATCCCTCATTAATGCCCTCGTAGTCATCACTATTAAAATACAAAGTGTATTTTTTCTTTCTGTCTGTCTGAATTGTTTTTGCTGTCATTGCATTTAGAGCTGACAGTGCCTGCTTGCCCTTGTGTAGGCATGTGGTCTTCCTGCAGAAGCTTCTCTTTCTGAATGCTTGCTTGTCACCAACCTGGAACCTAATTGCGTTCCATTAATCTTTTCCTCCAGTAAACTGTGGCATACGTTTAAGTTGGTTGGCTTTAAACACCGCCACAGCCAGAATCACTCTTGTTCAAGGTAATTAATGCTTGATGTCCATGGCAATTTTAATGCCCTTTTCTACTCAGGTGACTCTGAAAAGAAGAAAAGACTTTCAGACAGTTAATAGAAAAATGTTGCCTTTTAGGGATCCCCCACCCACTTTTTCCATCCCACTAAAAGACCTTTCTGCACATATTTCTATATGACTGATTGCAGCCAGCAGTTGTGGGTGCTTCCTGAAGCCAGGCTTGGGCATTTTCTTCCAAAGTTGATGTTGCATGCAGTGCAGGGCACTGGGCAAACACACACTTTAAAGGGCTGAAGTTGTGGCGCTGCCAATTTGCACATTAGAAGAACGGTTGAAGATATTCATGCAATAAAATATTGGGCAATTTTTTATTTGTTTGATATTTCAAGACTATACGTTTCTACTGCTTTATAAACCTTGCTTTCTCACTGCATTCATTTGCTTTCAGATGCACCATTTACCAATCCTTTTTTCTTGGGAAGAGGACCCAACCTGGACCCCAAGTTTCTCCAATAAGCTTGCTCGCCACATAAGTCATGCCCAACTTTTACGCCCCACCACTTTCAAATGTCACTAGACGCAACTGATCGCACTTAAAACATGCAATACCGGCAACAATATTCTCAGGAACCCTCTAATAAACCCCCTGGTGGAAGTCTGCAAAGGCCACCAGTTGAACCTTAAATAGTCAATAGTCTATATCTCTTTTCCTTGAGTTGGCAGGTCTTTCAGTTTGTTTGCACATATAGCTCTCTTTCCACAAATGTGTGTAGAAATTCTCTCGTAGAAACAAGACGCCCCTCAACACGTATAATTCTTTCGGCATCAGGTTGATTTTGTTAACCAATAGGAATTCAGGAGCCAAGCTTCCAGAATAAAACACATACTGTATCAACATTTACAAGACTTGCACCTTTTTGGGCCCTCATAGCTGCTCTTTTATCATGAATTCTCGAGAAGATGCAATACCTCCTCACATTTGTGGCAGAAATTAGCATTACATTCCATATTTTTCTTGTTTCCTTCTACTTTGTTATAAGTATCAATGTTAGTAGCAGTGGAAGACCCTAGATTGTGAATTTGGAGCATCTTCTTGCTGTTTGTTACCATGGACCTCAATTCACCAAAATTCCAGTGGTAGTGGAAGTGACATTGTACGCCATTTGACCTTTACTTTGACTCACACACACATGCTAACACATTCACACACTCTAGCGCACAAAAACAGCCTCTCACCCACAAGCATAAATACAACATACATGTAACAGCATTTTATATTTACTTTAGCTTCCAGATAGGGTTATATTCCAGCTATTTTATTCCATTTGTATTAAACTAATAGTGAATAATTTTATTTACTATTTGTATAATAATAAAATTGACAGGAACCAGGCAAGTGGAGCTCCAACCAGCGTCCATGAGGAAGAGCTTCCTCTGTGTTCCAGGCACTGATTTTGCCACCTCTGAGGCCAGGGTTCGCAAAAAGCAGTGCCAGGGTAAGCAAAGGGAAAGCCAGGGGTCGCAGCTGCAACCCCTAAATGACGCCCATGTTTGTTACCCTCTTCCGGTCACCAACAAGGACAAATGTATCATCCTGTTCCGTCGCAGACCTCGTCCAAGTGCACACCCTTTTCACTTAATGAACACATCACTGGTTCTTTGCAACAAGGCAGTGGTCGTTTCCATTTTGGCATGAAGATCACATAGTCGTTCAAACAATATTACATCACAAAGAATGCCCCAAATGTAATCTGAATGAGAGGCTCACAACATGCGTTTTCCATTCAGATTTGGAATCACCAGGTGGTTTGTAGATGAACTCAAATGCAAAATCTCAACCACATGCAAATTAATGGACCACACAAACAGATCAAATGTGTACCCTATTGTAGTTCTGTATTGAGTAATAGACAACTGCCATAAGACATGCCAATGGGCAAACGTATCTGAGTGGAGTAAAAAAGAAGGTCCCGTTTATTGTGCGCAGGTTAAAGGACTAGTTGGAAAATAAACGTGGAAAGGAGCAGTTATGATAAAATAAATATTGAAATACTAAAAGAAATAGAAATCAAATAGGATAATTATGGTTTCAGTGACTGGCTAAAATTAGGAGCTACACAGAAGTGGAAAAAATGCTGGGTAAGCCTACAGATGTACATATATTATTTAATTTGTGCTGGTGTTTGCAGGTGGTGGGCATCATCATTCATTGCTGGAGACCAAGACTTATTATTCATACCCAGACATTGATCCAGAGCACGAGAGATAAATAAGCAGAAACTGGCAGAAGAGAAAGATAGGAAAACAAAAAAGAAAAAGCGACAGCAAGGATGCAAAAGAGCCCACAAGAGAGAGATAAAGAGACAGGAATTATAGGGTGGTGGAAGAAAGACATGCAATCAACACCTTTGCATTTGAGTGTAGCTCCTCTATTTCTCCTGGCGATAAGTATCAAAATATTTTCTTAAAATCATAAAGCATATCTGACCATTCCTATACCCGTTCACCTTTAGTTTTTCCAATGAAGGAAAACACGATCAACAAATTTTGCTAATTTCTTGACGAGACATATCTGGATTATTAAGGGCAAGTTTTAGGTCTTAAAATCCTTTTTTTTTTTTTGAAAGTATGCACTTCTAAACACCCCAATCTGGCCACCTAAGTGTGCAGAAAGAACATAAAATTACCAGGGAAAAAAGTAAGAAAAGGAATGGGGTTGGGTGTTGATCTGTCTTGACATCGGGCCCCACCCCTCGGCGCCAGACAGTATTTCTGTTGTTAAGGGGACGCAGCCCATATGTCAAAACTAAGCCCAAAGAAATACATTTTTTCTCTCACTTGTCATAGAGAATTGCTGCAGTATTGAGGCTTTCGGTCATTGAATACCAAGGGTACCCAACCATCCTTGAACTTTTCTGAAACCTAGAGAATCAGGGAAATCCAAGGTGGTGTGGCTTGTGTGTATTCCAGCAGGTTGTCTTACACTGAATGCCTTGCAGACATCAAAATTTTGGGCAACAAAGGAAAATGTTTCTTACCCTGTATTCATCTGTTTGTGGTATGTAGTGCTGTAGATTCACATGCTGTGCATACTCCTGCCATCTAGTTTTTCTTCAAAGAATTCTTCTCGAGTCACGAGGCATGGTCATCGACTCTATATCTGGATTGTTTTCTGCACAACGGGTGAGGATGAGACTGGAGCAGAGTGACAAAGGAAAGAGAGAGATAAAAAATGACCATGCATGAGAAGTAGAAAGTAATGGTATCTCCAACAGCCAGAGGTGTCTGGGGAGGAGGGCGGGGGCATGTGACTCTACAGCACTACATGCCTCGAAAAAATTCTTACATGGCAATAAACATTTTCCCTTCGAGGCATGTGTGGCTGTAGATACGCATGCTATGAATAGACTGTAAAGCAGCAACCCCCCCAAGTGGTGGCTCCTGCAACTTCTAGAGGACCGGCTTGACTGGTTCATCGGCTAGTCTTCCAGTCTGAACAAAATATTTCAGTAATGGCACCGACCTGTAGGTTGAGGCCAGCTGTTTGGGATCAGACGGTCGGATTGGCACCGAGCCAGGAGCAGTCGGTGCCGAGGATGTCTTCTTTAGAATTGTTTTCCGCACCGAAGATGGGTATGAAATTGACAATCGGTGGCGACCATGGCCTGAATGCAGTGGGGGCCAGAAGCCTGTCTCTGCAGGTCCGGAAAGGCTGAAAGCCCCTTGTGGGGTGGAAGTTCTGGGCTGTGTCAAGGTGGGGGGACGGGGGAGCTGTACTCATGACCTGTTGAGCTGGTGGGAGGTCTTCGCTCTCAAGGTCAGAGGTCTCAAGGTCTCAAGGTCTTCAGGCGAGAAAGCCTTCTTGTCAGCAGCTGAATGCTTGGGATAAAACGTGATCAAACAAAATACAGATGGAACGAGAGGACTGAAAGATCACAGAAACTGCATCAATCCAGAGTATGGGAGTACATGTTCAAATCAGATGGTGGGCAAAAAAATCAATCTAATAAAGGAGCCGATGACCACGTGCACTGCAAGCGTGAGGTGGAGTCACATTGCTTTGTGACTCAAAAAGAAATCTTCAACAACAAAAAAAACGTCCACACATCTGAGGCCAACACTTGATGGCATGAGTATGCACAGCATGTGTATGTACAGCTAAACATGCTTGAACACCTAGTTTCTACCATATTTATGTGATAAGCCTAACACAGAGAAAATTCTGAAATTTTACCCTCTCAAAAATGTGAGGATGTTTGATGTTTGCCTGACATTCTGGTTACAGAAGTGTGATGGGATCCATGTTAGTCACAGCACCCTGAACTCCTGTGGGTGCCTAGTTTCCAAAAATGTTTGGGGTTGGTAGGTGATCCTGACAGCTGGCTGAGCCTACGCCTGATTAGCACTGCTGTCCACATGACATCAATTTCATGGAAACATTTGGATCTCGCCATACTGCACTTGCGGGCCTAGCCTGTCACGAACAAACAGCTAAACCAGCACAGGCACTGCTTTAATCAATTCAAGTATGGGAGTACAAACTTTTAGAACATTTGTTATCTATTGAATTTCAATCTTAAAGTGACTCATTGTCTTGCAAGTCTGAATAATGTCTTTGAGCTTTCATCATAGTTTGTAAGCAAATGCCAAATGTAGTAGCAAGCATAACGTCGACACAGTTACTTTACCTATATTAATAGTCTGCTAAATTAGACAATCATCCTATGCATACGGTCATGTGATTAACATTATTTTAGTTTGTAAGTATAGTCCAGGACCTATGGGTGTAAAGAGGCTTTATAATTGAAGTAATGCAAAATGATCACTGAATATAGAACTAGGCACAGTAATTGTGGTTAAAAGTACCCTCAGTGGGTACAACCTATCCCAAGTGATCACCATTTTTAACATTGTATGTCTGTTTAGCGCTAGTCAGTCAATATCATAGTACCACATTTAACGCTTTGTGTGTGTCACCTGAGCGATGGGGGATAAGGTTTTATTAAATGTTTTCTTAGATTGTAGATCCAAAGAAGGTAAAAAGATTAGAAATAAATAACGCTGGTGCTGGGAAAGAAAAGTCATTTGCATGGCGTTGGGCGTGCACCTCGGCTGTGAGTGCCGCAATTTAATGAAGTCTGGATTCCCAATGCTGATTTTTGTTGTCATGGGTGAACACGCACCATGTGTGTGCGCCATGCAATATGCCGGTCTCGTGGTTTGCGGTCTCTTTGGACCGTAGGGGGAACCCAAAATGTTACTCTGATTGTGGTGAAAGTCTACTAACTTTGCCAGGAGTTAAGCAGCACCGGTGCAGTGGTGGAAGCATAGGCTGATTCAGTGAGGGGTCACTGGGAAGAGGTCTGGGCACATCTCAGGAAGGAGACAGGGCTGATAAGAGTATTATAAAGAGTAGGGCTGAGGCCCTGGGGTAACCTTTTGACACACATATCACTGTGGCTGCCATCAGGTGTGAAGCTCTAGTCACTCCCATTGCTTGTGTTCTGCGGCTAACATATTTGAGTCGCTCCTGCTGCGATAGACTGCTTCCTGGAGGAAGGGAGAACAGAGGAGAGGGCTCTTCAAAAGGAAGTAGCCACCGACCATAAACTCCAAGGACTCAGACTCTAAATCACATTTGGTGTCTGGAAATGGACTAATAATAGAGGAGCTTGAGACCCCAAAATTTGTCAACTATCAAGCAGCCAGTCGGACTGTGCAGGGAGGAGAAGCTCTGCAAATTTTCTGCCTGTAAACAGGACTGAAGGCCAAGGCTTGGTAATTTCCCAGCTGGGTGAGGGGAAATCAACTAGAGGAATCCAGGACAACCTGTCCTTGGAGCCTGGAGCACCAGCGCCTGCCCTGCTCGCCAAGACCAGTGTGCCCTGTGAGGGAGAGGGGAGCATTAAGTGGGAGAGAGGACCAGTGGAGGGATCTTGGCAAAGGGATCCTTGTAGTGAGGTGTGAGGAGATGGATGCTGCACTGCTCGGGTTGTTGTCTGTGTGCTGGGAAAGGTTGGCAATCCCCATATGCGGGGCACTGAAGCGCTACACCATGTAGGATGTGTAGTTGGAAGGATGTTGCTTTTGTTTTGGTCCTATGTGGGAAGTTTTGCAACTTGTGTGCGACAACCACAAAGGTGCAGGTATTGTGTTATGGGACGCTGGGCATAGCAGTATGTTGAATGATGACATGTAAGAGACAGACACACAGTTTTATGGTTTTCAGCATGCTGGTGGTGTTGAAGAGCTCTGCAGGTCCCAGTATGGTATTTCATATGATACACTGTGCTTATCCAGTTACTGTACGGGGTAGTCCAATCTGAGATTTTTTGTGTGTACAGTTGTGGATCTGAGCTGGTGTGGTTGGAGGGTTAGAGAAGTAGAGAGATCTGTTGGGATGGACTTTTTATTATTAATATCCCATATCTGCGTGTTTATGTGAGATGTATGCAAGTAGTCAGCTTGTGTAGACATTTGGGAGTTGCAGTGAATGGATTTTATTAAAGCCCTCCAAATTTGTCCAGTAATGTGTGACAGATCTCTTTAGTTAATCCATGGCTGTTCACTTGGTGATGTTTGGCTGGACAGTGCTGGTGATGGACAACCCTCAGCCATTACCAACTTTATTTCGGCATCCTTGCCCTAAACCTTTGCACATCATCAGTGATCGAGCAACAAGGATAAAAAGGATAAATAGATAAAACATATGCAGTATTCAGATTGGATAGTCAAACTCGTCTCCGTTATTTGAATTCATCAGTGGAAGACAATAAGAACAAATCTATAAACCCAGCTATGATAGGAAAAAAAGAAAGGCGTATAGAACTATCAGCTGGAAGATAAAACCCATAAATATACAGTAATCAATTATAAAATAAGATTAATACATTAGGACAATTGAATTTTCCTTGTAATGCTTCACATGTGCCCTAGAAATTTGGCAAAAGAACATGCAAATAAGGGTCTGGCATCTGATCTTAAGATTCGCAAGCAGATCTGTCTTATGGGAAGTTAATATGTATAAGTTGCAAATTGTTGCTGAGTATTATGGCTTTAGTATTATTGTGTGCCATTATACGTGGAATTACATAACTATATAATGTCACGCCAAACCATAGGTCAGCCCTTTTTTATTTTTTTGCTTACCTACATAATAAAAGCAGTTTGCTGGTTGAGTTGTTTGCAATTCTTGGTTAGTATGCAGAGGATTGCTCTCGAGGGTGTAACTGTTTATTGGGTCTTGTTGCCGGGATGCCGGTGGCACAGTTATGTATGAAGAAGCCACGTTTTCAATTGTCTTTAGAAGTGCATATGGTCCTGAGAGCTTCTAATATCAGCTAGTAGAGAGTTCCAAATCTTGGTGGCTTGTAATGAGAAAGCAGTGCCTCCTATGGATTTCTTATGGTAATGTGGTATGATAGTTTTGTATTTCTTGAATTTAACTTGTGGGTACAGAGGTCCTTTTCATTGGGAGGCTCTGTGGACAGTGCAGAGTGCCTTGAACATAGCCCTTCTAGCTATAGGTATACAGTGGAGCAATTGCAGGGCTGGATTCATGCATTCTTTTGGGTGAAACCAGAGTGGAAGCCTTGTGGTTGCGTTTTGGATGAGTTTTATTGTGCATATAGGCTGTTGGGGTAATTAAGCTTGGAGATAAAGAGTGTGAAGGTGGCTTGCAATTAATTTAGTCATGCAAGACATGGGAAGATGCAATGTAGTGTTTCATTTTGTAGAAGGCACTCTTAGGGACGTTAGCATGCAGTGTCAAGAACAGGTCTGAATAAATGGTTGCTCCTAGGTTTCTCACTTCTCTTGATGTTATCGTAAGTGCTTCAAGTTCCTTAGACCATTTTTGCAGCAGACAGGCAATTTCCACATGTGTTAATCCCTATCCAAAGCCTGAATGTGTTACTAAGTTGCTGTCCCCGTATGTCAGGTGAGGCTGCCGTGAAGTTTGCTGCTGTGCCAATTGGGCTGCAGCTTATACGCAGAGGAGGAACAGTGACCCGTGTATGCCGCTGGGGGTACTTGGACAAAGCAAGAAGTGTGTTCTGGTCGAGACCGTTGGCAGAGGAAAGAAGCTGCTGTGTGGACCCGAGCAGGCCCAAGCTGTGACTGAGGACCAGCACCAGGATCGCTGCACGCCACCCTCCCTACCCATGAGAAGGAACCCGGGGAACTTATCAAGGAGCATCAAGGACCTCTAGCCGCTGCAGGACAGCATGTGAAGAACTCAAAGACATTGACCATAGCCCTCCCAGGCCGCGTGTAAAAGACTTACTAGAGGCAGCCACTACAGCTTCAGTGCCTGGGAAGAAGGTGCGCTAAGAGGCTCTGGTCGCTTGAATTGTGCTGGCATGGATAAGACTTATTTTGGGCTACACGGCCCTGGGGGAACTTGCGTATCAGATAACGCAGCTGCACTGAACACTTCTAACTTTAATTGAGAGTCTGAGTGGGATTCCTGAGACTCGGATACTAGTGGGTGTAAGAAACTGGCTCTCTATATACTGCACCAAAGTGAGGTACAGTATGTATAGAGTCCAAGAGTCCCCAAAGGTAGTCAGAGGTAAAGTTAGATAAAACCTTACTCTCTAAAGTGGTAGCTTGGTCGAGCAGTAAGGCAGTATCAGACACTGTTAAGCATTTGATGTACACACTCAGTCAGCAAATGAATCCACACACAAGAACTGAACTCTAGGTCAATTGTTGTTGTAGAATAATTTATACTGTTGTTTTATTTTTCTAGAACCAAGCAAGCCTGGCACATGTAAGCATATAAATACTTTGCAGTAATATGATACTTTGTTTGTAATACAGCTAAAAAATGCAGTAGAAATTATACTGGTTTTGGTTTACAGATAATGTAGCAGATTGCCACACATAGCAAGTATAGTACATTAAAATGAATGGACTTTTTCAATAAATTGCAGGTAAGTTACTTTTTCGTTACTTTTTTAACTCAGTGCTGGATACCTAGATTCAGTACTGGGACATTTCCTGAAAACAGTTGAGAAAATACGTTTTTGTTATTTGTGTGACTTTTAAAGAATATTTTCAGGTTTCAAAACTCCACACTTGGAAACTTTTTGGAGCAGTACATTGTAATGAATGGACTTCGACAGTAAATTGCAGGTAAGTAACTTGTACGATACGTTTTCTAACTCAGTGCTGGATGCCTAGATTCAGCACTGGGACATTTCCTGAAAACAGTTGAAAAAATGCGTTTTGGTAATTATTTCGATTTTTAAGGTATATTTCAAGTTTTCAAAACTCCACACTTAGTTGTTTTTCGAAGAAAATTGTCAATGTTATTCTATGGAAGAAAAACAGGTTATCGGTTTGCAGGTAAGTAAACAACTGTGGGAGTTAAGGCTCTGGGGTTAGACTCAAGGGTCCCCCAGGGTCAGTGATGCACTGTGATTGCACCCTCAGTGGCACTAGGGCGGCCGGGTGCAGTGTTGAGGCCCAATGTTATCCTATGGAGGATAGGAGGGGGACCAAAGTAGCACTAATGGTGCACCCTCAGCGGCACTAGGGCGGCCGGGTGCAGAGGGCTGTTTTGAGGTCGGGTGCCCTGTTGTTTCCAAATGGAGAACCTCCGGGGCAAAGAACCACTGCAGGCTCGGGGACGAGGATCTTCTGGGTGCGACCACCACTTCGAGGGATAAGTTGGAATGTTGTGGGTTGGTTAGGCACTGTTGGTTTGGGCACACAAGGCCGTGGGGCGTCGGGTGCAGGGGTGCCTTGATACGTCAGATTTTCTTGCCCGCTCTGGTCGCGGGAGGGGGGGTCCTCTGGATTGAGGCTGAGGGGTCGTCAGGAGGCTTGAGGTCAGGGGTTGCCGGATCTCGGGTCAGGATCGCCGTGGGGTCCTCCTCGTGGTGTTGGTTCACTCGAGCTCGGGCCAGGGTGTGCAGAGTGTGCTGGATTCGCTGTCTCTGGCTGGCACCAGAAGCTGCGGTTTAAACACGTCCGGTGTTCTCGGGAGCTAGAGTCCTGGAAGTGAAGGCAGACAGGTCCTCCGGGGTTTGTGAGGTTGCTTGCTGCAGGACACGCCGGGATTTCGCAAAAGCAGGTTCGAGGGGAGACAGGCCTGTAGGGCTGGGGCCAAGTCAGTGGGTGTCGTCCTCTTGTTAGCTCTGCACAGCTCTTCGGTCTTTCTTCTCATCTTCTTTTCTTGTGGTCTCTAATCTGAGGAAGCAAGGTTCAGGGTGCCCCCTAAATACTAAATTTAGGGGCGTTACAAGTAGGTAAAGGGCAGGGACCAATGGGTCCATTCCCTGGAGCGGGTACACCTCCTATTCTGCCACTCTCCTGTGGGAGGGGGGCAGAAGCCTGTCCCTGGTTGGCTGGGTCCCCCATCACCAAGATGGCGGGGACTCGAGGTTATGCTTCACCTCGCCTCCCCCACCTGAGGGGTGGACTTGGCAGAGGTGGGCACACTTCCCTTCCTCACTTGTTTTTCCCACCGGTTCTTCCGCCCAAAGTGGGGGGTAGAACCAGTGGGGACCAGTTGCTGAAAGCAGCAAATGGTCTGGAAAGGCTCACAAAGGCGGCATGCCTTTGAAGCTTCTCCTTCGTGAACCCTGCCCATCCTGGGGGAGGAGCGTTGGCACCTCGTCAAAGGATGTGCATTGTTTCAGGCCCCCCGAGAGCAGCAGGCTCTCAACCCAGGGGTCCAGAAAAATGTCTCGTGGTGGAAGCCTACGTAGCCACTCAGTCAGGTCACTATAAGTTGGTCGAATTTCAGGGGGCATCTCTAAGATGCCCTCTGTCGTGCATTTTACATTAAATCCCACACTGGCATCAGTGTGGGTTTAATGTGCTGAGAAGTTTGATACCAAACTTCCCAGTCTTTAGTGTAGCCATTATGGTGCTGCGGAGTTCGCAATGACAAAATCCCAGCACCATATACTCTTAATGGAAACACTGCACTTACAGGGCCCAGTAATGGACTTGGGCACTGTAGGGGTACAGGGTTCAAGCACCTGTACACTCACCACTGGCATAGGGCACCCAGCTAGAGGGGTGACTGACGTATGCCAGGGCAGTGGTTTGCGGGCATGGTGTGCCATGTCGATTTTTTGTTTTGTTCTGCACCAAGACACGCAGCCTGCAAAGGCAGTGTGTGAGTTTCAGGGTACAGGACCTCTAAGGGTGGCACAATAAGTGCTGCAGCCCTTATAGGCCTTCTCTGGTCACAGTGCACTGGGTACCTGTGGTAACATTTACCAGGGGCTGACATGTGGCCAGAGATGCCAATTGGGTTTAGGCATCAATGCAGGTTTACGGAAGGAACACAAGCACTGGGTACCTGATTGGCAGGAGCCCAGGGGACACTCAGTCAAAGTACATCAGCAATTCAGCAAATAGTGGGGGCATACCATGCAAGAAAGAGGGTACTTTTTCACAGTGGGGCTTAACCTGAATGTCGCCTATAATGAATAGGGGATAACTCCTACTGCTAACTAGAGCCTTGACCGCAGAGGACTGTGCGTATTGTTTGTGAATGTCGTATTTTAATTTGTGGTCGTATATAAATACTCATCTTTTCATAAAAGCAAGTTTTTGGCTCAACAATCCGCTCTACCATGGAGAGTCAAGTTCTGAAGGGGTACTAGGCCCAGTTGGTCAGAATTCATAGATCAGGCCGCCAAACCCCACTGTTGGGCCCAGTAAATCGTGTTTGTTCCGGCCTTCGGAACAGGTTTCTGACAGCTGGTCTGGGTGCCAGTTTGTAAAAAAATGTCATGTTCTTATTGCTGGCCATTTGGGGATCTACTGTTTTGGTTGATCTAATATTCCCCCTCCCCAACTATCCTTGACAGGCAATCCCCTTTACTTTGACCTTTGTATCTTCCTCTGACGTCAAATACCTTAAACTATCCTAGATGTTATGGACAATGTATTACACTAGAAAATATATTAGAGGTGTGGCTCATCTAGCATTAGAGGATCACTTAACAGAGAACCGAAGAACAGCAACAACAAAAAAAAGAGCTTTTGATGTTTATTGTAGGGAAGATGTGATCCTTTCCAGAATAGATGTAATTCGATCTCTCTAATGAATATATATCCCTCCACATGCATCTGCATGAAGAAAATAGTGTAAAGGTTCGCCTGAAATAGCATTTAGTCGCAGCTAGTCATTCTTCAGCCAGATACCATTTCTAGGCCTCTGCCCCCGTGCAAGCACTATCAAAGGCTAAAGGCTCTCTTCGTAACTGAATCTGATGCAGTTCAGGACATACCTAATGTATGTACCTCAGGACACAAGAGGCCGATTTATTGGAGAACTTAACAGTAGAAAAAAACTTTGAAACTTGAGCAAGTAAAGCTTACAAGGTAGGTCAGTGCCACTAGTTAAATCTCTATTGTGTTGCAGCCTTAGTTTGGACTATTTTCCTGGGAGACAGTAGTGTTCAACCCGTTCAAACAACAATTTATAGCACCTGGCGCACCAAAGCACAGATATATACAAGCAGGTAAATCGAGAAACCAATGGTTGCAGGCGTGATCGCATCAAAATTGTATACTGGTGCCAATTCTGAAAGCAGTGATGACTAACTTTGGTGGTATGTGCGTAGGCACATCCTGGAGGTGTCCCTGAAATGACAAGGAACAACAAATGAGAATGTGTTTCAAATACTTGGTTTGAATCCCTACCCGTCCAAGAGTTTTTCTTGCACCAAGATAAAACTGGGGATGCACTCAACATCACTGTAGAAAGGGACAATGGCACAAGCAATATGGTGACCAAGGAAAAAGAAGGAACAACAGTCTTGAACCAAGAGGTAGGGGGAAAAAACAGGTACAAATTATGGAAGATGATGGGTATAAAATCTTGCACCAAGAAAACGTCACAGACTTGTATCAAAAGGAAGGATCAAAAGGATTTGCAACAGGGGATACATCGAAATCTTTAAAAAGAGATATCTATAATCTCGCACCAAGAAACATACCACAACTGCACATGGCAGTCATCGGAAATGTGCAAGTAGTAATTCAGGCAACAAATCGAGAGGATTATCCAAAAGGCCATGTCTTGCATCAGAAGGGGGGCTTCGAAATGAAAAAAAAAACAAAGTACTAGGAGTGAGGAATAGAATCGATAAGAAATTATAATAGACTTACAAAAGACATGCTAGGAAGTAACCAGGAGAAGCCACTAGATTAAATGTAAATAAAGGGCCCCCTGCAAAGGGGTGGAAGTTCCTCTAGGCAGGAAAGGAACTAAGTGCAAAACCTGGGGAAACTTAAATATTCTATAACAACAGAATATCACTTTACAAAAACATTGAGGGACAACAACACCATATACTTAACTCATACAAAAATACTTTTATTCAAATAAGGACTGATACATATATGATTCACATTCACTCACCAGTCGTGTCTACATTCACTCTGAAATCACTCTACACAATAAAAACAGGTACAAGCACTGAAACATGCACAAAGACAAAACAACAATGGCTCTAATACGCTAATACAGCACTTGGCTTGTATGAAAATCAAGAAATGTTGGTCTGATATGGTCGAAGAAAGCTGATACAATTGAAAAACAATCGGTGGCTATAACATGGGTATGATTCTCTATGCGCGTTTCGGCACCAAAAATGTGCCTTCTTCAGGAAGGAGCCACAGAAACCTCTTGCGTAATACCTGTAAATATAAAAATATATATTGTCCCAAATAAATCATAGAAGTGATAAAACTAAGAATGTAGATGCTTTGTGTCAGAAGTTAACTGGAAGTCAAAATGTCAAAAGAGATTAATCACAGTATAATAATAATAAGTGTAGAAAAAGAAGAATAAAGCCAAGGTACGCCAAGAGTGCTTTCAAAGTATTTTTTGAAACATGTGAGTCAAGTACCACTCAGTGCAGCGTCACCAGAAACATAGCCCCACCAAGTTGGTGTTGTACTTTATATACCTCTTGCCTGACCAAGTAGGAGTGTATATTTACCAGACAACACTCTCTAATGGAGAGAATGGGACCCTGCTTGTGGGCGATAGGTCCAAAACAAACAGTCACATAATGATATGGAGCTCCCTATGGTCAAGAAATGAAAAAAGTATTTTGAAAAAAAGGGATGAACAGAGTCAGATGCCAGTATGACTTAACGTTCATAAATAGAGTATGTCTTGAAGAGTCAATACTTGAAAAAGTACGATGCCTTATGTCTAATGGATTCCGTGGTTGTTTGAGGATCTTCAGACAAGGAATAAGACCCTAAATGTTTTTGTAAAGTAATATTCTGTTACCTTAGGTTTTACACTTTGACTCCACTAGATTAGGCAGTTGAGAAGTATCCGACTAGTACGTGTTCTGTACCTTCCCCTTGCCGGCTTCCAACATAGCTCCTACCCAAAAGCAGTCCTGTCAATGGTTTCTGCCTGGGGCAAGGAGCGGAGGATACATGCCCAGTCCACATGAAACTGGCAGTGTAGCGGAACAAGCCACAACACATCCTTCTATAGAAGGCTGCACCCATTGTGCCGCCATGAGCTACAAACTTCCCACGTGCACTGGGACTGCCGCTAGGATAACACACGTCCAGAGCATGATTGATTGAAGATACAAAAAGCACTACCTGCAGACGCAGTCATAACTGCTTCAGGCTTGTCTGCTTTGGTGTGATTCCAACAGTTACTTCTTAAAACACCTAAGAAAAACTGTCCAACAGGTATTTTAACCACTTAAGAATACAAACAAAATGCAACATTGGTACAAAAACCATTACTTTAGATAATTGACTTAATCTTATTTGCATGCTTTGACTGGTTTCAAACTAGGCACCCATCTGAACTTCGAATCCTGTTTGCAACCTTTTAACAACTTACGTGTTTTACCATCAGGTTTGTATTTATTTGAAAACCTGTGTGGTTCTTTGGAGCCAGAGAAACTGAAGGAGTAACATTTACACTTTTTAGAGCACCCGTGGAGAAGTAGGCAGCTTCTGATCTAGCCATACCCAATGTGACTCATTAAAGAGACCAAAAGAACAAGTTACTTATTTTCTGTAATCTCAGTGGATGTGCCACATCTTCCTCCAATTAAATGCTGTGAAGACAGAGATTATGCTCTTCGGAGAGGCCGCATTGTTGTGGACACCAGAGTGGTGGCCAGGTGAGCTGGGTGTCTCCCCCGCCTCTAAGGCATTAGGAAAAAACCTAGGGGTTCCCATTGAGCAGAGTCTGAACATGAAGGAGCAGGTGACCCATATGGTGAGCTCATGCTTTCATGTACTGAGTCTGCTGAGACGAGTATTTCCTTATTCTTCCAGACCATACACGGAGGACTCTAATTCAGACGTTAATCCTGAGTCGTTTGGACTACTGTAATGCTTTATTGATTTCGGCTAACGAGGCCTCGTTAGACCGCTTACAGGTAGTTCAAAATACAGCGGCACGGTTGGCAATGAATGCCTCCTACAGATCATCTTCGAGTCCGCTGTTGCAGCAGCTCCACTGCCTTCCAGTGCGCAAACAAATAAAATTCAAGGTTTGCTGCATCGTCCACAAGGCGGTGTTTGGCAATGGTCCAACATATCTTGCGGAGAAACTTAGCCAATATACTCCCCATGGAGACCTTCGATACAGCTCTAAATCCCTTCTCAAAGTTTCCCGGATTAATAAGTCTAGGACTGGGGGAAAAGGCCTTTTCATATCTTGTCCCTGGAATTCGCTCCCTATAACATTGAGGCAGTGCTCAGACCATCTTCACTTTAGAAAGTCCCTGAAAACATTTCTGTTCTAGACGCCTCACATAGTACCAGCACTTTCTCGTATGTCCATAAGCGCAGAGATACCCCTTCGGGGGTGATTCAGGCACTATATAAATAAATAAAATTTAAAAAACGCAATTTCTGACGGATACTTTATCTACCAGAAAACTCACCTAATATATTCATAGGCATCAGGCGGGATCTGGAGAATTTTTCCAGCAATGATCCTGCCCACTCCGCTCCACCCCGAAGTGTCACAGCAGAGCACTAGCCCTGCGCACTGACGTTAGTTTTTTCAATTTTTCTCCTTCCATGCTCTCAAACATAGAGCGTTTACACAAATTCTTGATGACAGTAAGCCGATTGCTAAAAAAAAATTTTAATAAGGAATCCACTCCAGAGAATGGCGAGGCATTGATGGATCTGCAGTTAGAACAGGTGCCTTCAACCAGTTGGTCGTGAGTTACCAGTAGCTCGCAAATTGCTTCAGAGCAGCTCACAGACTTGACTTAATTTTTAAATAGGCCTTGGGTCAATAAATAGGTTTGGTTTTCCTTTAACCCCTTCGACGCGCATGACGGAACGGTTCCGTCATGCACGTCGGTTTCGCTGTGCGCATGACGGAACCGTTCCGTCATGGCCCCGCCCGCGCACGGAATCTTCAGCGTGGCGCGGAAATCCGCGCCGCGCTGAAGAGGTTAAAATTGAGGGAATGCTGTTTGTTTTATATATAACCAGGGTGCATATAGCAGGGCCTTATAATGAGCAATGCTTGATTCGGCGTTACGACCCAGGGTTGGGCACAGAGGTGAAGACCTGAAGCACTCAGTACTGGAGTATGAGAAAAAAATGTAATTTTTGTATGCTATTAAATGAGTTAAAATTAAAAATGAAGTTAACTTAATGATCAAGTTACTTCTTCATTTTAATTTTCTCCCATTTCAAAGTGCCACATTTACAAACAGCAGGCATCTGATTCAGAGTGGCTGGTAGACACAGCGCCATATTTATAACTAAAAATACAGCCATTTGATTAGATGGGAGAAATTTTAAGTGCAGGAAAATACAAGGAACATATTTGCAGAATATGTTTCTGCACTTTAAATTCCTCCCATTAAAAAAAAAAAATATGGTTGTATGTATGATATACATATAACACTGCCACATTTGGCGAAAGGTATGGCATGTGCCACAAGTACTTGTGACACAGGCTCTCAGTCACCCATGAACATATATCCCATTCATACACACACATGTTCATACATCCTCACAGACCACACTCTCACTAACACAATGGAAGCCTTGTCATAGTGCCCTTAGTCAAATGATTTTGTTGAAACCATTGTATCTGGCTCTATGAGCATTAGGCTTGAAGATAATGGCAGGAATGCTTTCAGGGGCAAACGGATCACCTAAAGAGCCAGAAGACTAGTGTTGAGTGAGCTCTCCTCTGGAGATCAGAGGCCCCCCTCTCCATCTCTCTCAGAATGCCCTCAATCCAGCACTGATGCATTGGTCACAGCCGGGTGGGAAAAGAGAGTTGTGTGATGCAGGTCAGGCTGGGGGTTGTCATCCAACATCTCAATCCTGACCATCACCTGCAAAGTCTGAATGGCATTGGGGAGGTTGCATTGGTGCTGGGCCCGCTGGAATCCAAGGGTACACTGCAGGGATCTCATATGCCACCTGGCGTTCAGAATGAGGATGCACAAGGACAGAAGACCACGAAGTCTCAGAGTCATCTTCACCGAGACCCAGGACGGATCTTGAAATATCTCAGACTCCCTTTCCTCTAAAAGTCATTCTAGTGTGTGAGAAAGTTGGAGAGGAAAGGAAATGAAAGGCAGGGCATAGCCCTTTTGAATAAGCTGCAAGACCCACCTGCCCGATGTGTTAGATCTCCTGCAGATGAGGAAATTATGTATCCTGCCTTCTATTGGTTAGGTATATGCTGAGTGGGGGAATTAAACTGGCTTGGTAGCTGCGGAAAAGGGGAAGAGGAATTGAATTACTCCTACATATGTGTTGCAAACTGCCCCGGCTGCCATGTCCTCCTCCCCCAAAGGACTGGGTTGGCTACTATGCAGATTGGGAGGGCTGGAGGAGCCTTTAAGGTAACCCCTAGAGTAGCTCCCTAATTTTCTGTACTCCTGGGAGAACCGCTTAGCTGGAGCTCACTCTGAAGATTGTGCTATGGCATTAATGTGCTTAACTCATTACTTTCTCCAAACAACCTGGGCCCAAAAGAAAGGCATACCCATGAGGGATACTTGCACATCTCCCAAAAAACTGGTTGATCATTACGCTGGTATCAATAGCTCGGCCTTTGCTGTCTGTAGCATCCACGCCAGCACACAAAAACATACTTGGCTGTGTCCTTGCCACCTTGCAATATTTGGGTCAAAGAGGTCCTAGGGATTTCTAGGATGGCCAGCAACTTCCCGCAAAGCATGGATGTACCCTACTCAAAAGTCATCCTGCATTGAGGGATCTATGGGCAAACTAGCCAAAAATAATATTTTCTCTCTAAAAGTTAGATTTTTTTTTTACTATTAGTCCATAGGATTGTTTGGAAAAGAATTCGAATTTACCTTACTTGTTGATGGTTGGCCGACCTGGCTTTCCAGCGTAGGATATTATGTCAGGAAATCTGGACCACAAGGGGCCGTTCTCTATCGCACAGGTTAACAGAGGTTAGAGCAAGGCTTAGTAAATGTCATCATTAGAGTATCAGGTAGAGCATCACTAAATAGCAATAGTGGCTCAAATGAAAATTGTCTTGATTAAAGAATTTCAGTTAGCAAATTCACCTTTGTTTCAGCTGCCCTTCATGCCACCAATGTAAAAGAGACACTTTCCTTTGTTGGTCCGGAACAGCTAGGCCACTGTTTGGGATCGAAGACTTGCATTGAAAGTCAATCTTGGACCAGTGCCGGCAGAGTTGACATTGGCGCTCCATGGATAGGAGCAGCGTGGACCTTAATGAGAGAGTGTAAGTCTAAATTGGTGCAGTATGGCCACAGTAAAAGGTCCAGAGAGGGCTGCCCTATTGGTGGAAATCCACCTGTGGGCCCCTATGACTTCTTGGTGCAAAACAAGGCATGCCAGAGGGAGCTGAAAGCACACTGAAGATTTGAAAGATGCCATCTGCTGTGGGGATGACAGCAGCTCGTGGAATTCAGGGTGTGCTGGGATACATTGCAGGACAGTGTCAAATTCAGGTGACCGTGAAGGAGTGAGATCTTTAGCTTGATGCCAGGGCCATTTAGACAGACTTTGAGTGGCAAGAGTGGATTGAATTCTGCTTGGGTTTTTTGTGGTAATACCATGGCTTTGACTTGGGACTTAGTGGAAGTCTTCGACCACAAATTATTATATAACTTACCCTGTAAACATCTGTTCTTGGCATGTAGTGCAGTAGACTCACATGCTTTGCATACTCCTGACATCTAGTGTTGGGTCAGGATGTGTTCAAGTTGTTTTCCTTTGAAGAAGTGTTTTGAGTCACAAAGTAAAGTGACTCCTCCTTTTGGTGATAGTGCGCATGGACTCCATTGTTAAATTGTTTTCCCACAGGCAGGTGAGAATGGAGGGTAAGTATCAGTAAAGAGATGTGCATGCATATGAAAAAGTAAAAGGAACTTCAACGGCCACAGGTGTCTGGGGAGGAGAGCGGCGCATATGAATCTTCAGCAGCACATGCAAAGAACTGATGCTTACAGGGTAACATAATCCATTCGAGGCATGTGTGGCTGTAGATACACATGCTTTGCATAGAATGTAAAATAGTGCCCCCCAAAAGCGGCGACTAACTTGTGGGTGATGCAGTTGTTTGGAAAAGTGTACGTAGTACTGCATGACCCATATTAGCATGTTAGCGTGCTAGAACATCCATACAATAATGCTTAGTGAAAGTGTGTGGAGTAGACCATCTAGCTGGAAAGCCATAAACACCCATATTTTACAAGTAGAGTGTAATCTAGAGGGTGTAGGTAAATTCCTTTTAGCTTTGACATAGCATGCCTGAATGCATTTAATTATCCATCTAAAATGGATGAATTGGAAATGAGCTGTACTTTGTAAGGGAGGCGGAAAAGCAACAAAAAAGACGTTTGGTTTTAACGAAATCTTAGGTTCTGTCTGCAAGTGATTCTGATTCAGGAAAGAAAACAGGTAACCAGACTGATTGGTTAAAGTGTAACGGGGAAATAACCTTTGTAAGGAATTTTGGGTTGATGCTAAGGACCACCCTAGCATTGTGCAGTCAGAAGAAAGGTTCTTCTAAGATTAGTGCCTGCAGCTCACGAACACTACAAGTGAAGTAATGGCAAGGTGAGAGGGGTGGCGCGGTTGTTAGGGAAATAATTTGAAGCCTCCCAGGAACAAATGAAAGAAACTCAGCAGTTTGCTCAGAAACAGAATGAAATGTATTTATTTATTTATTTATTTTTTTGAAAAACCTTTATTGACATTTCAACCAATAACAAGTATGGGCCTACAACCCCCGGGGCCGGCCGCTAAGCAGTCAGATTAACAGAAATCAATATTTATCACAGGCAGCACCTCGGGGAGCAGAATCTCCATGCTAGTATACTCTCGGCCACTGAACAGCCCAAGTAGGAGACCAGGATACAAAAGGTTTTCATTTTATAATAAGGGAAGATGGAAGGATCAGGTGCCAAACAGTTTCCCAGCAGCAAGAAATGGCAGGCAGAATAATAAACGTCAACAATAAACAGCAATTTATCTAGTCAATGGCGCTGAAACAGGAAGTTCAGGATGTGGAGGAATATCACGGCCATTTGCGCCTGCAGTCCCCTGGCCTAAAACCCAGAAAACACCACGGAAATTGTGGCACACATGAAAACGCAGCGATTAACAACGAAGGAGTTCTACCATGCTGATCCCAGAAAAGAAAGACAAAGAAGAATAAGAGAAGAAAAAGGAGGCCATGGAAAAAAAGGGTTAAAGACTAAAGGATCCCCTCCCCCAACCCCCCACCCTGCACCTCTGCAGATGAGTACGGCCCCCCCCCCCCAGCAGTGTGCCTGTCGCCCCGGAACCAGACCCGAAATATAGAAGAAACAGAGAAAAACGAGTAAGAAAAGAAACCCCACCAGACGGGGGGGTAGAGAGAATATTAATAAACTGGAGGAGGGCCTTCAAAACATGCCCCCGGCTTCTCCCTCCCGCACAACATGTTTCCCCCCAAAGCTAACAATAAACAACACAGAATCGACCATGTCAAAGAAGAATGGGGAGCATTATGCGCCTATTACACTGACAGTTATGCCGTGAGAGCACGCAACCCCTGAGCCCGCCCGCCTATTAGATGACCACCTCTGAAGGATCAGCCTTATCCTTGGCCACTCTTTGCGAATCTACCCAAGCATACCCATCGACCCAGTGCCATGTCCAATGTTACAAAGAAGAGAAGCGTCCAAAAAAGAACAGGAAGCGACACACACAGGTAGGGTGGAAGTCTCTGAATACCAACACAGTCAGCAGTATGGAGAGTCGTCTTTCCCAGTGCTGCCCCAGGATCTGCACTGCACACAAGGTCCAAGAAGGCGAAATCAGCCAGAGCAGGCGACCGTTGCTTGAATATTGCCTGGGTCGCCGGAGGCCGCGTACGGGACAAGGCCACCACCCCCCACTCAGGTCCAAGACCTCCGGAACAGACCAGACCCACAGCCAGCCGATCACACGTTAGCATACTGTCCGGAGTTTCCAGCTGGTCACTATCCACAGGGGCGGCCACGACACTGTCTTCCTGTGTGCAGTGTAGGAAGTCCCCGTGTACCTAGGGACAGGCAGGCAGCAACTGTTCCGACGCTGATGCCACCCCATCAAGCTTACTCCCCAATACCCAGGCGCCGTGAACCAAGGTGGAATGAAGGGCACCGAGAGCCTCGAGAAGATCACCATACCCCAGCACAGCTCTCGGCGCTCGCTCCGCTACGCTCCTCATAGTCGCACACTTCCAATCGTGCTGCGACCCAGTGTACAGGATGGTAGACTTCGTCCTGTCAAGATGGCCGCCGGGTAGGTCCAACCCAGATTGGGACCAGGACTCAGGGACAAGCGCCTGAGGTTCCATGTCACTGGAATCAGGGTTTCGGGGGCAGGCAAAAAATATATCCGGTGTGTGGTCACGGGCAACAGTCATCCCCACCATGGACCTGCGCCCGCGAAAATCCGGGAGCAGGCCGCAAGAATCAGGGCGAGTTACGGGCGGCGGCCGGGCAGCTCACCGGCGAAGGCTGAGGCAATCACCGGGGAATCTTGGATCAGCCGCCTCGGGCATGCACTCGTTCCGCCACGCTTAGTGGTAGAAACGACCACTGCGAAATGTGGCCGATATTCGCACCGCTCCGGTTAGTCCGACTCCACCCAGTCACCAAAGGCCGCTGTTGTTGAACTGGCGCCCGGCCATGTTATCCACTCGAGGTCCCGGTTCCAGGGTTGCACAGGCCGCAAACTTCAAATGGACATTTCTCCGGCGATACCGCCGCCAGAAACTTCGGAGTCACACGATCGGTTGCCGCTCTCATTCACCAACACGGGCATATAGCGCAGGCTAAGGATCTCATGCAGGATATCTGTGCGGGATGCGGAGGTTCACGGAGCCGGGAGCCTACGCTGCCGTCCCGGTCGCCATCTTGGCTCCTCCCCCCTGAAATGTATTTATTGATACCCATGCATGCTTGCTGATCAGCAAGGAAGAAGTAGGGTCACCAACTAGTGCTCTCAGACTGATTCTTCCCTGAGTGACTGGTTTCTATATACATTTAGTAATGCAATGTCAGCGGAACTAGAATTAGACACTGTGCCAAATATGGCTAACAGGGATATGCAAGATCTGCACCTTGCCAATTATAAACAACTAAATATGGACAGTAGGCTCGACACTGTGCCAATTATACTTCAGACCCACTATGAGCAGAATGCACAACCAGATAAGCAAACTAACATGGAGTCAGAACAAGCAAAGTGACCTCTAAGGTGATTCTGTATAGCTGAATTAGCTTGTCCAGACAAGGTCAGATTTGGAAGCCCTTTGGAACTCCAGGCAACTTGTTGCAGTGTGACATACCTAAGCATAATATTGTTATAGTGCATACATATGAATATATATGGATATAGATATATTTTGTCTCCCACATCAGTGGCCGGAGTGGCTGACTCCGGAGCGCGGAGCTCACAGTTCAATCCCCGGCGCGGCTGCTGATCAGCTCAGCATCATTCGACTCTGGGCAATAGCTTAATCTTCCCGACCTTAAGGGGTTATATATTTGCGCTTTACAAATACTGATTATTACAAAATATGAATTATAATGGCAATCAAAAAACGACCTTCCAATATGGAAATTGGAGGCAACAATTATGTAATGCTTCAAATGGTGGACCCATAAGTCTGGTGAAAACAATATTGAGATTCCATGTGGGTGCATCTGGAATTTCTTTTTTAAGGCATTCAGTAAAAAGCCTAGATAGCTGGCACCTCACACAAAGATAAGTATTGCCTGTTTTGGAGATAAGCAGCCACTGCAGCTAGATGTAAGCATATTAAACTGAAGGCAAGGCCAGAGAGTTGTAAATGGAGAAAGTAGCAAACAATGTTTTGCACAGTTGCATTAAATGGATCAATGTGCTTTTTTACGGCAGTAAACGACAAACCTTTTCAATTTAGCTGCTTAGCATGCTCGATTTGTACGGCAAAGAAGTTCTTTGAGAATGGTCATACATTCAGGTGGGAGACTGAATAAACCGAATTCTATGACCGCAGGAGCCAAATCGCAAGGTTGAGTTCCCTTGGACTTGGATGCCTGATTTCTCCATGGTTCAGAGTGAGAAGGTCCGGGTTGAAGTGAAGCTTCTTGTGGGGAACTACGGAGAGTTCGAGTAGTGTGGTGAACCAGGGTCAACGAGCCCAAGTGGGAGCTACCAGAAGGAGGGTGAGAGATGTTTGCTTGAGCTTCCAAACTAGAAACGGAAGTGGAGGGAGAGGCGGAAAAGTGTAGCAAATATACCTGACCAGTTTATCCATACAGCATTGACCTTGGATAGCGGGTGTGGGCATTTTGAATTGTCTGAGGTTGCGAACAGGTTTATTTGTGGAAAGCCCCACTTGAGAAAGAAGGGGAGGAGGACTTGGGGGAGCAGTTCCCACTCGTAGACTTGTTGCCGCATCCACCTGAGGTCGGCAAAGTCATTGTCTACTTCCTGGAAGTGTTCCGCTAACAGGTGGGTGTTGTGATGTATAGGCCACCACCAAAAGGTCTGAGATAGGCGTGATAACTGTAGAGTGTATCCCCCCCTGCTTTTGTACACAGTTCATGGCTGTCATACTGTCAGTCCGGACTAAGACCACCTTGCCTATTAGGTGAGGTAGGAATGCTTTCGTTGCTAGGTTAACAGCTTGAAGCTTGAGGTAGCTGATGTGGAGACCCTGGCGTTTGGTGTCCCAGAGACCCTGAACTGTGATATACTGTAGGTGAGCACTCCATCCTGTGAGGGATGCGTCCGCTGTGAGAATGATTTGGGGAACAGGGTATTGGAATGGCCACCCTCTTAACAGGTTTTGTGTGTTCCACCACTGCAGAGTGATGAGTGTGGCTTTCTGTCAACACTAAATCCTCTAACTGACCCTGTGGCTAAGATCACTGTCATGCTAGACATTCTTGCAGCGGATGCATGTCTAATTGTGCATGTGGCATTATGGTGATGCATGAGGCCATCATACCCAGCAGACACATAACTGTTCTGTCAGGTGTTGATCGGCTTGAAATTGTGGTAGCAGTGTCTGGAAAGTTTGAATACTTGCTGCATTGGGATAGGCTAATCCTAACTGTGTGTGTTGAGAATAGCCCCCAGAAAGGCTGAATTTGTAAAGATTGAAGATGGGATTTTTGTACACTGATGGTAAATCTCAGTTGATGGAGCAGATCTATAGTGACCTGAGTGCGTTGTTGACACAGAGGAAGGGTACTGGCTTTGAAAAGCCACTTGTCCAGATACAGGATGACATGTATGTTTTGTCCGCGTAGATGTGCTACAACCACTGCTAAGCATTTGGTGAACACCAGGAGTGCAGTAGTCACCCCGAATGGGAGGACTTTGAACTGATGATGTTTGTCAGCTATGGCACACCAGAGTTATTTGCGCTGTGCTGGATGGATTGGGATGGGAAAGTAGGTGTCCTTTAAGTCTACTGCGGACATACAGTTGCCTTGCTAAAGAAGGGGATCACATCTTGGAGGGTGACAATATGGAAATACGCCAAGAGGATGTAATGATTTAAAGGCCCGATACCCAAAATGGGCAGTAGCGAGCCATCTTTTTTGGGGAGAAGAAGAACTGGGAGTATACTCCTGAACCTTGATGTTGAAGAGGGCAGAGCTATGTGGCTCCTTATAGCAAGAGAACTCGAACTTTATGTTTAAGCAGTGTTTAATGTTCCAGAGTTTGGGTGTGTGAGGTGGAATGTTTGGAGGTGTGGTGATAAGCTGTAGACAATAACCACGTTGGATAATGTCTAGCACCCACTAATCTGATGTTATGGTTCGCCAGGTGGGGAGAAACTGTTGTAATCGACCCAACACGTGTGAAATGGACGGGGGCAACGAGAAGGGAGTCACTGCTTGGTGGTGGGTGTAGCACCACATGAAGAAGCACCTCTACAATCACCGTTGGAGTCGTTACCCTTATACATGCCCCTGTAATAGCCTCATGAAGGGGAGGTGTGACTTTGTGCACGGTATGATGAAGATAGGGCATCAGAAGATGCTGCTTTTGAGACTGCCCTATATAAAGAGTGGCGAAAGGAGCCACCGGAAGTGGGTGTTTGTAGTGCACCCATGGACTTAGCAACCTCAGTGTCTTTCTTCATCTTTTCCAATGCTTGGTCAATTTGTGTACCAAACAGGTGTTCCTTGTCAAAGGGGACGTTCATAAGTGTTTGCTGGACTTCTGATTCGAAGCCAAATATATGCAGCCAAGCATGTCTGAGTAACAACACACTGGTATTAATACCCATGGCAGCTGTATCTGCCGAGCTCAGGGCACACCTTAAAGAGTTACTGGAAATGGGTTTACCCTCCTGTACGAGTTCTTGTCCTCTTTTTCTGTTATTCTGGGAGGTACTAGAGGACTTCCTCCATTTTGTCCCAGTAGGCGTGATCATACCTGGCTAAGAGGCCTTTTGTATTTGTGATCCGCCAGTAATTGGCAGACTGCGCAGCTACTCGTTTCCCTGAGGCATCAATTAGCTTTGACTCGTGATCAGAAGGTAGAGTGTCAGCTTTGATTTGTGACTTAGCCCTCTTACGTGCATTAGAGACAACTAATGAATCAGGTGGAAGTTGCCCTCAGATGTAAATAGGGTCTGAGGATGCGGCTTTGTATTTCCTGTTGACCCTGGGAGTGACAATGCGTGCTAGCACAGGGTCTTTAAAGATGTCATAAGTGTGGTGCATCATGCCTTTTATCATAAGGAGATATTGGGTAGCACTATGAATACTCAATAGGGTTTCAAAGAGGAAATCTTCCTATATAGGCTCTTTATGGAGCAGAACCTGCTGGTATGTTGCGGCCCTGCCGATGAGTTCCTGATATGAAGTGGTGTCATCAGGAGGCAATGGTTTGGTAGGGTCCCCCTGGGGATCAATGTCATAATCTGGCAAGGGATCCGTGGGCTGTGGTGCATCGTAAGAATCATCCGACACCCGCCCACCTGTAAGGGAATGTGGGGACCCTTGCAGAATGATATCTAGGTGATTACCCGGAGCATGAGGTGGAGAGGGTGGAGGTGGGGGAATGAAGGGTGGAGAAGCAGGTTGAGAAGGGAGCAAGGACTTGTAGCCTTGTCCGTTTTTCTCTTTTTAACAGGTACTGGCAGACTATTGCTTCTCCAAAGGGAAGTTGGCACTTTGCAGGAGGAGGTGCCGCCACCACAGTCTTGGCTAAGATGCAGCTAGTTTGAGGCTGTATACATTTCTGGTGTGGATTGAGCGAGTACTGCATTGTCTGCAGGATTGGTTCTACCAGAGTACCGGGAGCTGATTCAGATGCCTGTCTTGAATTTTTCAATGCCAAGATGGGCTTCAGTTTCGGAGCCGAAGTGGTCGGAGCCGAAGATGGCTTGGTGCGGAAGTCGATGGCTTAGGCCATGCTGTGGGTGCTGAGCCCAAAGGTGGAGCATTCATAGCAGATGTTTAGTGCTGACCATGGCCTGCTGGCAGTGGTGGCCCGGAAGCTTTATGTTTGGTTAGAACCAAAGACTTTTTTGGTGGCAGGATGGGGAAGGCAGTACTCATACCACCCTGATCCGATGGAAGGTCCTGCATCTGGAGGTCGATCTGTAAGTCGGATTTGGAGTCTTCTATGGAAAAAGCCTGCTCCACGGCCGCAGAACCCTTGTGGACTGCCTCCTCCTCAACATCATGTTGACCAAAGAAGTTGGGTATTTCTCGACCTCTTGACGTTGCATCTCCCGGTGATGTACCTTTCATTTCCAGAAAGTTTTCTTGCACCGAAACGATCAGTAGACCTTGCAGTCTTCTTCCCTGTGATCGGGAGACAAGCACAGGTTGCAGACCTGACGTAGGTCAGTCCGTGGGCTGAAATGGAATGGCGTCCGTTCCATTAGCAGAGCATTCTAAGGTGAAGCCGGATAGAAAGAGAGGTCCGGAAGCGCGAGGCCCTGAAGGCCGTGGTTGGAGCGCATGTATTCGACTTGCAATAGTTTTCCAGATTCCGAAAAGCAAAGATGGGAACGTGCTCGATAATACCGGTAAGGGTGAATTACGAACCGAAAGAAGTCCGAAATCGTCCGAAACAGACGGCAGCAAGAAAACAATTTAACAATAGAGCTGATGCCCATGCACATTATCACCAAGAGGAGGAGTCACTTTAGCTCGCGACTCAAAAGACTTCTTCGAAGAAACACAAGTTCTACACATCCGGACTCAACTCTAGATGGCAATCGGCCACGTGACTTGGAATGGGATTTGTGCTTTGGCAGCAACGTCTTTTTATGTTCGGCAACATAGAGCTTTGCCTTCTGTTCCCAGAATGCCATCTGGGCACACCTATTGCACAACTTGTGACCAGAGTACAAGCACCAAAAACATGTTATGCGGGTCTGTGACCACCATATGCTTCCTGCAGTCTCAGAACAGTACCAATCATTTCATTTTTGGATGTTACATTGTCCCTAGCACACTCTTGTTGAAAGATTTTAGTCATCTGAGACAACAAAGTTGGGAGCGGAGCTCTGGATCCACATACAAGAGTGCAGAAAGAATCAGCTGCCTGTGCGCAAGGTTGGTCTTATATGAGGCTCTGTTCTCTCACTTCCTGAGCAGTATGGAGTCACTCGGTAGCCACAGAGCACCAGTCACCCCCACACTGGAGGATTGCTGGAAAACTTCACTGGAATCTATCTTGCATTTCAGAATATTCTAAAGGTTAGAAATCTGCAAAGAATTATACATCAAAATAAATGTTACTCGAATAAGAATATTACGACCAGTCGATGAAGATTGAATAATCAACAACATTATCTGTATTGATTACTTAAAAAACTATTAAAATACATAAACGACAAAATCAAGCACTAATATGAACAGGTAGTGCAGCACAAAAATTAAAATAGGCAGACACCACTAATCAAAAATTAAAATAGGCAGACACCACTAATCATAAAAAATGAAAACAAAGGAAGAAAATACATTTCAAGACCTGGATAATCCCTCACAACCTTTACCTTATTCACATGTAACCTCTGGGGACATGCCTACTTCAGTGCTGTATCACAGTTGGCTCCCTTGAGTTACTAAGAAGCATGACTGTCCCACTTGTGCAAATTATTGGAAGGCCACAACCATGCTCTATCTAGCCTACTATATAAAGGACAGAGAAAGGATAAGTATCACTTTCGCCGATTCTCCGTCGACCGGGGCATACATGGTACTCACTCTGGTTGGCTACCAAATTGTCCAATACAGCAGCAACTGAGAACCTTCCTAAGCAAAATTTTAGGTAGCACAGCCCTTCCTAATATTTCTCAAAGCCTATCTCTCGTTTGGCGGGAGTCAATCCATCGGCAGGCAAGGCTCACTCGAGGCTCCCACCCCTTGCTCCTTCCTTTAGGAAAATACAATACCTTATTGCTTAGGTCTTCTGGTGCTGCCCACAGCTGTTTAAAAACAAGAGATCCCTTATCATGCCAACCACCTTCCCATTCACACATACAATGCTTCATTGCTTCGTACGCAGCCAATTCTGTAAAGGGATACTCTTGCATTCAACCAGAGATGTTATACGTTTCAACCAGGACTGGTGACTTCCTATAATGTTCAACCTTGCTCTAAGGGCAACTGTCGATGGTATACTTCTTAAATTTAGTAAGGACCTTAAAAAGCATTGTCTGAGACAGTTATACTCATCACGGTTCGACCACCAAAGATCAGTGCAATATACTGCCATAGAATGCGCTCATAGCCTTTCCCAAGCCGACTTAGAATAGCCCTTCCACAGCAATGCTCCCTCGCTGTCAGTTAAACCGGAGTACTACCTACCTGTTAGAGATTGTGAGTTCTTCTCTACCTGTGCCTTCCAAAGTCTTTGACGGATTACATGAGTCAAGTAGTCATAGTGACTCACACCTGCCACCTTGCAACCCGAGTGTACTTTTCAGAGGCAAAGGAATTGTCTCTCTTCACCATGTCAGTTCAAATGTACAGATATCCTCAACTCCATACAGAGGAAACCCCTTTCCAGCTTTATTCTGGGTAGCACCACCATATATTGCTGTCCGAAAACATAGTCTTGAAAAAGGCAGAAACTATGAGTGAAAAACTGTGTGAAATACAAGGACTATTTGTCAAAATAATACTTGGTACAATGGTAAGAGATATAAAACGTTAAATGAAAAAATGTAATAAAAATACCTAGCATGAACAAATAAAGGGCACTCAGTTTTGTTCACAAATCTTTCATAAAGGAGAAAAGTGGACTGAGGGACTAACTGGCTCACTTCTCAGTTTGGCCACTGTGAAGTTGCTGAGCGGACTTTGTACAGTTGTATCTCTGTGAGATGGCAATTTATTTCGATTTTCTCTTTTTAATAGAGGAATTAAAAAGGGTTTAAGCAGCAATACTGTCTGAACATTTTTAAATCCATTTTTTGATTTTCTAGTTTTTTTTCTTCATTTTACAGAACTTGTTTAATTAAACATAGAAAGAAAACATTGCCTTTATCCAAGTATTTACTTATAACTGGAAAAGTGTATTTTTGCTACATTGTACCAAGATTTTGTACACAAGTGGAAGCATTCAGCATTTAGGAACATTTATGAAGATCCCATAATGCATAAGAGAAGCGCTCTCAAAGTCTTGCTGATGGACTATGCTCACCCTCTCTCCTGGTGGGTGCCTTCTCACCTACCTGCTGAAGGCGGCTCCCACTGCAGGACTGTGATTTGCCATAACTTCCATGCTGACATGTGTTGCGGGAGCTCTTGTTTTGGAGAACTCTCTCTGCTAGAGTACAACTTTGCATGTTCATGTTGCTATTGCTCGCTTATCCTGTTATTAGGGACAGAGAGCTTGTGTAGGAGGACAGACTAGTACATGATCTGCATGTCTTAATTTATCTTTTTGTTTAATCATTTAAGGTTTATGGAGCATTTTTAGCATGAGCAGGGCCAACAATTGTAAAAGCCAGTTAAGGTGGATAACATAGCTATAACTTTGTGAATTAATATAAGTCTGCATTAGTAGGTCAGTGCTCTGATGTGTAGTATAAACCATGAATAACACACACAAGGCTTTCCGAAGGGCCATAAAGACTACACACCAGGGATCGCTTTTGTCGGGTGGCATAGCCTTGTGCAGTGTTGTCTGCTGACATAACTTTCACGTTCTTCCTAAAGGGTATGGTACCCACTCCCCCTGGGGCAGCCAAAGGGATGAATCAGTCCAGGTGTTAAAAATAGCAGTAACCCTTAAACAATTTTCTGGTACAAAGTTTGTGAGCCATAGTGGAGACTCGCACAAATTTAAATACTTTGGTGACTCATTCCCACTCTCCAAATAATATTGATAACAAAAAATAATATTCATTCCCACCCAAAGAATAAGCAAAAATAGGAGCACGTAGAATAAGGCCCTGTACTGGTTGAAGCGTCTCTGTAGCAAGCTGAAGTGAAAAGATGTTCATCAAAGGATAGTGATCATTTTATGGTACAGAGTGATGCATTTCATTAAGGAAATCAGATTTGAAGTCTATTGTGACAAAGAATTTTATTTTGAAGAAAATGACACAATCAGTTACCTCTGACTTTTGGGAAGGCTTTGCATTTCTTCACATGGCTAACGAAATGCTGCCAACTCCCCCTCCATTGTTTGGTCCACCAGATTAAATACAAGACGTTGGAGGAAAACAATGTTCTTGCTTTCTAGCTTGAAGAACCAAATATATAGGTCAAGTTTCCATAGGAAAAAAGGCTATTGAACGCTTTACGCATTGGTCTGGAAATGTTCAGATTTATCAGCCACACTCTTAGAGTTGGTTATTTGTTGTATAGTGTGACATAGTCTGCAGTGTTGTGGGGCCGATCTCAGCCACTCAGCACAATAGGAGCCCATCTTTCAAAGCCAGGCGCTGGCGGTGAACCTCATCCTGCTGTAACTCTCCATGGCCTGGGTGCCACAGCTTGGCAAGCATCCTCTCAATGTTCAGGGCGTAAACTGTGTGTGAAGGAATAACCTCACGATTTACCTAAGGTGGGAAGGAAAATAGAAAAAAACAAGGGTTACAAGCTGAAATAGCTTCCCAGATATTCAGATAGGAGCTTCCCACCTTACAAGTGGTTTCGCTGACGGTTCTCTTAAATTAAATTGACCTGTAATTTCTTTCATATTCTTCACGTTATTCACAAATGATGCAGTGCCACAGCAGGTTAGTGAGAACTGATAAGTCCTTACCTCTCAAAACAACTAATAAAAATGTCAAGGTTCAGCTAAACAAATGTTTCAGGAGCAGTAAGGTACCATTGCGAGTGGTGAATTTCTAAAGACCATTCTAAAACAGTGATCTTTGGAAATGCATCTTCCAAGCTAGAGTGGTGGTAACACAATGAAAATGCCTCAACTAGTACAGAAGGGCACCAAAACAGTCACATAAAAACACCCCCCTCCAAAAAACAAAACGGTAGAACATACTACAAGTGTTTGTTATCCATTCCATCAGTTGAACTGGTGAGGGGTCAAGGAGCATGAAACCACTGAAGTAGACGAAATGATGAGGAAAGCTACAATGAAAGATGGCTTCAAGGAGGTCTTGTTAACTAAACCTGCAGATGTGAAGTATTATACTGTGAAGACAGGCAGGAATGTTCAGAAGACTTTTGATTAAGATGAAGACTTAAATATAGCATTTGTGCCAAAGATGAGAAATACCATTGGTTGGCACAAAAAACTGATTTCTTGGGAGAGCTGCATCAGAAGTCTCTACAAGGGGTTGTTTTTGTGCACTGCACATAAAGCGTATAACAGGAGTGCTACAAAGCGAGCTATCATAGTAAATCTTAATGGACACACACGGCAAACAGAAGCATTTAGAGATAATGCCTAAAAGAAAAGGCTAACTTTCAAGTTTAATGTAAATTTGGCAATAGTGAGATTGGAATTAATGGCTGAAAAGTAAGCGCCTTCAAACTAGTTTTTGTTGCAAAATGGGTTTCTGTTGTAAGTGACAAAATAACACCTATTGAAATCATGAGGACGCAGAAACAAAATGAAACATTTACGCACGATGGAATATGAACGTGTAACATGAAACAATGGCAAAGTTGGTAAGACAAGAAACAGGCTTGGGGTATACTTCTGGGACTGTGGGGGTGGCTCCTGGCTGGGACTATATACTGGGCAAAGGTTATGGTGTGGCAGCAGAGGAATCGAATAAGCCAAAACATACACAAGTATACCGCCGTGTCCGAAATGTATACAGACAGTAACTGAGACAAACAAGCACTGGCAAAGCCAATACATAGTGATGGTGTGCAGTAGCACGGCTGCTATGAAGCATGGTTGAAACATTAAAAAAGTAAAACTATGGACGACAACGTTAACAGAATCATAGTGTTTTGTTTTTTACTATCAGCCGTGCAGCTGCGATGCAGTACAACATGGCAAAATTACAATGCGTATTGGCACAGCCAACTGGTCTCAGCGACGCAAGAGCTATATTGGCTTTGTATATGTTAATCTGTACATACTGAGAATAAGTTAAGGCCATGCACCTACAGGTTAGCTGAAAAATGCCTATTTGTGTTACGTTTAACAATCGAGCAATATGTGTAACCAAACTGCAACATTATTTCACACTCAGCAACCAAATGTTAACAAAAAAAGGAAATTCGAACCCGTATTACCGTACCTAAACACATTAGGAACCTCCTAAAAATAAGGGAAAATGTTGACTACGTAGGAAATATCCATTTTGAAACAGCTGATACAGTTATTTAATAAATGGGGTGGAACAAACATTGGCAAATAGAAAATATAAATATTATTGTGTCAGAAAATTCTCTGGCTGCCATATTTCATGTAGTTTGTCCAATCTCCTCCACAAACACCACCAACTGATTTGAAAGAAGTGAAAATCATTTTCTCACAATTACAATCACTCAGAAGGCAAAAATGTTTGGTCCTTTAGATATTTTGTCTTACATTAAAGATTGCTTTTCTTTTTTTAAATCCTCATACTACTTAGACTCTGTAAGTGTTTGTTGTGTGGGAGATATATGTAACTTTTGTATCGGACGTTCCAGTCCGTAGTGTTTTCATAGCACGCTCTGAGCCTGGTGCATGCATGCACGCACGCACGCACGCACGCACACACACGCACACACACACACGCAGAACTCACAAACTGTTTGCCTGGCATTCTTCTTTATGTTCTCTTCTGGGGTGCAGGGGTAGAGGGACTACAAAGCATCTTCTAGTGGTCAGATGGCACGCCCACATTTCCCCCTGCAATAATTCCCAGCAATCACATTCCCCTTTTGCCCAAAGTTCTGGGTCCCGCTTTGTCTTTGTGAAGGAACGCCTGTTTTTTTGTTTAAGTCTGTCCAAAGGGATACTCTTTTTAAGAGAAAGAGAAAATTATGTCAATTTAAATGAAGGAGGCAGTGGTTAGTCACAGTAAGCAAATGAACAGAATTGCAGACTAAAACCAAGATTAACCAAGAACATTTAAGTACCATTTGTGCTCGACCTCCCACTAATGCAATTTTATAATCTAAATGACGTTGTGAACTATTCCGCAAATTTGTAAAGTGTTCACTCAGAAAACCTGCAATTGTCAAGCAAGACAAGAAAACAAAATCAAAAACAATAGCATTCTGGACAAACCAAACTGGAAACATGCAGCCACACACCAGTATATCATAAAAATTATAAAATGTAAATTGTATGGGAAGATAACAGGATAAGACTGTACAAATATAAAAGCGGTCTCAGACGGCACATGATAAGCAGAAAACGTTCGCCCGGCAGATCCTCTCACTTTGAAGTCAGAGAAAGAAAAGTAAAGAGGTGCCGTCGGAAAAAAAGAGTGACAGTTGATCTCGGTCTCTGAATGCACAGCAGATGTTATGAGATAAGAACAAGATGTACAGGCCTGCTTACAGAAACACAGCTCTGGGTGAGTGAAAACACGAGCGCTTGTGTGAACTGATCTTCAAGAAAGAAAAAAGTAGTTCCTATGACAGTTCCTAAATTGGGAGCTGTAGATGGATAGTAGTAATTGGTCCATGCTCTTGGGAAGGGCTAAACCAAGGAAGAGGCATGACCCATATATCCCATGGACAAATGGTGATAAAGAATAGGAGAGCGCTGATGGAGCCAGCAAATGGGAAGCCCATGGGCGGGCTGGAGTCCACAAAGTATACACAACATGCCTCTTGGAGACAGCGCATGCACTGTCTAGCAGAGACCTAAAAAAAGTAACATTGAGAAACCCAATATCTCTCTCATAGGTAAGAATTATTGGGTTTGTCAATGCTTGTTCTGAATGTTGTTGGTACCAGTGTGTGCTCTTTGAATTCCTAGGGTAATGCACACGTCCCTAAAGGGTCAGAAGAAGTCAAAATCATCCCTGGATGGTTGGAGGCGTCATTCTACAGCTCATAGTTGCACTGCAAAAATAACATTTTGAGTCAACTAAAGACCAGTGCCTTTCTTTTGGCGTTATTATACAGACTTGTGGTTGTATTTTTAAAACCTATATTTTACATTTCACGTTTGCAGATTACTATGTCACCTCGAACTGGGACATGGTTTTCATTTTGAAATTAATAACGGAGTAAAGAAAATAAATAAATAACACCTGTCTCTGCTTTGAAGGTCTGCAGATTACTAAAAGGCTGTTGCTTGAAAAAAGGGGTTGTAAGAGGGTATCAAGTATGCTGGAAGCTCTATTTAAACAGACAAAACTGGCACAAGGAGTAGATTGTTCAGAAAGCTTTTTTTTGTATCATCCCAGATTAGAGCAGTTGCTTGTAGGTTTTATAACAAGCATTGGCATAGCAAATAGGTCTCGCCTTTGGGACCTTATAAGTGTTTCGCCATGCAACAGTTGATGTTGTTGCACCAAGTATATCTTGCTGGATAACTAAACACTTATAAGGTCCCAAAAGCGAGACCTATTGGCTATGCCAATGCTTGTTTCATGTTTCACAGTCTTGTATTTGGCTATGTTCAGAAATCAAAATTGTATTTTATTAAATTAAAGCCTTTTCTATAAACTATATATTTTTTAAAGAAATTGCCACACAAAGATTTTAGAATAATGCTTGAAGGGTAAGATTATTTTTTTTTAAACTAGCTTTAATAACAAGGCTGTGGCGCAGTCATAAGAGTTTTGCATTCTTAAAGTGCTTGTGAAAGCTTGTATGGGGTTAATTTTTTTTTTACTCTTTTCCCTTAAAATGGAAATATGCATTTAATGAATGCATTCTTTCAGTGTGTATTGATTTTTAATGCCTATTTTGAAAGGGTTGTGTTCATAAAACTGTACATTGTGTCGATGTTGGAAGCATGACCTGCAGAGTCAGCCATACTTTGATGTAAAGTTCACCTGCAGGTTAGAAGTGCATATCTGGATGGGGCGCGCAGCCCACTGAGCTATCTTGGCTGCCAGTTTAAGACGAGGCACTTTAAAAGCGGAGAGATGTGAGTGGATCAGCGGTCTTACTGCCCCAGTATGTATTGTCTGAATACCACCAACGACGCCGAGGCTGAGGGGGGGACGCGATGGAAAGCCTAGTAGGTAAGAGGCAGTTTTTTTCTCAGTCTGATGGGACATTGTTTATCACATGCCAAGGCTGGGGGGGGGGGGGGGAGGGGGGGCGATGGAAAGCCCGGCAGGGAACAGCCAGTTTTTCTCAGTCTGATGTGACATTGTTTATTAAGGCTCCATGAGAGCATTTTACTGCAGGTTCCCGTTTATTTGGCGCTTCTCTTAAAGTGTATATATTATTGTAGACAAGTTTAGGGTTTGTTGCAATAAAGTCTAAATAAAAATAAATAAAACAAATTACGGTCATGGAAGCGGGAAAAAGACACGGAGATGAAGACGGAGGAGAGAGCTGGAGAAAGAGAAATAAATAAATAGAGGTAGAGCGAAGAAAGCGAGAGAGAAAAGGACATGAAGACGGAAGAGAGAGAGGGATGGAGAGAGAGAGCGGAAGAGAGATGATGGCAGGAGAAGAAGGCGGGAGAGAGCGCGGTACACAGAGTGAGGTGAATATGGAAAGAAGGAAGACAGAAGGGTCGGGGTGAGAAACAGACGGCAGGAAGGAAGGAGCGAAAGGCGTGTGGGGAGAGAGAGAGAGAGAGGAAGAGGGTGGACAGAAAGAGTGAGAGTTTCGGAGGGCAGATTTAGAGAGAGGGCCCGAGAGGTGATTGGGTCAGAAATGGGGAGGGGAAGTGAAACTATGGGAAGAGAAAGAAAGATTTGCTTGAGAGGAGAGAGAACGTGGAGACAGGGATTGGGGGATGGGACTGGCGCATTAATGGAGAGGCAAAAAGGAGACGGAGTAAAAACTCAGGACAGATAAGTCTTTGCCCAATGCTGAGTTTTGGAGAGGTTATGTAAGCAACAACTACTTCATTTGTAAATCGCTATTTATATGCGACTGCAGTGAAACCAAGCTGGACTGCACCAATAGTCTTATTAAAAAAAAAAGTATCATCAGCTGCACAGAGCATAAACGAGGAGTCCTGTATTCACTTGAATACTCACGAAAGGGACACATTTGAATAGAATGTAAGCAACCACAATGACTTCCAGTTGAGACTGCACCAAATGTCAGTTCTCAATATAGCTTCAGAACAAAATTATATCACCCAGCGAATACATATTGATAACTCAGATCGTGCTCCTAACAAAAAACTCTCTCAACCCAGATTTAAGTCATCAATAGAACAAGCATTGGCTTACCTAACTTCTCCAAAACTCAGCATTGGGCAAAGACTTATCTGTCCCGAGTTTTGCAGGGAGTGTTTACTACCTTTTTACTCTTAGGGTTTGTTGCAATAAAGTCTAAATAAAAATAAATAAACCAAATTATGGTCATGGAAGCAGGAAAAAGACACGGAGATGAAGACGCAGGAGAGAGCTGGAGAAAGAGAAATAAATAAATAGAGGTAGAGAGAAAGAAAGCGAGAGAGAAAAGCAAATGAAGACGGAAGAGAGAGAGGGATGGAGAGAGAGCGGGAGACAGATGAAGGCAGGAGAAGAAGGCGGGAGAGAGCGCGGCACACAGAGTGAGGTGAATATGGAAATAAGGAAGACAGAAGAGTCGGGTGAGAAACATAACGGCAGGAAGGCAGGAGAGAGAGGCGTGTGGGGAGAGACAGAGAGGAAGAGGGTGGATAGAAAGAGTGAGAGCTTCGGAGGGCAGATTTAGAGAGGGCCCGAGAGGTGATGGGGTCAGAAATGGAGAGGGGAAGTGAAACTATGGGAAGAGAAAGAAAAATTTACTTGAGAGGAGAGAGAACGTGGAGACAGGGATTGGGGGATGGGACTGGTGCGTTAATGGAGAGGCAAAAAGGAGACGGAGAGGGCGGAGCGAGTGAGTGGGCGAGGAAAGAGGCGGGCGCATGTGTTTGCTAGCCCGGGAGTGGTGCGTACGTGTGTGCGTGCACAGTCTGCTCTTTTTCGGAGTACATACTCGTGCTTGTGGCACGCTCCTGCAAGGTGGATACCGCCACAAGCATGAGTATATGCCTCGAAAAAGAGCTGAACGGCAGCTAAAGGTCTCCTACGCAGCGCATGCGCGCTGCGTAGGTGAGACCTAAAAACTGCCTGTAAACCCATCAAGGCGCTTTTGTGCCGTCCATCGCCTCTATTGCTTGGGTGACGACTTCTTTGCTAAATGGTTCTGTCAAAAAGTCTCGGTGGGCTGTGTCTAGCCATACCAAGGCTATTTCATTCAGATAGTTGTTATTATCCTTAGAGTCTTCAAGCACTCTGAACGTGTACAAGTCTGTATAGTAGTCTAGAACCACTCTCTGTATGCCCACGGTGTCCGATATGTGTGTACCGTTGGGGCTTTGAAGGACCAAGATATATGTCTGACCTCGGTTTTGCTGCAGTAGCCTTGCCAGTGTGTGGCCTGGTCTTTCACCCTCCCCGTATCGCCTCACGACCGCATATTTCCTCAGGTGATGTGATTCGCTCTCTGCCGCTTCATGAAATTCATTCATTAGTGTAGCCCGACGTTGTAAGCTAGATGGGTGCTGCAGCATCGCATGATCTTGATTTAATGCTAACAGCTGTTCCTTCAGCTGCAACAGTGTACAACGTAGGTCTCTAAGGATTCCTGCACTTTTTGAGATGCATATCCCCTTGATGTATGCCTTAAAGGCTTCCCACAACGTGGCTTTAGTTTTGACCGTGCCCACGTTGACTTAAAAATACTCTGTGACTGCCTTGAGAAGCTCTGCATTAAACAGCGCATCCCGGAGGGCGATGATTGTAAATAGCCATTGTCTCTCCAACCCCCCTGCCCGTGGAATTCGCAACTGCAGCAGTACTGGGGCGTGATCAGACAATGTGTGCAGTAGGTGCTTTATCGAATGAAGCCATGGGAGCATATTGGGTGCAAGAAGCCAATTGTCCAGTCGGGTCCACGTGTTCTGTGGGGCAGAATAGTGGGTGTACGCTGCCTGTGCAGGGTAATGATGTCGCCAGGCGTCAGACAGACGATATATGTCCCTAAGATCAGTCAATGCACACCTAGCCCTAGTATCGCATCAGGTGTTGTGGCTGTGTAGTCTAGTAGAGGATCAAGTAGAATATTGAGATCAACACCATGCATACATGGTCCACTTCCATGCGATCTATTTGCAACAGGAGCTCCAGGTAGTTATCCAAGTCGTCAATGTTAGGGGCATGTACATTTACCAGTAGAACAGAGAATCCTATTAGGCAACAATTGACTAATGAGTATCGCCCTGCTGTGTCAACATGTACCGCCACTGCCCTAAACGGGACCCGTTTATGTACTAGTAGCGCTATAGTCCGCAAAGTACATGTGAGGGGCCCCAGTTTGCGGCAAAATTAGGAGGTGTGTTGGGGGATAGGTGCGTTTCTTGAAGAAAGGCAATGTCCACCTGATGCCGCTGTAAATAATGTACTACTTGCTTACTTTTACGTGTGTTGTTCAGCCCTTGAATATTCCAGGACATCATAGTGATGTTAGCAAAGGGGTGGATCCTATCCTCAGTGGTCGCTACTGCTGGGGAATGCGAAGGATGGACCTGTGTAATGGTACTTGTACAATTAGATTAAATCCTCTAAGTAGATTGATTAGTTTGATTAAACAAGGCCATACACTAAAATATAGTAAGACGCATTTTACCAGGTTGCTAAATTTACAAAATCATACACAGAATCATACATTTCCAAATAAACATAAATTCAAAGGAATGTACTATCAATTAGCATTTTATTTAAAAAACATGTTTTATACAATTAATACTTACAAAGTTAAAAAACATTAAAATCATATATTCATCATATTTTTTTTTAAAGAAAACAATGTGTACAATGAATACATGAGGAACTGTCGACGCTGCGTTTCGGTGCTAAGGTGGATCGTCACCTTCTTCAGGACAATAGTTCAATACTTAAAAATCTGAATAAAATTTAAAAAACTTTATTAGATAAAAGATCTCTAGAGACATTCCTTTGTTACATTGTTGATGACTGCAGGGGCTGCGAGTACACCTCCACCTTCTGCCATTTCCGGGCCTGGTGCTTCTACCCCTCTGCCTGCCTTATCAAAAGTCAGCTTACGTTGCTTGGGGTCTCCGTGGGCCATGTCCGATGTCCTGCACAGCTACACGCAGGCCCTGGAGCTGCAGACAACGCAGGGCCAGCCACGCTGGATCGACAGTCCGTTTGTGGGCTTATGTTGTGCAGGTGGCACCCTCCGTGCCGTCGTCTAGCAGGTGTTCTGGAACGTGGACTCCGGATGGCCAGGAGGACTGCCCTCTCATGGGTGGGTGCACCACAAATGACTGCTGCGTGTGATCTCTACTTATGGCTGGCAATTATGAGGGTACTACACCCCCCATCCCCCCCCCCCCCTTGAGGGGACGGCTACTTCTCCGCTTCACCGCGCTGTGCGTTGCGCTGGGCAGGGGAGTCTGATGAGAGACCCAGCCGGGGCCCAATATCTATTTAGCCTCTTCGCGCCCACCATGGGCAACCCTATATGAAAATGGAGGTAATACGCGGATGGTATCTCCTGCCTGCATGGCGCCGGGTAGGAGAGAGGAATTGTGGGGAGTGGGAGCGCTGAGTCAAGCCGCACCAGCACGGCCGGTCTCCAGGCTCACCCGTGGACCCTGTCACCATGGGGCCTCCGGGGAGGTTGCTCGTCTGCCTTACCTCTGTGAAGCATCAGGCTCAATGCTGCGCTCCCGCATTTCTTCCCAGGGTGAAACATCCGCTCTGGTTCTCAGGGTCTTGCAGCAAGCTCGCCCATGCTCACTCGCTCCCAACGTGGCCGTCGGCGCATGAAGGTGCTGAATGGCAGGCCTTAACAGCCGACTATGGAACCACACATTCTCCCGCCTTCTCAGGCCAGGGGTTGACACCAGCGCTTGCGGCGGCTTCCTGTGCCCGCAGGTTAGTTTCTCAACGCCCTCACCCCTCCCACATGTTAGGGCCCGGAACACCGCTCCGCTGCTACATTTACCACGACTGATGCCACCCAAACTGCCAGTACCTCAGGGAGTTCGGCGGAGCTCCAGAGCTACACGGCCATATTGGTCGGCAGCTTGGCCATGCCCCCACCCCAACTTTGGCGCCACTTGAATAATCTTCACAAACATTTCCCAAAAGAGTGGCAGGGTATGTCTACTCTGGTCTGCATGGAAACTTTCGGGGTTATTCGTCAAGCGAGAGCCAAGAAAAAAGGGGGGAGGGTTATCAAAAAAGTTGCGATTCCAATGCAATTTCTCATAGGGATTTTGAAAAATACTACTGTCCGAACTACTTGACAGAATTACACCAAATTTGGCAGAGAGGTAGCTGTTGGCATAGAAAGAGCCCTTTCGTGATTTGGAGTAAATCCATTCAGTAGTTGTGAAGTTATTAAAGGATAAACAAATTTGTATATCTAGGGTCGTAGACCCTCCGCGGATCCCCCGTGGAGGATCTGCGAAGCCACACGGCACCAGTCCCAGTGTTTAAAAACATACCTGCAAAATGATTAAAGGGGTCAGCATGGGTATGTTAGACGAGCGTGAGAGGAACCTATGTTGAGTACAAAAATGAGTTATATAGTTTTTGCTCCATACATCAGGAATCTGCAGAGTTGTCACGAGGCTCAACACAGGCCCCATTAAAATCTGTGACGGATCTGCAAATCTTTACTCACTTGGGGAAAAAATACTCTCAGACCTACTCATACACCCAAACAAGTACCCCCGAAACCATTTACAGACACGCCCAGTCAGTCATGCGCCCTCTCACAGACCTACACAGGCATTCACACACCCACTTAAACCCTCTCACACCCAGTGACAGATCCATACAGTAACTCACACACCGACTCACAGACCCACAAAGACACTCACACCCACTCAAAGATCCGCAGAGGCACTCACACAGACATTGACATACTCACCCATACACTCACACACCCATTCACAGACCCACACAAACTCCCAGACCTACACTGGCACCAACACACCCACTCACAGACCCATGTAGGTATTCACACACCCACTCAGACTCACATACCCACTCACCGACCCCCAGACACACACACACACACCTAGTGGCAGACCCACACAGGACCTCACACCCCCTCAAAAATCCACACACAAATCCACAGTCACTCACACATCCACTAATACAGGCAGTCACACACCCACTCACGGACACACTCCCAGACCTATGCAGGAATTGATACAACCACTTACAGACCCACTCACTTAACCATGTAGGCATTCACACACCCACTCAGACCCACACAGGCACTTACACACCCACTCACAGACCACCCAGACACACCCACTCACAGGCCCACACAGACACTCACAGAGCCACTCACATAGGCAATCACAAACCTACACAGGCAGTCTCACATCCACGGACAGACCCACAAAGGCAGTCTCACACCCACTCAGCCACTTACAGACCCATTCCCAGACCAACACAGGCACACACAGACTCATTCACAGACACATGCAGGTACTCACACACCCATTTACAGACCCATACAGGCACTCAGAGAGCCTCTCACATACCCTTGTAGGCACTCCCAGTCACTCACACATTCACTCACAGATCCACACATGCACGCCGATACCAACTGACAGAACCACACAGGCACTCAGAGGCCCACTCAGAAATCTATGTCGGCTCTGACAGGCCAACTCACACACCCAAACAGGTACTCGGGCCCACTCACAGACCTATGCAGGTACTCACCCAGTCACGGACCCATACATCCACTTACAGGGCCACACAGGCACTCACACATCCACTCATAAAGGGATGCATGCACTAACAGACCATACACAGAGACACACCCACTCGCAGACCTACTCATACTCACTCACACACCCACCGATAGACCCACACATGCAGACACAAATCTATTGAGAGAGACACACAAGCACTCATAGTCCACTCACGCATCCATGTAGTCACTAATAAATCCACTCAGAGACTCACACAGGCACTCAGAGACCCACGCCGGTACTCACACATCCAGTCACAAACCTATGCAGGCATTCATGTCCCCACTTAAAAACCCATGCATCCACTTACACACCCACTTACAGGCACTTTCACACCCACTCACACACCTATGCAGGCAGTCACAGACCCACTCACAAAACTATAACTCATCCACTTAAAAACCCACACAGGCACTCACAGACCCACACACCCACTCACATTTCCACAGACGCGCACACACACACACAGGCACTCACACACCTACTCACAGATCCATACAGCCACTCACACACCCACTCCCAAAGGTTACAGGTTAGAGACAGGAAATCAAATTTACAAATTCTTTGAAAATCTGTAAAGAAAAACAAAGTTACCGGGGCATTTTATTTAGGAAAGAACATTAAAAAAAACTTCAAAATGCACTGAAAAAACCAAAGGTTACAGGGACATCATGCACACACCGATACAACCACTGACAAACCCAGGCACACACCAATACAGTCACTGACACATCCAGTCTCACACCAATACAGTCGGTGACACAATAAAAACACAGAGTTAGTTCTTTGTTTGACTAGATGGTGGTTCTAAAAAGTACTTTTTTTTGTACAAGTTATTTTGAACAGATTTAATATTTTTTTGTTTTCTTTCAACAAAAAGTAAGCAAGGTACTGAAATGGTAAGGTGAGGAAATGCAAAGAAGCATTTGGCTTCAGTGTTTAGTGGCAACTGGAAGCAAAAAAAGAAAACAGCAATCCTTCTTCACTGTATCCAAGATTGTACCCACAGAAGACATTTTCACATCAACAAGCATGTGACATTTCACACAGTGAGTAACCATGTCACTCAATTCTTCACAAGCAGCTGGTATTGTAATGACAGCAGCTGAAGATGGTTCTCCCAGGGTGTTATAGAGGTTGACTGTCCTGCTACACCTGCTTTCTCCAGCATCATCCAACTTGCACACTCTTTCATGAATTGTTTTTAAATGCTTCCAAGTGGAACTTGTCCCATGTGAGTACTTCTCGGCAGTGTCCCAGGATAACTGCTTCCCACAAATACTGCACCACACATGTTTAGCTCTAACCTTCTTTTCCCCGGAGGGTATTGTAAAATACTTTCAGACATCACTTTGTTTTCTTGGAGATGGTGTACCTTCCTCCTCATCCTCAACAAGTTCTTGATGTTCATCCTGGACAGAAGGTGAAGCTTCAGCCATTCTAAGAAAGTAGAGCAACACTGGTTCTCAATCCTCTTTTTGTAAAGTTTACTGCAGAAATAACAGTTTTTGAGTGTGGTTTTACATGGGTGGGGTCCGAATGTACCCAATCACAAGGCAAGATTTGGTTGTGTCATCGGACAAATTCGTGAACATAGACCGTATATTTGCGGGTTCGCAAAACTTGTAAAATTAGTAACTTTTTGGGAAAGCAGATATAAGGGGCCATATATTCACTTGTAAATATGATCACACATGATCATTAATGAAAATAAAGGGAGGTACATGTATGAAATAATCTTTGAAAATGTCCCTGAATCTGCGGATCAGACTTCGCAGATCCATTACTATCACGTGATTGGAATTAAAAAACAGAGTACTTGTGGTATCGTATATGTTTTCAGACCAGCGGAGGTACAGCAGAACCAAAAATGTATTAAAAAATATATATAAAAATTGTATAATTCCAGTTACAAAAACATTATATATTATACATTAAGTATATATGTCGTTTTTAACTTTTAAAAACCAATGCAGTTAAAAGAAAAGCAAAATAAACTTGTATACTTAGTACTAAAAATAAAACCTAGAAATTAACTAAAAAAAAAAAACATTACAGGGACATGATACTTTTGAAAAACCATTTAAAATTCACGAGAAAATACAAAGGTTACAGGAACGTTATAGTTAGAAAACAGAATTTTATAAAACCTTCAAGTTCACAAAAAAACACAAGGATTACAGAGAAATAGTTTGGAAATCAAAATTTTAAAAACCTTAGAAATTCACTGAAAAAATACAAAGGTTATAGGGATGTTATAGTTAGGAAATGGAATTTAAAAAAAATAGAAATTCACTGAAAAAGCCCAAAGGTTGCAGGGACATTATAGTTATGCTCAGATTTCACATGTTCAAAACCATAGAAATTCAGCAGTTATAGTTACCTGAGCTAACTATAACTATAACTTATGTCCCCGCAATGCACTGCTTATGACCTTGCATATTACGTCACTCATCAGTAGCCGATAGGGTATCTACTGGCTAGTGCTTTCGCATGACAATATGCTTATGAGTGGGGCTTGAAAGGGGACATTATCTGTGAATGCAGTGTGGCTTTTCCTGTAAAGAAGCAAAAATATCTAGCACAGGTTGCAGTGCCTCCCCTCTCCAAGGCACCACCACTGGCATGCCAAAAAGGCCAGCAAGGCTAGCAGTCATAGACTGACGGCGCTCTCACAACCTTTCAGACTAGCATTCACCCTGCCCGAAGCACTTACCCACTCCTCAGCTTACACTACTTGCAACACTCTCATACCTCATTCACAAGCAGCAAAGCTAATATGTCTATCTTATAAATAAAAAGACCTCTACATCGATTGGTGTGTTTCTGTGTGAGATACTGTGGATGGGCAAGTGGAGAAATGGAATAATGAGCCAATAAAAAGCTGAACAGGTACATTAAGGCAAGGATGAGTGACAGAGTTCTTGAATGATGAGTGATTGAATGGATGGGCGGCACCGATAGATGCACCGAGGCACTTTTATTTATGAGCTGGAACACTGGCTTAGTCAATGGTCATTTATGGCTACAGAATCAACATTCTGAAACCTAAAAATAATTTACACTGCTGCATCCTGAAAATGATGTACTTTAGTTAAGGATCTGCCTGGAAAACCTAAGTAAACTGAATTGCAAACATCCAAAACGGAGTGAACAAATGCATTCCCGGGCGGGGGGGAAGCGACACGGGCTGACACCGCGGCTCACACCAGGGCCCTTGTGAGAAGTTGGCCTGGTATATGCTGTCCACTAGTTCTAGTGGGCACCTTGTACCAGTCCAAACAACCCTTATTGACGATTAAGTTAAAGACAACCTTTATTGAAAGCTATCCTAGTGGTAGTTATGGAGAGCAGCCAGGCCAAGTCTCGAAGGAATGTAAAGCAGCTTAATTTACCAGATTATAACCTCCTGAATGACCAATTGAAAGGAGCAACACACAAGATATATATATATATATATATTCACTTAAAAAACCATAGGTTTCACACATGTTATAGTTAGCTGGACATTTCACTTGTGAAAAACCATTGAAATTCCCCCGTTATAGTTAGTGCAGGCAACTATAACTCACGCGACCGCAATCCTCTGCTGATGACGTCAGATATTACATCACTATATTTAGACACTTATTTACCCATGTCTTCTTCCATTAATTTTTAGCTATACATATATTGCAAATATTTTTTTTTCAGAAAGACACATATGTCATCAGTGATGTAATATCTGACGTCATCAGCAGAGGATTGCGGTCGCGTGAGTTATAGTTGCCTGCACTAACTATAACGGGGGAATTTCAATGGTTTTTCAGTGAAATGTCCAGCTAACTATAACATGTGTGAAACCTATGGTTTTTAAGTGAATTTGTAAGGTTTTTTAAATGCTAATTCCTAACTATAACGTATGTGAAACCTATGTTTTTTCAGTGAATTTGTACGGTTTTTTAAATGCTAAGTTATGTAATTTATTTTATTTTATTCTTTTTCTTTAAGGTTTTTCACCGTGCGCGTACCGTACGCGCGTGGTGCGCTTCGCGCACCGTGCGCGCGCTGTGGGAAATTTTGGCCCTTGGGGGTCCTTCTGGGACCCCCTGACTAAGGCTAGGGGGTCAGGAACTGTCCACCCTGCCCCCTTTTCACGTTCTCCACCTTTGTTTTTCACCCCCTCAGACTGCGAGAGACAAAATGGCGGCCGACACTTCCTGGTTTCGACCGATTCGAATGTTTACTAAGATCTAACAACCAATCAGAATCGCGCTCGCGCACGGCAGCGTGCACAAACGGTAAGTTTTACCGTACGCGCACGGTGCGCGCTTATAGATATATATATGCTTTTAAATGCTATTTTCTCAGGAAATACTGAACAGATTTACACCAGACCTGCAAAAGGCACATCCCTGACCTGAGGTCTACCTCTCTGCCTAATTTCAAGTAATTCTGTTCAGCCTTTCGGGCTGTAGCTTGGACTAAAGGTCCTATGGGAAAATGCATGGGGAAAACGCGTTTTGGGACCCCCCTTTTTTTATATATAATATATGCATTTATTTCTAAACACTATCTACTAACCTCTTTATGAGATTAGAGAGCAAGGCACACGATAATACAGTTATAAAACAACAGTATATGGCACAAGATACAATGGGCCCCGGGGGAGACCAAACCATATATCAAGAAAGTGGTATAAGGACCACAACTTGACTAGACACAGTGCCTAGAGCACGTAGAACCCCAAGGAACCACCCACGGTAGTGTCATTTTAAAGGGCTTCCCAGGGGTGGCACAATACATGCTGCAGCCCCTGGAAGGCCTCTGGGGTACCTATGCCCTGGGTACATAGTATACCATATACTAGGGACTCATAAGGGTACCCCAGAATCCAATTTGGAGTGTACCTAAAGTACATGCAATCCTTTTAGAGAGGAAGCAGCTAAGCTGGTGCCCTGGATAGCAGGGTCCCAGCCAGACTAAAGTCGAAAAACAGTGAAACATCAGCAAAAAGTGGGGGTAACTATAAGAAGCAGACCCTACTCTCCTACACACAACCCCCCCAACGCAAGGACATTAAACTAACCGTAACCAGTTGAGTCTTCATGTTCTAAGTGGAAATATCTGGAGAGTCCATCTGCATTTGCATGGTTACACCCAGGTCTATGTTCCACTGTATAGTCCATCCCCTGTAGGGACATGGACCACCTCAAAAGTTTGGGGTTTTCACCTTCATCTGTTTTAGCCATAAGAGGGGCTTATGGTCTGTCTGAACAATGAAGTGAGTGCCAAACAAGTATGGCCTCAACTTCTTCACAGCCCAAACCACAGCAAAGGCCTCTCTCTCAATAGCTGACCAAAGTTTCTCTCTGGGGGTCAGCCTTCTGCTAATAAAAGCTACTGGCTGATCCTGACCCTTGTCATTCAATTGTGATAACACTGCCCCTACCCCCAACTCTGATGCATCTGTTTGGACAATGAATTCTTTGGAGTAGTTAGGACTTTGCAGAATGGGATCAGTGCACATGGCCTACTTCAGGTCATCAAATGCCTTTTGACGGCTGACTGTCCACTGAACTTTCTTGGACATTTTCTTAGAAGTTAAGTCATTCAAATGGGTCAGTATGGATCCATAACCTTTGACAAATCTTCTGTAGTACACAGTCAGGCCCAAGAAAGCTCCGACCTGAGTTTGGGTAGTTGGAGCAACCCAGTCCATTATGGTCTGGATTTTGCTCTGCAATGGTTGAACCTGGCCTCCACCCACAAGGTGGCCCAGGTACACAACCTGACTCTGCCCTATCTGGCACTTGGTGGCCTTGATAGTTATGCCTGCTTTCTGCAGGGCCTCCAAAACATTTCTCAGGTGGACCAGGTGATCCTCCCAGGTGGAGCTAAAGACAGCAATATCATCTAGATATGCTGCACTATAGGCTTCCAGGCTTGTAAGGACTTTGTTCACCAACCTTTGAAAAGTGTCAGGTGCATTTTTCAAACCAAAGGGCATCACCACAAATTGGTAATGCCCACTAGGGGTAGAAAATGCGGTCTTTGGCTTTGCATCATCAGCTAGTCTGATCTGCCAGTAGCCAGCTGTCAAGTCAAATGTGCTCAGAAACTTGGCTGAGGCCAAAGTATCTATAAGCTCATCTGCCCAAGGGATTGGATGGGCATCAGTCCTAGTGACTGCATTGAGACCCCTGTAGTCTACACAAAACCTCATCTCTCTCTTGCCATCTTTGGTGTGAGGTTTAGGCACTAAGACTACTGGACTAGCCCAAGGGCTATCTGAGGGTTCAATAACTCCCAATTCCAACATCTTCTGGACTTCAGTCCTGATACAGTCCCTGGCATGGTCAGATTGCCTGTAAATCATATTTTTAACAGGCAGACTGTCCCCAGTGTCCACTTCATGAGTGCACCAGGTAGTCTGACTTGGAGTCAGTGCAAACATATGTCTAAACTGCAATCAGTTTGTTGCTGGACAGTGAGGCTGCCTGACTAGGCTACACCATCTACTGATCCATCATCAGGGTTCTGTGAGAGCAGGACATGGAGTGGATCACTCTCTTCCTGCTGTCCCTCATCAGTAGCCATGAGCAAGCCCATGTCTGCCCTGTCAACATATGGTTTGAGCCTGTTGACATGGAGCACCCTATGGGGGCTCCTGGGAGTTCCTAGGTGCACCAGGTAGGTGACCTCTCCCTTCTGTTCAATTATGGTATGGGGGTCACTCCACTTGTCCTGGAGGCCTGCTGGGGCCACAGGCTTCAACATCCATACTTTCTGCCCTGGCTGGTAAACAGTCAGCACAGCCTTTTGGTCATGCCAGGCCTTTTGTAATTCCTGGCTAGCCTCAAGGTTTTTAGTTGCCTTCTTCATGTATTCCGCCATTCTGGAGCGGAAACCAAGTACATAGTCCACAATATCCTGTTTAGGGGGTTTGAGAGGTAACTCCCGTCCCTCCTTCACTAGACACAATGGACCCCTAACTGGATGTCCAAACAGAAGTTCAAATGGGCTGTAACCAACCCCCTTCTGAGGAACCTCTCCGTTGGCAAAGAGAAGGCAGGGCAAAAGTATGTCCCATCTGCTCCTAAGCTTTTCTGGGAGACCTTTGATCATGCCCTTGAGGGTTTTGTTGAACCTTTCAACTAACCCATTGCATTGTGGGTGATAAGGGGTGGTGAATTTGTAATTCACTCCACACTCCTTCCACATAGCAGTCAGGTAACTAGACATGAAGTTTGCACCCCTGTCTGATACCACCTCCTTAGGGAAACCCAATCTGGAAAATATTCCCAGGAGGGTCCTTGCCACCACAGGTGCTGTGGTGGTCCTAAGGGGAATTGCTTCTGGGTACCTAGTGGCATGGTACACCACCACCAGGATAAATCTGTGCCCAGATGATGTCTGAGGATCCATGGGACCAACTATATCAATCCCAACCCTCTCAAAGGGAACCCCCACCACAGGTAGTGGTATCAGGGGGGCCTTTGTGGTTCCACCTGCCTTCCCACTGGCTTGACAGGTGACACAGGAGCGACAAAACTCCTTGGTGTCTTCAGACATGTGGGGCCAATGAAAGTGAGGGACAATTCTGTCCCAGGTCTTGTTTTGGCCCAGGTGACCTGCTAAGGGAATATCATGGGCTAGTGTTAATAGGAAGCCCCTAAACTTCAGAGGTATAATCAACCTCCTGGTGGCTCCAAGGCTTGGACTCCTATACTCTGAGTATAGGAGTCCATCATCCCAATAGATCCTATGGGTTCCACTAGCATTCCCGGCAGCCTCAGCAGCAGCCTGCTGTCTGAGGGGTTCAAGAGAAGGGCAGCTCAGCTACTCCTGGCTCATATCTGCCCTGGAAGGGCACCCTGTCCCCAAGAACTCAACCTGATCAGGTATAAGCTCATCTGGGACAGTTCCTTCTTCAGGACTAAGATCATCTCCCTCAAGAGACTGATCTTCTTTCTGAGTCGGGGGAAGACACTGCCTTACCCCTACTGCTCCTTTCCTTGGAAGGTTCCTGGTCCATTCTTCCAGGATCCAGGGCCTGTTCAGCTTTAGACATCTTTGCCTGTGATCTGGTCATAGCAAACACATGTGCAGGGATTCCCAACATTTCTGAATGGGTCCTAAGCTCCACTTCAGCCCAAGCTGAAGTTTCTAAATCATTGCCAAACAAGCATTCAACAGGGAGGTCTGCACTTACCACAACCTTCTTAGGGCCAGTTACCCCTCCCCAGGAGAAATTAACAACTGCCAAGGAATGGTCTGTCCTGACATTGCTAGCATTGGTCACTTGGTACATCTCAGCAAGTATGATTTGCTCAGGAGCCACAAGATCTTTTGTCACCATTGTGACACTTACTCCGGTGTCCCTGAATGCCAAGGCCTCTTTTCCATTGGTTAAAGGCTGCTGTCTATATTTGCCCAGATTAATGGGACTGACAAATAAGGACATGTCCATGCCTCTATCACAGATCAGTACAGCTTGAGTTGGAACTCTGACTAGGCCAGAGTCCACCTCAGAACCCAGGGTTAACCCTACTACACCCTTATTCTGAGTACCACCACTTTGAGCTGAACTAGGGGGAAGAGTTGCCTTTGGGGCAATGGTGGCTGGAGTGGAGTCCTTGGACTTGGTACAATCACTTGTCCAATGGGTTTTCTGTTTACAGATTTAACACCATTGTTTTTTTTGGCCTTTTCCTTTGTTAGATTGGGACTCCCCACCAGATGCAGATTTGTGGGGCCCTTGAGAAGACTTCTGGTCTTTACCCTTTTCCCCACCCTAATCAGAGTTTTTGGAATCCTGCTTCTTGGAGTCACCACCTTGGTTCTGAACCTTCTGCCTCACTCTGGTTCTGACCCATTTGTCTGCCTTCTGGCCCAATTCTTGGGGAGAGGTCAGATCAGAGTCCACCAGGTACTGATGCAATAGGTGATTTTGACAATTACTAAGGATCTGCTCCCTCATAATTAAGTTGTACAATCCTTTAAAATCACACACCTTACTGCCAAGTAACCAGCCCTCCAGAGCCTTAGTAGCACAATCTACAAAGTCAACCCAGTCTTGAGTCTGTGCCTTTTGGGTATCTCTGAACTTTAACCTGTATTGCTCAGTGGTTAGGCCAAACCCATCAATCAGTGGACTCTTCAAGATTTTGTAATTATCAGCATCCTCTTCTCCAACAGTGAGGAGCTTGTCTCTACCTTTGTCTGAAAAGGAGAGCCACAAGATTGCTGCCCACTGCTCCTGAGGGATTCTCTGTACTTTACAGGCCCTCTCAAGTGCAATTATCCATTTGTGGATGTCATACCCACTCTGGTAGGGAGGGACTATCTTGTTCAGGTTCCTATGGTCATGAGTATGTTCTCTACCTCAAGGGACACAGTTGCTGCCACCTTGGGACTCTAGCCCCAATCTATTTGAAGCTCTCTGGAGCTCCAGGGATATCCTGGCTAGGGCCAGCTGCTCTTTCTTGATTCTGAGCTTTGCTCTCTCAAAGTCAAGCAGTTTGCACTTCCTGTAATAAGAGGACTCCCTTTTATGAGAGGTAGTGGTCCTATTTGAAACAGAGGTCCCTACAGATGTACCAGAATGATTAGACTCTAGAGAAGGAGATCTAGATATTCTTGGTAGACTGTAAACCCTTCCAGGTGGGGTAAAGAGAGGGCCACTAATGCCTTCTCCCTAATCCTCACCTTATGGAAAGATTGGATTGTTCAGGTTAGAATCATCTTGATCCTCCTGGTCAGCTTCAGGCTCCTGGTCCTGGATGTTTTCATTTCCAGGCATGTCATCTTCTGCTGCCACACCCAACTTGCCTGCCTCATCAGACCCTGGGGTCTTTCTGAGGTCATCTAAAAGCAAAGCCTCTATGAGGCGTTCAGTCCTAAGGTTTTTCCCTGTCTTCAATTTTCTGGATGCACACATATTTCTCAATTCCTGAAATGAGAGGTGGTCATACCTATGCAGCAAGGAGCCACTGGTTTCTGCTCTTGAAGACATAATAGTGTTGTGAGGTGTTGCACCTACCTAACCTAGTGGGAACTACTAAACTCTCTTGAGTTGTATAAAGGGTGTGCTAATCCCGTGACACACAACTCTAAGTACAGTAGAACTTACTGTATTCTAAACTTGATTTATATGTACCTTTAGTGGTTTTCAGTTAGTCACTCAATAAGATTATCTGGTAAAGCAATAGCAAGCTTGAATCCCACTGCTGCCACCAATGTGAGAAGTTGGCCTGGTATATGCTGTCCACTAGTTCTAGTGGGCACCTTGCACCAGTCCAAACAACCCTTATTGATGAGTAGGTTAAAGAAAACCTTTGTTGAAAGCTATCTTAGTGTTAGCTATGGAGAGCAGCCTTCAGGCCAAGTCTCGAAGGAATGTAAAGCAGGTTGGTTTACCAGATTATAACCTCCTAAATGACCAAATGAAAGGAGAACCACACAAGTTATATATATATAAAATATATGTTTTTATTTCTAAACACTCTCTACTAACCTCTTTATGAGATTAGAGAGCAAGGCACACAATAATACAGTTATAAAACGACAGTAAATAGCACAATATTAAATGGGCCCCAGGGGGAGACCAAACCATAAATTAAGAAAGTGGTACAAGAACCACGACTTGACTAGATACAGTGCCTAGAGCACGTAGAATCGCTGGGACCCCAAGGAACCACCCAAGGTAGTGACACAAGGGACCCACGTGGGACGTGTGCAGTGTGAGAACACAGTCGCGAGCCCGAACAATTCTATGGGAAAGTTGCGGTTGGAGTTTTAGAGTTTAAGGACACTTAGGAGAGGACTTTGAGCAAACCCTTTCAGACTTGGAAGGTTCTAGGGCCAGCACCCACGGGAGCACCGGAGTACTCGTGTTACCTCACCCAGGGAAGCCGGGTGCATAGGTGTCAAATGGTGTCGGGAATCGTCGTCGTTTTCAATGGCGATGTGCTGCAAAGTGCTGCTGCCGTGGAAAGGAGAAGTGTCCAGTGTGATCCAAGCCTGGATCGGAGATGTGAAGAACCTGAAAACAGAGGGGACAGAGTCCGGGTCACTTGCCAGTGACCAGGGGTACGATAGACGAATGCCCACTGATGTTGGGTGTTTCAGGTGCGAAGAGGTGAAGCTTGATTGCACTGCCACGGGGACCAGGAGGCATCGACGACGACCACAGTCCGCAGGTGAGCTCTCCCACGAAAGATGTCGAGTGCTGGGGGGTCGGTGTCCGGACTGGAGACCAACAAGCCTTGGCAACGGCAACCCACGCAGTGAGAGTAAAAAAGGCTTTGGTGTGGACCAGCAAGGTCCTGTGGACTCCCCAAGCGATGGAGAGTCAGGGCACGTCTGGAGCAACCAGGAAAGCCCACTGAAAGTTAAAGTACCCTTCTCAGGGACCCACAAGTCGACGGACAAGGGATCGCGAAGGGACCTCAAGAGGAATCACTCAATACCAGCCCACGGGTCACTTGAGGAGTGTAGGCCAGTTATCTTCGGTGGAATCACTGCTCGGTGTCTGGACTACAAGTAGCCCAAAGCACAACCTCAGGGATCGCCAAAAAGCATATGATGCGGCAAATAGTCATGGTGTCCAGGGGTTCGGGTTGCACGGTCCTCACGAGGGCTTTGGATCTCAGGTTTGCTGAGAGCACAAATCGGCCTCGGGGAAGCTTGGAAATCCACCTCCTGCGTTGCAAAAACTTCAGAGTCTTTCAGGAGCTGCGTAGTTGCCAACCGGACAGATGCGTCTTTGGTGCCTGCCTTGCAGGGGAGTAACTCCTTTACTCAAAGGGAGATTCTTCGGTCATCCAACGTCGTGTATATAGTAGACGTTCTGGGATTCTGTATCAGAGTTTCGTCCAAGTAAATGTAAAGTCCTGTAGTCAGGGGTTCATACTTTATACCCAGGGAAGGGGTGGGACAAACTCTGGGGACTCACCTATGGGAGGTTCAAGACAGAGGGGTGGCTACACCCATATCCTTTGTCCGTTTCGTGCCAGAGTAGGGGCTGGTAGACCCTGCAACCGGTTTGAGCTGGACTATGCACAGGGACACCAAAGGTGCCCCCAGTACAGACTTCAAAGCATTCTTGGAGTGCACCCACCCAGCCCCAATAAACGAAAGCCTGTCTGGGAGGTGGTCACACCTCCCTGTGACAGGAAACCTATTGTCCAGGCCTCCCCTGCCGGAGTTTCATCCAGCAGCAGGAGGGCAGACTCGTGTCTATGGCTGGCAGCATCAATTTTGTGATGCCAGGGCTTGCAAAGCTGGTACCGGGGAAACCGGTGCTGTCATATTTCTCCCTCTAGTAGGGTGGAATCATACATAGGTATGATTCCAAGGTGTTTGACACCAAACACGACAGGTTTCCATACAGCCATTCCACAGTTAGCATTTACCGCGAGGTTATAATGCACTTAAGAGTATATGGTCTGGCTGCATCACAAACAACCCAGGAATAAAGGTTCCGAAGGCTGCAGAGGGGCTCTGCTCATGTATGGGCACCCTCTCACATAAAACCCAGCACCCTGCCTTCAGGATTGATAAGGCCTGCCACAGGGGTGACTGATAGGTTTATATGTGCAGTGCTATGGAGAAATATAGGGAACCTATATCTCAGTAAGGGGTGCATACACCACCTTACACAGGCTGCTGTAGCAGACCTGTTGTGTAATTTTAAAGGGCTTCCCAGGGATGGCACAATACATGCTGCAGCCCCTAGTATGCCTCTGGGGTACCTATGCCCTGGGTACATAGTATACCCTATACTAGGGACTCATAAGGGTACCCCAGAACCCAATCTGGAGTGTACCTAAAGTACATGCAATCATTTCAGAGAGGAAGCAGCTAGGCTGGGGCCCTGGATAGCAGGGTCCAAGCCAGACTAAAGTCGAAAAACTGTGAAACATCAGCAAAAAGTTGGGGTAACTGTAAGAAGCAGATCCTACTCTCCTACAGCCCTGTCATCCGATGAACCCACCTCGAGAGGCACCAGTGGGAGGAGGCACAGACACTGCATCAAGAGGGATTCCACGACTGGGGCCACTGCGGAGGGCCTGCAGTAGTCCAAAATCAGAGACTCTGACCAGGCCTCCATTATGGCAGGGGGAGACGGGTGGCGGCAGACTCCTTGGGCCTGCGGCGGTGGTGGATTCCGGCTCCTGCATCGCTCCTTAACAAAGCTGGCTACCATTATGCACCAGGTTAGTTGCAGTGGCCCTGCAAATCCCAGGGACGGGCATTCTATAGGCATTTGTGTCGCGGATCACTGGGCAATTACCTTTTTCCCCCCACCAATCTCTGGATACGCTGACCCTGAGACAGAAACAGCCACCCTCCTCCCACTTAAAGAGGATCATACTTCCAGGGGTGACCAATTGAGTGAGGCCCAGAGGGGTTTCCTGGGTCAGATTGCTGGTCCTACTATTGTGCTACCCTCCACTCTGCACACTGATATGGGCTACACTGAACTGCAAGGCTGCCATAGTCCACTAAGGCGTGATCGGCTATCAGCAACATGACAGCACACACATCCAAGAACACAGTAAAGGATATGCTCAACAGAAAGCCCGCTAAACGACTGGATCCTGACACCACACCCTCACTACATCCATCCCATGAGCCTCACTCCGAAACAGTGAAGCACACTGGGTTGACACCCTGGTCGCCTGCGCCTTTCCTCCCTTAAGAACAACATATTGGCCCTAAAGGAACTGATCACCATGGACGATAAAGAAATTAAATGGGTTATGGTGAACATCGTTCAGAAAGCAGAAAACCTGGAACAAGCCAATGATGCTAGAGATAAGAAGCCAGACACCCACAGGTGCGACCTTGCAAACTGCAAGATTCAAATATGGACCTGCAACTTCACTTAAAGGACCTTGAAAAAATGATTGCGTCGCTCCAACATCAGAACTTAAGGCATCCCTTTACTGGCAGAGTCTGGCAACCTCAAAGGATACGTCACCCGCATTTTCCGCCATCTCCTCCCGGACCTAGCGGAGAATGACAGAATTCTCGATCGAATACACAGAGCAGGCAGACCTGCAACAGCGCTGGCCATGCCGCAGGATATCCGAACATGCGTCCACCACTCTCGGCAGAAGGAGGCCATCATGGAGGTGGTAAGAGACCAAAGCTTGATCATGTTTGAAGGGACAAAATGATGGCTCCATCAGGACCTGCCGCCCATAAAGCTGCAACTCTGTCACTACCTCATGGATGCCACTACATTCCTGTGCGAAGGAAGTTAGATACAAGTGGGGGCAACCCTTCCTACTGACCAACTGATCTTTGTAAGGAATAACAAAACGCATCTGGTCCGCACAATGGAAGAAGAGAGATCAGTCCTGGCATTCAGGAAGAAGGCGCCCGGCCCAAAACACCACACACCTCCACAGCAGCAAAAGCAGGCATTATTCAGCCAAGAACAATGCGCATAAACCCTCAGGGGATGAAAACGGTTGTGCACGCTCTGATCTACTTTGACTCTAAAATCGTGAACCCTCAAGCAACCGTGACTCCTCATAGCACCTCGGAGCCCTACTGTTGTAAAGAAGTAGGTTAAGAGAGCCCCACCAGGAGCAGCCTCCCTGCTGCTCAGCCCTTCCTCCAACTGACACTCTCTCTCATCCAACATTCCATAACCAGCTCTCACATCAACCTTCCACTCCACAGACAGACACCCTGAGCAGCAGGTTTAACACCTACCCATCAGACACCAGATGTCTGCACCTTGGACAGCAATTATATTCCCTTTGGGGGAGACAGTCTTTAAAACCAGGCCCAAGCTACCACATTATCTTATTTACCCTAGCAACAGGAGGGCAGAGCCCAAACCAGTCACCACACATTCAACTTCTGTCATCGCCCACCATCACAGACCAAACCGATCGTTTCTATGTCTCCCATGGTGAGAGTGGTTGGTTTGCCTGTTACACCCCAGTTCATCAACATTCCACCACCTGTCGACCAGACTCCTGGCTGGTGCACACCTGGGAAAGCCAGATCACCAAGGCATTTGCCAGGACCTCTGTGGATTGCTCCTTTCTCGCCCCACACCATAGCCATCCCTACTACGCTAAGATTAAGATTTTGAGCCTGAATGTTCGAGGCCTTAATGCTCCAGTGAAGAAGATTACACTTCTGAACATGCTCCGCAATTCACAATGCGACGTTTGCCTCCTGCACGAAATCCAGCTCCTCAAAAAGGATAGGAACACAAAGCCATTGTAGGAATATACATATGGAAAATTCAATGACTCCCTACACAACACTGACTACCGGTAGGTTTATATCTCTCTGGCTACATGGGCGACAGTAGCAACCTGGGACAGGTTTCAGTTTTTCCACACATCTCCCCATTCACTTACATCATAGGCAATCCCGACTTTCCTCCCGCTGCAGAAGATTCGACATTCCCCCATGGCATGAAGGCAATTGCAAACAAATTGCGGACCTTTCTATCACATAGACTTCATGGACTTCACACAAATTCAAGACAAATACAGCAATGCTGCAGGCGAATACTAGCACAACATCGCAATTAACCACTGGATCAACCATCTGCCAATATGTTCCAATGCATGCCAATCCTTACTACCTTTGAGAAATGGATCCTCAATCCCACTCAGGATAAAGGCCTGCTCTCAAGACATTTATAAGTTCTTGAACAAATCCTCCAAACTTAACAAGTACCCAGCGCAGAGGTGGTGAGGATGCGAGTTAGAGCGCTCTCTTACTCACAGAGAATGGACCAGCATTCTCTAAAGAACCCGCCCATCTGCCTTAAGCTCAGTCGGAAAGAAAATGATACTTTCCCTAATCCACTACTGGTACTATACACCAGCTAGGCTGGCCAAGTGGAATCATAATACTAAAGAGGACTGCTGGCGTCACTGTAGTCAATCAGGCATCCTAACCTACCTACCGTGGTGCTGCACCAATCTAAATCGGTACTGGCAGACTGTACTCTCTGATATTAATGAGATGCATGCAGCAGATATCCCCAACCTCCTGGGTTCTGTCCTTCTAGGGCTCCGCGACGTATTGACCTAGCCCCTCCACTCCACAATTGGCAAACAATCGCTTTAAAACTAGGCACTGCCGAATAGGCGGTCTTATCCAAATGGGGCACAGACGCCATGCTGACTCATGCCTACTGGCTCCTCAAACTATGGAACCTACTTGGCATGGAAAAGATGATGGCCTCTATATAAAAGACATTACCACAATCTGACAAAAGCTGGGGCACATGCATATGCTTCTTATCACAGGACTTTCGAGAACTTTCCTGTCAGGCATGCCTCAGCATACTTAATCCACAAGATGTACCACCATTTGCATCCCATCGTGAGACTACATACATCCCAGGCTGGCAAGGACTCCGAAAATCAGACCCTCTCTCTCCCCCCACCTCCCCTTGACTAGTAGGCTTGTTGGCCTCAATTCCCCCAAACTCCCTCCCCCTTTGTTGCCCTCACCTGCCTTTGGATGTAGATGAGTGTTGCTGTTCTATGGTCTCTTTTATAGAATCAATACAAATAGAATTGAACCATAAATCGGTCTCTCTAATGTCACTGATTATCCTTACATTTCAGACTGCATCAGCTGGAATAGGTCAAGCACTGACAGAACTGGGCCACAAGCTTACAACACATGTATTTGGAGTATAGTTGGTGAGACGAATCTTCGCATTGGATGGGTTCAACTTAAGGCTGTTTGCAATCATCTTTGTTTCAAAGCTAAAGGAAAGTCTGGCAGGAAAAAAGCCTGCCCCTGCCCCATGTGTCTAACAATACCGGTCTGCATATATGAAGAAGGGAAAAAACCCATTTTACTCTGAAGATGAGCCACGGGTGTCAAATATAAGTTGACCAATATGGTGGAGAATGATGAAGCCCGAAGTACAACCCAGGGAACAGACTTGAGTGTGCTAGTTTTACAGCTCGAGATCTATCAATTAGGAAGGATCAAATCCAAATAAATAAAGAGTTAGCCTTAGGAAAACCTCCCAGTCGCTCATGTTTGAAGGATCAACTGTGTCAAAAGCAACTGACAGATATAGTAAAATCATGGCTGAAATACAGCATCATCAACCACCATCCAAATGTTCAGCCAGCACAGAGGTGACTTGCCTTGAAACAAAGGCCAAGAAAATGTTATTTCATACATTCTAGTAGCAATTTAGCCACAGTCCACTCAAGAGGTTTAGAGGGGTATGGTAGCAAGGAAAGCGAGAAGAAGTGTTGCTCAGTTCGGTACATCTAATTATGTTTTTTTTCTTTTCAAAAGAAATAAGTTTCATTGTTTATATTTAGTTCAACTGATGCAACTTCTGTACAAAGAAATGTCAATCGTAAGGAAAGAATAGCTAATCACTTGCTTAGCCTTAAGTACGATTTTGCATGGGCAGGGATCCCACTGGCTCCATACTTGCTATGAGCTTCACACAATTTTGTATAGAAACAGGCTGAAATGATTTTCAGCTCTCACCCTCTCTACCAAAAGAAACTTTAGAAGGTCTCAAAATACTTTCTTTGAAAATATCACTCCTTTTCATATTAAGGTCCAAAATATCAGAAATGTGGGAGAATGTCTATTAAGTCTAACGGAGAAGTAACATTTTTGCTTAGGGTCTAGGTGTTACATTTACAGTCCAAGACTTTAAATAAGGCAAAAGAAGATTTTTTTTTCATCTAGAAGTTTTGTTGAGAACTCTTTTTTTCACTTTAATCAAATAATTGTATTTCGGTCACAGTGAGAGTTAAAGTGATGTCATTATAGGATTGCAATTCTTCCTTCAGTGTCCATCTTATTTACATAGCATGATTATTTTTTTCCTGTTCAGGTGTAAACAAATTACACTTTGGAACATCTAATTTCCAGAGGAACTAACCCATCTTAAACGTTTTAAGATGTGTTAGTCCCAGTACAGTCATTTCATTTTATGTTTTGTAAATATTTTACTAACATAGGTTATTTTAGTTGTTCTGATTTTGCGAAATACTTTAAACATCCAGAAATGGAAGTGACATTTCAGAAGGATAAGCGCTCTGCATAGTCAGAGTAGCCACAAAAAACGTAACAGGTGGAAAAAGTGCAATGGAAAATCTGAAAAAGGCAAAACCTTTAAACACGGGAACAAAATATTGTGCGTCTGAAAAAGTGTAGGGACCCATTTAAACCTAGGCAAATTTGATAAACGTATTTCAATAGAGAATGACCCAGAGCGAACCCATCTTGGTTAGAGCATTACAATTTGAAATACAGGTAGCGGTTGGGCCGGCAATAAGTAGCAAACCTCTACAAGAACATTTAGGTAATCCAGCATTTCAACTGGAGCTATAGGTTCTTCTCTACTTAAAATCAACTCGACACCTCTCTGCCAACATCAGTTGGCTCACATAGACGCAGGCATCAATATGAAGCAGCACATACAATATACACATAAAATAATAATAACATGAAACCTAATTAGACTAATGGCGTGTAAACATCATTCTAGCAAGTGCAACACTTAGGGCCAGATTATGATGTCGGTCAGACCGCCACCGACAGGCCGCCAGTGGCGGTTCGTCCAACATTAGGTGCAGCGGTCCGATGGTCGCACTATTATGCGGTTGGACAGCATTGGTCTGAGGGACCGACCGACTCTTCCGACGGACTCAAGGAGCCAGTCAGACAGTTTGTAATCCCTAAAATAGGGGCGGTGCCTGCAGGGACGCTGTCATAGGGATTACAATGGCCCATTCCGACTGCCTTTCCATGACGGTCGGAGCGCCATGAAAAGGCAGGCGGAATGGGACTTTGGGGGCACCAAGCACGGTCCCCATCCCCCGTGGGCCACTGCTATGGGCCCCAGTGGGGCATCTGTGGTACCCCCCCACACATCCATGCCTGTGTGCCAGGCAACACCTGGTGCCTGGCACACGGGAATGGATGTTTGTCAACATTCCTTTTTCCATTGAGGCTTGTGCAACGGCCTTTTTTGGGCTGCAGCACGAGCCGCAATGCAAAACGTTACAATTCCGACTGTCTACACGGCGGTCGGACTATAATTTGGCGGGTGGGACCTCCGACTACTTGTCCATGGGCACAAATCCTGCTACGATGTCGGTCAGATGCTCGTTTGACCCACATCGTAATGAGGCCCTTTATCTTGGACAGGAGGTGAATGCACAGTCGCTACACTCACCTGCAATGCTTCCAAAAGGTCATACATATTCACTGGAGGCAGACTGGCTGGTAGAATATCTCCGGAGCAGGCCAGGAGGAGGGCAGCCTGCTGTTCAGCTTCATCTGGGTGCAGGTTGGAAGATGGATTTGGTCCAGCCGGAGGAGATATGCCAGTAGCGGGACTGAACATAAAGAAATAGGTTACTCTCACAACCAATAATACCCATTTCAAAATAAACCAAGTTATAATAGATCAAAGCACAAAACATGAGCGAACCCCAGCCATTATGAATTTTTTTAAAAACTTGAATTTTTACTTGCAGAAAAACAGCCACTTTTCTTCTTGCAGATAGCCACAGTGGCTGATCTTACTGTGCAAAACATAGCACTTGATAGAAATGGAAACATTGTACACAACCAAACAACTGTAAAGCTTACCTTGGTTCCCTTCAAGACAGAAGGTGTTTTTCACCTTTCTGTATATTCACAGCCAATTATTAAGAAGCCTTTGTTTAGATCCAGTTTTCTGCAGTTATATTTCTGCTGAAATTAACCCTCGGACTACTTTTATTCGTCCACTGTATTTTAAGGGCCATAAAAGTCCTACATGTGGCCTCTTCATAGGATGTTTCTATGCACTATCACCCTACAGCCACTTCCTTTGTTTACTAACATTAAAGATGTACAAGTCATATTTGCAGTATTTGCTGAAATGTATGAAAATGCTTCCACTTGTGTACTTTTTCCTTATAATAAACAACTCTTTTATACGCAGTTGGTTTTCTACATTCTACATAAATTGATATAAAACCTGCCTACACCGAGAGGAAATACAGATTGGAGTGAGAATAACAATTTTCACTAAATGGGGGGCGTGGCCAACCGCAGAGTGTGATGGCCGCTTCTTGAGGCAGCTCCGTCCGAGCACGCCGTTCCTGCCATCATCCGCTGTTCTAATATCCGCACTACTGCATAAATACACGCCGGAGCACAGCGCAATCCCCAGGGAACAGGGGAGCCCAATTTCAGACGAATTTGACCGGCCGTTCCGACGATCGGACCGCTGACGTCTGATGCCGGAGTCACCTGCTCGCATCGTGGCCTCCCTGCATCGCGGCCGGTGCCTGAGGCCCGGCCCATCATCAGGGGGATTTTGCCGCTTGAACAGTGGTGCGTGCCCTTCGGGCCGCTGAAACACAGACTCGCCCTACATTCACCACGTTGATCTGGGCTGCAGGTGAGGAGACTCGGCAGCGAGCCGGGGCCCAGAATCGAGTGAGATGGCCGGTTGTGGGCGTAGTGCCGCGCCCGAAGGGGGAGGCCCGAAATTTGCCCTACACTGCTTTCTTTGAACCGCGGCGCCCGCTTTGCACCACTGCCCTAGACTTCTCGTGACACTGTGCTTGCTTTGAGGGGCCCCGGGAGAGACCACATAGCTGGGCCTGTGGGCTGCAGCCTACTCTGCAGATTGAACTTGGCCTGCTGATACCTGGGGGTGGTGATTGATGCGCCAGGCGGCCATATTGCGCCCGAGACGAATTCCAATGCAGCACTGCTGGGGTGGGGCGGACCCCGCTGCCCTGGGTGATCTGGATATGCTGGCGGTGGCCTGGAGTATACCGCCCCTATATTTCTGCCGGTGAGGGGCCACACCTTGACGCTAGCACTGGTCTTGCAGCGCTTCAGTGCAACCTCGTCCTACCAGGCCCAAACACAAGAGATCAGCACGTCGCCACCTGGCTCCCATAGGGCCCAATCCTATAACCCTACCGGCGGGACCTGTCTACATCATGGCAGGGGTCACAGCTCGAACACAGCCCTCCAGGCCAAATTGACGAAATATGCATGGGAGGGGGGCCCCGGAGCGAGCCCCAAAGGAGGATCGACCACATCGGACAAGTCCGAGCCTGGGGGGGGGGGGGGGGAACAGAAGGAGTTGACGCTGCAAGATATCCTTGAAGCCATCACCAGCGTTCGCACCTCATTGGAATCGCGCATTGACACGGTATCCACCGAAGTGTCTCTTATCCACGAAGATATGTGCTCGATGAATTCACGATTGAAAGATGTCGAAATCAAGGCGACCTCTCTGGTTGAGGACACGTCCGCACTACAGAGGAAGATGGAAGAAATGCAGACGCATGCCGCGAAACTAGAAGCGCAGTTGGATGACTATGAGGGGCGCTCCAGTGCAATAATGTATGAATAATTGGGGTACCGGAGCGAGCAGAAGGGCCGTCAGCGGATCTATTCGTGGAAGAACTGATTACTACTTACCTCAAGCCGAAGGGGCTATCCAATTTTTTTTCTGTGGAATGAGAGCACCACATGCCAGGGGGCCGGCCGAGACCTGCAGCTCCCCGCGACCACTTCTTGCCAGGATCTTCAATTTCTGTGACAGGGATGTTATCCTGCAGTGTGCCCGATCGGCCGCTCCAGTGGAATATCAGAACAGCCGCATCACCTTTTTCCCGGACTTCACCCTCAAGGTACAGCGACGCAGTGCTCTGAAGTAAAAAAGGAGCTTTGTGATAAAGAACTGAAATATGCCATGATGTTTCCGGCCAAACTGAGGGTGGAGTCGGAGGGGAAATCTTGGTTCTTTACCACCTTGGGCGGAGGCCTGGGACTGGCTGGATGGTTGGCGTACGGCTGGCCGCCGCTACAATCATACCCAGGGTGTGGGGATGGATGCAGACACCCGGATCTCTGGCAGCGGCTCGCCCACACGAGACTTGACTGAAGCGGCGGGTGGCTTTGGATAATTGGACTGTATGTTTTCCCTTTTGGGGGTGGAAGGATTCTTCATAGGCTGAGGGCTGTGAGTATAGTGTTGACTCCTCCAAAGGCACCAGTCTTCCTTCGTATTGAGTCAGACTTTTATTGATAACTTAGTCGAACTGGTCTCTTTAAGTTGCTTGCTCTTTTGTCATATATGTGTGCGTTTTCAGGTGTATTTTAGGTCCTCGCTGTTGCTCTTAGTATATCCATGTTAGGTTATTATGAATATCGTTTGGGAAAACTTTTCAGGGACGGGTGCTCAGTTAGGCTACATGAACCCGTAAGTCTCTAGGAGGGTGGGCGATATGCACTCTGCTAGTTTGGGGGGCGGGAGGTTGTCACCGCCGAACAGGGAGGCAGGGATGGGGGTAAGGGTATGTTTTCTAGGTTTGTGGGGTGGGTGGGAGGGATTGTATTGGTATTTATGTTTTGGTATTGTTCCTATTTAGGCATGATATATTTGATTGGTCGCAGATGCATGCAGCAGCAGGTTCGGTGTTCATGATGCTCTCAATGATGGCAGTGCTAAGGGATGTATTGGAGCCTCTCCTCATCCGCCACTTGACATGCTTCTCGCAGGGTTACCACACATCTTTCCAACTGAGTAATGGGCAGTATGACTAGACAGAAACTCAACTTGCTCTCCTGGAACTTAAATGGGCTAGGGGACAAAATCAAGAGAGGGGTGGTTCTCCAATTTCTGAAAAGGCACTGCCAGATGTCTTTCTCCTGCAGGAGACACACTTGTTGGGCAATGGTTGTAAGGCCCTGTCACGGTGGGGTTTCCAGATGGCAGCTCAATCCGCTTTTGGTTCTGGTTCCCAGGGGGTGGGCATCTTAGTTCGTAAATCCTTCCCCTTGACTGTCGACGTGGTCCGTACGGATCCATTGGGTAGATTTGTGGCTTTGTCTGGGATTTGGGAGGGGGCCCCCCTTAATTTGGTCTCAGTGTACATTCCACCAGGCCTACATACACAGGCCTTTATTGACCTCGGAGATCTTCTCCTGGGCCTGCTGGATGGGAGATTGTTGATCGGGGGCGATTTTAACTCCATCGTCTCCGACACCCTGGATTGCTGGCCACAGAAAGATTGCTGCTCTCTCGCAAACTAATCCAGTTTCCTGGGTGCTATGGGTCTTGTGGATGTTTGGAGATGCCTGCACCCCGGGGAGCTCCATTACACTCATCTTTCAGGTCCCCATCGCAGCATGCCACGTATAGACTATGTGCTCACACTCACCCACCACCTCCACTCGGTCAAAGATATACAACACTTTGCCAGGGGGATATTGTATCACTCTCCTGTTCAGTGCCGGCTGGAAGTTGGGGAACCTACGATCGGCAGAGTGGCACCGATTAACTCATGGTATCTCACTACCCCCTCAGTCAGGGAGAAGGTTCTGAGTGAATCTGAGCGATATTTTCAGGAAAACTTGGGATCGGTCAGCTCATCCGCTTCACTTTGGGAAGCCTACAAGTTATTCGGGGGGTTGTGTTGGGACAAATTGCTGGGCAGCGCAAAGAGAAGACCGCTGACATGGTACGTTTAGAGGGCGAGATCCTAGATCTAGACGTACAGTCGTATTGCAGGACTCGGAGGAAGTGCGTCAGAGGCTCCGTATAAAGACCAAAGAGTTCTCGGACCTAGCCACTGATGTGGCTAAGGCAAAATAGGGCTACACTTAGTAGGATCTATGACGTAGGCGATAAAGCAGGCAAGCTGCTGGCTTGGCTAGACCGCAGAGCTGGGGCTGCTCCGCAAGATATTGAAGATTCATTCGGTAGATACTATCACTCCTTGTATAACTCCTGCACGACCTATTCAGAGGAGGAGGTTTCTTCTCTCCTATGTGATATTCGGATGCCGGTTCTTACTGCGGAGGACAGCTCCGACCTGGATCGAAACATCACAGTAATTGAAGTAGAGAAGGCCATTCATGATCTGCGCGGAGGGAAAGCTTCGGGCCCCAATGGGATCCCCATAGAATTATTGAAGTTAACGGCGAATATGACTGCCCCTTTTCTCAAAGACATGTATCGTGAAAGTAAAGAAATAGGGATCCATCCTGAGGATCATAGACTGGCTAACATCATTGTCATCCACAAAGCGGGTAAGCCCGCTGATCTGTGTTCTTCATATAGGCCCATTTTGTTGCTTAATTGCGAAGCCAAGATCCTTGCGAAAGTCCTTGCCACTTGTTTGTTACAAGTTCTTACCCACGTGATACATCCTGACCAGTCCGTGTTTATGCCGGCGAGAAACACATCCCTTAACCTCCGTCGACTACACGGAGTACTTTGCAGGGCGGATACGATCAGAGAGGATGCCATGGTGGTGTTCCTGGATGCTACTTCGGCTTTCGACACTATTGAATGGCCGTACATGTTTGCTGTGCTTCGTAAACTAGGATTTAGCCGGGAATTTATCAAATGGGTGCACCTTCTATATAGTCAACCATTGGCACAGGAGGTTGTTAATAACCGGAAATCCCCTGTCTTTTCTCTTGGCAGGGGCACCAGGCAAGGCTGCCCCTTGTCACCGCTTCTCTTTGCCTTAGCCTTGGAACCTCTGGCAGCATGGATCCATCAGGACCCCGCCATTAGGGGCTTCAAATGGACATATGGGTGGGAGGACCGCATATCACTGTACGCAGATGACATTCTGCTTTATCTGGCCTCCCCGGCAGCGTCCTTTAATGTGGTAATTGACATATTACAAATCTTTGGCAGGTTCGCTGGCTATATGATCAATTGGTCCAAATCGGTGCTCAATGTTCTTAGTGGGCAGCGGCCTCGGCTTCCCCGGGGTTGCCGGCTGACGGAGGCCGTGGAGGAATTTAAGTATCTGTGAATCTGGGTATCCAAAGACCTATCGTGATTCTAGGACACCAACCTTCGGCCACCACTGGAACGTCTTAAATCGGATGTCCAGCACTGGAAATCGCTCCCCATAACTCTCCTGGGACGTGCGGCCCTATTTAAGATGATGTCCCTCCCTGACTTTTGTGTGCACTGCAGAATACACCTCTGCCGGTCGCGGCGTCGTATTTCAGGGAACTTGAGAGCACCGTGCGGGATCTGTTATCGGAGGGTAAGCCCCCCCCCGCATCGCTACACATAAACTTACATTGGGGTGGTTTGATGGGGCATTGGGCTCCAAGACATGAAAAGATATTATTGGGCTTCGCAGCTCGTGGCCATTAACCAATGCAGTTATAGACGGCAAGATGACCCGGCTTTTTGAATCGACCGTTGGCTCCTCCCGGGGGGTAGTTTTGAGGGTGCATTGTACTCTAAATCTCTGAAACCCGCCCTGTCTGGCACGACTGGACACGCTGTGCAAGTGTGGAAGGACGCTACCAGAAGCCGGGGTTGGGAGGGCAAGCTCACTCAAGCCACGCCGCTCTGGCGTTGTGACCGGTTGGGTCGGCTGTCGCGCTCCTTGGGATTCGACAAATGGGATGTCATTGGGATCTCCAGGATTGGGGACCTTTGGAAATCGTGTGATGTCATACCTGTTTCTCGACTACAGCAAGATTACTAAATGGACAAATCTGAACAGTTCCGGTATCTCCAAATTAGACACGCCTTGCTCGCAGTCCTCTGGAGGACAGGATTCTAGATGGCGACCTGCCTGAAAAAGCTATATCTCTCATTTATAAAAATCTCATCAACAACATGACTGATCCCCTGACACGCCTGAGAGGTAAATGGGACCACGACGTAGCTGGGTTGGAGGATGAGGAGTGGCAGGCTGTGGTAGCTTCTCCCCGTGAGGTGGTCATCTCCTCCAGACTCTGATTGGTTGAACTAAAAATCCTCAATAGGACGGATTTGTCAGGACCCTCATTGGTCCATATGGGCTATGCTCAAGATAGTGGCTGTGCACGACAATGTGGGCAAGAGGGCACCTTTATTCATACACTTTGGGAATGTGCGACAATTCAGAAATATTGGGAGGGAGTGGTACTTATGATGGAGGAGGTATTGGGACAGCAGATACAATGAAACCTCAAATTGATCTTGTTGAACATATGGGACCCCACTGACCTCACTGCCAAGGAGAGAATTTGGATTACTCTGGGTTTTATGGTGACCAAGTGGAATTTTGCACGACTGTGGAGGGCTCCGAACCCACCTTGAATTACAGATTGGGCCAGGGATATGGACTGGTGTATGGTGACAGAGTTACCCATTTAGGTCTATGGGGATGCCCCAAGAAGTAGTGTCATGTATGGGGGCCGTGGAATACATTCCGGGGGGATATATGTGGGGAACCGAGGAGTCGAGCTGATGCTGCTGTTGAAGTTTGATAGTACTGAACCCCCGAGGGCATCCATATTGCATTGGGACACTGAGCCTTTGCTGACTTATCGTGATGAGTATTGCTGATAACCTGAATATTGCTGTGCGTCGACTGTCTACATGTCTATTTTTCAATAAAAGGTTAAATAAAAACGAATAGTTTCTTACCTGTCGGTGTAGTTTTGCAGCTTGAAGATCTTTCTGGATTCACTATGCTGTGCATTATTCCGCGATCTGGTGGTTGGGTCCGGATTCGTAGTCTTTCTTTTGTTTTTTTTTGTTTTTTGTAGCCCAGGTGGGCGTCGACGTCCCACCATTTGGTGCACCTCTCGTGACATCGTCGTGCTTCCTGCGGAAGTCCCACCTTTGGGGCGCCATCTTCGGGTTCTTTTTTCCCCTTCTCTTTTTTTTTTTTGACCCTAGGCGTTCTCTTAATTTTCCTTTTCCAATTTCTTTTAGTATTCCAATTATTCTGTTCTTCCATGTTCTTCCACCTCTTCCTCCATCCTCATCTTCCTGGCGGAGGTGGGTGGGTTCGCTAGTGAATCCAGAAAGATCTTCAAGCTGCAAAACTACACCGACAGGTAAGAAACTATTCGTTTTGCAGCGTGAATCTTTCTGGATTCACTATGCTGTGCATAGACTTTGTAGCGGTTTGTTATCTTTGCGGCAGCTGGGTGGTAGATGAGTGTTGGCTGTTGAATATGTGTGGAAGCACCTTCTGTCCTACTTGTGCTTCCTTGTTCATCTGAACGTCCACGCAATAGTGCTTAGTGAACGTGTGCACTGAAGCCCATGTTGCCGCCAGACATATGTCCTGAATGGGCGTATTTGCCAGAAAGGCAATAGTTGCTCCCTTCTTCCTTGTGGAGTGGGCTCGTGGCCCCTCCGATAGCTCCTGCCCTGCTTGTTTGTGGCAGAATTGTATTGTCAGTGCAATCCATTGTGCAATGGTGGCTTTTGTCACGGGTCTACCCAGAAAACTAGTTGCAAAGGAGACAAAGAGCTGCTTGGTCCTCTCAATGTAGTGCATCACTGCCCTTCTAGCGTCCTGAGTGTGCAGTGCCCTTTCTGCGCTTGTCGTGGGGTTTTGAAAGAAACTCGGTATCTGAATTGTCTGGTTCATATGGAATGTCGACACCACCTTAGGCATGAAGTGTGGGTCCGTTCTTAGAACCACCCTGTCCTTGTGTATCTGGATGTAGGGCTCTTGCAGTGTCAGTGCTTGCAGCTCGCTCACTCTGCGCAGCGAGGTTATCGCTACCAGGAAGGCTGTTTTCATTGTCAGCATTTGCAGCGTGGCCTTGTGGATGGGTTCAAACGGCTCCTTCATAAGCTCGGTTAGGACCACGTTGAGGTTCCATGCCGGCGGCGGCATCCTCTTTGGAGGCGCAATTCTTTTCGCCCCTTCCAGGAATCTCTTTACTACCTGTGACGTAAAGAGACTTCCTCCTCTCTCCCCTCGTGTGTAAGCTACGATTGCCGCCAGGTGTACCTTTAGGGAGGATGAGCATAGATTACTTTTTAGTAGGTGTGTGAGATATCTAAGCACCGTTGACTCTGTTGTCATTTTATTCAGTAGTTTATTTCTGCTGCACCATATTATGAACCTTTTCCATTTCTCCCCATAGCATTTTCGTGTTGTAGGTCTCCTTGCCTCCCGCAGCACTTGCATAGTGCTTTGAGGTAGGTTCAGGTGCGCAAACTCTAAGTCTTCAGGAGCCATGCCGCCAGGCTGAGGCTCTCTGGTTCTGGGTGCAGGACCTCTCCGTTCTGCACGGAGAGCTGGTCTTTTCTTCTTGTGAATTTGTGAGGAGTGCCTTGTGCCATTTCCACTATTTGAGAGAACCAAGTTTGCCTTGCCCACTGTGGTGCCACTAGGATCAGTGTCATGTTGCTGGTCCTGCACTTGTCGAGCACCCTGTGTAACAGCGGTATCGGTGGAAAAGCGTAGGCAAATGTCTTTGACCAACTTATCCATAGGGCATTCCCTTGCGATTGCTGTTCTGGTTGTCTGGATGCAAAGTTTTGGCATTTTGCATTCAGGCGTGTTGCAAACAGGTCTATTGTCGGTGTTCCCCACCTTTGGAATAGCCTCTGTGTTTCCTGTCCATTGAGCTCCCACTCGTGGGATGCCGATGTCTGTCTGCTGAGCCAGTCTGCCTACACATTGTCCTTCCCTGGTAGGTGTATGGCCAGCAGGTCTATCTTGAGTGGGATGGCCCATCTCCAAATCTCCTGTGCCAGAGTGGAAAGGGGGGGAACGATTGTGTCCCTCCCTGCTTGTTGATATAGAACATGGTAGTGGTATTGTCCGTCTGTAGCAACACTTTCTGGTTGTATAGCTGTTTCTGGAAAGCCTTCAGGGCTAGCAGGACAGTCTTCAATTCCAGGTAATTGATGTGTCTGACCGCATCTGCCGGAGTCCACAGACCCCTCACCCTGAGTTTGTTCATGTGTGCTCCCCATCCTATTTGTGATGCGTCCGTGGTAATGGTCACAGTTGAGTTTGGTGGTTTCAAGGTCTTTCCTATAGTTAAGTTCTCCCTGTTCCACCATGTTATCTCCTCTTGCACTGCGTGCGTAACAACCACTAGATCCTCCCAATTTCCGTTTGCTTGTGACCATTGCTGTTGCAGCCATTCTTGGAATGGTCTCATGTGAAGCCGTACATTGGGGACTAGGTGGATACATTGGGGACTAGGTGGATGCATGACGCCATCATCCCCATGATCTTGCTCACTGTTCTCACTGTCAGAACTCGCCCCTTCTGGTAGAGACGAATCTCGTTCAGCAGGGCTATTATTCTTCTGTCGCTGGCCATCACTGTTCCGTCTATGGTGTTGATCGTCGCCCCAAGGAAGATCTTCCCCTGCTCTGGTTCTATCGATGACTTCCCCCAGTGTATCGAGAACCCCCAGGTTTGTTAGTGTTCTTGTCACCCGTTCTGCGTGCTCCTCGCACTTTTCGCGAGTTTTGCTTTGACTAGCCAGTCGTCTAGGTAAGGGTACACATGAATCCCTTCCCTTCGTAGGTACGCTGCTACTGCTGCAAGGCATTTTGTGAAGACCCTTGGGGCTGACTTTAGGCCGAATGCCAGGGTTGTAAACTGATAATGATCCTGGTTGATGCTGAACCTTAGCAGGTTTTTGTGTCGCCTGTTCATTGGGATGTGCAGGTAGGCGTCCTTGAGGTCCACGGTGGACATGAAGTCTCCGCCTCGTATTTGGGGTAGCACTTCTTGTAGTGATGTCATTTTGAATTTTTGCGTCTTTATGAATTTGTTTAGGAACCTTAGGTCCAGGATGGGTCTTAGGGATTCGTCCACCTTTGGTACAAGGAAGTAGTTTGAGTACACCTCCTTTCTCTGCGTGGCAGTAGTTCTATGGCCTGCTTTTCCAGTAGTTGAAGTGTCTCCTCCCTGAGTTGAGCGAGCTCCTGACCCGAGCGCTGTCTTCTCTTTGGTTTCTTGTTTGGAGGCCTTTTCTCTAACTCTATGCAGTATCCGTGCTGTATGACGTTGAGAACCCATTTGTCTGAGGTTATTTCTTGCCATTGTTGAAGGTAGAGGCCCAGTCTTCCGCCTACCGGTGTTGCCTGCTCGTAGGCGCTTGTTTTGTGTAACCCCTTTGGTGTTCTTACATTGCGCTTCACCCTTCGGGGTATGCTGTGGGTGAGCGTCCTTTTGTGTGTGTAGTCACTTAGATGAGGGTTGGTCTCCCCCTCTCCTCCTTTGGCCACGTCCGTTTCCTCTCCCTCGAAAGGACTGGCCTCGAGGCTGGTACTGCCAGTTCTGCTTCTGCTGTCCCTGCTGGCTGTGACTGTCACCCTGCTGCCCGTGCTGGAATGTCTGGTGCGACGTACCCTGCTGGCTTCCTCCCCTTCCGTAGGGTCTCCGATTTGGGGTGCCTCTTCGCATTCCTCTGAATTGCAGGGCTACCATGGATCTTGCGGTCTCATTTTCCTTTTTCAGCTGGGTGAGCTTCTCGTCCACCGTTTCCCCGAACAGCGTTTCACCGTTGAAAGGGGTGTTCAGTATGTTATTCTGGACTTCCTGCTTGAATCCAGAAATTCTGAGCCAAGCCTGCCTCCTTTCCTATGGCAATCAGTCTGCTCGAAGTTTCCGCCCCGTCCAATGCAGTCTTGATGCATGAGTTGGCGATATTCTTCCCCTCCTCCACTAGATGGGAAGCTCTTTGACGGTACTCTTCTGGGAGATGCTTGACTAGTTCCCCCATCTCATCCCAGTGCTGGTACTGGTGCCTGTTCAGTAGCGCGTTTGGGTTTTCCATGCGCCAGTGCATTGCGGCGTTTCTTTCTACCTTCCTTCCAGTGAGGTCCATCATTCTGCTCTCCTTATCAGGAGGTGGCCCCGAGGTCGCCGGCACATTGGCTCTTTTCCTGGCCGTGGAAGCAATGATGGAATCTGCCGTGACCGATCCCTTGATGTAAGGAGGATCCTGCGAGGAGTGCTTGTACTTCTTTTCCGTTCTGGGTGTGATGGACCGGCATGTTCCCGGGTCCTTAAACGCCTCCTTCCCTTGGTTCATCACGCTTTGGAGCATGGGGAGGAACTGGCTCCTCGTCTGGATGGGGAGCAGAGTTTAGAGTAGAAAGTCTGCTTTCGGCTTCTCCTCGTCCAATTTCACACCAAAGGCTACTGCAGCACTCTTGACGACCAAGTTGTACGCCCCGATGTCGTCAGGCGGCGAAGGCCTCGAAGGATACGAGTCCACGGGCTCGTCGGGGTTTTCGGTGTCGATGTCCTGCCATTCCAGCTCCTGACTCGTCGACGGCGCCGAGCCGTAGAGCGACTGCTGTTCCTCATCATCACCTTCTCCCTCATAGTAGGTGCCTTCCTCCTCCTCTTCAGGACTTCTCGACTGCTCTTCGGCGTCGAAATCCCCTTCTTCCTCGATCTGCATTCGTTCGTCGAACTCCTTCTTCCTCTGAAGGATGCTCTCCATCTCCGCCTCGAGCCTTCTCTTATTCTTCTCCATGCTTGAGATGTGCTCGGCGTCGACCGCAGGTCTCTTCGAAGGAGCTTGCGTCGACGCGGTCTTGTCTTTCGTCGCCGAACGTCCCACCTCGTGGGTCTGTTTCAACGAACTCTGCCTCTCGGCGGTCTTCAGCACCTGGGAGTCCTTCTCGAAGGATCCGCTCGGCCTTTTGTCCTTTGAACCACTGGCGGACGTCGAAATCTTCGGCGCCGGTGTTTCCTTCGAGGACTTTGACTCATTTTTTCGAGAGTCACCATCCGATTTTCGGGGCCCTTTCGGTGGTTTTGTACTCGACGTGTCTCTTACCTCGTCAGGCGTTTTCTTATCGGTCTCTGCGACCGTGAAGACATCAGGTCCCTCGGCGATGTGGTCTTCATCGTCGGTTGATAGGCCCAGATCGTACAGCGACGGGGCCTTACCCTTGCCTTCCATGCTGAAGTTGGCTCTCCTCTGACGTTCTCTCACCCGGAGAGTCTTCGGCGCGAAGGCGGAACAGGCGTTGCAGTCCTTGCTCTCGTGGTCGAACGGCAGGCAAAGGTTGCAGACCGGGTGTTGGTCCTTCTGCGCGAACTTGTGGTGGCAGTTAGGGCAGAACTTAAATGGTGTCTTGTCCATTGCGCTCAGAGCCTCTGAGCGCGCATTTTCCTCTGTGCGTCGAAGAATTCGAGGATCCCCTCCTTCTTCGTCGTCTCGGCTGCAATACCTTTCTCTCTGTAGTCTTCTAAAGGTTCTTCTTCGATGAAACTAGCGTATTTTCCTTCTTCCTTCGTCTAAAACTCTGGAGCTTCTCGATGACGATCCAGACCCAAAGGCGGAAAAAAGAATCTGAAGATGGCGCCCCAAAGGTGGGACTTCCGCAGGAAGCACGACGACGTCACGAGAGGTGCACCAAATGGTGGGACGTCGACGCCCACCTGGGCTACAAAAAAAAAAAAGAAAGACTACGAATCCGGACCCAACCACCAGATCGCGGAATAATGCACAGCACAGTGAATCCAGAAAGATTCACGCTGCAAAAAATAAACTCTGCGACTTCCTAAAGACAAAAAAATAAAACACACTAATTTCACTTGTAAACGTATGTCAAGTCACAATATTTACACTACTAATACCACTTTTTCTCTCTTTTACAGAGCATTAAAATGACGTTGACTTGCATGTAGAGTTCACTTGACCAGCAATAAAGTTGAAATGACAGGCTATCAATCCCTGGTCATAGTTACCTGTGCTGTTCCTTTGTGTACATGAGGCCGGCTATGGACGCTGCATGTGCTGTGTATCATGTACGTCTGAGGGCATATATATGCATGTGGTAATATTTCACTGCTGCTAGCTGTGCTGCACTAGCTATTTCTGCAAAGGAGGGCTTGCCCTACTGCCACCTATTCCGTGTGAAACTAATGTTGGCACTGATAATACCTGAGCCTTTGCGGACTATGAGAATCTTGCACTATGTGAGCATCTCGCATTTACGCCAACACTGCAACCGTAGTGAATGTCAGAGTTTGTGTGCGTTTGTGTATGAAGTGACCTGTGTAAGAGCTATGCTTGCACTGCTTCTGTCTGTGCTAGGACAGTCGTCTGTGAAAGGTAAGTTGCACCGATTCTGTTCATGCTGCAGAAGCTTGTACTGCTGCTTCCTCACAAAGATGCTCAGCCTACACTTGCAGCGTAGCTGCCTGTGCTGCACCTTCTCTGTATGAGGGACATTTGCCTTCTTGTTTGTCTTGTCATAACTGCTTGATAATAAGGGAAATGTGACCTGCTGGTTTGTTACTGTACCTACCACGCCCCCAAACATGAGACCAGCAACCCTATCAGATTATCTTCACCTATTTGCAAATTTCCAGGAAGGAATTTTAGAAAGTAAACACTAATTTGCAAAATAAGTACATTATGAAAACAAGCCCATCTAAAAAATATCTTTTTTTTTTTTTTTAAATTTAATACAAGCAGAATTAGAATGTAACCATTGATCAAGGAACAGAAAAGAAAAGCTAGTAATTGTACCGATAGGTGAATTTTGACCCTGCCACTTTAAGGAATCCAGGCACTTTTATGTCTCACAGTGCAGGGTAAACAAGCACAGTTAGCTTCTCCTGTTTAGTGCGAGGCTACCTAAACATTTTCTGCGCTAGTTACACAGCCTTTTGCAGCCTTGCGTTAGGATATTCTTCACTCCATGTGACACTCGAGGTATCTATCCATCAGTGAGTATCCACTTGGTGGCCTTGTCAGCCTATCTGAAGGTCAGGAAAAAGCCCCCACTATTTAGTATAGCAGCCCTGGATGTGTTTCATAAAGTCTCAATCGTGTGAATGCAACAGGTTTTAGGCAGCCACCAGCACAAAGCCTCCGTGCAGTACTCATTAATGCTACCTCCTGCTGAACAAGTGCAGAGTGCTCCCAAAAAGCACATTACTGAATAGGTTTCTTTTCTGATGCAAATATCTCACTGAGCAGGGGTAGTAAATTAAAGGTATTGGCAATGCGACACCCATTTTGACTGATGCACAGGGCCTGTTTCACATGAACCAGACAACAGAATAACCCCGTTTCAAAACCACAAATCACCTGTAGAAAGAACGTTACATATGCTCAACGTCAGACTAGCTGTGATTTGTCAGAACCTGGCGTAATAGCTATGGAACATCTGAGTCGAGACACTCCCCCGAGATAATCTAAGAACGTTTCAAACTTGTCAAAATGATTCATTAACATGTAAAAGAGGTCTTCTTTCGACATCAAGTTTTTAATTAGATGAACCCTTTCAAAACGTTTTCTGAAAAATAAAGCTACAATGGAACAGAAGACATGGATCTTTGCAGCAAAGACCAGAGTAATTAACTAACCTGCCTGATGCAATCTGTGAACGTGGATTCCTCTGCACTAGTACTTGCTAACGTTTACTTTTAGAAAAGGAGATTAAAGCGCTCTTTGCCGCCAATGTTATTTCCTAAGGTAAAATTGTAATTCTAATTGGATTGAATACCCCAAAAATATAGAAAATGTTTTCAGACATGCATATTGTTAGAATCCGTTTGTTATGAAATGATTTGCAAAAATAACGATATCCTCTCAATTTAAAATGTGTTTTGGGAATCAGCAAGTAGGGAGAAAGAATCTCATCTTAATGAATTTGAAGATGGCCATGACAGAGAACCTTGAATTGCTGAACTCCAAATACAACATGTACTGCCGCCCACGGTGTGGTCTGCTTGAGAAGGCGATTTTTGCTTCCAAACTACCCCGACCAATGACACACCCTAACAATAAACTACCGCGGCGGACATTTAGCAGAACATGTTTTAAAATATGTTTTAAAGTTTCTCTGCCCGTCATGTTGGGCTATAAACGTCTACATTTAATTTGAATGCTACTGTTGTCTTATGTTTCTATTATACGAAGCGCTCCTTGGATATGTTACGATCACAGAGAGCAACTGACAATACAGTCAAATACATCTCACCAGCGAATGCTCGGCTGCCAAGATTAAAGGAAGAACATAGTGCTATGGCAGCACCTGCTGGCCAATCACTAGAATTGCCTGAATAGTGGAGCAGAGTTACATTGGTTTTCTTTTTCTTGTAGTTTAGTTGTATATAGCGCGAACTAGACCCGAGACATATGGTTTACATGAGCACTAGTTTCGTTACAGTTGGGACACATTCATTTTTGTTAGGCACGGGAATATCAAGTCATTTGCACAGAATCACAGGATGCTGAGCGTCGTTGCCGAGAATCGAACGCGTTTCCCCAGCTTCGAGGTCGGACGCGTTAACCGTAAGGCTGCATCCTAACCCATTATTGAAGGAATCCTTGTTGTCTGGCCGCATCTGAAACACAGATGATCTGCCTCGTTTGCAAATTCAACAAACGTTGGCAGAAAAAAAGCAATTTTTTCGACCAAGATAAAATTGGTTCAGCTGTGTACAGGAAATGTGTAAACCACTTTAATTTTCCGCATAGCAAGGACTTCATCGGCTTCTTCAGTTTGTTATGCATTTTTCATAATTCTTTAAAGAAAAGCACGTTATTTTTAAAATGTGAACGCATTAAAAAATAGGCACGTCTTGAGTGCAATGTGTAGTACTGTACAATTGTTTAGGATTCCCCTTGCACAAAAACTGTTACTGATATTGAAAAATATAAAGACATGTTTCAAATGAAAAGCTTCCATGGCCATAACGTAGCGTGATTTAAGAAGAAGAGCCATGAAGTCAAGGACTGGCCATTTTTGTGAAGTAGCATTGGAGCTGTAAAACAAATGCGTACAAGGTCTACACTTGGAAGCAAGGGAAGACTACAAAAACAAGCATTGGCATAGCCAATAGGTCTCGCTTTTGGGACCTTATAAGTGTTTAGCCATGCAACACTTGATGTTGTTGCACCAAGGATATTTTGCTGGATAACTTAACACTTATAAGGTCCCAAAGGCGAGACCTACTGGCTATGCCAATGCTTGTTTAACATTTAAATGTTTTTTGCTCATCGCATTCTATTTTCAGTCCAGTAACTAAGCCATGAAATGTAGCAGAGTTTTAGTTTCCAGATGGGCGAAAAAAACATAAGACTTATACAAAGGATTTGACTCCTAAAAGGACGAATATAAGAATTACGTACATGTACAACATGGCATATCTTTCACAAGATCCTTAAAATCCTCCACAGACAGCACTAATATGCTAGATGATTTATGCTCCTTTTAACTGCCCTATGGCACAAACAGCGTTGGTAAGATGGCCAATGTGATCATGGCAGTATTAAAGTCTGTGACACCAAGGCTGCACAGACTTCACCTTTAATGTACCGCTATAGCCCAAACATATGAAAGTGACTAAAGAAACCAACTAGAGAAAACGCTTTGCTCACTTATATACCTCTACCTGCAAATCATCCAGATTTTGCATAAAACATGCATGATCAGTTGCCTCTTTACATAAAATGTCATTCTTAAAAACACTAGAATGTTAAACGATAAAGGGCTCTCTGTACTTCTAAATGTAATCCAATTTACCGGCCCTCTATAAAAAACTAGGACAGACGATCTTGGAATGAATATTTAATAAGTTGGTGTGGCCTCGCACATCTTGAATCTGAATTAAGAAAGGTGGTATGTTAACTGGAGAACAAACAACTGAGCAGTGGGACAGATCATGTGCATTTTTTACTGAAATGCCACCCGGTCTTCTCGACGCATAGAACCCTACAGATTTTTTAAAGAGGCAGCGGCTACTTCTCGTTCCAGGAAAATGTACGTTTCAGGCAAGTGTCATGGATGCTAAAACCAGTTTAGAGTACACGTTTTTCCACAGAACTGCTACGTTTACTAAGGGAAAGGATATATTGCCCAGACTGCAGTGAATACGAGCTAAAAGAAAAGTGATTACAAAACACTAGCCACGTGTATAACTTATGCTCCTGACATTTTAGCTCCTGTTTGTTTAATCGAGGGTTATTTATAAGCATGCTCTAGGAACAGTACTCCTCGACACATGGATCAACATTGTTTCAGCAGCACCACCCCCCCCTTCACCAGGTGCCTAATCTGTCATATAATACGTATGAAAGTGAATCACACAGGTTACATGTCAGCTATATCTATTAACAGAAATAAGGGAACCTGTTGAAAGAATACGTGTATAACAAATGATATGTGTCTGTGACATTGAAACGCGACACGATGTTCTAGCGTTGATTTTATCTCAATAAATGTAGTTTTACAGTGGATGTGATCCGTGGCAGCTGCCATGTGATGGCTTTCACGGGGTTTGCACATCACACCGTGAGGAAGGACGGACAGCAAATCTGGTTTGAAGCCTGTAATATTCCAATCTTTCAAAGCGCGTTCTGGTTTTGCAGCGCTAATAAAAACTATTTTACCCGTGACAATGAAACGGAAGCGAGTGACTCAGCACAACCCTTCCTCTCTGTCCGCTTGGCTCTGCTGCGAAGCAAGCAAGCACCGTGATTAATTGAAAGGGAGGGAGGAGGAGAGCAGAAAGAGTGGGGTGGGGGGTGTTGGAGACAGGAGAATGAAATCAAACCATCGTGGTGCTCCTGAAAGGGCACCGCGCCTGCCATTAAACATAAAATAAAGAACCAGCCAATCTCTGGGAGACCATATCCAGTCCTGGGCCCAGGCAGCTGTGAGGAGCAGGAAAGGCACAGACAGCAGTGCCCTCTGCTCCGAGTCAGCCTGCATCACAACCCTCCCTCTCCGTCCGTCCACATGGCTCTGCTGAGAGGCAGACTGGAGCTAGCTGACTGACAGAAAAATGTCATGAAAGTCTCCAGTTACAGGCGCAAGCTACAGCGTGAACAAGAAGGGCTGGGCGAGAAGGGAGGGGGGAATGCGAGGAGCCTGAATACAAGTGACAAAAAAAAAAAAAAGAGGAGGAGAAGGGAGATGCAAGCAGAGCATCAAAGGGCTGGGTGAGAAGGGAGGGGGGAAAGCAAGGAGCAGTGGAGCAGCTGTGCACGTGCACGCCATCGTGCACTCAAGCTCTAGGCCAGCAAAACTATGTGGGTAGCACTTTTGAAAACCCACTTACAAAATGTCTCAAAGAAACAGCTTTCCCTGTCCCAGCGAGACCTAAAAAGAAGAAAGCGCCATTAATGTCAAGAAATGCACCGCAAAGTTACTGCAGGTTTGTTTGTGTGCACAGCAAGTTGTACGGAGAGGAACGTGTACTTGTGAGAGTGCTCTGCAGATACCATGTAGCCAGATTCATGCCTTCGCCGAGCTGACACCGCCTTTTATCCTTTCAAGACAGATAAAATAAATAAAAATGAGTAAGGTACTTGTGAGCACCATTCTGACAGATCAACTGCTTGCGTGGCCTTACCAGAGGTGTGCTTCCTTTAATCCAGACAGAACAGGAGCCAGACAGAGGCACAGGATAGGAGAAGACTGGGCACGACTCACCGTCATTAAAGCGAGACAGAGGCAGTGGGGGAGAAGGGCAGTGGAGCCTTACGTATTGGGGGGAGCTGGATTCACATAAACGGAGCAACTGTAAAGACCAGCGCTTGTGTTAATGCTCAAACAAACAAAGCAGTCCCGAAACAATGGCCTACAATGGCCGCTGCATATGGTTCAAAAAGTTGCGCAGTACTCTCAAGTAGGGCTAAACACCAGAAGAGGCATGACGTATGTATTTCTTTAACAAAAGGGGAGAACGGCAATGGGCTCACAACAGTAGTTACTGCATGTCTCTCTCTCTCTCTCTCTCTCTATATATATGTATAGCCCTTTGCATACCATCTAGAGCCAAGACCTAAAAAGTTACTATTTTAATGAGAAGGCTGGAGCCTTCCCAATTCAAATAAGGCAACCCATCAGTCATACTATATTCTGTTTGATACACTTGCACTGTCCCACAAATTAATCTGAGGATCTCAACTTTAATTTTTAGCCTCCTATTTCAAATTCCTTCACATTTAAAGAACGTTTTCAAATTGTCAATGGTGCATTTTTATATATACTTTATTAATCTGTTAGTATTACATATTTTTCTAAGCAGTCACGGACCCCCCTGAGTAGGATTTGCGGGCCCCCAGGAGTCTCCAGACCACAGGTTAAGAAACGCAACTCATGGGTTTTAGCCACTGGGCTACCATGTGATTAAAGCTAGGACATTTTCCATTTCTAGGAAGCGGAAAAACAGACTTAACTTTGAATTGAGCGGTTTAGTTAGAATACAAAGTACAATCAATGAAAGCTTACAAAGCATAGATTTTCAATTTAAAATGATACTAACAAATTTTACAACCAACGCAACCCGAAGCAAAACTGTTTTGGCAGCAAGTGAAACTGTCCAATATGTTGCATCACCCATTCAGAGAACTCTTTATGTTGGAAAAATAAGACAAAACAAAGCAACAATTCATTTCTAACTCGTGAGTTTGTTTGTTTGACATTCTGATATTAATTTTGGAATCCTCAAAGTCTTGCCTCAAGCAATCATTCTTGTGGTTTTGCAAATTGTTTTGCATTTGTAATTCTGTTTCGGTTGATATTTCGACATCAAACCACAATGACAATGCTAAAAAGGGAAGACGGAGTGAAAGAGCATACTTTCGGTTGTTGATGCGGACGACTTAGACGTGTCTTTAAGAAGTCAAAGGAATGTCTAAATGTTAGCAAACCTTACACCGAAAGCATAGTTTTGCAGAAGAAGCAGGCTTTGGGATTGGTTGACAAGTACCTTCATTGAATTTAGATTACCGCAATGAACTCTCTCAAGCATTCTCTCGCACTAAAACCCCAATTTGAAGTGTAGGTTTGAGGGATAGAGACATTCACCGGACCGGTAAATACTGCAGGGTAAGGGTAATAACAGGTCCAGTAAATACTTTTTATTCTGTCTCCTCAAGCAAAATGGGAAATTGTATGGAGAACGTTCCCCCAGTAAATTTCTGCATGTTTTACTAGCCAAAATATATCAAGTGAAAAATGTGATGGTGCAGCCCTCATCGTTTAGATATGGAAGCGATCCAAAGCTGAAGCACATATCAAAAGTTTATCAAGGCACTCATAATAGGGGATTAAATGCCAAAGCACCTTTGCCTAAGGAAAAGTTGCGATAACAGACTTTGAAAACGAAAACATGTGGAACTACTTGAATATCTTGCGATAACTGCCATGCCCATTAATGGTGGAAAACCGCATCCATTTTTGACCCTCAGCAGGAAACCTACAGGTTCAGCTAAGATGCAGCCTTACAATAAAAGATCACTAATACAAACTCTACCATTAAGACTAACACTGCTTTCGGCATGAAAAATAATACCCATTTATCTAATGTTATAACTTCGGTAACCTTTGCCCCAACTTCCATCTGGTTTCATATACATTTGGCACAGTTTTGTCGCAATCTAAGCATGCTCACCTCTCGGCTCCATAACAAATGTCAATGTGTAAGATAGTATCTCAAAGGAGCTTCCCTAGGAGGTTCAATGGATGGGTCTTTGCCAAAAAATGGGGCCAGGAACAGGAATGCAAAGTAATTACAAAAAGTGGGTCATTAGATCAAACCAACTAGATATGCAGGGCATATTTTCGCTTACCAAGAACAGAGAGACTTGGAGCCTGCCATTCTGAGTCACTCTAATCTGCTTGCTTCTTATTCCTGTCCAAGTTTTTTAATCTTGTGTTTGTACCTCCTATGGAGCATTTCCTCTTTACAATCTCTTTGACTGACTGGCATCACTGCTTCCATGACTTGCTTTTGAAGCACTAATTTTTACTTTTGTGTAAAGCACACCACTAGAGAGCATGTGTTTTTGAGCCATTTACCTTGTGTAAGTTTCTCCCTCTGCTCTGTCTGAACGTTTTTATTTTCTTTTTATTTACCAATCCAACTCTGATTTGTAACAAAAGAAAATAAAACGCCTGTCATTTTGTAAGTGCAAGCATGCGAGGTGTGCGCGCCTACAAAACGATGCGGGCGGCTGCGTCATAGGCTTTTTTTTGTTAAACTTTGCAGCGTTGCACAGCATTCCGGATGTTATGCAACATGGCAAAACAAAATTGCCATAGCTAATAGGTCATAGGTAATAGGTAAGACCTATTAACTTTGACCATTTAATTCCCAATGGGTGTGAAGATTTCAGAGGAGGAGAAATAGGAGGGTCAAACATAGACAACAAGATAAATAATACAAATAGGTTTCAGAAGAATAATGTGGGGAACCTTTCTGGATCCAATTGCACACTGGGCAGACAGGTGGAGAAAGAAGCACGTACACCAGCTAAAGTTACATTTCTAAAGTTGATCTGAGGTGTGAAAATGGCTCAAAGGTCTCACTTAAAGTTGTTCGAAGGTAAGAGGTGCTGAATTTGTTTTCATCTGCCTCATGATGTAGGGGATGTTGTTGCTGTAGAGCAGACAGTTGATCCTGAGTTACAAGCTATGGGGCTGAAACAAACCAATGATGGCCTCCATAGGACAGTGACGTGTTGGAGGTAAAATAGTCCAGTTACCAAGAGATAACCAAATATAGTACTATCTCCTCTTATGGAGTCAGACTGGGATCCTGCGGGACCAGAGTGGCTCCTGCTAAGAGTTTTACTAGAAGACCAGAAGTAGACAGGAGAACATCAGCATTGCTAGCCAATAGAAACACCAGGCTGAGACAAATACATCATTGCGGTGAAGCCCAGATCAGTCTCGTCGCCATAAGAGCAAGAGAGCCCATCAATGGAGAGACATGGACCTTCACCACTTACTAGTGGAGCAATGCTGCAAGTAGTATAAACTGCTAATTTAGGATCCTGCTTCTGCGGTACACATAACCTCGTAGTGTCTGCACAATTATGTCAGATCTTGCCCTATGCCGCTAGTAACACTTGTACTTTTAGCATTCTCAGCTGCATGCAATGTTGAAACAACAGAAACATTTGTTTAAATGTTTCTTTGAGAGTTCACGAAGCTGAAGGTTTCATAGTAATAACAGTGAATGATTCTTCAATACAACGGCTTCTACTGGATACAAAAACAAAAACAATTCCTGTTGAACTGTGCCTGGCAATCAGCTATGATGCTATTGTGGAGCTATCACGGTAATAGAATTAAAAGCAAAATTACACATTTATAATGAAGCAACACACAAGACAAGGACGGCATATTCACTATTTTAACCATTGATCAAACTAATCTTCAACTCATTTTCTGAAGGTGGAGAGAGACAATTTCTTAAGCTCATCTGTTCAGAAGGTCGAATCTTGCTAATAGGACTGAAACATGAGCTTACTCAAAGGACAGGCTTACATTTTGGTTGTTTCTTTATGCGCATAACTCTAGGCAGGAACACAGATAAGATAGCTGGGATAAAGCAGCTCCAGAAGGGTTGATGACTGGTAAAACATACTGGAGCTGGGCAGAGATTTACAGTACTACATCCAAAACCCAAACCGAGTGAGACTGATTTATCTGTGACAGCACCAAGCAGTGCAGTGCATTTAAAAGGTTACACCTATGCAAAGCTGGCACCAAAAGCTTATTTCAACATTCTGGGGTGGAGCCAATATACCCAACAATCCAGAAACGATAATCAAAGAATGGAATATCTTAGTAAATGCACGATTCTGTTATGAATTTAACAGGGTGCAGGCTATATTAGTGCAGAACACAGCAATTACTTTAAGGGATAGGATCTGCCCAGTTCAGCTCCAATTGCTCCATCTTCTTCTAGGTTATTTCGGATAACGGATGCTATTGGACTTTTATTAGTCTACTAGTACTGCTGTCTTCTAGCAAAACGCAGTGGCATATCTACATTTCTAATAATAGGCAGAAGGTGCAGGCAGATTAATAAGAATACAAATAGTAAGAACTAATGCTTTTCATGGTATGTGGGTGAAAGGGAGAGGCTACTGAATTTAGTAGCAAAGCCAATCGTTGGTTCCATGCATGATTTCAACGAAAATGCTAAGGAAAATATTTGGCAAAAAATTATCATTTGAAACACCTCATCAGACAATCTTAAGGAAACCTTTAGAATGGTCAAAAGTATTCCTATCCTCACCCCAGCATAAGTGCTAAGCACTGAAGAATTTTAATTCTACAAAGTCAACACTATATAAAATCGTATACCATCATTCTGAGACTAAAGGAATGTGACGACTCCAGTTAGCATCTTATCATACACTAGTCCTATATCTAAGTACCTTTGGTCTACACAATGTGCCTCTATCCAGTGACTAGAAACAGATAAGAAAATTTGCCATGTTTTTAAGTGCCGCTATTCTACTGAGCCATTGATTCCTTTCACGCGTACACTTGGCACAACCACCTGTCCACCATGAAAACCTCCTTTCAATATTTAGTCTTATATTTAAAGACATACCAATCTGAGAATTACATTTACTTTACCTCTCAATGAAGTTGTTGTAGACAAGGATACTGTTTTTCAAGTAGGGTTGTGGGTTGACATTGCTGCCGAAGGCATACTTGAAATGGCTGTCTCTTAGGCGATATGCTCTCCTCCTGGAGATTACTGAGGTGAGAATGTCTTTCAAGTGTTTCTGAAACAATCAACACCCATGTAGGGAATATGAATCAGACAGTGGGTAAACATCACATGTAAGAATCACTTACACATGAGTGTAAATTTAAAACTCAGTCACACCAGATTAAGTTCCAAGGAGAGCAGTTAACCACTCAACCACATCTTCTACATGACTTTACTATTATATGTCTTTCTTTCCAAGAGTTAGAGCTTTTCTAAAGCTTTTCTGTGAGTTTAGAGACAATAAATGGTGAGTGGGAAGAATCCATGAAGAGTGCTGCCAATTACTAGTGTCCCAGGGCTACACATAGTATTGCATTTACTGTGTATTGCAAGGTGATTTTGTACAGCTTTTCTTCAAATGTAGCATTGGGAGCAGTCCGTTCTTATTCTATGAGGTAGACGATTTACAACTGGAATGCTGCACTAGAAACAATTTTACTCAATGTCCAATCATATCTTCAAAACAGTCTAGGGCTTGTACTTATGTGCTCAAAAAGTTAACATAAAGAACATCACAAAAAGAGAGACCATCATATTTTATATGGTTACAACAGGGCCCCAAACCAGAATCAGTTAGTTTTCTTAGTCGGTTTACTTTTATCCTATACTTTCTAAATAGGAAGAGGAAGGGCTGAAGGGAACTGTTCACATTTTGTGTGTTCGATCATTTGAAAAGCAGATCTTTTTCGTCAAGGTCTCCAGTTGTTAGCTAAACCCCCGTACAACAAAAGGAGGAAGAGCTGTTTATTTGCTGAAGCAAGGTAGATGCTTCCTAAGAAAATGTATATTCCCTCAGCACAGTAGAGATCTAAAAGGTCTCTGAACTCGGTCCTAAGGGACGGACAGCATGCAGGATCAAGTTTTTGAGTTGGAGAAGGATTACTCAAGAAGTGCCAAAATGTTGTGCAGGAATTCACAGTGCTTTCCAAAGAAAAATATTTTCTTCGCTCATAGTCGGTCAGTCACACAACAATAGTGTAATACGCAAAAAAGATGCAGACTGCGAGTACAGTGGAGGAAAATAAGGATCCTGATAACCAGGGAAAACTCTGTGGGCTGCCCTCTTCACTTCTACATGGCAGGCATTACTCGCTCACCTCCAGAGCATAGATGACAACGCTCACTGACTCCTCAGTCACATTGTCCAGGCCATTCTCGTAGGCGGTAACAATCATACGTCCTTCCAGCTGTCCCCGTGTTGGCAGCATCATGGTGTGAGAGCAGAGCTTCAAGTCATCGTCCTCCTGTGGGTCCTTCACCACAAACTGCTGAGCGCTCAAAAGGGGATTCTGAGGCTGGAACCGGTGCTTTAGAAAGCAAAATGCATAACAAGCATAAGAGGAGAAAAATCCCAATAGCTGCCAATGGTCAGAATCTCCATTACATTTAAATGCATTAATATAGCAACAAATGGGCAAGCTCAAACACATTACTTCAATGACTTACTCTTCTTTTTATCACTGGGGTAAATAATATTTCTACTGAAGTTAAAATATCAAAGCAAACATTTTATTAAGGCCCATAAAAGGGAGGAAGGGAAGTATGGATATAAAACATGTGCTTCTTTTGCATTAGATTATCTTTGGATTCCGATGACTGGAATGTAATACTATGTAGTACAAACCCACAGAGTAAGGGATTTAAGAAAAATATTTAAGCAGATTAAAGGCATCTTGCAGGGCAACTGCATCAGATCACATGCAAGAAGGCTTTCTTAGTGAGTGACACGTCTTTACATAAATGTTTCAGAGGGATCAACCAAGATATGCAATCTACAAGTTCTGCTTTTTCACTATCACCTCTTGTGGGCTAAGCCTCAAGTATACTGCACTAACCACGCGCTATTAATCAATAAATGTGAATCTTATACTGAAAAATGACCAGCACTGAGAGAAACGCTATGATCAGCAAAGCAAGGGAAAGGAAAGGTGTCTCATGATTCTCAATGACAGTATATTTATTAGGCAACACAAAAAACAAAGGACAGGACTATTTGGTCACGAGAGTACACCAACTAATGAGATGGTGGAAGGGGAAGGTATATGAACTGACGTTTTGCATGTGTGGCTGTATGTGTTTCACAACCAACAAAATAAAGATGAGTTGGCTTCTCTATAAGTCAGTCGCTGTCTTTGTGTTGCTAATTACAAAGGTGCATGATCCAAATATACATATACACCGGATACTCGCAGGCGATTTGCCTCCCAATTCTCTCAAATAAATGGGCGAAAACTATAAAAAAAGAAAAATGTAAAAAGGGGGGGGGGGGGGGGGGGAATACAAAAGGCAGCCAGACTAGTAGCCCCATGGAGCCATTCATATGAGGGCAGGCTAGCCCGCCAAATTACGTATCTCTCTTCCCAGCCTGTTCGACAGGCTGAGAAGAGATTTTAAAAGAAGGCCTTTTTCTCCTTGGCCTGGTAGGGATAACCGGGCAAAATGTCATCCTCCCTGCTTATTTTTTTTTGCAAAGTTTTATATAGCGCTGGCTAGACCTGTAGGTATCAGAGCGCTTTACATGAGGATCAGCAAGTTAAAGATTACATAATTACTTCAGTTACAGATTCCAACTATAGACATAAGAGAAAGATAGAGGGAAGGAAACATAACGGGGAGGCGAGGAAAACAATGTCAGATGTCCGGCAGGGTAGGTGACGGCCAAGGGGGTGAACCAGGGCCAAATTCCTACATAGCTGCATAGGACAGCTCCACCGGGCATCGGCCAAGGTTGTTCGGACTCCGCGGTGAGAACAGACAGACGAAATACATGCTATTACATGATAACAAGTTATTTTCACGTTACATTGCAAAGACAAAACGTCTTATGTGGAATGGAAGGTAGAGAGGGGAAAGGTAACAGGAGGAAAAGGAATGCAGATAGCGTCAGGCAGACCGGGGTGGAAGGGACTTGAGGGGAAACAAGCAGTGAAAGTGAAAGATAGACAAGACCGTGAAGCACCGTTAAGAACAATGTCCGATGTCCAGCTGGGTAGGTGACGGCCGAGGGGGTGAACCCTAGCCAGACTCCTCTATAGCTGCATAGCACAGCTCCACCGGGTAACAGCCAATGGTACTCGGATCAGCGGTAATTACAAAAAGATTTGGTTTTTCACCCATGGGGCATCATCATAGTTCAATTGAAGGCATTGGTCCCGGTGTAATTGGGAAACACCCTTCACTTCGTCGTCCCACTAGCCTAAGTCTGTAGATAGTGGGACAACCCATCGTTCTTGCCCAAGGGTGGAGGTAATTAAATGTAACCTTCCCCCAAAAAATGAGAGAGGAGGTCAAGCTATATCGTCTAATTCAAGGGACTGAAAAATAATCCTTCTTTGCAAAACTGCCGAAGTGAAGAAACAGAGGAGCCTGGGGGGACAGCACGCGCATGGCAGGAGAGGCTGCTTAGGTCGCAGATGGAGGACCAACCCAGACAATGTTACCATATATTGAGTACTATGGTTTGGACGGGGGTGTTTGAGGGAGAGGGGATGGGTTTGTGTCTATCATTGTGTTTCTTGGCATATATATTTGCATGGCTGCCTCAGTGGAAGAGAGGCTGTAATGACATTGATCTGTTTGTTTAGTTTGGTATTTTAAACATTAATAAAACAGATGTAAACCATATATACTAATCAGTCACCCTTATGTAGGACTTGCCACCCACAAGGTAGGATGTAGGGCATTTAAAAGAAGCACAAGTAGAAATGTAATGTTAACATGTCCTTACAGTGGCTAGCACACAAAAGATATTTTTCACAGTGGCAGGCAAAGTTGTCTTATGTATAAAACTAGAGGGCGGATTAAAAATCTGAATATTGTATATGGGAATGGGACTAGCTCGAAAAATAATGAAACAGCTATTTTTTAATAGTTATTGGAAATCCAATTCAATTGTGAAGTCAGATGTTTAATAAATAGTGAGAAAAGCAACTTTAAGAAAAGTTATTTTTTTCCCTGCCTGAAGTTCCTGGTGGCTAAATTTGCATTTGCTCTCCTACTTCTGTCAGCCAGTAATTAGCAATTGAAGAGGTGTGAAAACTCACTGAACAAATGCCTGGGTGTAGGGATTTGTTGTTCCCTTAAAAGGATGACCAGTGTGGCTGGGCCTAGGAACTGGATTAACCGCAAAGAGACCTCCCCTGTCACAGGCAAATGTTAGCTGACACCTGGGCAGAGTCCTTGCTTTGTCCCACCAGACTTCTGTCTCTGGGTTTTCACATATAACACTGGGGGCACACTTGAAATGAAGGGAAACAAGATGCCAAAAGACTTGTCTTCAAGTTAAGATTGTCTGCTCTGTGTCATAGCTACACGGGGGTTGACTCAGGTTTATTTAGTAACTTTAGTGGTTCACCCTGACAACAAATGTTATTTTTTTTTGAGTTGGGAACTTACCCCCCTCAACTAATAACGTAATTTCTTACAACAATCACCATCATAGGGCTATTAAACAAACATCATTTATGACACCCACCATTATCTGCCTACACATTCGTCCACACACCTATCACACAATCACACAGCCATGGTCTTATGCAGACACCCGGAAACAGGTACCATCATACGCCAACACACCTAAATTCATACACACAGACACCCACGCTCACAACAACCGACACACCAACCATCATAAACTCACACAGCTAAGATACACCAATGCTCTCTAGTGTCATTCCAAGTTGTAAGGCATGTTATCATATATCTTTTTAATCACTTATAAACATAATTAAAGATTCTCTGAGACATCTTATTTAGGGCTTTCTCAAGTAATGACGGGGGTGAGAGTGAAGGTTGATGTAGTACGGTGGTGCTGGAAAATGAAGTAAAGCAGCACATTAACTGATGAATTTCCCAAGTTATTATTTAATTTTTTAGAGGCTGATTTTGCTATTTTTTCATTAAAAAAAATGAGGCTAAATAGAAAGGAGCCCACACATAGAGGCCATTAATAACTTCATACCTTAGGCGTACTCATTTCATGAATTTCTATTTTTTTATGATAATGCCAAAATTTAGTACATTAGCAAATCTTAACCGACAAACAACTTTAGTTATTTTTAGGGAATTATACTCAATATTGCGATTTAGAAGTGCAAAAGATTGCCAGCGTTAACTAAGTGAAACTCTAAATGCCTATAGTTCCACAAATAATACTGAAATTATCCCCTTTTACCGATCTCGCATTCCAAATACTTCCACAAGACTTACGTCAAATTTCTGCCTGACTGATGAGAACTTCTTCTTCCCTTTAGGCTTTCCAGGCTTGGTGGTCGAATTCACAGTCCCCGTACCTTCTGCAAGATGAGAATAAGGAAACATTTATGTCAAGGTGAATATAGGTAGTGGAATATTCTATGAAAACCTCCCATGCCACACCTGCACTTGTGACTTAATCCACTTAAGCTATTGCTCCCAGTTCACTCTCCCTGACTGATTTCAGATATAGAATAGCCGCTTGCACATTCCAATGGAAGCACAAGGCACACTACAACAGTCATTACAAAATTGTGAGACAAATACTCCGGACAAAAGATTCTAAAGCAAAGCTAGCCAATAGCAGAAGGAAGTTGAGAAAAAGATAATAAAGTAAGTTTAGAATACACACTTTTTGCATAAATGATGCAATGATGCATGTAAAAACCAAAAAGAGAAGGGTACCCGATTTACAGTCCATGTTGCAAATTTATGCATCCTAACAAACTCCTTAAAAAACACTTCCCAAACTCATAACTGCTCAACATATGCACTCACCCGAAATGACAGGGTTACAAACCTTGCCATGAGGCTTTCACATTCTGCGTTTTATTGTGATGACAAGAGGTATGAGTATTTCACAAGAGAAGGAAGATGTGCTCTGAAACAGTAGTGTCTAACTACAGTCCCTACGGTTGGATGGAAATCAATTGATATTTATGATTATTTTGGAACCCAAAAAATGACGTTTGCATGCATCTATTTCCAATCTTTTCTACAAAGAGTGACAAGTATATCCTTTTTTCACTTAGTGATTTTGTTGCAAGATCATATGAATACCCACATGCACAGCTTTTTCCAAGTCGAAAGGAACAAGGTTATGGATTATCTCTGCTAATATGTTCTAATCTAAAATAAATTTCATCTTGAAAGCATTTGCTCAGATTCTTCTGAGGAGTGTGCATGTGAGAAAGTGTGTGTGTGTGCATGTGAGAAAGTGTGTGCGCGCATGTGAGAATGTGTGTGTGCGAAAGTGTGTGCATGTGAGAAAGTGTGTGTGCGCGTGTGAGAAAGTGCATGTGTGTGCGTGTGAGAAAGATTGTGTGTGCATGCATGTGAGAAAGTGTGTGCGCGCATGAGAGAAAGTGTGTGTGCGCATGTGAGAAAGTGTGTGCGCGCGCATGTGAGAATGTGTGTGTGCGAAAGTATGTGTGCATGTGAGAAAGTGTGTGTGCGCATGTGAGAAAGTGCATGTGTGTGAGAAAGTGTGTGTGTGTGTGAGAGAGAAAATAGCTAGAAAATAATACCACAGTACGAGCATCAGTTTGCCTTCCTATGCCCAATAATTTAGTGACCTCTTCCGTTAAATCCTTAAATATGAGTGAAGCAGTAATCTCTTTGTAGCACATAATGAGGATATGAGAAAACATTGTCCACAACAATATCAGCCAAAGGAGAAAAAAGAAAGCAAGGGAGTGTGGGGAGAGGAATGGCCTCATTGATGACATCACTGATTATATTAGATTAACATTGTTAAATTGAGTAATGCGATCAACCAATGATTTCTGGCAGCATGCTACAGGCTTTATGAAAGAGGAGTAATAAAACAACCTAAATTGATGGTTGGAATCTTAGAATTGTGCTGGTTTGCTTTCTTAAGAAATTTGATATTTCAAAAGCGAAGCACTTTTGAGACATGTCCTTATTTCTTTACGTGTATTCACATAAAGGATTGGAGTGGGGAGGGGAGGGAGGGTATAGATCTCCCGTGGAGCGCTGGCAGCTAAACATGAATTAACAAAAGACCCCTTGATCAACCATTGCTGTGAAGGACTGAAAGATGTGCAATAGGCCAAGGTGGTAGGTGGTCATGGAGGAGGGGGCACAGTGCTTGGCTACAAGCAAGGCTCGGATGCCAACCCTGTTACGCATAGCTGAAGGGACACTCTGGGGGTGAGGGGTTAGGTCTCTAGTGGAGCGATGGCAGCTATACATCAATGAACAAATGACCTCTTGCTCAACTACTACTGTGAAGGGCTGAAAGCTATGCCACTCCAGTGTACATCATTGCACTCTGCCACTGGTGTCTGCACCATTAAACTTTACGTTCTTGCACTGTACACACCACCACTATACATACTCCACAGGATGCTACTCCACTATATGCTATTCCACAGTACACTCCACTGTACACTATTCCACTGTATGCCACTCCGCTATACGCTACTCCACTCAAGGCCACTCCAGTGTACGGAACTCCACTCTATGCCACTCCAGTGTATGTAACTCCACTCTATGCCACTTTATTCCACGCTATTCCATTGGACGCTACTCTAATCTAAGCCACTCAACTGTATGCTATTGCACTCTACCCCACTCCAGTCTCCACTGTACGCCTCTTCACTATATGCTATTCCCCCTCTACGCCACTTCACTGTAAGCTATTCCAAGCTATGGCAATCCAATCTAGAAGACTCCACTTAATGCTATTTCACTGTATGCTACTACACTCTATATGCCGCTCCAGTGTATACCATTCTATGCCATTCCATTGGACCCCACTCCATTGGAAAACACTCTACTGAACGCCACTCCACTTTGTGCTACTCCACCATACGTTACTATACTCTACACCACTCCACTGTACAACACTCCACTCTACGCCATTACACTTTATGCAACTCACCTCTACGCCACTCCACTATATGCTATTCCACTCTACATCCTTCCACTGAATGCTACTCCATTCTACTATACTCCTCTGTATGCTAGCCTATCCCACTGTACGCCACTGCACTGTTCATCACTCCATTCTATGCTATTCCGCTGGACACCACTCCACTGTATGCCTTTACACTATACCCCACTCCAGTGTAAGCCACTTTAGTCTTTACCACTCTACTATATGCAATTCCACTGTACGCCACTCCACTGTATGCTATTCCAGTGTATGACACTTTACTCTACACCACTCCTCTCTATGCTTTTCTATTGGATGCCACTCAACTGTATCCTATTACACTCTACCCCACTGTACGCAACTCCAGTATGAACCACTCCACCGTACGACACTCTACTGTACACTACTCCACTATATGAAATTCCACTGTACGCCACTCAACTATACAAGATTCCGTCTGCCACTCCACTATCCGCTACTCCACGCCACTCTAGTGTGCAGAGCTCAACTCTATGCCTTTTCATTCAAAGGTATTTCATTGGGTGCTACTCCAATCTAAGCCAGTCCACTGTATATTACACTCTACCCCCACTCCACTGTACGCTACTCCACTATCTGCAATTCCACTCTACGCCAGTCCACTGTTTGCTATTCCACTGTATGTCAATCCATTCTAGAAGACTACTGTATGCTACTACACTGTACGCTACTCCATCCTATGCTACTCCAGTGTATACCACTCCATTCTATCCCATTCCATTGGAAACTACTCCATTGGACACCACTCCACTGTATGCCACTCCACTGTACAACATTCCACTCTACGCTATTACACTGTACACAACTCCACTCTACGCTATTACACTGTATGCAATTCACCTCTACGCCACTCCACTATGCTATTCCGTTCAATGTCCTTCCACTATATGCCACTCCATTGTACTGCACTCCCCTGTATGCTAGGCTATTCCTCTGTATGCCACTACAGTGCATGCTAACCCACTATACACTACTTCAGTTTATGCCACTCCAAGCCACTCCATTCCATTCTACGCTATTGCGTTGGATATCACTCCATTGTAAGCCTGTACACTCTACCCCACTCCAATGCAAGCCACTGTAGTCTACGCCACTCCACTATATGCTATTCCACTGTATGCTTCTTTACTCTACGCTATTTCAGTGTATACCACTTCACTCTATGCCACTCCATTTTATGGTGTTACCTTTTGACGCCACACCACTGTATGCTATTCCACTCTACCCCACTCCACTGTACGCTACTCCAGTCTACACCACTCCTCTGTATGCCACTGTACACTACTCTACTATATACTATTCCATTCTATGCCACTCCATGCTATTCCACTCTATGCCACTCCAATATATACGCTACTCCTCTCTGGGGCACTCCATTCTATGCTAGTCCCTTGGACACCACTCCACTCTATGCTAATCCACTCTACCTCACTCCAGTCTACGCCACTCCAGTCTACCAACATCACTCTACATTATTATACTGTATGCAACTTCAATTTTCGTCACTCTACGGAATGGTGTTCCACTCTTTCCCATTTCACTGTATGCCTCCCACTTCTATGCTATTCCATTGTATGCTATTCAATTTTATGCCACTCCACTGTACACACTGTATGCTACTGCACTCTAACCTACTCCAGTCTACACTACAGCTTTGTACGCTATTCCACTGCATGCCACTCCACGACACATCAGTGTACGCTATACCACTGTAAGCCACTCCATTCTATGCTACTCCAGTGTACTCTCCTGCATTCTACTTAACTCCAATCTACAATACTCTATGCCACTGTACTAGGCTCTACTCCACTCAATAATTGTACACTCCACTGTCAAAATGTGTACTCAACTCTTTGCCTGGAAACTCTATTGTACAACACTCTACAACAGTTTGCAACACTGTACGACATAGCATTCCACTCTACTGCATGAGACGCCACTCCTATTAACAGTTTACTCGATTCTACGCTACATCCCTACACTCAAACACCAATCCACTATACCCTACTCCACTTTACGCCATTCCACTGTACACCACTCCATTTACACCAGTAAACTCTATGCCACTCCACTCTTCTACTTGTGCACAAGTCCACTGTATGCTACTCTGCTGTACAGTAATCCACTCTATGCCACTCCAGTGAACGCCATTCAACTCTACGTCGCTCCAATGTATGATACGCTCCTGCACTCTATATAACACCACTCTATAAAAGTCTATTCTACTTTATAGCGCTCTATGACGCTCTACTCTATCCCTGTACACTCCTCTGTCCAGCACTATATACTTCACTCAATGCTCGTACACTCCACTGTACAACACTCTAGTCAACACTTTTCTATATTCTACGACACAACACACCACTTAAATACGCTCAAATGAATGACACTCCACAAAACGATCTAAAATACATTTTTATTAAAAAATAAAAATCATTGACATACAATGAAAATAACAGATTAATAATAATTTATTATTAGAAATACTTTATTTATTCTTTCTATACAAATCCAACGTAAAATATACGAACATTAAAAATTGTAAATTATAATTATAACTTAAATTTAGAACACAGCCTTGTCACCTCACTCGCCACACTGCATTAACTATAATTCACATATTTTTCTGGCAGTCGTTATACCCTTGCAAGCTACATCACTTCTAGCACGTGAAATCATAATGTTCAAACAACACTTATAACATCTCAAACCCCATCATTTGTCACAACATAGTGCATGGTAGAGTTGGGAGTTCTAGTTATCTTGTCTGGTTAGCAAGCTGAAAAGAGTATGTATGGAGGTGAACTACTTTTAATATTTTGAAGATGGTTGATAAACTGTAAATGGGTAGGCCATATTAACACGGTTAAGTTGACTATCCTATCCAGGTCAGTTTACCTCTTTTAAGCACTTCCAAATGTGGTTAACAATGATCTTTTTACACAATTACAGAAATTAGTCTCAAGTTTTGTACACAGCAGTGCCAAACCAAGAGTTCCGATACACCTTCTCCAACAACCAAAGCAAAGAATGCTTTGCCAGACTTTCACATGTGCCTGGACAGCCTTTTCACACTATAGCTGCCCAGTTAAGGGTCACACCCAAATGATGTATTTCGGCAACTGGGGGTCCGACAGTGTATAGAAACTTTAATGAGAAATTAAAATCAAGAATTTAGAGGACTGAGTTAGGCATTCCAGCTAACATTGTTTTATCCAGTTTTAACCAAACTATATATGTGTTGATATATTGATTGTTTTAAGCTGATGTTTAGTTCGGATGAAACATCCATAAAACACATTTGATTAATTGATTTAAATTGAAAACATACAATATCTGGGTCTTTCTAGATGGTGATATTGCAGAAAGACCGCAATGGGTTTTGTTGAGATGTCCCTGAATGTATATTTGAGTGAGTTGGCTGGCACAACTTGGCAGGGAGGAGACCAGGTGACAGAGAAAATGGGTCTTATTTATTTTCCTTCCCTCTATACACAGATCCATTTTAATATGGGCTTCATCCTGGCACTACAACCCCGTCCATTCTATAAATGGAGATATGGGGCTGCAGAGAAATTTCAAACATCTTTCAGGGGTATCATCAAATAGTTTTTTGCAGTGTAATCAGAATACCACATGGAAGAAACGGAGAGGTAACATTATGCACAAATGTAACACTGGGTGCTAGACCCTCAAATGAAAGACAAAGCAGTAGGCGACAAGACCAGGTTTGAAAATCGAGACTAAAAGTCTCTGACTGGGATATGTTCACATTAAATATGCTGATCATGACTGTCATCCCAGTAGTCTCCTGGGTATGCATGATTAGCTGGGAGATGTATCTAAATAAAAAAACCTGCTCAAAAATTAGAAATCTCGAGGAGAGATGTGTATAGAAGTGCAATCTAAATTAGTAATTACGAAAACCAGTATCAAATCTTTTTGGACTGGCATTAAACACACAATAAAACCGACCATATTTATTCAATTGCTAGTCTTTACTGCTGGACAGAATGTGGTGCTATAAGTAACACAGTACATGTTTGGTGGAGTTGCCCAGGCTGAACCAGATTTGTAAAGGGGTGGCTAAGACTGTGCATGAACTACTCTGATATCCCATGCCCTTTGACCCAGGTGTTCTACTTCTATGCTTGAGACCATCCAAGGGTCTATTGAGACCTGACTGGTACCAGATTTTGCAATGTTTGTGAGTGGCAAAACTGACAATTGCATTTCAATGAAAAACAGAAGGATCCACGGTCTACAAATAAGTGGTTCCAAAGACTATGATACATTCTTGTTTTGAAAGGTTGTCCTGCAGTCTTGAAGGTAACCATCTTTATTTTGATAGCCTATAGAAGCCACTACTGAATTTCCTCTCCAGTGGCACCCTGGGATACAACTGGAAATTGAGAGCATTAGGTATTTTTTCATAAACAGCAAGGTCAGCATGATACCGAGAGAAAACTGATCTCAAGAGCAGGTTGTTTTGTCTGTATTCAGTAACATGTTGGTAAAATAACGGAGTTCATATTTTTGGGAGACCCTTCAAACCTGAACCAAAACAAAACAATTGCCATCATGAAACCATAGGAAACAAGCATTTGCAATGCAATCGGTCTCACCTTTGGGAACCTATATGTATTTAGCTATGCAGCACATTAGGCTGGGTGCTGAACAGCTACTGTTCTTTAAAATGGAGGGAGAGTAAGCACCAAACCGCGTGACACACCGGGTATGGGAACACATGGAGAGAAATATTGCCTTTCAGCGGTAAATGGTATAGTCCAAAGCTCTGTTTTAAATATAAAATCAGGGCCTTCGGTGGTCAGATCACTGAAAATACAAGATTTGAAAAAGACATTTTTGTCTACGGGTGCTCGTGGAAGACAATTTCTATGGACTGGAATCTAGAGCATGCTAATGTGATTCTGGTATTTTACTGACCTCTGCTGGTCGTTTTCTATCAAGACAAATAGAGGCAGTTGAACAAAAAAAAAAGTCCTTAAGCGGAAACAGACAAATCCTAGGACTGATCTCCAGAGCCCACATAGTACATACACATATAAGTATATAATAAGTATATACTAAAGTATATACAAGAGGTCTTGAATGCTAGACCTAAACACAAAAAGGGGAAAGAAGGAGGATGAGAGACAGCAGGAACCAGCAAGAATGAATAAACGAGCCAAGGGTGTCAGGTACTGGATTAAAGAGGCCTGAGGTGGTTTCAATTCTAGAGAGCCCTGGTATTTGGGCTCACCGACATTTATTTAATAGAGCTTTCGAGCAGAGCTTTGGGCACCGGTACTCATTATTTGACAAAATAAGCACTGACACATCTGAAAAATACTTTTTCTTCGACGATGCACACAGCACTCCTCCCACTGTGGCGCAGTGCTTTCCTATTCACATTCCACTCGCAGGCTCCCACACCCCGCATGTGGAAGTGCTTTGGGCTTGTGCTCTGACCAACTTGCGCCTTTAATGGACTGTAATGGAAGTGAAGTTCCTTGTGCGCTGCAGGGCTCTGGGTTTACTGCTCTGGTGTCCCGGTGGGAGAAACACCGCGCAGCTGAAGCACGAGGCAGGAAACGCAAAAATTACCCGAGAGCATAGCTGCCAAGGTTTTAGATTGCTATGTGTGACATTTTCATAATTTCTGTGTAATTAGGAGTGCGATTAGAACCACTATGAGTGACACTTTTCTCGCCAGCAAAATCAACCAATAAAAGATGAGGGAAAAATAAATATCAGAAATCTGACCCATTTGAGCAACAAGAAACTCTAAGATCTTAAAACTGCTGCAAATTCATGAGGTGGCTGAGTCATAATTACAACGAAATTATCAAAATATCATACATAGCAATCTGAAACCTTGGCAGATATGAAAGAGGGCGAGCATCACTTCACATGACATAGCACTGAAGACCATGCCCATACTTCTGTTCTTGACACCGAGTCTTGTTTACTTAAATATTTCATAAAAGTGATAGGAAGTATGTCTTTTATTCTATTGCTATTTTATTGCTTCTCTTGTATAATGCTAATCATATAATAAGCTTGTGAATTTTGGTTAGCATAATGTATTGACTAATAAGAATAAAAAGGCAGAAGCAATGCCAATTAGACAAAAAGAAAAGAAAAGAAGCATGGTAAAATAAGGAGAATATGTCTTTTATTCTATTGCTATTTTATTGCTTCTCTTGTATAATGCTAATCATATAATAAACTTGTGAATTTTGGTTAGCATAAATGTATTGACTAATAAGAATAAAAAGGCAGAAGCAATGCCAATTAGACACAAAGAAAAGAAAAGAAGCATGGTAAAATAAGGAGAATAAAACAAATCACTTTTACCAGGTGGTGTTTGAGGTCCAAGACGAGGCCATGCAAAAAATTAATGTGATGGGAAAAGGTTTTTCACTTGGAGTGGGGTGAACTAAGTCGGTAAAGCTGTCACTGCAGGGGCCACCTTAGTCATAAGAGAATGCTGTAAGCAGGAAAGTAATACTTGTGAAGTAACTACTAATATTAGCCTCCGATGTCACCACTAGGAAAAAATAAAACCAGCATTGAAAATGCAATAGGTCTCACCTTTGATTAAGTTAAAGCCATTTGCTTTGCTAATGGTATTGTATAGCAAAGCAAATGGCTTTAACTTAATGAAAGGCGAGACAGATTGCATTTGTAATGCTTGTTTCTGTCTGCTGACAGAATGAGACGTGGGTGCTGGAACCTGCTGCTGCTTGCTGCAGTGTTCTCTGGATGCAGTTGGGCTGTCCTCTACATCCTGCTGCACAGTCTCCTGGCTTGCCGGGAGCCGCGTTTGTTGGCAAACAACCCTTTGTGGCTGGGGCACCGGTCCTCCCGGCGCATCTTCCTGTGGCTGGGCTGATCAGGAGGACGTGTTACTGATGCTGTGAGGTGACTCGGGCCGGTGTTGGTGGTGCCCCTGGAGTTCCTGGCTGGCCAGTGTGGTCTTTCCTGCATTGCGCCATTCCACCCTGGTGGCACCTGCTCTTGTCTGATCTCCAATATTAAGCAGGGTCGGGCTTGGTTTCTACCTGGATTTGAGACCGCCTGGGGATGCCATGTGTTGCTGGCTTTTCATGTTTGTCTGGCACTGGTCTGATGGAGGGCCTTGGCTGGAAGAAGGCACCAAGGGCAGAAGAGAGGCACAGGGGTGTCAGGATGCAGGGTGTGCAGGCATGGGGCACCAAGGGCAGAAGGGAGGCATGGGGTGTCAGGATGCAGAGGGTACAGGAAGGAGGCACCAAGGGCAGCAGGGAGGCACAGGGGTGAAGGATGCATGGGTTGTGGGAAGAAGGCCCCAATGGCACCAGGGGGTCACAAGGTAAAAGGATGCACATGGTGCAGGAAGGAGGCCCCAATGGCAGCAGGCAGGTACAGGGGTGTCAGGATGCAGGGGGTACAAGGAGAAGGCATCAAGGGCAGAAGAGAGGCACATGGAGGTACCAAGGGCAGATGAGAAGCACAGGGGTGCCAGGATGCAGGGGGTACAGGAAGAAGGCAACAAGGGCAGAAGAGAGGCACAGGTGCGTCAGGCTGCAGGGGTACAGGTATGAAGCACCAAGGGCAGAAAAGAGGCATATGGGTGTCAGGATGCAGAGGGTACAGGAAGGAGGCACTGAGGGCAGAAGAGAGGCACAGGGGTGTCAGGGTGCAGTGGGTACAGGAAGAAGGCACCAAGGGCAGAAGAGAGGCACAGGGGCGTCAGGATGCAGGGGGTACAGGCATGAAGCACCAACAGCAGAAAAGAGGCACATGGGTGTCAGGATGCAGGGGGTACAGGAAGGAGGTACCAAGGGCAGCAGGGAGGCACATGGGTGGAAGAAGCACAGGGTGCAGGAAGGAGGCTCCAAGGGCACAAGGGTGGCACATGGTGAAGGGATGCAGGGGGTACAGGAAAGGGGCACCAACGCTGCAAGGAGGCATACAGGTGTCAGGATGCAGGGGGTACAGGAAAGCGACATCAAGTGCATGAGGGACAGGGTGAAATGATGAAAGGGGGACAGGAAGGAGGCGCCAAGGGCAGCAGGGAGGGACAGGCCAGAAAGGACGCACTTGGTACAGGAAGGAGGCATCAAGTGCAGCAGGAGGCACAAGAGTGAAAAGATGCACAGGGTAGAGGAAGGAAGCATCAAGGGCAGCAGGGAAGCACAAGGGTGAAAGCAAGCAGGGGGTACAGTAAGAAGCATTAAGGGCAGCAGGGAGGCAGAGGGGTGAACAAGTGCACTGCGTACAGGAATGAGGTACCAAGGGCAGCAGAGAGAAACTGGGTGAAAGGATGCAGGAAGGAGGCATCAAGGGCCGCAGGGATGCATGGAGATGAAGGATGCACGAGGAGCAGGAAAGAAGCATCAAGGGTAGTAGAGGGTACAGGAAAGAGGCATCAATGGCAGCAGGGAGGCACAAGGGTGTACGGGGTACAAGGAAGGACTCATCAAGGGCTGAAGAGGCGCACAGGATGAAAGGATGTAAGGAGGCTTCAAGAGCAGCAAGGAAGTATTAAGAGTACGGGGATGCAGGGGGTACAGGAATGAAGAAGGGCAGCAGGGAGGCACAGGGGTGAAGGATCTACGAGGTACTACAAGGAGGTATGAAGGGTAGCAGGGAGGCATGGAAGTGAAGGATGCATGGGGTACAGCAAGGAGCCATCAAGGGCAGCAGGGAGGCACAGGGGTGAAGGATGCACGAGGTATAAGAAGGCGACATCATGGACAGGGAGGAACAGGGGTGAGGGATGCACAGGGTTCAGGTATGAGGCATGAAGGGCAGCAGGGAGGCAGGGGAGTGAGGGATGCACGGGGCTCAGGTATGAGGCATGAAGGGCAGCAGGGAGGCACAGGAGTTCAGAGAGGACACAGGGGCCGCCAGGGGCACTGGGTATGCACACGGTACAGAAATCCAACAAGGGCAGAGATGAAGTATGAAGGGTGTCGAGGAGGCACTGGGGGCAGCAGTGAGGCCTGGGCCCATAATCTAGGCAGAGGAGAGGAAGGGCGGTGAGGTTGCACGGGGAACGGGACAGCTCAGATGGGAATCACAAGTGGCTAACTACAAATACCTGGTACTGGATCCATTGACTGTCACGTGCGTTTCTGGAGATCCACTTGGCTGCTATGGTGACAGCGCCTGCCGAGACTGGAAGCACTTATTGGTGCCTCCTGGCATCTGTCGGTCTCAGTTGTCATTTTATTTTAACAGTAAAGATGCCCCTTGTTTTCTCTGCTGAGCATAAGGGGTCCGTTGTTAGACATTCTTCTGTCAGGGCCGATTCAAGTAGCAACTTTTTGCAAGTCATCAATTGGAAAGGGGCGAGAGGCAGCACAAGGGGGGCACGTGCTAATAGGACCAGTGGATCCAGAGGCAAAGAGGGTGAAGATCAGACAGAGAGGTAAGGGGGCAGCGGCGGAGAGCCAGAAGAAAAGAGAACGAATGTCAGAAACAAAATGGCAGGCTGACTAGAGGGTCAGGGGCGTAAGGCAACAGCTCGATCAGAGCTACAGGGACAGGGTAATGATATTAATGAGCACTAGGTTTGGACGGAGGGCAACTTACAGTTCTAATCTAGACTGGCAACCAATTTAAACCGGGTGGTGGAGGGAGGGGGTCGACGGCTGTCAGATATTCAGCACAACCAAGAGCCGTCTAAATGATTTATATTGAGCCTGGATCTAAAAAAAAAAAAAATCAGACCCGGCCTTCTTGAACCGACGTTGGACACCCATGTCTTATCCAGCTACAGAGTAAGGCTGGTTACATTCGAGAAAACAAAAAGCAGCGTTCGACTTTCAAGTCTGAAACCATTTTACAAGACTAAGGCACAATGGTTTATAAGACCATATGGTTCCCTCCCGTGCCAGTGGCCACCTTCTCTCTTTCATAGCCCTGCACTTTCTCTTCCCTGCCCTCCCATTTTGTTCCTTCTTATTCTCCCTCCTTTCTCCCTTTGCCTCCATCTTCCAACTTCCACTCCCCAATTTTCTTAGTTTCTTCCTTTGTCACCCCCACTCTCGCCCTTTGTCCCTCTTTCTAGCCATACTTCTTTTCTCCTGCCTTCCGTTCTTTACCTTTATTTCTTCTCCTAAACACTCACTTTCTCCACTCCCACTTTCTGCTGGCTCATTTCACTGCCTCCTCTCCCATGTGTGTCCTTCATACATAAAAGACTGTGGTTGGGGGGGGGGGGGGTAGGGGGAGGGTTTGGGCAGGGGGCAGTTTGAGGCCTTCACTGAACACAGGGTACACCTAGCAACCCTCTCATTCCAGGCCAGTGATTAGCATCTTCACGCACGGAGCATTTAGACAGTCGAGGGGTTTTTGTGCGCCGAACAAAAGGCAGAGCCGCATGGTTTTGTGCGCAGTGTTTGTTGGAGTGCAGGGAAGAAAGAGCGGCGGCTTTCGGCCTATTGTGGGGGAGGCAATCAACGGTATTTGGGAAATTGTTAGCTTTGTGTGCCTCGGCGGTGCCCATTGTTCGGCTCCTCCTTTCAGCCGCTCCGACCCCTTCCAGCTGGAGGCCTTGAATAGCCGGCCAGTGTGTACACGCTTTGTGCCCCGCCCCTTCAAGGAGCCCCCGCTGAATGCGCCGAGTTGACACTGCATGACAGTGAAACATCATAATAAACAAGTAAGAGAAAGCATGCCTTACTCGGGATGATCGGTTTAACTGCCCTTCACCAACAAGCTGGCAGCATTGTGTAGAAAACATAGTGCGTCCCAGCTAATTAAGGCTAGTGTGTGACGCCGCGAGTGTGAGATCCAATCCCGGTGGGTGGGGCCAAAAGGAGACAAGGCAGCAACAAGGAGGGACTAAGAAGTCTCCTTTTCAATCACAAGCCTGCGTTTTGCATGCAGGATGACACCAGCCAATGAGAATGATGGGCGGGGCTTCAACTCCGCCTCCGAGAGCTACGGAATCTGAATTGATTCCAAGACGCTCTTGATGCCGAGAGCAGCGCATGCGCTGCTTACGTCACGAGACCTAAAAAAGCGGACAGCTAGAAAGCAGGTCACATGGCTCCGCTAAGAATTAACACTAAAAGGAGCAAGGACTTGCGTTTATACTGCAGAACCACCTAACAGGGTGTGAGAGGCCTTAACACAGAGCCCAGCTGCCTCGGGGCCTATAGCGTACATTAATTAGAGTCAGCTGACTCGCGGACTTCGGCTGGCGCAGTTAGCAGTGTCATGACAACATGGTGCTGGGCAAGCCTCAGGAGAGGCTGGGAGATATACACAGCGGTCACAGCAGGCTGGATTATTTCAAAATGTAACAACAGTGAAGTGAGCAGTCCAGGGGTCTGGCGCACCACAGCTACACAATTCACTTACTTGAACGAGTCAATAAACTAAGAGAACTGCATGTACTCTGTAGCAAAGAGAAACCTTTTAAGTAGTTTTCAAAACATACTTACTGCATATTTGCTATGCCATGGGTTATAGAACAATCTGCGCACCGTTCACCCTGCAGCAGAGCCTCTCTTCCTGCTGCAGAGTACAGCTTCTTGCCCGTGCTGTGACCTGGGAAATGTCTGGGAGCCCCAAGAGATTGTCACATACAAGAGACTGGTCGGGCCAGGAGAGGTATGGGACACGTTTGTACTCAGCAAGGAATGTTCGAGTACTTAAATCTCAGATTACTTTTAATTAAATCCCGGATGTTTATTTTCCAGTGTAAAAAACACTTAAGCCGCTCTTTTTAACTTAATGGATAAACCTTTCCTCTTGAAGCAATATCGTGATCGGAACAAGAGGACAATACTCCCTGGGGTACACTATTGAAAATGTCTGAAATCAGTTCTTAAGTGTGTTGGATTGCTGAATTTTACTTAGCCCACATGTATGGAAATAGAGAAAGTTCATATTCTGCAGCGTACATTGAAATGATGGTTCTGAGATGGGCAGTTTGATTGTCTCGAAAATAAATAGCTGCAAAGTAATTTTGTTTGGAGCTCTGCTGCCCTCTTGTGGGCTCTGTTGGCACGGCAAATAAGGGAAAGGTGGAGAGCATACATTTTCTTTCGTCTAATTGCTGAGCCGCGGATATTATCTCATCTACAGGGTAGGTTATATAATGTCGTGACCCTAAAGCACTGCGTGAAACAGATTAGAGTAATACCAACAAGCAATGGCAATGCAATAGGACTCGCATTTACACAACACCTATTGCATTGCAAATAGCAATGCATGCGGGCGACGAGGCACGAGGGGCGGCGACAAGGCATCAGACTGCGGGAGGGGGGCACAGGAAGAAAGTAGTCTGTGCTGTGAAGGGGCCAGTAGCCGTGGAAGGACACAAATGACTGACATGGCTGTTATGTGGAGGGACTAACAAGCTTAAAACCAATCGGGAGGCAGCATTTAGAACCTAAGCCAATGAAGAAGATGGGCCGGAGAGTGTGCGGAGCTTCCACAACGCTTCCACACTATAGTATATACTGCATGCCTCGCAAAGCGAATGCGCTGCAACGCTAGACGAGACCTAATAAACTACCTAAAGCAGTGATTCACAAACTTTTTAGACCCACTAACCAATTTTTAGAATGACAAACGTTTGAAGACCATCTACCTTTAATGGACATGAGGCAGAGGATGTTTTTGAAATTAACTAAAGCACCATGTGGTAGTGCATTGTCACTTACAGAGTCCACATTTTCCATTTAAGTGGCCACTAAAATGGACAAACATAGCACAGCACCACAAAAGTAGCAACTGGCAATCAAAAGTAAGTATTGCATTTAATTCCAAAGGTACATCATGAATTAAATCAGTCCATATGGCAAGAGCAAGCAGAATTGTAAATTAGTTTTCAGAAATGTTGACACATTGACCGCTTGGGCTGTTTCTGTACTACTATCGACGTGCCAACATTTCTGAAAACTAATTTACAATTCTGCTTGTTCTTGCCATATGGACTGATTTAATTCATGATGTACCTTTGGAATGAAATACATTACTGACTTTTGATGGTCAGTTGTTACTTTTGTGGTGCCGTGCTCTGTTTTCCGTATTACTAGAATTGATGTGCATGGGGTAAGTTTTTTCTCCCTGACTGAGGGACACTGTGGATGGCACAGTGTTGACATTGAGCACGCCAGATTACAGATTTATATATACGTGTGCAAACAAACAACAGAGGTGCGGACTGTTTTTCTGTTAACCACTGCAGTCATTCATATATATTGCACAAACATAGTTTTACTGGCAAAACTATATAAGACACAAACAGTACAACGAGTGGAAATTCGATTTCTGCAAATATTTATCATTTGTGCATCGACGAGTAAATTGTCTTGATTTGTTTTGATCCTATTAAATCTGTTTCCAGCAAACTTCAAAATTACATGTTATATTTTTTGCTTTCCGAATTTCTGAATGCAATCAGTTAATTTAAAGATATTCACACTTTGGTGTGTTACAAAATAACATAATGCATACTTTACTTTCACACTCCCTGTACTCCAGTAAGATTGCTACATAATTCAATTTAAAAGCTCCTCTCATTTTGCAGTCAGAGAAAGACATATAGACAACAATTTCCATGTAAACTAAATAACTAGCAATTCATCAGAAGACATTGACGTGTCTTTGAAGCAAGGGTAAATGTGACAAGATAAACACAGAATTTAAAGAATCTTTATTTAGTGCCCGGACATCCATGACCCGCCAAAAAGCGGCACACGACCCATACTTTGGGAGACGCTGATCTAGAGATTATGACAAAAGCGTGGGTTTTTGTTAACAATAAAATCCCCATTATTGCTTTGACTGGAGTTCAGATCATGTCTTTCCTTCTAAAAGTCCTGGGAACGTGTTCTCTTGTTTCTCCCTTTCCTAATTCCAGCTTCTTTGATGAGGGTTTTATTTTCTTCTCTGCAGCACAAATACAACGGACTATACCTTGGAATTTCTGTTTAATATAAATATATTCAATCAGCGAAACAATCCATATCTAATGAAATCTACTGGCTCCCAGATGCCCAAGCGGTTAATTCAGGAAAACATACAGGTTTATTTCAAGGCAAAGGGCCTTTCTGAAAGATTAATTCAGCCACTATTCACGTTTCACACTCTTGGGTCTGTGTCTGCCGACCCACCTTTCAGGAAACCTTTCAGGAAAGTCTGCCCGTGGAGCTCAGCCTAAGGTCCTAATTACAATGTCAGGCAGATGCATGGATTGGAACCACCTGATCATAGGTTGGCGATTCCGCCAGCACAATTTGGATGCGACGCCCTATGGTTGGTCGGAAACAATCATTTTCCAATGGCAGCTTGTGCGGTGGGTGGAAAAGACCCACAGCACAAGCTGCCATTGAAAAATGTATCTTTTTAAACATCCTTTCAATGTGGCCGGCATCGCATGTTAACAGGCCCCATAGCAGAGGGACAGGGGGAAGAGAGCCCTGCTAGGGGCGCCCCAATGCCACTTTCGGACAGCCTTTCCATGTTGGGAAGGCCGACATGGAAGGAATGTTGGAAACGGACATCATAATCCCGAGGGCAGAGGCTGGCTCTGCAGTGATTACGGGATTATTTATGTTTCCGACGCTGCGACGGGACCCGTTGGAAGTGCAGCAGACTTTTTCTTCAGGTTTCACTAAGACTACAGTCATCATATAACAGCGGTCTTAGTGAAACCGACGAAGTGAGGCGGAAAGCCTCCGACAGCTGGTCGGAGGATTTCTGCCCGACATCGTATTTAGGACCTAACTTATTCCACTTCAAAACACATCCGTAACAAATGTAAGAAATTTACGACATTATATGCAATTTTGTTGTGTCTTAAAATCCGAGTAGGTAGATGCACTTTGTTGGCCAAACTCACATCAATGTAATAACTTTATTGGATACAAAAGATAACATCCATGGCCATTATGCACTGTACAATCATTACTTAACACAAAGAAAATATATCTGGTAAGCCTTTAGCTCAGTGGTTCTTAAGCTGTGTTCAGAGTACGCCTGGGAGTCCGCGAGGCAAACTCAAGGGGTCCACGACTGTGTTACAAAATTGATTATTATTAAAATGAATACATTTGCAAATAATAAAGTAAATACAAATGAAGAAGCAAAACTGAAAAAGTGAAAACTTTTTCTACATTTGATAGTGAAGGAAACAAAATATTTCAATATTTGAGCATATGTTTTGTGACTACTTGTTTTTGTATTTTTGGGTATTTTTTTGAAGTTCAAACCATAGAAATGTCCTAGACTGTGGGGTCCCCACTTTTCAATGATGACTCAGTGGGGGTCCCAGGACTTCAGTAATGATTCAGTGGGGGTCCACAGGTTAAGAACTGCTTCTAGCTCATCTAAACCGTTTCGTTTCATCTTCCCACTGCTTTACACAAAGGACCACTCTGTGTGTAGGCGCGCATCACCCCCGGATTGTCAGAGCTAGCAGAGTCTTTGAAACATAAGAAAGCAACAACAGGAAAATGTTTTGAGGAAATGCATGAGAATGGTTTCAGCGTAGGCGTCAGCCAGTGCTAATTTTGTCTTTAGTGGCTGCATACATGGCCGCCCAAGCTCAGTGCATGCCTGGGAGCTAAATGATGACAGGGTGATGGCATGGACGCCCGTGGCACATGACTGCATGCTTCTTGAAATTTCCCCAAGAATCCCTTTGAATGTTGCTTCTGGGCAGGATTCTAGTCTCTCCAAACTGATCGGGTCCTAGCTCTTCGAGAGTATCGTCTCTATCACTTAAATAAAAAAATACAACAAATCAAGTTTGAGAAAAGGCAGCTAGCACCTTTTTTTCCCAAAATATTTCCTTTTTTAGATTTGGAAATATAGCTGCACGTGTACTTAACACTCAAATGACTTTACAAAGGAGCACTTTAGCTACAAGGTGAAGGCATTTCCTCAAAATAGCTTCACATATTCCTATCATTGTACATATAAATTCACAGCTTGTAGAAAATTAAAAATGCCTCTCAATATTATTAGGAATGTAATAAAATAGAAAGACCAAGTAAAACCCACTGAACTTCCTCCTCTAACATACTCTGCATGTAGCCTTTTCTATTCAAGAGATCGGTGAAAAAAAGATGGCTACCCATGATGAGCCATTTTAGCAGATGATAATTATGTGGGTTTTGTGGGAGAGATCTAATCTGGAGCCCAAACTTAATTTTTTGTGTTTTTAAATTGAGTTTCTTGCAAGAAACTGAACTCTGGATTATATTCCCTTGTCCTATTCAGAAAGGCTGTATATTGGTTTCTGGTATTCAAGACATTATTACCACTGCACAATATTATCCTGATACCTGTCAATCGTACTTATAAATTCATGTAACATTTAGAATCAATATTTTTGGCTAGTCTTTAAAAATTCTAGCTAGTTTTCATAACCAGTTTTGTTGGAGATCCAGCCTGACACCCAGCACCCCTTCCATCCCCATTCCCACCCATTGATGGTGACTTTGCGGTTCTTGCTTCCTTGAGACCTTGAGCAGCTATCCCAAACGCTTCTTTAGGTGCCAAGTAATAGCACCAGTGTTACAGCAAACAAATGATGGACGGAATGCTGACAATGCAAACATTCTCCCCCAGTCAAAAGATCTGGGTTAAATCCATCGTTCTTTTGCCCACTACGCCACTCCAGTTTGGACCCTGCCATATGCAAATCAGTCTTGACCCTGTGCCCAATGGGAACAGTCCAGACCGAACTGCCAGGCCAGGTCCTCCCTGGACTGGAAACAAGCATCCTGGGACCGGTTTCAGGGTATGTCACCCACCTTCAGCCAGGTTAGCTTGAATCCAGTGGCGCAGTGAGCAAGGGACCCACGTCTGGGCATACCCATCCCACTTAGGGCGAAAAGTGTTACAGCAAACAAATGATGGACGGAATGCTGACAATGCAAACATTCTCCCTCAGTCAAAAGATCTGGGTTAAATCCATCGTTCTTTTGCCCACTACGCCACCCCAGTTTGGACCCAGCCATATGTAAATCAGTCTTGACCCTGTGCCCCATGGGAACAGTCCAGACCGAACTGCCAGGCCAGGTCCTCCCTGGACTGGAAACAAGCATCCTGGGACCGGTTTCAGGGTATGTCACCCTTCTTCAGCCAGGTTAGCTTGAATCCAGTGGCGCAGTGAGAAAGGGACCCACGTCTGGGCATACCCATCCCACTTAGGGCGAAAAGTGTTACAGCCAACAAATGATGGACGGAATGCTGACAATGCAAACATTCTCCCCCTGTCAAAAGATCTGGGTTAAATCCATCGTTCTTTTGCCCACTACACCACCCCAGTTTGGACCCAGCCATATGCAAATCAGTCTTGACCCTGTGCCCCATGGGAACAGTCCACACCGAACTGCCAGGCCAGGTCCTCCCTGGACTAGAAACAAGCATCCTGGGACCGGTTTCAGGGTATGTCACCCTTCTTCAGCCAGGTTAGCTTGAATCCAGTGGCGCAGTGAGCAAGGCACCCACGTCTGGGCATACCCATCCCACTTAGGGCGAAAGGCGTTAGAGCAAACAAATGATGGACGGAATGCTGACAATGCAAACATTCTCCCCCAGTCAAAAGATCTGGGTTAAATCCATCGTTCTTTTGCCCACTACGCCACCCCAGTTTGGACCCAGCCATTGTTCTGCATTCTGTCCATCTACTGTTGTTATGTCTCGCTGAGCCCAGCGCATGCGCTGGCTCGAAGAGACATTTTGTATGTGGGAATTTCAAAGTGCTGCTGGCTGGCCTAACGCTTGCATTCACGCGATCGTGCACGCGCGCAGCCGGCCGCCAGCAGCATTTTGAAAACTCGTGCGTCATCGCGATCGTGATCACTTTCGCTTTCAGAGCGATCACGATGACGCAGGCGCACACAAAACTCCCGCTTCTCCCCCTCCCCCACCACATATTGCGTCTCCAGCCACCCGTTTGTATTTAGCTTTCACTTTCGTGCTCGTGCTTTTTCGAGCAGTGGCGCACGCAGGGTCCATCAGTTCAATCCCCCCACCCTTCCAAGTTCTGAACTCCTACCAGATCATTCTCTAACAGTGCATTGAAGCCACCACATGACAGTATAAGCACTCTGCAAAATTAATTCAATTGTGCCGAGATGATGTTGCGCCTCACCTACTCTCGCCGGGAGCGTATTTTTTCCATATTCAGACACATGAGGCTGTTCTGCGGACGTGACGTGCATGTATGTGTGTCTGGTCTCAGCACAGCGCTACTTCAGCCCAAAGGCTGCAGGGCGCTGAAAAGAGTGATCGAGTGGTCGGCCTGATACATCGTCGTGACGCACTGTTCTTTAAAGCTGTGTGGCTACAGCTCTAGTGTAAATTGCCGGGGGCAGGGGCAGGCCTGATAGATGCGGGGATGTCGTTACAGGTCCCAGGTGAGCACATCTTGTGAGCAGCAACAGCTTTCAGCTTCATTTCAATGCGTTCCACACATTTATGGCAACACATGAGTTATGGCTCTCGAGACCGCGCAAGGCAGAGGTCAGCCTGCAATGTAGATGATGGATGCTCGAACACAGCATCTACTTTTGATTATCTGGGAGTGAGATTAACAGCTGATACCAACCGTGCAAGGCACAGCCTCTGCAAACCCCATCCAAACAGAGCACTTCCGGCTCTTCAACAGACGATGCATAGGCTGCCTTTTAAAACCGCAAGCCCATTTCAAGGCAAACCACGAGCAAGGGCAATATCCACACTACTGGACCCATCAGCATTACAAGATCGGAATCTGGTTTTCATCCGGAGACTCTACCAGTTAAAAGCAGATGGACTTTCCAGGTTAAATATAGAAATTAGACATGCGTTGCAGCATTCCTTATGTTATTTCTTTTTTAATACAGTTGTTCAATTATACATAATATCATCCTAATTATATATAAGGTAACAAAATTTCTTATAACACTTATATAACTTTTTTAATGTACTGTACAGCAGACGCACTACGCTACACGTAGCTTAAACACACTGGCAAAGGCAATAGCTCTCGCTAAACACTTATAAGGTCCCAAAGGCGAGACCTATTGGCTATGCCAATGCTTGTTTTTGCATTTGTCACCCCGAGTGGGACGGGTATGCTCAGACGTGAGTCCCGTGCTCTCCATGCCACTGGAATCAAGCTATCCTAGCTGAAGAGGGGTGAAACCCCGAAACTGGTCCTAGGATACTTGGTTCCAGTACAGGGAGGACCTGGCTTGGCAGTTCGGGCTGGACTGTTCCCATGAGGCACAGGATCAAGACTGATTTGCATTTGGCTGGGTTCAAACTGGAATGGCATGGTGAGCAAAAAAACGATGGATTTAGGCCCATATCTCTGTACTGGGGTGAATGTATGACATTGTTTTGCATTCTGTCCATCAACTGTTGTTTTTGCAAGTAATAGCAGCAGGCAGATTAGCAACCCTGTTGGAGCCGAACCGAGCTGTAGTACACTATCAAGCCACATGTTCTCTGTCCCTGGCATGACTTCACAGAACCAAAACTGTACATGTAGCGCACACCTTGTTATGCCTAACTTCCAATCCAATTTGGGAATGTTATGTCAAATCTAGTATCTGGCTTCCATCGTAACAGCTGCATCACAATGAAGAGACTGCAATCTCTCAAGCGTGTTAGAAGCCGGCAGTGCATTGAACAGAGAGCAGGGGGAGCTGGATGCCATAGACAGCAGACTAGACAGTGCATTTCGCTTTTGGCATTTGACGGAAAAGACAACTGGTATTTTGAAGCAAATCAGCAGGAGCACAACCATTCCTAAATAACAATCACTGACATAGCTGTGTACTTGAAATCGGGAATTCTACAGTCAGTCACAATCAGGAAACCTCAATCCAAACCACTTACATACAGAAAAACACACATCTTGTGATTAAAAGCTTGGGTATAAATTCACTTGGCACAGGTGTCCCTCCCTCTCACCCGATACAGGATTAATGTCACATTGCAAACAAGGGGCTGTTGCAAGCATCAACATGGATCTCTAAGCATTTCATTTAAGTGAAAAGAGGAGCGCTGTTGAAACGTAGAGCCATTTTCTAGCCTGGAGGAAGCTTTGGCTACCATCCTGGTGTTGCAATAGACTGGAACCAATGCAACTAAGGAAAAGCAAGCATTTGCAATGCAATAGGTCTCGCATTTACTTGAGTTTGAGCTATTGGCATTGTAAATGACAATGCCTTTTATTTATGTTTTGGTTTTTAAAACAAATAAATAAAAGGGATTATTATTTACAATGCCAATAGCTTAAACTCGCGTAAATGCGAGACCTATTGCATTGCAAATGCTTGTTAAACTGAGCAATGGTTTTGTCTTTGCTTTAGGGACAAGGAAAGATAAAAACAGTGCATGCGCCACAGAAAGACAGAAAGACAGAGAGATGAGTAACGCTGTGGAGACGAAAATGAAAGAGAGAGGGCCAAGGAAGAGTGACAAGGGAGAAAACAGAAGACAAAAAAAAGAGGATGAGTAAGAAAAGGAAAAGCGGACAAAAATAACAGAGAGAAAGAGAGAGTGAGATGGAGAGAGAAAGAAAGAAGAGAGAGGGGTAGTAAGAGATGTGGCAAGTGTAATTGTTATGCAGCCAGTCAGTGCATATATGTCATAGTAAAAAGTGAGGAGAGAGTTTTACATACATGTTGGCACTGTAACCGAAACTACACTCTTTTACTTTCGTGCTCCTAGTAAACAAGGCCCAGATTTTCTTTTTTTCACACAGTGCCGCATCCAAATGAATTTATTGTGCTGATTTGTGCAAGGAGAAAAATACAGTGCATCCCCTGCGCTGTCACACAAACAGGGCTGCCCTGTGAGACAGGTAGCTTCACACCAGGGTGCACAGGGGGAGTGTAAGCTTCTAGCATAGGATTGTACTTGGGGCACACATTTCCACCACAAATGTATATGCGTAGACAAACTCAAAAGGTTGCCACACATTGGATGTGTGCTATGCACTGTAGCACACATACAGTGTGTCATTTTTGGGAGAAATTAACACATTTTGCACTTGCTATTTGAATGTAGAGCCTGGTCTGGCTATTTTCGTAGTCGGGCCTGGAGTCAAACTTTACCACTGTTTGCCCCTTGACACAAACCAGGGCCTTCCATTTTTTACGCAGTGAAATGTGCATCTTTCCAATGCAAAATAGCTGGATAGTAAATAGAATGCCGTGCTTTGCATCAAGCTACCACTTGCACCAGTGCTTAATTTGTAAAACAATATGTGCCAGGGCTCTCTTAATGAGACTATCATAGCTCGCACACTACCCGTTGCCCCTGCCAGTGCTGCCAATAAGAGTAACACCACAACTTCTAGCAATCACACTCCTACAAGTGTGACAAATCAGACTCTTCCATGCCCCAAAGCTACAAGAACAGCTGGGACGCAAGGTATTAGTCATTTATAATGTCTTTTCAATTAATAAAGAATTGTTGTTGTGCTCGTCTCTGAATCACTCAAACAGTGCTGCCATGTAGCAGACAGCTATTATCACAATTAAGTGCGGGTGCTGAGCACCGGAAACGTAACTGGCACAAATTAAGCACTGGCTGGCACACTACAACTGGCTCAAGTGTACTTTTCTGCAGATTGCTGTTGTTTTAAAACGTGATAATGCATTTTACGGTGTGGGCGAACTTGATTCCTCTGAGGGTTTCAGCGAGGGACGGGCTGGAGGTTTATATGTCCCGGTGCAGCTGCTCCTTTCGTTTGTTAGCGTTAAGCATTAGACTATTCTATTGGCTTCTTTATTTACTCTGTTTCTTTTCCAAATGAAAAATGTTTTTTAAAGTTCAATAATATTATCACGTTGAAAGAGTGCATAATAAAAATGGGAATAAGAAAACAGTGACTAATTGACCGGTGCTTTAGAAGTGTCCTTGAGCAGGAGACAATAAACAAACGATTTAAAGGGAAACTGGGAACCACACACTGAGTGTAACTGTAAACGTCTCCCTCTCTATGGTATTTGCGTTACAAGAGTGAAACACTGAGTGTAACTGTACACATCTCCCTCTGTATGGTATTTGTTACAAGAGTGAAACACTGAGTGTAACTGTACACGTCTCCCTCTGTATGGTATTTGTTACAAGAGTGAACAAGCCGATGCTCGAGCGGGATAAGCTTATCGTCAACAGCTTATCAACACAGCTGCCACGGGTCTGGTTTTCACATCCTGTTTCAAAGTGTCACATTGCGTGTGAGATAGGACAAACAAAAACCAGAGTCAGTCCACGGCCAGGGCAGCTGTGAAGACCAGAAAAGACAGCCCTTTATAAATAAATTCCCGAGGACCTTGTCAAGCCTCTGTGGAGGGATTTAACTGCATTACACTCCTGCACTTCAAGTGGTGCACTATAGAACCAGGGAACCTAGTACAAGCCCTTCCCGGCATCCCACCTTTAGGCTGCGCAGTGTTATGTAATTCACCAAACATGCACCGTGGTTTACATACTTTATAAACGCCGACGCTCCCCCCTCTGCCCCACTGTGCATGCCTACTCTCTTTCATGCTATGCTTGTGTCTAACTGTAATGCAATTGGTCCTGATTTAAAGCGCTTTGATATCTTCGGGTAAAGTTTGCGCTATATAAAAGTAAAACACATTAAGATTACCTGTACCACGTCCGTTCTGCGATGCCACATGCCTTTGGGTCCCTGTACTTATTAACTGCACCCGGCTGTGGGAACCCCCATGGCAGGAACAACGTGTTGTGGAGCAGATGCAGGGAATGTAGCCACTGTCCTATGGCTGCAGCACAGGGTAACAGTGCGTGGACAGGAAGGCAGGCAGTCGGCAGCGCTGTGCCTGGCAGTGTAGTCCTGTGTGCACGCCAGGCATTTTATAAAGGCATGTGGCTTCAAAGTTGGGATAAACAAATCTTTTGTAAGGAGTCTAGGCTGCTGCAAAGGATGACGAGAGATTTCAATGTTGTGGGCCTTTGCATGACGTGTATTGTGTGTGCAGCTTGTAATGCAGTGATGTTTGTAGATATGTTTAGGTAGGAATATATTGTATGGAAGTAAAAATTTAGAAGAAGTCTGTTACCTTTCCTGTGAAGTAGGTGGACACTTAGGGGGACAGCCTTCAGTAGAGACAACGAGGAGAAGACAAGACGATGTCAAAACACGGCAGGTTGACAAATCCAACAAGCATTGGCCGCACACGCGCCTCGCGCTTGAAGTTTAAAAAAAAAAGAAAAACAAGCCCGGCGGAGCCGCGCGCGCGCGCGCTTGGGGGCGGGGGAGCGGACCCTTTGAAGTGCTCCCAAAAGGCGGATTGCATGGCGGCACGATGCGCGTGATTGTGCGCGTGCTAGCCATGCAATCCGCTTTTTGGGAGCACTTTTGAAACCCGTATTCTATAGTCTCGCTTTGCAATCGCTTACGCGATAGCAAGGCGAGACCTAAAAATTGCGACTTCTGTGGCAGAGGACCCGAGACCCTTTCACAACATCACATACTGTTTTTCCTTGAGATTTTGTATACAACTCAAGAACTATTGCATGACCAGAGTCTGGGCTATATTAGTTTACTTTGTCCACAAAAGCGAAGTCACTTTCACAACTTAACCTTCAATCGAGTATTGGAGGGAGCGGGTGCACAATGCAATCAAGGATTGGAAGTAGGACACTCTGCATGGACAGTCTTTGCAAGACTGTCTTCCGTGATCAACTGTGTCTGTCACGTACCGTGTTTTTCAACCAGTGCATTTGTCAATCTGTGAGCTCAGGGATTCTGCTACGAGTTGCTTGCCGATATTAAAAAGCAGAACTCTGGACTGGCAGGCCAGTGGGTACCTAAAATATACTGCCCTAAGTCGTTCTGTCAAAATTGAGGGTGGATACTACATCTTCTAGCATGATTTAGGTGATTTGGGCGAGTGGGGGTGTTCTGTTATAGTTCAGAGGCATGGGCCTTTTTACCCGAACCACTGAAGGAGATGCCTTCCTTGTAAGTTCAGGGGGTGCGTCATAACTGAGGTCCTAACTGAACGCCTCAGACGGTGAGAAATCTGTCAGCCTTCAGGACAATACAAAGAATTCCTGTGTCAATCTCGCAGTAGTCACAGTTTGTTTCGGACCCAAATTCTGTGGGATTACGTTCTTTAGGGTCCACCAAAGCACTAAATAACGATTTCCTAAGGGTATGGTCAGTTTGAGGTTTCTCTTATTTTACAACTTAGTTACTCACATTTAAGCCTGAATGATAAATTGTCTTTTTACCACTGCTATCGAGTGCACCCATGGGAACAATTAATTACAGTATATTTACAGTATAATGGTTGGACCATTCCACCATTCATTTCTAAATAACCTGAGAATGGATTTTCAGACTTTGCTTGCCCAAGCTGAGCCATTTACCAAACATTATCAACCAATTAACTGTTTATTCATGACTGCTTCCATCCCTTCCCCCATTTATTAATAATATGCATAATCAGGCATGCATGTACATAGCAGTACCCTGTAATTGTGATATACCAAATCTGTTTGACTTCTTTGTTCCGACAAATCAATTTAGGATTTATAATCCAATCCTACATTGCACTATGACCGTTCCGTACCTCTTTTAAAAAACATACGCATATCGTGAGAAAAACTGAAGCAAAGTAGTTGAAGCACTGTATAAAAGAGGAAAACAAAAAACGTCAGCCTCCGTGGGGAAATAATCTATTTTTGGGGCCTAGCAAACAATGGGCCAAAACATTATTACATGTGGTCTAGGAAGAAGTTGCTTCCAACCTTTTGCCTATCCAGCAGCCTTAATCACTTTTTAATGACCCTCTCGTGTGCTAAACTAGCAGGGAATTTTTGACACCCCTAAGGAGGCTGCTCTGCTGAAATTGAGATCCACAGCTGTAGGCTCGGAGTTGGAGTCTATATCCAGGCCAAAGAGCATACTTTGTTTCTGCTACTTTCCACATAGACCCAAAAGTAGCTTTCAATTCATTTCTGTTTATGAACGAAGAGGTGCCAACTTAAATTTCCAAGTGTTTCTTCAGTTGCAAACAAAGAGGGGACAACCTAAGTTTCCACGTTTTTCTCCAGTTGCAAACATAAGAACTTCAGAATGGACCCTGACCCTGAAAGGCTAACAAAGAACAAACAGCAGTGTTTTTCAGTATTATTAATAACTCTATTCAAGATGCATTTGATAAAGGAACACAAAAAAGGCTTAGCGCTGCTACTATTAAGGAAACACTGCACCAATCTCGTGATGTAGGTCATCAACAAACAGAAAAATTACAAACCATGGTATAATTTTCAAAGTTATGTAGCAGAATTTGAGTCGCTAGCCAGAAGCATTTCTTGAGTGGAGCGCCTGTTTTACCCAAATTCGAGTATGCTTTAAACTCCGATATGGCACTGAAACCGCTTTAGACCGTTTAGAATTATTTGATGAATACGGACGATCACGATGGAGTGGATTTTCTGGACTTATTAGACAAGTCTATTATTGGATTTTTTTTTTTTTTTTTTTATTGTTCAACTTCCTTTGTTTCCGCTTTGGACTTAGATGGCGTTCTGCTGCTGATTCGTTAATGTTCGGTTCATCAAGTAGACCTTCCTAAATCTTTCATCGTAATTTTCATAAACCCAGAATCCACTTCCAGTAAAAGCATATACTATCCAATACACTCAGAGAATTAGCCTTTTGATACTGATGAATGGCAATAAAATTGCCCAACATAATTTTCAAACAAATGATTAACAATAATGTTAGGTACTATCACAGATTTAGCTTACCGGTACCGATGTATGGCATTAGGGTGGCACATGTAATTTCTGGGCAACTGATTTTCAACTATTTTAGATAATTTCTTCATTATACACATTGTGCTCCAGATGAATTCTTTACATAGTTTCTTATCCCGTCCCAGAGACTCCCGTTCATTCGGGTATCATGAACTTGTAATGATTGGCTTTCCTGATGCAGGCACTCCTGTGCTGAAATGCGCGTAGATACAATTTGGTTCATAGCCACTGATTGTTGCCGAAACAAATGTGTTCTTCAGCCAATTATTCCTACTAAAAAGAACTAGGCGGCTAGCCATTAATGATTATATCAATTGTCATGTAGATAGATCAAATGTTTAGGTTAACTGAGAAAACATAAGATATTTTCCTGTTTTTGTCACTGTCTATGTTCATGTAAATTCTTTCTTGATTGTACAGCATGATGTTAGAGTGAATGTTGATATGAGTGTAGTACGCATGGGGATTGTTTTAACATCAATATTTATTGCATTTCGTTAATAAAACTTATTTTTGTATTGGTTTATAATATGGTGTTTTGTGCCTTCCCACTTATTTATAAATTAGTCATGTTTTCAATATATTGGAATTGTCCTAGGTTTTTGCAATTTTATTTAATCCCTGCCTAGACAAACTCACACCTAGTAGCAGGGGGCCCTTGTTCATTTTCATTCATTATTAGATTCAATACAGCTGATCACCCCAGTCTCCTGAGTGGCCAATAGGCCCATGCCTTGATCCTACCTCGAGTCAGGAGTTTGCTTTCTTCGATCTTCAATACAAGAGGTCAGGTCGGGTTGTTTACTCTTCTGCAGCCTCCTTTATAACAGTGGCGCTTAATGTGTACATGGCGCTACTGCTAAAGCTATATTGGTAGATTCATTTGGTATATCACACCTATGCAGATGGCATGAACCTCTGAAACAAACTAACCAGACTGACAAAGTGGTATGACAGCATTTATTGTTGGAAGAAAATTACTTGGCTTCAACTCAAAGCTACGAAGAGCAGTCAATTTCATTGGTCGTGGGTGGATGATTTGCCCTGCTATTTTAGGTACAAACAGCCCAGGAGGGGCGAGGCAGAGCCAAGTTGGCAGAGCAGCAGCTCTGGAACGCTGCTCGGTGAAGCAAATTACATACACCTTCTAAAAAAGAGAGATGTTGGATAGTGAACCTATTCCAGGTGCCTCCCCATGCTTCTGATACCTGGCAGCGCGTAGGTACTGGACCAATCAGTCACAGAGAGCAACATCATATTTGGAGTACCACAAGGTCCACTACATGGCAGCGGAGCCCTGAGGAAAGTGGACACGGATAATTAAACTGGTGGTAGAAGTCCCAGATAATTGGAGGTCTTTGCACAAAGCTGGTAATCACTAAGGGGTAACTGTTCCTAATAGAAGGAAAAGCGGACCAATTTGGTATCTTAAGGAAACTAGTGAGTGGGGAGCACTCGCAGTGAAGGTTGGATTGTGAAGGAGATAGGGGAATTCTTCCTTTTGAAAAGAGTGTCCTCACACACCCAATGCGGGTCTCATGCTTCATCATTGGGTGTTGCTCCTCATGGGGGTGGCGCTGCAGTTCCCCCACGGGCCCCGCGAGAAGGCTCTTTGTCAGAGTTCTTTTTGGAGTAACGCCACAGGTTTAAGTGCGGGTGTGTGGGGAGGAGGAAAAAGAGTGAGTGAGTTAAAATTACCATCTCGGTACGGTACCCCAAGAAACCTTTATTCCAGGGTTCGAATGGTAAGATTAAAAACAGTAGACAAGGAAGGCCTCTTGGGAAACTATATCAGAGGAGTAAGTATTTTCCTACTATTCTCTTGTCAGTGGGTGAAAGTGAAAAAGGTGGTGAGTACATTAGGTCGCCATGTTTCGCGCCTTAATTGGGTCCTAGTGGATCCTGTGGCGTTTCTTGTGGAAAAACTAGTAAAAAATAGGAATCAGAGTTGGCGACACTCTGTATTCCTATGATACCTATATTCAGGTGCTGGCATTCGAGCAGCGGAAGGGCAGGTAAAAGGCTACATTTGAGAGGCATGGTTGTCTTCTTCATACTGCCCTGACACGCCGTTGAGGCCATCCCTTACTATTGGTGGGGTTGGATGTATGAACGCCTAGTGGACGTAACCTTAGGCGCACGGACGTCGAATAACCTTGTCATAGGAATACAGAGTGCCGCCGTCTCCGATTCCTATTTTTTACTCATTTTTCTTCACCTTTATCACGGCACTGAAGAAACCCCACCTATTACTAACATGGAAGTCAGTGACACTCTCTAAGGGAAGCCTATATGTAGCTTTCATTGATTTACAGTCTGCTTTCGACCTTATTCCTAGACACAAACTTTGGTGTGTCTTGAAGGAAATGGGTATCCCACCTGAAATTCTATCACTGACCATTTGCTTGCACGAGAACAACTATGCAAGGGTACGTTGGGGTAATCAAGGTCAATTGTCATATCCGATTAGGGTAAATAGAGGGGATCATCAAGGGTGTGTAATGGCCCCTACTCTCTTCTCACTCTTCGTTATCAGTGTTGTCCAGTTTCTTGCTGAGAGCCCAGCCGATGCGCCAACCGGGGGGGAGGGAGGGGGTTAAAGTGACAACCTTAATCTTTGCAGACGACACTTTGATAGTTTCCAAGACCCTGAGTGGCCTTCAAACCTACTAAAACGCTTCGAGTCCTTTTGTGCATTAAGAGGGCTTGAGATAAATACTGTAAAGACTAAGCTGCTGATGATCAACCCTCATCGATCCTTTAAGGGGAAGCTTTTTCTGGAGGGGAGACCACTAGAGAGAGTGAGTAACTTTGATTATCTGGGTATCACTCTCTCTGATGACATCTCCTCGAGATTTCATGTCAAGCAGCAGAACCTACAGCTAAGACGTATCTCGGGGGCTACGATCAAGGAGCATAAGATCTCAGTGAGAAAGTCAATAGCTGCCCCCATTTGTATTTACAATAACAAAGCTGTGGGAGCAGCTTTTTATGGGGTGGAACTCTGGGGTTTTGAAAAACTGGATGCATTCTTAGTGACCGAAAATAAATTCCTGAGATCACTTTGTTCCCTCCCACAGAGTACCCCCCCTGCAACCGCTGAGATTTGATTTGGGTAGATTTACGATTGTGTAAAAAGCTCAGTTACGCCCTTTGCTCTTCTGGCTACGTCTAAAGACAACCCCAGAGCTAAGTCCATATGCTGCTGCTTTGGACGAAGTCTATGCGTTAAGATCGTCACAAGAAAATTGGTTCGATAATTAGGGTAAAACTACTGTTGTCCACTCTAGGGAAGGAAGGCATATGGGATATCGATACCCCAGAATCGCTTCCAACCAAAGCCCAACTTAAGAAACACTACTGGGTCTGGGTGGTACAGTCCCTTATCTCTCATCCAACTGGGGGCTGATTGACCCTTGATTTTATGGAGTTCAAACTGGAAGGAACATTTGAGCAATATCTGGAGGTTATCACAAACGCCCAGGATAGGAAACTGTTCATGCAATTCAGATTTGGTTCCCGCCCTCTTAACACTTTTGTTGCCTCCTGGTCCCAGCACTCTTCTGCATCTGTGATCTGCCCCGGTTGCTCTCTTGCAGCCGAGTCCATCAGTCACATACTTTTTGCATGCCCTAGGTACCACCATTTGAGATCCAGGTGGATAGCTCCTATGTGCAAATCAGCCGCGGTCGGTAGTAGGAGCAACTGCAGGGCGGTGACGTGAGGAGGGGGAGGGGCAGGGTGGCGGGTAGTAAACTATGGATTATGGAGGTTTACTGGTAAGTTAACATATAAATTAATAAAAACGAATTTCGTTGCCTGCACTGCATCGCATTTGGGGATGCAGTGCACGTAACAAAATTAGTTTTATTAATTTATATGTTAACTTACCTGTAAACCTCCGTAATCCATAGTTCCTACCCCCCACCCTGCCCCTCCCCCTCCCCACGTCACCGCCCTGCAGTTACTCCTACTACCGACTGCGGCTGCTGCAAATAGTTAGGTACCCGCTGTCACAGCAATGCGTTACGTATCTTAAAATCTGACTCCAGCATGTGCAGTTGCAAAATTTCTAGGTAAAATGTGGGTTAGTAGAAGACAGGCATTGACCATGCAACTGACGTAACCCTTTTGTAATTTAATATTTCTTAAATGAGTTTATATAAGTAGCTATTTATTAATTTAGTTTTGTACCACACATGGAATTGTACTGAATGACGGGTCATGCCGTTAACTCTTACAGCATAGACTTTTGCTGCTACACTTCCTGGTCTTGATTATAATTCTTTTAATCGCTCTTATTATTGTATTAGATAGTTTGAACCGAACCAGCTTTTGGATCTTTGTAATCAATCTTCGGATTCATTTGCGTTTTAGGCACTGGCACTTTCAAGGTCCTTATTTGTCGATTGGGGGTCAGACAGACTTTACTAACTCTAGGCTCCTGCTTTTGTATGGGGGTTAATGATTAATTATATTGAATGCACATGCACTTTTGTGGACCCTTTCTCTCCCCGGAGCTTTAGGAAGTCTGGACTCCAAGAAGGAAAATCCACGTTATTACGGACTGTTTTTTTTAAATTGATTGTTTACTATGTCTGTACTGTATTGTATGCATGTGATACTTTTACGGCTGCAACGGCCGAAATAACGTTATTGACCAACTGAACTCACTCACTCTTCCCCCCACACACACCCGCATTCAGAACTGCGGCGTTACTCTGAAAAGAACTCTGACAAAGAGTCCTCTCGCGGGGCCCGTGGAGGACTGCAGCGTCACCCCCACGAGGAGCAACGCCAGATGATGAAGAATGACACCCACATGTGTGTGTGAGGGCACTCTTTCCAAAAGGAGGAATTGCCCGATCTCCATCACAATCCAACCCCCACTGTGAGTGCTCCCCACTCACTAGTTTCCTTACGGTACCAAATTGGTCCGCTTTTCCTTCTATTAGGAACAGTTACCTGTTGGTGGTTATCACGAAAGCCTTGGGAGCACAGGTACTGGACCTATTTTTCCTCTAACTCCCTGTCCCCCCTCTTAGGCATTTTGTGACTTTGCAGAAAGCTAACATCAGTAGAGAAATAGAAAAGGGAGAAAAGATCAGGAATAAGATGGCCCCAAACCCTAACACCTCAGAGAGATCAAATGTCGAATGTGAAGGGGCAAACCACTGATGGGGGAATTCAATTACTGAGCAAGAGAACCAGCTGATTGCAAATTTTCGGGTCTACATTAAAGACTTACCAGATACATCTACTTGGCTGAGTAGACCACAGAGAAGTGGTTTAAGGATGTACACTCACCATCTAACATATTAGTGTGGGTGAAGTGTGACAAATCGATAAAGTCTACCGTGTGAAGCTGATGGATCGCCACAGTGCCAGATACAGGGGAGTGCAAAAACAACAAGGTGATCGATGAAATGCTTAAATTAATCTCAGCCACTGGCAATCGCTTGGGCCGCATCCCAATCCATTGTTTGTTTGCCGGCCATACCACCTCAGTTTGGACCAGTCACATGCAAATCAGTTCCTCGTGGGAACTCCGGGTCAGCTATACCCGGCTAATGAGCCCATAACAAAGACAAAAAAACAGTCCTGGGTTTTTTGTGTTCCAGTTCAGGAAGGACCTAGCCTGGCATTTCGAGCTTCACTGCTCCCATGGAGAAGGGTCAGGACTGATTTGCATATAGCTGAGTTCAAAGTGAGCTGGCATGGAGTGCAAAATAAAGATGGATTGAGATGCGGCTGAGATTAATTCAAGCGTTTCATCCATCACTTTTTGCATACTTTATTATGTCGCCCAGATGTGGGTCCTGTGCACACGGTGTCAATAGAACCAAGCTATACTCGACTCATGAGCACATAACCAGGGTGAAACCGGCTCTGGGTTGCTTGTGTTCTGGTTTACGGAGGACCCTACGTGGCAGTTTGGGCTGGAATGTTCCCACTGGCACAGGGTCATGACTGATTTACATATAGCTGGGTCCAAACTGAGGTGGCATGGTGTGCAGAATACAGATGATTTGGGATGTGGCCCAAGTAATTACCAGTGGCTCCATCATGCTGAATCAAGTGCAACTCAGAAAACAGTGCAAACTAAATATCTTTGTAGCAAGGTCTGGGGAGCAAGAGAAGCCAGGGAAGACAGACGTGGGAGCTACTAACGGTATAGAAATGGTGGCAAAAGCATACCCCACTATCCAACGAAGATCTACAGACCTGATTAACAGACAAGAAAAAGACTTTGATAAATCCCTATCGGAGAGCCTCACTAGACTATGCTTGGAACGCAGATCAGACACAGAGGAGATATAACAGGCAAGACATGAAAATGAGACTGGACTAGGCAGAGCAAAACACTACAATGCTCGTGAGCTGTGGGCCAAGTAGGCACTACATCAATTATCTCCCTAAAGTTTCAGGTGAAACAATATACTAAAAACATAAAAAGAGGTCTTACAGGGACAACCTGAAAGCCAAAAACCTAAAAGAAGGGGAAAGAAGGAGAAAATCTGAAAGGGAATCTGCAAAATCTGTTCATAGACTTTCTGCAGAAAGAAAGTGACTTCCCAACAGACATCAAGAGAGCACAGAGTAGGGAGGGGAAGTGCGGACCCTAAAGCCTGACCCAGAACTACAATAGCAAAGCTCTCCTTCCAAATGAAAGAACAGACTTCAGCAACTGGGTAAGCCAAGAAGAATTTTTCAAGTGGAGAGAACAAAATGATGATGTTTTAAAGATCATTTTGCAGACAAATTGATGGGGATAGGCAGCAGGTATCAAATGCTATATATGTATCTCCATGAGTCATGCTCTTGCAGCTTTTGCCTCTATTTCACAGCATATTGATGGGAAGATGGATCAAGCTAGTTGGGGTAGATACAATCTTATGGCCCATAAGGTGGTGCATGGACCAAATTTCAAAAGTATGACCTTTTATTCAAAACGGGATTTAATATTATACCCCACATTGTTTGCACCAGATGCATCCATCCTCGTTCACCAGTTGTTTTAGATGTGGGTATTTAAAGAGGACTGGGCGCATGTAATTTTTTTTGTCTCAAATTATTCAACTTCTGGAGCAATATTATGGCTTTTTTAGGCAAACAATTATAAATTGAACCATATTTGCATGGGGCATTATTTGAGATCTTTGCTCTTTAAAGCTACGACAACAACAGTTCATTTTTATTGAGTAACTACTAGCTAAATCATTAATTTTGCAAAGGTGGATATCTTCAGTTCCACCAATATATGAAATTTGAATACTGAAAATGGATCGGGTTAGGAAATTAAGGGAATTATAGGCCCAAAGGGTGGGCGCACTGAAGAAAGCCAAGGAAATCTGGGATTCTTCTAGAGAGGACGTAATGGAGGAATGAGGGAGTATGCTTTTTTATATGGACACATCCATTTTGAATTATGAATTAAGATTTTGTAGCTGGCAAATGAATAGTAGGTAGTGGTTTGCATTGTGCCAATTATGTATTTATGGATTATGGCATGTTCCCGATTATCAATAAAAAAATATTTTAAAAAGCTGGGGAGGAGGCTGAAGGGGTTTGTTTAGCTTTCTGCAGTAAGCCACTGCCTCCCTCTGTGCTCCTCCTAACGGTTCAAGTCACATTTCCTGAGCTCCTTTGCTGTCTCTCGGGAGTTACTGGAGCCCACTTGTCACTCGGAAAAAAAAACAGTTCTCAGGGGCTACAGTTCTGTTACACCAGTGGATCAAACACTGGGAGGTATAAAGAATAGCAGTGCAGTGCAGTTGTGATTTCTTAGCACTGCAGCCAGGCACTGCTCGCAAGGCCCTCTTGGTTCTGCACTACTTAATAATAAAAAAAAATACATATCGGAGCTTCCGGTGTGGTGGCACACATCCATAAGCACTTGAAATCTGGTTTCTAATGCACTTCCATTTTCCATGCATTTGCGGAGCTCTGCAATGGTTCCTATTAACTGAAGGAAGCAGAAGTAGGTGACGGGTATTGCTAGGGAGATGTGAGCCTGGAGCTGACTCAATAAACGGTTTATAGTGGTAGGGTGTGAAAGCCTGAGAGAGAGCACAACGTGTACATGGATTAGATAGCAGATTCTATGAGCACAGCTAAAACAGAAAGCTCAAACACGTATTGTCTCTTACAGCTCACACCTAGGCCCTTCAGAGGCATCTCTGACATTTTTGTGGAATTATATAATACCTTCCTGTCACATATTTTATAATTGCAATTGCGTGTCGGTAACATGTTATAGGATCACAATTTGTAATTAGCGAATCCGTATTTGGAACGATTGTGTTTACGGCGTCCCTTCCAAATACCGAATTGTAGTGAATGTTTTACAGCTGAATTACATTTGCAAAACATTCATTTTTAACAGGAACCTCAAAGGTGGTGGTAACCATTCACAAAGGGGAACCCCTTTGTGAATTATGAAACAAATATTTTTTTAAGAGCACGCAGTGGTCCCATGCTCCATTACCTACCCTTAAAAAAATGGAACTTAAACATTATAGTTAGCTGGACATTTCCCTCGTACAAAACCCTAGAAATTCCCCCGTTATAGTTAGTTCAGCTAACTATAACTCGCGCCCCCGCAATGCACTGCTGAGGACGTCACATATTACATCACTCATGACATGGTCAGTGACATCACTGATGACATCTGAAATTACATCACTGATGACCTCACTGATGACGTCATCCATGTGATAAATTAGTGCATCTTCTCACACCCTTATACTCAATCAAAATTTCAGACGTCCATTCTTAAAACCATAGATACTCCAATACCAATAACTCCATACCCACTCATTGACTCTTAGATCTACACACACATCCACTCACTCACCTGTACAGTCACTCATACTTACAGTCACTCAGTACAGGACTATCATATGCATTTATACACCTACATAGACACTCACACACCACCAATCATCCATAGAGGTACTCTCACACCTAGTCAGTCATGCAAATAATTAATCACACTCCCATTTACTCACCTATGCAGTTATACACACACAAGTTCACTTAATCATAAAAATAGTACCACATTCTTACGCTCACTGATACAAGCACACACTCATCCATACAGCCACTCTAACAATCACACACTCTCACATATACCCACTTATATACTCTTACACACATATATACTGCCTTTCACATATGTAGTTACTCACACATGTACCACTGAGATATACATTCAATCACTAACACACCCATACATACACTCACCCAACCATACACTCCATCACAGATGTACTCTTAAAACCATGCACCCATAGACTCACCCACTCACACATGTATGCACAGAGTCACACACACCCCACCCACACAAACACTCAGGCACCCAAACAGATACTCAGACAACCAATCAATAACCCATAGAAACTCTCATATAGCTATTCACAAAACCATGCAGCCGCTTATACACCAACAGACAGACAGACAGATACAGACATTCACACAGTTTAGTCACTAGTCTGGAGTAAGATACGTTTAATGACTCACTTATAGAGTCAGTCACGCACCTACTAAATCATCCATTCACACACTTATACGCCCACTCATTCTTCCATAGGTTTTCCCTATATATATATATATTAAACATATTTAAAATTTACAGAAACACACACTCACTGGATGACGTCATCAGTGATGTTATCAGTGATGTCATTTCAGATGCCATCAGTGATGTCACTGACCATGTCATGAGTGATGTAATATGTGACGTCATCAGCAGTGCATTGTGGGGGCGCGAGTTTTAGTTAGCTGAACTAACTATAACGGGGGAATTTCTAGGGTTTTGTACGAGGGAAATGTCCAGCTAAATATAACGCCCCTGAAACCTATGGTTTTTTCAGTGAATTTCTAAGGTTTTTTAAATGCATATTCCTAACTATGTCAGGACATCTCCTGTAAACAGTTGAGTAAAAGCGCTTTGGTTACAGTAGTTATTTTTAAGGAATATTATTGTATTTTAAAAGTTGACACTTAGAAATTTTTTCACATAGAATCACCAATGTTATCCTATGGCAGAAAATTCACTTAGCAGGTAAGTAGTGTTATAATTACTTTTTCTTACTCAGTGGTGGATCCTGGATCCAGCACTGGCCAACCTCCTGTAAACAGTTGAAAGAATGTGTTTAAGTCATACAGACGATTTTTTAGGAATATTTTTAGTTTGTGAAAATAGACACTTAGAAACTTTTCTGGTGAAAACCACACAATGGATTCCTATGGAAGGAAATACAAGTTACTGGTAAGTACGCTTAGAATTACACTTCCGGGTCAGTGCTGGGCTAAAAGATGCAGCCCTGGGTTCTCTCCTGATAACAGGTGAGTGAATCGGAATTCGTAGTTCGGCTGATTTTTGAGGAATATTTCTACGTTTCAAAAATGGACACTTTGAAAATTTTCTGGTGAAAACCACACAATGGATTCCTATGGAAGGAAATACAAGTTACTGGTAAGTATGCTTAGAATTACTTTTCAGGGTCAGTGCTGGGCTAGAAGATGCAGCCCTGGGTTCTCTCCTGATAACAGGTGAGTACATCGGAATTCGTAGTTCGGCTGATTTTAGAGGAATATTTGTACAATGGTAAAGGAAGGGGGCGGGGCCTGAGGTGACGTGTGCAAACACGCCCTGTGGCGCGTTTTAAGTTGGGGAATTAATTCCTCTTCAATACTGCGGTCCCCTGGGGGCCAACTAGCCCACCAGGTACCTCCAGTATGCGTGAGGGAGCAAACAGCAGTGTCCCGGGAGTGGGCACCCTGGGAAATGCAGGAGCCGGCCTGGTGGGTGGCGGTCCACAGGGCCATCATTGGCTCCAGGAGGGGTCAAACTAAAAAATATGGAAAACGCAGCCAGTGCCCTTCTCCTCAACATGAGGTTGCCGCTGAACGACGAGCACGGAGTCTGGTCTGTAGATAGCTTTATGTCGGCGCGTCTGGATTAAAAATCACACCATTACCCACTCACCCCTGCGCCACAGCGTGTAGCATTCAAGTAACGGGGGCTTGCCATGACCCAGTATTCTGATACATGGCTGTGGGGGCACAAAGGCCTGTGTATGACAGAGACAAACTGTGTGCGTAGCCAAACGCCGGCATTTCGAAATGCATTTTTATGAATAAAGAACCTGATAAACATAGCGGTGCCGGATAACGATGAGAATGCAAACAATTCCAATTAGCATATGTGACCAACGGTCCACCATTTACGCTGCCATATAGAATATTTTCCAGGATCCTCTCAAACACAATCGCGATAAAGTTTACATTTCGTATTTTTTCCGAAATATGATTACATGGAGAAGGGAAGGTTGCAGTTATGTGGTTTAAAACAAGAATTCAGCAGCTCCGGTTTCTGCTACTCCCATGACACACTGTATGTTCTGAAGGAAATAACTCTGTTTTCCAAAATCTAGGCTCCTTTCATTCTGTGGGATCCTTTAGAAGTTGGGATTTTTCCACATAAAAAAATACATTACTTTTGGATTCCCTCCATGCAGTGAGTGATCTGAACAAAACACAATAGCCTCTAAAACAAGCATTTGCAATGCAATAGGTCTTGCAATTAAGCGAGTTTGAGCTATTGACATTACAAATAACAATGCCTTTTATTTTTGTTTTTAAAACAAATAAAAGACAATGCCAATAGCTTAAACTCGTCTAAATGCGAGACCTATTGCATTGCAAATGCTTGTTATTTATTGAGGCTAATACAGGCCTCTGGTCCAGACTCTTCATTTTCTTTGGCTCCTGGCCCTGGTTGCAAACATTATTACAGCAAGCAGTCTACGTCCTTTGTATAGGTGTGCACAAGATGAAGGAACACTGCTGCATCTGGGTCGGACTGCCTTTCCCTCTGTTAGTAATAAAAGGTGTGGGCTGCTCCGGGATTTTCTTACTTGAAGAACTTTATAATGTAATCTCTCATGAATGAAGCGAAGGGTGCAGGACAGACATGTTGATGTGTCCCTCTCTGCAGACGTATCAGACCTATCCAGCAGGGTATAGTGGAAAAGAAAAGTAATTATATGTTCAGCTCTTCAGCCAATATCTGATTTACAGATTCGTATAACTGAAGCATCTAAACGTTTCATTTGGCCGAGAAGCCTGGAGACTGTTTTGAGCTCTTCTATTAATGAGTTCAGTGGAACCTTTTATGTGTGGTCCAGGCAGGGTGTGTGGAGGGACTACTGTAACCCTCTCTAGACCTCCATCCAAACCCTGTTTCTCTCCCGTATCTGCTGTGCCTCCACGTTTACTTTTCCCTATCAGTAAGAGGCTCCCTTTCCATGAGGGCCTTGCCTTTATTATATATGTTCTGTATGTGGAGGCTTAAGGGGTGCGGGGTGTGTTTGTGTGCTCACACATGTGCCTGTGATCTCTCATGAGTGCATCGAAGCTGCATATCTAGCTGTGGTGCATATCTTCAGTATCTCAGGTCAGCATGTATTGCTGCAATTACTCTACCTGTTCTGTGTTAGAGAAAATGTTGTACTGCTAATGCATGTGCTGTTTATGTATGTTACTCAAATGAGAAAAGCATGCACTGGTGCTGGGGTACACCATATAACTCCATCACTCATTCCCTGTCCTGGGGAGCACATTCAAAAACTTGTCACTTAACTGAAAAATACCCTAGTCTAAAGAACAGCACTGAATTCAGCATTAATAGAACTCATGACAAGTTTGAATTCATTCCCTGTCCTGGGGAGCACATTCAAAAACTTGTCACTTAACTGAAGCTACAAACAAATGCATGCATTATCTCCTTCAAATTATAGCTGTCATGCTAAGAAGTACTGGAACTTTTCAATCCAAATATGACCTTCTGCTCAGAAGTAGTGCAGCTGTCTATTTAAAGATATATCATCCCTGATGAGAAGGCAGATGCTTCCCCATAAACAACAGCAACTCTGTTAAGTCCCGGTAAAAGTGTCCTCTTGAGAAATGCAGGTGTTGTCACCCATGAACATATTTGCCAGAACAAGAAATGTGAGAATTTGTGCAGCTGGACCACTATCAGTTGGTCTTGAGGTGGAGAATGATTGCAAAAGACGCATTACTAGACACATACAGAGTATTACAATTCACAGTTAGCACTCTGTCTTTAGAAAGCATTTCAGTACATATGACAATCTGTCACAACTTAACTACTAACAGGTGTGTGCAGTGCAGTTACACTGCTAAACATCTGCTGTACATCTAGTGAACGCAACATATTTGCATACAATTACAATTGTTGCATCAACCTTCACTGAACATTAGTACTTACATGTGAGTCTTGGTTCTCTAATCATGGTACAGATATTCTCTGTCTTAGTCCATCTAATTGAATTAAGGCATGGTTTGGCATGTGGATATATTTACAGGACGGGTAGATTTCAACATTTTTCCCTGTGGACAAGTAGAATGTTTAAACAATTCCACACCCCTGCTAACAGTGCCTTAGTTGGTCAAAACAGCCACTCCTAAAATGCATATCTTGCCGGGGGCTCTTATATTAGTTTCAAGCACTACCAAGTTACAATCTGAAGGATCAGATTTTCAGTGTACAGAAAATAATGGAATCATATGTGTGAGGCAGCAAAAAAGCTAGGGTAACTAGAGCCTTCCTGAGGGGGGCAGAGATCAAAAGGCGGCCCAGCCTTGCCAAATCTTTGGAGGTACTACCAAACGCCACACTTACAACTTCTCTAAACTTGAGTAGTAAGAGAAATCGACCAAAATGGATGGTTAAATATAGAGGAGTCAAGGAGAGACCCCTGTGGGATGTCCTGTTTCTGCCCGGGAAACAATACCTAAAACACATTTGCATGCCACATACTCAGCTTGATTATGAAAAACCCTGATATTTTATGGTTTGTAAATTGTGATCCTATAAAAGGGATTTTTAAGTCCCTTTAAGTTTCTTATTGTAAGGGTGGCTCACTGTTAACCCCTCGCAACATTAGAAAGTACAAAAGCAAGCATATGAAGCTCCTTTCTATGACAGAGGTGATGCTGCAAAATCTCTGTTGCAACAAGGGGGACTTGTAGCCATACAGACCAGAAGCTAGCGTCCATGCTGCGGGAAATTTACATTTGGATTACCTGCTAAGTGAGCTCCAGCAAGGACAGTTGTCCTGCTATGTCAGAGGAATTGGCAGGGCACTCAATTTTCATTTACCCCCTCCGCCCCCATCCTGTCAGGCCACGCCAGTTATAGCACGGAGTTGGGGCAAAATTTAAATATTATGGTATAACCTTTTTCTTACCATCAAATTCAGGGGAAAAGCCCCGTTCCTGCGCTGACTTTCAAGTACCACTTGCCTCAAGTGATGGATCTTTGACACCGTGTTTTGAACCAGTAGCTATTTCATCATCATAAGTTCAGTCACAATACCAGTTCTAAGTTCAGGCAATGATGACAGTTTAAATTAGTTTTAAAAGTTTATTTCTCATTAAGAGATAGTAAGATTCATTTGATTCAGACTAGTCAATTAAACTGACGTTTTACATATCTCATAAAACATTGTTAGAACAAATCATAAAATAATGCATCAAGCGCGTTCCATAAAGGAAAAATACCCTAGTCTAAAGAACAGCACTGAATTCAGCATTAATAGAACTCATGACAAGTTTGAATTCAATGGAAAAGTGGAAGATAAAGAGAGAATAAAGCTCACAATTTAATCAGTCGAGCTTTTTATTAAGAGTAGTTTGTGAAACACAGCCGAATCTCAATGATTCGAGCCAACAGCATACAATTGCAGTAGTAATCTGTAAAATCGAGCATCAGTAATAAGCCAAAGGAAGAACAGCAGCAGTAGCCATAGCGGTCAATAAGCATTGAAAATGCAATAGGCCTCGACTTTTATTAAGTTAAAGCCATTTGCTTTGCTAATGGTATTATATAGCACAGCAAATGGCTTTAACTCAATAAAATGCGAGATCTATTGCATTTTCAATGCTTGTTAAGAATGTGACTACCTTGATCAGTAACCCCCAGGAAGAGGAGCTGGTGAGTTTGGGGCGCCCGATCCACGCTGGCAACTTGAGTGGTTAGCTGCTTACTGACCTCGCCAACATTTTCCCAGAAGCTCAACACCTGCTCCGGAACTGCTGGTGACTGCACGAGGGCTCTATGACTACGGAATTCCGCTGATGTGAGCCTTTTTGGAGCTCAAATAACTCCACAAAATGGCGGCCGCCGGGACTACGAACCGTAACAGCTCCTAAACACAGGCTATCCCTCACGGAAGAAGCAACCAGGTCACCGGCTCCTCGGCGCCCTCATAAACACCCTGAAGCGTATTGCTGGGACTGAGCCAAGCCGTGCCGGGCAGTACGAAACAATAGAGGGGCGCAGCAGGGGACGCGAACTCCACGGAAGAGGCACCCGTGTGGAGGACTCCCATGAGACCGGGAAGGTAGGAGCGAGAACGAGCCAACCTGGAGGGAATGGGCATCGGCAGGACCTCGGGGGATTTGACTAAGCGGTCGCACGGGCGAGAACGCACTGCCCATTAGCTCCACACCGAACCTTGCTGACCTTAACATGGCGGCTCGCATCTCGCCGAGCAAATGAATGGCGGCTGTACTGATTCCATGCATGTCGGCCGGGACACTTATCCTCAGTTAGCACCCTCCAAATAAGGCCCTGCGTTCAACTGCAGCAGCGCCTGACCGGGAGGAGTGAGCCTGGGTCCCTGACACTGCAGGCGCACGCTGCAACGCCAACAACAACTCTCTTTTAGAGCGTCCCAGTTAGACTGCCTCGCATGACTGGTTTCTTATCTTTATGGGGCCATGTGTTGGGCCCCATAAAGATAAAAAACCTTTTACGCCAGCAGTAAGTCGGGGCAGCCAGTCCAACTGGGACGGCTCTAAAAGAGAAAAAGTGTACGTCACGAGACGCTCCTTTCCAATGGCTGGCCACCGTTTAGCATAAACGGTGACGCCAGCCAATGGAAAGGAGGGGCGGGGCTTAAAGCCCACTAGAGAAATCTACCCTAAAACATTAAATCTCGCCAGCGAGACTGCGCATGTCTGCGCAGTCTTACGCAAGGCGAGACCTAAAAAGGGACAAAGAAAAATGGGTTTCTGGGAATAGCTGTGTGGAAAAGCGAGCATGATAAAATCGACAATAGCTAACAGCCAAAAGCCAGGCCCCTAACTAAGAACACACACTAACATAAAAACACAAAAATAATGTTGCAAAATGTAGGCCAGATCTGCCCTCCTCAGATGAAATCAGGTAACAGCATTCCCCTGAGAGCGAGTTCAGCTCTTCCTTTCCCACAAAAAAACACATGCAGCTTGCAAAGTTTTATCACAACGGTTGGTATAGACATCTTACCAATGTAGCATCTTAATTCATAGACCACTGTTCCCATAAGCATCAAACACAATTTAATCATCTAATGCTAACGAAGAGAAACATCAACTAGACAAAAATACTGTTTAGTAATGCTTTTATTACCATGAACAAGAATTACTGTTTTAAAATGTGCAACTATTCTATTCAAGAATTATGTGAAATATGGTGTAAATAGGAAGTTCAGTTAACACAATCAGATATTCCTTAGAAAAATGTAAAACATTTGTTAATCCCAAACATTCTGCAGTTATGACGAATAATTCTAGGCAGGTATCTGACCAGTGCAGTTTGCATGTTTAAAATGCATGTCATTGCATTTCTTAATTTTACGTAAATCATTGTACATATAGCTGTTGTTCTAAATAATTTGCATCTTAATTAGCTTCTTTACCAGTGTACCCATTATCAGCGATAGGCCTTAACACGGCAATGTTAACAAGAACTCAAAAGCAGCAGGATTGCTGGCTTTTGGCACTTGCCCTAGCAAGACAGTAAAAGAGGGTGCAACATGCAAGCCCTTCTTCTTGTTCCTCCAACATCACCAGGATATTCAAAGCTGCTGGATTTTTGCAGTTGATTACCCTCCAGATGGCCCACCTGGAATGGGAGGGAGGGCTGGGCAGTGGTGAGGAAGAGGAGTTAAAGCTGCACTGAACTCTCCACCTCTGCCCAATCATCGTTATCGAGAAGGAGGAGAGTCATCTAGCATCAAAGAGTACCAGAGTGCGGCCCTCGTGCTTCTTTACCCTCCTCCATGCACTCCATGTCATGTTATGCTGTGGTTGCTATGTCATGCTATATTATATAATATGCAGCTGCTTCTGCTGCTGTCTATTATTTAGCTGCTGGCTATGCTACGGCATCCTTTGTAACGCAAAACTGCTGCTGTACGTACATGTTATGTAGCTGATTTCTATGTTATGTACCTGCTCTCCATAAATGTTATCTGGCAGGTGCAATCCCTGTCTGAAATGTCATGTGTGACTGCTGTTTATGTTTTGTGTCGTTGCTGAACACGTTGTGGTATTTGCATCTGCTGTCTTATGTATTAGGTGTTTGCTATGTTAATAAACATGTAGTTGCTGCTGCTTCGGACATCCATGTTGTTATGTAGCGACTATGTTATTTAGCAGGTAAATGTTACACAGGTGCGGTCTGTTATGTACTGTGTAACCACTGTCTTATGTTGTGTGGCTTCTATGTGTTGTGTTTCAAAAAATTCAAGATTCTCAAAGATTTTTTGCAGACTGCTCATACAGCCAAGCCAATCCCCTGGATCAGCCCTCCCCCCTTGAATTCCCTGGCTCGCTGTAGTGGACTAGTATTGTAGGTCTTGCTGCTCAGCCAGAGTGGAATGTTGGTGCATGGTTAGAATGCAGTGTTGGAATGCCTGAGTGGGAGAATCAGTTGAGGACGGGCTGAGCAGCAAGTGGGCTGCTCCTGGTGGGGCCCCCCTTGAGACTTATCATCTGATCAATAAAGTATTCATCCTATGCCACACCTCGGCTACTTCCAATTATTCCATCTTATTTCATTTGGCGACGATCCGGAAGAACCTGCCTGTGCTGCCTTAACAGACGGAAACAGAAAACTGAAATTACCTAAGGTAAAGCACCTACCTTGAAACGGAAATCTACATTCTGAAAAGCCTGACCCCAGGGGGCCCCACCAGAGATCAACATCGGTCGCCCGCTGAAATCTGTCAGGACTCGAGACTCTTCCTGCTACTTTCCCTCACCTGCACATTGCCAGTTTGCCAGTTCCTGGGTTATCAGTCACTCTCCTGTCAAACCAGGATCGGTACGTCTGCTATCTGGGGAGAATTCAACAGATATCGAAGACCGGAGCTTTAAGCGAGTTCAACTGGTAGAGAGAACTGGCAAGCTTGAAAACGATCTCTACGTTTTGACAGGTCGGAGGGTTTTGTAATTTATTTGTCAAGTGCAGGAGTGAACAGATGGACGCTGCCACCTACTGGAAGTACAAAGAACTTTAATTCGCCTGAAAATGTATCCCCGTACTCCTAGTACAAATTCTGTTTGATTGATTCGAGGAGTGAGTCTGCCTAATTTAGTTTGCTTCCCGGGTGAGCAGTTCGTCAGTGTATGCAGTTTGGGCACTTTTTGAAGTGGTTTTGGCAGCGTTGTTCGTGAGTACTTTAGTCAGCTGTTTTATTTTAACTAATCGCTGTGGAGCACCCTAAGGCTGTTAAACCGCCGGCTCAGTTTAAATTTAGCACAAGCTATGCTCCGTGCGCTCGAGCTCACCTGCGTCTCCTCGCGGGGCGTTTCTTCCTTCATGATGTTCGGAGCTGCTCCTGGAGGTCTGTATGCTCTGACACGCCGTGAGCCACCCGGGGCTGCGTCAAGAAGCGTGCCGCCATTTTGTATTTCCACCGGAGCACTGCATTTCAGCTATGCTTTCTTCCAGTGTTCACTCAGTAGCGCTGCTGTTGCCAACCACAATTGTTTTCCGTTTTGGGGGACAATAAACTTTTTGGGGTTTTTTTCCAGTGAAGCACTAGGACATTGTACTTTAGTGTTTAGGTCTCGGCTAGCGAAGGCTGCGCTTGCGCAGTCTCGCTCGCGAGATTTAATGACTTGGAGAAGAGGGGCTTGAACCCGCCCCTCTTCTCCCCTCTTCTCCATTGGCTGGCCTCTTGAATGCTGGCCAGCCATTGGAGAAGAGGTTTGTCTCTCCGAACAGGCCCCGTCCTTTTCGGATTCGGGGGCGTGTTTTTTGCAACTTTTCTAATTATCTCCTCCAGCCAATGGCAAGAGGAGAGAAAAGGAAAACACGCCCCCGAATTCGAAACCGCCGCTGCGTTTCTCCGAGGCATTTCTGCTTCGCTTCGGAGAAAGGCAGTGGTGTGCTCGTCCTCTCCCCCTGCTCTCGGGCAACCCTGCTCACCTCTGGTGCTGATCTTGCTGAAGATGTCCCTATCGAGTGGTAAGACTGTTCTTATCTTCTTCACCCCACCGACATCTTCACTTGGCACTGATCACACCACGCTTCCCGCACCTCTAGCATGCTTTTCAACCCTCAGCATAGGGCTGCCGAGCACTTTGCCAGGGCCGGATTTGGTTCCCAGTCCAGCCCTGGTCCAGACTGTTGGGTTGGAGGAGGGCAGCGATCGGCGCAACCCCTAACAAAGCAGCCTTAACAAGATTAGTTCCAACCCCCCCACCCCCAGCCTGTCACGAGGACCATTGTCCGGGGGTGGCCGCCGTTGGTATCACCATTCTACCGCTGCCTGCGGAACGGTGGGGTTTTGGGGGTTGGGCGACGCTCACACACGGGACGGGGAATAGATTCCTTGCTCCACTTGGCCGTGCCTGCCATGGAGCACAGGCTTGATTTGCTCAGAAGACCAGGGTTTCTCCTCCCGCCAATTCAGGTCCCTGTGCAGGCGTGGGATGTCCACTGTTGAGCAAACGGGGGAGGGGAGCTGCGTGCTCGCATCGCTCCCCTTCCCCACACTAATATGCTGGCTTGTGCAAGGGGCAGCAGGGGGACGCGGGCAGAGGTGCTGTTTGGTCCTCCGATGCAACGCAGGCTATGTGCACTCCGGGGCGAGCCCTGGCCCTTGCAGTAGTATGGAGTGGGCTTATTCTGCCCACAAAGGGTGACTGGAGTTGGCACCTGGTCGCGCACACGTGGGGGGCCCCACGAGATGCGCTGGGGCTCCGCCTGACATCCCCCCCCATAACTTCCCTCGCAACGATCGGGGTAGCAGGGATGCGTCGGCATCGCTAGGCCTCCCCTTCCCCCCCAGACTAGTGACCGTTGCTCCGGAGCGGCCCGGGTAGTTTCCGCTTAGGAGGGGTCGGCACAGCGACCCGCGGCAGTCACCGGGCTTGCGGGGAGGGCCTCACCCTTTTACCACGAACAGAATATTGAGTTTCTGCGATTTGAGTTCGCGCTACCGACTTTTCGGGCTGGTACTATAGTGACCCCCCCTACAGAGTCCAAGCCTCGGGGTCGCGTTCACATACGGTGATTCAGGGAAAATCACTTACGCCTCATGTGCCTGAATGTATAATGTATAACAGTGCTCACTTAGCGCTCCATACTTGGGGACGAGTTCGCGCTGCCGACTTTGGTGTTGGACCAGGGTTCGAGCCTCGGGGGTCACGTTCACGTGATTCTGGGCAAATCTCCTACTCTCCCGTGCCTATACTATAGATGCTATGTAATAACTGGGCTCATGAAAGTGCTCCATCCTTTCGGGTCTATACACATGCAAAAAAAAAAAAAAAAAAAACGGGGACACAAGGCATCGGTGCCACGCTCACTGGCCAATTCGGGACACGGGCGGACTTACTCTGGAGCGAAGGGTAGTCCTGGTCATGCGCTCTCGGGACGACTCACCCGCCGTGCCCTGACTTCGCCTGTAATGTAAGCATGGCGTTCATTGTGCTCCCCTCCCCCCGGGTGCTCTTCAGCGAAGGTGACGCTAGGTACAGTACGTCTGAACAGGGTATACACTCCCCCCCCCCCCCGCCCCCCCGCATTTGCTTTGGGAACGAATAACACAGTAGGCGGGATTGTTTGGGCACAATAGATTTTCTGGCCTGGCGCTACAACCTTGACTGTCCAGGCCATGCGTTCATCTTTGCGTACGGCTAGTAATCACCACAGGACTTCCCTCCCCCATCAGGATTAGGAGTGTCCGAGTAAACGGCTCGGGGTGCCTAACAAAGAGTGTCAGACGTTGAACAGGCGTTTTGCCCAGCAAAGTGTAAGGAATGCAAAGTTGTGCATCAACTTGTTTGCTGTTGGCGCAAAACGGGCGACGATCATACACAAGCCTTAGTTGCTGCTTCTTATCTTATGCAGCAAAAAAAAATAAATACATGGGATTGGATCATCGTTGGCACCTTCACCAATCCCAGCGTGCTGCACAGGCTCCAGAGGCGCTGATTGGCCATGGGGTCCGCACGTGCCCCTGCGGTGTACAAAACACTCACCGAGCCGTCCCCGGTCTCTGCCAGTGGGCGGGCGCCACGCAGCGTGGAGCGGGCCTGGTCTGGCTGGTGGAGGACCCATGGTGAGTCAATCACGGGTGGGGGATCCAAGCCGCGGGATGACAGCCCGTCTCGGTCCAGCTGTCCACTGGGGTGCCCCGGGGGAAGTCGGTCAATGAGAGGGAACTGAGCAACGACTGACAGCTGCCCGACTGCCCTATTTGCCTGCACTGCTGCCCAGGTAGGGGAGCTCAGGCTTGTTGTGGGGACAGACATCAGACTGTGGGTGCAAGTCGTGTGGTATCTTTAGGTTTACTCCACTTGTATGTCACCAATTGGATGGCACCGTAGGGGTACTTTGCAGCTATCTGCTCCTCGCCTGGCTTTTAGGCTGAGCAGGGCGGTTCTCGTTCTGCATGTCACTCATGCGCCAGGCTACACTGTTAACATTTGGAAATATATTATTTATCCTTCATGTGTTTGCAATTTTTATATTAAAAATGGATTTTTGCGTGGAATATGATACTTATAGAGTCGGACCCTATTCCATTTTCCTGCATTGTAGTACATTTAACGTTAACGTTTTGAACAGTTAAATATTTTGATGCTGTTTTAAGTACATATTTTTGTCTAACTATTTTGGGTGGATGATACCTATTTTAAGTGTATTTTTATTGTGTATTTAGAGCAGACGATTGTCACGCCATCAGAAACACCTTTTAATAACTGTGTGTGTGTGTGTGTGTGTAGGTGGCTCTTTGGGTGGCTCTATATTTCTGTGTGAGTGGCTGTGTGTGTGTGGGTGGCTCTGTGTGTGTGGGTGGCTCTGTGTGTGGGTGCAAATGCAATAGGTCTCGCATTTGAGAGTGATTAAGCTATTGACATTGTAAATAACAATGCTGTTTCTTTATATGTTTTAAAAACAAAAACAAACAAAAATGTCATGAGCAATGCCAATAGCTCTAACTTTAACAATGCCGAGACCATTGCATTGTAAATGCTTGTTCCAAGTCCTGCTTGTTCAAATGCTCTGGTGAGTTACGCCTTTTTGATGCCAAGATCTAGTTGTGTCACAGCATGGAAGTGAAGTGATTTCACAAATCACATAGGATACCCAGGATTTCAGGATATGGCAAATCTCGCTTATTTTCTACAAGCAACTATTTTCATCTGAAGCAACGTTTCATCCCTTCAGAAGAACGCCTAATTCGTACTGCTGTAATGAATTAATATTCAGCATTACCTTGATGTACTGGTCATCGGCTAATCTCTAAGGAAAAATTTTATTCTTTCTTGTATTTGGGTTGTTATAATCGTTAGCTCTCAGGCACATCTAAAAAGTTTATTCAACCATTCATTCATTCGTGTGACATATTTATTTATTTTATTTAAAAAAAAAAAAAGAATAGAAGTTATTTATTTTAAAATTACTGCAATATGTTCCATTTCGTTGGCATAGCAGTCTTTATGGTCAAGGGTTTCGTATAGATATTGATGGGTTACATGTTTCCTGAAGGGAAATTTTTATTAGTTTAGGTATACGAGTGAATAACCTGCAGTCCGTAACAAAATGTTTCATTATTTGAGGTATGCATTACCAACAAAGTTTGTTGGTTCACAATGTGCAATTTTTTTTTTTTTCCTTTTAGCTGATTTATCTGTTACAAGTTCCAGATGGGAATGTTCATTAGTTTAGGTTTATATATATAGCCTACTACAGCCAGTAACAGAATTTCATGGTACGCATACATTGCCCGTGTCGTTTCACTTGTACGTGGATACGTCACATACGTTATTACGGTATAGAATTTTACTCATCCGCACAGAAATAATTTTCATTATTGAAGTATGCACTTTTTCATAGCTAATTAATCTGTTACAAGTTTCAGGATGGGAATTTTCATTAGTTTAGTACAGCTAGCCTGCTAAATTCAGCCAGTAACAAGATTTTCATGGTACGCATACATTGCCCGTGTCATTTCACTTGTACCTGGAAATGTCACATAAATTATTTCTGTACGTTATTTTATTGAACTGCTTGGATATAATTTTCATTTATGATGGTACACACTGTAATAGCCTTCGGCTATGTGGTTTTCCACCGGTTCATGGATTTCTCACCTATTTATTTTTTTTGTTGTTTGGCATTATTGTGTATCGCTTAGAGTGCTTTCTTCGCATGTTTAGGGGTTGCCATTTATTCATGTAAACGGTGATATCCATTTTTGCGTGGATAGGTCACTTTCAGGTATGCATTTTGTAAGCCTACTGGCTTCGTGAGACTCACTTGTACGTGCAGATATCACCTGCTGTGTTTCTACTTCTTATTTCTTTACCTTACTGGATTTATTCATCCACTGTGTGTAGAATCTATGGCTTATTTAATTTTGTGGCAGTGTGTGGTTTTCACTTCTACTCTGGGTTCTGGTTCGTGATTCCACACCCTTTTCTGTCACGTTGGACTTATTTTATAGTTCAACAGGGTGCTGCTTTCACCTTTCTTAATATATTTTTTTTTCTTCAAAATCTTTTCTTATATTCTTATGGAATGCTTGATTTTTCCTACCTTTTTTCTACCATTTGCTATTATATTTTTCTTTGCTCCGTTAATGGGGTTGAGGCATGCTATGTCTTTTTGCTCCTAATTAATGCAATGTATTTTCTTTTATGAATTATTGCATGTCTTTTTCATTTAGATGTATTGCTAGCAATTTTACCCCTATGTTGATTCATATTGTACTGTACTTACAAAAATATTTTGTTTCTGTTAAAAGGGGGAAGGTGATGTAGTGGACTAGTATTGTAGGTCTTGCTGCTCAGCCAGAGTGGAATGTTGGTGCATGGTTAGAATGCAGTGTTGGAATACCTGAGTGGGAGAATCAGTTGAGGACGGGCTGAGCAGCAAGTGGGCTGCTCCTGGCGGGGCCCCCCTTGAGACTTATCATCTGATCAATAAAGTATTCATCCTATGCTACACCTCGGCTACTTCCAATTATTCTATCTTATTTCACTCGCCCACCTGTCACGAGTTTGCATCCCACAAGGCCAGTTCAGTTTCTCATTCTTCCGAAGTTGATGAACAGAGTGCCCCTGGCTAAACTGGGCAGCTGTAACCCCTTTGTTACCAACAGCAGACCTGGTGCGCTAATAAGGGATTACACAAACACGCATTTCTCTTGTAGAATCTCAGCAACATTTAGTGAATCTTAAGAGACATCTAGTGCTTTTGAAAGCGAAATACAGCTACTCCATCGACACTACACTCAGGTTTCGGAACGAGCACATCGTTATGACATCTCAACACATACATTCAGTTACAGAGGTAGGAAAAGAAGAACTGATGTGGCAGGTGCAGGTCAAGCAGCATTGCGCGATATTCACTATCCCCTTTAAGCAAAACTGTGTCGAGAACATTTTCGTAAAAACGGTCTCTGCCTGGCAGGGCCAACTTTAAAAATATGTTTTCAGGCATCTTCATGCTGCACAATGTTACCTGCTTTCGTTATTTCGGCAGCTGGGTAGTCAGAAATTCGAAGCAAGGGATTAAATCTGTGCCTGCAGATAAGATATTAGTGGACATATTTAGAATCTCACTACACAAACCAGGCAGTAGCAGGCCAGAAGAATGGCTAACCATCGACGGAGCCGAAAAACGGTACTGAAGCTTTTACAGGACAATGACGTCGCCTTTGTTTAATGGGCTTAACACAGGGCCTTGCAGCATGGAAGATGGGGAGACCCTTTCGATGGTCCCCTATTTCACCCAAGGCATATTTATATTTATGAGATATGAGAGTCTCTGGGACCCCTCACCTTATTCTGCAGGGGCGCCTCTGCTTCATCTTTTTCCGTTACGTCATTGCTTTGTTCCGTGCACACACGAGCACTTGGTGTCTTTACAGGACGGTTTACATATCTAGCAAATTTGAGTCAATCAGAATTGAGAAAAATGGTAACTGTCCTTTGTGAGGGCAGATAAATGTATTTTTGCAAGACAGGTTGTTACGGCAGGCGTCATGCAAGGATAAAGTTAACCAGACTTTTGTTCACAAATAAGCAGTGCTTTAAATTAAAACATAGAAGTGCAGGTACTCTGTAACAGAGTACCTGCTTGTTTCTGAGAAGTGCTGGTACTCTCCAATTAAAAGTATTACATTTCTCTGGAAAAGTGCCCGTACTCTCACAATCAAAATAAAAAAAGTCGGGGTACTCAGTACCAGACAGTTCCGCCCCATTTAAAGCACTGCAAATAAGTAAAATGAGGTCCACATACAGGTGATGGTAAGGCGAGGAGCATCCTGATGAAGCATGACACCCCACCGGGTGTCTGATCACTCGGGTCCCCCTTCCTGGGATACCCCGGACCGCACTAGTAGATCAACCTGCTAGGGTCATTTCCTCCCTTCACCCAACGAACTGCACCCAGTGCTTTAAATGGGCCTGTATTCACCGGTACAGAGTACCGGCACTTCCTAGATTTATCACTCTGAGTACCGGCACTTCTCTACTGCTGAGGAGAGTACCCGTATTCATGAAAAGGTGGGCTCATTGGCTGTGCTGGTGAGCACGAGTGGAACGTGTCTCTGGCAGCCAAGGTGCCGCTTCTATAGCCCTGATCTGAGCCCCAGCTGAGCTGTTCAGGAGGGCTCATTTGAATAATGTCGGGGAGCTTACCATCAAGATGTGTTTGACAGAGCAGGGTCCGTTCAGGCCCTGTGCTGTCAATCACACTATCCTGTGCATTTGTGCAAAAAAATCATGGCAGTCCCCTGGCAGTGGCAATCAGGCTATAGTCAGTCCGGACCTGATGGCAATTAAAAAAGCCATGGTAGGAGAAGAGTATAACATGGCTTTTATCATACCCGAGTCTTTTGTGTGTCTGCTTATGTTTGTCTGCATTTGTATGCCTGTTTTTTGTATATTAAAAAAAAGTGAGAGAAAGAGAGAATCAAGACACTCTCAGGAGGTATTTTAAAGAAAATGGGTGGCACTTAGTGTGTCCATGTCTGCTTGGCGACAAAGATTCATAAATAATGTAAAAGGGAGGGTTGGTGGGTGGGTGGGTGAGTGAGTGAGTGAGCAAGGTTGGATGTATAGATGAATAGATGGATGGATGAATAAAAGGATGGATGGATGGGTGAAAGAGGGTGGATGATTGGATAAAAGGGCGGATGATGGGTGGATAAGTGAAAGATTGGATGGATGAATGAAAGGGAGAGAGGATGGGTGGGTGGAAGATGGATGAGTAAAAGGAGGGATTGAGTGAAATGGTGGATGGAATAAAGGAGTGAAAGGGTTGATAGATGAGCGAAAGGATTGATGGATGAGCGAAAGGGTGGATAAAGAGATGGATGAGCGAAAGGATGAATGGATAGGTTTGGAGATTGAAGGATGGATAGGGTTGGATATGAAGGGTGGATAGACGGAATGGTGAACAAGCATTGAAAATGCAATCGGTCTCACCTTTTATTAAGTTAAAGCCATTTGCTTTGCTATACAATACCATTAGCAAAGCAAATGGCTTTAACTTAATCAAAGGCGAGACCTATTGCATTTGCAATGCATTCGGTCTCGCCTTTGGGCCTTATAAGTGTTTAGCCATGCATTATATTATCGCACATTACTGCAATGGACTGTGTGGCAGTAATTATAAATGTGGCAGTAGATTTGGCACTAGTTTCATCAACTTCATTCTCTCAATCAACACAGCAACTAAAACCGCTTAGAAAGCAAAAAGTGCCACTCAAACAACACTCAATAAGTGGGGAAATCCTCAAATCACAGCATTAAAACCTACACAAAAGGTACAGATCAATACCCTAACAAAACATCAGAAGCAGCAACTTCTTATTCTCCTATATCCAATTGCTCCAGACAGAGCATTATAGAGGCAAGTTCATTAATCACAATAATAAAATGCATTTCAACATTCTTTAAAACAGCCCGCCAGTGCCTACAATAGGGAACAATTTTTAAACTCATAATATCTGTTCCACCCAAATGCAGAACTAAAGCCACATAGGTGGCGGCACTATGCCCCCAACTGCACAACCCCACTACTCACAGAAATAATACTTGTAGATTCATAAAGACACATTAGACACATGGTTCATCCTCATGCCCGTAGGACCAAATGCATAAACGCATTAAGTTTTGGAGTAACAACAGACACAATGATACACTATAACAGTGACTCCAGTCAGATCAATAAACACTGTCCCAAATGCTCACACTGATATGAGGGCACATCACTGGCACAAGTGAGTAAACAAATGCTGAAAATATGATATAATCTAACTAATAAAGTAATATTCCAGACATCCACCCAGACTCAGCTGCATAACAGTCATTCACTAAAAGCACTATTTGGTTGAGAACTTTTTGGAATTGAGAGATTCACTTTTCTTTAGGGCACACAAAATGCAATGTCTACCAATCATTGGTCCTGCTATGAAATAAACGTCCAAACGCAGAGTACAAATTTGTTTTATCCCCTTGTGCCCAGTTTAGATTCCTTGTGACCATAATCATGACTAGCCAGTTGTATGTTAAGGCCAACACCCTTACTATAAATGTTTTCAAGCATATTGCATGACACTTAATATTTGCTTGCTTGAAAACATATCTGCATTATAACCCTAGTAGCTTAAAAAGCAGACGACTTTAAAGGGTGACGTTTTGTTTCTCAATAAACAATACAGTGAAGAAATGTTCATTGTTCACAACCCACACATGGGGTTTATTGAAAACACATTTATAACAATTACCCAACAATCCGAGGAAAGTTCACGGATTCACAGAGGAGGTTATCAAGGATGACTGTTTCAACCACCTGCGTTTTTCACTCCTTCAATGTATACTTAAGTGTAATGTCTTTCCTTATATATTTTATGCATCCTCATGTCCTGTGATGTAGTGCAACTTTTTCTTTTCCTTTGTGTATGTAAAGCGCTCCGATACCCCCGGGTCTAGCTAGCGCTATATATAACTTTATAAATAAAAATAAATGGGGGTAGAGAGCACTAAAAACGGCTGTCGTAACGGCAACAGGGGCCCCTGTAGCCCCTTTGGTTGGGGGGGGGTCGAGGGGGTGGAGAGCCCCTTCAGCACATTACCTCTGTCTGTTATTTAAAAAGAACCCTGAGTGACCAGTTGAGGACCCATTTCGGCTAATGTGCTCAGTGTGTAATTCCCATTCCAATGTTATTTTCCCTTTCTGTAGAAATCTGTCCCTTTACGCCTTCCTCCCCTCGATTTATTATTAATGGGATAAGTTAAGCACTGGCTTAAAAAAGTATGCGTGGGGGAGGGGCACACATACATGCACTATAAGCAGATGTTGGGGAGGGGAAGCCTGAAGAGAAGTGCTCGAAACTAGCTCTATTGTTTTCCATGATTTTAGTACGCGTGCCTCTGCTTCCAACCGGCATTAATGCTACCTCTGTCTATGATCGAGCAGCTTCTTTTTTTTTTTTTAATTCAAAGTGGTGGCATTTCTCAATGTTTTCCCAAAGCCCTATTAAAAATATACATTGCTTAAAAGTAATTTTAAACTGGAATTGTCACAATATTTCTCTTTCAGTTAACTCACTGATATTTCCAAACGCTGGCACATATGACCTATGGGTTGGAAAAGCATTTCCAAGTGGCACGCTGCTGCCTTCCGTGTCGATAGCCAGAAGCCATTTCCTGAAGTTTCTACAGCCCTGTAAAGGGGCCGCCGGCCGGCTGGAAGACTTACACTAAGAGGCGTCATGCTGGACATCCGTTTGGAGGATAGAGAGCTCAGTGGACAGCCACTTACTGTGGGTCGCCATATGACCACTGCACCGCCCAACCACCCCTTCCCCACCCCATGGCACCACCGCCCACCATCATACAAGGGTCTTGCTTTTGGATGTCGGTGTGTTAGGACCGGTATTGCTGCACCGGCCGGTGAATAACCGGATACATTAACGGCTTTTTGCTAATGTGCAGATATGTGTTCATCAAGTTTCTAGTGAGCAAACACCAAGTCTAAATTTTCGCTTTGATGTGTCTTTAAAAAATAACCACGGGTGTCAGAAGCACCTGAGCCACTGGAAAGGCTCACTGAAATGTACCAGACTGGAAGACATTCACCCAGCTCATTTGCCCTTTCCCAGGCCGTGCCAAGGCACCCGGGCAGCATCGAGTGGCCAAGGAGGAGACAAAAGGCACTATAATGTTGTGAAGAATAATTGTACACAAGGAGGATTCTTCTCAGATTTATTTGTATACTTAAACCCCCAAGACAGCACCGCAATGCAGACACAACCGTCAGCTGGAGCTCCGTAACTTGAATGCAGCAGGCATTCTACAAACTCAGCGTATACATAACTCTAGAATAGACAACATTTAGGATGGCTCGAGCACATGCTCGAGTCCAACACAACATATAACACCACAGACCGCTCCCACGTGCCGCGGCACTCACCGTCTCCCCGAATGCATCCTTGCTGAGCCGCGGGGTCAGCTTTATGGTCCCGATGAAGATGAAGAAGAGCCCGAGAGCTACGGACAGGGCCACGGTGGTCACAGTCCTGGGGGAGGCCATGCGGAAGACGGGATGAGCGGCCGTGCAGGTCTGCTCCATCAGGAGATGGTGGGGAGCCTCACCATCGAGCGCGAGGAAGCGGAGAGACTAGCGAGCAGTTGCACGGCGCTAGATAGAAACCACACCATAAGGTAATTGCAGGCATTGCTAATGCGATTTGCATGTTTACATGCAATGCGCGTGCATGACTTTAAACACAAACCATGCACAGCGTGCAGTTGCATTTATCTGTGCGGTAAGTTAGAGGGGGGTGAACCTGAGGCGCAGTTCAGGAGCTTAATGGGGCAGCAAATGGTTGCCGGTATTCTGTTGGGAAAGCCCACTATTGCAAACGTGATCCAAGAAGCAGGCGACTAATCTACGCTCGGAGGTTAGAGCAAGCACTCGAAAAAAAAGTTTAAATACATAAACGGAGCGCGGTGACCCTAAATCGGGCGCCGCGCTCCGAAATAAAGTAAACCAGCACTGAAAAGGGGGCGGGTAGCGGTGGGAAGGACGATAGAGGGGGGGGGGGGGTATAAGGAGAGAAATTAAAAGCGCGTCAGCCATTGTTGAAGGGAAACGCATAATACGAAAAAAAGTGCTTAGCGGCTAATTGAGAGACACTTGTCTCCTGCCGCAAGTAAAAGATCAAATCCCGGTGGGCGGGGCCAAAAGAGGTCAGGGTGGCAACCCTCAGTGTAATGATTGCCTCCGGTGCAATCATTACACTGTGTTTTGCCTAATCTATGATGCAAAACGACGCTCACGAATCAAAAATGGAGGTGGTGCCACGACACGACTTCTGGAATTGTATCGATTCCAAGAAGCCCTCGTATGACGAGAACAGCTCATGCGCTGCTTTCATCAGGCCGAGACCTAAAAACTGTCACATGAGTGTACACAAAGATTTCAGCAGCAAGTGTAAAATACAGAACCAATGACTTCAAAAGTTGAGACAAACAGAAGCATTCAAGGACACCAAATCTGTTCTATTATTTGCAAAGCCTACAAAGTGGTACCCAGTAATGTCATACGATAATTTTTTAACATCCTCAATGCTTTAAACTGTTTGGCTGAGACCTCTGTCATTATGCAAGTACTCATTCACTCTCACCCATACAGGACGTTATGCGCTATTAAAAAAATACTGGCTGAAATGGATGACATTTTCATACAGAGAAAACATCCATTTGTGGGCCACTGCAAGATGTCTCTACCTGTGTAAACTACTTTTCTTAGTGTCACTATTCAGGATATTTTAAAGTACTAATGGACAAGAGCTGCTACGCCTATGGGGCTTCCTCATACGCCCTTGTACAGGCTATCGTGCAAAAGATCACTCCAATTGTAGCCTTAGTGTTAAGGGGAAATTGACAAGAGCTCTACATGAGGTGTTTTATTAAAGTAGGCCCCAATCGTCCCTCTTTTCAGCAACCCACCAATACCTGTAACAAGCATGTCTTCAACTGATTTGCTCTCAGAGTTCCTAATGAAGGTCATTATGATCATAACAAGGGAGCAATCAGGTACTCCCGAATGTTCTCAATTGAGACTGGACAGATTCAAAGCCAGGATTCTCACAACTATAACGGAACTGATATCAATGATCAGCTATGCTGAAGCTGAAATGCTTTTCTGACTCTGCCGTAAACAGTCACATCCTGTTAGAAAGGTAAAGACTGGTGGAAGACCTGGAAAAATACCTCTGGACGAGTGGCTTCCAGCCCAAAACTAAATATCCTGTGAATCAGAGACTGTATTTTTTTCAATTCACTGCTAGTGGTTAGCCAAGCTTTTTTTGTTATTTAGTATTTATCCCCATCTCCAGGTCAATGTTACTGGCAAACACCACCTTCATTTGAAACTCCTTGTTGATGTCCTCAAGATGCATTTCCTTAGTGATTTAGATAATGAGATTGGGAGTGGGTATTTGCAACCACTTCTTTGATGTCTGACCCCGTTAGAAAGGGCCCCAGGGCAGACCGGGGCTACTGGGCCTCAAACCTGGTGGAAGAGGAACCTCGCCACTGATATCCGTGGTCGGTGTACCTATGGCTTGGCAAACTGGGCTACATACATTCTTTTCTGCACTGGTCTCACAGGGTAGGGAGGGCTTGCAGTCAAAGGCTCTCAGGGAGGTTGTGTGGGGTGGACAAGAGCGCAGAACTCTACATAGAGACAAATGATCCAATAAAATATTGTCCATCTCAGTGCTTAGCTTAGTAAAACGAAAATACTTTAACACTGCAAAAGATAACACTACACAAAACCATGTGGCTCACCTTCAGAGTTGGGATTCCAAGCAGATCCCTAGGTAAACATTTACACTACACCACTATGGCACCGCCTTTCTGTTCTAGAAGCAACTCTGGTGTCTATGAGACTATACCAAACGATAAGCATAGGCATAGTTTAGGCACAGGGGAAGTTCATTCGGTCTTTACTCGTGCAGAGAATGTTGTAGTTCAGTTCAACAGTTTGCACCCAAAATGGGATTGCTTATGCAACAGTCAATGTTCCTGCAACATAACATAGTCTGCAGTAGCTCAGTCTTTCGAGTGTGGCTCTCATTTACCTTCTCGAGTTGCTGCAGTTATACGAAGCTAACAGACATTCTCCTGGACGGCACTTTCAGCAGCAGCTTCACTCAGGATTTGGACTGCAGCAAAAAGCAGCATGGCAGGCCTGCTCTGCGAGTGCCCATCCTGGCAGATGTAGCCTTCGGGCTGGATCCGACGGGTGCTCGTTGTGGGCAGTTCCGCCTTCAGGCTGGTACTGCTAAGGGTGTTTGTATGGCAGGTGCGCCTTTGGGTTAGGATCAGACTTCTGCTTAGATGGCAACAGTAGCTACTCCTCTAATGGATTCTCTTGGGAATCTAGCGCCAACAGCACCAGACCTTCAGGAGTTGCAGGAGTACCAGACAGCACATGGTTACTTCCTGTGCTTTATTTCAGTATGTAGCCAACTATGGGGGCTGTGATGGGAGACTGGGAGAATCCTCACAACAAGGGCCAGCTCCAGTTTCCCTTAAAAGAGCATTCAACAACTTCTGGGTGTTCTGCATTCTGGGAAAACAGCTGGCTACTCCTCCTAGATAGTCTGTCCTTCTGCAAACCGAGGCACTCTTGTTACCCATCTGAGCAGGCAGGGCGGTTCTCGTTCTGCATGTCACTCATGCGCCAGGCTACACTGTTAACATTTGGAAATATATTATTTATCCTTCATGTGTTTGCAATTTTTATATTAAAAATGGATTTTTGCGTGGAATATGATACTTATAGAGTCGGACCCTATTCCATTTTCCTGCATTGTAGTACATTTAACGTTAACGTTTTGAACAGTTAAATATTTTGATGCTGTTTTAAGTACATATTTTTGTCTAACTATTTTGGGTGGATGATACCTATTTTAAGTGTATTTTTATTGTGTATTTAGAGCAGACGATTGTCACGCCATCAGAAACACCTTTTAATAACTGTGTGTGTGTGTGTGTGTGTAGGTGGCTCTTTGGGTGGCTCTATATTTCTGTGTGAGTGGCTGTGTGTGTGTGGGTGGCTCTGTGTGTGTGGGTGGCTCTGTGTGTGGGTGCAAATGCAATAGGTCTCGCATTTGAGAGTGATTAAGCTATTGACATTGTAAATAACAATGCTGTTTCTTTATATGTTTTAAAAACAAAAACAAACAAAAATGTCATGAGCAATGCCAATAGCTCTAACTTTAACAATGCCGAGACCATTGCATTGTAAATGCTTGTTCCAAGTCCTGCTTGTTCAAATGCTCTGGTGAGTTACGCCTTTTTGATGCCAAGATCTAGTTGTGTCACAGCATGGAAGTGAAGTGATTTCACAAATCACATAGGATACCCAGGATTTCAGGATATGGCAAATCTCGCTTATTTTCTACAAGCAACTATTTTCATCTGAAGCAACGTTTCATCCCTTCAGAAGAACGCCTAATTCGTACTGCTGTAATGAATTAATATTCAGCATTACCTTGATGTACTGGTCATCGGCTAATCTCTAAGGAAAAATTTTATTCTTTCTTGTATTTGGGTTGTTATAATCGTTAGCTCTCAGGCACATCTAAAAAGTTTATTCAACCATTCATTCATTCGTGTGACATATTTATTTATTTTATTTAAAAAAAAAAAAAGAATAGAAGTTATTTATTTTAAAATTACTGCAATATGTTCCATTTCGTTGGCATAGCAGTCTTTATGGTCAAGGGTTTCGTATAGATATTGATGGGTTACATGTTTCCTGAAGGGAAATTTTTATTAGTTTAGGTATACGAGTGAATAACCTGCAGTCCGTAACAAAATGTTTCATTATTTGAGGTATGCATTACCAACAAAGTTTGTTGGTTCACAATGTGCAATTTTTTTTTTTTTTCCTTTTAGCTGATTTATCTGTTACAAGTTCCAGATGGGAATGTTCATTAGTTTAGGTTTATATATATAGCCTACTACAGCCAGTAACAGAATTTCATGGTACGCATACATTGCCCGTGTCGTTTCACTTGTACGTGGATACGTCACATACGTTATTACGGTATAGAATTTTACTCATCCGCACAGAAATAATTTTCATTATTGAAGTATGCACTTTTTCATAGCTAATTAATCTGTTACAAGTTTCAGGATGGGAATTTTCATTAGTTTAGTACAGCTAGCCTGCTAAATTCAGCCAGTAACAAGATTTTCATGGTACGCATACATTGCCCGTGTCATTTCACTTGTACCTGGAAATGTCACATAAATTATTTCTGTACGTTATTTTATTGAACTGCTTGGATATAATTTTCATTTATGATGGTACACACTGTAATAGCCTTCGGCTATGTGGTTTTCCACCGGTTCATGGATTTCTCACCTATTTATTTTTTTTGTTGTTTGGCATTATTGTGTATCGCTTAGAGTGCTTTCTTCGCATGTTTAGGGGTTGCCATTTATTCATGTAAACGGTGATATCCATTTTTGCGTGGATAGGTCACTTTCAGGTATGCATTTTGTAAGCCTACTGGCTTCGTGAGACTCACTTGTACGTGCAGATATCACCTGCTGTGTTTCTACTTCTTATTTCTTTACCTTACTGGATTTATTCATCCACTGTGTGTAGAATCTATGGCTTATTTAATTTTGTGGCAGTGTGTGGTTTTCACTTCTACTCTGGGTTCTGGTTCGTGATTCCACACCCTTTTCTGTCACGTTGGACTTATTTTATAGTTCAACAGGGTGCTGCTTTCACCTTTCTTAATATATTTTTTTTTCTTCAAAATCTTTTCTTATATTCTTATGGAATGCTTGATTTTTCCTACCTTTTTTCTACCATTTGCTATTATATTTTTCTTTGCTCCGTTAATGGGGTTGAGGCATGCTATGTCTTTTTGCTCCTAATTAATGCAATGTATTTTCTTTTATGAATTATTGCATGTCTTTTTCATTTAGATGTATTGCTAGCAATTTTACCCCTATGTTGATTCATATTGTACTGTACTTACAAAAATATTTTGTTTCTGTTAAAAGGGGGAAGGTGATGTAGTGGACTAGTATTGTAGGTCTTGCTGCTCAGCCAGAGTGGAATGTTGGTGCATGGTTAGAATGCAGTGTTGGAATACCTGAGTGGGAGAATCAGTTGAGGACGGGCTGAGCAGCAAGTGGGCTGCTCCTGGCGGGGCCCCCCTTGAGACTTATCATCTGATCAATAAAGTATTCATCCTATGCTACACCTCGGCTACTTCCAATTATTCTATCTTATTTCACTCGCCCACCTGTCACGAGTTTGCATCCCACAAGGCCAGTTCAGTTTCTCATTCTTCCGAAGTTGATGAACAGAGTGCCCCTGGCTAAACTGGGCAGCTGTAACCCCTTTGTTACCAACAGCAGACCTGGTGCGCTAATAAGGGATTACACAAACACGCATTTCTCTTGTAGAATCTCAGCAACATTTAGTGAATCTTAAGAGACATCTAGTGCTTTTGAAAGCGAAATACAGCTACTCCATCGACACTACACTCAGGTTTCGGAACGAGCACATCGTTATGACATCTCAACACATACATTCAGTTACAGAGGTAGGAAAAGAAGAACTGATGTGGCAGGTGCAGGTCAAGCAGCATTGCGCGATATTCACTATCCCCTTTAAGCAAAACTGTGTCGAGAACATTTTCGTAAAAACGGTCTCTGCCTGGCAGGGCCAACTTTAAAAATATGTTTTCAGGCATCTTCATGCTGCACAATGTTACCTGCTTTCGTTATTTCGGCAGCTGGGTAGTCAGAAATTCGAAGCAAGGGATTAAATCTGTGCCTGCAGATAAGATATTAGTGGACATATTTAGAATCTCACTACACAAACCAGGCAGTAGCAGGCCAGAAGAATGGCTAACCATCGACGGAGCCGAAAAACGGTACTGAAGCTTTTACAGGACAATGACGTCGCCTTTGTTTAATGGGCTTAACACAGGGCCTTGCAGCATGGAAGATGGGGAGACCCTTTCGATGGTCCCCTATTTCACCCAAGGCATATTTATATTTATGAGATATGAGAGTCTCTGGGACCCCTCACCTTATTCTGCAGGGGCGCCTCTGCTTCATCTTTTTCCGTTACGTCATTGCTTTGTTCCGTGCACACACGAGCACTTGGTGTCTTTACAGGACGGTTTACATATCTAGCAAATTTGAGTCAATCAGAATTGAGAAAAATGGTAACTGTCCTTTGTGAGGGCAGATAAATGTATTTTTGCAAGACAGGTTGTTACGGCAGGCGTCATGCAAGGATAAAGTTAACCAGACTTTTGTTCACAAATAAGCAGTGCTTTAAATTAAAACATAGAAGTGCAGGTACTCTGTAACAGAGTACCTGCTTGTTTCTGAGAAGTGCTGGTACTCTCCAATTAAAAGTATTACATTTCTCTGGAAAAGTGCCCGTACTCTCACAATCAAAATAAAAAAAGTCGGGGTACTCAGTACCAGACAGTTCCGCCCCATTTAAAGCACTGCAAATAAGTAAAATGAGGTCCACATACAGGTGATGGTAAGGCGAGGAGCATCCTGATGAAGCATGACACCCCACCGGGTGTCTGATCACTCGGGTCCCCCTTCCTGGGATACCCCGGACCGCACTAGTAGATCAACCTGCTAGGGTCATTTCCTCCCTTCACCCAACGAACTGCACCCAGTGCTTTAAATGGGCCTGTATTCACCGGTACAGAGTACCGGCACTTCCTAGATTTATCACTCTGAGTACCGGCACTTCTCTACTGCTGAGGAGAGTACCCGTATTCATGAAAAGGTGGGCTCATTGGCTGTGCTGGTGAGCACGAGTGGAACGTGTCTCTGGCAGCCAAGGTGCCGCTTCTATAGCCCTGATCTGAGCCCCAGCTGAGCTGTTCAGGAGGGCTCATTTGAATAATGTCGGGGAGCTTACCATCAAGATGTGTTTGACAGAGCAGGGTCCGTTCAGGCCCTGTGCTGTCAATCACACTATCCTGTGCATTTGTGCAAAAAAATCATGGCAGTCCCCTGGCAGTGGCAATCAGGCTATAGTCAGTCCGGACCTGATGGCAATTAAAAAAGCCATGGTAGGAGAAGAGTAGAACATGGCTTTTATCATACCCGAGTCTTTTGTGTGTCTGCTTATGTTTGTCTGCATTTGTATGCCTGTTTTTTGTATATTAAAAAAAAGTGAGAGAAAGAGAGAATCAAGACACTCTCAGGAGGTATTTTAAAGAAAATGGGTGGCACTTAGTGTGTCCATGTCTGCTTGGCGACAAAGATTCATAAATAATGTAAAAGGGAGGGTTGGTGGGTGGGTGGGTGAGTGAGTGAGTGAGCAAGGTTGGATGTATAGATGAATAGATGGATGGATGAATAAAAGGATGGATGGATGGGTGAAAGAGGGTGGATGATTGGATAAAAGGGCGGATGATGGGTGGATAAGTGAAAGATTGGATGGATGAATGAAAGGGAGAGAGGATGGGTGGGTGGAAGATGGATGAGTAAAAGGAGGGATTGAGTGAAATGGTGGATGGAATAAAGGAGTGAAAGGGTTGATAGATGAGCGAAAGGATTGATGGATGAGCGAAAGGGTGGATAAAGAGATGGATGAGCGAAAGGATGAATGGATAGGTTTGGAGATTGAAGGATGGATAGGGTTGGATATGAAGGGTGGATAGACGGAATGGTGAACAAGCATTGAAAATGCAATCGGTCTCACCTTTTATTAAGTTAAAGCCATTTGCTTTGCTATACAATACCATTAGCAAAGCAAATGGCTTTAACTTAATCAAAGGCGAGACCTATTGCATTTGCAATGCATTCGGTCTCGCCTTTGGGCCTTATAAGTGTTTAGCCATGCATTATATTATCGCACATTACTGCAATGGACTGTGTGGCAGTAATTATAAATGTGGCAGTAGATTTGGCACTAGTTTCATCAACTTCATTCTCTCAATCAACACAGCAACTAAAACCGCTTAGAAAGCAAAAAGTGCCACTCAAACAACACTCAATAAGTGGGGAAATCCTCAAATCACAGCATTAAAACCTACACAAAAGGTACAGATCAATACCCTAACAAAACATCAGAAGCAGCAACTTCTTATTCTCCTATATCCAATTGCTCCAGACAGAGCATTATAGAGGCAAGTTCATTAATCACAATAATAAAATGCATTTCAACATTCTTTAAAACAGCCCGCCAGTGCCTACAATAGGGAACAATTTTTAAACTCATAATATCTGTTCCACCCAAATGCAGAACTAAAGCCACATAGGTGGCGGCACTATGCCCCCAACTGCACAACCCCACTACTCACAGAAATAATACTTGTAGATTCATAAAGACACATTAGACACATGGTTCATCCTCATGCCCGTAGGACCAAATGCATAAACGCATTAAGTTTTGGAGTAACAACAGACACAATGATACACTATAACAGTGACTCCAGTCAGATCAATAAACACTGTCCCAAATGCTCACACTGATATGAGGGCACATCACTGGCACAAGTGAGTAAACAAATGCTGAAAATATGATATAATCTAACTAATAAAGTAATATTCCAGACATCCACCCAGACTCAGCTGCATAACAGTCATTCACTAAAAGCACTATTTGGTTGAGAACTTTTTGGAATTGAGAGATTCACTTTTCTTTAGGGCACACAAAATGCAATGTCTACCAATCATTGGTCCTGCTATGAAATAAACGTCCAAACGCAGAGTACAAATTTGTTTTATCCCCTTGTGCCCAGTTTAGATTCCTTGTGACCATAATCATGACTAGCCAGTTGTATGTTAAGGCCAACACCCTTACTATAAATGTTTTCAAGCATATTGCATGACACTTAATATTTGCTTGCTTGAAAACATATCTGCATTATAACCCTAGTAGCTTAAAAAGCAGACGACTTTAAAGGGTGACGTTTTGTTTCTCAATAAACAATACAGTGAAGAAATGTTCATTGTTCACAACCCACACATGGGGTTTATTGAAAACACATTTATAACAATTACCCAACAATCCGAGGAAAGTTCACGGATTCACAGAGGAGGTTATCAAGGATGACTGTTTCAACCACCTGCGTTTTTCACTCCTTCAATGTATACTTAAGTGTAATGTCTTTCCTTATATATTTTATGCATCCTCATGTCCTGTGATGTAGTGCAACTTTTTCTTTTCCTTTGTGTATGTAAAGCGCTCCGATACCCCCGGGTCTAGCTAGCGCTATATATAACTTTATAAATAAAAATAAATGGGTGTAGAGAGCACTAAAAACGGCTGTCGTAACGGCAACAGGGGCCCCTGTAGCCCCTTTGGTGGGGGGGGGTCGAGGGGGTGGAGAGCCCCTTCAGCACATTACCTCTGTCTGTTATTTAAAAAGAACCCTGAGTGACCAGTTGAGGACCCATTTCGGCTAATGTGCTCAGTGTGTAATTCCCATTCCAATGTTATTTTCCCTTTCTGTAGAAATCTGTCCCTTTACGCCTTCCTCCCCTCGATTTATTATTAATGGGATAAGTTAAGCACTGGCTTAAAAAAGTATGCGTGGGGGAGGGGCACACATACATGCACTATAAGCAGATGTTGGGGAGGGGAAGCCTGAAGAGAAGTGCTCGAAACTAGCTCTATTGTTTTCCATGATTTTAGTACGCGTGCCTCTGCTTCCAACCGGCATTAATGCTACCTCTGTCTATGATCGAGCAGCTTCTTTTTTTTTTTTAATTCAAAGTGGTGGCATTTCTCAATGTTTTCCCAAAGCCCTATTAAAAATATACATTGCTTAAAAGTAATTTTAAACTGGAATTGTCACAATATTTCTCTTTCAGTTAACTCACTGATATTTCCAAACGCTGGCACATATGACCTATGGGTTGGAAAAGCATTTCCAAGTGGCACGCTGCTGCCTTCCGTGTCGATAGCCAGAAGCCATTTCCTGAAGTTTCTACAGCCCTGTAAAGGGGCCGCCGGCCGGCTGGAAGACTTACACTAAGAGGCGTCATGCTGGACATCCGTTTGGAGGATAGAGAGCTCAGTGGACAGCCACTTACTGTGGGTCGCCATATGACCACTGCACCGCCCAACCACCCCTTCCCCACCCCATGGCACCACCGCCCACCATCATACAAGGGTCTTGCTTTTGGATGTCGGTGTGTTAGGACCGGTATTGCTGCACCGGCCGGTGAATAACCGGATACATTAACGGCTTTTTGCTAATGTGCAGATATGTGTTCATCAAGTTTCTAGTGAGCAAACACCAAGTCTAAATTTTCGCTTTGATGTGTCTTTAAAAAATAACCACGGGTGTCAGAAGCACCTGAGCCACTGGAAAGGCTCACTGAAATGTACCAGACTGGAAGACATTCACCCAGCTCATTTGCCCTTTCCCAGGCCGTGCCAAGGCACCCTGGCAGCATCGAGTGGCCAAGGAGGAGACAAAAGGCACTATAATGTTGTGAAGAATAATTGTACACAAGGAGGATTCTTCTCAGATTTATTTGTATACTTAAACCCCCAAGACAGCACCGCAATGCAGACACAACCGTCAGCTGGAGCTCCGTAACTTGAATGCAGCAGGCATTCTACAAACTCAGCGTATACATAACTCTAGAATAGACAACATTTAGGATGGCTCGAGCACATGCTCGAGTCCAACACAACATATAACACCACAGACCGCTCCCACGTGCCGCGGCACTCACCGTCTCCCCGAATGCATCCTTGCTGAGCCGCGGGGTCAGCTTTATGGTCCCGATGAAGATGAAGAAGAGCCCGAGAGCTACGGACAGGGCCACGGTGGTCACAGTCCTGGGGGAGGCCATGCGGAAGACGGGATGAGCGGCCGTGCAGGTCTGCTCCATCAGGAGATGGTGGGGAGCCTCACCATCGAGCGCGAGGAAGCGGAGAGACTAGCGAGCAGTTGCACGGCGCTAGATAGAAACCACACCATAAGGTAATTGCAGGCATTGCTAATGCGATTTGCATGTTTACATGCAATGCGCGTGCATGACTTTAAACACAAACCATGCACAGCGTGCAGTTGCATTTATCTGTGCGGTAAGTTAGAGGGGGGTGAACCTGAGGCGCAGTTCAGGAGCTTAATGGGGCAGCAAATGGTTGCCGGTATTCTGTTGGGAAAGCCCACTATTGCAAACGTGATCCAAGAAGCAGGCGACTAATCTACGCTCGGAGGTTAGAGCAAGCACTCGAAAAAAAAGTTTAAATACATAAACGGAGCGCGGTGACCCTAAATCGGGCGCCGCGCTCCGAAATAAAGTAAACCAGCACTGAAAAGGGGGCGGGTAGCGGTGGGAAGGACGATAGAGGGGGGGGGGGGGGTATAAGGAGAGAAATTAAAAGCGCGTCAGCCATTGTTGAAGGGAAACGCATAATACGAAAAAAAGTGCTTAGCGGCTAATTGAGAGACACTTGTCTCCTGCCGCAAGTAAAAGATCAAATCCCGGTGGGCGGGGCCAAAAGAGGTCAGGGTGGCAACCCTCAGTGTAATGATTGCCTCCGGTGCAATCATTACACTGTGTTTTGCCTAATCTATGATGCAAAACGACGCTCACGAATCAAAAATGGAGGTGGTGCCACGACACGACTTCTGGAATTGTATCGATTCCAAGAAGCCCTCGTATGACGAGAACAGCTCATGCGCTGCTTTCATCAGGCCGAGACCTAAAAACTGTCACATGAGTGTACACAAAGATTTCAGCAGCAAGTGTAAAATACAGAACCAATGACTTCAAAAGTTGAGACAAACAGAAGCATTCAAGGACACCAAATCTGTTCTATTATTTGCAAAGCCTACAAAGTGGTACCCAGTAATGTCATACGATAATTTTTTAACATCCTCAATGCTTTAAACTGTTTGGCTGAGACCTCTGTCATTATGCAAGTACTCATTCACTCTCACCCATACAGGACGTTATGCGCTATTAAAAAAATACTGGCTGAAATGGATGACATTTTCATACAGAGAAAACATCCATTTGTGGGCCACTGCAAGATGTCTCTACCTGTGTAAACTACTTTTCTTAGTGTCACTATTCAGGATATTTTAAAGTACTAATGGACAAGAGCTGCTACGCCTATGGGGCTTCCTCATACGCCCTTGTACAGGCTATCGTGCAAAAGATCACTCCAATTGTAGCCTTAGTGTTAAGGGGAAATTGACAAGAGCTCTACATGAGGTGTTTTATTAAAGTAGGCCCCAATCGTCCCTCTTTTCAGCAACCCACCAATACCTGTAACAAGCATGTCTTCAACTGATTTGCTCTCAGAGTTCCTAATGAAGGTCATTATGATCATAACAAGGGAGCAATCAGGTACTCCCGAATGTTCTCAATTGAGACTGGACAGATTCAAAGCCAGGATTCTCACAACTATAACGGAACTGATATCAATGATCAGCTATGCTGAAGCTGAAATGCTTTTCTGACTCTGCCGTAAACAGTCACATCCTGTTAGAAAGGTAAAGACTGGTGGAAGACCTGGAAAAATACCTCTGGACGAGTGGCTTCCAGCCCAAAACTAAATATCCTGTGAATCAGAGACTGTATTTTTTTCAATTCACTGCTAGTGGTTAGCCAAGCTTTTTTTGTTATTTAGTATTTATCCCCATCTCCAGGTCAATGTTACTGGCAAACACCACCTTCATTTGAAACTCCTTGTTGATGTCCTCAAGATGCATTTCCTTAGTGATTTAGATAATGAGATTGGGAGTGGGTATTTGCAACCACTTCTTTGATGTCTGACCCCGTTAGAAAGGGCCCCAGGGCAGACCGGGGCTACTGGGCCTCAAACCTGGTGGAAGAGGAACCTCGCCACTGATATCCGTGGTCGGTGTACCTATGGCTTGGCAAACTGGGCTACATACATTCTTTTCTGCACTGGTCTCACAGGGTAGGGAGGGCTTGCAGTCAAAGGCTCTCAGGGAGGTTGTGTGGGGTGGACAAGAGCGCAGAACTCTACATAGAGACAAATGATCCAATAAAATATTGTCCATCTCAGTGCTTAGCTTAGTAAAACGAAAATACTTTAACACTGCAAAAGATAACACTACACAAAACCATGTGGCTCACCTTCAGAGTTGGGATTCCAAGCAGATCCCTAGGTAAACATTTACACTACACCACTATGGCACCGCCTTTCTGTTCTAGAAGCAACTCTGGTGTCTATGAGACTATACCAAACGATAAGCATAGGCATAGTTTAGGCACAGGGGAAGTTCATTCGGTCTTTACTCGTGCAGAGAATGTTGTAGTTCAGTTCAACAGTTTGCACCCAAAATGGGATTGCTTATGCAACAGTCAATGTTCCTGCAACATAACATAGTCTGCAGTAGCTCAGTCTTTCGAGTGTGGCTCTCATTTACCTTCTCGAGTTGCTGCAGTTATACGAAGCTAACAGACATTCTCCTGGACGGCACTTTCAGCAGCAGCTTCACTCAGGATTTGGACTGCAGCGAAAAGCAGCATGGCAGGCCTGCTCTGCGAGTGCCCATCCTGGCAGATGTAGCCTTCGGGCTGGATCCGACGGGTGCTCGTTGTGGGCAGTTCCGCCTTCAGGCTGGTACTGCTAAGGGTGTTTGTATGGCAGGTGCGCCTTTGGGTTAGGATCAGACTTCTGCTTAGATGGCAACAGTAGCTACTCCTCTAATGGATTCTCTTGGGAATCTAGCGCCAACAGCACCAGACCTTCAGGAGTTGCAGGAGTACCAGACAGCACATGGTTACTTCCTGTGCTTTATTTCAGTATGTAGCCAACTATGGGGGCTGTGATGGGAGACTGGGAGAATCCTCACAACAAGGGCCAGCTCCAGTTTCCCTTAAAAGAGCATTCAACAACTTCTGGGTGTTCTGCATTCTGGGAAAACAGCTGGCTACTCCTCCTAGATAGTCTGTCCTTCTGCAAACCGAGGCACTCTTGTTACCCATCTGAGCAGGCAGGGATCTAGGTGCTTGGCAGACCTTCTGCTTTCCAAAGCAGTAAAAAGTGTAGGCCCTGCCTAGAAATTCCTCATCTTGAACAGTAGAAACTGAAGTCACACCCCTCGAACCTACACTCACCAAATGTCAGTGCTCAGGAAGAACCAATCAGCAGCCCTTTGCCGACAAGGTCCTCATTGTATTTCTAAAGGCAGCCTTGTCTCCACCATCCAACCACAGGAATGAAGTCAGTACTTCCACTGTCTGGTGAAGCTGCATCACCATCACTCTTGTGCCATGCTGAATCAGGGGATATAAAAAAAGAATCCCACTGGTCCCGGTTCTCAGACTAATAGCACATACAGAGTCCTACCTCCATACATGTGTTAAACACTCACAACATATCACACAAACACAATTTCTGTAGAAGGTACCGGTATTCACATAACAGAACTTTACAAGAGAGAGGTCAGAAGACTTTTCTCTCCGACAGGAACAAAAAGGTCTGGTCACACTCCTGATTCACAAAAACTCAGTATACTTCCAGAACTGCTTCATGTGATTCATCCATGTCACAGACTGTAGTTCTACCCCATAACAAGGACATGCTTCAAAAACGCAGCAGTAGGTCACGTAACAGGTTCTGAACCTCACATCACATCACCAAGGACAGGATTAGGCCCCAGTGCGCACACTTGATTAATGTGATGCCAGGGCCAAATTGAAAAGTAGGGATACCTGTCTCACAAACAGCCCGGCACTCAGTCCAGGGGTATATGCCGATTTACCATGCAGGGGACATCCCCATCCCAACTTTTCATATATCCAAGAGATTCAATAAACTTTATTTCGATTCATAAGTAGAATCATAAAAGTGTACAAAGATTTAAAAAGATTACATAAAATTGCAATACATTTAGACTAAAGGGGTCACATATATAAACATATTGTAAAGTGCTTGTGCATTCCATTAAAATACATACAAATCCACATAATAGTCTATTACAATAGGTTTCCAATAATAATACTGTTCAATATCGATTTCTAATATTGAGTGCCAGTCTAATAAAACTAAGCACAACGCTACATATAGCTGAAGATGACAAGGACAGTAGATACTCATAACCCTCTTTATAATAACAAGATCCAAGGGTTAACAAAACAGGCTTAATAAACCGGTTTCTTGGATCTTTATACAAAGCACAAAAAAGGATGAGGTGCACTGTGCTTTGTAAAGCCTTATCGTTACAAGGGCAAGGCGGTTGTCTCACCCCCCCCCTTGTTTTGGGAAAGCAAAAAGAAAGTGCAAAGAGCTGAGACAGAACCTTGTCATGTAAAAACGCCATTGGGTATGCATGATATCCGATAGGTAAAACTGCTGCTGCAGCTTACCCCAATTATATAGTGCATGCTCACTGTTTCTTAACATGCCTAACCTGGTACAATAAGCGTTTTTAATCATTAACTTAGACTCCTTGCCAACCATTTCGGGATTTTGGAATATATGTCCCAACCCAATCTTATAAAGGGGTTCCCTTACATATAACAGCCATGGGATCTCCATAGAATAATCAAGCTTAAGGCAGTCTTGTAAAATTTCCTTTGTGAGTTTCAATTCTTCAGACCGCCAAACCTTGCTCCATAGCAGCAGAGGAGAGACATGAATAATATCACTCACAAAATCAATACCCACCTCAGTATGGCAGAAACTATTTGAAGTACCAGATGGGACAGATAAAAGGCGCTTTATAAATTTATTTTCCATAACTTGGATTTTGTCACAATTTTGTATCCCCCACACTCCTGCACCATATGTGGCAACAGGGAGGCATTTTGCTTTATATAAAGTTTTTAATTCTGCAATCGGCTTTTGACCCACTTTACTAGAAAAACGAAACAGGGCCTCTATAGATTGTGTAGCCTTTTGGGCGCGAGCTGATATTAAAAAGTCCCAACTCAGCGTTTTATTGAATAAATTCCCCAGATAATTAAAATTGTCCACTTTCGCAATAATTGAGTCTTTCACCATAAACCTGCGAGATTTTACCCCTTTGGGACCACAGGTCATGGCAAAAGACTTTGTGAAGTTGACCCTAAGATCTAATCCTTCCATGAAAGTATCAAAGGCATTCAGACAAATTTGTATACTGTTGGCAGTGAGGGTCATTAGCACCGTGTCATCTGCATAAGATAACATCGGTACCTGTTTGCCATTTACCTGAGGAAATCTGCACCGCTGTCCAACAGAAAACTTTCCAGACCATTGGTGTACACCAAGAATAAAAAAGGAGCCAGAATACATCCCTGGCGTACACCTTCAGTGGATGGGATGGATTTGGTCTTCTCACCACCTGGTCCAAAACGAATCCTCACTGTTGTGGCAGCATGGAGCCTACGAAGCAGGATGACCAAAGGTTCTTCAAGCCCCATGGTCTCCATCATTTGCCACAGCTTTCCTCTGCACACAGTGTCAAAGGCACTGGATAAGTCCATAAAGGCCAGGTGAATACAACTACGCCTGGCCCTCATGTACTTACCCATAATTAAAGCCAAATTTGAGACATTGCTCTGTGGTTCCTTTGCCTCTCCTAAACCCATACTGGGAGTCCACGATAATACCTGATGACACAGCCCATGTTTCCAGGCGTGCCAGTATCACTCTTCCCATCAACTTACAAGACGCATCTATTAATGATATCTGTCTGTAGCAGCAGGGATCACCCATGTCACCCTTTTTAAAGATCGGTACCACTACCGCCTCTTGCCAGGAAGTTGGAATACGCCCTACCACAATAGCTCTAAATACATTTAATAAAAGTGGTGCCCACACCTCAACATTGTGTTTAAAAAGGTCTAAAGGGACTGCATCGGGCACTGGGGCCTTTAATATGGTGCCCTTCCTTAAAGCAGCCTCTACCTCTGAGAGAGTAAGTGATAGGCTAAGCGTTTGGGCTGACTCCAAATGGAAATCGCCGACCCCCTCATTCGGAGTAGACGTCACCTCATTCGGATTAAAAATTCTTCCATAATGTGCCTCCCAGGTATCCCCCGGTATATGCACTAGCATATTGCCCTTTTCTTCACTCTGTAAAAATGGGGGGTTTATAACCTCCCAGAATAGCCTGCTATCCCTTAGTTCTGACGCTTTACTTAAGTCTTCCCATGCCTTTGTCCTTAAATCTGATTTTTGCCTATTAAAGACATCTCTGTACATTTTCCTAGAATTTCTAACAAGCTCCCTATCCCGTGGTACTTGATGTAATGCCTTCGTTAATCTTGATTGAGCTGCGGAACATTCAGCATCAAACCATTTGTATCCAATTTCTTTCCCCCCCCCCACGGTTTTTATGAGGTGGGATGTCACATTGCCTAGAAGAGCATCAACGTTCTTAATTATTACATCTGGCTCAGTGGTAGGGGTTAAGCAAGCATCTATCCCTGCCTTATTTGTCTTAAAAATCTCCACCTCCAATTGCCTTGCGTCTACCTTATCCCATTTTAAGGAGACCCCTTGATTCTGGCTGTATTTTATTGGCTGTTCCAGGGTCTGAACTCTCTCAAGGACAGTGTTCAGACTTAAGATTAAGGGGTTATGGTCATTAGCAGGGATTCACTTTAATCTGAAAATCATTAACAAGGTGGGTATACCTGCTAGAGACCATAGCAAAATCAATTACACTCATTTGGCCCCCTGTACCTTGGAAGGTGGGTATACCTGATGGTCTAGAAAAACTAGGCATGTCCAGGTTACAAAGTTCATTAATCGTGATGATAGTATTCAAAGCATCCCCTTGTTTGGAGTGCTTAAAATGTGCCAAAGGCTGATCACTTAAATCTACCAAGCCACAGACTCTAGCCCCGCTAAACTCGCACAAAGCACAGTTAAAATCACCTATCCACATAATAAAAAGGGGAAATACGCTATTGGTCACTTTAACAATCTAATTCGGTAATTTTTCAATAACCGATGTAGCATGGGCATCAAATATATTGTAATACCAATTTATTAAAAGCAAGGGTACTGGAAATAAATCCTTAATCATAAGCATTTGGTACCAGGGAGATTCCACCAATAAAACCGTTTTTATCGTATTATACTTCACCGAAATAGCTGTCATGAGGCCACCCTTAGCTCTTCCAGAATGTGAGGGCTCAGCGTGAACATTGAACATTTGATATCCGTCCAAGCTATGGTCCACTCTGCTCCAAGTTTCTTGAAGGCAAATTATATCAAAGGATTCGATGAATTTTAACCACACCGGGTCCTCCAGCCTCCGAGAAAGCCCAGCTATATTCCATGAGATCAGGCGGAAAGGGCATCCCTCGGCCAGAATATCTTCTTTCCCCAAGAATATTGTTACTGGAGGAGGAGCCTAGCGCGCAACCAAGATGGCCGCGTAGGTGCGAGGCTCCCGAGGACCTCCGCGACCTCCTGAATAAATCCTGGAAATATCCTGTCCTTGTTAAGGGGACTGTGTCGGGGAACCCGAGCTGAGGCACTACCCGTTTTTTGGGCTCGAATCGGACCCCGAACACCGGTGGGAACATCGACTGAAGGTTGCGGCCTTCTCCTCGCCGGCCCCCCGGATTGGAGTAGTGGCGCGATCCGGGGACAAGGTGAATAACAGCGGCGAGCGGGGCTGGGCGACTCGCGCACCCCGCACTTTCACTTTCGCCTTTGCGCCCTCCTTGCTCTTTGGCGAGGTCGGGCTGCGGAGCGGGGTGCGGTGGTGTGGCCTTGTCCAGGTGCCCAGCTGGCCCACCGGCGGTGGGTCGACCCGCGGCTCTGTGGTCGCCCCCTTGACACCCGTGATCTGGTGTGACGGCCCGTTTGGAGATCTTGGCACGACGGTGGAAGGGCCAGCATGGCCACCAAACAAGATGGCGACCGGGCGAAGGTGAAGACGACCCGCCGTGGCACGGCGCACCAGGCCAATAGTATGGACCGCTACACGCTCCAAAAGGGTTCTCCGGAGACAACGCGGTCATCCCCGGTGGGACCGACGGAGACACCTGCCCATCCAGTGGATCTAACCCTCCGGGACGTCATGGGCGCCATCGCTGAACTGAAGGCCTCAGTGGACCAGCGTTTTGATACCTTGTCGCAAAAAATTGACTCGGTCCTGGTGGATGTGGGCCTGGTGAGGGCGGACTTGTCAAAGACGAACGACCGAGTCGATTCCCTGACCCACACCACAACGAGCCTCACGACTGACGTGGTGGCCCTCCAGAAGGAGGTGCGCCGGCTTGGCCAGGCGAGCGCCCTGATGGACCGGCGACTGGAGGATTCCGAGGGTCGCGCCCGGAGGAATAATATCCGCATTATTGGTGTGCCGGAGGGACGTGAGGCGGAGGCGGCGGATCTCTTCGTGGAAGACTTGATCCTGACCCATCTCCAGCCCCGGGGGCTGAGTAAGTTTTTTGCGGTGGAACGTGCCCACCGGGTCCCCGGGGGCCGCCCTAAGACCGGTGCCCCGCCGCGGCCCCTTATTGCCCGAATCTTTAATTTTCGGGACCGAGATGCCATCCTCCAGACCTCCAGGCAACAGGGACCGGTCAGGTTGGACAACATGGACGTAAACTTCTACCCAGACTTTACCCCGGCGGTCCAGAAGCAGCGGCAGAGCTTTATTGGCATCAAACGTCGTTTAAGGGACCTAAATCTTAAGTACTCAATGCTCTTCCCGGCTAAGCTGCGGGTGGAGGTGGATGGTCGCACGCACTTCTTCGACCGGCCCGAGGCGGCTGGGGACTGGTTGGACACCTTGCCTGGGGATCGGGGCCGGGGGGGTGGGGGGAACGCAGCTGGCGAGGAGGGCCCGCTGGATCAGAATTGAGGGGTGACTGTATTGCCTTACTCGGGACATTGTTCCTTCACCACATACTGCTTCTGTAGGTTCCCCTCCCATGGAGGTCATGTGGGGTCTGCTGGGGGCTTCCCTCCTCCTCTGGGGGACTAGTTAGTATTTAGCTATGGGGCGACAGGCACACTGCACTTTGGGGGGGCTGTCTGGGCTCATGCAGGGGTGCAGGGAGGGGGGAGTTTTGTTGGGACCGGGGGGTGGGGGGGGTGTGTTGTTTGTTCGTACCGCAAGGCAATCCTGCAACTGTTTTGTTGTCTTTAGACTGCTCGGTGGGGGACGACCGATTGTTTCGACGTATGATGGGGGGTAGGGACTTGACTGTGTTGTCATGGAATGTTAACGGCCTGGGGGATAGGATTAAGCGTGGTGTGGTCCTGCAGTATTTAAAACGTATTTCCCCAGATGTTGTCTTTCTGCAAGAGACGCACCTTATAGGTAACACCTTTCATGCAATGAATCGGAGGGGATATCGTTTGGCGGCCCACTCTGGCTTCACCTCAGGCTCGCGGGGGGTGGGTATTATGGTTAGGAACTCGCTCCCGTTGGAGATTGATGAGGTGCACCACGATGAGCGGGGACGTTACACTGCTCTGGCGGGACGTATGGAGGGTAGAGTGTTCAGTTTTGTGTCGGTGTACGTCCCGCCTGGGCTACAGGCCACTACATTTGCGGACCTGGGGCGCCTCCTTCTGGAACTTCCGAGTGGCCTATTGGTGGTTGGAGGGGACTTTAATGCGGTTGTTTCTGGATCTATGGATCGCCATCCCCCTAGGGACCTCCCCCAGGCACAGGCGTGGCTGCCTGGCCTTTTAGACACACTGGGCCTGGTGGACTGTTGGCGCCTAAAGCATCCCGTATTGCAACAATACACCTTCCACTCGGGGGCCCATGGTAGTCTTTCGCGGCTTGATTACATCCTTGTCCCAGCGGCCCATGCGGGGAGGGTGGGAGAGGTGCGCCATCTGGCACGGGGTATTTCAGACCACTCCCCATTGTTGTTGCATTTCGATGTCTTCCCGAGGGGGGATGGCAGGGTGGCCCCGATTAACGCCTGGTATCTGCGCGACCCCACCATTCGTGCCGACTTGATCACATCCTTGCAGCGCTATTTTGAGGAGAATGTGGGGTCGGTCCCATCTGCCATCTCCCTATGGGAGGCTTTCAAAGTGGTTCTTAGAGGGGAGGCCCTCTCCTTTATTGCCAGTGCCCGGCGGCGTGAGCGGGAGGAGGTGACCCGGGTGGAGGCCGAGATTGCGGAATTGGAGGGTGACCTGGGGAACGGGGTAACAGACGCCAAGTTACATGTTCTGCAGTTAAAGCAGGCGGCCTACCGGGCCCTTGTCACGGAGGCGGCCAGGGGCCTTGGTAGAGAGCAGCAGGGGCGCTTGTATGATGTGGGTGATAAGGCCGGTAAATTGATTGCGTGGTTGGATAAGAGAGAGAGAGAGCGAGCCGAGTGGTGCCTTTGATTGAGAGTGTGGATGGTGCGTGTGCCACGGAGCCGGAAGCCATTGTCTCCTCTTTCGCGGATTATTTCCGCGGAGTCTACTCCCCTGCTTCTCCCTGTTCGGAGGCGGACTCCCGTGCCCTGCTTCGGGATATTGCACTCCCCTCCCTTACGGCGGAAGACAGAGATTCGCTGGACGTCCCTCCCACCTCGGACGAAATTGCCTCGGCTATTCGCTCGATTTCATCCGGCAAGGCCATGGGCCCCAATGGCATTCCCATTGAGCTATATAAGTTACGCCCGGATGTGCTGGCACCCCACCTGCGTGCGATGTTCCTCGCGGCCCACTCGCAGGGCTCCCTCCCGCCGGACCAGCGTCTGGCCACAATTGTGGTAATCCACAAGGAGGGGAAGCCCCGTGAACGGGTCACATCCTATCGGCCGATTTCGCTTTTGAACGCGGAGCCCAAAATCCTCGCCAAGGTGTTGGCTAACCGGTTGGTTGGCGTGGTGGGCGATTTGGTCCATCAAGACCAATCGGGCTTTATCCCACACCGCAACACGGCTCTTAATCTACGGCGCTTGCACGGCGTGCTTGCGCGTGTCCCATTTGTGCGGGAGCCAGCCATCTTGGCGTCCTTGGACGCCACCATGGCGTTTGATACGCTCGAATGGCCATATCTCTGGGCGATGCTCGCGAAGTTTGGGTTCGGCCCGGGTTTCATTAGCTGGGTCAAATTACTATATTCGGGCCCGATGGCGCAGGTGGTGGTGAACGGGCGTGTGTCGACCCCGTTCGCGCTGGGGCGGGGCACGCGACAGGGTTGTCCCCTGTCGCCTCTTCTGTTCGCCCTGGCCCTGGAGCCCCTGGCGGAGTGGCTGCGGTGGCACCCTTCCATCCGTGGTCTCCGCTGGACCCCCGAGCACGAGGACCGCGTGTCCCTCTACGCGGACGATATCCTTTTGTATCTCGCCTCCCCGCGCAAGTCCCTGATCGTCCTAGTTGATGTTTTGCGCTCCTTCGGTCGCAACTCAGGCCTAGTCATTAACTGGGCGAAATCCTGCGTCTACGTGCTTTCCGGGGAGGCTCCGGTCCTGCCGCGGGACTGCCCGATCCAGATTGCCTCCCAGGGTTTCCGGTACTTGGGTATATATATCACTCTTGACCCGGAGGCCCGCTATGAGCGGAATCTGCTGCCCCCTCTCCAGCGTTTGAAGGCGGATGTGGTGCGCTGGCGGCGTCTCCCGCTCTCGCCGCTCGGTCGAGCGGCCTTGTTTAAAATGATGTCCTTGCCGCGCTTCCTCTACGCCCTCCAGAACACTATGGATATGGTCCCGGCACGCTACTTTCGTGAGGTGGAGGGCCTTCAGCGGCGCCTGTTCTGGGACGGGAGGCCGCGTATTGCTCTGGCTAAACTGACGCTCCCGTGGTACGATGGAGGGGTCGCCCTCCCGGACATTAAACGGTATTACTGGGCCTCCCAGCTAGCTGCAATTAATCATGGCCTTTACGGGCCCGCCCTGAACCCGGCATTCGAGATGGACAAGATGCTCCTGCCCGGTGGCGATTACAATCGAGCGCTGTACTCTGGCGCGCCTGACTCCCGTCTGACGGGACCGACGCGTGTAATGGTGCGGGTTTGGCACGCGGCTAATGCAGCTATGGGGTGGAAGGACCGTTTGACCCGGGCGTCTCCACTGTATGCCTCTGAGAGACTGGGCTCCCTGTGGACATCGAAGGGCTTCGAGAAGTGGGACACGATCGGAATCAGCACAGTGGGGGATCTCTGGACGAGGGGGGGATTCAAAACTTTTGAGACGCTGCAGGCGGAGTTCCAGCTGCAGGGCAGTGAGTACTTTCGGTACCTGCAGGTACGCCATGCGCTGGGCTCCGTCTTCCCGGATGTTGCATCCATTCCGGAGTCTTCCCCCCTGGAGGACAGAGTGCTAGATGGCCATGTCCCGGACAGCACGATCTCCCTCATATACAAGAAGCTGATTAATGATAGATCGTGCCTGTTAACTAGTCTACGCGAGGCTTGGGTGGCCGACGGGCTGGAGCTGGACGACGAGGATTGGATGTCCGCGGTGGCCTCTCCGAAAGAGGTGGCCATCCCGGCTCGCCTTCGTTTCGTCCAGCTCAAGATTCTTCACCGGGTCTACGTGACGGGGCCGAGGCTTCTACGTATGGGTTTTGCCGTGGACGGACTGTGTAAGCGTGGCTGTGGTGCGTTGGCGACTTTTATGCATATACTGTGGGAGTGCCCGAAGGTGGAGCGATTCTGGCGTGATGTGCATGAGGTCCTGCGTGTGGTCACGCGTGTAGCGCTGCTGCCCGAAGCGAGGAGGTGCTTGTTGAATGTATGGGAACCGAATGACTACTCGGTTCCGCAGACGCGGTGGGTGACTCTGGGATACATGATAGCGAAACGTGATATTGCTCAATTGTGGGGATCCCAGAGGCCCCCTGCGGTGTCGGCCTGGAAAGAGCACATGGATTGGTGTATGTTCCGTGAAAGGGTGGTGTATGTGGCGAGGGGTAAGCCTGGGGCGTGGGTGAAAATCTGGGGCCCCTGGAACGCCTACCGTGGGGGCATTTGTGAGCCACCACAGCTGCCGGCTGCCTCGCCTGCTCCGTCTCCCTAGCTGGACCCTCTTGCTCGGCCGCGGGCACGCGGCCCCCCAGTCCTTGATCTCCTCCCATCCCCCTCTTCAGATCTTTCCTGCCAGTCTGGATCCCCCACTATGGAGCAAGTGTTGTCATCTTGAATCTCGGGTTGCCTTGCGGTTGTGGTTTTTTGTTGATGTTGTTAGTCCTTAAAATGAAACCGTACTCTGTGGCAGGACGCCGTGAGGCCTGCACCGTTGATTACTCCTGTGTTTCTACTGTACACCGCTGAGAGACCTTTACTGTCTGTATGTACTATATTTGTGATGCTTTAGCGGCCGGCCGTGCGGTTGTAGGCCCATACCTGTAACCTTTTTATGGATGCAATAAACGGTTTCAAAAAAAAAAAAAAAAAAAAAAAAAAAAAAAAAAAAGAATATTGTTACTTTCCGCTGGTTCACATCACTCTCACCCTGAGTTATTCCTACGGGATTAATTACTACATCAGGAGGTGCCAATTTTGACTGTCTGGTGTTGTCTCTCCCAATCTGGTTTACTGCCATATAAGTATTTTCTACGGCTAAGTGTGCCTTTGCTATTTGTTCTACCTCTCCTCTCCCTCCTTTGTAGACCATTATGGGGACAATCAACGGATTACAAGATGGGGTTATATTGCTAACCGTCTCTACCCAAGGACCAACTGCTTCATCTGAGTTTATCCTCCTGGGGCTAACAGCCGTATCCCTAGCCGTGTCTTTAACCCCGCGATTAGAGATGCAATCGTTCCGGGGTCAATCCACCCCCTCCAATCCCATGAGTAGGTCAAACCTATTTCTTATCGGTAAATACTGGGGTACCCAATCCAATCTGTTGTTACCAAAAGGTCTGCCCCTACCAGAATTCTGTGACAAATGTGGCAGGCCAGGATTCACATAGGGGTAGAAATAATGTAGGCCTATTGACTGGATATCACCTAATCGGCCAAACCTTGGTTCCCTACGTATATAGTCTACAGCCCAAGGATCTCTAAGGTTAACAATTATACAATCTCCCTCGAGATCCTTAGTACTATGGCCTAACCAAGCCATTCTCCTCACACCTAAAATTTCTGTATTAGAACCCAGGGGTAATCTCCTATTCTTAGTAAGCCAGAAAATGACTTTATTCTTAAATTCCCTATCTGATTCGTGGGATTCTGGACTAAGTTCTGGTACCCCTGTTAAAATAATAGTGAAAGGCATAGATTCCGGGGGAAGATTTACACATGGGAGCGTCTTTCTTGGCACTTCTCTGCCCTCGGGTGCATCAATCAGAGACTGTCTAACCACTTGCTTTGGGTTAAGAGCCTGTTTAGAGGGAGCCACCATGGCTACCTCAGTGTGTTGAGTTTTTCCAGTTGCTACACCTTTTTCCCCTGTGGCTGGTTGAGTATTCTGGACTACAGCAGTTACATTTGTCACAGAGTGAGCGGCTTTAGCAGTCCTAGCATTTCCTGAGGGTACAGTGGGAGGGGCACTAACATCCTTACTTTCTATACTTTTAATCAGTACGTCAAATTTTGACGTATTCCCTTTAGCCATTAACTCTAACTGATCTAATTTTTCTTTGATTAGTTTCGTTCGATTGATCAGGGGCAATATTAATGACCTTACTAGTGCATCCATTTTGACAAGAAGATCGTCATTGGGATTCTGTTGGTTCAGAGGTAAAACAGTGTTAGTTAGAACACCATTTGGGATAGGGGACTGGGCTACAACCCGTGGGGAATCACTAGGGTTTTGGGTTTTTGTCAGTTTCATGCCTCCACCCTTCCTATGACCTCCCACTCTCTTCTTTTTCCCAAATTTAGAAGTTACAATACAATTCTTATTTATCCCCCCCCCCCCCCCCCCCCCCCCCGTTGCCTGATCTTGTTCTTGTTCTAACCGGGGGCCGGGAGTAGAAGACGTTGGTCTGGAGGTTCTGCGGCTTAAGCCACTGGAAAGAGAACTAAGTGAATTTAAACACAACATAGAGCCGGTACCTAAACCACCTGGCCCCTCCTCTGATGAGCAGGGGATTGGGCTAGTGGCTACCAGAGGGGCCGGGTTATTACAAGAAGCCGGTGTTACAGCAGACCCGATTGCACCCAGAGAGGACCGCTTGCCTGTCAAGATATCAATCGACAGGCGCTTTTCTGTAAGAGCTATTTCCTTCTCTAGAATTCTGGTAGTCCTTGTGAAAAACTGATCCAGTGTGCCCGTAACTAGACCAGCGTTTGTATTCAAAGTGACCAATCTATTTTTCCCTGAACGTAAAGACATAATAACAGGTCAACAGTTGTCAATAAACAATTATTATTAGAGGAATAACAATAATATATTAACACCGTGCAATATTAAAACTTGAAGTCAATACATCAAATCTTTAAAATCAAATAAGATGGCCCAGCCCGGCCTTGGGCGTGTCCCGGATCAGGTAGAGGTTAAGAGGAGGAGATAGGAGCGGGAAGAGGACCAGCTGCGGTAGATTGAGCGCCGCACTACACGCTGGTCCTCGCAGTCCCGCAAATCCGTCAGTCTCTTACCCTTACTCCAATGTCACTCTGCAGTAATCCCCACTCGAGGAGCACCAAATAGACCAAATAAACAGTAAGCAGTAAACACCGTCCGCCTGAGGTTTTAATCACCAGGAAGATAGAGGCGGGAAGAGGATCAGGTACGGCAGATTGAGTACAGCGCCGCAGAGCACTGCACGCCGATCCTCGCAGTCCCGCAATGATCTGGGGGTCAATCTCAATCTTGATCTCTCCCCCTTACTCCAATGTCACTCTGGAGTAACCCCACTCAAACAGGACCGTTGTGGCAGTCAGTAGCTACCGCAGGTCTCACCCGAGCGCTCCTGATCGGCGCTGACAGCGTTGGCGTTTCTTGATCCAAGCACCAAACGGTCCGAAGCGAAACGAAGCGAAGCTCCTCCTCCCCAAGCCCAAGATCAAACCCTGTGAGGGCTGGCTCTCTACACACTCTCCACTTTCCTCAGGCTGGCTGCTCCTGCGTGAGACTCGTGAGAGAAAAGCAAGAGCCGGCCACAGCGCCTGCAATCCTGTGACCCTTGCTCCTTCTGGTGAGGTAAGGAACCGACCACTGATTCGCTGGAACTACCAACCGCGCCACAGACCCGCTCTCCTGCCGGCAAGGGTCCGTCCACCGCTCCGTTCAAACTGCCGCGCCACACCCGCTCCCGATCTCCCGCACACGGTAGCGGTAGCTTGTGATAACGGGTGATAGCGGGCGGGCAGAAACCCTGGGAGAAGGCGTAAAAGCACAAAGGGCAGCGGCGGCAACCTCAACCGCGGCCACGACCACAGCAACTATCGGTAACTCCTCCTCTTCCGCCCGAAATGTACACAAACTTTGACAGAGGAGTGAAATAACTTTTCTCTAACAGAATGTCAGAGTTAATCACCTGTTTTCCAAACAAGAAACAGGAAATTTCTGTAGCTGTTTTATCCAAAGTCATTACTGCAAAAGACTAATCTCATGGATTGTCTGATCAACAAACTTCAGATGGTGCAAAGGATGGTTAACAGATTGATGTTTGACCCAACCTAAAAAAACACAAGTATCTAAGTCCCTGCAATGGCTTTTCTGTGAGAGGGGCTTCTTCAACGTAACAGAGGAGCACTTTGTAAAATCCCAAGTATATGAACAACAAATGCTCATAATATAGTTCTAATAGCAGTCCACACTCCTTAAGTATTACGCCACTTGCTTCTCACGCACGTTCTAAATGGGAGAAGACATTATCTGTGGATAGTAGGGTATTTCAAATGCAGTTACTGACGACAGAGCTGTAGATATTTCAGAAAATCCCTGGAACACAGTTTATGCCAGTTCTTCAATTAGAGACAATAGTTAATAGGACCTTAACCTACCTTGCATACTGCTCCAAGCTTTCATGGGAGGCAACCTGAGCCAACCTCTCGACAGTGTTAACTCCGTACCAACTCAAAAGCTGACATCATGACTACTGACGCGCAAATATGACACTCAAATAAATGCCAATTGCACTAGGAAACTTTAAATCTACAATGAATCATGTAGAAAATTTGCAAATAAGGCGTATACAGCGACTGTTTCATTTAATTTCTGCATTGATCTATTGTCTATTAATTGAGGAGCAAACTTTCAGCTTTTTCACTAATCAGAGTCAAAGCTGTCAGGTACAGTTTCAATGTTCATCATGAATGTTGGAACCAACAGCAAATGAAAAATACAAACGCATGACGTCCCATCCTCTAGACCGTGCATAAGTTACTGTTGGCACCTCCACAAGAGCGGGCCGTGGGAGCGAGAAATTAAAAGATGAATAGCCAAGATGCCAGCACACCTCACAAAAAAAGGATACAGCATGAAACTTAATCCAACCTACCAACAAGGCTTAGGTGAAACATAATGTAATCCTACCGGGAGGCCTGGGAGAAATTAGTCATTAACCCTGACCTAGGTGCTGACTATCCCATATCATGTCTGTCAAAAATAACCTCAAATGCGAGAAGTTCAAAACTGGGAAAGATATCTAAAGTACTCGCTTCATTCTAGACCAGTGAAAAGGGCACACTGGCAGGATTGTGCAGCAAATCTCGCAATATAAGAACAGTATATAGATATATCTAGGTTCTCAATTCAGAATCCACATAAATGCAAATTCCTTACAGAGTCCAAGGAACTAAAGATACACATTATTCACTTTCTTTTTAGTTGAACAGTATATCTTCTAGCTAGGATCACTGTACATAATAAGTTGTGAGGGCCCGGGTAAGCAAGGAAGTACTGTAAACTATTAGGGGGTGCAAAATACAGCAGCATGTACAAATGGTCAGATATCTTTGAATTAGAAATTTACATTACTCATATTCAGGAACGCATTTCACATATTCACATTTTGGATACAAGAAGATTAAGTGCTTTGCTAACAATCACATAATTGTCAGTCAAGTACTAAAGGTGACATTCTACCCAGGTTCAAAGTAGGTAACCAAGCCAAGAGGCTACATATCCTCCATCCAAATTAAGGAACAAGTGACTATCAGTACTACAAAAGGTCAAAGTCTTTTATGCAAGTACCAAGTTAGCTAAAGAGAAATGCTATGTCAATTTTGTAAGTTTGTGTAGCAAACTCAGGTTTCACTGATCAGGAAAAATAGCTATACAAATGTTTAATGGCAGACACAACCTTATTTCAAGGTGGCATTTCACCTACAAGACTAGGTTCATTAAATTACCCAACTTGCAACTTCATTTTGTTCTCCAAATGGCTAGTAAGCACAAGACCTACAACCGATTCTATCTCAGCCCACAAGTAAACTCTTAGTTCAGCCATGTCCTGCCCTCCACCACTGTGGTCTCTGAAAACTGGTTTGAGAAACCATGTTTTAACACATACCATGGATGTTAATGACATCATAGGGATTTGTGCGTTAAAGGATTTCGCTTTGTTTCCATACTGAGGCAGGACAATACATACACGTGGCAAGATGTAATGAACTTAGGACTATAAAGTAGTGCTTGCACTTGAGGTTCTTTGTACACAGTAAAGCCTCAACAGATGCTAAATCAAGCAACAAACAAGAGTTTACTAATCCTTTCTTCTCAGCAAAAGGATCTGACGTACTTTTCGGGTGCATTCTGTGGAACCTGAAGTGAAATCCTTTAGAACACAATCTGGCTGCAAGGAGTTGAAGCTCAGAACAACGCATTGCACACTAGAGTTCCCCACCTGGAATAATAACAACCACAGAACAATGACAACAAAAATATTACTTAACCTCCTCTAATTCATCTTTAGCATTCAAGCTGGTGGACAGCACCAGTTTCCCAGTCTTTGGCTTCTGCTCCATGGGAGCGGCAGGTATGCACAAGACGGTTTCTGTCCTGAAGGCTTTCCACCCAGGGGATCCTAGCTGGGGTGTCACAGGTAGCAGACACGTGCCAGATGTTGTTTGTTCTGATGACCTCCCTTTCTGGAAATTCTGTCTATTTGAGGGGATTCCCCTTCCGGAAGGAAGAGTGGGTTACTGGGTATTTTAGTAAATGTGTATGGTACTCGCTGGTTAATAGGTGTGGTGGTGGTTTGCTAGAAGGGGGAATTATTAGAAATTAAACACTCTGGAGATTACACACACATGACTCTTTCCTCTGGAGCGATCTTTGTTCCTGTGAGGTCTGCGCCCGTGCAAATTGAGCGAAGAGGGCTGTTGTAAACATATTTTAAACTTTAAAGGCTTCCTCGTTTAGAGGCTGCTAGACAGGAGGAGGGTATCCTGTCTTGGGAATGTGACGTTTGCCTCTAACTTCTCAGAAGTTTGCCTGGTTCAATTACAGGTTGTATTAAAGCTGGTTAATCAGAGATGATCACCAAAGTAGTAGTGAGAGACATTATCAGGGCTTCTGGGGGTCCCACTATCAATCAATCAATCACAGTCATTTGTTCATGCGCGCTACACACCCGTAAGGGTCTCAAGGCGCTGATGGGGGGGGGGGGGGGCTGGGGGGGGCTACTGCTCGAACATCCAGGTCTTGAGTTGTTTCCTGAAGGAGAGGTGATCCTGGGTCAGCCGTAGGTGAGTGGGGAGGGAGTTCCATGTCTTGGCTGCCAGGTAGGAGAAGGATCTTCCTCCGACGGTAGATTTCCGAATTCTTGGGACGGAGGCGAGGGCGGGGCTGGCGGATCGGAGCTGGCGAGTGGGTGTGTAGAACTTGAGGCAGCTGTTGAGGTACTTCGGTCCCAAGTCGTGGAGAGCCTTGTGTGCGTGGGTGAGCAGTCTGAACGTGATCCTCGTGTTGACGGGGAGCCAATGTAGGTCTTTCAGGTGGGCAGAGATGTGGCTGCGGCGCGGGATGTCCAGGATGAGTCGTGCTGAGGCGTTCTGGATGCGCTGGAGTCTTTTTTGGAGTTTGGCTGTGGTTCCAGCGTAGAGGGTGTTCCTGTAGTCCAGACGGCTGGTGACGAGGGCCTGGGTGACCGTCTTCCTGGTTTCGGTGGGGATCCATCGGAAGATCTTTCGGAGCATGCGCAGGGTGTTGAAGCAGGATGATGATACTGCGTTTACTTGCTTGGTCATCGTGAGAGAGGAGTGCAGGATGACGCCTAGGTTTTGTGCGTGGTCCGTTGGTTTGGGTGTGCTGCCCAGGGCAGGGGGCCACCAGGAGTCGTCCCAGGCGGAAGGGGATGGTCCGAGGATGAGGACTTCCGTCTTGTCAGAGTTCAGTTTCAGACGGCTGATCCTCATCCATTCCGCGACGTCCTTCATTCCTTCCTGGAGGTTGGCTTTGGCGGTGGCGGGGTCGTTGGTGAGGGAGAGGATCAGCTGGGTGTCATCGGCGTAGGAGATGATGTTGAGGTTGTGTTGGCGGGCGATGACTACGAGGGGGCTCATGTAGATGTTGAAGAGGGTGGGGCTGAGTGAGGATCCTTGCGAGACGCCGCAGATGACTTCGGTGGCCGCGGAACGGGGGGAGGCGGACTCTCTGGGTTCTTCCGGCGAGGAACGAGATGATCCACTCCAGTGCCGCTCCTTGGATTCCGGTGTTCCTGAGGCGCCGTGTCAGGGTGCGGTGGCAGACGGTGTCGAAGGCTGCTGAGAGGTCCAGGAGGATGAGGGCAGCCGTTTCCCTGTTGTCGAGCAGGGACCGGATGTCGTCTGTGGCTGCGATGAGGGCGGTCTCGGTGCTGTGGTATGCTCGGAAGCCGGACTGTGAGGGGGTCGAGGGATCCGTTGGTCTCGAGGAAGGCGGAGAGTTGTCTGTTGACGATCTTCCCGATGACTTTGGCTGGAAAGGGGAGAAGCGAGATGGGGCGGAAGTTCTTCAGGTCCGTGGGGTCCGCGGTGGGTTTCTTGAGGAGGGCGCTCAGCTCGGCATGTTTCCAGCTCTCCGGGAAGATGGCGGATGCGAAGGAGCTTGTTCTGTAAGGAACTGAGGCGGGCGCCCACCGTTTACAGGTTCTGGATTTTCGTGTGCGTCCTGCTGTTAGAGCGCACTCTGTGTATATATATATATATATATATATATATATATATATATATAGAGTAACCCTGGGCGTAGTTTGCGAAGTAGCGCTACGCGAAGTGCACTACACTAGCTACGCGTAGCTTCGCAAACTGTGTAGTGCACTGTGCAAGATGCTGTTCGCACTGATTGCACAGTGCGGATAAGCATCCAGCACTGTGCAATCAGTGCAAACTGCATCTTGCACAGTGCAAGCGGTCGTTTTCTGCCGCTCGAGTAGATTTCTATTCGAGCGGCAGCTTTCTCAACACGGACTGGTAGTTTCTCATCGCGAGCATACGCGACCACTCGCAATGAGAAACCTGACCTCCCCGCGCTGAGAAGCTCGCCGGGGGTTTATTTTCCGCGCTTGCGATCGGCAACTTGATGTTGCTGATCGCGAACAAGGCAAAAGTCTCGCCGGGATGTCATTTTGCTTGCTCGCGGTTGCCAACTTGACGTCGAGGACCGCAAGCAAAAAATGACCGCTGCACTACGCTACGCGCGTTTGCACTGTGCTACATGCAATTCGCGTAGTGTGAAGTAGCGCAAACTTCGTAAACTACACGAGCGTAGCGTAGTGCTTTGCCCAGGCTTAATATAGAGGGGTGTCACGGGACTGGCTTGCTAAATGGGGAGTTCTATCTGGGAAAACTTATTTTCCATAGACAGCTTTCAGTTTACCTAGGTGGGTGCTTTCCACCTGTAGACTTTATCCAGCTAGACACCCTTCTTCCGGGACCCCAGCCACCCCCTTTCCTGGGCTGGAGATCTCTATTTGGGAGAAGGGGGTCAACTGGAAAGAGCCATTCCGGGATCCTCTGTATTGGGCTGTCCCTACCTGTGGATGCTCACTATGAGCGAGTGGGCTTTTCCGGGAGGGGCCTGCCTTGGAGTGGAGGGGAAGCTCGCGTCTGGGTACTGGGTCTGCTCCCTGCTAGGTTTATTGCCTCCCTAGCACCACTGCAAGGGAGCATGAGCCAAGAGGCCCTGCAGCCTCTTGCTGATTCCCACACACACACAGGAAGACTATCGGTGCAAATGTCTACACGTCGGAAGTACACGCCACAACAGTCCTTCAGTTAACCAATCACAACCAGGCGCGACAGAGATTGACAGACACTAAGCCAGGGAGTAAAGGAGAAGGAGTGGCCGTACGCGCCCACCCAACAAAGACAAACCAATGAAATGCCGAGATGAGATGACAGGCTTTGTGTAAGACAAACCGGATCATCTCTTTTCCACCCCGCGCACTAGCCTGCTTCTTTCTTTCCCGAAGGTGATTTGGGCACGAGAATTCAGTAGCGTGCTGCTTCTGGCTCCTGCGAGGGCGGGCAGGGCCTAAGAGGGGAAGGCGTGGCTGGATGCATTTGGTTTTTGTTTTGCTTTTCGGCAGAGTGCGAGAGCACGTGGCTTGTTTGTTTGTATGCTTCTGAGTGCATTTTCCCGCCGGGTCCTCGCAAGCATCATTAATACTGTGGTCCAATTTCTCACCCACTTTTTTTGTATAGAAGCTTCTCGATAGGAAAGCTAACAATCTCAGGCTGGATGGGAAACAAAAAACTTGTCTGGCAACTCGTCCTCATTTTAAAGGTGTTGTGACCTTTCCCTGATAGTCACCTTCCTTAAAACGTTATATAACAAGCGCGTCCCAAAATCGAAAGAAACGAAAGAGGATCGCGCCGGAGCTTGTCTTTATGGGGCCATGTGTTCGAAACACATGGCCCCATAAAGATAAGAAACTTTTTGCGACGCACGGAAAATAGGCAAGCCCATCCAAGTGGGCCGGCCAAAAAAGCCTTAAGTACACGACATAAAGTGTTATTTTCCAATGGCTGGCGACCGTTTAGCATAAACGGTGACGCCAGCCAATGGAAAAGAGAGGCGGGGCGGGGCGGGGCTTAAAGCCTGTACTGAAATTCCTCAAACTCATTAAATCACGGCGAGCGAGCTGCACATGTGCACAGCAACGCTAGCCGAGACCTAAAAACTGAATGATGGATGACAGACTGAATAGACGACAGAATGTAAAGGTTAAATGGTGGACATCAGCAGGTAAATGGTAGGATGAAAGGATGAATGGATGGATCCTATGGAAGAGACAAGAGATATCTTCTGGGGAGGGTCATGATGATGGTGCCATAAGAGCTTTGGTTCGAAGTGGGGGTATTTTCAGTTTCTTCCTACTCACGTGCTCCAAAATATATAGTATTGTGCTAAACAATAGCAATTAACAGAATGGCATTAAGAAGGTGCAACTATTGCAACAACAAAAAAAGTTAACATATCGCATTTCTCTTTCATTCTGTGTAATGAGTTAACGTGCTTTGTTTATACAAACACATTGCTCATGTGTTTTGGTATGTGCTGCAACTAATATAGAAGTCGTTAAGTATCACCATGTCTTGCCGTTAGCCCCGCCCCCTCACTACACCTCTAGCACATTTTAATGAGTACCTGCACTCTATTTTTTCCCCATTTAAAGCACTGACCGCACCCCCAGCGTTATTTACGGATCTTGAAAGAGAATGGGTGATGGAACTCTTAAAAAAAAAAAAAAAATGCTTCTCATCTCCCCTTGATTATCTGATCAAGATTGTACACCATGCAGGGTTCTTGTCCCAGCACTTCCTGAACAGTGGAACTGGATAGCCAGAATTATATCTTTAGTCACTTTCCAATTGCCCCCTGCAGTTTTCTTAATACATTCGACCCACTGGACCAGCCTGGGATAGTATAGTCACTGGAGTTAATATGGAAACATTCAAACAGTGATCATCACTGACACTAAGGGGCCGATTATGATGCCCCTGGTCGGAGACGTTCCTACGGCACCGTAATCAGCTGTTCGGATTCATTTCCGACCGACCCATTTGGATGGAGTTGGTCGGAAAGGAACCCAAACTGGATTTCCGAAGTGCTTCTGACTGGCTCGGATAACCCATCTGTCATTCGGAAAGCATCCAGTAATCCCAAAGCGCCTCTTTCCGCCCGAGGGATTACAATGTTGGATTCCGACAGCCTTTTTGTGCTAGCCTTCTAGAATTCTGTCGGAAGTCGACTTTGGGGGCCTCCATGGGTGCACCGCCTCCTGTTGATCCCTGCACCAGGGATGAACTGCACCACTTCTCTTTACAATGAGAGCATGCATTCCGGTCGGAATGCATGCTCCCATTGTATAGCAGTGCGACAGGAGGTCGTCGGTCCCAGTACCAAATCGATGTTGGACGGACTCAGGGCCGTCTGACAATGAAACAGTCCCAAAGTGTTTTGGGCTGGAGGATTGAATCTTGGAGGATGACGCTGCATACACTAGTCAGACATTGAGCTCAAGCCTGCAGATTCCCTCTGCCATAAACTGCTGTGTCCATGATGGTCTTTGTCCCATTAAATAACTGGTTTAGCGGAAACTGAGACAGAGCTTGGCTCTCCATCTGAATGCATAGGCATTCTCAGGACTTTTCAGCTGAGCTGTTGACTAATGGTGGTGGAAAGATGGACCAGGTGGCGGCTTGGCAAGCAGACATGCTTAACTTAAGCGGGATAAAAAAAAGATCAGAACTAGGAGCCCCCTCAGTGGCAGAAGCAGAAAGACGAGCCAGTGCCCAAGTTATCATGTTGCCAATGCTCCATGGAGGAGTGTCTTTCTCCAGGGAGTAGCCATTTCAGGCATTTTTTATGCAAGCAGACACATCTCTAAAGACAGCCTGACGGTTTAATGTGTTCTCAAAGTCAGCTCATTGCGTAAGGAGAATAGAGAGGAAGCTAAGGTATTCAAATAGCCTATAAACATCTAAATAAGAGCAAAGTTGAGAATACCAAGATTCTCAAAGATTTTGAACCAGGAAGAGATTATACATGCAGGAGGCATCACCAACCCTCACTGGCAGAGATTCCTTTGCCACCCACCTTCAAGGGTATTTTCTCTATCATGCCCAGAGAGATGCATCTCCCATTGGCCTTGAACAGGAGGAGAGAAGGACACCACCACTCAGCTAACAGTATTGCAAACACTTCCTTCTCCCCATGCTTTGCTGCCAGCGCATGAAAACAGGCAGCAGTTAAGATACCGCTACACATCCATAAGACCAAGATCATTACAGGTGTATTTCACCACTGTCTCTCGCTAGGAAGGGAGACCAAGGCAAGGACCAAGATACAAAACTTTAATAAAGCCTCTGGTTTCTCAGACCCTCTATAGGCCTGTTATGAAACCATAGTAATGGCTGTACTCGACAAAATCAATTCAATATCTGATGGGAACGGGGTGCAACTGCAGTGATTCTTCTAGGCAGCTTTCAGTACCATGGAATACAACATTTTTAATATTTTTTAAAAAAAATATTTTTTATTGGTTTTTAACATTTATTCCCCCCCCCCCGGACAGATAAACATTCTGTACATTAATATCATGAACTTTATGTATGTCAAACTTAAATAAGCATTAAAGGAAATTTTGCAAAATATATTCAATACTTCACAGGAAAAGAAAAACCCCCAATCCAGACAATAACAAATACATTGTAGCATTGAAAATAAATCAAATGTGTTGCTCTCGCCAAGATGTGAGAGGAGTCCAGATGTTCATGCCCCTTTCACGTCGCATTTTGCCTTTCCGCTTATATATAGCTACCTCGATGTCGTACACCGCTAAAAGCCTAGCTAGCCACTGTTGAAAAGTGGGTGGTAACGGGTCTAGCCAAGCCGAGGCTAGACATAGACGCCAGACGGCCATAGCAACAAAAATAAAATCATAGCCGTTTTCAGATTTATCTGAGTTTTCCACCCCAAGTACCATTACCTCTGGTGACAAGACAACCTTTCTATGAAGAACAGCGGTTAAGAACCTCTCTATATCTTGTACCAGAGGTATTAACACTGGGCAAGAGGCAAAGATATGGATGGAGTTTGCTGTAAATAGATTGCATCTCGGACAGCAAGTCCCAATACCAGTTCCCCATTTTGCTATCTTGTTAGGTGTATAATAGAAAAAAAAACCAGGTTTTATAAAATTGTGCCAGAAGTTTAGTGGAGATAAGAAGCGTTTGTGCTAACTGGTAAGAGACCAAAAATCCTTCTTTAGATATATCGAGTTTACTTTGCCACCTTATTGCCATTTTATCTAGATCGTCAGGGAGCTTGTCCAACAATAACTCATAAACTCCACCAATCGAGTGTTTCCTAGAATGTGTAACTGTCTCTACTACAGTAGATTCTTCCCATAATGTTTTAAGTCCAGATTTGTGAGTTAGGAAGGCCCTAATCTGAAGATATTTAAAAAAGTCCCGCCAGTCTAAGCCAAATTCTCCCTTCAAAACTTCGAAAGATTTAATACCCTGGTTAATGTAAAAATCCCCTAGTTGTGTTATTCCCAAGTTAGACCATTTATTAACGCAGTTATCTTTAAATATAGTTGCTGGAAGTATTGGGTTATTTAATACTGGGGTGTAGTATGAAAAATGTCCAATTCCTAATACTTTTTTTACAGCCTTCCATACCTTAAAACAACTGTAAAGAGTCTTAAATTTGACCTTTTTATGGTAACTGTCATGTATGTATTTCCAAAAATAGCCATAGCAGGAATTCCCCACCAATAGCTGAAAGATTGAAGCGGTGTGTTCCTCTGTATTATTTGGACTTTGTAATAATTCCTTGCTGTATAGTAATACACATGACCAATAGTATCTCCTTAAGTTGGGGAGTGCAAGCCCTCCTCTGTCCTTAGGAAGGGTAAGATATTTATATGCCCGCCGGGGTTGAGCATATGACCATACAAATCTAGAAAAAGTACGTTCCATTACTGTAAACCACTGATTAGAAATTTCTACGCAAACTGCCCTGAATATATACAATATCTTAGGAAAGTACACCATTTTAATTGCATTAGCTCTTCCAATAATAGAAAGGTGGAGATTGTCTAACCGTCGTAGATCTTTTTGTATCGTATTTAGTAGTGGCTTAAGATTTAAGTCCACAATTTCCTCTAATTTGGAAGAAATTGTAACACCCAGATATGTCGCTCCCTTCACCACCCTAGGATCGTCCAAAGAGATTTTTTGATTTAGAACAATTTGTGTCTTTCCTTGATTTAATGCATAGCTGGAGACCAACCCGAATTTCTTGGCTTCGGCCTCGATGGTCAGCATTGCTACTCCGGGGTCGGCAGTAACTATAGCAATATCGTCAGCATATGCTAATGTTTTTGTTGCATATCCCTGTGATATAATGGGGGTTATAAGATTATTTTTCTCCAAGTAACGAATGAAGGAGTCAATATATATTGCGAAAAGCAATGGCGAACAAGGACATCCATGTCGAGTTCCCCTGGAGACTGCAATTTCCTTGGTTAAACTTCCATTAACAGATACAACAACCCTAGGATCATTATACATTTTTTGTAACGCCTGTATGAATTTAGTTCGAAATCCCACCGCCGCCATGGCTTTCCAGAGAAACTGCCAGGAGACCCTATCAAAAGCCTTCTCTGCATCCAGAAGTATCAGAGCCATAGGGTCTCCGGTAGTTTCTGTTCCGTCAAATAGTGTAATTACCCCTTTGCATCGGATTTATCGTTGACCTTCCAGGAACAAAACCATGCTGACTTTTAACGATGACTTTATGTATTATAGGTGCTATTCGATTTGCCAAGATTTTGGAATATATTTTTGAATCAGCATTTATAAGGGTTATTGGACGGTATGATCCTAGCTGTTCTGGGGGTTTCCCCTTTTTGGCAAAGATAACAATTTTGGCTTTGGACCAAGAGCCTGGAGGTTCTCCTCCAGAGAAGATGTGTATAATTAAGTCCCTAAATATATGTTTAATTTCTTCTATAAATATGCTATAGAATTCTGATGGAATACAGTCTAGTCCTGTTGCCTTTCCTTTAGGAAGACTCTTGACTGCAATCAAAACCTCTTCCATGTTTGGAGTTTCCTCTAGGGCCAGCTGTGTATTTACCTCAAGCTTTACGGTTTTACAATTCTCTAGGTATCTCTCTATTTCTATGATGTCTCCATTACCATTATCCATATATAGTTCTTTATAGAACCGCCAAAATGCTTGTTTAATCTGTTCTGAGTCTTTTAGCTGGCCTTCTACTGGATCTAAAATCTCCCTTATTAGATTAACATTGGCCTGTTGTCGTAATCGCATTGCCAATTGATGTCCCACTTGCTCATTAACTTCATAAATTAATTCTTTTCGAGCCGTGGCTTTCCGAATTGCCTTATCTGAAAATATATTAGTAATTGCTGCCTTGGCGACTGCTACTTGAGCTAAAGTACTAGAAATATCCCCAGATATGTCTATATTGCTAGTAGCGCTAATCAGTCCTACTTCTGCTAACATAAGTTCATCCTGTAGCCTCCGTAGCTCCTCTTTCTCTCGTCTGTTTACTCTGAATGAATATGAGATAGTTTCACCCCGGACCCCTGCTTTCAACGTATCCCAAACAACCTCTATTGATGTGCTATTAATGTTTTCTGCTAAAAACTTGGGTATCCAATCTTTCATATGGATACGATACTGAGGGTCATTCAGTAATGCTTTTTCAAATGACCACAAAGTAGGCTCTGATTTAGCTAAGCTAATAGTCAATGTGCAAAAAGAACAAGTTACTTACCTTCGGTAACGATGTATCTGTAAGAAACATTAGTTAGTTAGATTCCTCACCTTAGATTCCTCACCTTAGAATATCCCCAGGCGTCAGACTGGATCCGGAAGATTTTTCGTCAGCAATACCCCTTGCGCGTCGCTAGGCGTCGTCTGCGGCTCCGCGTCCGTCGTCGGCGTCGTGCGCCGGAATGACGTCGGAGTACTTAGACGCCGCCCTCGCGCGCTGACGTCAGTTCTTGTACATAGCTTTCCGCGCCAGGAACGCAGAGCCATGCAAAGACCGACACTGGTGCCAAAAATAAAATCTAGGGGCCTGAAAAGGATAACCTTAACCCTAGATGTCAGTTCGCAGAACGGGGAGGATGGGTGGGTCGGTGAGGAATCTAACTAACTAATGTTTCTTGCAGATACATCGTTACCGAAGGTAAGTAACTTGTTCATCTGAAAGAAACACGTTAGTTAGATTCCTCACCTTAGAATAGATACCCAAGCAATACCATCCCCGGTGGTGGGTCTGCGAACCAAGATCACACCAGAAAGTCCTGGAGGACAGAACGGCCAAAGAAGCCATCCCTCCGGACTTGGCTGTCAAGGCAATAATGTCTGGCAAACGTGTGTAGCGAAGCCCACGTCGCCGCCTGACAGATGTCCTGCAAAGGGACACCCCGTCCCAAAGCAGTAGTAGCCGCTGTGGCCCGAGTAGAATGGGCGAGCAGCCCAACAGGAGGGTCCTTTTTTTGCCAAGGAATAACAAATTTTGATGCACAAAACGACCCACCGAGAGATGGTCCGTTTGTGCACAGCTTTCCCCTTCTTAGCACCCACGTATCCAACGAAAAGTTGGTCGTCCACTCGGAACTGCTTTGTGCGGTCCAAATAAAAGGAGAGCGCACGTTTTGGGTCCAGACGGTGAAGCCTCTCTTCCTCTTTGGAAGGATGCGGAGGCGGAAAGAAGGTGGGCAAGGTGACAGACTGCCCAAGATGAAAAGGAGTCACCACTTTCGGAAGAAAGGAGGGACGAGGCCGAAGGACAACCTTGTCCGGATGAACAGAGAGAAAAGGAGGCTTTGAAGATAAAGCCTGGAGCTCACTCACCCATCTAGCCGAGGTGATGGCTACCAGAAAAGCAGTCTTAAGCGTCAGCAGACGAAGAGGACAATTATGAAGAGGCTCAAAGGAAGCGCACATTAGAAATGTGAGAACAAGATTCAAGTCCCACTGAGGCATTACAAAAGGGACAGGAGGGAACGTGTGAGTAATGCCTTTTAGAAAGCGTGTAACTACAGGGGACTTGAAAAGAGAAGGCTGATCAGGAAGCCGCAAGAAGGCAGAGATGGCAGCAAGGTAACCTTTCAGGGTGCCCAGGGCAGAGCCCTGCCGGGCCAAAGAAAGAAGAAACAGTAGAACCTCAGAAAGAGGGGCGGAAAGGGGATCCACAGCCTTTGCTGTGCACCATGCCACAAATTTGTTCCACCGGCAGGCGTATACCGTCTTTGTGGAGGGACGCCTGGCTGCCAGAATGATATCACAGACTTCAGGAGGCAAGTCAAATGGCATCAACTGCCGCCGCTCAATCTCCACGCATGGAGGTGGAGGCTGGACAGGTTCGGGTGGAGGACCGTCCCCTGCTGCTGCGACAGAAGATCCTCCCGAAGGGGCAGACGTATCGGAGGATCGGTCAACATACTGAGTAGCTCGGGATACCAGTAACTTCGTGCCCAATCCGGAGCCACCAAGATGACTTGGGCCCGGTCGTGCCTGATCTTCTTCAGCACTTTGGGCAGAAGTGGTATAGGCGGAAAGGCGTACAACAGACCGCAACTCCACTCGTGACGAAAAGCGTCGCCGAGCGAGTGCCGCCTTGGAAATTCCAACGCGCAGAACTGCTGACATTGCGCGTTCTCTTCGGTGGCGAATAGATCTAACCAAGGCTCTCCCCATTGCTGAAAGAGACCTTGCGCCACTTCGGAGTTCAGACGCCATTCGTGATCCATCATGCACAGGCGGCTGAGTTCGTCCGCTCTGGCGTTCAGAGAGCCCGCCAGATGTTGAACCACTAGGGTGACGCCCTGGTGTTCCAGCCACGTCCAGAGGCGCAGAGCCTCCTGACAAAGGGTCCACGACCCCACCCCGCCCTGTTTGTTGCAATACCACATGGCGGTGGTGTTGTCCGTGAACACCTGCACGACACTTCCCCTGACAGAGGGAAGGAAGGCTTTCAGTGCAAGTCGGATCGCTCTCAACTCCAACAGGTTGATGTGGAGACGAGACTCCGCCGGAGACCAGAGGCCTCTGATCTCCACCTCTCCCATATGGCCACCCCATCCCAGGAGGGACGCATCCGTCACTACGACATGCTCCGGTTGGGGAAGGGAGAGGCTCTTGCCCTTGACCCAATCGCGGTCCGTGAGCCACCACTGCAACTGCTGTGCAGTGTCCTCCGAGATCAAGACATGGTCGGACAGGTTGCCGTGATGCTGGGCCCACTGAAACTTCAGGTCCCACTGCAGAGCCCGCATGCGCCGCCTGGCGTGATGCACTAGTAGGATGCAGGAGGCCATCAGCCCCAGAAGCCGCAACACTAGCCTGACCGAAACCCAGGATAGAGGCCGAAAGATGGGAATCAGGGCCTGTATATCCCGGACCCGCTGTTCCGGTGGATGGACCCGGAACTGCGCCGAATCGAGAACCGCTCCGATGAAGAGGAGCTTCTGAGAGGGACTCAGGTGTGACTTCGGCACGTTGATGGAAAATCCCAGCAAATGCAGGAGATCCGCCGTAGTCTGGAGGTGGGAGACGACTGTCTGGGGCGAGCCCGCCTTCAACAACCAGTCGTCGAGATAGGGGAAGACTGGAACCCCTGATCTGCGCAGATAACCTGCGACCACCGCCATCACTTTCGTGAACACCCGAGGGGCACTGGTGAGGCCGAAGGGGAGCACGGTAGGCCCACGTGAACCGCAGGTAACGCCGGTGGGCCGGCAGGACGGGGATGTGGAAATATGCGTCCTGCAAGTCCAACGCTACCATCCAGTCTCCGGGGTCTAGGGCAGCTAGAACCTGAGCCAAAGTTAACATCTTGAACCTTTCCTTCCGGAGGAAGGCATTGACGTTCCGGAGGTCCAAGATAGGGCGTAGGCCCCCTTTGCCCTTCTTGGGAACCAGAAAGTAGTGGGAATAACAACCACGACCTACTTCTGGACTCGGAACGCTCTCAACAGCCCCCTTGGCCAAGAGGGCCGAAACTTCCTCGTGGAGAAGATTCAAATGATCCCCCGAGATACGGTGGTGCTGCGGTGGCATGGCTGGAGGGGTCGTCTCGAAGGGGAGGGAGTAGCCCCTTCAGACGATTTGCAGCACCCACCTGTCCGATGTGATGGACCGCCAGTGGAGCAGGTGATGGCGAACTCTGCCGCCCACTGGCGTGGAATGGGCCTGAAAGCTCGGACTAGGAAGGCTTTGAGGCGGATGCTGCCGGGGTGGATGTGGGCTGACCTCGTCGTCCTCCAGAACCGCCTCGGCGGAAACCACGTCCGCGCGCAGGTTGGTTCTGCGGCTGGTGGCTAGGCACACGTGAGGAGGCACCCCTTCCTTGGCCACGAAAGAGGCGGAAGTTTGCGACCGCGGGGCCGAGAGGCCCAAGGACTTGGCCGTAGCCCGGGAGTCCTTAAAGCGATTCAGCACACTGTCCGCTTTCTCGCCAAAGAGGCGAGTGCCATCAAAGGGCATGTCCATGAGAGTGCTCTGGACATCGCCCGAAAATGACGTGGACCGCAGCCAGGCGTGACGTCGAAGCGCCACTGTGGTAGAAATGGCCCTACCCAGCGGGTCCGTAGTGTCAAGCCCACATCGGATAGCATGTCGCGCTGCATCCCTCCCATCGGCCAGAGCCTGGGTAAGTCGTGTCCGGACCTCCTCCGGACACAGGGGCAGCACGTCCTCCACCGCATCCCACAGAGAGTGGGAATAACGGTCCAAGAGACAGGCGGTGTTCAAAGACCGCAGGCCCAAACTAAGGGAGGAGAACAGCTTCTTGCCAAACTGTTCTAGTCTCTTGGAATCCCGGTCCGGCGGGGCGGTCGGGAAGGAGGATTGGGAGGTAGAGGCCTGGATAACCAGGCTCTCAGGGGTAGGGTGTTGGGACAGAAAACTGGGGTCGCCCGGAGCAGGGTGGTGGCGCCTGGCGACGTTCCTGTCCACAGGAGGAACCGTGGAGGGCTTGGACCAGGTGCCCTGCAGAACGTCAATGAGGGCCTCATTGAATTGCAGCAGAGGCTCAGTGGAGCTTGCCGCAGACTGAAGCACCTCAGTAAGGACGTTAGTCCTCACAGCCACGGCAGGCAGCTCGAGCCCAAGGGCTGCGGCCGCCTTGCGCAGCACCACAGAGAAAGCAGCGCCCTCCTCCGAAGCCACAGTCGGAGGAGAGACAAATCCAGTGTCTGGAGAGGTATCCAGGCCACTGGCCTCCCCCAGTTCATCTGCCCAGTCCTGTGACATTTGAGCCTGAACGGCCATAGGATCCTCTGATTCCTTCCAGTTGTCCCCATCATCCGATTCCTGGTATACAGGAGGAAGGAATGGAGCCGGGCGATAGACATAATGTGTCTCTAGCGGCGCCGAACGCGGCGTCCATCGACGCCGTACCGGCGCCGGGCCCGGAGTGGGGCTGAACTGGGGCTCGACGTCGAGCGGTGTCGACGTCGGCGTCAGGGGTGGTACCGGTGTCGACGCCGGCGGAGGAGGCGCGACGAGGTCGACCGGCGTCGGCGGGGACTCGGGAACGGGTCCCTCGGGCGCTTGCGGCGTCGAGGCCGGAGCCGTCAACGGCGTCGGAGCCACCGGCAGGCAAGGCAGCCCAGTCGGGTCCACGGGGCCCGAAGGCGCGCCAGCGGGCGTCGACGGCGGAGCCAGGTTCCTCATGGCCGAGAGGAAGGCACTGACTTCCGCCGGCGTCGCGTCAGTCCCAGGGACCAGAGGGTATGGGGACGTGCGCGGCGCCTGCGGCTCCGCCGGAGCCGCGGGGGTGGAACCACCCTGACCCTCGGCCAAGTCGCGCGACCGGCGAGGGGAGTCCGAAGAGCGGTGTCGCCTCTTGGACTTCTTGGAATGCTTCGACTTACCCGAAGACTTGGATCCCGACGACCGATGGTGACGTCGGCTGCGGCTCCGCGACCGATCCTTGGACCTCCTCATGGACCGGGATCGAGAGGCGCGCGGAGCCGAGTGGCGAATCTCGAGAAGCTTACGGGACCGCTCCCGTCTAGCCTTCGAGGTCAGGGCCTTGCAGTCCGAGCACGACTCCGCGTCGTGGTTGAGGCCCAAGCAGTAAAGGCACCGGCGGTGATGGTCCGTAACCGACATCAAGCGGCTACAGTCACCACAGGCTTTAAAACCAGGCATCCTACCGGCACCGGAGTCGAGACAAGATCAAAAAGGATCAAAAAAGTTAGTCAAAAATTGACTAAAGGGGTAGCTCTCCCGGATCTGCGCTTACTGGCCCGGAAAAAAGAAGAACTGACGTCAGCGCGCGAGGGCGGCGTCTAAGTACTCCGACGACGTCATTCCGGCGCATGACGCCGACGACGGACGCGGAGCCGCAGACGACGCCTAGCGACGCACAAGGGGTATTGCTGACGAAAAATCTTCCGGATCCAGTCTGACGCCTGAGGATATTCTAAGGTGAGGAATCTAAGGTGAGGAATCTAACTAACGTGTTTCTTTCAGATAGAGGGTTGTGGTCAGATAGTACCCGGGGCAGTTTGACAGTTTGAGAGTTCTTGATTAGTGAGCTTGCTCCGGTTTTTTCAAATGGTTCAATTAGCTGCCACATTTTCCATCTTCGGTCCACAGTGGCATGATCGAAATCTGGCCTGGCGAAAAATTTAAAACCCTTGTGCTCTCTTTGGGTGGTGGGTCTAGCTAGATCATACATTTTTTCACGGAGGAGAAAAAGTTCCCAAAACAGACCAACATTGCCCTTGGATATTGATTTTTCTTGTTAAAGTTTTTTGATGGTATTAGGGGAAAACGATGGGCCCGCTGGACTTCCCTTTCCATGTCCCAAGCATCCAGTTCCGGAAATGATGTTTTGAGTATGTTGATCATTGCACCCCGGGCATCACTTCCCTCAAAATTCTCCGGGATTCCAAGAAACCTTAAATTATTTCTTCTGGATCTGTTTTCATGATCCTCCACTTTGGCCATGAGATCCCTTATTATTCCAGCTTGTTCTGTTTCTTTTTTTTGAAGCGTCGCAACATCGGTTTCAAGGTTCTCAGTACGAGTTTCTACGCTGGCCATTCTTTCTGAAATCTCGGAGCAGATACTGCCCACTTTCTTCACCGCACCTTGTAATTTTTCAATGGCCATGCGGTTCTTATGGCTCTCTTTTTTCACATCCTCGTGGAACTCTTTTATTGAGGAAAGCACCTGGAACAACGAGGGTTCGGTGATTTTTTCTTTTTCAGCTGGGTGATCAGGGGCAAAAAAAAAAGAAGAAAAGGGAACTGGAAAGGAAAAGTTAAATGCAGATGATGCCTAGTGTGAGAAGTTGGCCTGATGTATGATGTCACTAGTTCTAGTGTACACCTTATATCAGTCCAAACAACCCTTATGGTGATTGGTTGTAAAGTCAACCTTATAGACCAGCTATCCTAGTGGTAGCATGGACAAGAGCAGTCTTAGGCTAAACTCTGAATGGCATGTGAAGCCAGCTGTGATACCATATATAATCCCTTGAATACCAAATGAAAGGACACCACAACAGATATATATATAAAATAAAGTGTATTTATTCTAGTCAAACCCTCAGCACTCTTTATGAGATTAGAGGTAAGTACAACACAGTCTTATTTAAGCATACATTAAGTCACACAGGTAAGTAATACAGTTAGGCCCTAGGGGCCACGCAAACCATATACTAAGTAAGTGGTATAAGGACCACTGTCACGGAAATAGGATAGGCCTAGGCCTAGGGAATCGCTGGGGCTACACTATACTAGCAACAGTTAGGAAGTGGGAGGCCCACGGGATTCAGGTGCAGAGTGGAAACACTCACGCGTAATGCGTAAAAGTCAATAGAATTACTAGCAGTTAGAAATTAACAGTTTAAGGACACTTCTTGTATAGCTAGAAAGTCGAGACTCGGAAACTAGACCCTAGGATAGTCAATACCCTTGTGAGCACCGAAGTACCCAAGTTACCTAGCCCACAGGCTGCGGGTGCATAGGTGTGAACTTGCGTCGGGTTTCGTCGTGGACTTCTATGGATGCCTGAAGGAAAGTTGCTGACAGGCAGTCAGTGAAGAGTGTGCGGTGGATCCCAAGGCTGGGATCAAGAAGAGAGGAGACCTGCAAGCAGAAGGGACAGAGTCAAGGCCACTAGCCAGTGACCACGTGGAACCAGGAAGGAACCAGGCGATGTCGTGAAGATTGCAGGTGAAGGTGAAGCTTGTCGCTGCAGCCTCGAGGACCAGGGAACGTCGAGGACGACCAGGACCAGGAGGCGATCTGTCCCACGAAGGCTCTTGCTGTCGGCGGCGTCGAAGTTGGACTAGGACTCACCAAGCCTTGGCAAGCGGAACCCACGAAGAACGGAGGACTTGCTTCTGGTGCAGACCAGGAAGGTCTGGGGTGCTTCTCTTTTGCAAGGAAGCGGGAGCCAGTCTGGAGGAGCCAAACCAGCAGTGAAGATTTCTGGATGCGTCGTCACAAAGGCCACTAGCCAACGGGCAAGCAACCGGACAGGCGCGGCAAGCAGGAAAATGCAGAAGGGCCCCACGCAGGACTCGTGGAGTGTGGGGGGCTGATCTTCGGTGCAGATGGTGCTTGGGGTTGGGGCTTCTCAATCCCCGGAGCACAACTTCGAGGGTGCCTCAAAAGCTGCGCTGGAAGATACTCGCCACTTTTCCCAGGTAGCTGGTCCCACGTCTCTCGTCGCCTCCACGGATCTCAGCTCGGCTGTGGATGTGGATCAGGGTCGGAGAAGTCTGGAAGTCAAGGCTCTGGTCAGGCTCTGCAGTCGGTCCCTCGTAGAACTTTAGCAAAGTAAAGGGTAGTCTCTTGATGGTGCCTGTTTGCACAGGGTAGCCACTCCTTGGCCACAAGGGAGATTCTTCAGTCTTCTTCTTTCGTCGAATGTCGAAGGTCCAGAGTTTCTGTTCAAGTTGCAGGTTCAGGATAATCTAATCTCCTGGGGCCCAGCTACCACTCTTATCCAAATCTGGGGGGCTGGGTTACCTGCTAGGTCACGCCTTATGGGTGGGAACTGGGAGGGGGGTGGTTACACCCCCTTCCCTTTGTCCAGTTTCGTGCCAGGACTGGGGCTGGAGAGCCCCAGCACCAGTTTGAACTGGACTATGCACGGGACACCTTGTGTGCCCCAGGCATGTCTCATTCTATTCATCCCTCCCTGCCCCAATACACTAAAGTCTGTCTGGGGAGGTGCTAGCACCTCCCCAAGCAGGAAACCTATTGTCCAAGCCTCCCTTGCCGGGATCACTCCCAGCAGCAGGAGGTCAGACTTGTGTCTGTGGCAGCAGCATCCATTTTGTGATGCTGAGGCTTTGGTTAGAGTTAAACAGCAAAGTAGGATTTTAACATGTCTCTCCCTCTAGAAGGGAGGAATAATATCCTCATCACCAGAAATGGTATGGGGGTATTATTCCAAAGTGTTAGACACCTTACACGACATGTTTTGATAAAGCCAAACCATAGTTACCATAACCGTTTAAGATTATAAGGCACTTTAAGAGTATATGGTAGGCTATATCATAGAACAGCTATAAGGACATGGTTCCGAAAGCTGCAGACAGGCTCAGCTCATGCTAGAGCACCATCTCACATGTTACCAAGCACTCTGCCTCCAGGATTGTTAAGGCCTGCCATAGGAGTGGCTGATAGGTACACATGTGTCTATATGTAAGTTAGGTATAGGAATACTACACCTAAGCAAGGAGTGATTACACGACCTTGCCCCAGCTGAGTGATCAGCCAGTTGTGTCTGATTGGAAGGCCAGACCAGGGGTGGCATAATACATGCTGCAGCCCCTGGGAGGCCTAGGGTACACCTATGCCCTGGGTACCTAGGGTACACTGTACAGGGTCCAATAAGGTGATCCTTACCAATTGGGAATGTACCTAGGGTACATGGAGTCCATTTTAAAGAGAGAGCAGACAGCCGGAGACCCTGAATGGCAGGATCTCAGGCCAACTAAGTCGAAAAACCAGCTAGACACTAGGCAAAAAGTTGGGGGTAACCATAGTCAGATATCCACATTCCTACACAACCCCCCCCCCCCCCCCAAACGAAAGGAGATAAGGCTGGCCTTGACAAGGTAAGCCTCTAATGCCTAAGTGGCCATATAAGGAAGAACCAGCACTGGCATGGTTACCCCCTGTCTCATGGTCCACTAAGCAATCCCTCATCCTAAAGGTATCATAGGGTCTTCACCATAGGGAATCTCTGCCTTTGGGGTGTCTTTGCAAAGTAAAAGGCTGGTGTTGAGATGGAGTACTGAAGTGAGTGTCCTCAAAGTGAGGCCTCAGCTTCCTCCAATCATCCTCCACCATGGATGCCTTTCTTTCTTTCACTGAGTTGCACTGTGCTCTCAGGGTCAGCCTCTGGCTACCTAAAGCTGGAGGCTGGGTCCCTTTTGTGGGCTTACTGGAGGGGCAGGTCAGGTTTGGGGCCCTAAGGTCCCACGTTTGCCTGTGCCCAACAGAATCCCTCTGGGGGAGGTCCCTAACTGCCTGTAAAGGGGATCCCTCAGGAATGTTTTTACCCATCACCTGGCTAGGGCTACTAGCCAGGCAATCCTCATTCTTTTGATGGGGGGGGTTCTTGTGGACAGGGGCCCTCTTGGGGTCCACTGGCCTCCCTGACCTCTGCAGCCCTGGGCTGACTGAGGCAGGGAAGAGAGAGGCAGGCTACCTGCACCAGACTGGGTCCCACCTTGGAAGGGGCCACTGACATCAGAGGCTCTGCCAGGCCAGGCCTGGCTACCTCTGGGGCAGTTCCTTCACAAGGGGTGAGGTCAGATCCCTGAGGAGGCTGACCTTTTCCTAATGTCTAGGGAGAGGGAGACTTTTCTTCCTCCCCACTACTCTCTGTTTGTGTGGAGTGATCCATAGTTTCAGGCTTCACTACACCTATGTCAGTCTGAGTATGGGCTGAGACCATTACAGCCTTGCCAACCTTTTCAGGGAGGCACTCAGTTTGGGTTTGAGCTGTGACTGTCACAGCTCTGCCAATCCCTACAGGGAAGTCTGTCTTTGCCTGGGCTGTGGCTACCACTGCCCTTCCAACCTTTTCAGGGAGGAAATCTACTTGGACAGGGGTTGTGGCTGGCACAACCCCACTACCCTTTTGTGAAAGGCCTACCATTTTAGAATGGGTGTCTTGTTCAACTCCAGCCCAAGCTGAGAGTTCTAAGTCATTCCCCAGTAAGCAGTCCACAGGCAAGGTTGGAGACACTGCCACCCTTTTAGGGCCAGTGACACCTCCCCAGCTGAGACATACCTCTGCCATGGGATGACTGTTCTGTTTGCCATCAATGTTAGTTACCTGGTATGAGAAACCAGGCAAAAGCTGCTCAGAGGGAACTAGCCTATGGGCCACCATAGTGATGCTAGCTCCAGTGTCTCTGTAGGCCTCAGCTTTTCTACCATTGATGTAGGGCTCCTGTCTGTACCTACCCAAAGTGTTGGGACAGGCAGTGAAGTTGGCAAACCCCATGCCACCATCACAGACAAGAGTAGCTGCTGTAGGGGAATTGGCTAAGCCAGAGTCCCCCTGTGTTCCCCAAGAAAACCCAACCAAATATTTGGGGGCACTCCCACCACCTGGGGGATTACTGCTGACAGTAATAGGTGGTGTGACAGGAGTAGTAGGAACAGTTTTGTTTTTAGCCTTTGGGCAACTGCTGTCAGTTTTCCAATGCCCAGGAGTTTTACACTCATGGCAGTAAGGCTTTTTAACTGTGGTAGAGGAGGGAGCTTGGGACCCACCACCCTGTGTGGAATTTTGGGGCCCTGAGGAAGATTTCTCTTTTGTTTTATCCCCACCCTTCTCTTGAGGCTTGGTGGTATCTTTCTTTTGGTCACCACCCTGATTTTTAGGCCTAATCCTGGTCCTGACCCATTTATCTGCCCTCTTTCCCAATTCTTGGGGAGAGGTCAAATCTGAGTCTACCAGGTGTTGATGGAGAAGCTGGTTCTGACAATTACTAAGGATCTGCTCCCTCATAATCAAGTTGTACAATCCTGTATAGTCCTGCACCTTGCTGCCAGTTAACCAACCTTCCAAAGCCTTAGTGGCACAATCCACAAAAATCAGACCAGTCCTGTGTCTGTGTCTTCTGGGTGTCTCTGAACAACAACCTATATTGCTCAGTGGTTAAGCCAACCCCATCTATCAGAGCACTCTTCAGGACTTTGTAATTGTTAGCATCCTCATCACTAACTGTGAGGAGCTTGTCTCTACCTTTCTCAGAGAAGGAGAGCCACAAGATAGCTGCCCACTGACTCTGGGGTACCTGCTGTACTTTGCAGGCCCTCTCCAAAGCAGTCATCCACTTGTGGATGTCATCCCCATTCGGATATGGGGGGACTATCTTGCTTAGGTTTCTATGGTCATAAGACCTATCCCTATCTCTAGGAATGTTGCTGCCACCAGTGGGTTCTGACCCACACAATTTTTGCTCTCTAGCCAGAGCAAGCTTCTCCTTGGCAAGGGCAAGTTCTTCCCTCTGAATCCTCAGATTAGCTTCCCTCATTCTGGCTTCATGCTCCTTTCTCTCAGGGGAAGTCATTCCCCTATGAGAGGAAGCATTAGAGATGCTAGAGACATGGGAGTGGATGGATTCCCTTGAAGGGGATCGGTCTCTCCTGCTTCTCTGGCTAAGCCCACTTGGGGGTCTGTATGGGGGGACCCCATGCAAACTCCCATGTAAGCTTAGGTTAGCCTGGCTAAGTCTTCCTACTTGGCCCTGGCTGTCTACCTCTTCATCTGAAGTCCCATCTGACTCATCTGTGGTGGGTAGACCCTTATCTACAGCTATGGCACCATACTTGGCAGCTCTTTCAGCATCATAGGCCTCCAGAAGCTCCACTAGCTGTCTAAGGGTAGGGTTGGAACCCTGTTTTATTCTCCTGGAGGTACACAGTTGTCTCATCTCCTGGAAAGTGAATGCATCATATCTAGAGGGAATCTGTCCAGGATTCTCCTCTCCTGAGGGAGTATCAGTGTGATCTCCATTCAGGGACATGATTCTAGTGAGGGTGTGGTGTGTGCACCTACCTACACTAGTTGTATCTACTAAACCTCTCTAGTAGTTGTAGTCAGGGTGTGTTACTCCCTTCAACCTACAACCACTAAGTCCAGTAGGACTTAAGTATTATAATCTATGTTATATGTACCTAAACAATATCTGTGTGATCTTTCAATTTAGTATCTCAAGATTACAATGGTATTACAACAGCAAGCTCAGATCCCAACCGCTGCTCACCAATGTGAGAAGTTGGCCTGATGTATGATGTCACTAGTTCTAGTGTACACCTTATATCAGTCCAAACAACCCTTATGGTGATTGGTTGTAAAGTCAACCTTATAGACCAGCTATCCTAGTGGTAGCATGGACAAGAGCAGTCTTAGGCTAAACTCTGAATGGCATGTGAAGCCAGCTGTGATACCATATATAATCCCTTGAATACCGAATGAAAGGACACCACAACAGATATATATATAAAATAAAGTGTATTTATTCTAGTCAAACCCTCAGCACTCTTTATGAGATTAGAGGTAAGTACAACACAGTCTTATTTAAGCATACATTAAGTCACACAGGTAAGTAATACAGTTAGGCCCTAGGGGCCACGCAAACCATATACTAAGTAAGTGGTATAAGGACCACTGTCACGGAAATAGGATAGGCCTAGGCCTAGGGAATCGCTGGGGCTACACTATACTAGCAACAGTTAGGAAGTGGGAGGCCCACGGGATTCAGGTGCAGAGTGGAAACACTCACACGTAATGCGTAAAAGTCAATAGAATTACTAGCAGTTAGAAATTAACAGTTTAAGGACACTTCTGGTATAGCTAGAAAGTCAAGACTCGGAAACTAGACCCTAGGATAGTCAATACCCTTGTGAGCACCAAAGTACCCAAGTTACCTAGCCCACAGGCTGCGGGTGCATAGGTGTGAACTTGCGTCGGGTTTCGTCGTGGACTTCTATGGATGCCTGAAGGAAAATTGCTGACAGGCAGTCAGTGAAGATTGTCCGGTGGATCCCAAGGCTGGGATCAAGAAGAGAGGAGACCTGCAAGCAGAAGGGACAGAGTCAAGGTCACTAGCCAGTGACCACGTGGAACCAGGAAGGAACCAGGCGATGTCGTGAAGATTGCAGGTGAAGGTGAAGCTTGTCGCTGCAGCCACGAGGACCAGGGAACGTCGAGGACGACCAGGACCAGGAGGCGAGCTGTCCCACGAAGGCTCTTGCTGTCGGTGGCGAAGTTGGACTAGGACTCACCAAGCCTTGGCAAGCGGAACCCACGAAGAACGGAGGACTTGCTTCTGGTGCAGACCAGGAAGGTCTGGGGTGCTTCTCTTTTGCAAGGAAGCGGGAGCCAGTCTGGAGGAGCCAAACCAGCAGTGAAGATTTCTGGATGCGTCGTCACAAAGGCCACTAGCCAACGGGCAAGCAACCGGACAGGCGCGGCAAGCAGGAAAATGCAGAAGGGCCCCACGCAGGACTCGTGGAGTGTGGGGGGCTGATCTTCGGTGCAGATGGTGCTTGGGGTTGGGGCTTCTCAAACCCTGGTGCACAACTTCGAGGGTGCCTCAGAAGCTGCGCTGGAAGATACTCGCCACTTTTCCCAGGTAGCCGGTCCCACGTCTCTCATCGCCTCCACGGATCTCAGCTCGGCTGTGGATGTGGATCAGGGTCAGAGAAGTCTGGAAGTCAAGGCTCTGGTCAGGCTCTGCAGTCAGTCCCTCGTAGAACTTTAGCAAAGCAAAGGGTAGTCTCTTGATGGTGCCTGTTTGCACAGGGTAGCCACTCCTTGGCCACAAGGGAGATTCTTCAGTCTTCTTCTTTCGTCGAATGTCGAAGGTCCAGAGTTTCTGTTCAAGTTGCAGGTTCAGGATAATCTAATCTCCTGGGGCCCAGCTACCACTCTTATCCAAATCTGGGGGGCTGGGTTACCTGCTAGGTCACGCCTTATGGGTGGGACCTGGGAGGGGGGTGGTTACACCCCCTTCCCTTTGTCCAGTTTCGCGCCAGGACTGGGGCTGGAGAGCCCCAGCACCGGTTTGAACTGGACTATGCACGGGACACCTTGTGTGCCCCAGGCATGTCTCATTCTATTCATCCCTCCCTGCCCCAATACACTAAAGTCTGTCTGGGGAGGTGCTAGCACCTCCCCAAGCAGGAAACCTATTGTCCAAGCCTCCCTTGCCGGGATCACTCCCAGCAGCAGGAGGTCAGACTTGTGTCTGTGGCGGCAGCATCCATTTTGTGATGCTGAGGCTTTGGTTAGAGTTAAACAGCAAAGTAGGATTTTAACATGTCTCTCCCTCTAGAAGGGAGGAATAATATCCTCATCACCAGAAATGGTATGGGGGTATTATTCCAAAGTGTTAGACACCTTACACGACATGTTTTGATAAAGCCAAACCATAGTTACCATAACCGTTTAAGATTATAAGGCACTTTAAGAGTATATGGTAGGCTATATCATAGAACAGCTATAAGGACATGGTTCCGAAAGCTGCAGACAGGCTCAGCTCATGCTAGAGCACCATCTCACATGTTACCAAGCACTCTGCCTCCAGGATTGTTAAGGCCTGCCATAGGAGTGGCTGATAGGTACACATGTGTCTATATGTAAGTTACGTATAGGAATACTACACTTAAGCAAGGAGTGATTACACAACCTTGCCCCAGCTGAGTGATCAGCCAGTTGTGTCTGATTGGAAGGCCAGACCAGGGGTGGCATAATACATGCTGCAGCCCCTGGGAGGCCTAGGGTACACCTATGCCCTGGGTACCTAGGGTACACTGTACAGGGTCCAATAAGGTGATCCTTACCAATTGGGAATGTACCTAGGGTACATGGAGTCCATTTTAAAGAGAGAGCAGACAGCCTGAGACCCTGAATGGCAGGATCTCAGGCCAACTAAGTCGAAAAACCAGCTAGACACTAGGCAAAAAGTTGGGGGTAACCATAGTCCGATATCCACCTTCCTACACCTAGGCGTAGTGGCAGCAGCAGACACAATTAAAAAACGAAGGAGAGGCAGTATTTCTTTCGACTGCTCTGCACAGTTGAGACCAGAGCTGGAGCTGGCACTCGGGACTCTCCATCAGTTTTGCCCGTCCCATATGCTTCATTGTCATTATCGGGGATTGGAACAGCGATTAATACTGTTCGCTATTGGTGTGGGTGTCTATATCTTTACCTGGCATATTGAATCAAGGAAAGCTTCAGAGGGGAGATCGGTGGGGTGTACTGACGCCTGCAATATATCAGGCACGGATTCTTAAGCCCTCTAAAGTTTATAAAGTCCATAAAGCCTCAGAAATGGGGGAAAAAAAACACTGGAGAGAACTTGAAGGGCAGTGAACTTAGTAGAGACGGAGGGGAAGGACTCACCCTGGAAAAAGAACAAATAGCAAACAATGCCACTCTTTACAAGGAAAAAGGGGACGAAACAGGTGAACCCTTACAGGGAGAGTCATCGTGCTCATCGAACCGACAAGATTTTGAGAACACAGTAATTGAGCTGGCATCAGCTCAACATACAACTAACAGACATAGGGGTCCTGAAACCAGAGGAATTAAAGCAAAGGAGAAAGAACTGGCAAAGGACTCAGTTAATGACCCGGCAAGAAATGAGGTCCAGGAGAAAAGTAAAATTAAAGATAAAAATATGGAAAAAAAAACTGGAAAAAGAAAGAGAAAAGACCAAACGAAAGGAGAGAGAGAAGGAGAAAGAAAACGAGAAAGAGGCTGCCAACACGAAGGTGAAAGGGGTTGAAACAGTGGAAGATGTCAAATTGCAATCTCTGCGCTTTTTTAGCCATTAGTTCCAAACGATAAAAAACCTAAAAGCAACAGCAAAAAAACACTGGCTTAATTGAACTTTCACAACCAAGAATCTCTAATATATTTAGCCCTTTGCATAAGGATTGCCAGAGCGATACCACTATGAATGCTGACTCAAATATAATCCAGGAAGAAACAAGGACGTCTATAGAGATAGACGTGGTAACATTAAAGCAAAGACAGAAAATTGAGCAATGGGACCAAAAAAAAATAAACCAGGAAATGAAGAAATTGATCCCCTTCTCCAACTCTCCTAATCTACAAAATCCTCCAGCGGGCGAAGAAGTACACTCTCCCTTGGATGAAGACTCTGACTCAGAACTATACGAAACAGGGATGTCTATCTCTAACGGTTCTAGTCAAATAAGTAATTCAAGAGAATCAAGCCCAAGTGCACGAAGGGGAGCCGTATCTCTGGAGATCTCCGGTCCCAACGATTCAAGAGTATCTAGCGAAATCAACATCAGGAAAAAAAAAAGTGGGGAGGGGAAAAAAAAGGTCAAAACACAAAAGAGAACGAAACGTGCTGAATGAGGAAACTACAGACCCTGGTAATAACACGGACTACGTCAGCAGTAGACCTAATCCCCCTCGGAGAAGCCCAAAGATTAAATTACCAGAAGAAATACCATGTCAAAACCCGGATGCACAGGGAAATCAAGAAAAACATTTTTTTTTTTTTTTTTTTAATCAGAGCTTGGAGTGGGCGAGAGTTTTGGGCCGCGCATTGCTTGGCCCGGATCATATTGGAAAAGCTCAGACTTTGTTTTCATCTTTTCGCATTAAATGATTCCCATTTCAGCTGTGCTGGTCTCAAGGGTTCCTCTCCATGAATATTTTCCAACAACTATCTCAAGCCTTTGGTCTTTCTATGACCTCAGTTTTCTACTAAAGCCAATGACGCTCAGGTGTGATTGTCTCAGAAATCTTCGAGACCTGACTCTTTTTTTTTTTTTTAGGCAATGTCTTTTGGAGGTTGAGGATTGGATGGGGAGGATCTGTTTCAACATGAACAATTATATCAGTGATAAGACACTGTAATAAGCGGGAGCAAAATCTCACAGACACCAAGATTTGGAATATATCAATGGATGCGCACCCAAACCTGTACCTCAAGGATGGGAACCGAGATTTAAAATTGATAATTTGGCAAATGTTATATTTTCCAACTCAGTCTATCAGGAACATTCTTATCTTCTCACCATTTAAAAGTCTGCACTTGCTGACAGTAAAAATGGATAGATAGCATGCAAGAAAGAAACTAAAGGGAGAATGTGGATATCTGGTAGTTCAATGGGGAGGGTGGTTATTATTTTGGGCCGTCACCTTTGCTCCTAATCTGAGTAAGTAGAGCCATTGGAGAAAAGGCGAGGAGCTTCTGAATGCAAGATAGTTTATAGTCACTAATAAACTATTAGAAAGGCTTTTTTGTGCCTTTTATGAAAAGCTGCTGTTCTAATGTATGAACAATTGGGAAAAAGAAGCATTTAAAAATATTGTAGCACTGAAGATAGTTCCACTCAAATATGTTCCCCAGTTGTAAATCAGAAAATTAACCACTTTAGCACAACATGCTTGACCGCTTTTAAAGGACACATAGTCCTACTGATACAAGTCTGTGATGTGGCTGCTGTCATGGAATGTTTACGAAGATTGCTGCAGGGAGTGAGCACTGAAATCGAGCTCCCGGGCTCTGGGATCACTGTTGCAGTGAGAATCCATGCTGGCCCCCCCCCCCCTCCCCCCCCACATCTCCTCCCCACGAGAACGAGGACTCACCGGAATAAACCCAAGTCGGACAAGCCTGAATCGAGCTTCCATCAACATCAGGAAACGAAGATATGAGGATCTGCGCCCCGACATCTCCTGGATTGAAACTGATGCCTCGAAGGTGATCGGCGGTCAGTGGACCTAACTCAATCCAAGGACACCCTACTTCGGACCCGCGAGAGTCCCGACAGACCCGGACCGAAACTTCTACCAAGCTGGCACTGAAAGAATCATAAGAAAGCGGAGCACAAGCTACTGTTGAGCTCCGCAGCGCCTGACCGCAAAATGGTGGCCCAGATGCGGAAGCAGTAAAGGAAACCTGGCACGGTCAGCGGACTGCACGCAACACAAAAACACCCCACAGTGGACCCACGAGAGTCCCGACAGTCCCAGCCCGTAGCGATCATCAAACTGGCACTGGGGGAACTTCGGAAAACTGATTGCGAGCCACTGCAGAGCTCCGCAGCACCTGTCCCCAAGATGGCCGCCACAACACTGAACTGGCATAGGTAACCCGTCGCATCCCTAGATGCCTATGCGACGTTCTCCACGGAAGTTGCGGCTATGTTGATCGCACCAGGACTGAAGCATGAAACAAATAGCCACTGGGAAATCAAACAAATAGCCACTGGGCACTCAGTTTGTGAGTTATTGATGGGCTCCGCAACGCCTGACCTCTAGATGGCCGCACGGAAGTAGGACTTTTCACCGACGAACAGACTGCACCGGTGAGACCCCTCCACCCTAAATGCTCCTTATACACCCTGTACCTGCCGGTCTCAACAAGAAAAAGTGACGAAGGCCCCTGCATCACAGAGCCTGCCACCTCCTCACATCAAATGCACACGGGGCCTGGCCCTAAGATGGCCGCCAAGAAGGCTCTTGCATCATGGAGACTGCAAGGACCCCTGCTCCATAATGACCGCCGCCTTCGCAAACCTTATATCCTCAGGGCCGAAACCAATGATGGCCAGCAAGAAATAACCCCTGGGAATTCGCACAGGGGAGGGTTTGACCAACCCTAAAGAAGTGGACGGGGCACGCTACAACTCGCCTTGCCTCGCTGGTCCCAGTAATAAAACAATCCTGACCCAATCATCTAGGCCCACCTATGTTGCTCTCCACCGGCCTCACTACTGACCCCAAGATGTTGCACCCCTCCGCCCTCATTAACTGATCCCAAAATGGATGCCCAGGGCTAACTCCTGGTATACCTCACTGGCAAGTACCGACCACCACACTAAAAGGGGCCTGACCACCGCAACTCCGCACCCTGACTCGCAAAGCACTTAATGCGACGCTAGCCCGCCTCAGCTCTACTACTATCTACTTAACCCCAGGCACACCCCACCGGCGAGTCACCAACCAACTCTCAAAAAAGGGGCTGGACCACCCAACTCCGTGTCTGGACTTACCGGTCACTAAAAGGCAGTGACGTTGGCCCGCCACATCCCTGTGTTGCTGTACCTATCTACACACTGCCAGACACATACTGTCTGACCACCCATTGGCCACCCTAAAAGAAGTCTAGTGGGTTACTGAACACCAAATCAACGGCAAGACAACAGCAACAACCCGCCCCATATCAGAAACGAAGTGACACAGGCCTTACTTCAACGCTCCCACTGCTCTTACACACTTTCTGCCCCCAGGGCCTGACAGCATGTTGGCAGCCAATCAACCAACCCCTAAAGAAGCAGCTTGACCACTCTGCCAGTCTTGTCCACCACTACAACCCATCCCGACCCCTGTGGTAGCGTAACACACCTAGCCATAAAGGAACTAGCTCCACTTCCAACTTAGACAAAATGCCTTCTATCATGCCAACCTACGCCAACCCCCTCACACCGAACTACTTAAGACCGCACGGCCCGAACACCTTCTCGATTTGTTTCCCCCCCGCAACCTCTCACCCAAAGCGAAAAAAAACTCAAACATAAACTGATCAGACAATACCCAGAATCAATATTTGCTGACATATATCACTGCTCCTCCAAAGGCCAAGTAAAAATGGATCTCATTTTTCACATGGAAAGACCCGAAAAGTGGAATTCCATCCTCAGATCACAACTTCACATTACCAAAACTACCAATACTCCCCATAGCTGAAAACTATCATTCTCTATCCCTAACTGCATGAAGCAGAGCGGTAACACCTCTGTGACCATCTACTCCAACGGCACAGTCCTGATCCAAGCGAACGACAACCTTGAGGCATTTGACTCCCTCTTCACCTCACTTCGGACTGCCTCCTCTCACACACATCTCCCCCACCCAACCCACCCCTTCTACCCGGACAACCAGACCCCCCCCCCCCCCCCCCCAAGCTGAACTCACACACCATTCCTGCGCCCTCTATCAAAAACTCCTGCTTACACCACGAGACACCACCCGCACCTCTGGCACCAAGAACATGGCTCCCCCTCCCCCGTCTGATCGTCCCCTCGAACAGCCCCCCGCTCATAACCTCCTCCAAATTACACCAATTTACCTCAATACGCAGTCTAAGACTTCCAACCGCCTTCCTATACCCACTTGCAAAAGAACGCAGCTGACACAACATGACCCCCTTCACCCCACACCCGATCTCAAAGCCCTCACGGACAACAAAATAACTACTAGACGGCAACACAACATCGTCAGGCCTTCTTCCCCCCGGTAGGAGCCCGCCCAGAACCCACCCCCAACCAGAAAGAGACGGGGCAGCGTCTCTCCCTGCTTGAAAGACAATTAGCTACTATAATACAGGGCTTTAACGAAATTCTAACCAACCTCGCTACACTTCGCAAACCCTCCAAAAATTCCCATTGTACTCCCACCGTCACCAACCCCACACACCAAAGGCTCCCCAAGGCTGCACGACCCAGTTGGATCTCATCCCACCTCTCGAGTCATACACTGAGACCCAAAAGAACTATGGAGGCTATGTCCTCGGATGAAGCGGCAGAGCTGGCCTACTCGTACAACACCCCCTCTACTGTCATCCCTCAATCCATGATTCAGGTGATCTCCGGATTCAGAAGAGATCACGCCACTCTGAAACCCCCTAGACCCCCAGCCTCCCTCACCAACATCCCCATGGCACCCCTAAGAAAGAAACCAAAAAAAGAGACACCCCCTACCATCTGCATGCTCATAAACTGCAGATCAGCCACCAAACATGCCACAGAGCTAGCAGGATCCATCCTCACCCATGGCATAGACATAGCCTTCATCACCGAGACTTGGCTAAATGACTGCTCGCCTCCAATCATGGATACTCTTGTACCCTCAGGCTTTACAATCATTAACAAAGACCGAAAAGACCAAAGAGGCGGGGGTTTAGCAATCATTCACAACAACATGTCCGTGACCGAAATAGATACCTTCAACTATAACACCTTTGAATGCCTAACCGCCAAAATTAACACAGGCGACAACAAGACACTACACTGCCATCTCCTATACCATCCCCCAGGCAACACCACCACATTCACTGAACACCTGTCAGACCTGGTTGCTCACTGCTCACTCCAAGACACCAACAACCTAATTCTGGGGCGGCCTCAACTTACACTGGAACGAAAAAAACAGCTCACTAATACAAAACCTGAATGAGCTATTACATAGCAACAACCTTACCCAGCACTGCTCAGAAGAAACCCATAACAAAGGAGCAATCCTGGATGCCATCATCGCCCAACGTGACACAATCACAATAGACCACATCTTACCGGTTGACTGGTCAGACCACCACTTAATCCTATTCCACATCACGCAACCGATCACGTACCAACCTCCCATCCAAGACCCCCCCACATGGACGAGAAACCTAACACAGATCAACATGGTCAACCTATAAGAAAAGATAAGCACGCTCCTGCCCATCTCCCCAGAAGGTCTCTCCACAACAGAACTCGCGTCTCACTACAACACAACTATGACGGCCATCCTAGACCAACTAGCCCCCCTGAAACTAAAAAAACCCAGAAACATTCCTTCCAGATCCTGGTTCAACATGGACATTAATGCTGAAAGGAGACAACTTAGAGCTACAGAAAGTCTATGGAGGAACAATCAGTCTACAAGCCTTCTCGAGCAACTTAAAGCAGCTCGAAGGAAATTCAAAAAACACATCAACAACGCAAAAACCACCTTTTTCTGCACCGCTCTAGACAAAGCGAAAAACAGGCCCAAAGAACTCTTTAACATCATCAGGCAACAAACATAGAGGACCTCTGCAAGCCCAGTCCAGGCCTCCAAAGACCTGTGTGACAACTTCGCCAACTTCTTCAACAACAAAATCACCAAGATTGAGCTATCACTAGACATCAACCTCAATCCCTCCTGCAAAAACCCAACCCAAACAATCGAAACCAACACACACACGCAAGCTCCCCACGAAAGCCTAGAAATCCTACGACCCCGTACTTGAAGCTGAGATTCTTAAACTGATCTCCTCCTCCAAGCCCGCAACCCACGTCCTCGATCCTGTACCCACCCAATTGACCAAAAAGCTGAAACTCTCCCTTGCCCCACTCTGGTGCGAAATCATAAACAGCTCCTTGAAAACCGGCATCATACCAGACTGCCTCAAAGTCGGCCAAGTCACGCCACTATTGAAAAAGCCAGGCCTAGACACCAACGATCTGAACAACTTCAGACCTGTTTCTATCTCCCCTTCCTATCCAAGATCCTTAAAAAGTGTGTTCTCCTACAACTGACTCAGCACATGGACAACATCAACCTGCTAGATCCCCACCAATCGGGCTTCAGAAAAGGCTGTAGCACCAAAACGGCAATCCCTAACATTGTGGATGACATCCACAAGTCTCTAGATACTGACCAATGCTGCCTACTCATCCTCCTGGACCTATCAGCAGCCTTTGACACGGTTGATCACAATCTACTCATCAAGGCTATCCAAGACAGAGTAGGTGCGGATGAGGTGGTCTTACAATGGGTCTCCTCCTTCTTACAAAACCGCTCCCAAAGGATAAAAATCAAAACCTTTACGTCCGACCTACACCCCGTCAGCAGAGGTGTCCCCCAAGTCTCAGTGCTCTCCCCTCAATTGTTCAACATATACATGGAACCCCTCACCACCCTACTCAAAAAAGCCAACATCCCCTTCCAGCTATATGCAGATGACACCCAGATGTACTTGGAAACCTCCTCCATTAATGACATTCTAAGACTCAACAACACTCTTAGAGAAGTACAACACTGTCTATCAACAAACCACCTTAAACTCAATCAAAGACAAAACTGAAATCCTCCTCATCTCCAACAAAGAAAAAAAACATCAAATCGTAGAATGGCCAAAAGCAATCGATGCCCTCAACGGTAATCTCACCCTGGCTAACTCAGTAAAATCTCTAGGAATCACCCTAGACCCAAAACTGAACATGACCAAACACATTAAGATCTCCGCGAAGAGTGCCTTCCTCAATCTGAAGCTTCTCAATAAAATTAAGCCCTTCATCCCGCCCAAGGACCTCAAACAAGCCACCCAATCACTGGTGCTATAAAGACTTGACTATGGGAACGCAGTTCTCACCGGTACAGCTCGATCCCACCTAGCTTCCCTCAAAACAACTCTCAATGCAGCTGCCAGAAGGTCACCAGCGTTAAGAAATGTGACCACTTATCACCCGCACTCAGAGATCTAAAATGGCTCCCAGTCGAAATGTGTGCCAGCTTTAGAACTGCCTGCCTCATGCACAAAGCCTTGCACACAGGAAAACCGGAACAGCCTGCTACTCATCCCTATGAAAACACGCAAACAAAAAACTGCTGCACGATCCTTCACTAAAAACGCACCCAAAATCTGGAACTCCATCCCAGCCGATATCAGGACTATGCCTTCCTTTATAAAATTCAAAAGACCTTTACCTCAACCGTGCCTTCCCGAACCGAGAACCGCCACCGAAATGCAAAAGCATGCACTCTGCAGTCCCTTGACAATGTTCCACCACAACCTACCTCTTCCTGCACTCTGCAGCCCCTTGACAATGTTCCACCACAACGTACCTCTTCCCCGCTCCCCAACCCCCTCCTCGTTCTCTCCTCCCGGAATGTGGTTTAGCCCAAGACATTGTGCACTCATCGAGGTTATCTCAGGACTTCTCTACCTCAATGACGCACAGCACACTGAGTCTTCTGAACATTTATGTTTACCTATGCCTTTTTGTGTGATTTCTGCTTTAAATCTGTTGTAAAGCGCTCCGATACCTTCGGGTCTGGCCAGCGCTATATAAAACTTCTTAATAAATAATAAAATAAATAAATAGATGCTCTGCCTTTTGAGGACTAAGCGGACTTTCTTATACTATTAAGAAACAATAGGGTGTAATTTGTAGAAGCTTCTGCAGCACACACTGCTAAAAGTCAGAACCATTTTCAGTCAGTGTAAAACAACACAGTGCACACTACCAGCTTACCTGGAGCAGAAACCAAGATTTGGCAGCGAGTGAGGATGGCCAGCAGAAAATCATTGTGTGAATGAACTGTGGAAAACCAAGAAAATCAAAAAATTATTTTTTTCAGGCGTAACTCTTGAGCAAGACAGTAAACACCACCTTCCACTCTTTTTCACAGTAAACTTACTAAATGAGGCGGCCACATCTGCAAGTGCGGCCACATCTGCAAGTGCATTAAGTGTTTGACACAAAAGATACTATGGGGGAAAAGCATAACAGATGTAGATTGAGGACATGTGCGATTTGGTAACAGGCATAATTTGGGTGAAGAGCAGTAAAGTATGCAAAGGGTTCAAACGATTGTTTCGGATATTTCAGCTACAGGCAGCCAAATATGTGATCTGGCTGTACAAATCTGTTCATATCCTGCCACTGCAGTAAACACTGACAAATTATACCTAGGATGCAAGGGGATGGCACTTTTTCCATATAGGAATAAGAACGCTCTTGTATAAACACACATCTATCAGAAGTACAAAGAACTGATTAACTTTAGTAGCTAAAGGACATAGGGTTAACAAAGAGATCCTCAAAAATCAACACTGGCTTTTGAGTGACGACGGGTTGTCAGCTTTTATTCTGTACGCTACGTTACTACAGCTGATTCTGTATTTCAATCTACTCAAAAGCCATTTTTATGTATATAATCTAGAACAGTGGTTATAGAAAAGAATCATGGTTGCGATCCCTGAACTACTTAAATGTATTTATTTTCTAATGTTTGAATGAAGTGGTGTATTCTAAACAAAGTAAACAGGGACAGCTGTATTGAAGAGAACAAGGCTCTGAGAAAGAAGGCCCTTTTTGAATTTGAGTTAATGCTGTCTACATTGCTCATGGCACATTACTCCATGTAACATACAACAAGCATTGGCATAGCCGAAAATTATTCGCGCCGTCAGCATTGAATAATTTCTTAGAATAAGCAGGGCTTAAAATTTTCTCCTTCCCCCTAAAATCAGAGAAATTAAGCAAAATTGTAAGCGGATATTTCAGATTGTTTGGTTTATGCGCAGGGACTCTGTGCGCTCTTGTGATCGTTAAATCTCCTTGGAGCTCAGGTATGGCTTTTTTCAAAAGGGACTCAGACCACTTAACTGCGTCCTTATCTTCCAAACCCTCTGGTATGCCTACCAAGCGTAGATTCGACCTCCTATTATAATTTTCAAGGTCCTGCATTTTTTCCGCTAGCTGAATTCTCTCTCTATTGGCCACCAAGAGGTCTTTCTGTATTGCCGATAGGGAGTCCTCTAAGGATGAAATCCGTGTTTCAGCTTCAGTGACTCTTAAGGGAAAATTTCCAAAATGTTCTTCCATTTTTGTGAGCCTGCTGTGCAGCTGAGAAATTTCCTGAGCCTGGGAATTTTTGAAATCCCTTAATTCCTGAAGGATAGTCCTGAGCAGAATTTCAATGGAGTTTGCTTTTGTTGCATTCGGGAGGGGAAACAGTCCATCCTCTTGAGAGGCCTGAGAAGCCTGTGGGCTTAGCTCTTGGCTTGGAGTTTTCGTAATGCGAATAAGGCAAGGACTTGTGAACAACTGAGCCGGAGGGGGAGAGGGGATCTGGGGCAGTGCAGTGTGGGAAGAATTTCTATTTTTTGAAGTTAGTGCTGTAGGAGTTGCTTCTTCAGAACCTTCTTCGGAGTCTTCAAGGCCTCCCTGACCTAGCGCCTCCCTCTGCGCTACTCCTACTCCTGCTATCTCGGCTGTTGTGAGGCTGGTTGAAACCCCTCTGGCGTTAAAAGCGTTAAAAGCTCCTTGCTCTGACTTATCGCTTCCCCCCCTTTGATTCGCCCCTTCTTGTATAGGAGCGCTCGAAAGTTGCCCCTGTTTTAGAAGGGGTTTAGAAAAGAGAGGGTATTGCTTAGGGGCTGACTGACTTCCAATCTCCTTAGCTGGGGATAGATCCATGACCACATTGTCTACCCGGCACGTCTTTGTTCCTTTGTTCTTCCCATTCACTTCGCCTCTCGCGTCTTCTTCGCCTTTCTCACCGTTAGCGGCAGTTAATAAGCTTAATTCTGTTGAATGTTCAAGCGGGGACCGAATATCTGCATCTTCGCCCCCATTGCTCTCCACCGGATCATCTTCATTATCCTCGTCATCTTCATCTTCGTCACTTTGCTCTCTCAGAACGTTATATTTGTTTTTACCAGCATGTAACTCAGCGTGTAACTCAGCAGTCTTTTGCCTCGGAGCAGTTTTTTGAGTTTTCCTTTTATTTCTCCTCCCTCCATTAGGCACTGGCGAGATCTTAATCGTCGACTTCGGGAGCTCCCTGACCAATTCCATCTTGGCCTGTCTGCGCTTTGCTTTTGTCGCCATTGCTGTGTGGGGATTATCTGGTGCAGCGAAAAAAAACACAGATATGTCGGCAGCTTCTGCTCATAGACGCAGGGACTTTGTAAAACTGATTGACTCTTTTAAAAGCAAGGGAGCCCAGGCTACGATTGTGCAGCAATCAAAACTTAAAGTACTGGCCAAAGGGAAGTTTTTTATTTTTACGAACTTATACAAAGCTCAGGCACTCCTTGAAGGTCTAGGGCCATAGCTCACGGCTTATTCTTTTTCTATTTAATGGGCGAGCCCACGACAGGGCCAGGAAGCACACAAGGATGCAACGACATGGCATCCAAAAAGAAGAAATTCAAGAGAAGGACGGAAGTGGGACACGGGGGGTACCGTCCGCTCTAAGGGGGGGGTTGGGGTGGGAGGAGAGGTGAAGGGGGGTGTTGCAGGGGAAAAATAGAGAGTTCATTTATTGAAGAATCTTCTGTTCTAATTCTAAATTCAACATAGTTTTGGTACGGACAAGGCCTTGCCTTATTATCTGGACTGATAAGTTCTCTTATGGTCAGCTTATTTGCACAAAGAAAGGGTTTGCTGCTACTATGTGATCACATTGCTGTTCTGCCTTTTTTGCACAAAAGAGAGGTCTCTGCTGCTATTATATAACTGCACTGTTTATTTGCTCATTTGCACAGAGAGGTTTTTTGCTGCTTATTTGCAAAATTATTGAACAACCGTATTACCCATTTTTGCATAAAGAGAGGCTGCGGTGTTTTCATATAACTTCACTGCTAAAGGTTCTGTTGCTATTGCACAACCATTTTTGCTTATTTGCCTATTTGCTTATAGAGACATTCCTGTTCTTTAGTTGCGTATTTGCACAAAGTGAGGTTTCGCCATTTTCATTACACAACTGTACTCCTTATCTGCCTATTTGCACAAAGAGTTTATTATCGGTAATTTTTGAATGATTATTTATTGCTGGATGTTGATTAATGCTTATTTCCACAGGCTGAAATTTAAAATTCCCTTAGCCATATTTATTTACTTCGGCTGCCTTGTCGCATGTTCCATCCTCCTCTTCTTTAAGAATTAATAATATGGTGAAGTTTATTTCTTTTAATACAAATGGTCTTAACAATGTTCGAAAAAAAAAATGCTATTGAATGTTGGTTAAAGAATTTAAACCCAGACATCATCTATTTACAAGAGACCCATTATAAAGATCAGGAGGATTCAGATAAAATTCTGAAGAATTGGGCCGGCCATAGGATATCCTCTTCAGCTGGGTTGGCACAGAGAGGAGTATGCATATTAATAGGAAAACATGTAGGTTTCACTCTGGCTGGCACAGCCATAGATCATAGAGGTAGATGGGCAATTGCACATGGTAAATTAAATAATATTGACATAATCCTCGCTACAATATATGCACCAATTTTAGATAACTCTTTGCCAATTTTACAGTTAAAGAACGCCATAACAGGGCTCCCTGGGTTAATATTATGGGGGGGGGGAGAATTTAATTTTCTTCAGATCCCCCAGTTGGACTCCTCCAAAAAAGATCGCCGTCAAAATAAACCCCAAACTGCTTTGGCTATTCACTCTTGTAAATTAGATCTTGATATCATGGATCATTGGCGATTCTCTAATCCTCTTAAACGAGAATATTCATGCCACTCAGCAAAATATAACTCTGCATCCAGATTAGATTTTTTTTTAATTTCTCATGATTTAGAGTTATATAATTATCTACATCTGTCCAATGCTTTCTCTGATCATGTGACAGTCTGCATGGAGGTAAAATTGGGACTACAAGATATAAGCCCTACTAGAAGATGGTGTTTTAACAATCTCAACCTCCTTGATCCTAAATGGTGTACAGACATTGAAGAATTTATTGAGCAGTTTTTCACACAGAACAGAGGTACTGCCCCATTAAATATGATTTGGGATGCTTTCAATGCTACACTCCGTGGGTTCATAACATCTAAAGAAATACCAAAGCAGAAGGCAAGAAAGGAGGAGAAAATAAAACTTCAAACTGATCTCACGGAAGCAACTCAAGAACACTACAAGATTAAATCAGCGCACTCAGGGCAAAAACTCTATGTGGCTAAGGGCAGGATGAGGGACTTTTATTACATCCTAGGTGAAACTAATAGCAATCTCTATGCCCAGAAGATCTATGAGGAGAGCGAATACACAGGCAGGCTTTTGGCCTGGCAAGCCAAAGAAAAGCAGGCTCGCAATAGAATAGATCAATTAATTAATCTCATCACCAAATCATATGCTAAGACTACAGGCTCTATTGGTGAGTTGTTTTTAAAACACTATGAGGGAGTCTATCAAGCAACCGAAGGGGCCTCATCTGATTCCATTGGGGAGTTCTTAGAGCATCTGGCAATACCGAAATTAGACGATGACGGCAAGAAATGCCTCACAGAGGACTTCTCAATGTCAGAATTAGATGACGTAATCAGCTCTTTTCCCAACGGTAAGGCAAACGGTGATGATGGTTTTCCTATTGAATTTTAAAAAACAATTTGGAGGAAGCCTATATAAAGAACTTTTACTTTTATTGAACGACCTACTCCAAGGAGGTTCCGCGCCAGACTCCTTCCATTCAGCTGTGGTGGTTAGCATTTTAAAAAAAGGAAAGGACAAGGAGAATATAAATTCATATAGACCTATAAGTCTCCTAAATACAGATTATAACATTTTTACAAAACTTTTAGCAAACCGATTGAATAAAATAGTGGGATACCTCGTAGCTAACGATCAGTGCGGTTTTATTGCAGGCAGGCATCTCCACTCAAACACAGAGTTTGTATTGGAGGCACTAGATTTTTTTATAGCTAATAAAGTGAAGGCTCAAGTCTGGTTTTTGGACGCGGAGAAGGCCTTCGACCTAGTGTCATGGGACTGCCTTTTTGCTATTTTGCACAGTTTCAATTTCCCGGATGCTTTTATCATTCTTTTAAAACATCTATATATGGATTCTAAGGCACAGATTATCATTAACAATTCTAATATTGGGACATGTCTGGTCACTAGAGGCACGCGCCAAGGATGCCCTTTGTCGCCAATTTTATTTGCGCTATTTATTGAACCTTTGGCGATTGCGATTAGGAATATACGGACCGACACAGTCCCAGTAGTTGGTATGACTAATATAAAATTATACGCTGATGATATTGCTCTTTTCTTAGATTCCAAACCCTCTGGTCAATTGAAGATTCTAAAAATATTCTCAGATTTCCAAAATCTAGGGGGTTATAAAATTAATGTTAACAAGACAGAAATTATTCTAGTAAACTGCACTGTAGACACTTTAATACCAGAATTCAGGCAAATATATAATCTATCCCCAAAGAGGAATTTAGGCATATTTATATCGGATAATCTGGAAGATCTGTTTTCATTGAATTTCTCACCATTGTTAAAAAAGGTGGGGTCTCTTAGATCGTTGGAACTTATTACCCCTGTCCTTGATGGGGCGAGCAGCATTAATACGAATGTCGGTGTTACCTCTTTTTAATTTCTTGTTTGATGCGGTCTGGTTTTTTTTGGTTTTACACTTTGCATTTTATAATCAAGTTTTGAACTGATGAATTTGGAAAATGTTTTTTCACCTATGTGCCTTGTACCGTATTAATCTTACTACAAATGTGTTCTGTATTGATGATTTTGTTTTTATGAACTCAATAAAAAAGAATTAAAAAAAAAAAGCATTGGCATAGCCAACGGGTCTCACCTTTAGACAGTGCTTTTGGCTTTGTTAACGTTTTTAATATGTATTGTAGAGCATTGTGAATGTTGTGCAGCATGTTTAAAAGTTATAATAAAAAAAGTGTTATAACCATTTTTGTCACCTTATATATAACCTAGAAAACATTATAAACAACTGAAGTACCCTAATAAAAACCAGAATAAACACTAAAAATGTGTTTTAGTTTTTTTGTTTATACAATGCTGTCAATTTTTCCCTGCCCGTTTTAATGCTTTTTTGTTATAGTTTTTAGTGTTAGGTGGGGGCAGTTCATCATAGTAACATAACATGTATTTGGAAAGCGCACTGTCACCCGCAAAGGGGCATCTTGGCGCGGAATAACAGACGTCTATTGGTTAACCAACTCAATAGAACTGGTTTAAGCAGCAGAGCTGTAAAATATAGTAATACCCTAAAATTGTACCTTTTTGGAAGCACGGCACAACCTGCAAGCTTATTTTTAATACTGATAAACAGCAATTTCTTAAAATAAATAATAACATCTTGAGTAGTGTAGGTAAAAAATCATGTACTGTAAGTAAATATACCAGGCAATTCCGTGACTGGTTTGTATTAGGTCTCGCCTACGCAGCACGCATGCGCTGAGAGGAGGACCTTTAGCCGTCGCTCTGCTCTTTATGGAAGCACATACTCGTGCTTGTGGCGGCATCCACCTTGCGGGAGCGAGCAGGGGCGCGCCCACAAGCACAAGCATGTGCATCCAAAATGAGCCGACTGCGCGCGCACGCACCACTCCCAGGCCAGCAAACACACAAATGCAGCGCCAGCAGTGTGTTTTGCTTTTATTGTGACAAGCACCACCACCACGTCCACCACCACCACCATGTCCACTACCACCACCACATCCACTACCACCACCACCATGCCCACCACCTCCACCACCACGCCCACCAACACGTCCACCACATCCACCACGACATTCACCACGTCCTCCTCCACCACCACCACGTCCAACACCACCAAGTACACCACCACATCCACCACTAGTCCACCACCATGTCCACCACCACTACCACCATGTCCACCACCACATCCACCATGTCCTCCACCACATCCACCACCACACTGTCCACCACCATGTCCACGACCACTGTCCACCACCATGCCCACCACCATCACGTCCTCCACCACCATGTCCACGACCACACTGTCTACCACCACGCCCACCACCACCAGCACATCCACTACCACCACCACATCCACCACCACGTCCACCACCACCACCACGTCCACCACCACGTCCACCACCACGTCCACCGCCACCACGTCCACCGCCACCACGTCCACCGCCACCACGTCCACCGCCACCACCACGTCCACAGCCACCACCACGTCCACAGCCACCACCACGTCCACCACATCCACAACCACGTCCTCCACCACCATTCCGTCCACCACTACCATGTCCAGCACCACCACCACGTCCAGCACCACCACCATGTCCAGCACCACCACCACGTCCAGCACCACCACCACGTCCACCACCATGTCCATCACGTCCACCACCATGTCCATCACGTCCACCACCATGTCCATCACGTCCATGTCCACCACCACGTCCATGTCCGCCACCACCATGTCCGCCACCACCACGTCCGCCACCACCACGTCCGCCACCACCACGGCCGCCACCACCACGGCCGCCACCACCACGGCCGCCACCACCACCACGGCCGCCACCACATCCACCACGTCCACCACCACCACCACGTCCACCACCACCACCACGTCCACCACCACCATTCCGTCCACCACCATGTCCACCACCACCATGTCCACCACCACCATGTCCACCACCAACACCATGTCCCCCACCAACACCATGTCCCCCACCAACACCATGTCCCCCACCAACACCATGTCCACCACCAACACCATGTCCACCACCAACACCACCTCCACCACCAACACCACCTCCACCACGTCCACCACCACCACCACCACCACGTCCACCACGTCAACCAAAAGGTCCACCACCACATCCACCACCATGTCCACCACATCCTCCTCCACCACGTCCACCACCACGTCCACCACCACCACGTCCGCCACCACCACCACGTCCATGTACACCACCAGGTCCACCACTACCACCAGGTCCACCACCACCACGTCAACCAAAACGTCCACCACCACATCTACCACCATGTACACCACATCCACCACCACCACGTCCACCACCACCACGTCCACCACCACCACCACCACATCCACAACCACCACGTCCACCACCACCACGTCCACCACACCCACCACTATCATGCCCACCACTACCACGCCCACCACTACCACGCCCACCACTACCACGCCCACCACCACCACGTCCACCACCACCACGTCCACCATCACGTCCACCACCAACACCACCTCCACCACCTCCACCACCTCCACCACCACGTCCATGTACACCACCACGTCAACCACCACCACATCAACCACCACCACGTGCACCACCACCACGTGCACCACCACCACGTCCACCACATCCACCACGTCCACCACCAACATCACCTCCACCACCATCACATCCACAACCACCACCACATCCACCACCATATATCCACCACCACCACCCCATCCACCACCATGTCCACCACCATGTCCACCACCACCACATCCACCACCAAGTCCATGTACACCACCACGTCAACCACCACCACGTCAGCCACCACCACGGCCACCACCACCACGGCCACCACCACCACGGCCACCACCACCACGTCCACCACGTTCACCACCAACACCATGTCCACCACCAACACCACCACCACCACCACCACGTCCACCACCAGGTCCACCACTACCACTACCACCACCATGTCAACCAAAACGTCCACCACCACATCCATCACCACATCCACCACCATGTCCACCACATCCACCACCACCACGTCTACACCCACCACCGCCACGCCCACAACCACGTCCACCACCACGTCCACCACCACCACGTCCACCTCCATCACCACGTCTACTACCATCACCACGTCCACCACCACGACATCAACCACCACCACATTCACCACCACAGCCACCATGTCCAGCACCACCATGTCCAGCACCACGTCCACCACCATGTCCTCCACTACCACCACGTCAACCACCACCATGTCCTCCACCACCACCATGTCCTCCGCCCCCACCACGTCCACCGCCAACACCACGTCCACCACCATGTCCACCACAACCACTTCCTCCACCACGTTCACCATCACCACGTCCAAGTCCACCACCACGTCCATGTGCACCACATCCACCACCATGTCCACCACCAGGTCCACCACCGGCTAGCTTCATTCATGTACAGTGTATACCATGTTTTTTGGTACTTGGCTTTCATTTAACAAATAAGGGCATTTTCATAAATTTAGTCTTTATTTGCTTCATTTAAGGAATGCACCGACAGTGATCTGTGAAGGGGAAATGCAAGGTATGGTTACGATGCACTTGGTGAAGACAGTTGATTTGACGAGCGTAAATATGTCATATATAAGTATTAAAGAAATTATGGCACTGAAATGCAGTACTCCATATATTTATTGCCTTAGGGTGTCAGCCACTGTGTGGTGGTTTATGTATGTGACTGACTAGCTCTATATAGCCTGCCTTGCCATTTTTTTTAATGACTTGCCTTGGCAATTTTCTAGTACGTTTCCTAATTCTCTGTCATGTCCCGGTGGTTTATGCTTCTTCCTGTGTTCTCCCTCTTGCTTCCTCCTTCCCTATCCAGCTTCCTCTTTGCCAAGCAGATGCAACGTCTGCTACTGACTCCCACTCACTTTTGGGTAAGATTATTCAACTCAAAGGATCCGTCTTTATTCACTGTCAGCTTTTCTTTTCTAGTAGAACTATTGTTTTGACATGACCTTACAACAGAATTAACACTATGAAAGAAACCAACATGGTATGTCTCTTGCTTCCTGAGTCTACGTGACTGCAAGGCAGCTGGTCTATGAACATGAGTAGCTGGCCTATGAACACGAGTGTGTGTGTTAGTGTCAGTTTGCCTGCAGATCTACAGGTGGGTTTGAGTGTGCATGGATAACCGTAGGCACAATGCTCTGCCTGCCTTCGTGTTGGGTCTCTGTAATCTTGCACCACACAATAAGCATATTCTTCATGGAATGGTACCAGCTATAAAGCAGTGCACTGGCGTCTGTTTTTCATTACGTACATGGGCTCATGTGACCATGCTTTGCACCACAAGCTGTGTTTTTATTATCTTAGTGGTCAGCAGGGAAAGTCCTGTTCTTTTTGACAGCCTTCATCACTGCCCTGGGCTCCATGCCACTTGAAACTAATTGATAAAATATGCACACTGAAGATCACAGAATGCCAACTCAGCCCGCCACACAAAGTTGCCAACTTCAAGCCAGGAAGGGCACTTTACTTCATCTTCACCACTGAATGGCTAAAATATGGAAAGAAATCCACCAGTAGCAATGGGAAAGGGAGTAGATATCGGTCGGTGGTTCAGTTCAGATTTGTGTGACTAAGAAATTTAGGGCCAGATGTATGCCCATTGGATTTTGCAGCTCGCAAATTGCGATAAATAGTGAGTCGCAATTTGCGAGTCGCAAACTCCAATGTACAACAGTGTCTCAGACACTATTTGCGATTCCCAATAGGGTCGCAAATTGCATGCCTCATGAATATTAATTAGGCTGTCGCAATTTGCGACCCCATTGGGAACGGATGGCTCTCCCAGGGATGGTGGCCTGCCTGGGTCAGTAGACCACCATGTCTGGGACTGCTTTATCAATAAAGCATTTTTTTTTTTAATGCAGCCAGTTTTTCTGAAAGGGAAATGGGATGCATTTAAACAATAAAAATGAAACATTTCAGTTTCATTTTTTAAGGGCAGGCAGTGGTCCATGGGACCACTGCCTGCTGTTAAAAAATATTTGCGTATCCATTCCCAAAGGGAAAGGGGTCCCCTGGGACCCCTTCCCGTTTGCGAGTGCTTTACCACCCATCTGAGAAGGATGGTAAACTGCAAGTGTTTTGCGACCGCAATTGCAAAACATTCATACATAGGTTATGGACTCGCTATCAGGAAGGGATACCCATGGCTCGCCCCTTCCTACTAGCGAGTCGCTAACCCTATTTCACGAGTGGCTAATTGATTAGCGACTCTCAAAATAGGGTTAGTATATTCGGCTGACGTACATCTGGCCCTTAGTCTGAATCCATTTTTTCCCACTTCGCCAAAACTGAATGAACTCTGGTAAATCCACTTTTCTATATGTTCCTCAGCTCCCTTTCCAGCTAAAATCGAGAGCACTTAGAAAGAGTATTAAATATATATATTTTTCCTTATGGTAAGAACATTTTAAGGCTGAGAATGGAAACCTTTGCTCACCATTATCTTGAGTCAGCAGCCTACGAGCCTCCAAGTCAAATTCCTCCTTGCTGATCTTCTGCTTGAACCACAACTTTAGATTGGCCCAGTACCTGCACATACAACAGAAAGAGGAAAGATTAATTAATGCGCTGCCCGCCAACAGTTTGGTGGCTGTCCTTAAGGTGGCTCAAGAAAAAAACAACAAGTTGATTTACTGAGGACATATGAACTATTACGGCTGGATAGTGATGCTTGGCAGAAGACATCTAGTCAATTACAACGCTGCATTTCCTAGAAGTGCCAAAAGGCAAGTTGGTCTGCTAAAGGCAGGGTTAGGGGGGTGGCATTGTTGTAATGGTATTGCCATACAAAGAACACCTGTGCCCGAAATAATTACAGGCATATTACACAAATCACTGCCACCTCAGCAAGTTAATCTGGTTGGAGTGTGTTAAAAAAATGGCTGTTAGTCAGAAAATGTTCCTGCTGCCAATACTTACACAATCAGGTCAACAACATTGCACTATAGAAACTAACGACACGCAATTAATTAGGTAGATTTGACGGGTACAAATTTCCTCCACATACAAGACAACACTTCCACAGCTGATATGGATTATGTGGAAGGCCAGCCACTAGACAACCCTCCACCAAAGGCCTACAGATTATCAGGAAAAGGTAAGCCATGACATAATTCTCACTCAAGATGAAAGACTGCAAGGCCCCTGAATTTCCTTCGAATCACTACTACAGTTAAAAAAAAAAAATCCTCCCCACAAACTAGATCACCCACACTTGTCACCGGCAGGGAAAGCTTAAATGCTCCATTTCCACAGAGACACTATTGTGTAATTCCAGGAACACAGATATCAATCAGGCAACAAGAACCTAGAGCGCCAAGAAGTCAATGCATTGGCAAAAACTGCGCTATACAGAAACCAGATGACATACAGTCACTTAGAACTACCACCCATACCATGCTTTCTTCACAAGCACACGTAAATTTAGACAATCAGAAGCTTCAACCCGCTCTGAATTGCCTCACCATGCATACGCACCACATAATATCACAACATCACAATGTAGAATCTTTTGAAATTAACACACTCGACACCACAACATGTGTACCTTTGGTAGTTTCAATTCTAGAGCTTTCTTTGTAGTATGTAAAAAAGAAAGCATCACTTCTGCACCTGAAAATGAGAAACAGTCTAACCACTGCCATCTAACTAGGTGGGACCAAGAGATTAGTAAGATACAATGCAAGTACACTCAAACAAAATGTCATCTTGCACTACAGAAAGTACCACACATCAAACTCCATAACAGCAGAAACTTCTTATGATGAAAATATTGTTCACGGAGACTCACAATGTCTCCTTGAAAGCAAACAGCTCTATACGAACTTCAGCATATCAGAATCTTTGCCTCAAGCGCCAGTCATGTTTGCAGAATTCACCAAGACTCTTGGCAATGATGTCCAACACAAGGCCTCCTCGAACTTGGACAGCAACACCTTGCTTCACAGTGTCCTCAAGACCAACCTTTCATATTGATGCCCAAAACAAAAGGGTTGGAGAACACACAAACTATAGATCACCATGCCCACTGGTCTACCTGCAGGCAGATCTGGCAGGGGAACCACCAGTGCCTTTGCCAAAAGAATCAACTGCAGCTCAACATCTCAGCCTGTCTTTTACTTCATATCCCACAAGAACTTTAGCCCAGCAGTTTCGTTATTCTATATTTAAGGCCAATATATATACAGGCACTCAAGGAGTTACTCGTTCATTGCTTTCTTTAGTTGCTTAAAGCATGGGTATCTTCTACCTGGTTGCAGATGATTTTACCTGATCACTACTAGACCAGACACAGAGAGCATGCTAGATGGAGCCACCATGAGTCATACAAAGATTCCTACCATACAGTACAGTTTCCCGGTCCTGACAGCAGCTACACCAAGTCCAACAATACCTTCAGTTTGCAAGAATGTGCAATAATCCCCTAGTTGAGTCCTTGATGGTGATAACACGCAAACAAACCCTCGCAAACACTACTTCACTTTATAAAAGGAGGATTAAGTAACATGGACACAAGTGGTGAGTGAAAGCAACAAGGACAGGATCAGCTGGGTTGTGGGTGGAAAATCGTCAGATTTACCAGCAGCTAGGTCTCAAGGCGGTTGGTTTTAGCAACAGGAATATGGGTGGACAGAGTAGCCACCAGTAGTCTTCCATAGTCTACAAGTTAGAAAGGGGAACACAATTGCTCTGTCTACTTCTATTTGCACCAAGTGCTTCTTCTTCCAACATGACAGGTACACGTCATTCTGCAGAGAATCGATTTGCATAAATGTGGACCAGTATGGCATGTTCACATCAATGTTTGCTGTGAAGTACACTGTAATGCAATAGGATATCATATGCAATTTCATCTACACAGCCAACACTAACAACAGCTATCATATGGACAGCAACATGGCTCACCACTATTTGTGGTAATATGCAGGTCACAAGTTTGAATTTGAATCTGAGCAAGAAAATTCCATCTGCCATCTTACAGAGGTCAATAAACTGAGTGCCATTACATTGGTTAATATTGGCGACTAATACTTCCAGACACACACACACACACACACACTTGGCGACTAATACTTCCATACACACACACACACACACACACTTGATCTGCTGGAGATAGAGGAAAATACTCATGCTGTGTGTAGTATGAAGAAGAAAGAAAAAAAGAATGGCCAGCTGGTAGCTAAAGAAAGCAAGACTTGGTAAAACCAGTAGGTCTCGCCTTTGAAGGAGTCCACCTTTTGATTTTGCCAATGCTTGTTCTTGATGCAGAACCGCATCAGGAAAAAAAAAAACATTTAAAAAGGCCAGCACCAGAATGATGGAGTATGCGGACACACGCGTCACCACGTATGAGTCAAGGCGCCGCAGAGACCCTTTTAGGTCTCGCATACCAGACAGCACAACCCTCTTCAACATCTACATGGCCCAGCTTGCAGCCATCGTCAGAAGCCACGGATTTAACATTGTCTCCTATGCTGATGACACCCAGCTGATTCTCTACCTCACAGACAAACCCACAGCCATCAAGAGCAACATCCACGACGGGATGAAGGCAGCCGCCACATGGATGAAGGACAGCTGTCTCAAGCTTAACTCAGACAAGACCGAAGTCCTCATCCTTGGCACCTCCCCCTCCACCCCGAACGACTCTTCGTGGAAATCAGTAAGGCTATGCTGTTCCTAGGAGGTGGGGAGGGAAGGGAAAAGGGGCAAGGGATACAGGTGTTCCTTCGAGCGAAGGATAACCGAAGGTGGAGTAGCTCCAATTAGGAGCAAGGGCCCTCACACACCCAAGAGGGTGTCATGCTTCATCATTGGGCAGCTCCTCCTTGGGCAGGCGCTGCAATGCCCAACGGGCCCAGGGAGTGGGTTCTTTGCCAGAGGTCTTCTCTGGTGGCCTCTGCGAAGCTCAATGAAGGTGGTGGGGCGTGCGTGTGAAAGAGTAGAGGTGGGGGAAAAAAGTGTGAATTAAAAATAGCTATACGATTCTCAAAGTACAAATTTATTCACTGGATTCCTATGCTATGAGTAAAAACAACCGACTGAGAAGTTGTGGCTGAAGAGGGGAAATTATACCCTCTCGAGCTCAGGATGATGTGTGTGGAAAGGAAGTGGTCGACATGTTTCATGCCCTAAATCATCCAGTTGGATCTTGGCATTTCTTCAGGACCGGGAGAGCCACATCTACTCTAGAGGGGGCGGTTGTGGTACGTATAGCAGTTGTTCCTTCCCCTCTAGTCTGGACTCATGTGGTAGTCATGTGTGGAAGTGGGAAAGTAAAAAGCGTGGTAAAGATGAATATACCTTCTGGAAAACACCTAGAAGTGAGGGGTCAGATAGCCCTAGCAGTGACGTCCAAGGTCCTCACAAGTTTAACGAGAGAGGAAGCACTCGTTTAGAGATCCTCCAGAGCGTGGGTCCTACCCACGTCTCGGCAGTCAACGACTCTTGGTGGCCCACAGCGCTTGGAATACCCCCACACACACGGACCATGAATGAAACCTCAACATCATCCTGAACTCCTCGCTCTCAATGAACCGCCAAATCAACCCTGTCTCGTTGTCCTGCTTCCACACGCTCAGCCTCCTCAGTAAGACATTCAAGTGGATCTCCACCGAGTCCAGGAAAACGGTCAACCATGGGCTCTTTAGCAGCAGATTCGACTACGGCAACACATTCTATGCCGGCACCACCCAGAAACTCCCAAAAAACACAGCAGACCGTCCAAAATGCCTATGCCAGACTCATCCTGAACATCCCACGCCGCACCCACATCACCAAACACCTGAGAGACCTGCACTGACTACCTGTCAACAAGAGAATCACCTTCATGCTTCTCATTAATGCCTACAAAGCCCTGCACAATGCTGAACTTGCATACCTCAACCACCGCCTCTCTTTCTACACTCCAACCAGACGTCTCCATTCCTTCCAACTGGCCCAGGCCACCGTACCACAGATCCCCAAAACCACGGCTAGAGGAAGATCTTTCTTCCACCTAGCTTCAAAGACCTGGAACTCCCTGCCTCTGCACATAAGGCAATCACCATCACTGCCGCAATTCAGGACTGACCTCAAGACCTGGCTCTTCAACTGAACCGCAGCGCCTTGAGAGACTCACGGGTGAGCAGTCGAGATTCACAAGAATCTAACTGATTGATTGTGTGCTTACCAAAACTTTTAAATGGGCTTAGAGCCTGCACATTGCTTACCACTTGTTGGCTTTACTCTCATACTCATTTGCCGCCTTCTTATTTGTTGGCTTGCCTTCCAATGTTTCTCGTCTCTTTCCCCGAGCATAGCCTCTTAATCATCCTTTCAATTGCCTGACCAGTATCCTTCCACTGCTCATTTTTAGGCAACTTTTTTTTTTTTTGGTTAACCACTCCATGAGAGTAAGTGTCCTTGTTCCCACCTGCCCCGCATTCCTTGTTGACCCCTCCCTCGTGAGCTACTCTTTCACCTGTGCTTCTTCACTGCCCTCATGCTCAGTGTTACTCCCGATCCCCAGCGTTGCTCTCTTTTTTTGGTCTATCCCACTAAGGATTGTAGTTGTAATTGCATTTATATAGCGCTTACTACCCCTGACGAGGCGTCGAAGCGCTTTTTCGGCGAGTAGCACACTACTCCCGGACCCATAAAGGATTAGTGTTGAATTAGTATAGTGAAATATGAAAGTAATTGGTGGATAGGTTAGTCTGTTATTTGGATTCGGAAGGATAGAAGAGGAACAAGCATTTACAATGCAATGGTCTCGGCAATATTCTAGGTAGAGCTATTGGTATTGCTCATTATTTTTTTTATCATTTTTGTATCCCTAAATAAATGGCATTGTCATTTCTATTGGCATTAGTTTTTTTTTTTGCATATGTGATACCTATTGCATTAGCAGAGAGAGAGTGAGGTAGTGAGATAGAGAGAGAGAGAGAGTGAGGTACTGAAATAGAGAGTGAGGTAGTGAGAGAGAGTGAGGTAGAGAGAGAGTGAGGTAGATAGAGAGTGAGGTAGTGAGATAGAGAGTGAGGTAGTGAGATAGAGAGAGTGAGGTAGTGAAAGAGTGGAAAAATAAACTGCCTTAACTGCCGCTGCTCGGCTTCCAGGAGCAGTGGAGCTCTTTGGAACCTTAAAGCGGCAGTGTCAAATTCTTGCTTATGACAGTATTCGCCACCTACTTACAGCATTTTCTGAAGATCTTTTAATCTTCAAAAAGCGACAAAAATGCGATTTTGCCGCATAAAAGGCATTTGGGGGGGGGGGAGGTGTGTGTGTGTGTGTGTGTGTGTGTGTGTGTGTGTGTGTGTGTGTGTGTGTGTGTGTGCGTGTTTTCTCCTTAAACTGAGTTTTAAAGGTACATTTGAAGTGTAAATGTGCTCGCGGTCCCAGCACATAGGCAGAAATACCATAATGTTTAGGAATAAAAAAAAGAAGATCCTGTGACCGAGAGAATAGTATCAGAATCGACTTTTAACTGCAAAAAATACATTTAAAGTGATGGTTTCTATGAGACTGAGCTTGGGGTGGGGGCTAGCGAGGAGCCATATAAAATGCCTTCCATGATTGACCAGCTGACCCATGATGTGCTTAAGAGATCCTGTTCAGGAGTGACTCAGACCTGTCCAGACGTGACTCCAGTCATCTGGGAGTCAGGCCTGTCCATCAGATGTGCACTGGACTGTAAGCCATCCTCGATTACTCTTCCAAAATACTCAGGGGAGAGGCTGTACGGGAAATTTCGTAGATGCGATTTCCAGAGCAATTTAACCAGGGCAGCAGGATTCTGCACTAATATATATCCTGTGGTCACTTTTATCATGCTCAATTGTAAAGAAAGTATGCGTGCTTGTCTCACACTGCGATAAGGTCCCAGTTTGGCTGACACAGCACAACTACATCCTCTAATAGAAGGTACTGCTAACTGCATTCATTGAACCCCACACAACCTGCAGTGGACCCCCCAAAAAAACCCACACTGATACTGTGCCTCATTCTTCTGCAGGGCCCGCTCACATTAACATATTTGGCACCCATCTTTCTCCACTGGTCCTTCATGTTATCTTACAACGTACCCCAAATTGAGTTTATTAACCCTTAATACCACATTAAACTGCGCCTCATGGTCTCTCTACACTACCCCTGAAGGTCCACCCAAGATCATCTCCATTGTCTCTATAGCAAGACAGGAGGAGGCCGGCGTTGGCGGGGGCAATCAGGCACGGTCCATGCTGCGCGAGAATCTCACCTCTCCCACCAGCACTCCAGTAAACGTCCGATCGACCCCCCCGGCTCACCCACGGACCCTGTCCCCACGGGGCCGCCGATGGAAGCAAGCTCTGGTGATGCAGCTCCGGCGGTGCTGGCCGAGGCTACGCCGTGCTGGATAGGTGGGAAGGGGGGTGAGGGAACGCGCCGCAAAGGATACGCACCCGATACACTCACCGCACAAGATGTTGAAACAAGGCAGTGAGTCACCGCACAAGATGTTGAAACAAGGCAGTGAGTCACGTTCTCCGCTGCTAGGAGCGGTCCGGTGGGCTCCTCTGGTCGTGGCGCAGGCAGATGCCTACGTAGGCTGCGCCTCCTTTTTCCAATCGGGGTCGGATTGCGATGTTCAGCTCCTTCCGCTGGACCTCGCCAGGCATCGCCGTACTCCCCGTTGGGTCAGCCAAGAAGATCCTCACGGCCAGAGGATAGCGAAAAAATGGCGGATGGAAGCTTCGAAACTTTTTCGGATTCGGAGGCGTGTTCCTGCTGTTCTAAAAGGGCGTGGCTAAAAAGTGGAAAGAACAGCACGGAACACGCCCCCGAATCTGAAAAAGACGGAGCCTATTTGGAGGGACGGCTCTCTCCTCCAATGGCTGGCCTCCGTTTAGGAAGCCAGCCAATGGTGGAGAGGCAAAAAGAGAGGCGGGCTAAAGAGCCACTCTCAGAAACATTAAATCTCCGACTTCGAGTTCTGCCTTTGGCAGACCGGACGGTCCTCGACCTAAAAAAGGGTTGTATTTATATAGCGCTTGTTACCCCTGATGGGGTGTTTAAGCGCCTTTTTTGGGGGGGTGGGAGGGGCAGTAGCACGCTACTCTGGAACCCATAAGGATTAGTGTTAAATTAGTATAGTGAAATATGAAAGTAATTTGAGTGGGGGATATGTTAGTCAGTTATTTGGATTGAGAAGGCGTTGGGGAGGGGTAGAAAAGGGAAAAGGTTTTCATTTATATAGCGTTTTCCCTGATGGGGTGTTGAAGCACTTTATTGGCGAGTAGCACGCTACTCTGGAACCCATAAAGGATTATTGTTGAAAATTAGTATAGTGAAATATGAAAGTAGTTCGAGTGGTGGATGTGTTATTCAGTTGGATAGGGGAAAGTAGAGGAGGGATAGAAGAGGGAAAAAGGTTTGCATTTATATAATGCTTGCTTACCTCTGATGAGGTGTTGAAGTGCTTTTTTGGCGAGTAGCACCCTACTCTATGACCCATAAAGGATTAGAGGTGAATTAGTAAAGAGGAATATGAAATTTTAGAAATGAACATGTCAGTCTGTTATTTTGATAGAAAAGGATCGTGGAGGGATAGGAGAGTGAAGGTTTTATTTTTTTAGAGGTCATAGCAGTAGGAGGAGGCTTTTGGATGAGTAAAAAGGGGTTGTTTTGGGGATCGGTATAGTAAAAGAGGTGTCACATGTTGCAAGGAGGGGTAGAGTCTAGAAAGGGTTATTTTGGGGATCATAGTAGTGGTATGGGGTTTGGGATAAATGAGAGTGGGTGTAGAGGCTATATTGATAGATGTATAGGGTGAGAAATAGGGTAGTGCATTGGAAAGAGTAGTAGAAAGAAGTTTGAGAGGAGTCAAAAAGTTGGGTTAGAAGATATATTGAGAAAAGTATAGGGTGAGAGATAGGGTAGAGCATTAGATATGCTGAATTAGAAGAAAGTGATAAATATAACGACATTGAAAGTATATAGATGCATAAAGGAGGTAGGTATATGTAGATTAAAGATATTGATAGAGGTACAGGATGAGAAATAGGGTAGTGCATTGGATATGCTTTTCAGGAGGAAAGTAACAAGCACACAGATCCAAGTACATGCAAGGTACATAGATGGACAATGGAAGAAGTACATGTAGACCAAAGAGGCACCAGATAAACTCTGGTTTTCAAGTGTTATTGTACTTTTTTTTTTTTTAAACATAATTATTCTACATGTTTATACAAAGCAATAAACAAAGATAGGTACATATCTATAGTAAAACTAAATGATTATATACAGAGGGATATGCTGTAAATTTCTGTTTGCGTATGGTGCTTATGTGGGGAATTCTTGAGTAGTTTTCTGAAGATAAGGTGGCGGTCTGTGGATCTTAAGTTGGGGGGTAAAGAGTTCCATAGTTTGGCAGCTTGAACAGAGAACGATGTGCCACCCATGTTTTTTTTCTTGTATCTTGGGAATTTGAGGTGCCATTTTAGAGCGGAAGTTCCTTTGTTGAATGTGTTTGGCGATTTTATTCCTAATGAAGGGCGGTCCCATTCCATGTATTGCTTTGTGGGTGATACAAAGCAGCTTGAACGTGGATCTTCTGGCAATCGGTAACCAATGCAGGGCTTTCAAGGCAGGTGAGATGTGGTCTCGCAGTTTGATACGCAAGAGGAGTCTGGCAGCTAAATTAAGAATCCGTTGTAGTCTTTTCATGGTCGTTAAAGGTGATCCGTGGTAGAGGCTATTGGCGTAATCGAGTTTGGACAGAACAATGGAGATGGTAGCTTGGGACCTTGTGTGGAAATCCCAAATGAAAGAAAATTTGTTGCAGCATTTTTATAGTGACAAAGCTTGATCTTGCTAGTTTGTCCACTTGGGCATTCATCGATAGCTCAGAGTCCATGGTCATTCCGAGGTTTCTTACTTCCTTTGATACTTTAGGTGGTGATCCCGGTTCATCAGGCCAGGCGACAAGCAGGTCATAATGTTTCCAATCGCCACACGTGAGCATTTCCGTTTTGGAAGCATTCAATTTGAGGTGACTCCAAGTCATCCACTGATCCACGGCTCTGAGACAACTGAAAATTGGAGTTTCCAATGTCTTTGGGGCATTCCAGTTGAAGGAGTATTTGTGTGTCAACTGCATAGTTATAGCACATGAGGTGAAATTGATTGATCAGTACCGGTAATGGCTTCATGTAGCTGTTGAAAAGCATGGGTGAGATAGAGCCTTGAGGGAGCCCTGCTTTTGAGGAGTATGGTTTGGTTGAGAAAGGTGGGGTATGGATGACATGAGTCATGTTTCGAAGGTAGGGCGCGATCCAGTCTAGTGCAGTCCCCTCTATGCCAGCTTCATAGAGTCTTTGTTTCAGAGTGTCATGGTCAACCGTGTCAAAGGCAGCCGAGAGGTCCAAGAGGAGAAGCGCAGCAACCCCGTTGCGGTCTACTGTGTCCTTCAGGTCATCCCAGATGGCAAGGAGGGCAGAGTCTGTGCCTCTTCCTGGACGAAAACCTGTTTGGAAGTCTGAAAGTATGTCATTCTCTTCAATGAATTGTGACATCTGGGCGAACGCTGCTCTTTCTATCAATTTGCCCAGGAAAGGTCCATTTGTAATGGGTCTGTTGTTGTCAGGGTTCAGCGGGTCAAAGCTTGTTTTCTTCAGTAAAGTGCGTATGTATGACTTTTTGAGTTCTTCTGGAAATATTCCGGTAGTTAAGGAATCGTTGATTCTTCTTCTTACTGGAGTGGCAGCAGAGGTTGTTAAAATAATTGTCTTGATAGTTTGTGGTGGACATGGGTCAGAAGGGCTGCTGGCAGGCCTGCTTGCTTTGACCAGGTCCATAAATTTATTGTGTGAGATATATTGGAAGGAACGGAGAGGCTGGGTTAGAGTACTCTTGGATTGTTGCTTTGTCAAAGGGTTAGTGCTGGTGCGTTGTCTCGGTTTTAAGTATGAGGATGAGTTGAAGCACACCTGTGGCTAATGTGATTGCATCTTTCACTGTGGCTTCCTGCATTGTTCTGTGTGTAAGGAAAGCTTTCAGCATTGAATTTTAAATTATATACCTGATTGTTTATTGAGGGGGATGATGGGAAAACAGGCCGGTAATGCAGGTTTCCATTATATGTGTAATCTGCAGGTCAACTGATACAGTTCTTATGGGATAGTTTAGTGCAATTCTTCTAGCCTACGGTTCACGAGCCCCTAGGGGTCTGTAAATGCCTACTCAGGGGGTTCACAACAATTTGTAAAATTAAATAATATCAACAGATATTTTAATTTATTTCACAAAAAATATGCAGAAATCAAAATTTAAATTTTAATTGGATACTTATATACACATAATAAAGCAAAATTGAATGTTGAAAGTTTTTTAATGTTCTGTATATGTGAAGAAATATGAAAATGTCCAACCTTCAGCTTAAAATGTAACTTTTGATTTCTGCATATTTTTCGTGAAATAAATAAAATATATCATAATTTATGTATTAATTTGAAGTACACCTCTTTCTGAATCGTTTTGAGGTTCAAATCTTAGAAACTGTTTAGATGGGGGTTCCCATCTTCCAGTAATCATTCAGTAGGGGTCAACAGAAATCAAAAGGTTAAGAAATGCTGGTTAAATGGGTCAAGAGACTGATCTACAAAGACTCATGTGTTACCTGCTGGTCACAGATTTGAATCCTAGGGAAAAAAATGCCGAAGGATAAATGCACCTACTACAGATATATGTGTGTGTTTCCTGCAGTCAAGAGATTCTGGTCCTTATGAGAAAGTTCAGTAGGTTAACACATCTTTTGCAGAGTCCAGCATCTGGGACATTGGTCACAGATTTAAATCAAAGTGAGATATATCAAGCTTGATGATGTCTGATGACGTGAAAACGACTTCTAATGTAGTTGGATGATCATCTAATGACTCTGGGATGGCTTCTAAAGTCATTCTGTTTGACCTGGGTGAGCTGTGTCTCACCTGAATGCCACATGTATAAATAAACCCTAACAAGATATCTCCCTGCCAGTAATGCATGAACTACGGAGCATTCTGTGACTAAAAATAGAAAGGATCTGACAGGTCGATGTGTTTGAATGACAGCAATCTATACTTTATAAAAACAAATAAAGCTACATGTAACTCTCAGTTCGGGTAGCAGCAAGGCTAAATCTATTATGTGGCGTAACATGCAGATTAGGTCAGCAACCATAACCTCACCCCAACGCTTAATCATAATTAATTCACACACACACACACCTCATCTAAATAAACTGTATTTGAAAATTACAAGTCTCGTTAATGTGGACTACATAAATCAATAAACACATCAAAGGAATAAAACAAATGAAACATTTGCAAACATTCAGACATCGCTATCGTAGATCACAGAGGGCAGTTTGCCTAATTCTCCGCAGAATCCTTTTCCAGTAACATCCTAACCACCCCTTACTTCGCTGGCGGGCACAACTCACAAATCTAGCCCGAGGTTTACGCGTGAACCGTAGGCCGCATCTTCTATGCGGGGCCTCAGGAGCTCCTCCAACCCCACAGAGGTATGGGCCAGGTAAGGACCCTCCTAAGTTACAGAATACCATAGTCGTACTCACTGTTTCACGTTCTCCCCTAACGCTTCGCTCAGACTCTTCTTGGCTGCTTCCAGCTCGCTCACGAAAGTCGCCATCTTTGAGCCCACCCGCACGACTTCTCGCAGAGAGAAAGACTGAAAACAGAAAAACACCGCCGAAAAACAAACCAAAGTGCGCCCGCTCGCCTCAAAACGTGTTTCAAAAAATGGTTTAATTATAACACGCATGCGCGGGAAGAGTGTCACTACCTTCTCAGACAGTCACACACACGTTCTCTCAGGAGAAGTGAAATTTTAAGCTGTGTTTGCCTTGCACATTGAATGAAGAACGCTGAAAGTTGCAAATATTTACTTCGCAATACAAATATTTTATTTATAAACTATTTTAAACGTAGTATACGTTTTTCTCATCTTTATTTCGGCGTTACAACAACATATAGGCCAACATTTCGAAACAGAATAATAAGGAAAAACAAGAGAAATTAATTTTCTCCATTGAATAACACTGAAAAAGCGGATTGTATGCGACAATCTCATGTTTAACTATTGAGTTCTTTCTCACTTTCTATTTTGTTTTATTTTGATATTGTCACGGGTTCACAATTTTAAATAATGTGTATTATTTTGTTAGTTATATTTTATACTGTATCACAACAATGATATCCTATTTTCAGGAACTTGGCAGATAATAGCGTGGTAGGGGCTTGTGGGACCAGTGTCCTAACTGTAAATGTCCCACACCCAATTCCCCACAACCGGTGACAGTCGCAGACAACAACCAGCATTGGCAACGTCAATAGGTATTGGCTTTGTCAATGTGTTTTAGCCGTGTTGTACAGCTGTGAGACGGCAACTACAACACAAATCCACTTATCAGATAAACAACATCATACATTAATAAATAATTGAGAATGTCCCACAGAGAAACAGTTAATTTCTTTTATTATCAAATGATAAAATATATATTTTTTGTTGTTCTTATTTTTAAATAATTATATATATATAATAAGTCACATACAATCAATTCAACCTGTACAGTATTCTTTATAATTCATATGGAACCAAAGAGCCCCCAACTACTAGTGAAAAAGCCATCATTTTGGTACATGTCTCCACAGACAACATCAACAGGAAAAAGAGAAAACATACAAACATATACTGAAAAATTTAACAAAGTTACAAAAACACACAATATTATAATAGACTCAAACTAAAAATACCATTACAAATGACACAACATATTTCAAAACACTACATAACTAACAAAAATGCGCCTTCAAAACACAATACATAACTAACACAAATGCGCCTTCAAAACACAATACATAACTAACACAAATGCGGCTTCAAAACACAATACATAACTAACACAAATGTGCCTTCAAAACACAACTAACACAAATGCGCCTTCCAAAAACAATATATAACTGACACAAATGTGCTGAGAGACTGCTGTGAGACTGCTGTGCAGATGAAAATAAAGAAAACAAGCATTCTCAAAACCAATAGGTCTTGCATTTTTGAGAGCTATTGGCTTTGCCAATGTGTTTATAGCAATTATGACACCTGTATGGCTGCTGCTCAGAATGGCAAAAAGTTAGTGGCATGAGTTGGGTAGATTGGGATAGAGTGGAATGGGATAGAGTGGAGTGCGGTAGATTGTTATAGAATGGAGTGGGTAAGAGTAGGGTAGAATGGAGTGCGGTGGATTGATGCATTTTGGACTGAGGTGGATTAGAGTGGGGAGGTTGGGTAGATTAGCGTGGTAGATTGGAGTGGGGTAGATTGAATTGGGGTGGAGTGGGGTAGATTGGAGTGCAGGAGATTGGGGTAGATAAGAGGATAGATTGGAGTTGGGTAGAGTAATCTAAGTAGGTTAGAGTGGAATGGGATATATTGGGGTTGGTTGGAGCGGAGAGTGGGTTCGATTGAATTGTGGTAGATTGGAGTGAAGTGTAGTAGATAGGGGTGAAGTGGGGTAGATTGGATTGGAGTGGAGTAGATTGGAGTGAGGTGGATATATTGGGATAGATTAGAGTGGAGTGGGGTAGATTGGGAAGAGTGGACGGTGGATTGGGGTGGATTTGAGTTGAGTGTGGTAGACTGGAGTGGGGTAGATTGGGGTAGAATGGAGTCGATTGGAGTGAAGTAAATTGGGGTAGGTTGGAGTGGGGTAGATTGAAGTGTGGTAGATAGGGGTGAAGTGGAGTAGATAGGAGTGGAGAGGAGTAGATTGGAGTGGGGTGGGATATATTGGGGTAAATTAGAGAGGAGTGGGGTAGATTGGGGAAGAGTGAATTGCAGTGGAGTGGCGTAGATTGGAGTGGGGTAGATAGGAGCGAAGAGGAGTACACTAAAGTGGCGTGGGGTAGATTAGGATGGTGTGGGGTAGAGTGGAGTGGGATAGATTGGAGTGAAGTGGGGTTGAGTGGGGTGGTGTCGACGAGTGAGATAGAAGTGGGATAGTGTGGAGTGGGGTAGGTTGGGGTAGAGTGGAGTGGAGTGGGGTAGAATGGAGTAGTGTAGATTGGTGTGGAGTTGGGTAAAGTGGTGTGGGGTAGATTGGGATAGGGTCGATTGGGTTATGGTGGGGAAGATTAGAGTGCAGTAGATTTGGGTAGATTGGAGTTGGGCGATTGTATGGGGTAGATTGGAGTAGGGTCATTTGGGGTGGAGTGGTGTAGGGTAGATTGAAGTGAGATGGAGTGGGGTGGATTGGGGTGGAGTGGGTTAGATTGGACTGGAGTATGGTAGTGTTAGGTGGCATGTGCTAGACTGGAGTGAAGTGGAGTGGGGCAGATTTGGTAGAGTGGAATGGAGTGTGGTAGATTGGGTAAAGTGGAGCGGGGTAGACTGGGTAGATTGAAGTGGGGCAGATTGAGGTAGAGTAGAGTGGGGTAGATTGGAGTGGGGTGGAGTGGAGCGGGATAGATTGGAGTGGAGTCAAGATTGAAGTGGAGTGAGATGCATTGAGGAAGAGTGGAGTGGGGGATATTGGAGTGGAGTGGGGTAGATTAGGGTGGAGTTGAGTGGGGTAGATTGGGTAGATTAGAGTAGGCTGAATTGGAATGGATTGAGGTAGATTAGAGTGGGGGAGATTGGAGTGGGGTAGATTTAAGAGGGATGATTGAGTGGGTAGTTTGGTGTGTGGTAGATTAGAGTGGAGTTGGGTGCATTGGAGTGGAGTGGGGTAGATTGGAGTGGGGTGATGTAGACTAAAGTGTGTTAGGGTGGTTTGGGGCTCAGTGGGGTAGATTGGGGTGGGGTAGACCAGGGAGGGGTAGATTTGAGTGGAGTGGGTCAGGTAGATTGGATTGGAGTGGGGTACATTTGAATGGAGTGCAGTATGATATATTTGGGTGGAGTGGTGTGTGGTAGAGGGGAGTGGGGTAGATTAGAGTGGAGTGGGTGGATTGGAGTGGGGTAGACTGTAGTAAAGTGTGGTAGATTGGAGTGGGGCAGATTGTGGTGCAGTGGGGTAGACTGGAATGGAGTGTGATATATTAGAGTGGAGAGGAGTTGGATAGATTGCAGTGGAGTTTGGAGTGGAGAGGGGTAAATTGGAATGGAGTGGGGTAAATTGAACTGTGTAAGATAGGAGTGGAGTATAGTGTAGTGGGGTAGATTCAAGGGGAGTCGGGTAGATTGGAGTGCAGTGGACTTAATTGGATACATTGAGGTGGGGTAGACTAGGGAGGGGTAGATTTGAGTGGGGTAGAGTGTGGTGGGGTGGGGTAGACTGTAGTAAAGTGTGGTAGATTGGAGTGGGGCAGATTGTGGTAGACTGGAATGGAGTGTGATATATTAGAGTGGAGAGGAGTTGGATAGAATGCAGTGGAGTTTGGAGTGGAGAGGGGTAACTTGGAATGGAGTGGGGTAAATTAAACTGTGTTAGATAGGAGTGGAGTATAGTGGAGTGGGGTAGATTCGAGTGGAGTTGGGAAGATCAAAGTGCAGTGGACTTGATTGGGTACATTGAGATGAGGTAGACTAGGAGGGGTTAGATTTGAGTGGGGTAGAGTGGGGTGGGTTGGGGTAGATTGGATTGGAGTGGGGTATATTTGAATGGAGTGGAGTATGGTATATTTGGGCTGAGTGGAGTGTGGTAGAGGGGACTGGGGTTAGATTAGAGTGGGGTGGATTGGAGAGTGGGGAAGACTGTAGTAAAGTGTGGTGGATTGGAGTGGGGCAAATTGTGGTGGAGTGGTGTAGATTGGAATGGAGTGTGATAGATTAGAGTGGAGAGGAGTTGGATAGATTGCAATGTAGTTTGGAGTGAAGAGGGGTAAATTGGAATGGAGTGGGGTAAATTGAACTGGGTTAGATTGGAGTGGAGTATAGTGGAGTGGGGTAGTTTGGAGTGGAGTTGGGTAGGTTGGAGTGGAGTGGACTTGATTGGGATACATTGGAGTGGGGTAGATTGGATTGGGGTGGGATAGACTGGAACAGATTGGAGCAGAGTGTGGTAGATTTCAGTGGAGTGTGGTAGATTGGCGTTGAGTTGGGTAGATTGTAGTTGGGTGGGGTTGATTAGGTTAGATTGAGTGGAGTGGGTTAGTTTGGAGTGGAGTGGGGTAGAGTGGGGTAGAGTGGGGTAGAGTGGAGTAGACTGTAGTGGAGTGGGGTAGACTGGATTGTAGTGGAGTGGATTGGGGTAGATTGGAGTGGGATGGGGTAGATTGGGGTGGGTAAATTGGGTTGGGGTAGATTGGAGTGGAGTGAGGTAGAATAGAGTGGAGTAGATTGGGGTAGATCAGAGCTTTCCAAACTCTGTGTCGCGACACATTACTGTGTCGCCTGCCATGTGTGGGTGTGTCGCAAGACGACGCATAGACGCTGTCTACTCATCATGCAGGACGGTACTGTTCATGTCAGTGACGCAGTACCTGTTCCTGCAGAAGGCGGAAAGGATGAGCATCACACTGCCGTTCTACTGCGGGCCCGGCGGTGAGTATAATATTGCGGCATGAATGTCCGGTGATGGAGCTGCTAGATCGAAGAATTAGAAAAGGATTTCAGTGACGCTCATTACCCTGATGCGTTTGCGAGGGAAATGCTGGCTATGAAAACGACTTCCGGAAGACAGGATACAGGTGAGTTCAGGGAATTTTGTTAGACACTCTTGTTACATGCACACAGATACACAAATGCGTTCCCACACGCGTTCTTGCTATGCATAATTAATTTGTCAGGACAAACAAAATTGGAGCACAAAAACACGGATCTTGCTAGGTTCAAAGCAAAACACACTACTATCCACAAAACTGCTCAAGAGAATCAGTTCTAACAATTGGACATCCAATCCTTGTGGCATTTTAGCCAATTAGAAATAGGAGCGTGCAGAGCCCGAAGACCAAAAAATCCTGGGGTCACTCAGGACCTCGTTCGGAAAAAGAATTCAAGCATGTTGCTAAATGAATAATCCAGGAAGTACAATATGGCTCTCCTGCAAACACCGCCATGAAGTTTACAATCCGAGTAGAATCCGCAGAGGCGCGGGCTCGATAACCAGTTAGCGTTTATAGCCACACTGTTTGGGGATAAAAACACTGCTCTCGCGAAGTTGCCTGCAAACTGTACTCCTAGGGGACTTGTCAAATATCTCTTCACATGAGCATACCATATATACATGATAACTTGTCTGAATCCTGGCAGGTTCACGAAGTCTTTCGTCCTTTTCAGTACATAACAAACATTTTACTTAAGTGCCAACAGACTCTAGGGCAGAGGTGTTCAAACTGTGGGGCGCGCCCCCCTAGGGGTGCGCATTCCTGGTGGTCCGTGGCTACATTCTCGTCTGAGGATTGCTTTCCATCAAGCGATTAGATTTCATTCCATAGTTCAGACTGTAAGGGAGTATGTGCCAAAAAACGATATTTCCCCTGTTTGGACAAATGGATTCCCACTAGCAAACTTCACCTTTGGGAAAGTGAAGGAAGAGGCATTTGTAGTTGTTCCTTAGAAGAAGGTGCTCTTAGACATCGCAATCCATGACAAAACCACAAAGGGTGGCTTCACACTTTGAGAAGCCACTGCTGTCGAGGAAGGAACTCTTGTGCATTTACTGCAGGGATGTCCTTAATAGTAAACTTTCAGAGTACTGTGGCCATGAGTGGCATTCATGCTGAATATATAAAAATCCAGAGTTCAGAGCAGTGAATCTTACAAATATTTAAAGATGCAACTGCTAAGTTTTGCAACAGTTGTAAATGTGACCAAGATTCTCTTTATTGTGCACCACAGTAATGAATTGAATATTATTTAATTATTTGCCCAGTTCATTCACAAATGCTCTGGTGGAGTCACATCATGTAGGTTCCTTAGGGTAGTTTTAAACGTATTAACAGAAAACCATTGAGTGTATCTTCAGACCTTTCTGATTTTTTGGGGGAGTTGCCAGAAAAAGGATTCTTCGCAGTTGTCATTCATGCTGAAACTGAGTTTTAGTTGCTGCGTTCTTGTAAAAAACACACAAACTTTCAAAAACGCAGTCACACACACACATACTGACACGTGCCGGCATTCACAACTGAACACAAAGTCAAACAATTGGAGATGCGTTCACATATCACACAATGACACAGACACACAAAAGCACAAATTTCACTTGCATATACAAAACGTTCATATTTACAAAAACACACATCAGAAGGCACACTCGTTTGCATACACACAATCAGACCCATACTCCGATATACAAACACACAAGCACACACCAACAGACACCAGCTGAGAGCGCACAGTCAACCATGTTCGAGACATCCAGTGTTATTATGAACGCGCCATCTGCTCTCCTCCAGTGCTTAATTTGTAAAAAAGAAAAAGAAAAAAAACGCGCCAGGCCCTCGTCAGGAGGCTAAAGCAGCCTGATCCACCCATTGCACCTGCTAAGCTGGGTCTGGTGGCTTACTGGACTAGTGCATCCACTGCAGGGCTCTGTGTTCGACCTCATGGTCACAGGTTCAAACCCCTGGCTGGTACACTCAGCCATTCATCCATCTGAGGTCGATAAAATGAGTACCGTTGGGTAACATTAAACATCTGTTATTCAACTCCTTGAGACACACGGTTGATAAGTGCACTTTACAAATACATGTGTTCTGTTATGTTTTTTGTTTTGTCAGAGCTGCCAATGATACTACCTTTACAACTACAAACCATCACACGCCTATAGGTGTGACAATTCAAACTATTCAAGGCCCCAAAGCTATAAGAATTGCTTGTATGGGAGGTATTAGTAATCTTTTCGTGAGATATGTTGCGTCCCATACATTTTGTTATTTACAATTCCTATGGCATGTATTTGTCCTTATCTCTTATAGGCAGCTAAGTTGACCTCCGGTTTGTTAGTAAAACTGAATAACTGTGTCACAAACTGATGCATGTCTAAAAAGTGTGTCACCAACATGAAAAGTTTGGAAAGCACTGGGGTAGATTGTAGCAAAGTGGAGTGCTTTGGAGTGGAGTGGGATAGATTGGAGGGGAGTAGGCTAGATTGGCTTGGGGTAGAGTGGAGTGGGATAAGTGATGTGAAGTGGAGGGGAGTAGAGTGGACTGGCCTTTTTGGATGGGCACCCTCCCCACTTTTTGCTCAAGATGCTATGGTAATTGATCAGAAAGTGTACTGGATCCTGCTACCCAGGCCCCAGTGCCAGTCCTCTTTCCCTCAAAAGGTAATGTGAATTGATACATCCAATTGGCATGATCGTTTACCCGCCCCCCCCCCTTATAAGTCCCTAGTATATGGTACCAGTGGTGCCCAGGGCAAGGGTGTTAAAGGGGTTACCAGGGCTGCAGCACTGTTTGTGCCAAGCTAAGTGGCCTGAGTAAATGTAATGTCTGCAGGGCTGCTACCGTAGCCTGCATGAGCAGCATCCATGCTCGAGATCGGCCCTGCACACATCATGTGTGACAGGTTCACAACTGCCTTAATATATGTAAGCTCATCCTAAGGTAGACCTCCTAAAGCCCAGGAGGAAGGGTGCATTGTATTCATGGTGCAGGCATATATGTACAGACTTCTATACCTCTACAGTAACCTTGCCATTAAAGTTTAGTGTAAATAAACGGAGGTCCATAGGTTAACACAGACTGGCTACCGGACAAAATCGAGATAACCAGCTCCACGAAGGTGCCACTGAATTTAGTAATGTTTGGCATCAAACGCCATGATTTTTCACCCCGACATGATTTTTGCATCGAGGGTGAGCTGGCATGTACCCGGGTGGCATCCTTAGTGGTTGGCCCCAAGTTACCATAGTCTCCCTGTGGTTTGGTGGGCTTTCTGAACTGGTTGCCGCCAAGATAAAAGTCTGCCCTTCTGCTGGGTATTGCTATCACTCCCAGAGGACTGAGACAAATGCCCTGGCCGGGAGGAGGTCACACCTCTGCCCTCCCAGGATGGCTAGTGGATGACTGTTAGATCTGGCATCTTTGGCATGTTTTCCCCCTGTCTTTTTGCTTCTGACCTCCTGTTTCTGATAGTGTGCTTCATTTCATTTTTACTGGTTTTAGGACTCTGGGCACTTTACCACTGCTGTCCAGTGCTAAAGTGCAAGTGCTCCCGTTGTAAATTGTATTGGTGATTGGTTTATCCATGTTTCGTATATTCGATTTACTGGTAAGTCCCTAGTAAACTACACTACATGTGCCCAGGGCCTGTTTTTCAAATGCTACCAGTGGGCCTACAGTACTGATTGTGCCATCCACATGAGTAGCCCTGCAACCATGTCTCAGGCCGGTCAATGCAGTGTCTGTGTATACAGTTTTAAATTGTCATGTCGACCTTGCAAGTGCAACCTCCTGCCAGGCCCAAACCATTCCTTTTTACTACATGTAAGGCACCCCTAAGGTAGGACCCAGGTAGCCCTATGGGCAGGGTACAGTATAATTAAAAGGTAGGACATGTACTGTTGTGTTTTACACTTCCTGATTGTGAAATACTGCTAATTTAGTTTTTCACTATAGCAAGGGCTATCTCTCCCATAGGTTATCTTTGGGGCTGCCTTGCAACTTCTTACAAGTGCAAACTCCAATTAGGAAGAGATAGAGATATGGAGTTTGGAGTCCCTGAACTCACAATTTAAAAATACACCTTTTAGTGAAGTTGTTTTTTAAATTGCGTTTGAAAATGCCACTTTCCGAAAGTAGGCATTTTTTTGCTTTACCATTCTGTGCCTCTGCCTGTGGAATCCACGTCTGTGGGAGGGTGACAGTTGGGCTGTTGAGCATTCACTCTAGACAGTCACACAAAGGGAGCTAAGGTGTGCCCTGCATATCCTGATGACACCATCACCAGGCTAAGGGGTCTTCCTGAGCTAGAGTTGTGGGAGGAGTTGTCATTGGCACCTGGATAGGGCTGTGCCTGTCCTCACACAAAGCTGTCTCAGCCCTCTGTAGTGTGTCTGGAGCCAGGTCAGGGAAAGGCAGGGTCTTGTGCACTAAAAAGACTTTCCTTTGAAGTTTGCCTATTTCAAAGGCAGAAACTGTTATACGTACTGGAGCTGTGACACCATAACTCGAGAACACTTCTGCATTAGAGGACATTCTACTAGGAAGAGCTGGATGTTGTAGGAAGGACTATCACTCTGCTGATTGTTTTGTTGTCCAGGCCTGCTGTGTGCTTCTTCTGTCCTGGGAGTGAAACAACTGGACTTTGCTTTCTACGTCCAGCTTTCCAAGATTCTCCAAGGGCTTGTGCATGGTTGCCTCCTGTCATGAAGTCTCATGGCCATCAAAGACTTCACCTACCAGTGCTTGAGCTCTTCTGCTGAGAGCCCTGACTTTCCAAGTGGTGCCAAATCCAGTTCCTGGGCCCTTGGAAGCGGAATTTGGTAAATACTGAGAAGAAAATCCACACTTAAGCTCTCAGCGCCTGCCACAAGGCTGAAAGATCACCGCAACCCAAGTCACGAGCCCATGTCATTCTACTCTGACACCTATACAGGGCCTGCTGTGCAGTGGAAGGATTGGTGCCTCACCTGCTTTGTGACTGTGAAATCGACGCAGTGCCTGCTCTGCCGCATCGACACAGCGTGTCTGAATTTTCAACGCATCATCCCTGGGCGCCAAGTTCTTCATCGACATGCCCAGCAGTAAGGAACTGAAGCCACGTGTCTGGAGAGTGATGCATCACCTCCCCTCACAGTAAGAGACCGACGCATCACCTTCCCTGACAGTAAGGAGCCGATGCATCACCTCCCCAGCGCTGCAGTAAGGAACCGACGCAACACCTCCACTGGCAGTAAGAGACCGACACATCACCTCCCCTGGAAGTAAGGAACCGACATATCACTATGCTTTTCTGGCGCCTCACCTCCCCTGCACCTGTTCTCGTCTTTGATTTTGACATATTCCCGGTACTTTGTGCTAAACATGATGCATTCATAGTTTCCTGAGACTGAACTATTTTGAACCATTTTAAAGTCACATAGTTACTTGTATATGTTGGATTTATGTTGTTTTAGTTTTGTTTTATTCAGATAAATATTGTGTTTATTTTTCTAAACTGGTGTGGTGTTCTTTTGTATTGTTTCACTGTAATACTGTGTGTATGTACAAATTATTTTCACATTGACTCTGAGAAAGACCTGACTTGCACGTGCCAAAGAGTGAGCAGGGGTTATCTTAGCTGTGTAATTCTCTTACCCTGACTTGAGTGTGGGTCCCTACTTGGACAGGATGCAAACCACTGCCAACGAGAGACCTCCATTTCTACAATGACACATCAGAGCAGTGAACCGCAAAGGCCAAGCCACCTCTGATATGTAAGTGACTTGTCTCCCAGTGGTGACAAAGGCCCTGTTATCTCCAGGCACTCATGTTTGTGAGCAGGTAGGAAATTAGGTATTCAGGAGGCGTACAATCGCCGAAAGGATAACCACACCCCTAGGGTGGGCTAGCTGGTCTGTACACCGAGGATGGCCTGTGCCATCTTGAAAAGTTCTTGGAATAGTGGGTTCTGGGTAGTTTGGTGACACACACACCCGGATGTGGTCATCTCAGGGGCAGATTTGCCGCAGGATCTGTAGCCCATTGGCTTCTAACACTCACACCCCTAAAACCCAACTAAAACTAGGATTTAAGGGGCACCACTGACACCAGAACTCCAGATTTGCTCTGAAGAAGAAGGACAAAGAAGAGACTTGTGTCAGCACAAGGCAGGACTCCACAAAGAAGATGCATAAAGAACTACACCTGTGGCAGCCCTGCCTGCACCTGCTGGGCTACAACTCGTCCAGGACAAGAGATTGGTTCCAAAAGAAAGGTGAACCCCTCTGCAACCTAAATACTTAACCAGGACTCCCTTGGGCTCGAGGATCTAGTGCCCTGCAGTCGGCAGGCAAAAACCACACTTCCACAATCCAAAGATGGACTGACCACCGGACTCCGTCGTGGACCAGTCCAAAAGTAACCAGCCAGGTGCCTTCTGGGAAGCATAGTTATGACCTACAGTGAGTCTCAGTTCTCTACAGCGTGCCCACGACCTCTGGAAGAAGATTGAGCCAGTTGTGACATTTGCCAGGACCAAGGCTTGTTGGTGGTCTGACTGGCTACTAACAGCTTCTCTCGAGGCCCCAACTTTTTATATTGCTCCACCCCCTCCACTCCTGTGACACAGTTGTTGAGTTCTTGAATCACAAAGACAGCTTTGTTGGCCTTCCTGGTAAAGTCAGCACCTGCAGTCCTGTTCAGCACCACGGATAGCCAGGCACACCTCTGCACACGTGAACACCTAGCTAGGTAGAAAAGTTCTACCTGATGATTTCTGGTCCAAGTGCCCCTCCAAGCTTTTCCTCCAAAGGGGCTCCTCTGAACTCAAACTGCAAGTATCGTTTTGTGAAGTACTGTTTTTAACAGCTCCTGCAGCTCCCGTTCAGCACTAAAGACAGCCAAATCACTGCTGCCCCCGGACTCCCTGGGCAAGGTAAAATTGTTCTGACTGCCGAAGCTTGGTCGGTTGACCAGCAAGACCTTAACTTTACGTGGGTTCCGTTGAACTCACCCCGCAGGTGACCGAGTATCACCTGAGAGTTTCCCCATTGATCACAATGGTGAAGTTTGACAGCTCTGCCAAGTACTAATTTATTGAACACTTTAAAATCAACAACTTCGGTTATACAACTTGTATTGATTTCATTTTGGTGTCTAAATTTTTATGAAAATAAGCTCTATTTTTATAAATTGCTGTCATATTTCTTTCGAGTCTTGTCAATTACTTATCGTCCATATTGGTTCTGTAACATGCTTAACACATGTTCCTCTAAGTAAGCCTATCTGATCTTTGCCACTATGGTAGGACTTAGAGAAGGATTACTAGTGTGAATCTGAGACCCACGTTTTGGTACTGTGTTAATATTACATGGTAAGGCCTCCCAGCCATACCACATAATATTGCCACTATGCTACAGTGTGCAAATGTCATCACCCAATGCATTGATGTGTTTTGATCATATTCTAATATTTGTTTCTACCACTCTTCAGTATTACAACAAAAAATACTTCATTTGTACAAACTCTGATATATTCAGGGGCGTAACACAGGCCCCCGCCTCCCCTGAAACCTACTGATCCTACGCCATCTTCTCTAACATGGATGCTCAGCAGGATTATCATATACATTCTCTCACTTTGAAGTCAGAAAAATAAAAAAAACACCAAGCTCCCTCTGAAGAGAGAACTTGACATCTGACCTCTGTCTTTGAATGCACAGCAAATGTGACAAGATTAGTACAAGATTTAAAGACCTGAACATTATTTACAGAAAGCGATTTCCTGGAAGAATACAGTAAACAAGGTTTGGGCAACAGGAGGCATGAACTCAAGCTGGACAGCCTGAAGCAAATAAAGCAAGCAAATAGAAAGCCAGAAAATGTGAGTTACAAACCACAAAGCCAATGGTAAGCAAATGGTGGAATGCATTCCTAGGCTTGCTTTCTGAATGTCCCCAAGATGTCATTAGAAAACCAGACAGCTGCGCTGTCTGGTAGGCTGTGACCTAAAAAGTCCTATGACGCGGTCCGCATTTAGGGCCCGATTCATAGAACTAACTTAAGACAAAATCCTAAACTTACTACCATTTTGGTATTCACAGAAGGCACTTACTCATTTTGATATTCACAGAAGGCACTTACTCATTTCGATATTCACAGAAGTTAGGAGTCTTAACTTTAGGCCTGCTAAATGCCTTCTGTGAATACCTAAAGTCGTAAAGTTAGGATTTTTCTCAGTTTAGGAGTAGTAAAGTTAGGAGTCCTAACTTTACTACTACTAAACTGAGAAAAATCCAAGTTTTAAGACTTTCGGTATTCACAGAAGGCATTTAGGAGTCCTAAAGTTAGGACTCCTAACTTCTGTGAATACCAAACTGAGTAAGTGCCTTCTGTGAATACCAAAATGAGTAAGTGCCTTCTGTGGATACCAAAATGGTAGTAAGTTTATGATTTTGTCTTAAGTTAGTTCTGTGAATCGGGCCCTATGTGCTTTTTCTCTTTACTTTCAAGCTATGCTGCACAGCAGCTGCGCTGCTGTAGAACATGGCTAAGCAAAACATTAACAAAGCCAATAGCTCTTGCTTATGCAAGGGCTATTGGCTTTGTCAATCCCTGTTTTCACTAAGAGTGTGGTTTGCCAAAAAAAACATAGTGGTTGGTATTGGACGAGGTGTGTTCAATGTAAGCCCAAGAGGGCCAAACATTAAGGATATCCACATAACATTAATATAGATACAACAAACCTAAACATAGCTGTTTTAACATAATCTTTACTATCCCCAAAAGATGTCCTGGATCTTGGCCTACTTGGACCTTAGTTGGACACCTCTGTTTCAGACTGTCTCTCAGTTTGGGGACATCAATGGAGGATGGTGATGCACACTGCCCATGGTGCACGTAATTCTGCCTGCAGAAAGACACATAAGACCACTGGAATTATGCGGCAAAGGAGGGTAAAATTATGCAGCAGGGTTGAGTAAATTATTCAGCAATAAGAGGCATATTATGCATCATTATGCAGCAAATGTGGTGATAGTATTACTTAATTGTTTTGTCATTTTAAAGCTTGTTAACACAGTCTGGGCATTTGTTGGCCCTCATTAGTACCAGTTTAACACCCAAACATATCAATTAGCTACAAAAAAGTGACCAGTCATACTTTGCAAAGGGTCTTCCACTGCACAGCAGCATGTGTCGCTGTGTTTTTGCTAACTTTTGAACCATTTGTGGTAGAAACAACATTTTGTTTTGTTAAAATATGCGCAGACGATGGATTACGTGGCAAATGTGGCAAATCTACATACCATTCTTAGCCTTAAAAGAGGGGATGAATAATTAACCAAAAACCCCAACAAATAAATCAACATTGTTCGTAGGAGGACTATGAATATCGAGTTTTGTGGGAGAGGATGAGAAAGACCATGAAATGAATTTTGTTATGGTTTAAAACTTGCAAATTGTTTTCAGTGGCAGCTACTCCACTAAGGTGGAGGAACGTCACCTCACTGCTGTTTGAGCAGTGCAAAGAATACAAAATAAAATGATAATAAAAAGACATTACTATCGTTTTATTTTTCTATGCGGGACTCGGAGCCAGATCGGGGCGGGCCAGAGCAGAGTGAGGAGTGGTTTGCACTCCCTAAGTCCAAATCACTGTGTGGCCGGCCAAACAGTCATGCACACTTAGCATGTTCTCCACCTGCCCGTGCTGTACAGCCCGGTGGAGAACATGCCCAGGCTCCCAGGCACTGCCTGAGCGGCCATACAGGCTCAAGTAGCTTCATGATTGGCTGGGAGAGTCCGGGAGCCTGGGTGTTTCTGGTGCTGAGAAAAGAGGACGGAGGAGAGGCGTGCAGCGGGAAAGGTACGTTTACTTTTCTTATTTTTTCAACCTCACCAACCCCGTTCCGAGGCAGCCGCCACTGATTGTTTTCATGGATGTGAAACGTTCATCGGTTTATTCCTTCCCCCAACCTAAAAAAAAGCCATGTTTAGGTTAATGTACAGGGACTGACAATACAGAGGGGTGTTATTTAGGCACTGAAAGGATTTCAAGGAGCCCCTATTCTTAAAGCCCCCTCTCCCTGCCTGCCCTATGTCCCCGATGAGCCTCCTTGTTAGTGATAGCAGAAGAGGAGTATCAGAAGGCAACTGGACAGGGACGCCAATTGTTAGCGGGAGAAAAGACAAGTCGGGCTGGGGGTCGGGGACTGGGCGTGCAATGTCAACATTCCAACATACGAGCTGATCAGTGGTGGCTCGCAGAGGTAATGCCGTGGGGCAGCCGGGGTGGGTCTGGGGGGGGGGGTACTGGAGCCCGACATACGATGGCAGATATTTATTTAGTTATTTACGTTCCCCTTTGCCGTTGTATGTCGGACTCCACTACCCCCACCCAGCCCTGCCCCTACCCTGCCTCACCGCCCACAGCATTACCTCTGCGAGACGCCACTGGAGCTGATGGACCTGTTCAAGACAATGCGCACATGCTTCAGCTATTGGCAGTACAGGCACCGAGAGAGCCAGAAAAAGTATGCCATGCATCAGGAATGGTGTAATAGGGATGGGGCAACCTCCGACAGGGGCGCTGGAGGGAGCAAGAGACAGTAGGAGGAGAGTGGGCGTGGGATGGGGAAAGCAGGGATGCAGACCAGAGGAGATTGATTACAAACACATGTACTTTTATGGAGTGCAACAAGAAAAATGAAAACAAAGGGGTCCATTACTATGACGGGCGGATCGCCACCGCCAAATGTCCCCGGTTCACCTCCCGCCATACTAGTATGGCAAAGGGCACCCCGGCGGACGGAAAGACCGTCCGCCGCTTTTCCGCCGGTCGGATTGCCGACCTGGCGGAAAAGGGACACAATATGGTGGCGGTGCCTTGCAGGCACTGCCATCCATATTATGATGCGTGCCTTTCCATGGCGGCGACACTGCCATGGAAAGGCATGAAGAGATGGGCATTGGGGGTCTGTTGCAGGCCCCCAGGGGGGTGGGTGGTTGCACTGGGGGGTACCTATGGAACCCCCCTTTTTTGGCATACACAAGGTGGCAGGCACCACGCGGTGCCTGTCACGTTGTGCTTGCCAAAGCACAACATGCATATATTGCATTGCGGCTGGTGCTGCTCACAGGGTGGCGGTCGCATCCTAATTGCCACAGCGGGACCGCCGCAACCCTGGCGGTCGGTCCCATGTACCGTTACGGTGGCAGGCAGACTATCGTAATGGACCCCAAAGTACTTACGGAAGTGCTCTGCCAGTGGATGTACACTGGCCTGGACAGGAAGCTGTACTTAGTCAATGCCCCACTGAAAGCAGAAAAGAAGGTGAAACTGGAAAACGTCCAGAGGTGATGGCCAATCAGAAGCAAGAAATTGGGAGTGTCCTGGAACCCAACCAATGGTAAGTATTGGGCAGGCAGTAAGCCCTTTTTAAGTTTTTTTGTTTTTGTTTACAAGAGACAAGCAGCAATAGCGCATACACTGTGCAGGCAAGACTTAAAAACAGACACTGCCCTCTGAGCATGGGAACAGCAATGTTGTTCCTGCTTACACTTCACATTTTATATACTCTTGCATTCCCTAACAGTATTTTCTTTTTCCAGTATGTTGTATTTCTGTTGTTTTCTTCCTTCGTACAACATATTTACAGTGCATAGTGTGATAAGAATTTCTCCTTATAGCTGTGCCAGTTCAGGTTGATGGGTGGGCCACGATTAAGAGCGGTGGAGGTCAGGCTAAATGCAATAGTCCCCTGTTCTGAAAAAGTTTAAATAATAGAATATAAGGATACAAGATAGGGATACCTTGCTCCCCCAGCCTTTGGTAAATGTTTTTTGCAATTCTCCCAAGGGAACGAGATCAAAAACATGTCAACTGTTTATTGTGTTTTTTTAAATAAATGTGGTGGGCCAGGACCTGGGGGTCAAACCACATTATTTTGTTTTACTTATGAGGAGGAGGCAATAGTGTGGCACCAGTATTGGCCCCAAGGAAGCGATTCTCCAGTGCCTAACAATTGAGTGTCCCAGGAAGCCCACATCCAGGACACTGTTGTTCCCTGCCCGGTAGAATGCGGGCATACTCTGCCCGCATTCTTCCGGGCTGAGAAAATAACTTTGCTGCCATCCGGTGGGAGCAGTAAGAAGATGCTGCTTCTGCCTGGGTGGGAGCAACGGAAAGGTGCCAGCTCCCGCCAGCACCCAGTGTGCTGCTGGCGGAGGAGCAGACTGGAGCCCTGGGGGTCTTGGGGCTCCACCCACAGCCCCAAAAGTCCCAGGAGTGTGGGTGACCCAGGCGGGCATAGGGGTACCCACAAGAAATGTAAAAAAAGGGAAAACTCACACCTTGGAGCAGGTTGGAGCTGTTGGGGTCGCCCTGAATACCCTAAAAAAGTTGGGCGGTCGGTGACCTGGGTGGGCTCCGGGGCACCCACTCATAAAAAAAACTATAGGCTCCCACCTGTACCAACTATGGGTGCCAGCTGGGGAGCCTCCTAAGGCTGTGGGGGCCTGGGGCAGCCCCCACTCACAAGCTGTGGGTGCTGCAGGTTTACCCTGGTGCACCCACTTAAGAAAACACTTCCTGCCAGTACCCACTATGGGTGCTGGCTGGAGAGTGGCCGGGACCCTGGGCTCTGCTAGCAGTCCCCACACAAAATTGAAACTGTAGGTGTCCTGGGTGGACACCAGGACACCTACAAAAATATTTTTTTTAAAGAAGAAAAGTAAATAATAAATGAGCAGCAAGAGCTGCTCCTTTATTATTCACTGCCCCTTGAAGAAGCACCCAATATTGCCCTGCAAGGTCTCTTTATACTTTTTTAGAGAGCTAGCTGATGTCTCTAGAAGAGGCAGAGACGCCATCAAACACTTTTTTTTAATGTTATGAGGGGGCTGAGGGAAATGCAGGAGCCCCAGTAAGGGCCTGATTACGACTTTGGCAGTGCAACGTGGGGTCTGCTCTGCTGCTCTGCCACCCCACCGCCAAAGCCATGGTCAGACCGCCTGCAAGATTAGGAGTTTCCTCCTGACTGGAGGGCTTTTTTTTTCCCCTTTCCCATGGCAGTGCCCTGAAAATGGGCACCCCAAGAGGAACGTCAAAAACAGCTCCTGCATGAAATGTACTGAAAAGTTCATGCCATGCAAGAACTGGTGTACATGCACACATGGGGGGCACATGTGCCCCCCAGTGTGCCTCCACCTGCGGAGGAGGCACAAGGGGACCTGCAGGGCCCCTTTTGTCTCCTCTCCACCACGGTGTTCATGGAATAAGAGCCTCCATGACACTGCCGGTGTGGTGGGAACTTGTAATAACAGTGGTTCCTGGCGGCAGGCTGTGAAAGTCCGACCACCCAAATCATAATAGGGCGGTCATTAGACTGCCACCACTGTGCCCCACAGACCGCTAGACTCATAATCAGACCATGTGTCTCCTGGATCATTAAATCTATGACCACCGGAGGACTTTCCTTATTTTTAAAAAACACCCTTAACTCTTTAGTTGGAGTGGTAAGCATTCTTGTGGTTGTTTTTATGATTGTGTCTGGTGGGCTGAAAAATGTTTAAAGACTCATTACGATGGCAGCAGCAACTGCCGCAATGATAAAGTGCAAAATGCGACCGCCATGGTGGCAGTCGCATCATAATTCGGTGTGCGGGACCGCCGCATGTATTGCAGACGGTCCCGATCACCACCAGGCTAGCATCGTAATCGGCCCCTCAGAGACAAGTTAAATTAATTTTAATAAAAACATGAATCAGAGTCTTTCTTTTAACATTTTTCAGCCCACAAAATGTAATCATAAAAACTATGTTAAAAGAAAGACTCACAGACATGTTGATGTTATTTTTTTAATTAAAACTTTTGTATTTTTTATAACAATCACTATTATCAAACATTGCAATGTGTGAATTACTGAAATATACATTTGATTACAAAATATTGGTGATTTTTGGAGAAAGAAGAGAGATCTGCTTTATATATATTGATATGCTCACCCACTGATAAAGCCAATAGGCCCACTTTTTATATTTTGGTGTTGTGACTCTTTGACAAAGTTAGTAAGTCTGCCTGAGTGCCACCAGGACCTGCAAGACCAACTGCAGGCTGCTCATGCCAGACGGCCGTGTGAGATGTGAGGTTGCTTGCCTGATACGCTTTGGACGTCGCCAACCCTATGCTGCCTATGGCCAAACCCCATGCACAGCATTGGATTGGCATTACATATGGTAGTAAAATATTACTTTATGATAAAAAAAATTCACTGTAAAAATCAAAGGTTAAAGTGAAGTTATAGTTAGGTATGGTAATAATATATTACTTTTCATTAAAAAAACCTTAGAAATTCACTTCAAAAACCAAAGATTAAAGGGACATTATAGTTAAGTAAAAATGTAAGTTAAAACATACCCTTTTAAACAAACAAAACCACTAAATGTCACCTGTTATAGTTATCCCAAGCAACTATAACTCACGCCCTGATCATGCACTCCTATTTACTTTCAATATTACATCACTCATGACATGTTCTATGACATCACTGTTAACATGACTGCAAAAATCTGAAATTACATCATTGATGACAAGACTGTGCATGGTGGGGGCATACACTACTGTCACTTTGGAGCACAAATAATATAGAACTGAGTGGAATTGTAGCAGGCTGGCGACCATTGGCTCTAATGCCAGGGCAAGTAAGAGGGGTTTGGTGTGCATCCCTTCTGGTACCTCATGAAATTTAAATAGCATATTAATACAGGCCACTTATGTGGAAATTTAGCTTGCAAACTGAACATTATCTGCGCCATCTTGCCACTCCCCAGCGCCACGCACAGCGAATGCACGGCCGCCATTTTAGGCACCCCACTCTCTCCCCGCTCATTCTCGATCGCCAGCGCTTTCCCCTGGCGCTGCGAGCATCCCCCCGCGCGCCGGCCGCCCCCGCTCTCTCATACACGGGCCATAAACTCTCTCATTCAGCGCGACCCTGCCATGGGACCACATCCCACACCTGACCGACATCCCATACATGGTCATGCCCCTCTTTGATAAACCCCCTTCCTCTGCGCCCCATTGTCCGAACCGATCCCAGGTCATCACCTAGCCCTGCGGATGCAGTTTATTGCTCCTACTGTAAGGGAAACACCCCACATCAAAGGGATTACGGGGGATCAAAGCCCCTACCCCCTGAGACCCGGCCGGTTGCACACACCCCCGGGAATTGGCGGAATATCCAGCTGCGTGATAGCCATCTCCTACTGTGGGTGGGGTGGGGACTTCTACTGTAGATATGTGTGGGAACGAGCTTGAAGTGGGGGTTCCAAGGAATGTCTTCCCGTACATCAAAGCCTCAACAAGAATGTACCATATGTAATAAAGCAATAAACCTGTGTATAAGAGACCAGGTCTCAGAGATGCAGTTAGAGCACCTCGTGACGATACCTTGCTGTCTGATCTGATGTGTTCTGCTCCGACGGAATAAAACTTTGTTTCCTGCCTTCCAGTCTCCGGCGCCTGCCTCTTTCACTGGTAAATTATCGAGTGGTATGAGAGGCGATTACCGCCGGGCAATACTTGAAAGGTTATCGACTGAAACTGCCGCTACCATTTAACAATTGTGGTTAAACAAGTGGGGGGAGATTCAATGTGGTATATCAGAGGCTGGAATCTGGACTAACTGTTTACAACATACATTTTGCCTCTGACACCATTGATTACAACAATTGTTTTATCAGCTAGTCTGTTTAATGACTGCGATCTGCAAAACAATTTTTTTGCTTATCAACTTTTTGGTTCGATGAACGCTACTCGTTAGACAAACACTTATTAAATACAACAGACAGTGACATATATGTTTACATTTGTACAGTGACTTCAAAAATGTGACAAAAAATATATATGACAAAAAATATGACAAAAAATATGACAAAAAATATGACAAAAAATATACCATAAAGGCTATCGAATAGATCTATTTTACATAACCATAGTCAATTGTCCGAAACTGTTTGATTTGTGAAACTTGAGCAGTTGGCTCCTATAGTTATAGCTGTTATTGCGGTCCTGGTTCTCGCTTAGTCTTCTACAAAAGGTGTTCACGATCTCTGCTTGTGTGCCAACGCGTTTCGACCTGTGGAGATGGGGACCTGTGTGATGTTTGTGAGGTCGTCTTCAGGGCAGGTGTGTAGATGGAATCGGACTTCTGTTCCTGTAATTCAATTGTAATGGTATCTAATTACTACTTGTGCCATATTTAAAGATTGTGGATAATCTAGTGATAGTTCTGTGTCAACTTACGCTCACTCCGAGATGAGGTGGCTTGTCTTCTATGTGATGCCTTATTCCATGTACTGCCAGCTCGTGGAGAGGAACTTGCTCTATGTTTGTCTCGTTGATTTCTTTCTGGAAAAATGGGAAGTCAGAGGAGTTGGCATCTACACCCTCTTAACGGCGCCAATGCTATGTCATTGTATCTTGCAGGATTCTAATTTACTGTGGTGTTATTCACTGTGACTGCTCATGTGGTTTGGTTGATTGGTCAGAGGCAAAATGTATGTTGTAACCATTTAACAATTGGCGTCCCAAATGTGGGGCCCATCAGCGACACGTGGATCCAGTGGGAGAGGTCCCGACGACAGAGTGAACGACTGCAACGATCGGGAGAGCTCCTGCCCAATAGACCCTCGTCTGGCAGCCGATCATTCGAACTTCACTGGTTCCTAGCAGACCTCTCTCGAGTGATCTACGGTCCTGACTGGGAACCATCAGGAGTGCCGCGGCAAATACGGAGAGTAGAGGACGATCGGGCGCTGGAGGCGGAAGACGAGAAACTGTCCACGCGGTCCGGGTAAGGTCGTGATACACGACAAATTGCGAAATAATTGATTGATTGTTTGAAGCTTTGGAATACTAGTATTGCTCATTGATTGTGCTCATTGATTGTTCTCTTTGAGATATTCGCTGTCTACAAACGGGGAGGAGTAGAAATACTCTCTCTCTCTCTCCCTTTGCAGATAGTGAAGGGTAGGTAACGCAGACTTTTGTCCCCGTTGAAACCCGTCGTGCCTATCTTTATCTCCCCACTGATTGATTGTCCGAACATTGATTGTTTTGAAGAATAGTGCTCTTTGAGATATTCTCTGTTTGCAAATAACGTAGAATAGAAATATTCTGTCTAGTCTTTGCAAATAGTGAAGGGTAGGTAACGCAGACTTTTGTCCCCATTGTAACCCGTCGTGCCTATCTTTATCTCCCCATTGATTGATTGATTGATTGTCCGAACACTAGTTGTTCGATATTGGTTCTTTTGGAGGTATTCTCTGCTTACAAATAACGAGGAATAGAGATATTCTGTCTAGTCTTTGCAAGCAGTGAAAAGATAGGTAGTGCTGACTTTTGTCCCCATTGAAACCCGTCATGCCTATCTTCTCCCCACTGATTGGTAGTTGGTTCTGCCCGGACCGCTTATTAGAGGTGGACCATCCGGCCCCACTGGAAGGCACCCCTAATAAGGACATGTTCACTAAATATGGACTAGTCGCCGTAGCTTATACCAAGCTATGGCATAAATATACAAAGAAGGACCCCGAGAGTCAGTGGCCACTGATGGGATCCTTCGACGACCATAAGATAGAAGTGCTAGAAATAGCTCTGCGTAGCAATAAGACGACGCCTACTATGCTTGACAGTATCGGCATGTGGCGCAAAGAAGCAACACAACGGAAAAAGAGGGAAGAAGTAAAAGCAGAAAAGGAATTACGAAAGGCAGCCCACCTTGCCGCTAGAAGGTTAGAAGAAGAAATAAAGGAGAGAAGGGAAACTAAACTAAGACAGGAGCCCGAAACATCAGGCCAGTACTGTGAGAAGTTGGCCTGGTATATGATGCTCACTAGTTAAAGTGATCACCTTGTACCATGCCAAGCAACCCTTATGGTGTGGTTGTAAGTCAACCTTTTCGGACTAGCTGCCCTAGTGGTAGCGTAGGCTAAGCAGTCTTTGAGGCTAAACTCGTGAAGCGTGTTAAGCCAGCTGTTTTACCAAATGCAACCCCCTTTTATACCAATGAAAGGACACCACACAGATATATATTCAAAATATATATGTATTTATTTCTCAAAGTAACCCCTAGTCTCTTTATGAGCACAGGAGCACAAATCGTCAAACAAGATTATCACAGAATACACAGAAGTTGCACGTTATATGGATAGGCCCTGGTGGCCACTCAAACCATATACTAAAATAGTGGTATAAGTACCACGAACAGAAAAGGGAAAAGGCCTAGGGCCTCTAGAATCGCTGGGCCTACAAGGAGCTAACGTCAGTTAGTGACCAGGAGGTCCACGGGTGGCGTGTGCAGAGCAAATAGTCACACGCGGGCTCCCATAGGTTTCAATGGGTGCGTAAAAAGTACAAAGTTACTGCAAAGAGGATCTTCCGGATGGACTAGGAACTCAAGATTTGGAACACAGGCACTAGAGATGTAATACTACACTTGGGCACAGGTGTGCCAGCTTTACCTCACCCACAGGAAGCGGGTGCATAGGCCTCGAAGTGCGTCGGGTTTCTTCTATCTGTTCCGTGGAGCTTGAAGACAAAGATGCTGCAGGCGGTCGGTCCGGGAGAGATGCAGTGGATCCAAGAGTGGATCGGAGATGTTGAAGACCTGTAAGCAGAGGGGACAGTGTTCACAGTCACTAGCCAGTGACCAGCGTGGCACCAGGTGGGTACCAGGCGATGTCGGGTGCAAACAGGTGATGAGGGGTAGCTTGTCTCCGCAGCCACGTGGTCCCTGAAGGTCGACGACGTCCAGGAGTTGGCTCACGAGCTGTCCCACGCAGGCTCTCGCTGTCGGCGGTGTCGGCGACTTGATCGAAGCAAACAAGCCTTGGCAAAAGCAATTGCAGGAGGATTCGGAAATCAGCTGTTGGTTCTGACCAGCAAGGTCAGAGGGATTGCTCCTTTGGAGGGGAGCAAGGGCCAGTCTGGAGCAACCAGACCAGCGGTGTTTGTTGTAGATTTCGTCGCCAAGATGGCCACTAGCCAGCGGGCCAGCAACCGGTTAGGCGCGTCGAGTGGCAAAATGCAGAAGGGCCCCACGCAGATCGTGGAGATGCTGGAGGGCTCACCTTTGGTGCAGATGCTGCTCGAGGGTTGGGCTTCTCAGGACCCAAAGCACAACTTGGAGGGAGCCTCGGTTGTTGCACTTGTCAGCTTGTCGTAGTCGTTCCAAGATGGCTGGCTCCACGTGTCTCGGTGCCTCCACGGGTCTCCTCTTTTCAGGGACTGTGGATCGGGCGGTGAGAGGTCTGGAGGTCCAGGTCTTGTCAGTCTCTGGGCTCGGGCTCCGGCGGGAGGCGGCGGCAAAGCAGACGGTGATTCGCTGGATGGTGCTTGCGTTAGCAAGGTGGTCACTCCCTGACCACAGGGGAGATTTTCTTCAGTCTTCTGTGCAGCAGAATGTCGAAGTTCCCGTCTTCTTCTTAGTTTCAAGTTGATTCCAGGATGTCTGAAGTCTTAGGACACAGCTCCTACCTTTAAGCGGATTCTAGGGGCCGGACTACCTGCTAGGTCCCTCCCTATGGGTGGGACCAGGAAGGGGGGTGGTTACACCCCCAATCCTTTGTCCAGCTCGCCCCAGGCCCGGGACTGGTGTGCCCCAGGACCGGTTTGAACTGGCATATGCACCGAGGCTCCTTGTGAGCCACAGGCATGTCTGGTTTCTTTCAAGCCCTACCTGACCAATACACAAAATCCTGTCTGGGGTGGTGCACGCACCTCCCCTGGCAGGAAACCCTTTGTCCACACCTCCCAAGCTGGAAGGACTCCCAGCAGCAGGAGGGCAGACTTGTGTCTGTGGTGGCAGCATCCATTTTGTGGAGCTGAGGCTATGTTTGATTTTACCCGGGTTTCAGGTACTGTACATGTCGTGTCCCTCTAGAAGGGTGGAATGCTAACCCCGTCGCCAGAATTGGCGAGGGGTTAGTATTCCAATTCGTATGACACCTTACTCGACATGTTTTGATAAAGCCAAACCAAAGATAGCATTTAACCGCGAGGTTCATAATGCACTTAAGAGTATATGGTATGACGATATCTGGAAACAGTAGAAGGAAGTCGTTCCGACCACTGCAGACAGGCTCAGCTCGTGCCAGAGCACCATCTCACATGGAACCAAGCACTCTGCCTTCAGGATTGTTAAGGCCTGCCATAGGAGTGACTTATAGGTTACCAGGTGTCCCATTTAAGGTTAGGTATAGGTATACTACACCTAAGTAAGAGGTGATTACACCAACTTACCCCAGCTGAGTGATCAGCCAGTTGTGTCAAATTGTTAGGCCAAGCCTGGGGTGGCATAATACATGCTGCAGCCCTTGGCACGCCTTGGGTACACCAATGCCCTGGGTACCTAGTGTACACTGGTACAGGGGCTGACAGGGTGATCCAACCAATTGGGTATGTACCTAGGGTACATGGAGTCCATTTTAAAGAGAGAACAGCCAGGCTGAGATCCTGAATAGCAGGGTCTCAGGCCAACTAAGTCGAAAAACCAGCTAGACACTAGGCAAAAATTTGGGGGTAACCATAGTCAGATATCCACCTTCCTACACAACCCCCCCCCCCAAACGAAGGGAGATAAGGCTGACCTTGACCAGGTAAGCCTATATTGCCCAAGTGGCCATATAAGGAGGAACCAGCACTGGCATGGTTACCCCCTGTCTCATGGTCCACTAAGCAATCCCTCACCCTAAGGGTATCAGAGGGTCTCCACCATAGGGAATCTCTACCTTTGGTGTGTCTTGGCAAAGTAAAAGGCTGGTGTTGAGATGGAGTACTGAAGTGAGTGTCCTCAAAGTGAGGCCTCAGCTTCCTCCAATCCCCCTCCACCATGGATGCCTTTCTTTCCTTAACTGAGTTGCACTGTGCTCTCAGGGTCAGCCTCTGGCTACCTAAAGCTGGAGGCTGGGTCCCTTTTGTGGGCTTACTGGAGGGACAGGTCAGGTCTGGGGCCCTAAGGTCCCATGTTTGCCTGTACCCAACAGAATCCCTCTGGGGGAGGTCCCTAACTACCTGTAAAGGAGATCCCTCAGGAATGTGTTTACCCATCACCTGACTAGGGCTACTAGCCAGGCAATCCTCATTCTTTTGATGGGGGGGTTCTTGTGGACAGGGGCCCTCTTGGGGTCCACTGGCCTCCCTGACCTCTGCAGCCCTGGGCTGACTGAGGCAGGGTAGAGAGAGGCAGGCTACCTGCACCAGACTGGGTCCCACCTTGGAAGGGGCCACTGACATCAGAGGCTCTGCCAGGCCAGGCCTGGCTACCTCTGGGGCAGTTCCTTCACAAGGGGTGAGGTCAGCTCCCTGAGGAGGCTGACTTTTTCCTAATGTCTGGGGAGAGGGAAACTTTTCTTCCTCCCCACTACTCTCTGTTTGTGTGGAGTGATCCATAGTTTCAGGCTTCACTACACCTATGTCAGTCTGAGTATAGGCTGAGACCATTACAGCCTTGCCAACCTTTTCAGGGGGGCACTCAGTTTGTGTTTGAGCTGTGACTGTCACAGCTCTGCCAGTCTCTACAGGGAAGTCTGTCTGTGCCTGGGCTGTGGCTACCACTGCCCTTCCAACCTTTCCAGGGAGGAAATCTATTTGGACAGGGGTTGTGAATGGCACAACCCCACTACCCTTTTGTGAAAGGCCTACCATTTTAGAATGGGTGTCTTGTTCAACTCCAGCCCAAGCTGAGAGCTCTAAGTCATTCCCCAGTAAGCAGTCTACAGGCAAGGTTGGGGACACTGCCACCCTTTTAGGGCCAGTGACACCTCCCCAGCTGAGACATACCTCTGCCATGGGATGACTGTTCTGTTTGCCATCAATGTTAGTCACCTGGTAGGAGAAACCAGGCAAAAGCTGCTCAGAGGGAACTAGCCAATGGGCCACCATTGTGATGCTAGCTCCAGTGTCTCTGTAGGCCTCAGCTTTGGTACCATTGATGTAGGGCTCCTGTCTGTACCTACCCAAAGTGTTGGGACAGGCAGTGAAGTTGGCAAACCCCATGCCACCATCACAGACAAGAGTATCTGCTGCAGGGGAATTGGCTAAGCCAGGGTCCCCCTGTGTTCCCCAAGTAAACCCACCCAAATTTTTGGGGGCACTCCCACCACCTGGGGGATTACTGCTGACAGTAATAGATGGTGTGACAGGAGTAATTGGAGGAACAGTTTTGTTTGTAGCCCTTGGGCAACTGCTGTCAGTTTTCCAATGCCCAGGAGTTTTACACTCATGGCAGTAGGGCTTTTTACCTGTGGTAGAGGAGGGAGCTTGGGACCCACCACCCTGTGTGGAGTTTTGGGGCCCTGAGGAAGATTTCTCTTTTGCTTTATCCCCACCCTTCTCTTGAGGTTTGGTGGTATCTTTCTTTTGGTCACCACCCTGATTCTTAGGCCTGATCCTGGTCCTGACCCATTTATCTGCCCTCTTTCCCAATTCTTGGGGAGAGGTCAAATCTGAGTCTACCAGGTGTTGATGGAGGAGCTGGTTTTGACAGTTACTTAAAATCTGTTCTCTCATCATCAAATTGTACAATCCTGTATAATCAGATACCTTACTTCCCAGCAACCAACCCTCCAAAGCCTTAGTGGCACATTCAACATATTCAGACCAGTCCTGAGTCTGTGTCTTTTGGGTGTCTCTGAACATTAACCTGTACTGCTCAGTGGTTAAGCCTAACCCATCTACCAGAACACTCTTCAGGACTCTGTAGTTTCTGACATCCTCTTCTCTAACAGTGAGGAGTCTGTCTCTGCCTCTTCCTTCAAAGGAGAGCCAGAGGATTGCTGCCCACTGGTCTTCAGGAACCTGCTGTACTTTGCAGGCTCTCTCAAGAGCAGTTATCCATTTGTGGATGTCATCCCCACTTTTGTAGGGGGGCACAACCTTAGACAGGTTCCTATTATCAAAGACCCTATCTTTGTCCTTAGGGACAATGCTGCCACCAGTGGGTATAGACCCACTCTCTCTAGGTTGCCTAGCCTTCCTCAGTTTTTCTTCCATCAGGGCTACTTCTAGCTCCTGCTTCCTGATCCTCAGCTGGGCTTCCTGCATTCTGGCCTCATGTTCCCTCCTCTGAGGGGTGGTCATCCTTTTCCTGGAGTGACCTTGAGAGCCTCTAGAGGCATGAGAAGCATTAGAGTCACCTGAGCGATTCCTTTGCCTCCCAAGCCCCTGGTTAAGTCCACTGGGGAGATCCAATGGGATGATCCCATTGTCAGTCCCCAATAGCCTTAGTTTAGCTGGGCCAAGTATAACACTTGGCACTGGGCTAGTTCTCCCTTCATCCCCACTCACATCTGTATCCCCATCACTTTCTTCCTCTGTGGTAGGCATCCCATCTAAGGGGTGACTATTGGAAGGGGGTACCTCTGTGGCATCTTCAGAAGGGGGGCCTCCTGTTCCTGTCCCTAAGGGGGCTAACTGGGAAGCTTTCTTGAGTTCTCTCTGATTCTCATCATTCTGTAAGAGTTCTCTGAGCTCAGCAGAGTTAGGGTTCTTGGGCTGTTTAAGGCCTCTAAGAGTTGCCAAATGCCTGAGCTCATTCTGATTAAGGGTAGCAAAGCTGGATGGTGCCCTCTGGGGGTCACTCTCAACAGAGATGGGTACAGTGGACCCCTCTGCCCCAGCCATTGCTCTTAAGTGTGGGTGGATGTGTTGCAATCTACCTACACTTGGGTTTACCTACTAAACCTATCTAGTAGTTGTAGTCAGGGTGTGCTACTCCCTTTGCTCTACAACAACTAAGTTCAGTAGAACTTATGTATATCTAATCTTGTTTTATATGTACCTACAGGTACCTATGTGATCTTTCAATTGGTAACCACGAGATTACAATGGTAAAACACAGCAAGCTCAAATCCCACCGCTGCCACCAATGTGAGAAGTTGGCCTGGTATATGATGCTCACTAGTTAAAGTGATCACCTTGTACCATGCCAAGCAACCCTTATGGTGTGGTTGTAAGTCAACCTTTTCGGACTAGCTGCCCTAGTGGTAGAGTAGGCTAAGCAGTCTTTGAGGCTAAACTCGTGAAGCGTGTTAAGCCAGCTGTTTTACCAAATGCAACCCCCTTTTATACCAATGAAAGGACACCACACAGATATATATTCAAAATATATATGTATTTATTTCTCAAAGTAACCCCTAGTCTCTTTATGAGCACAGGAGCACAAATCGTCAAACAAGATTATCACAGAATACACAGAAGTTGCACGTTATATGGATAGGCCCTGGTGGCCACTCAAACCATATACTAAAATAGTGGTATAAGTACCACGAACAGAAAAGGGAAAAGGCCTAGGGCCTCTAGAATCGCTGGGCCTACAAGGAGCTAACGTCAGTTAGTGACCAGGAGGTCCACGGGTGGCGTGTGCAGAGCAAATAGTCACACGCGGGCTCCCATAGGTTTCAATGGGTGCGTAAAAAGTACAAAGTTACTGCAAAGAGGATCTTCCGGATGGACTAGGAACTCAAGATTTGGAACACAGGCACTAGAGATGTAATACTACACTTGGGCACAGGTGTGCCAGCTTTACCTCACCCACAGGAAGCGGGTGCATAGGCCTCGAAGTGCGTCGGGTTTCTTCTATCTGTTCCGTGGAGCTTGAAGACAAAGATGCTGCAGGCGGTCGGTCCGGGAGAGATGCAGTGGATCCAAGAGTGGATCGGAGATGTTGAAGACCTGTAAGCAGAGGGGACAGTGTTCACAGTCACTAGCCAGTGACCAGCGTGGCACCAGGTGGGTACCAGGCGATGTCGGGTGCAAACAGGTGATGAGGGGTAGCTTGTCTCCGCAGCCACATGGTCCCTGAAGGTCGACGACGTCCAGGAGTCGGCTCACGAGCTGTCCCACGCAGGCTCTCGCTGTCGGCGGTGTCGGCGACTTGATCGAAGCAAACAAGCCTTGGCAAAAGCAATTGCAGGAGGATTCGGAAATCAGCTGTTGGTTCTGACCAGCAAGGTCAGAGGGATTGCTCCTTTGGAGGGGAGCAAGGGCCAGTCTGGAGCAACCAGACCAGCGGTGTTTGTTGTAGATTTCGTCGCCAAGATGGCCACTAGCCAGCGGGCCAGCAACCGGTTAGGCGCGTCGAGTGGCAAAATGCAGAAGGGCCCCACGCAGATCGTGGAGATGCTGGAGGGCTCACTTTTGGTGCAGATGCTGCTCGAGGGTTGGGCTTCTCAGGACCCAAAGCACAACTTGGAGGGAGCCTCGGTTGTTGCACTTGTCAGCTTGTCGTAGTCATTCCAAGATGGCTGGCTCCACGTGTCTCGGTGCCTCCACGGGTCTCCTCTTTTCAGGGACTGTGGATCGGGCGGTGAGAGGTCTGGAGGTCCAGGTCTTGTCAGTCTCTGGGCTCGGGCTCCGGCGGGAGGCGGCGGCAAAGCAGACGGTGATTCGCTGGATGGTGCTTGCGTTAGCAAGGTGGTCACTCCCTGACCACAGGGGAGATTTTCTTCAGTCTTCTGTGCAGCAGAATGTCGAAGTTCCCGTCTTCTTCTTAGTTTCAAGTTGATTCCAGGATGTCTGAAGTCTTAGGACACAGCTCCTACCTTTAAGCGGATTCTAGGGGCCGGACTACCTGCTAGGTCCCTCCCTATGGGTGGGACCAGGAAGGGGGGTGGTTACACCCCCAATCCTTTGTCCAGCTCGCCCCAGGCCCGGGACTGGTGTGCCCCAGGACCGGTTTGAACTGGCATATGCACCGAGGCTCCTTGTGAGCCACAGGCATGTCTGGTTTCTTTCAAGCCCTACCTGACCAATACACAAAATCCTGTCTGGGGTGGTGCACGCACCTCCCCTGGCAGGAAACCCTTTGTCCACACCTCCCAAGCTGGAAGGACTCCCAGCAGCAGGAGGGCAGACTTGTGTCTGTGGTGGCAGCATCCATTTTGTGGAGCTGAGGCTATGTTTGATTTTACCCGGGTTTCAGGTACTGTACATGTCGTGTCCCTCTAGAAGGGTGGAATGCTAACCCCGTCGCCAGAATTGGCGAGGGGTTAGTATTCCAATTCGTATGACACCTTACTCGACATGTTTTGATAAAGCCAAACCAAAGATAGCATTTAACCGCGAGGTTCATAATGCACTTAAGAGTATATGGTATGACGATATCTGGAAACAGTAGAAGGAAGTCGTTCCGACCACTGCAGACAGGCTCAGCTCGTGCCAGAGCACCATCTCACATGGAACCAAGCACTCTGCCTTCAGGATTGTTAAGGCCTGCCATAGGAGTGACTTATAGGTTACCAGGTGTCCCAGTTAAGGTTAGGTATAGGTATACTACACCTAAGTAAGAGGTGATTACACCAACTTACCCCAGCTGAGTGATCAGCCAGTTGTGTCAAATTGTTAGGCCAAGCCTGGGGTGGCATAATACATGCTGCAGCCCTTGGCACGCCTTGGGTACACCAATGCCCTGGGTACCTAGTGTACACTGGTACAGGGGCTGACAGGGTGATCCAACCAATTGGGTATGTACCTAGGGTACATGGAGTCCATTTTAAAGAGAGAACAGCCAGGCTGAGATCCTGAATAGCAGGGTCTCAGGCCAACTAAGTCGAAAAACCAGCTAGACACTAGGCAAAAATTTGGGGGTAACCATAGTCAGATATCCACCTTCCTACAAGTACGCTGTTAGGACCCCTTCTTTGCTCTACCCTGAGTTATCCTCTAAACAGCGAACGAATGATGAATTACTATTAGGTCCCCCGATCATTTACATGCCCCCTCCATACGCATCCTCCCAATCAATAGTGCAACACCCACAACCCCCAAACACGAACGAAAGCAGTACAGGGGCCTCGGTCCTCACGGCCTCCGCGCCGGCCGAGCCTCCTGTACTGAACACAACGTCGGCAATAACGTTGAATGACCCTGAGATGAGAAAGAAAGATTCCACCAGAATGAATCGACTAACGAAGGATGAACGAACAGGAATCGACAAAATAGTAAAGGCACTGGTGGGATCCTTTTTGACCTTACAAAAACTAAAGTAACGCTAGGAGTTAGCCCTTTGTGGGACATATGAAACCAAGGGAAGGAGCCAAGCTCACGGTCGAGACGGCCACGAGGTTGCCCGACTCCATTACTCTCGCTACCTAAACATGTCTGCCCTACTGCCCACCCCGCCCAATAAGCATGACAAAATCCTGCACAAACGGAAGCCTGCTGACACCCACCATCGACGTCACCAAACTAGGGCTAGATCGCGCACAATTGGGCTATGTTATTTTTCCGATTGCACAGTAACCTCCTTGTGCTCGTCATCAGATTGCAAATATGTACAAACACTCCAACGAAGTAGTATAGTTATAACATTTTAATAACTTATAAGATATAACAAACACACCAACAGGGTAAACAGGTTAAAACACGTTTTAAAACAACTATTTACATGACAGTCTGCTGCAACCTCCATCCCAAAGCCTTAACGTCCACGTGACACCGTCCTCGCCTCTCCTTCCTCGAAATTGCAACATTGGCCTGTTTTGGGCGGTCCCTTTTTAGTTGACTTTGGGCTATAAAAGCCATGCAAAAATCCATTGACATCAGTGGCGGACAACTGTGCGAATAGGCCGGAGGCTATACGAAGCGCCGAAGTTCTGGCAACACCAAGGCGGAGTCCGCCACGCTGTGCGGACCTTCCCGTTTTCTTTCTTCTTTCTCCAATAACGGCTGATGCCCTGACGGGGGGAGGCGACGCGGACGGGCCTCCCCCGCCTCCCCAGGTGGAGGCTCACCAGCAGATGAGGACGCCCCAGCCGTCTTTTTCATCGGTCTGCTGAGTCGCACCCTGCCACGTCGTGTGGATCCTCCCATTCTCTTCTTCTTTCTTCAATAACGGCTAGGGTGCCCTGGCAGGGGGGAGGCGACGCGGACGGGCCTCCCCCGCCTCCCCAGGTGGAGGCTCGCCAGCAGATGAGGGCACCCCAACTGTCTTTGACTCACCGGCCAGCTGAGCTGCACCCTGCCGCTGCACGCGACCACCGGACGACCGCCCAAGCACGGGTTCACCAGGATCGCCACTAGCGCCCGACGCGAGGAGTGGGCCCCCGCAGCCAAGTAATCGGGGACCCAGCCCGGTGGCGATACCATCCAAACTGCTGTCGCTGCTACTGGGCCCACCCGGTGGCTGTGCCGAAGAGCTGCTACTGCTGCTGCCGTTGGACTCCGGCGGTCGGTTCTCCGGATCCAGGCCTAACCCACCATGAGGTGATTCTGGACTCGAAAGCTTGTCTGCTTGGGCGTGGGCCCCACCCTTGACAAAATGCTCCCCTCAGCTTTGCAGAATCGGCTGGAGTCATTTGACACTCGACTCCCACGGACTTCCGGTAAGGACAAACCGCTGCCACTGCTCTTTGCCCCGGACGGCAGCCACCTTGCCTCCGCTTGGTGCAGTGAGAAAGACTGGTTCAAAGCGTCGGCGGAAGAACCCGCCTGCTGCCCCGCCCCAAGAACGAACCATGGCATTTCTACGGGGTCGCAGTGACGCCATGCTGACGCAAAGTTGACGCTAACAAAAGTTCTCGAACTACTGAAAGGAATTCTGGTCCAACAGCTAATTCATGGAAAGACTTAGACTGTACTCTGGCCTGACCTCGCCCCAAGATGGCGCCGATGTAGGAGAGGCCTACAAACCCTTGTGGCGTCCCAGTCACGTGACATTTGTGTTAAAAAGAGATATATATATATATATATATGCGATGCTTCCTCACATGATGGTCGGGGAGGGGCGGGAAGGGAACCGATTTTATGCCGTAGTAGCGTTGCTCATGACACTCGACGCCTCCCACCCCGTGGCCGGCCTGAACGGTTGTAGGTCCGTATCTTGTATACTGACATTGTTTTAAATAAAGGGCCTCTTGAAAGAATTACGGAATCAGTGTCATGACTAATCACATAGGTTGACAAAGATTTCTTCTTTTGAATAAATGATTGTTACTCCCAAGCAATAGAAAACAGATAATGCAGTCCCCATTTGCCTGAATCTTTTTGATTAACGGAATTTGTACCCATCACACCTATCTTTTTCCAAGAGTTGTTAAACAATGGTCAACCATAGCTCAGGGTATATGCCGAACGCAAGGTATGGTATCTTGCACCTTAATACACGACCGATTGAGAAATGCATGTATGACAAGGGAACCCGAATTTAGGAAATGAAATAAATTAGAGCATCTTTGTCTCGGACAAAAAGAATAATAGGTCTGTGGTATCACCCATTCCTGCGACTAGCCTGGTACGTGGTAAGTAGAACTTTTTCGTGTCTGCACGCGCTAGGGTACTTTGAATACTGCACATCCCCCCCCTCTTTTTCCCCTCTATAGGTCACGACGAAGCTCCGACTGAAGAATGAAGTGGACATGGACCGCACCGAGTTCAATATCAGGGAAAATTTAGACAAACGTTGTGAGATAGTGCGTGAAGTGCAGACCACCATTGAGAACATGAGAAACTGCATGGCATGATTGTGCGTGTGTGCTATGATTACACGGTATGAATGTGTGTGCATCTCATGCTTAGGTCACTTGAAGAGAGCGTCACTGTATGATTGAAGTGCTCGCCCATCGATCAAAGGGAGGAGAATAAAGGGTCCGACACCCCCTAGGATAAACTACAAAATACTGAAAGTACGCAGCATGCATAGGAAAGGAGGACAGGAAAGGAGAGGTCCCGATACTCAACGTAGCCCTGAGTCTCCGTCTTAAGTTTCTGCGCTTGATGCATGTACTGTCACACCCTATCCGGCATTTGTGTGTACGTGATCACCGAATTTATGTCTTTTCCCCGCTTGTGTTTTCTTACATGGAACAGACCCATGCTACTCCATGTTGTGTGTGCACCAAGTGGCCTATTATCTTACCCATGTCTCTCTCGTTTTGTGTCGTATGTATGCCAAATAGCCTACTTGATGCACATCTCTCTCTCTCTCTCTCTCTCTCTCCCTCTCTCTCTCTCCCTCTCTTTCTCTCTCTCTCTCTCTCTCTCTCTCACTCTCTCTCTCTCACTCCCTCCCTCACTAAAAAAGCCTTCTTACCCTCTTTTCTTTTTGAATAAATTAACGACACATACCTCCTCGGTAAGTGTATAATTGGCCTGGAGCACGGTGGTGTTCGAACAAATTGACTGAAACAAAACGACCGTACTCTGCCACGTTACTACCTCTCCTTTCTACAAATATTGAGCTTAATTGGCTGAGAAAAGAAAGGACAGGTAAGACGACTGATGTCTCCCAATTTGGCCCTCATCACGGGGACTATATGTCAGTGGTTTCCGTTTTTCAGAGCTTTAACAACACCATCTCCACCGCCCAGAATTACCCCCGCCCAATTACCCCGAAATAGAATGTCTAAAGCACCCCGTTCTCCCAAGATAACCCCAGCCCTATACTAGCCGCCTCAGAGTATTTCGAACGAAACAGCTGATGACCTTATTCACTAATAATACATCGCCTAAACTGATAAAGGGTTACCTATTGTCGCCAGCAAAAATAATGCTTAGCTTATGTTCCTCCCCGAAATGGATACTCGTGAACCCGTGACAGTAGCACCTCGCACTTTCTTTTCATAAGCTTAGCAGTCCTCGGAAGGAAATATGTACTAACAAAACTTGTGTTGAGACGAACGAGCCTCTGCCGGAGAAGCCGGTTCGAATTTTTAATAGACTAGAAGGTTGACAGATGTCAGGCTTCCTGCAACAAGTATCGGGCGCAGGAATCGGCACCTAGAGGGCCAGACGATGGGCAGGGACACCCACAGAAACTTGCACCACAGCAATGATTAATAGATTAGTAACGCACACACTAACAGCAGAGTTAATAGACACCAATCATACAGCAACCGATAAAAGCATGTCCGCAACCACTCGGTGGTTGGGAGAGAGGATGAAGTATGTAAATGTCTTCCCTGCCAACTCTCTAAGATTTTTGTTTCTTGTACCCATTTAAAGATAACGTGCTGCCATCGGAAGGGAGGGGTCGGACGTGACGCACAGCCTGGCTGCAGACCATGGAACATCTATGACATCGACCAAGGGGGAAGCTACGAAGCAAAAAGGGCGTGAGACGAGACACCATTTTCAGGATGATAAGCGCGAAGGGCTACATCGAGGCCCCCCTGCTCACTGACCAGCGTGCCTGAAGTCTCAACCCGTCGGGCCCGATTGATGGGCCCAGTGCTGGAAGATTCTGCTCCCCTTGGTCCACATTTTTTGATACGATCCCACTCCACCCCCTCTTCCCTCGGCATCCCGAAGCACGTCACACCCTTCTCTCTCTCACCCTCTTTTATATGGATTATGAATCTGACTTACCTACAGACGAACAAAAAGCAGGTACCCTGTCTCAAAGTACCTATGGTGAACTGTGTTAAGGAACGGGGCTGTGATCGGAGAACAGTGAATGGTCACACCCTGCAACGCGAGAAATTGGATTTGAGCTGGACCTTAGCTCCACCGCCGGTGCTCAACAGTGCCAACGAAAGAAGAACAACAATAAGAGCTTACCAGTGATGGCTCTTTATAAAAAAAAAAGGACACTGGAAAGAAGAACCCATGTCAAAGTTGAAAATCCTCTCCCAACCACCTTTTTATATTAACTATCTTCCTATCAAGTTTTCATGATGTTGCATCAATCACTTCCGACTGTACACTGAGAAGTTAAGAAAATGTAACTTTGTATAGTGACATTCATACAACACCAGCCATGTACACGACTATACTGACTATTTTCGATCCACACAAAGTCTGGGCCTTAAGTAATGTATGAAATATCCCTTGTTTTGCCAGAAACATCCTGTTTGCTTTACAGTATCCTATTTGTGCTCAAACAAACTCCCCTCCTCCTGTCCCTGGGCCTGACATGCGGCACAGCTGATGTAACTCTGTATGTACTACCTCCTCGCCTACTTTATCACCTGTATGTAACTATAAGCAAATGTGTCAGATTACTCCTGCCTGCCCTAAAAACTCTGTATCTTTAAGGAATGTACGAAAGACATTAACGATATTATAGCTGAAGGTTAACGAAGATAAATGACGGCCAGGCAAGCTGGCGAGATATGTTAAAAGGGAGGACTGTGGAAATTTAGCTTGCAAACTGAACATTATCTGCGCCATCTTGCCACTCCCCAGCGCCACGCACAGCGAATGCACGGCCGCCATTTTAGGCACCCCACTCTCTCCCCGCTCATTCTCGATCGCCAGCGCTTTCCCCTGGTGCTGCGTGCATCCCCCCGCGCGCCGGCCGCCCCCGCTCTCTCATACACGGGCCATAAACCCTCTCATTCAGCGCGACCCTGCCATGGGACCACATCCCACACCTGACCGACATCCCATACATGGTCATGCCCCTCTTTGATAAACCCCCTTCCTCTGCGCCCCATTGTCCGAACCGATCCCAGGCCATCACCTAGCCCTACGGATGCAGTTTATTGCTCCTACTGTAAGGGAAACACCCCACATCAAAGGGTTTACGGGGGATCAAAGCCCCTACCCCCTGAGACCCGTCCGGTTGCACACACCCCCGGGAATTGGCGGAATATCCAGCTGCGTGATAGCCATCTCCTACTGTGGGTGGGGTGGGGACTTCTACTGTAGATATGTGTGGGAACGAGCTTGAAGTGGGGGTTCCAAGGAATGTCTTCCCGTACATCAAAGCCTCAACAAGAATGTACCATATGTAATAAAGCAATAAACCTGTGTATAAGAGACCAGGTCTCAGAGATGCAGTTAGAGCACCTCGTGACGATACCTTGCTGTCTGATCTGATGTGTTCTGCTCCGACGGAATAAAACTTTGTTTCCTGCCTTCCAGTCTCCGGCGCCTGCCTCTTTCATTGGTAAATTATCGAGTGGTATGAGAGGCGATTACCGCCGGGCAATACTTGAAAGGTTATCGACTGAAACTGCCGCTACCATTTAACACTTACTCTAACTCATGGGCTGAGTGTATAGCAGCTTCGTCCAGTCCAGATATCCCCAACATATTCCTATTCTTTCAAGAATGGGAGGCCGCCAACGCTAATCTGTGGTGTTTAACAGTGCATAGACTATGGACCACCACTTCAAACACCTCTCATATCACCAGGGTTTGAAACTCAATCAGTGCTGTGTCTGACATACTCTATGATTGTATCCTACACCTCAGTGTGGAAAATAGAGTCCAGTAAGGAGACCATTGGGAAGCGAAAGACGGGCATGCTGGTCGCAGCACCTGGCTTGACTGGTATGTGACTGGGTAGGTTTTGAGCCAGTTGTGAGGTGTCCATAGTCCATATCTTGGGATCTTTCATGCTTAACCAGTAATCAATTCTAGCAGATGTATTATGTACAGAAGAATAAAAGGTAAATTAGGTAACAGTGGGATTTCTTCACCTTCTCAAGTCTATTGAGCGATGGTAAACGCAGAGCTCGAGCAAGGTTTTGGTACCGAGGTGGCAGGACAGGGCATAGAACCATCAGGAGCGTTACTTGGTCAGTAAGATTGCAGGATGTGAGCTTCAGATTTTCCAACAATCACGCTGGCATATCATGTTTAAATACATTCTACGACAAGCAGGGCGTACAAGATGCGTTTAAGGGGCAACGGAAAGGGAGAGGAATTCTGATTGGTAGGAGTACTAAGAGAGAAAACACAATATTTTGCAAAAGAACCAACATTTTTAAAGACTTTCAAACCAGAGTGGGAGAGCCTGTGTGTGTATGTAAAAATTCCTGGTGAAATACAACAGACATCTCACCATAACCGACTGATAGCACCTGTAGGCAACTAGTTATCAGAAAATACCTTTTTTGGGGGGGTGTAATACCTGTATTAAAGTATACCCATATTTTATTCCTGCTGGTCCTATTTCCTGAGAGAGTTTCATCACTTTCTGGAAGAATTCTGGGGCATTAACATTGGGAGCCTATCTATTGACCAGCATGATGCGTTCTCCATCTGACGTGACTTGCATATTTGCGTTCCTTCCCTCAAGGTCTGAAATGAAGTGTTCCATGCAGGATGGTGTGCCTTATTAATGAGAATAGCCACCTACCTGGAGCAGTTAAGACTATGACAACATGCATCTAAAGGAGCACCACCTACTAGAAAAGCATGTCGGCGGGGGGGGGGGGGGTCTGTTAAGTGTGTTTCTTGCAGTAGCACTATCCTTACACAGTGCTCATATAAATAGGCCAAGATATGTTGAATCTTGCGTGAGTCACTTAGGCCCCTCCCATTCCAAGTGAGGAATGTAATGTTTCCTCGTGCTGCCATAAAAGCTGTCTGATTTGTGTTGACTGAGGCCTATGGTCATCCCTAGTTGCAAGTCAATTTTCTGAGAATTACTGTGCCCTGTGTGGTGTGCAGGTGAGAGGAATTTCTAAGCATGAAACCAACCCCCTTCTGCATTGATGCCTGAACTGGGAATTCTACCCATATCACAGCGTGACAGCACTTTGCAATTTGCATAACATAAGATTTAAACTGAGTGGAGTCAACCTGTGTAGCAGACCGTTCAGTGACAAGCCATACATTGTTCTTTGCTTGGAGTATGAAGTACATCTCGCCCACCCTTGTCCTGCACTTGTACACGGGATGGGCGAAATGAAGATGCACCTAAGATATAAGCGCCATCGTCTTTGTCATTATGACAATTTGGAACAGCAAATATTGCAACAATAAAGACGATACCCATGCCTGAATACATCAAACACTTTATATGAGGAGGGGGTGGAGGAGATAGGGGCACCCCCCCCCCCCCTCCCATCCCCCTGTTTCAATGCAGGCATGTGATTCATGGTACTGCACATCATTGTGTTGCATGATACAGCTTGAATCCAGGTTCAGTGAGAAACAGAACGTACCACATCAGCGAGGCCCTTGCAGAGTCATCTGCGGGACTACATCGTGGTCCAGCTTCTCTATGATGGAGTCGCCATCAATGACAAACTGTTCTCATATAACCCTTCATTCACCACTGCCACAAAAAAAGATGCATGGCTATTGTTGGAAGTGCTGTTGCCTTGTCTTGGATTCATCATTAGTTGGGTGCGTTCTCTAGCCGGTGTCATTTGAGATCCACTAACCAGCATCCACCAGTGGCTCTGTCAAGGAATAGTGTAGTCATTGTCAGTTAGCCCTGCTGCGCCTCTCTGTTAGGGACCACATCACAAGCCTGATTCACAAAGATAAACTGAGACAAATGTCTAACTTTACGACTTTCGGTATTCACAAAGGGCATTCGAAAGTAGTAAAGTCATAAAGTTAGCTTTTGTCTCAGTTTAACTTAAGTTGTGGTCTCAGTTAGACTTAAGACCAAAACTTAAGCTAAACTGAGAGAAAAAACTAACTTTACTACTCGTAAATGCACTTTGTGAATACCGAAAGTCGTAAAGTTAGACATTCGTCTCAGTTCACCTTTGTGAATCGGGCCCAATGTGTCTTTAACGTCTTCATTGCTTGTTTCCAGAATGTTGCTGCCAGTTTTAAGTCTGTCAACAACTGAGGTTTGCCTTTGAAGGTGATCAGTTGTGCAGGGTACTGCGTGGCATATTGTATTTGATCCTCCTAAAGTTTCTTTTTTGATGGGATCAAATGCCTTACAGGCCCCCTACACTGCAATTGTAAAGTTGGGATATATGGATATGGCAGATCTCTCGTATCTCAGTTATTTTTTCTTGCTTGCTAGTCGCAGGAAAGAATGCCAATCTCTGTAGCTAAATATTGTAGCAATGTTCGGCCCAGTTGACATCCTGTGGGAGTCCACAGCTCTGGATATTAATGGGATCATACAGCCATGAACAGGGAAAACAGGATGAATTTGTCGACTATGTGGTAATAATATTTTCATTCACTGTGCCATGCTTGACTCTGCCACCCATAGAACATTGTGCCTCAATTTAATCATTTTAGTTTTAATCAGTTACAGCATTTTTTCCATGTCGAAAGATTTTAATTACCTGTCCCTGTGTCCAAGGTCAGACTGGGACTGGAAATAGGCATGGGAACCAAAATAAAAGTGTCAACCTTAATTAAACTAGATAGCTAAGAAATGGCCTATGCTTGAAAAGGTATAGAATCAGAATATCGAGTTGGAAATGTCGACTTGCACTAATATTGACTCTGAGATATCGAGACACAGAAATATCGACAGCACGAATATCGTGGTCAAGAATATCAAGTTTAAGGTAAGAAATATAGTTTTTTTTAAATATCGAAGTCCTTAATATCGTTTGCAAAAATATAGGGGTCTATTAGGATGTTGGTCGGATGGCCGCCGACAGGCCAGCGGTGGCAACCGCGGCGGCGGTCATCCGCCCGCGATCGCAACCCAGAAAAACGCCGGTCTCATTAGCATGGCGGTGACAACCGCGGCAGTGAGATTTCCCGCCCGTCACTTTTCTGCCAGTAGTAGTCCGCACGCTTGCCTGGTGGGCGGAGCTGAACCGTTAAAATGGGGCAGGTACATGGTCAGACTCCGCCAGAATGATTATGATGCCGGCAGTAGCCAGCCTTTCCGCGGCGGTGGAACCGCCATGGAAATGCATGCGGAGAATGACTCTGGGGGCCTATTGCGGGCACCCAATGTGTTTGGGGGGGGTGACCACGGTTGGATTTCGATGGCGGAGCATACTAATTGGACAGGCGGTTATGCCGCGGTCCTAGTGGGCGATGTTTTCCCGCTACCATGGCGGTCGGAGTGATTTTCAGACCGCCATCCTAATAGACCCAATAGTTGTTTAAAAAATCTTTTTTTTAATTAGTGTTATGTATTTTAGTATGTATTTTAAATGAATGTGCTCTATTTTTTTGTCTAAGTATTGCTTTTGTTTTTTCATATATGAGTTAATTTGTTAGTTGTTACTAATTTTATTTTAAATTAATTTTGTGTTTTAGTTCTGTAGTGGCTTGTGGGTTTATAGGGGAATAGGGTGGGAAGTAATTTAATTATAATGAATTCAATATTAATTTTTATTTATTAGTATTTATTTAGATTTTATAGTGTTAATTGTGGGAAATAATTTATTATGAATTAATTAATAATTGGCTGTTAATTTGTATTTATTAATTAATTGGTAAATATGTTAAATGTGTAATTTTTTAGGAGCAGGTTGTTGGTTTATAGGGGAGCAGGGTGGGAAGTAATTTAATTATAATCACATTATTGTTATTTTGCATTAATTAATATTTATTTATTTACTTTTTTATACTGTTAATCATGGGAATTAATTTATTATTAAATATTTATTAATTGGTTGTTAATTATTAATAAGTAATTGTTAATTATGTTAAATGTGTCATTTTTTAGGACCTGGTTTTGGGTTGTGGGTTGATAGGGGATTAGGGTGGGAAGTAATTTAATTTCAATATATTTATTAATTTTTTTAATAAAATATTTAATTTGAGTTCATAGTGTTAATTGTGGGAATTAATTTATTAATACATATTTATAATTTGCTTGTTTGTTATTAAATCATTATTTATTTGTTAATTAATTATGTTAATTGTGTCATGATTTTGGAAATGGTTGGTAGGGTTTATAGGGGAATAGGGTGGGAGGTAATTTATTTTTAAATAATTAATTATTTGTTAATTAATGCTAATTAATTAATCAAACTTTAATTTATTAATGTAAAACTATTTATATCTTTTGGATGTCCTGAGAAGACTCCACACAGAAAACTTCGCTCAGGTCAGATGCGGGAAATATGGAGAGTTGTCTGAACGCTTCCCTGTAAATCAAGGAGTCCGTCAAGGATGCGTGTTGGCACCCACGCTATTCTGTTTATACATTAGCGGGCTCATAAAACACCTGGAAGGCATCAAGGACACTGATATCCCAAGACTAGCTACGGGTAGGGTACCAGCTTTGATGTTCGCTGACGATACTCTGTTGTTGTCGCGAACGTCTACTGGTATCCAGCGTATTCTAGACGGTTTTGTGGATTTCTGTGGTGAAAGAGGCCTGGAGATTAACTTAGCGAAAACCAAATTTATGATCCTCAACCCCCCCAAGTATACACGCCCAAACCCAGCGCTGAATGGTATTCCCCTTGAGCGGGTAAAGACATTTGGATATTTGGGAATCATACTCCAGGAAGACCTTGGATGGGGGGGGCCAAGTCGCTAACTCCACACTAAAATTGTCTCAAACAACAGGAGGAATTTCCAAACTCTTCAGAGGATCGGTTTCCAAGCCAGTAACACCAGCAATAGAAATCTTCAAAACTCAAGTAAGAGCAGCCTCTATCTATGGAGCAGAACTATGGGGTCATGCCAAGATTTATACCCTAACAAGGACTGAAAACTCCTTTATGAGGAATTTGCTTGGTCTGCCCCCCAGTACCCCACTGGTACCTATCAGGTTAGATCTGGGGCTGATGCCCATGGAAGAGGTGGTGGCACTGCGGCCAATGATATATTGGAAGAGACTCTGGTCCAATGCAGAGTTGGGCCCCTACCGAGAAGAATTCAAGGGGGTTTGGTCCCAAATTAAAAACAAGAATATTTCTTGGCTAAAGTTTGTTAGGGACACTTGTGTAAAAATTGGCCTTCCTGATCTATGGGGCTCTCCGGAGGCCTCATGTGTGGTTGTTTCCAAGGCCAAATTGGCTGAACAATTCAGACATTTTCATCTTCTGCGCCTGCATTCGAATCCTGGTGTTGGTAGGTTGACCGCCCAGTTTCTACAGATTAAAGACAACTACAGGAGTGAGGCATTTTTAGATTTGATCTCCCCGCCGGCTGCTAGGAAGTTGTACTTCCAACTGAGAATAGGTAGTCTACCGCTTAGGTCCTTTTCTTCGAGGTGGGATGTTAATGAAATCACTGCTTGTCCTGCCTGTGGCTTCAGATTAGAGGATGAAAAACATGTTTTCTTTTTTTGCCCAATGTACCACCTGTAAAGAAAACGTTGGGTAAAACCTATTTGTAGAAACCTGGGATTTAGAGAATGTGAAAAAGCCTTGAGAGTCTTGAAATATGATACCCATCCCCCAATTGTTTTTGCAGTCTCCCGGTTTCTGAATGCCATGTGGTTAAAACGCAGGAAATATTGTAACTAATTCTCAAGCCCTAATATATCTTTGTAAATTTTTGAAGCCTTGTACAATTTACTGTATAACTGCAATTTGTTTTAGATGTATTTTAAATAATTGTGTGTCTTGTAAAAAATTGTGTTACTTTTATGGCCTTGGTGGCCGAAATAAAGTTTACAATGAATGAATGAAAACTATTTATGGAAATTGTGTAATTATTTTTTTTTTTGTGTTGAAATTTTTTATTGAATTTTATAAGACAAATACATTAGAGCATATGCAATAGTAAATAAAAGAGAATAATTACATGTTAGAAGGAATCATGGAATAAGAAATTGATAAATAAATACGATATAAATATGCGTTTAAATAGATAAATACAAATGAATGCAACGAAGATATCAAAACCCAGAATAACATGTAATAAGAGTGAGCAATAGGAAAAAAAAGTGAGAAGAAAAACATAGTAGAATAAAGAGTGCTGGAAATATAAAGAAATAGAACAAAGGGAAAATAATTAAATAAAAGCAGAAGAATACCACAACGGAGGAAGCAAAGGATTGTGAGGGAACAGAGAGAAGAGAAAAAACAAAGGACAGAAAAGTGAAAGTTGATTAGTGTGTTTGAGTAGAAGTGGAGGCCGGAGGATCAGCAGCATTTGATTTAAGAAATGGAGACCATATTCGAAGAAAGGTGTCGTTTTGATCTTGAAGATTATAGATTGTACGTTCATGGGAAGCAGTTTGCATCATTGCCACCAACCAGTCCTCCTGTGATGGAGGCATAGTTGATTTCCAATGACGCAGTATACATATTTTGGCAGTAGCAATTGAGGTATGAAAAAGACGGAGTTGTGGCTTCGTGAGCTTTGGGGAATGACGTAAATCATGTAGGAGAATGTTAGTAGATGTAAGTGGCAATTTTAGGGGCATAGTGGATTTCAAGGTAGCACCGATAAAAGTCCAATAGGGTTGAATACTAGGACATTCACAAATGATATGAGTAATATCACAACCTGAATTGAAGCATCTCCAGCAGTTAGAATGAGAGAGAAGACCAGCTTGGTGTAATTTAACAGGAGACCAGTGCCAATCATGCAGAATTTTAAAAAGACAAAATTTAAGCCTTGATTCACGAGCTCCCTTATTTAAATTCTCTAGAATCAAATCCCACTCAGCATCGGAAAAGGAAATGGAGAGACGAGATTGCCATTTACGCTGGAGATCATGTGAAAGAGATTTAGAAAAAAGATGAGATGAAAAATTTTTGTATATACCAGAAGTAACACCCTTAAATTTCCCCCAAATATGCAAATAGGATAATATAGGGGAATCCTGCAGGAGCCATGGTGATGTTCCCATATGGGTCTTTAAACATTGTTGGAGTTGAAGATATTTGGAAGAATGATGAAGGGGAAGATCAAATTCTACCCTGAGCTGAGAGAATGACTTAAAATCCCCATCATGTAGGAGTTGATCCGGATAGAGAATACCTGCAGCTCGCCATTCAGGCCAGGATAACATACGGCCATTAATACGGATCCCCGAATTATTCCACAAGGGAGCCTTAGCATGTATTCTGGAGTTTGAGCCTAATAATCTATGACTTCTCTGCCAGGATTTATGCATGGCAGATAGTATCGGGTTTTTTGGGTCAGAACGACTAGAGCCAGTACCATACAGAGGAGAAAGATTTGATTCCGAGGATAGAAGATGTCTTTCTATTTGAACCCATTGTGGTAAATCTTTGATGCCAGGTAAAAAATATGAGATTTGGGAAATATGTAACGCCAAAGAGTAGTGTTCAATAGAAGGAAGACCGATTCCGCCAGATAATTGGTGAGCCTTCAACTTAGTGATAGCAAGTCGCGGCTTCATAGTACCCCAGATGAAAGTTTTAATCTGGGCATCTATTGATCGAAGTAAGGATAGAGGGATCTGCAAAGGAAGCATACCTAGAATGTATATAAATCTCGGAAGGGTAACCATTTTAACCGCCTGAGTTCTGCCCCAAAGAAAAAGGCCCAAAGCCTTCCATTTGTCAAAATCCCGTTGCATTTGGGATATAAGAGGAGATAAATTATCTGCAACCATGTCTTGCAATCCTTTATTAACGAGGACACCCAAGTATTTAAGGCGTGAAGGCTGCCAATGAAAAGGAAATCCAAAAATGGCTGCTTTGGTGGTACCGTTAGAGATGGGCAAAGCCTCACTCTTGTCCCAATTAATCTTATAACCTGAAAAAGAGGAGAAATCATTAATAATGTGAAGAAGAGAAGGAATCGACCGGGGAAGACGAGTAAGGGTGAGTAGGATATCATCAGCATATAAGTATATTTTAGAATGTCCAATTGGAAGGGGGACACCAGAGACCTCATCCGATTGACGAATGGTGGCGGCCAAGGGCTCCATAGCCAGAAGAAACAAAAGAGGGGATAGTGGACATCCTTGACGTGTCCCTCTCTTAATGGTAAAGGTGTCTGATAGAAACCCACCACAGTTTACCTGAGCAGAAGGATGGTCGTATAATAAGCGTACCTTATCAATAAATTTCGTGCCTAAACCAAATCTATCCATAACTTTGAAAAGATAATTCCATTCAATGCGGTCGAACGCCTTTTCTGCGTCAAGTGAAAGGGCTAACGCATCATCCTTAAGATGTTGAGCCGACCATAATGCATGGGCCAGAGAACGCAGATGGTTCCAAGAGGATCGACCCGGTACAAAGCCTACTTGAGAATGGTGTATCAAGGAAGGCAAGACCTTACGCAAACGCGAAGCAAGAATGCTGGCCAGGATTTTAATATCAGTGTTCAATAAAGAGATGGGGCGATAGCTACTGCAGAGCTGGGGGTCCTTACCTGGCTTTGGAAGCACAACAATAATAGCCTTGTTAGAAAGAGGTCCTAATGAAGATGAACTATCCGCCTCCTGGAATGCGGCATGCAGGGTATCAATAATATTGTGACCTGCCCAGCGATAGAACTCAGGGGGAAATCCATCTTCACCAGGGGCCTTGTGATAGGGCAGGGCAGTAATCGCACTAGAGACCTCATCTCTGGTTATTTCACCCTCTAGGATGGCTCTGCCCTCCGCCGAAAGAGAAGGAAGATGTACTTTTGCAAGAAATGCTGTCATTTTATCCGAGTCCATTCTACTATCGGAGGTGTAAAGAGATTCGTAAAAAGAGGCGAACTCATTAACGATGTCTTGAGGTTTCGTGCACAGGTGACCTTGCGTAGATCTAATGGCCGGAATGGCCATGGACGCCTCCCTCTGACGCAGCTGCGCGGCTAATAACCTTCCCGCCTTCTCCCCTTGCTCGTAATGCCGGCCTTTCATTTTCTGTAAAGCGAATTCTGCTTTAGATGTAAAAAGGCTATTTAAGGCCATTCGAGCTTGCTCTAGTAATTTGCGGTTTTGTAGAGACGGAGATGCGGTGTATAAGCGAGAATACGTTTGTATATCAGATTCGAGCTCACTTTGTCTCCTTGCATTTTGTTTATTAGCAATTGCTGCATCACGCATTAATTGCCCCCTCAAAGTAGCCTTCGCCGCGGCCCAAAGAGTCCTGCTGGAGGTGACAGACCCCTGGTTAGTAGAAAGATAATTTTGAAGGTGTGATTGCAGTTGGGCCTTACCAGCAGGAGTCCTGTGGCGTTGGATGCTCATTCGCCATGGTTTACGTCCAGGCCGAGAGAGACCCAGATCAAGGGAAAGGAGAACCGGAGAGTGATCAGACAAGGCCGCTACCAGGATGCAGGAGTCTGTAACGAATTGAACTGTGTTATGAGAAATAAGGAAATAATCAAGACGAGAAAATGTACCATGGGCCGAAGAAAAGAAAGTATATTCCTTATCTGTTGGATGGCTAAAACGCCAATGGTCAACCAGTCCAATATCTGATATGATGTCCCCCAACAAGGCTCTGTCTGACGCATTGCCCCTATCTAATGGGCCAGTTTTGTCTAGAATGGAATCTTGCGTCACATTCCAGTCTCCGCCAATCAAATATTGTGATGCATTAATTTCAAGCAGCAAACGGGAAAGTTGAAGAAAGAATGTTTTTTTGGTACCCGTAGGGGCATAGACAGACCCTACACAAATGTGAGACTCTCCAATTTTAAGTTTGGCAAATACATAACGGCCATTTACATCTGACCATGTTTTAGAGACAGTGACCGGGAGGGATTTGCGAAGGAGGATTGCTACTCCACATTTGCGGAGAGGGCCTGTGTCTGAGGAATCGTCTTGTTGAACACTACTATGGATAACCTTGCCCACCCAGTCTCTGCAAAGTTTATCCGACTCCAGAGCATCCAAATGGGTCTCCTGAAGCAAGGCCACATCTACATGTTTGGTCTGGAGATAGGAGAGTACTTTCTTCCGCTTTATGTAATGGGTGAGGCCATGTACATTCCAAGTGATCGCATTCAGAGAATGTGCTTGTGTCATAGTAGAATAGAGCAAAAATCAGGAGGAAGAAAATAATATAAAGCACAAAACAACGTGGTGAACCAAACAAAAAGAAAAGGGAGAGAAATGACAAAAGAAAGAGGAAACAGAACGAATATAAGTGGAAGTAGTACTTCTAATCTAAATGAAATGCATAAAGAAAACAATAAAAAGATAAAGACGAAAGGAGGTAAAATTTAGAAAATAGTACAGTAATAAAGAAACTATGGAATAATAGCGAGTAAAGAACAAGAAACCGTAAAACTGTTACCCGCGAGTCTGGGCGCACTAGAGCGCCGCCGCGGGAAAAGACCCCACAGAAAGAGAGAAGCAATTAAGAAGGCATTAATAATATAGAAGGGAAGCCCAAAAGAGCAATATAAAAAAGAACAGAAGAAGGTAGAGAAAGCCAAATAGAGGTTGAGAAGCAACACTACAGAAGAGGAGAAATCTTATAGTAATTAAATGTGAGGTAACCTAAGCGTATAAAACATATCATACACATATATCAAAAATCTATACCAATATGCATACGAGCAAATAAGGTGATACAACTATAATCAAACAATTAGGCGCCAATGCACCCGAGTAACTGCAAAACCAGTTGAGAATATGCAATAAAATTGTAACATGAAAAGTGAGAAATACAGGGAGAAAAAAGAATAGCATTATAAGGCAGAGATATAGCAGAAGGCAAAGTGAAAAGGAAAAGAGGTAAGATAAGAAGCTAGTGAGAAAAGAGGTGAAAAAGAAAAGGCAATCAGATATTATAACAGCGAAAAATGCCAAAAATATAATAATGATTTAACAATATAAACAAGGCCCGCAAGGACCAAAAGTCTACGATAAGCTGCCAATAGGTCAAGAAGTGATTTTTCCCACATGAGGAAGTATTATTCAGTCCGCATCTGAAGGAGTTTTAAGAGGAGACCTAGACTTGTCTCTTTGCAGATCTTGTGGGAATTGAGGCGACGAAACCGATTGTGATGCAGATTTCCTATCTTCTTGTGAGCGATGGAGTCTTTCAAGGTCCCTACCACGAGGCCGAGGACTACTAGGAGGGCGTCTGCTGCGGTCTGGCAATGGAGTAGAAGACTTATAGGGAGAATGGGACTGATCCTGCTGCGAAGATGGAGTGAGAACCTCCATATCTTGAGGTTGAAGACAGTCCAAGAATTGCTGAAGATGCTCTGGGTCATAAAAGTCCTTAGAATCTCCATCTTTGGTGATGCGAAAACGTGCTGGTTCAAATAGGCCATATTTAATGCCTAATTGACGTAATTGAGGTCGCATAGAGAGAAAGGCTTTCCGCCGCTCATTTGTTTCCTTAGAGAAATCAGCTGCCATATGAATCCGATGGCCATCAAAGGAAAAAGAACCTTGTAACCGAGCAGCAGCCAGTAATTGTCTTGTTTGTTCGTGACGAAGGAAACAGGCAATGATCGGTCGTGGCCGCGCAGCAGGATCATTACGTGGAGGGCCAAGTCTATGAGCCCGCTGTATCTCCAGAGGTGGAGTGAAAGAAATGCCAGTCAGCTTTGGAAGTATACGACACAAAAATGCACTGGAGTTTTGTCCTTCAATGCGCTCTGGAAAACCAAAAAAACGGATGTTGTCCCTCCTACTACGGTCTTCCAAATCAGTGAGCTTGCTATGTAAGAATAAAAGGTCTTGTTCTTTGTTTGGAAGGGAATCAAATCGTTTCTCCATTGCCAGAACTCTGGAGTCCAGGGATTCAACCTTCACATGGAAGCTGGTGATTTCTGCTCTAATTGATTTAGTCTCCTCAGCCAAGGACGTGATTGTAAGGTGCATGTCATCTAGTCGGCGACTAACCTCAGATATTTCATGCAGAATACGCTGCATAGTTGCCGCCGACGCTTGCCCACCATTAGAGGGCGCAGCGTGAGGTGAAGGGGCCGAGGAGGATGCATTGCCTTTCGTTGGCATAGTAGTAGACTGTTTAAGAGCTTCTGCGAAAAGAAGTGGTTTAGGAGTCTTATTGCCTTGCTTGGCAGCAGACATTTGAAGAATAGGCTTGGTGGAAACTTTGAAAATACGTGAAGGCGTCTTTCCGTGTGATGAAATACTTATATGTGAGCACAAAAAATATGGCAAAGTGTCGGAATATACAGAGCAGCACAATTAATAACTGTACATATATATGATAATAGGACACTGGCCCCCCCAAAAGAAGAAACCCATGTCTCACTTTCAAACACTGGAATGCGAAAGCATATTTTCAAAAAGTGGTATCTGTGCAATAACAAGACATCAATTATCGCTATAGTCAAAAGGGCACAGAAATATAGCAGTAATAGAATGAGAAACAGCGTATGTGCGCTTATGGCGGTGGCAGACAAATTTGCGATTATGACGAGACTAAATTAATCAATATTCCAGAATGCAGATTAGTCATGGACCATGCAGGAGCAGAGAACACAATTCCTGACTGAAAAAGTTGACAAGAGCGCTATGACGACATTATGAGGAGACACACTCTAATGTATGTCAGTCAGTCTGCGCTAAAGAGAGCCATTTTCATGAAGCACCAGCTTAAACAATAGTCAAAAAGCGCAAAATTGTAGCTGCAGTGAAGATGAGGGGAAACAACTCTCAAAGGAACGAAAGGTTCCGTTTTTTTTCAAATTTCAGCTGAGCTTGAGGAACCAGAAATTCCAATTACAAGAGAGCCGTTGACCGTGTAAAGAATGGAATGCACAAATCCTGTGCGAAATGCGCGTCAAAGGTGCTACAACAGTAGTATGGGAGAAATTAGCCCTACCAGTAGCTGACGAACAGCGCGGCAAAAATCATGGTTCCTGTCAGAAACTCCTGAACTCTGAAGGAGGCGTTGCTGCAGGCATATTGAAGGAGGCGCGGCCAAAGTGAAACCAGGCAGGCGCCCGTTGTCAACATCGGGGGCGCGGCTTCATGAGGAGAGTGAGGCGGCCTGAAGGAACACGTCAGGCAGAGTGCGCCGGGCAACATCACCACAGAACATCGTAGAGGCGGTCAGCAACAGAGAGCCGTTGTCATGCCTCCGAAACCCGCCCAAATCCTGCCCCCCATCTTCCGGCTGCAGCAGGGCACGGAGAGGAGATTCCAAAGCCGGTGGAAGGTGAGAATATTCCGTTAAGGGCTCATCCCGCGGCGGAGCTCACCCGTCAGGCGGCCATCTTCCTGCGTGGCCAGACCACGCCTTGTGTAATTATTTTTAGGGTAGAGGGTGGAAAGTAATTTAGTTTAAATTAATTATCATTACTTGACCATTAATATTCATTTATTACTTGATTATTAATTTTGGTAATTGTTTATTTCTTATTTTGTTTGTGGATTTTGGGTATATAGGTGTAACGTTTGGTTAGTATATTAATTTTTATCTGTTTTAATGTTTTTTTAAATTAATAATATTTATTTCATTGATAATTAATTGTATTAATTATGGAGGTACACTTTTAAAATAAATGTAGATGTGTGTTGTAAATTGTGTGGTGTTATAGGGTAGGTAAAAAAATAATATATTTATGTAATAAATAATGTCCTTGATTAGAAATAATTTTTATTGCAAAATATTTATTTGTTTGTAATTTGTTTTAAAAATAATCTTTCTATGTAATGTTTTGTTTTTCTCAAAATTATATTATGTTTCAATGTTTTGTAATTTGTTATATTTTTATATAGGTTTTGTTTTTTGAATTTGTATTGTCTTTTATATTGTAGTTGATATTTTGTTTGTTTTTAAATTAAAATGTTCTTCAGTGGGAATAGTAATTTTTACTCGTCTGCTGTCCAACACTTTTCATACTGCTGCATTTGCAGGAGTGGGAATAGTAATTTATACCCCTCTGCTATCCGACACTTTCCCTACTGTTGCAGTCACTGGAGTGGGAATTGTAATTTATTCCCATCCGCTATCCAACACTTTCCCTACTGTTGCACTCGCTGGAGTGAGAATAGTAATTTTATCCCCTCTACTATCAACTCTTTCCCTACTGTTACACTAGCTGGAGTTGCAATAGTACGTTTTACTCCTCCGCTATGTAACATATTCCCTACTGGTTCACTCGTTGGAGTTGGAATAGTCATTTTTTCCCCTCCGCTATCCAACACTTTCCCTACTGTTGCACTTACTGGAGTGGGAATAGTAATTTTATCCCCTCCGCTAAACAAAACTTTCCCTACTGTTACATTAGCTGGACTGTTGCATTAGCTGGAGTGGGAATAGTAATTTTTACTCCTCCACTATCCAACACATTCCCTACTGTTGCACTCGTTGGAGTGGGAATAGTCATTTTTACCCCTTCGCTATCCAACACTTTCCCTACTGTTGCATTAGCTGGAGTGGGAATAGTACATTTTATCCCCTCCGCTAAATAAAACTTTCCCTACTGTTACATCAGCTGGAGTGGGAATAGTAGTTTTTACTCCTCCGCTATCCAACACATTCCCTACTGTTGCACTTGTTGGAGTGGGAATAGTAATTTTTACCCCTCCGCTATCCAACACTTTCTCTACTGTTGCACTTGCTGGAGTGGGAATAGCAATGTTTACCCCTCTACTATCCAACACTTTCGCTACTGTTGCACTTATTGGAGTGGGAATAGTAAATTATCCCCCTCCGCTATCCAACACTTTCCCTACTATTGAATTCACTGGAGTGGGAATAGTCTTTTTATCCCTTCGCTATCCAACACTTTCCCTACTGTTGCATTAGCTGGAGTGGGAATAGTACACTTTATCCCCTCCGCTAAACAAAACTTTCCCTACTGTTGCATTAGCTGGAGTGGGAATAGTAATTTTTACTCCTCCGCTATCCAACTCATTCCCTACTGTTGCACTCGTTGGAGTGGGAATAGTAATCTTTACCCCTCCGCTATCCAACACTTTCTCTACTGTTGCACTTGCTGGAGTGGGAATAGCAATTTTTACCCCTCTACTATCCAACACTTTCGCTACTGTTGCACTCATTGAAGTGAGAATAGTACATTATCCCCCTCCACTATCCAACACTTTCCCTACTATTGAATTCACTGGAGTGGGAATACTTATTTTTACCTCTCCGCTATCCAACACTTTCCCTACTGTTGCACTTGCTGGAGTTGGAATAGTAAATTTGTTATCCTTCGTTATCCAACACTTTTCCTACTGTTGCACTCACTGGAGTGGGAATAGTAATTTTTACCTGTCTGCTATCTAACACTTTCCCCACTGTTGCATTAGCTGGAGTGGGAATAGTAAAGTTTACCTCTCTGCTATCCAACACTTTCCCTACTGTTGCACTTGCTGGAGTTGGAATAGTACATTTTTAACCTTCACTATCCAACACTTTTCCTACTGTTGCACTCACTGGAGTGGGAATAGTAATTTTTACCTGTCCGCTATCTAACACTTTCCCCACTGTTGCATTAGCTAGAGTGGGAATAGTCAATTTTACCTGTCCTCTCTCCAACACTTTTCCTACTGTTGCACTTGCTGGAGTGGGAATATTAATTTTTACCCCTACTTTCTCCAACACTTTTATCTACTGTTGCTCACAATGTAGTGCAAAATGTAGGTTTAAAAAATATTAAATATTTTAATATTTTAATTTATAATATACTTTTTTTATTTATAAATTTTTATGTTATAGGTGTATGTATATATATATTTATTTATAATGTGTAATATATTTATAACATAAAAAAATTAATTAAGATTACTATTTAATTATTGTTTTTAGGTAAATATATATATATATATAACATTTTGGGGCAAAAAATATTCCCATACGACTCGTATCCGTATATTTTTACGTACAAATTGTACAAGTCCCCTACAACCGGTGAAGTACGATTCGTACGTGAAAAATACATACGAATCGCTTCGGGAAAAGGTGTACGAGAGGGAGCCGGACAGTTTTACGTACAAATCGTAAAACAGAAGTCCGAGCGCGCAAGTACGATCCGTACCGCCCTTCCGAATACACAAGCGCATGGAAAATGCCCCGTACGGAGCAAACGCAGTACCACTCGTACCCGGGTAAACTTGTGCCCGGGATACAAGTCGTACACCAACCCTCCCCCGCATATGTCAGCACCGTACCCCCGTATGTCAGCACCGTACCCCCCATGTAAGGAAGGTGTACCCCTGCCCCATATGTGTACGCGCCGTACCCCAGCGCCGCACCCCAGCCCCGTACATGTACGCACTGTACCCCAGCACCGTACCCCAACACCGTACCCCAGCCCCGTACATGTACGCACCATACCCCAACACCGTACCCCAGCCCCGTACTTGTACGCACAGTACCCCAGCACCGTACCCCAGCCCCGTACATGTACGCACCGTACCCCAGCACCGTACCCCACCACCGTCCCCCAGCATCGCGTATGTACAAACCGTACAACAACAATGCATATGTGAGCACTGTATAACAACATCGCGTATGTACGCACCTTACAGAACGACTCGTACAGAACCAGGACACTGTAAAACAGCACAAGGAGGGTCAATTCGACTCGCACAACACCACAAAACACGTCTACAGTAGAAAATACATCTAAATGACTGACCTGGCACATCAAAACAGGCAAACAGAGGCCCAAACTCACAACCACCTCTTATAACACACCCACCTAAATTTCAAACCCAGCCACACCCACAAATGGACCAATAAAAAGGGCCCACACACACAAACCATGAGCCTTTGCAACAGACCCACTGCTGACAGACACCACACACAAACAACTGTACCCATACACCTTAATTTACACACCTTCACACAACCTCCTTCACACAGACCCCCTCTTCACATTCAGACCCACACCGCCACATTCACACCCACACACCCACAACCATCCACACCCACACCCCACATCATGCCCACAGACAAGAATCCAAAGTTCACAAGGGAGGAGCTGGACATCCTTGTCAACAAAGCCATCAGAGTCGAGCCACAGCTGTTTGGAACATTGGTCAGACAGACCAGCATAGCAGAAAAAAGATTGTCAATAGGGTGAATGCTGTTGCGCCCATCAGAAGGACCAGGCATGAATGCCAAGCCAGGTGGTACGATCTGCGGAGGGCAGTCAAGCACAAAATGAACGAGGACTACGCCCAGAGCAATATCACTGGAGGTGGGCTGCCCCGCAGACCGGTACATTACCATCCCTGGGAGCGGAAGGTGATGGCCCTGCTTCCGCTGGTGGGAGTACATGGAGTCGAAGGAGTGGCGGAGCCTGGTGAGTACACAAACAACTTACGTAACATGGGGGTAATGGCATCCACACCCCAACTACACCAAATGCACGCAACTCCCCCCAAGCCCTCACCGGACACAACCACACTCAAAAACAATGCTCATGCCACTAACATGTCCATGCCCCATTCACAAAGCAAGGCCATGCCATGTCCCAGGCTACACAAACCACAAACCCAAGACTGGATGTCCGGGATGCTGGGAGGGTGGGGCTCACAAAACACATTGTTCAACTCAGAAGCAGACACCATTGCCCTCAGCCCATATGGCCCAGGTACATACCCATGCACCATGCTCAATGCACAGGGACTGACAAAGTACTGACAAGGTAGCTGACACTTGGCCCTGCTGTAGGCAGCGCAAGGCCCTCCTGTGACCACTGTACACTCAAACACCAACACCACAAGCTCAGATATCTAGCACAGGAACTCACACTCACTGTCATGCCAGCATGCTCCATGAGGGGACAGACACATCACCTGGGAGACCTAATGCCAAATCACACTACACCCAACAGCAGGCCCTGTAACACACACCCCTTACACAAGCACACACCCCGGGGCAGGCAACGGATTTACCCACTCTCACAATGGACATGTGACACAACAAGATCAATCCATATCCAAATAAGCATCCAAGCCAAAAATCTACATGTCAAACACTCAGGAGAACATATCAATCTGTCCCCCGCAACATACCCATCCACAAGTGAACATTGAGAGGAATGCTAGGCACATCCAACTACCTGGAGGAACTGTGCCAACTTGAATATGTATGAACCATGGATGTCGCATGAAACAGCATTAACATTGTCTCTCTCTCACACACAGGGCCACATCATGGATCACCCCCCAACAATGGGGGGGGAACAATCACAGTCCCAGGCTCAGCAGGAAGCTGATCCCACCGGCAGCGACGACTCTCAACACTCCGTGGATGACCCCAACCAACCTGGACCCTCTGGTGCCCAAGCCCCTGCAGCACCTGCTTCAGGTACATCTGTGACAACCACCACCCCCATTCCTGCCACATCCCAGAAGACACCCAGGAGCCCTGCCCGCACAGAACAACAGAGCCAGTCTGACCAGGAGGGACAATGTTCTCCGGGCACCCAGGAGGAGGCAGACAACCCCGCAAATGCCATCCCTCTGGGGTCCCGTAGACCCGATGTGCCCACAACGGCAGGCCAGGCTCGTGTGGGCAGGGGTGGTGGGAGTGGAGGCAGGCAGAGGCGCGAACCTGTCCAGCCAGCTGAGGGAACCGGTATGTCACACATACGCCACATCCTGGACACATACCGGCATGACACCAGGGGCATCAGCCAGGTAGTAGAGACCCTCAATGAGATTAAGAACCAGCAGGTCCCCTGGCCTGGCACCTGGCCCTCATGCACAACAGCAGCACCTCATCCAATGACATTCTCTGCCACATTGACTTGCTGGTCACAGTCTGACCAATGATGACCAACACTGTGGTCTGGACTCTGATAACTTCAAATGCCAAGGATCCCATCTCCCCCTGTGAACTTTGGATTCTATGCACACTGTTTAGCACCTATTTGTCCACACTAAACACGCCCCCCACCGAGAATAAATCTTAATTTCTTTAATTATATGTTGCAGTCATTTTGCATGAGTACACAACCTACGTGTGGGGAAATGTCAAACTATGCCTGAGTGTTGAAGTAACTCCAGCCATCCATACCCTGGGATCTGAGTCTGGTACAGGACACACATGGGTCACAATGTATCATCCAATACAGACATGGAGCACAATACTCACCCGTGATGGCCTCAAGCTGCTGAGGGGGGCTTGCAATACTGTGCGGACAGACCAATTTTGAAGAGTATCATTAGGGCGTAGAGGTCATGGCTCATGTGGATGTTCCCGGGGAGGGAGTACCAGGTATGTTTTGCCAGGTGGGAGAACTATGTCCTGCATGCTGGAGTACGGTGGATGTGAAGAATGGTGGCCAGGGCAAGGTTGGATGCACGGAGTTGCCCCAACGGGGTCTCGGATGACAGACGTCCAAGGTTGGTTTGAGGTCTGGGGTTGTGGACTGCCTCCTGAGTGTGGGTGAGGAGTCTGAATGTCATCCTGCAGCAGACAGTGATCCATTGCGGCTATCTCTGGTGGACGGTGATGTGGCTGGGGCGCGGGATGTTGAAGCTGAGGTGTGCAGATGCACCCTGGATGTGGACAAGTTTCCCGTGAGTTTGGATGTACTTGTTCCGTAGAGGGCGGGGCAGTAGTTGACACAGTTGTTGTCGTGGACCTGGGGGATGGTCTGTCTTTCCTTGGAGTGGATCTATCTGTGGATCATGTGCATCATGCAGAGGATGTTGCAGCATGAGGTACAGATGCTGGTGATTTGCATGGCAAATGTGAGCGACGAATCCATGATGCACACTGGGTGCTTGTGCAGGGCCCTGGCGGGTGGGACACAAGGAGTTGACCCAGCTGTAAGGGGACAATCCTCAGATGATTACCTCAGTCCTGTACAAGTCCAGCTTCAGGTGGCTGATGTTCAGCCATTCATCAATGGACCTCATGCCTTCTTGAATGTTGGAACTGGCAATGGCTGCGTCTTTGGTGAGGGTGAGGAGCACCTGGCTGTCAATGGCATACGAGCTGATGATGAGGTTCTGTGTGCATGTGATGGTGGAGAGGGTGGTCCTGGACACATTGAAGATTGACGCGCTGAGAGATGATCCCTGGGCCATGTGCCAAATGACGCTACTATACTACATGCTGAAGGCTTGAGTCCCACTCCCATGGCCTTGCTGGTGTACGGAGCCGGTGGGGAGTAGGAGGGACATGACCTGGTTGATGTGACAGGGCCTGGAAGGTGGATCAGCGCTGTGTAGGCAGTTGGAGTTGCACACTCAGCATGCAAAGGTGTCGTGTGTGCGCTTAGGGTATGCCTGAGAGCAGGCAGTTGATTTTCGGATGGACATTGCTTGGAGGGTGGCTGCAACATCAGACTGTAGTGTGATGTGGGTCATGCAAGGACATGAGGGCCCTGCAATGTGCACGTTGCATGCGCTGACGGTCCTGCCTTTGGCACCGCGTGGCCGCAACAGTGGCACAGACAAGCTGATGACAGCCAAATGAATGGGTGGAGGGAGGAAGGGAGGAGCATCTTTGAGGCGTGTGTGTTGCCGAATCCGGCAACTTTGTGGGCCCTTACTACAGGGGCCGCAGCAGCAGGCGGCATGTCTTGGAAACTATGCCAAAAGTAGCACACAAAGACAAGGATGTCAGAAAGGACAACTGCAACAGGCGTATGTAAAGGAAGGAGTGTCCGGTTACCCATGGCACACCCAGAGAAAATGGATGCACAATCACCAAAGATGACTGACACAGAATCAGGAAACTGAAGGCTGAGCTGCGCACAGGAGACACACCCTCAGCAGGTGTTGACGGCCCGTTGTGGGGACCAACATGCCCAAATACATACACAACCATGGACTTCATGCACAATAGAGATACTAATCCATGAAGAAATGCATGCATGTTGCTAAACTACACATAGACTCATATGCACAATCTTTGACAACTATGCCAGAGATGCCGCATGCAAAGTGGCAAGAGACCTGCATTGACAGAGATGAGGCACCTTGGAGGGTGAGGAACACCTTTATTACTCAGGCTCACACTAAGGGAAATGCATCAATATGAACAGACTCACAGGTCATTTGGCTGAACATGTGGGACCTACACTGGACACCCCCTTCACAACACAGATGTTGTAAATCCTATTGAACTGGCACACAAGTGAAGGGGGTGAGCCAAACACCCCCTGCTGCACACGGAGAGGCTGCAATTCCCCATTGAGCCTCTTATGGGGATGTCCCACACTATGTCCACCCGTAGCATCCAGTATGTTTGTGAGGGAAGTTTTACACACATTGATGCCGTCATCAGAATCCACAAACCATTACAAATGACTGTCACGAAGGGTGACTATCAATTCATGGGAGTCATGCTACATGTCATGTGCCCCATGGTGAGTCGACATGTATGCATAGTAACACAACATGCACAGGAGCAGTCCCCACACATTCCAAACACGTACCACCCCCAAAATGCCTTGCTGCAATCCTTACCCAAAAAGACTTTTCACCATGTCCGTGCATGGAACGCTGATTCAGCACACGTTGCAATACTCATGAGGAATAGCAGGAGGCCAACGATGACACGAGCAGACAACATGCGCAAGAACCTGGGGATGACAGACACACAAGAAGTCAGCAAAATTATTGTTATCCGCATACATGGTCATTTACTCTACAGGAATAATGTTGTCACCATGCTAATTTAAAATTTAGTGTCTCAGCTAAAATGTGTGGAATTACATCATCACTCGAGTGACACATCAGAACACACCTCTAAGTCACTTAGCATACAGTCAGCTGGACACACACATTGCAACACATGCCACACAAGGCTCCAAGCATGCACACTCAGACCCAGTGACTCACCATTATGAGTAGAAGTTGCGTATGAGCTGACTCCGGATGTCCTCCTCCTCATCCTCATCCTCATCCTCACTTGCCTCGTGACCAAGCCCTTCATCCTCCACGGGTGGATGTTCCTGCTCATCCGGATCCAGGATGAGTGGCACTGCCTTCTCCACTGCCATGTTGTGCAGCATGCAGCACACGAGGAAGATTTTGCAGACCTTCGCCGGTGCATATGGGAGGGACCCACCTGTCTTGTGAAGGCATCGGAATCGGCTCTTCAGGAGGCCAAACGTCCTCTCAATCACTCGCCTGGTCTGCCCGTGTGCATTGTAGTCACGGTGATCTGCAGCTGATCTTGGGTTGCGGAGAGGCGTCATCAGCCATGGCATGTTGGGATAGCCAGAGTCCCCTACATGGAAACATCATGTAAAGAAGTGGGTCAGGAGATGCCGTAAGATACAAAGATACCGCTAAACACAGGACAAACAGAGTATACCCACCAACAAGACATGCTCGTTCGTTGTGCAGCCGCAGCATCATTTGTGGCACCCTGCTATGCCTCATAATGTAGGCATCGTGTGCTGACCCTGGAAAACGTGCACAGACATGGGAAATCAGCATGTTAGCAAGACACACCACAAGGGCATTAATAGAGTGGTAATGTTTATGGTTGCGATAGGCTACCTCCTGTTCCTGTGGTGGTACCAAAGCCACATGTGTCCCATCAATGGACCCAATTACATGGGGCATCTCTCCCAGGGCATAGAAATCACCCTTGACACCTGTCAACTGCTCAGGAGTGGGAAAATGGATGAATTCATCCAGGTGCTCCAACATGGCTTCTAAAACATCATGCAGGACACGACTGAACATCGTCTGTGACATGCCACCAACATCAGCTGCCATCACCTTCATCTTGGGGGTCAGCGCAGTAGGATACCTGTGTCACGGTTGGAGGTGTGGTTCCAGCTTGGCGGTCAAGTCCTCAATCAACTGTTGAGAGAATCTGTAACGTCTTATGCAGTCACGTTGCCTCATGGCACCCATGTCTGGTATTGGTCGGGGGACAGGCGGTGCCCTGCAGAAAATTGGAATGCATAACGAGTGAGAGCATAACGACATCAATGTCAATGAACTGAGCACATGCTCAACTGCTAATACACATTTGCTAAATACAGAGTCTGGTCTGTGCAATACATCCAGGACACGTATGCCAGCCAGGTGATACTTCTACGAAAAGCCAGCTACACCTGTTGATTGTCAAGTCTACATGACATGCCCTGAAACGAGCTGTGGGCCAGTGTAAGTGAACAGCCAGAGACATCACAGGAGTGACATACATCCACATATCTGCATTTGAAGGATGTCATCTCATACAGACAGCTGACGGCAAGCTAGACGCACAGGTCACATGGAATGTCAAATGTACAGATCACACACATTGCGATGAAGGGGTACACGTGAAAACAGAAAAAACAGACATTGAGACGACACAGATATGTCCTCATGTCAAAATATCATGTTCGATGCATACAGACACACGTTACGTGGGAATCCACATGTGGCATGGTGTGCGTAGATGTGTGCCATGCCCATCTACACACAGACACATGTTGGATGCAGCAACAGCAGATGAAGTTGACGGAACACCAACAGCAAGCTCATGGGAACACATGACACACACATGACATAGTCATATCGGGGCACGCTGGTCGTTAAATGTCAGTTGTTAGTGTCCCTGTCCCTGGCATCAGGGGACAGTTGCGGGTGTTGGTGACTGTGCCATACCAGTGATGCTGTGCTTGACACGTTTGTACTACATGCACACATGTGTAAAGTGTGAAGGGGAAGTGTGCCACATAGTGCCCCATCACACATGACATGTGTACACAGGTCATCACACATCTATTGTGCTAAAACATGAGGAGACATGTGCAATATCACTGTCTGACACACCTAGGCCCTGCACATGAAGGACTGCAATGACAATGACTTGATGTACAGCCTTGTGGGAGTCTGAGACCTCCATTGATTTCGTGTGCGCCTCCTATCACCAGTGTAAGCGTGTGAAATGCACCGTACACACGCTCTGAGGGCGTGTGTATGGTCCGTATCACTATAGTTGTGTTGCCGTAGGAGTACGCGTGTGTGTACGGACCGTACACACGTGTGTACAGTCCGTACACACACGCGTACTCCTACAGCAACACAACTATAGTGATACGGACCGTACACACGCCCTCAGAGCGTGTGTATGGTCCTTATCACTATAGTAGTGGTGCCGTAGGAGTACGCGTGTGTGTACGGACCGTACACACGTGTGTACGGTCCGTACACACACGTGTACTCCTACGGCAACACAACTATAGTGATACGGACCGTACACATGCCCTAAGAGCGTGTGTATGGTCCTTATCACTATAGTAGTGGTGCCATAGGAGTACGCGTGTGTGTACGGACAGAACGCATGTGTGTACGGACTGTACACACGTGTGTACGGTCCGTACACACACGCGTACTCCTACGGCAACACAACTATAGTGACACGGACCGTACACACGCCCTCAGAGCGTGTGTATGGTCCTTATCACTATAGTCGTTGTGCCGAAGGAGCACGCATGTGGGTACAGACCGTACATACGTACGTGTACCACCTTAGTACACGTACGTGTACTACCAGTGCGTACACGTACGTGTCAAACGCACTGTGCAACTGGTGCCGTAGGGGTACGTGTGAAACGCACCGTACCTGTGTGGGGATTTTGAAATTACATAGGGGACACATAAGGGACAAGTATTAGGCCCTAAATGCATGCTGGTTGTCATGGATACCGAGTTTTCAGTTCAAATTTTTCCATCAGGTGTCCTGGAAAAGTCAGTTGGCCACAAAATACAATGTTGCAAAGTGGTTGTTGACTTGACATGATGCTCAAAATTTGAACGATGCAAATGCTGTCACTGGTGTATGTTTGAAGGGATTGGAGGAAACGTAGGATGCAAATGAGTCTGACCAATCACTCTGTACTCCTGTAAATGAAAGACCCCAGCAAGGCAGATATAAGTCAGCCAGAACCCATGAGAGGGCACTTGGCTGCACAACCTTCCTGTCGACAACACTGCTGCTGTCTGTGCTTCCTCTGGCACCATGTCAAGGTCTGTGGAGAGGGCCCAGCCATTCACCCAGGAGGAGAATGAGGCATTGCTGGATATCATCCTCCCACAGTACCCCAGCCTGTATGGGAGACTAGGGGAGCAGGTGAGTGCTGACCCCACTACCTTTGACTGTGCACCTTTTTTGAGACTGTCACTTCTGGCATTGTGTCCAGGTGTGATAGACATGCAATGTTGTTTAGAGTGGGTTCCGGGGGGGGAATGGCTTATGTCTTTCATGCAGAGCATGATGTAGTTCATGTGTGCACTCCTCACTTGCATTGTGCTTACTGTGACATTCACTGCATAGTGCATGACACATTCAGCCTGGCTAATCCTTTGTGGCATTTTTGGTCTATAGTCCTGAGGTGATTCAGTGGTCCCCCCGGTGTGACAGGTGACTGTACCCACAGATGTGTGTGAGTTGAGTGGAGCTGTGGTGAGAGTGTCCAAGTGATGTGTACGCACCCTGGACATTGATGTGTGTGAATTTTACTTGTCATGTGGGTGAGTGTCTATGTGCAGTGTTGCACCACAGCTGCACGGAGGAGGCAACAGCTCTTCCCATCTGATGTGAGAAGTAAGCCGTGCTGTGTGTCTGACTTGCTGAGCTAGCCCGACACCTGTGACACCCCACAGGCAAGTGGCACATGTGCAGAGTGAGGTTTGTATCCGCTGTTGCCAATGGCAGGTGATTAATCTGTGCCTGTGTGTGTCTGTACTCTGCTGAGGTTGTGTCAGTGGCCTGGGGCATGTAACTGCTTTGAGGTGCTGTCCATCAGCCTGGTGTTGCTTGTGATGCACAGTGTGTGCCATGATCAGGGAGTGTCACGCACCCCTCATGCCACCTGTGTACTTTCAATGCCATGTAGTGCATTGGGGCTTCCACAGAGGCCAATGTCCATATGGCAAAGATGCTATTCCTCTGCAGCATCCTATGCCCTGTTCAACATATCAAAGATGTTCAAATGTGTGTCTCTGTGACATGGAGCAGGTGCAGTGATGTTGTCTCACTTTGTCATCCTCACAGGTAACTGCCTACGAGAAGGGGAAGATCTGGAAGCGGGCCGTCAGGGCCGTGATATCGGCGGATGGTCGCAGTCGGCGCCTAGCCCAAGTAAGAAAACGCTGGCAGGACATCCGGTGCTGGACCCGGAGGATCGCCCGGGTCTAGCTGGGACTCTCACCTCTATGCCCCCACGGCGGGCGCCGACGCCTGACCCACCAGATGAGGCGTGTCCTGGCGGTGGTCTTCCCTGACATGGATAGGCAGTTACAGGAGAGACAGCAGCACGGAGGGGGTAGGTACATGTGTGTTTGTTGTGTGCCCCCAGCTTTTGGAAGTGCTCTGTCACCTGGATACACTGCCAGGGTTTATATGTGCAGTGCATATCCTGTTCCCCAAAGTCAACCGGTGCTCTTATCCCTCCCTTCCCCTCCTTGACATGTGTTCCCTGGTCTGTGTGTAATCACTATTGCACATGGTCATCTAGGCCGCCAGGTAATCCAAGTGCACATTGCTTTCTGCATCATGGGGGGGTGGTCTGTGACATGTGTTGTTACCTTGCCTGTGCCCTGTCCTGTTCAGTCATTTGGGGGTCCATATTTGTTGGCACTGATGCTGAGTCTCAACATAGGAGTGTGAGGTTTCAAACTAACACACTTGCAGCATGCATGACCGATGTTGTGGCCTCAGACATGATGTGCATGAGAGGGAGATATGCATAGTGCCAGGACGGTTGCTCATGTTACAGTCAGATCATTCCAGGACCATGGAGCAGTGTACCCACTACAGTCCCCTGAGACACCCTTGCCTCGGAATCATGTGTGTCATCCAACACTGTGCACATTCTCTGTGTGTTCATCATAGGTTGGCCTCTGTGGCATTGTTCCCTGGCCTCATTTGTATTTATCTAAAGTGTGCTACATGTGTCCACTGGACAGGGAGACCCCGTTTGGCTTGTGCATACTCACACTGGGCAGTGCCTGTGTGTCTATTCACAACTATTTGTTGATGGTTGTTTGTCACAAATATGTGTTGGCAGCCTCACGAGGTGATGTGGAGTACATTTTGGAATTCTTGCTGCCCATTTTGGTAAACCCTGATTAAGAGGTGTCACTTCTTGATCTGTCTCAATCACATTGTCTCAGGTATGGGGGGTTTGTGCGTGCGAGGCCTACATGGCCAAAGCTTATGTCTCCTTGCCAGGTCTGACCTGTGTGTGATAATTGACTGGACAGCGACTCAACATGCAGTGACCCAGTCATGCTGTGCAGGGTTTAATGTTTGTGGTTTGCAGCATGTTTCAATAGTTTAAATACACGATTCCTGCTCATATATTTTTGGCACCAGTGTGTGGTCCAGATGCTACGTAGTTTTGTCTTTGTGTGCTGACATCTTTGTGGACATTCAGGCTTGCCATGAGGGTGTCTCCTCAGTGCAGGTATGCCTTTTTCCAATACAATTGCAGGCACATTAGCTTATGCATTGGCCTGTGTTTGGACATGTGTGCCACTCCACATGACAGGCAGTGGGTCAGATGAGTTGGCAACTGTGTCATCATGGTACGGATGGCCATGTGACAAGTGGCATAATTCAAGTTGTTAGTCAAAAAGTCTTGTACCTTGGCACTCACTACACTTGTCATCATGTCATCATGTTTTCAATGCTTGATTTTGATGTTTTGTTGTGCAGGAAAATAATGTGCCTGCATGACAGATGTCTCCCAAGGAAGTGCACAAGAAACCACCTTTACACTTTCAGGGAACACGCTGGCACATTTTAAAGAAAGGCACAGTTCTAATAAGACTGTTTTTCAGATTATACATATCCATGTTCCCACAATGTGGTGGAATTTGGGTAAGTCCTTGGTTGTTGGTGATACCAACTGACGAGTGTCAAGTCATCCAGACCGCCGTGGTCCCATGTATATGTACTCTCTGCAACACCATTTCTTTCTAACAGTGGCTTCTTTAAATAAGGCTGGCAGCCTATACAATGACTGTGTAAATGTAGTTTTGTGTGCACCTCCTTGTGAGACTTCTTTTATACAGGCACATGTGTGTTCTGTTCAGAAAGTGGCACATTCACACATTCTAAACATGTCGATTGTGTAAAGTGGTGTGATTCCCAAGGGATCAAAATGTATTTCGTTTGGGTTTCCAAAGTACTTACAGGTCTCTGGGTGTAGGGACACCTTTAGCATTGAGGTCTGTTATTTAGCCTTGGGTGCACCAATACTGTTTCTTTCCCAGTAAACAAGAGGTGGCATGACTTCATAGTATTGCTGTGCTCAACTGTTCCCAGACACTGGCTTCTCAGTATATTGCTCATTCAAGTTTTTGGCTGGTGTGTCCTATTTTTCCTTGTTTCCAAGTGGCATGGTGGGTCAACCAACTGGGGAGTACAGGGCTTACATATGTGCGGAGTAATCTATTTGTTAATCATGATGCATTGCCTGATATGCACTGTGACCTATTTTGTTTGGACTCATGTGTTAGATGTATACAGGTGACTGATTATTTTCTGTATCTTCACCTTGCACACAGCATCATCGGAGGAAACCGAGGGAGACACCTGCACGGACCTGGAGGAGGGATCCAGCACCGGTGCCACCAGTGCTGGCGAGTCTGCAGGAGCAAGTGGCACGGAGGGCGAGGGGAGTCAGTCAGAGGACCTGTCTGGTGGTGAGACCAACTACGACGCTGACGGGTCCAAGGCTGACCTCATCGAGGGGGCGGAGGCTGCTACAACACATGGCAACAGCCCAACATCTGTCCCCGCCTCCTCTATTCCCATCACCGCCCTCCCAGTTGCTCAGGTCCCTTCTGTCCGTGCAGGGCACCACCAGGTCTCCTTCGTGCCAGGCCCCGCACCCCCTGCCCCTGTCACCCCTGTTGCCCTCACTGCAGAGTCTGTGGACATTCAGCGGCAGTTGCAGGTTGGGCAGACATCGATGCTGAATGTCCTCCATGGCCACACCAGACTGCTGACACAGATGGTGTCGTTCATGGAGGGCATGTCAGCAACGATGTCTGACCAACGGATGTTGCTGCGGTCCATGGACTCTTCACTGACGGCAGCAGTGAGTCTCCTGCAGCGCTTCGTCCCCCCCTACCCCAGCCCCATCCACACTTCCCACTCCCATACCTGTCCCATGCACACCCAGACATTCCCAAGCACTCACCCCACCAGACACAGGCAGCACACCACCACGTAAGGGCAAGCACACACCTCCTGGCACGCACACTCAGGGGGATAAAGGCACACCCACTGGGTCTGGGGCACACAGACATACACGCAGCCACAGTCTGAGTCCGCATGCCTCATGACCCAGTCCCTCCAAAAGCACTCCCCTTGGCTCCCCTGCCACACAGTCAGACAAGGAAAGCTACATGTCTGCTGGGCCTCAGCCCCACTGTGTCACCACCCTGCAAGTGGGCGAGGGACTCCACAGGCAGGGGAGTTGAGTCCGCCCCCATGTCCACCCCCTCCCCCAGAAGCGCTGCACCCCATCCCTCGGACCCCCCCTCCTTTGTGCCTGTGGCTTGTTCCAGTGCAGGGGATACTCTGGACGACCTGGCAGCAGTGTGCAGCGCCGAGCTCACCTCCACCTTTGGTGCTGCCCCACCCCCTGTGGTGGAGGCGTCCAGCCCTGCACCCACCACACCTACCCTTACACCTCCAGTCCCTGCGGTGCCTGGTCCTTCCCCACATGATGCCCCCCCCCCCGGTCGACGAACCTGAGGGTTCCACTGTGCAGGCAAGCTAGGGGAGACGCGTGCCCATGTGTCCCCCCAAGGACTTCTATTCTGGACTGGCCATTGGCCTTTGTATATAGTGTTCTTACCAAAATTTAGTTTTAATGCCGAATAAAGCATTTTATTTTTACTTAGAACACTATTGCATTTCAGGTATTGATGTTGGTGCTGATGCTCCAGGAGTTGGGGTTGTGGTAATGTGTTATGTTTCTGAGAAATGTTCTAGTCTCATGGTCATGGGGTGGACCATGGTATCTGCGTGCCATCACAAGGTCTCTGCAAAGAATCTTTGGACGTGTGTGTTATTTGTGTTTTGAGACATTGTACCAAGGAGTGTTCCTTCCTCTGTGGCACCTGACATCTTCCCTGCAGAGAGTTGCACAATTGTTGTGCTGACCTGTGTCTACATTTCCTTTGTTGGTGACGGATCCCTTCAACTATGGCCTTGCCTGCTCAGTAATGTCTCCGGCTGCATCGTCTGTGCTATCCTTGCTAGTCAATGTACTTATGTATTGAGTATGTTGAAATGCCTTCATGGCGAAATTCTCCCTTTTCAGCACTATGCATGTGTGTAATCCCAGCCTAGCACACGTATGGTACTTGTTCTGCAGGGTATTTGGGCACCTGACTCACAATTGTGGGCATTGTATCTGTGGGAACTCCACCCTATTCCTTCCATGAGAGACAACATCTTGGTGGCTGTCCCAGCACCTGAACATTCCTATCAGTCCTGGGATGTGCGGGACAATGTGTGTTCCCTTTGGCTCTCTTAGTTTAGTAGGCATTGAAATGACTATACTGTCTTGTGGCATGATCTCAGTGTGTGTATTGTGCTGCATCCGCCAGGGGTGGGTATGCATGTGTCATTTGTCCTCACACACACATGTGGTGTGTCATGCAGTGGGGGAAAGACATCCATCCTCATGGGAGTGGGACACTGCTGTCAGTGATGTGTTGGTATGGCACTATCAACATAGTCGAAAATTAGTGATGCGTACATACACCCATGGAGTTGTGGTCATCTGATAATGATGTACACATCCCCATGTCTCTGTCCACTGCTGGTATTCCTCTGCACCCACCCCTCACATGTCTCTGTCCACTGCTGGGAGTGATAGGCACCCACCCCCATGTCTCTGTCCACTGCTGGGAGTGATAGGCACCCACCCCCATGTCTCTGTCCACTGCTGGTATTCCTCTGCACCCACCCCTCACATGTCTCTGTCCACTGCTGGGAGTGATAGGCACCCACCCCCATGTCTCTGGCCACTGCTGGTATTCCTCTGCACCCACCCCTCACATGTCTCTGTCCACTGCTGGGAGTGATAGGCACCCACCCCCATGTCTCTGTCCACTGCTGGGAGTGATAGACACCCACCCTCATGTCTCTGTCCACTGCTCGGAGTGATAGGTACCCACCCCCATGTCTCTGGCCACTGCTGGGAGTGATAGGCACCCACCCCCATGTCTCTGGCCACTGCTGGTATTCCTCTGCACCCACCCCTCACATGTCTCTGTCCACTGCTGGGAGTGATAGGCACCCACCCCCATGTCTCTGTCCACTGCTGGGAGTGATAGACACCCACCCCCATGTCTCTGTCCACTGCTGGGAGTGATAGGCACCCACCCCCATGTCTCTGTCCACTGCTGGGAGTGATAGGCACCCACCCCCATGTCTCTGGCCACTGCTGGTATTCCTCTGCACCCACCCCTCACATGTCTCTGTCCACTGCTGGGAGTGATAGGCACCCACCCCCATGTCTCTGTCCACTGCTGGGAGTGATAGACACCCACCCCCATGTCTCTGTCCACTGCTCGGAGTGATAGGTACCCACCCCCATGTCTCTGGCCACTGCTGGGAGTGATAGGTACCCACCCCCATGTCTCTGGCCACTGCTGGTATTCCTCTGCACCCACCCCTCACATGTCTCTGTCCACTGCTGGGAGTGATAGGCACCCACCCCCATGTCTCTGTCCACTGCTGGGAGTGATAGACACCCACCCCCATGTCTCTGTCCACTGCTGGGAGTGATAGGCACCCACCCCCATGTCTCTGTCCACTGCTGGGAGTGATAGGCACCCACCCCCATGTCTCTGTCCACTGCTGGTATTCCTCTGCACCCACCCCTCACATGTCTCTGTCCACTGCTGGGAGTGATAGGCACCCACCCCCATGTTTCTGGCCACTGCTGGTATTCCTCTGCACCCACCCCTCACATGTCTCTGTCCACTGCTGGGAGTGATAGGCACCCACCCCCATGTCTCTGTCCACTGCTGGGAGTGATAGACACCCACCCCCATGTCTCTGTCCACTGCTCGGAGTGATAGGTACCCACCCCCATGTCTCTGGCCACTGCTGGGAGTGATAGGCACCCACCCCCATGTCTCTGGCCACTGCTGGTATTCCTCTGCACCCACCCCTTACATGTCTCTGTCCACTGCTGGGAGTGATAGGCACCCACCCCCATGTCTCTGTCCACTGCTGGGAGTGATAGACACCCACCCCCATGTCTCTGTCCACTGCTGGGAGTGATAGGCACCCACCCCCATGTCTCTGTCCACTGCTGGGAGTGATAGGCACCCACCCCCATGTCTCTGGCCACTGCTGGTATTCCTCTGCACCCACCCCTCACATGTCTCTGTCCACTGCTGGGAGTGATAGGCACCCACCCCCATGTCTCTGTCCACTGCTGGGAGTGATAGACACCCACCCCCATGTCTCTGTCCACTGCTCGGAGTGATAGGTACCCACCCCCATGTCTCTGGCCACTGCTGGGAGTGATAGGCACCCACCCCCATGTCTCTGGCCACTGCTGGTATTCCTCTGCACCCACCCCTCACATGTCTCTGTCCACTGCTGGGAGTGATAGGCACCCACCCCCATGTCTCTGTCCACTGCTGGGAGTGATAGACACCCACCCCCATGTCTCTGTCCACTGCTGGGAGTGATAGGCACCCACCCCCATGTCTCTGTCCACTGCTGGGAGTGATAGGCACCCACCCCCATGTCTCTGTCCACTGCTGGTATTCCTCTGCACCCACCCCTCACATGTCTCTGTCCACTGCTGGGAGTGATAGGCACCCACCCCCATGTTTCTGGCCACTGCTGGTATTCCTCTGCACCCACCCCTCACATGTCTCTGTCCACTGCTGGGAGTGATAGGCACCCACCCCCATGTCTCTGTCCACTGCTGGGAGTGATAGACACCCACCCCCATGTCTCTGTCCACTGCTCGGAGTGATAGGTACCCACCCCCATGTCTCTGGCCACTGCTGGGAGTGATAGGCACCCACCCCCATGTCTCTGGCCACTGCTGGTATTCCTCTGCACCCACCCCTCACATGTCTCTGTCCACTGCTGGGAGTGATAGGCACCCACCCCCATGTCTCTGTCCACTGCTGGGAGTGATAGACACCCACCCCCATGTCTCTGTCCACTGCTGGGAGTGATAGGCACCCACCCCCATGTCTCTGTCCACTGCTGGTATTCCTCTGCACCCACCCCTCACATGTCTCTGTCCACTGCTGGGAATCCTATGCAGCCATCCACCCACCCGCCCCCTTCGTGCAGTACACTGCTGTCATGGGCATACACACACCCCAATATACAGGTGATATGCTGCACCAGGCCGTAAGCCAACATTCGTGTTGTGTGTACGCCTTGTATCCAAAATGTACTGGTGCCGTAGGGGTACGGGTGATACGGACCGTACCCCTGCATTCATAGGGTGTGTACGGTCCGTACCACACGTACCCCTACGGCCCCAATCCAATAATGATACGGGCCGTACCCACGCTATGAATGTGTGGGTACGGTCCGTACCACCATTGTAGTGGTGACGTAGGGGTACGCGTGGTACGGACCGTACACACGCCCTCAGAGCGTGGGTATGATCCGTGCCATCATTATAGTGGTGACTAGGGGTATGCGTGGTACGAACCGTACACACGCCCTCAGAGCGTGGGTACGGTCCATACCACCATTGTAGTGGTGACTAGGGCTACGCGTGGTACGGACCGTACACACGCCCTCAGAGCGTGGGTACGGTCTGTACCACCATTGTAGTGGTGACGTAGGGGTACGTGGGGTATGGACCGTACCCACGCCCTCAGAGCGTGGGTACGGTCCGTACCACCATAGTAGTGGTGACGTAGAGGTACGCGTGGTACGGACCGTACCCACGTCCTCAGAGCGTGGGTGTCAGGAATCACAGGAGGTTTCCTCCTCCCATTTCCTCTGTAGCTACTATTCTCTCTTTACAAACTCAAAGAGTAGCTAATCCCTTTAGTTGGAGCGCTATTTGGCATCGTAGAAACTCCAACATGGCCGCCAACATCCTGACATTGTAACAGCATATCGCTGTTTAGCAGTCTAGTCTTTCTGCAAATGACAGTTGGTGAGGTGTGCTCTAACATTCTACTTCGCACTTCACTGAAGATTCTTCTGGAGCAGCACCTGTTACTTTGGCGTCGCGAAAGTTAGTCAGGGTAGTGGCGGAATATGCGGGTTTAGCTTCGTCGGTTACTACCATTATCAAAGATAAAAGGTTAGTGTCAATATCTACGTATATACTCAGTTTGCATCAAAGTTCTTAGGCTATGAGCAGTTGAAACATAATTCTGACCAGTGTTTCTCTAGCACTACAATTGAAATTAAATCTGTGAGGAAGATTATTATCAACAAAACTCATTGGTAATATTCAGTATTGTATTTCCTAAGTTAGAATGACTATGGAGAGACCTATGGCAAGTTCACTTAATTCACAGCGGCATGGAAATGACTTGTAAAAGAAGTTCTCTTCTAAAATTTTGTTTAAGGAAGAACGCAAGCATTACTTCTCTGTGCTGCGTTATCCTTAAGGTTAAATTCCTCATCTTTGATTGAAGTACTCTCGCGGGCACCGTTCTTTCGTGCCGCGCGGTACCACAAGATTAAGGAGTAAGACTCGCGTGCACGTTTCTGTTCGTGTGCGCGATAAGCAAACAACCGAATCTACTGGCAATACTTAAACGCACTTTTCATTAGAGCAGCGTAACTCTCGGTACAAGCTAGTGCGAACGCAAAGAGATTACTGTTTGCTTTTCATTACTCAGTTCCGTGAGAAAGAAATTAATTAAGAGTTGCAGATCTCTTCGGCAGCTGCCATTAAAACTGTAATAACTAGCCTATCTAAAGCGAATAAAGGCACCTTCTCAAATTGGCGGGAAACATAATTCAGCAGCTCTTACCATTAAAGAAAGCCTGAGGCAGGTGCATTAATTCTTAATGGTACTATTTATTGCAGTTCGTAAACTCCAGACTCCCTTTTAACAAACATCTCAATCACTTGACAGTGAGTATACAGTTTGGAAGACAAAGGGAACTAACATAAAAAACATATAGAATAGAAAAAATAACTTACCTTGTTTTCTCTTTCTATCAAGACAGAGCACCATAGAGTAGAACGACCTGCAAGGAAAGAACAAGTGATTAGAATGAAGGCTTCTCAGGGTAAACGCACACAACACTCAAGAGAAGTAAGAAGAGTGGCAAGCCCAAAACTACTCACTGATGAGATCAGTTATGATATATATATGCAATGTTTCTAGCTTTAACCATCTGAAGAAGAAGAAGAACAAGCAGGACCAGCAGTGTTTTGGAGCTGTCTCTTCTCTGTCCCATCCCCTTTCCCCCCTCAGAACTTACCTGCGATGGATTGAAACAAACCTAGCAGGGGGGGTCCTGAGAAGGGCATTGGGAATTAGCGTCACTCTGCTCCTGTGTGATATAATTAGTTCAACAAGTTCTCCTGACAGTGGGTACAGTCCGTACCACCATTGTAGTGGTGACTAGGGGTACGCGTGGTACGGACCGTACACACGCCCTCAGAGCGTGGGTACGGTCCGTACCACGCGTACCCTCACGGCACCACTAATATAGTGCTACGGACCATACCCACGCTATGTATGTGTGAGTACGGTGCGTATCACTATTATAGTGTTGCCTTAGGGGTACGCGTACACGTCCACTTCCGTTGTTGCGGTACACAGGGATTGGTGGACACGCCCCCCGAAGTGACCAGACCCTTGAAGTAATGTATGTCCTCAATATTGTAGGTTTTAATTTGGGTAGGGGGTATGTTTCCTGCCCCTCACCACCCCTTGACCCCTGGGTGTTGTTCTCACCTTCTGCGGCGTGTGCGTCGGGTTCGGTGCACCAGGTCGTAGGCTAAGAGGGCCGGGATGACACGTAGGATGGGGTCCATGTCTGTCCGTCGCGTACCGTGACTCCTTTTTCGCGTCGGACTCAGGTTTCCGGCTTTTTTTAGCTCCCGTGAAAAATAGCTGTGCGGAATGATGTAGGGACGAATCGTACTTGCTGGTCCGTAAAACGCTGCCTGACTCCCTGCGGACGTCGCGTACGCGCTGTCCAGGAGCAGAATATTAGCTATTTTTTAGCCGGTTAGTGTCTTTTACGAATCGTACGTAAATGGTATTTCTGTACGAATCGTACTTACTGATTTGTAAGGTGGATTTCCCGGGTACGAGTCGTATGGAGAATACGCTCCGTACGACCATTCGTACCCGGGTTTTACAGGATTGGAATCGGCACCTTTATGTATGTATGTTTAATTTTGTAAAAATTCAATTTATTACTTTTAATTGTTAACATTTCCAAATAAATCAAATTTTTTTTTTTTAAGTTAAATGTATTATTTAATTTGTTTCACATTATTTTTTATACATATATAAAAACAATATTTACACATCGATATTTTTTATAACAATATTTTTTCTGATATTTTTGTACTTACCATTATGAAGGTAGGAGGTCAATATTTTTTGACAACAATATTTTTGTCACGATATTTCTGTAGGTCGATATTGCTGTTGTCGATATTCTGTCAGTGATCCCCCTCAAAAAGCCATTAAACTAGCCCACACACTAACTTGTCAGATCAGCCTATCGGGCACTGGCGGATTGCCGACAGCACAGTCCGACCCCGGCTTTATCTTCTTCCAGGCTGGAGACCCTGTCTCCCTGATGCATCTAGTCTCAATTCTGCTTGTCCAGCTTTTCCGACATGTGGTTCATGCACATTGAAAGAACTTCGGTTTTTCAGTTGATTGTGGAAAGGTTAAGTTGCATTTCAAGCAGTATCTGCGTCACTTCAGTATCTGGCGCAGGGAGAGAGTGGCCCATCACAATGTTCCTCTGCTCTGACTGCTGTTTCACCAGAAAATCGCATTTCTAGTTGGTTAACATCTGCATTCTTTCCCCAAGGCACGACAGTAGGTTGATAGTAAGTCGACTATGAGGTGTACAGTTCGAGCCTCTTTTTGTAGTTTTCTAGATTGTCATAGGACTCAAACTCAGATCAAGATGGCACCCAACTGTTCACTTGTGCCCAGCACTTTAGGTGCCGCAAGAGAGGTTATGCATTCATTTTGCACCACAGTTCTTCACCACCCGAACCTATGAACAGTACCGTATCAGGGCTAGTTTTTATGTAACTTATTTTATTAAACTTTCAAGGCATTTTTTTGTATTGCCTCTTGCAGATGTGACAAACATTTATTTGCCTTAGCTCACATGCTAGGATGCTGCTGCGTCTTTTGCTCCCTTTTTTTCCTGGTTTATGCTGGGTTTGTACTGTAGGTAATCCCATGGCTCAAACCTCAGCTCTCTATAGGTATTAGCGCTGCTGCAGAGCAGGCAAAAAAGATTGCTCCTGTGAACCTCACGCCTGACCAGCGGTACAAGATCAACTCCCCTCCCAGAGGATCTCCAGCTGAACCTGGCAACCATAGTATGGCGGCAGGGCTGCATCGCATTCCAGTGCTTAATTTCTAAAAAAAAAAGTGCCAGAGCCCTTGTCAGGAGTCTATTGCAGTTTGCACCACTCGTTGCCCCTGCCAGCACTGCCAATACTAGAACCAACATATTTACTGACCATCACACTCCTACAAGTGACAATTCATGGCCTTCCAAAGATATAAGATTGTCTTGGGGGTAGGTTTTTGTCAATTTCAATGTGCATAGAATTATCAAACAGCTGTTGTTGTGCTCATCTCAAAATTAGACAAACAGCGCTACCACGTGGTGGACTGTTATAAGTGCCAGTGTTGACAATAACTGCTGGTGTTGAATACTGGAAGCCACCAGCTGAAATTAAGCACTGCCACCCCAGTTCTGATTCTACCCTGCCACCAGTCACTTCTAGGAATGAAACCGCAGCACAAGCAAGTGAGGCTGTCACTTGAGCTTAAACATGCCTTCCAGACACCTATGCTCTGCTTCCCTCTCACCCACAACCCCTGCATCTGCCAAAGCAGAAGCGGAGGATGCTCCTTCTCCTACCTCATGGCGAAGACATAGAATGACCTCCCCCTGCAGCTACAGACCACCGCCTTTCATTTAGATTTCCAAAGGACACACAAAACCGGGCTGGTCAACTAAACCCCTTGGGCTCACAAGTGCCTTTATATCCTGCAGGGTGATTGGCTTCACTATAAAAATTGACTGATTGATTGATTGAGTGAGGCCACGTTTAGCACAAATTTCTCACTCTCAAGTCCGGCTTCAAACCCAGCAGTCAGGGCTCCTTCACTCACTGCTTTTAGTTCTCAGTCTGGTGTCATTGTCAACGCCTTCCACTTTAAGGAATCTCAGTGGCAATTTCTAGTGATAATGCCACTTTCAGCGCTAAGCAACATTTTGCCCTGAGCTGCTTCGGGCATGGCAGCCAGAACAGCTTCAGGACGATAAGCTTCCCTTACAATACCAGGGTTCATGTAAAAATGGCTACCCCATGTTCTGTTTTATGTGTTATAGAGTGCAGGACCCCTATGGATCCAAAATGGACTCTGGTCTAAAGACATAAGTGATCAGGTGTGGTTAATAATATTCATGCTGCAGTACGTGTCAGTTACAAGTTACACTCTGAGAAATAAAGACATTTAATACAGAGCGCCGTGTGTGGTGTAATTCACTTACATGCTATCAGCCCCGGGAGGATGCTACAACTGGCGACGAGCTCTGTGAACCAAAGAGTCGAGAGTGCTCTCCCAGACAGTTTGCTGAGGTACAGCAAGCTGCTCATGCATACCATGTGCTCCTCAGTCGGAGTGAAGAATCGATGTTTGCCACATATGAGGTCAAAGCGCAACTCCAGCCAGTTCGAGACCTTTGACAAGGTGAAGACCCTATGGAAAGTTTAATTTACCGTCAGTCAGAAAATTGCTAATATGACTGAGATAAGAAGTGCGATGTAATAACTTAACACAAAGCCATCATTCGTACAGTACCTTAACCTTAAAGGCAGTGACCACCAGGTACAGAAATCGCAACAAGGGGTGACAGCCAAGCGCAAGAGAACACATCGCGGGGAAGCAGATAGAAGTAAAGGAACACTAAAGGCAGCGAAAATCAGGTACAAATCAGAGGGGTGAAGAACAAAAGCAAGAGACAAAACCGCTACTCACCACCAAAGAAGAAGTTGGCGCCTCACCACCTCCGGTTAGACACAACGGTGTGTGCACTAGTCAGCGGGCTGATGCTTAAAGGGGTGACACCGGGCCAGAAGATGCTGAAGTTAAGTGGGGCCTGAACAGCATGTACACCTGGCAGCAGCTGCAGAAAACAGCACAAATTATGATGTTGCCGTTTTCTTAAAAGCGCAGTCTTCATATGATACTACCAAAAAGCAGAGTATTGGCGCCCGATGGACTGCTAGGATCAAAACAGTTGATGATTTCATTGATGGTCTAGAAATTACCGATAACAAAAAGATAATCAAATAGCTTAAGAACATAGCAAGAGAAGCAATAAAGAAAATTCCACAGGTGGACAAAGTATCTTGCCAGTGTGTTAAGGTGGCATTGAACATCAAGTTCAATCAGATGCCAAACATTGACTATAAAAGGTACATCTTCAATCAGGAGAGACAGAGAGATGGTAAAACGATTAATACATTTGTTGAAAGACTGTAAATGCTAAAAAAACACTAAGTTCAATTAATTAAATGATGAAGAAGACATTCGTCTCAGAGTCATAGATGGTTGCATGTCTGATTCCTTCAGATTCCGAATGCTGGGAGAAACACTCAGTCTGGAGAGTATTCTCATGGCAGTCAGAGCTGAAGAATGTGTCAACAAACAAGCTCCTGACATAGAGGCCAGAGAACCCTAGAGTGAATCAGCATTGAGTATGAAAAGCAAAAAAACACAAGGTAAAAGGCCGCAAATTAATGTCTCTGAAGAAATAGAAGCTGTGCAGTAGATGTGGATTTTCTTTCCTACATGAAGATGAATGTTCTGCCCTTAGACAAACCTGTAAATGTTGCAGGAAAGAGAGCCATTTTCTAACATTTTGCAAAAGAGTGAGTGCATCATGTCATGAAGACAAAATGGCTGCTAGAAAGTTCCAGAAGCGTTCCAGTCACGCCCACTGAAGTAAACAGCAACATCACTTGAGGCAAGTAGAAACTGAAAAAGGCTAATTTTCATCTAATTCTTCGTTGAGGTGTTCTTCGAGGTCATGGTTGAGCAACAGTCAAGAGGATGGGTGTGCGATGTCAATGCTGACTACTAAAAGACATGCGCGTGTAGGTTTGTTTTCCTGAAAGGAAGAATACAAGTCAAAAAGTATCACCAAGTGAAATGGCAATATTCAAACAATTGGACATTGTCCCGAAATAAAATTGAAGGTTAATGGTTGCAATATACCATTTATTATAGACAGTGGTGTTCGATAAACATCATGCCAGCTGAAAAGTACAATCAACTGTCTCCGGTGCCCCGTCTCACATCATCAAAAACCACAACCTCAACACCATTGCAAAGTCAAGGTTCATTCATGGGTTCATTCATGGCGACTATGAAATCAAGTCCATCAGGGCACTTGGACGAGCGCCTGTCTACTCAGTTTCAGCACTACTGCTGACATGGGACTAATTTCTGTGAACTACAACATCAGTGCACATCACGACATAATTAAAACATTTTCGTCATTGTTTCTTGGATTAGGGAAACATAAGACAATGAAAGTCCGGCTTCACATTAATGAGGACATTCGCCCTGCTGCTCAACAACATGGTTAAATTGCATCTCGTCCACAAGAGGCTCCTGAAAAAGAAATTGAGACTTTGCTAAAACATGGTGGGCCCGATTCACAGAACTAACTTAAGACAAAATCCTAAACTTACTACCATTTTCGTATTCACAGAAGGCACTTACTCATTTTGGTATTCACAGAAGACACTTACTCACTTCGGTATTCACAGAAGTTAGGAGTCCTAACTTTAGGACTCCTAAATGCCTTCTGTGAATACCGAAAGTCTTAAAATTAGGATTTTTCTCAGTTTAGGAGTCCAAAAGTTAGGACTCCTAACTTCACTACTACTAAACTGAGAAAAATCCTAATTATAAGGCTTTCGGTATTCACAGAAGGCATTTACGGGTCCTAAACTTAGGACTCCTAACTTCTGTGAATACCGAAATGAGTAAGTGCCTTCTGTGAATACCAAAATGAGTAAGTGCCTTCTGTGAATACCAAAATGGTAGTAAGTTTAGGATTTTGTCTTAAGTTAGTTCTGTGAATCAGGCCCGATATCATTAACCACACTACTGGTCCATCCCCATGGCTGTCACTGATAGTGGTGGTACCTAAAAAGGACACTGGAGGGTCTGTGCAGATTTGTGTTGGCATGCGTCAAGCAAACAAGGCAATCGAAAGCGAATGACATCCTGGTCTGCACAATGCTAATATGATTAGCCAGTTGAACAGTGCTAAAGTCTTTTTGCGCCTTGATCAGAGCAAAGGATATGATCAGCTCGAATTGAAAGAGAATTTCATGAACATTACTTTCTTTTTCAATTCATGTTGGTTTGTTCAGATACAAAAGATAAAGTTTTGCAGGGTCTTCAGCTGCTTAACTTTTCCAAGATGTAATTATACAGCCTGTCATGCATGCTTTCAATTACAGTGATGATATGCTAATATTTGGGGTCACATTAAAGGAACCTGATAGAGCCTTTACACAAGTGTGCTGTCTACTTGCTTATGCAAGTCTTACATTGAATGCTGAAAAGTGCCAGTTTCACAATTCATTGAGCACATTTCTTGAAATGGGGAATGGCTCAAGATCTAGCCAAGGTTCAGGCTTTCTCATTTTCCTACCCTCCCCAAGATGTAACCATGCTGCGCCCCTTTCTTGGTATGGCCAGCTACTGTTCCATGATATTGCTACTGTGAGTGCCCCATTGAAAAAGTTATCAAAACGTAATGTTTCATTTCAGTGGTCACAAAACTGTGATCAAACGATTAAACATGTCCCTTAAAATGCTACTGATATGGCTTATTTTGATCCAAAATTGCATACAGAGAGTGCAATGGATGCCAGCGACTGGGTTTGGCTGCAATTGTTGCCCAACATAATAGACAAGCAAATACACAAAGACATATTGTAGCTGCTGCTAGCCAAAGTTTGTCACAGACTGAACAAGCTTACTCGCAAACTGCAAAAGAAAGCCTAGCTGTTGTGTGAGCTTGTGAACACTTTCATGTGTTTTTGTATGGGAAACATGTTATGCTTGTTACTGATCATGAAGCACTGCTCACTATTTGTCAACACAAAGTCCAAGATGACCCCTCACATTAAGAGGTGGGGGCAGTGACTGTAATAGTATGACTACACCATTGTGCACTGGCCAGGAAAAGATCAAAACCCTTTTCTCAAGTTCCCATACAGTGTCAGAGTAACCCTTCTAAAGTGGCTGAGGCCTACATTAACTTCATTGTGAGATCCAGCACTCCTGCATCTGTGTCCCTGGAGCAAATACGTGTTTCTTCCAATGCAGATAGGATTATGCCAATCCTCAAATACATTATTATGCATCAATCCTGGAGAACACATGCTCGACCTTTTGATAATGACAGCAAATATAGGAAATTCAAGAATGTGCATGATGACCAGTCATTTACACTAAAAGGGATTTGTGAGGGTTGAGAATTGCCATTCTTGAAAGTCTAAAACAGCAAGTCATTGAAGTGGCACATGAGGGACATCGTGGAATTGCCACCAGAAAGCAAGACCTCCAAGACAATGTTTGGTTCACTCATCTTCATGAGCGAATTAAAAGAGCACTCCAGGCTTCCCAAGGCTGGTCATTTGTCCAGGCTTGTCATTTGTGTAACTGTTTATCTCCCGTGTATCTCAACATGTTCAGCAACCTTTGAACATGTTAGATCTTCCAAAACACATCTGGGGGAAAATTGAAGTTATCTTCTTTGGACCACTTGAAAATGGCCATTATCACATGGCAATCATAGATGAATAATCCTTGTTTCCTCTGATGGAAGACCTTTCGTCACTCACGATCGAGTACTTGAAGGACTAAGAGGCATATTTGCAACCTGGGGAGTTCCGTCTATTCTAAAATCTGACAATGGCTCGTCATTCAATGGTGGGAAATTCAACAACTTTCATACTCATTTGAATATCAGGCATGAGAAAAGCACACCTCTATGGCTACAGACAAATGGCGTTGTTGAACATTTTGTGAGCACTTTAAGAAAGCTGTTCAGCGCACTATGCCAGAAAGAGGTAATGTGTAAAGTATTTATGCAGCACACAAACAGTAATAAAGTGAAAACACAACACAAAAAAGTCACACCAATTAAAAAAAATAGAATACAATTTAATTGATATAATTAGATGAGACTGAGATAAAAATCCAATCAGTAGAACCAGAGATATGTAATTTCCAAGATTTAGGGAACTATTATCATGCCTAAAAGCACAAAGCTACACTCACTGTCATCTGGCTGTGTTGGACTGGGAGAAAGCCACAAGTTCAGGCCGACCGCGATGAAGCACAAGCCGGATCCAGGAACAAGGATAGTCGTGCTGAAAAAGTTACCTTCTCAAAGTCTGATGAAAAGTGTCCAGTTCGCAGTAAAGGAGGCTGTGAGGAGCGGGGAGAGCGTCTCAGAATGTCGCTGCTAAAGCATAAACAGCAGCCCAAGTGACGTAGACGGTCGTTCCTGTCACGCAAATATCCTTTCAAACGTTGTGGGCAGTCGTTGTTGGAGCTTCACTTTGGTGGTCACCATGGTCGATGGCGCAGATGTCATGTTGCCGATCATTGCTGTAGCACAAAGAAGCAGGTCCACTGGAGCTTAGCGTTGGCAGTCCTTGTGATCTCGATGCATGTATGTTAGCGTAAGCAGCCCTAAACTTCAGGATTTCTCCATTTTCTTCAGAGGAGTGCACTCTGATGCCACCCAAGGGCTTAAAACCTGGTGAGACACATCTTGGGGATCAGGTACCTCACTTTAGCAGAGGCCAACAGGCCTCAGGCAGGTTCATTCGCAGGTGTAACAGGTCCAGTTGGAGCAGGTCAATTGGGCAGTTGCAGGAAGGCATCTGAAGCTTGTTGTGTCCGAACAGGACAGTCAGACAGTTGACCCTTGGAGGGAGCCTGTGATGAAAGGAGCAAGTCCAGTCTTCCTTCTCAGAGAGAAGGCAGGCCTCAAGCAGCAGGGTAGTCCTCAGGAAGCAGGACAGTCATGCTTCTGTAGTATCCACAGGTCCAAGAGTGTACTGAAGAGTGAGTCTGAGGGTCCTATGTTTTTTCCTGCTGCCAGCTTTGAAGGAAAAGAAACCTCTAAAGTTTTCCCCCTCAGATGTTTTTGGAATTTCCTTCCTCCCCGCCCTGGTCCCAGGATGTCTAGAGTGACAAAAGGCTAGTGTGAAGTCATTTGTGAATGTGTGAGGCAGCTCCTTTGAAATACAAGTGGGGCTGTACACAGCTGTGCCCCCCCATCCTGACAGGATGGCCTATCCTGTCAACATTTAGGGGCCGATTCCGATCTCGGTCGGAAGGGCACCGAATCGGGTTCGGCCGGAAAAACTACGAGCCGTATGCGTGTTTTCCGGCCGACTCGTACAGCTGTACGAGCGAGCAAGTACAATGCGAGCTACATGAAATTCACTGACCGAGTCGTTTTCGGGTCCGAACCGCTCCATACGTCCCGGTCGGAAGCTAACCGTGGTGTGCAATGGATGCGATTTACAACCGAGCCAGTACAATGCACTCATCAGACAGCCTGTGCGAGCCGGAGTGTCTGGCTCGCAAAAGCTTCCGGAGTCGGACTTTGGGGGTCCACGTCAGACCTCCTGACACCCGCAGCCCTACGACTCGGACACAGGAGGAGAACTATGGGTCTCCCCAACACAGACATGTACGGTGCGGGTGACACCGATGCGTACCCACTGTAGGGGGCGCACTTTTCGAGACGTACCCCTTCAGTCAATGGGAGCCCATGTACGCGTCGTACGACCGGCTCCTATTGACTTCTATGGGAGTCCGACCGAACCGAGTCCGACAGCATACATGTGCATCGTACTCGCTCGGTCGGACTGTAGGGGTCCGGCTCGGTCGGAAAACACTCCGGATCCGACTCGGTCGGAGTGCTTTCCGACCCGGATCGGAATCGGCCCCTTAGTCTGCCTTTGTATCACTATTATGGGAGGAATACATAAAGGTAATATGTAAAGTATTTATGCAGCACACTAATAGTAATAAAGTGAAAACACAACACAAGAAAACTCCTGATTCAGAAAAATAGAGCAAAATGTAATACATTATTTGACACCAAAACAACAAGAATCCAATCAGTAGAACCGGGGCCATGCAATTTCAAAGTCTTTCTGCAATATAGCACCTAAAAGCACAAAGCGCCAACTGAAGTTATCTGGTCGCGACCAGACCGAAGTCATAAGTTCAGTCTGACCTCGATGAAGTGCAGGCTGGATACAGGAACCAGGTTAGTCTCAGTGAGAATTGTTCTGTATGTCCTTTATGTGAAGTGTTGTATTGCGCTTCATTGGTTCTGATAAAAAGCTGAGAGGGCTGTGAAGTCCTGCGTTGAGTTGCAGTACACTGCTTCGGCTCCAAAGAGGGGCTACCAGGGCTGTGAGAAGAGGTCCTGCATCAAGTTTCATCATGTTGTGTTGGCACGGATGAGCCGAGGTGATCAGGGGCTGTGAGTGTAGGAAGGTGGATATCTGACTATGGTTACCCCCAACTTTTTGCCTAGTGTCTAGCTGGTTTTTCGACTTAGTTGGCCTGAGATCCTGCCATTCAGTGTCTCAGGCTGTCTGCTCTCTCTTTAAAATGGACTCCATGTACCCTAGGTACATTCCCAATTGGTGAGGATCACCTTATTGAACCCTGTACAGTGTACCCTAGGTACCCGGGGCATAGGTGTACCCTAGGCCTCCCAGGGGCTGCAGCATGTATTATGCCACCCCTGGTCTGGCCTTCCAATCAGACACAACTGGCTGATCACTCAGCTGGGGCAAGGTCGTGTAATCACCCCTTGCTTAGATATAGTATACCTATATCTACCCTTAAAATAGACACATGTGTACCTATCAGCCACTCCTATGGCAGGCCTTAACAATCCTGGAGGCAGAGTGCTTGGAAACATGTGAGATGGTGCTCTAGCATGAGCTGAGCCTGTCTGCAGCTTTCGGAACCATGTCCTTATAGCTGTTCTATGATATAGCCTACCATATACTCTTAAAGTGCCTTATAATCTTAAACGGTTATGGTAACTATGGTTTGGCTTTATCAAAACATGTTGTGTAAGGTGTCTAACACTTTGGAATAATACCCCCATACCATTTCTGGGGATGAGGATATTATTCCTCCCTTCTAGAGGGAGAAACATGTTAAAATCCTACTTTGCTGTTTAACTCTCACCAAAGCCTCAGCATCACAAAATGGATGCTGCTGCCACAGACACAAGTCTGACCTCCTGCTGCTGGGAGTGAGCCCGGCAAGGGAGGCTTGGACAATAGGTTTCCTGCTTGGGGAGGTGCTAGCACCTCCCCAGACAGACATTAGTGTATTGGGGCAGGGAGGGCTGAAAGGAATGAGACATGCCTGGGGCACACAAGGTGTCCCATGCATAGTCCAGTTCAAACCGGTGCTGGGGCACTCCAGCCCCAGTCCTGGCGCGAAACTGGACAAAGGGAAGGGGGGTGTAACCACCCCCCTCCCAGGTCCCACCCATAAGGCGTGACCTAGCAGGTAACCCAGCCCCCCAGATTTGGATAAGAAGTGGTAGCTGGGCCCCAGAAGATTAGATTATCCTGAACCTGCAAATTGAACAGAAACTCTGGACCTTCGACATTCGACGAAAGAAGAAGACTGAAGAATCTCCCTTGTGGCCAAGGAGTGGCTACCCTGTGCAAACAGGCACCATCAAGAGACTACCCTTTGCTTTGCTGAAGTTCTACGAGGGACCGACTGCAGAGCCTTGACTTCCAGACTTCTCCGACCCTGATCCACATCCACAGCCGAGCTGAGATCCGTGGAGGCGACGAGAGACGTGGGACCGGCTACCTGGGAAAAGTGGCGAGTATCTTCCAGCGCAACTTCTGAGGTACCCTCGAAGTTGTGCACCGGGGATTGAGAAGCCCCAACCCCAAGCACCATCTGCACCGAAGATCAGCCCCCCACACTCCACGAGTCCTGTGTGGGGCCCTTCTGCATTTTCCTGCTTGCCGCGCCTGTCCGGTTGCTTGCCCGTTGGCTAGTGGCCTTTGTGACGACGCATCCAGAAATCTTCACTGCTGGTTTGGCTCCTCCAGGCTGGCTCCCGCTTCCTTGCAAAAGAGAAGCACCCCAGACCTTCCTGGTCTGCACCAGAAGCAAGTCCTCCATTCTTCGTGGGTTCCGCTTGCCAAGGCTTGGTGAGTCCTAGTTCAACTTCGCCGCCGCCAACAGCAAGAGCCTTCGTGGGACAGCTCGCCTCCTGGTCCTGGTCGTCCTCGACGTTTCTTGGTCCCCGTGGCTGCAGCGACAAGCTTCACCTTCACCTTCAATCTTCACGACATCGCCTGGTTCCTTCCTGGTTCCACGTGGTCACTGGCTAGTGACCTTGACTCTGTCCCTTCTGCTTGCAGGTATCCTCTCTTCTTGATCCCAGCCTTGGGATCCCCCGGACACTCTTCACTGACTGCCTGTCAGCAACTTTCCTTCAGGCATCCATAGAAGTCCACGACGAAACCCGACGCAAGTTCACACCTATGCACCCGCAGTCCGTGGGCTAGGTAACTTGGGTACTTCGGTGCTCACAAGGGTAGTGACTATCCTAGGGTCTAGTTTCCGAGTCTCGACTCTCTAGCTGCTTCAGAAGTGTCCTTAAACTGTTAATTGCTAACAACTACTATTTCTATCGACTTTTACGCATTACGCGTGAGTGTTTCCACTCTGCACCTGAATCCCGTGGGCCTCCCACTTCCTAACTGTTGCTAGTGCAGTGTAGCCCCAGCGATTCCCTAGGCCTAGGCCTATCCTATTTCCGTGACAGTGGTCCTTATGCCACTTACTTAGTATATGGTTTGCGTGGCCCCTAGGGCCTAACTGTATTACTTACCTGTGTGACTTATTGTATGCTTAAATAAGACTGTGTTGTACTTATCTCTAATCTCATAAAGAGTGCTGAGGGTTTGACTAGAATAAATACACTTTATTATATATATATATCTGTTGTGGTGTCCTTTCATTTGGTATTCAAGGGATTATATATGGTATCACAGCTGGCTTCACATGCCATTCAGAGTTTAGCCTAAGACTGCTCTTGTCCATGCTACCACTAGGATAGCTGGTCTATACGGTTGACTTTACAACCAATCACCATAAGGGTTGTTTGGACTGATCTAAGGTGTACACTAGAAATAGTGACATCATACATCAGGCCAACTTCTCACATTGGTGAGCAGCGGTTGGGATCTGAGCTTGCTGTTGTAATACCATTGTAATCTTGAGATACTAAATTGAAAGATCACACAGATATTGTCTAGGTACATATAACATAGATTATAATACTTAAGTCCTACTGGACTTAGTGGTTGTAGGTTGAAGGGAGTAACACACCCTGACTACAACTACCAGAGAGGTTTAGTAGAAACAACTAGTGTAGGTAGGTGCACACACCACAACCTCATTAGATCATGTCTCTGGGAGGAGATCAAGTAGATGCTCTCTCAGGAGGGGCAGGTCTGAAGAAGACCCCCTCTAGATATGATACCCTAACTTTTCAGGAGATGAGACAATTGTGTACCTCCAGAAAGTTAAAACAGGGTTCAAACCCTACCCTCCTTCAGCTAGTACAACTCCTAGAGGAGTATGATGCTCTTAGAGCCTCACAGGCCAGTACCCTAGGTACAAAGGAGGGTCTACCCAACACAGATGAGTCAGATGGGACTTCAGATGAAGAGGTAGACAGCCAGGGCCAAGTAGGAAGACTTAGCCAGGCTAACCTAAGCTTACATGGGAGTTTGCATGGGTCCCCCCATACAGACCCCCAAGTGGGCTTAACCAGAGAAGCAGGAGAGACAGATCCCCTTCAAGGGAATCCATCCACTCCCATGTCTCTAGCATCTCTAATGCTTCCTCTCACAGGGGAATGACTTCCCCTGAGAGAAAGGAGCATGAAGCCAGAATGAGGGAAGCTAATCTGAGGATTCAGAGGGAAGAACTTGCCCTTGCCAAGGAGAAGCTTGCTCTGGCTAGAGAGCAAAAATTGTGTGGGTCAGAACCCACTGGTGGCAGCAACATTCCTAGAGATAGGGATAGGTCTTATGACCATAGAAACCTAAGCAAGATAGTCCCCCCATATCAGAATGGGGATGACATCCACAAGTGGATGACTGCTTTGGAGAGGGCCTGCAAAGTACAGCAGGTACCCCAGAGTCAGTGGGCAGCTATCTTGTGGCTCTCCTTTTCTGACAAAGGTAGAGACAAGCTCCTCACAGTCAGTGATGAGGATGCTAACAATTACAAAGTCCTGAAGAGTGCTCTGATAGATGGGTTTGGCTTAACCACTGAGCAATATAGGTTGTTGTTCAGAGACGCCCAGAAGACACAGACACAGGACTGGTCTGATTTTGTGGATTGTGCCACTAAGGCTTTGGAAGGTTGGTTAACTGGCAGCAAGGTGCAGGATTATACAGGATTGTACAACTTGATTATGAGGGAGCAGATCCTTAGTAATTGTCAGAACCAGCTTCTCCATGAACACCTGGTAGACTCAGATTTGACCTCTCCCCAAGAATTGGGAAAGAGGGCAGATAAATGGGCCAGGACCAGGATTAGGCCTAAAAATCAGGGTGGTGACCAAAAGAAAGATACCACCAAGCCTCAAGAGAAGGGTGGGGACAAAACAAAAGAGAAATCTTCCTCAGGGCCCCAAAACTCCACACAGGGTGGTGGGTCCCAAGCTCCCTCCTCTACCACAGTTAAAAAGCCTTACTGCCATGAGTGTAAAACTCCTGGGCATTGGAAAACTGACAGCAGTTGCCAAAAGGCTAAAAACAAAACTGTTCCTCCAACTACTCCTGTCACACCACCTATTACTGTCAGCAGTAATCCCCCAGGTTGTGGGAGTGCCCCCAGAAATTTGGTTGTGTTTTCTTGGGGAACACAGGGGGATCCTGGCTTAGCCAATTCCCCTACAGCAGCTACTCTTGTCTGTGATGGTGGCATGGGGTTTGCCAACTTCACTGCCTGTCCCAACACTTTGGGTAGGTACAGACAGGAGCCCTACATCAATGGTAGAAAAGCTGAGGCCTACAGAGACACTGGAGCTAGCACTATGGTGGCCCATAGGCTAGTTCCCTCTGAGCAGCTTTTGCCTGGTTTCTCATACCAGGTGACTAACATTGATGGCAAACAGAACAGTCATCCCATGGCAGAGGTATGTCTCAGCTGGGGAGGTGTCACTGGCCCTAAAAGGGTGGCAGTGTCTCCAACCTTGCCTGTGGACTGCTTACTGGGGAATGACTTAGAACTCTCAGCTTGGGCTGGAGTTGAACAAGACACCCATTCCAAAATGGTAGGCCTTTCAAAAAAGGGTAGTGGGGTTGTGCCAGCCACAACCCCTGTCCAAGTAGATTTCCTCCCTGAAAAGGTTGGAAGGGCAGTGGTAGCCACAGCCCAGGCAAAGACAGACTTCCCTGTAGAGACTGGCAGAGCTGTGACAGTCACAGCTCAAACCCAAACTGAGTGCCTCCCTGAAAAGGTTAGTAAGGCTGTAATGGTCTCAGCCCATACTCAGACTGACATAGGTGTAGTGAAGCCTGAAACTATGGATCACTCCACACAAACAGAGAGTAGTGGGGAGGAAGAAAAGTCTCCCTCTCCCCAGACATTAGGAAAAGGTCAGCCTCCTCAGGGATCTGACCTCACCCCTTGTGAAGGAACTGCCCCAGAGGTAGCCAGGCCTGGCCTGGCAGAGCCTCTGATGTCAGTGGCCCCTTCCAAGGTGGGACCCAGTCTGGTGCAGGTAGCCTGCCTCTCTCTACCCTGCCTCAGTCAGCCCAGGGCTGCAGAGGTCAGGGAGGCCAGTGGACCCCAAGATGGCCCCTGTCCACAAGAACCCCCCCATCAAAAGAATGAGGATTGCCTGGCTAGTAGCCCTAGCCAGGTGATGGTTAAACACATTCCTGAGGGATCTCCTTTACAGGTAGTTAGGGACCTCCCCCAGAGGGATTCTGTTGGGCACAGGCAAACATGGGACCTTAGGGCCCCAAACCTGACCTGTCCCTCCAGTAAGCCCACAAAAGGGACCCAGCCTCCAGCGTTAGGTAGCCAGAGGCTGACCCTGGGAGCACAGTGCAACTCAGTGAAAGAAAGAAAGGCATCCATGGTGGAGGATGATTGGAGGAAGCTGAGGCCTCACTTTGAGGGCACTCACTTCAGTACTCCATCTCAACACCAGCCTTTTACTTTGCAAAGACACACCAAAGGTAGAGATTCCCTATGGTGGAGACCCTATGATAACTTTAGGGTGAGGGATTGCTTAATGGACCATGAGACAGGGGGTAACGATGCCAGTGCTGGTTCTTCCTTATATGGCCACTTAGGCAATAGAGGCTTACCTTGTCAAGGCCAGCCTTATCTCCTTTCGTTTGGGGGGGGGGGTAGTGTAGGAAGGTGGATATCTGACTATGGCTACCCCCAACTTTTTGCCTAGTGTCTAGCTGGTTTTTCGACTTAGTTGGCCTGAGATCCTGCCATTCGGGGACTCAGGCTGTCTGCTCTCTCTTTAAAATGGACTCCATGTACCCTAGGTACATTCCCAATTGGTAAGGATCACCTTATTGAACCCTGTACAGTGTACCCTAGGTACCCAGGGCATAGGTGTACACTAGGCCTCCCAGGGGCTGCAGCATGTATTATGCCACCCCTGGTCTGGCCTTCCAATCAGACACAACTGGCTGATCACTCAGCTGGGGCAAGGTCGTGTAATCACCCCTTGCTTAGATATAGTATACCTATATCTACCCTTAAAATAGACACATGTGTACCTATCAGCCACTCCTATGGCAGGCCTTAACAATCCTGGAGGCAGAGTGCTTGGTAACATGTGAGATGGTGCTCTAGCATGAGCTGAGCCTGTCTGCAGCTTTCGGAACCATGTCCTTATAGCTGTTCTATGATATAGCCTACCATATACTCTTAAAGTGCCTTATAATCTTAAACGGTTATGGTAACTATGGTTTGGCTTTATCAAAATATGTCGTGTAAGGTGTCTAACACTTTGGAATAATACCCCCATACCATTTCTGGGGATGAGGATATTATTCCTCCCTTCTAGAGGGAGAGACATGTTAAAATCCTACTTTGCTGTTTAACTCTCACCAAAGCCTATAGCATCACAAAATGGATGCTGCTGCCACAGACACAAGTCTGACCTCCTGCTGCTGGGAGTGATCCCGGCAAGGGAGGCTTGGACAATAGGTTTCCTGCTTGGGGAGGTGCTAGCATCTCCCCAGACAGACTTTAGTGTATTGGGGCAGGGAGGGCTGAAAGGAATGAGACATGCCTGGGGCACACAAGGTGTCCCATGCATAGTCCAGTTCAAACCGGTGCTGGGGCACTCCAGCCCCAGTCCTGGCGCGAAACTGGACAAAGGGAAGGGGGTGTAACCACCCCCCTCCCAGGTCCCACCCATAAGGCGTGACCTAGCAGGTAACCCAGCCCCCCAGATTTGGATAAGAAGTGGTAGCTGGGCCCCAGGAGATTAGATTATCCTGAACCTGCAACTTGAACAGAAACTCTGGACCTTCGACATTCGACGAAAGAAGAAGACTGAAGAATCTCCCTTGTGGCCAAGGAGTGGCTACCCTGTGCAAACAGGCACCATCAAGAGACTACCCTTTGCTTTGCTGAAGTTCTACGAGGGACCGACTGCAGAGCCCGACCAGAGCCTTGACTTCCAGACTTCTCTGACCCTGATCCACATCCACAGCCGAGCTGAGATCCGTGGAGGCGACGAGAGACGTGGGACCGGCTATCTGGGAAAAGTGGCGAGTATCTTCCAGCGCAGCTTCTGAGGTACCCTCGAAGTTGTGCACCGGGGATTGAGAAGCCCCAACCCCAAGCACCATCTGCACCGAAGATCAGCCCCCCACACTCCACGAGTCCTGCGTGGGGCCCTTCTGCATTTTCCTGCTTGCCGCGCCTGTCCGGTTGCTTGCCCGTTGGCTAGTGGCCTTTGTGACGACGCATCCAGAAATCTTCACTGCTGGTTTGACTCCTCCAGACTGGCTCCCGCTTCCTTGCAAAAGAGAAGCACCCCAGACCTTCCTGGTCTGCACCAGAAGCAAGTCCTCCGTTCTTCGTGGGTTCCGCTTGCCAAGGCTTGGTGAGTCCTAGTTCAACTTCGCCGCCGCCGACAGCAAGAGCCTTCGTGGGACAGCTCGCCTCCTGGTCCTGGTCGTCCTCGACGTTTCCTGGTCCCCGTGGCTGCAGCGACAAGCTTCACCTTCACCTGCAATCTTCACGACATCGCCTGGTTCCTTCCTGGTTCCACGTGGTCACTGGTTGTGGCCTTGACTCTGTCCCTTCTGCTTGCAGGATCCTCTCTTCTTGATCCCAGCCTTGGGATCCCCCGGACACTCTTCACTGACTGCCTGTCAGCAACTTTCCTTCAGGCATCCATAGAAGTCCACGACGAAACCCGACGCAAGTTCACACCTATGCACCCGCAGTCCGTGGGCTAGGTAACTTGGGTACTTCGGTGCTCACAAGGGTAGTGACTATCCTAGGATCTAGTTTCCGAGTCTCGACTCTCTAGCTGCTTCAGAAGTGTCCTTAAACTGTTAATTGCTAACAACTACTATTTCTATCGACTTTTACGCATTACGCGTGAGTGTTTCCACTCTGCACCTGAATCCCGTGGGCCTCCCACTTCCTAACTGTTGCTAGTGCAGTGTAGCCCCAGCGATTCCCTAGGCCTAGGCCTATCCTATTTCCGTGACAGTGGTCCTTATACCACTTACTTAGTATATGGTTTGCGTGGCCCCTAGGGCCTAACTGTATTACTTACCTGTGTGACTTAATGTATGCTTAAATAAGACTGTGTTGTACTTACCTCTAATCTCATAAAGAGTGCTGAGGGTTTGACTAGAATAAATACACTTTATTTTATATATATATCTGTTGTGGTGTCCTTTCATTTGGTATTCAAGGGATTATATATGGTATCACAGCTGGCTTCACATGCCATTCAGAGTTTAGCCTAAGACTGCTCTTGTCCATGCTACCACTAGGATAGCTGGTCTATACGGTTGACTTTACAACCAATCACCATAAGGGTTGTTTGGACTGATATAAGGTGTACACTAGAACTAGTGACATCATACATCAGGCCAACTTCTCACAGTGAGGTGTTGCGATGCGAGGTCCTATGTCACGCTGCATCGAATTGCATAGTACTGCATTGGTTCTGACAAAACCCACAGTTGGTTAAGGAGGAGTATACTCTGATTCCAGCCAGGGTCTAGGACCGGGGGGGGCACAACTTAAGGATAAGGAATCACTCCAGCAGAGGCCAGCAGAAGGGCACAGACAGGTCCAGTTGGGTCTGGGCAGCTGGGCAGGTTTCTGAAGCTTTTTATGTCCTCTGCAGCTCAGACCAGGAGGCCAGTCAGCTAGCCCTTGGAGGCACTCTGGTGGTTCTGGGTTCAAGAAGCGGTTCTAGGCTTCCTTCCTTGGGCAACAGAGAATCTCTTCTTTCAGCATTGCAACAAGGCAGTCCTTCCAGCAGCAAGTCAGCAGAACACCTGCTTCTGACTCTTCCACAGGTCCAGAAGTGATCTCAAGAGTAGGTCTGAGGGTCAAGAATGTATACCTAGTACCAGCTTTAAAGTGGTCCTGAGATATCTAGTCGGACAACAGGCTAGTGTGAAGTTTTATTGTGTGTGCTGAGGCAGCCCCTTTGAAGTGCAAGTACTGTTGGTGACATCGCCACCCCTCCCATCAAGTCAGGATGGTCCATCCTGCCAACACCCTGCCCCACTTTTGTGACACTGCCTGGGAGGAACACACAAGAGCCAACTGCCTATTACACCTAGTCATGTGACCCAGGAACAGGCTGCAGGCACCAAATGGTTAGGACAAGAGAATGCCAACTTTCTAAAAGTGGCATTTTCAGAGTTATGACTTGAAATCTGATTTTACCAGTAAAGAGTGTTTAAAATCACAATTCATTTGAGACCAAACTTGACATTCCCACCGGCTCCCAATTAAAGCATATCACTTATTGTGTATAATAAGGTAACCCAAATGTATCCTATTGGAGAGTTAGGCCTTGTTGTAGTGGAAAACAAATGTAAGAGTTTTTCACTACCTGGACATATAAAAATAAAAAGTACATGTCCAACCATACCTTTTAAATACACTGCACCATGCTCTGTGGCCTGTTTAGGCCCCCCCCTATGAAAGACATATGTATTAAAAAGGAAGGTGGCAAAAAATGTATTTTGCCAGGTCAAAATGGCAGTTTGGAACTGCATCCAGGCTGCAATGGCAGGCCTGACACATTTTTAAAAAGGCTACTTGAGAGAGTGGCACAATAAGTACTGCAGGCCCAGTAGTAGCATTTAAAGTACTTTACAGGCCTTGGGAACATGTAGTACCACTTTACTCAGGACCTACAAGTAAACTAAATGTGCCAATCAGGTGTAAGACAATCACACCAAAAACTGAATGGCCCATAACACTGGGTGGGAGGCCAAGATTGCCAGTTTATGCTAAAGTAACACAGTGTTCAAACAACAAAAGCAGCACTGTATTCAATAAAACAGGCATAGAGATAATTCTTGATGGTGTGGACAGCCTGTGGGTATGAAATCACCTGAAAGAGTGGAAGCCGCTCTTTATTTGTCCAGTTTCTAAGCTCTTAACATGGAGGATAGGTTACTGCAGTTGCAGGAACCGCTTTATTGTAGAGCGGCACCCAACCCCTCCAAGAATCCGCCTGGGCCCAAAGGGAATCCTCTCCCTTTTATTTTTTATGGATTGGGCCCCTAGGTGACATGCTCAGAAATTGAGTGGGAACTTTAATCTGAGCATCCCATGGAGACTTAGACTGATTGAAGGACATAGTGGTAATACCATGCAGATGGCCTACTAAAGCCAGGGTGATGATGGAAGTGTTTGGTCGCTGACTAGTGTTCTTTTTGTTCCTGTTTGTTGCTGTCTGTCTCACAGATTCATACAAGATATAAAAATAAGATTCAGGCTTTGCAAATTCTTGCAACACTATTCTTGAGTTTAAGGACCTTACACCAGCGGAGGACACGAAAGACATGTTTGTCATTACAGGAATGCATATGGCCTGACATTGAGCATCTGTTGTACTCATGGCCTGAATAAGTGCGACTGCACTTAGCTCCATGGGTTCAGACCCAGATTTTCTGCTATTGACTGACTAATGAAAATATATTCATTGGGGAGTTTAGCTGTTCTAAGGGCTGGACAGGCAACATTGAATGGAGACTTCATTTCGTTAAACAATGCAATATCTCTGTTCCGAACAGCAGTGGAAATTGAAAGGCTGAAAAGGTCTTTTTAGGGTAAAATAAACACTGGTTTCTTCGCAAGTGGAGATATATAATCTAATGAATGATCAGACTTACAGGTTTGTTCAGATTCTTCCTGCTCCTCCTCAACAGGAGTGGATGAAAATCAGAATGTTCTGAAGTCTCAGTCTTCAAATAAATGCTGTTTTCAGGATCAGTGACTGTCGGGGGAACACACTGCTGACGCACAAACGAAGGTGGATTCAGGTGAAACCGTTTATTTGCACTCCTCTGTTTTAGTTTGCAATAAAACAGAGGGTGTCAGCTGCCTGACATGCAGTCACACCTGGTTGCTCCATACTCAGTTTTATTGACATCAACCAGGACTTGTAAAATGATTGGAAAGATGTACAACCTTTCAAAAATTGATACTTGTGGGGAGGCCAACAAACCAAGCCCCATGAGAAACCTCAGGATGCCTGTAATTGTATTGTATTTATATAGCTCTTTTCAGCAAGTAGCACTCTACTCCGGATCCCAAATCATTTGATGATACAAAGGTTGCGAGTTCTGGCAGCAGCTCTATTTGCACTTCATGTTTATCGAACTGCTATTTTATGGCTTTAGAAGTGGTGCCAGAGTACAAAGAATGTTTGATAACAAGAGTATTCTTTGCCAAGAGTCTCGGATGGTCCTACGTGGATGAGGTAAAAGGGAGATTACTGGCAAGGAGTGATGCTGGTTGAGATAGCAAAGGTTCATGAAAAGCTAGTGCCTGAATGTCCCTAGAGTTAGCACTATATTAATGGTAGCCTAGGTTTTGGTGTGGGTATATTGGGGACAGAGTTCCAATTTTAACAGAAAACCCCACGCCAAAATTGAGCATTCACAATTGTTATCCCTGGAATGGGGACTAACTGCACCAACCTGTGAACACAGAGTTCAATTCTCTGTGTTTTTGCCAACTCCATTGACATTTTCCACCTGCTCAGAGGAGGTGGTGGAAAAAGGCAGTCTGGGGTTGGTAGAGGTGAGGTGTGTGGTCAGGGCAGGTCTAGGATTGGTTAGGCTTTTGAGGGCATTGTCTGCTCTCCTCATTGTACTGCAAGGGTCAAATGAGGTCTGATCTGTGCACCTTTCCACTGCAAGCCCTGCAGAGATTTCACCAGGTGCACATCCACACCTGGACAAACTGGGCCTGGTGTCTCCTTACCCAGAATCATCGGGTCCAGAACACCAGACTGCTTGTAATGCCCTTGAGCAGGGTCCCCAGGAGTTAACTCTCTGACTATGATATTGCAACTCGTCGGGGTCACGCATAACCTGCCTCAATTAGAGATGCTATTACTTGCCACAATCTTTCCAAATCCAGCAGATGCATCACTTAAAAACACTGCAGAGACTGTAATCACATCAAATCCATTGTTTATCCATGAAGATCCAGCATTGCTCTAAGTCTCAGTAATAAAGGTCTGTTTTGGGTAAAATGCAGCAATAGGTAATCGGGGCTTCAACAATCCAGTTTACTTTCAAAAAATACTCCAGGCTGCCATTTATACCAGAGAAACCCAGCTTCGTGGTAGCGCCGTTTGGCTAGTCTTCGTATACTGAGAGTTCAGGGTATAGCACTGAAGAGACCTCTGATAGAACGCTTTGCTTCGTGCAAATTCTGGTGCAAATTCAGGTTCATGAAACTCTCTCCAATTAATCTTTAGTTCCAACCAAGGCAATTCCAAACACTTCAATAAACACTTCAATAAATTGAGGCACATTAGACCCCATAAGGAAGACAGAGAGTGATTAAGTTTCAAACCAAAAAGGTTTATTAAAGGATTAGCAAAGTTACAAACTCAAAACATCAAATTAGTCATAATCAATAATCAGAACGTGAATGCATTAGTAAATAAATTCAAAGTAACTCAAAAGTCATATAACAAAGACAAGCTAAGTTGTCTCAAAAAGAAAGTCAATCAAAATCAGTTCTCTTGTAAAGATAGCACTCTACTCTGCTAAACCAGTGAAAGGTTCTACTAGAAAGTCGGGTAATGGTCACCTGCTTGACAGTTAGGCAAAGAAGCTTCTGAAGAATCTTCTACATTAGATTAGCTTAAGTCATACAATTCTAACATTTGATACACCTACACATGGTTCCACCTAAAGAACTAGTCAGGTTAAGGCACACACAGATAGCATAAACACAATTATTTTCCCAAGCAACTACACAATGAGGCTACTCTAAACATCCTTCAAAGTTGCAGTTATCGGCAACATAACGTGTAACATTTTGACCAACCAGTACTGTGCAGGTGCACCGCAACTGGAGACAGCCTTTGCAGCTCTGTCTTTACAACAACATGCCTTTACCACATATTCATTACCATGCACTGCCTTTACCACGCATTGCCGTTACCACACATGCCTTTACCACACATGCCTTTACCATAAATATGTCTTTACCCCTAAACCCCTGTAGGGTTTAGGGGTGAGTAAGATTGTATGGTGGTAAGGGTGATTTTAAGGTTTAGGGGTGGGTAAGGTTATTGAGTGAGGGTGTTTTTAGGATTTAGAGGTGGATGAGGGTATTGGGTGTTAAGGGTATTTTTAGGGTTTAGGGTTGGGTAAAGGTATTGGATGGTAAGGGTGTTTTTAGTGTTTAGGGGTGGAAATGGTATTGGTGGTAAGTGTGTTTTGAGGGTTTAGTGGGGGAATGGTATAGGGTGATGGGAGTATTTTTGTGGTTTATGGGTAGGTACGGGAATTGGTTGGTAAGGGTTGTAGTGAAGATTGCTATCTATATACGTACAATGCTAAGTTAGCACAACTGCGTTAGATGTTAGAAAGCCATCTTGTGGCTTTTGCTGCTTTTGCACACGACACTGTAGTTAAATGTTATTAATTGAGAAATGCTTGCTGGACTTTGCTTCACATGAGAACTGTCTGTTGTTTACATCCCAAACAGTGAGCAGCGACCTTGGTCTGAACATTGTGTAAAGAAACAGTCTGGGTCACTAGACGGTGCAAGTTGTTGGGTTCAGGTTGATCGGCCCACTATTTAGCCATAACACGCACGCAGCTGCAAATACCTGAAAGTCGAGTGCTTTTAATATTTCAGTGTTGCATGTTTTTCATTACATTCGGAAGAAGAGCTTTCCCAGGAGCAGAGTCTAGCTGATCCTGTGATGTGATCTCACTGAGCTGATCTTTACGGTATGGGGTTCCCCATTCAAGCCTAGAGACCTTTTATTAGTCTAATAATAATAATATTCAATCAATCATATACTTTATTCGATAAAAAATTTTCATCATAAAAGTAAGTATACAATAAACATGACCTATGTGAACACACACTACAAAATACAATATGAATCATTAAAATTTGTTCAACATAAGCATCAAATAGATCACAATACAAAAGGTACGATTAAAATTCATCAAATTTACTCCACATTAGCAACATAACTACACATACCCCCTGCTATATAAATAAATATCTGGGGCCACTAACCCAGCCCTAGGGCCAATCCTTCATTTCGACGCTCCAGCTTACGCGGTAAGTTGGAGCTTAAGTCTCCTTATACGGATCACCCAAGCACTTCCAATAAATTTGGCAACACCACATACCAATGAGGGAGAGGATGTATCAGTACAAAGAACTCGCAGGGCCATTACATGGCAACGAAGGCCCAGACCCTTACATAAGGGTTTTAACCATATCCTCCTAGGCACCTTGTAAGCCGGACAAGCAAACATAAGGTGCGCCACAGACTCAATGGGGGATGCACAACACGGGCACGCCTTAGTTGGACTACCTTTAGGGTTCCACCCGAAGGTAAAAACATTAACAGGAAGTATTCCAAACCTGACTTTTAAATATAATGATCTATCTAGGGGTTTCTCGATATAATCAAGAAATGGTTCAAATGACCTAAACCCCTTAAATTCTAGGAAGCGCTCAGTAGAAGAACCCCCAGCACCTCTACGGGAAGTCTCCTGCTGGACCCACTCCCAATACAGCTTCTTAATAGTTAGTTTAGGTGGGGGGGATTGGCTCTTCCAAAGATCACTTAGGCCAATATATCCAACCAACTGCCTCAGATTACTCAGCCACTTTATCCTGTTACCTTTATCTAACAAGATAAGTTCGTCCAATGCAGCTGCGTAGTTCTTGAGCTCCTCAGTCCTTCTTAGTCGAACCCAAAAGAGTAGAGAGCGAAGGCGCACTATTTCTTTAAGCGGGCGCCTGCCCAAATCTAGACGTAATGGTGTCAATGGGGTAGAAACAGGTAAGGCAACCAAGTCTCTCAAGAACTTATTTTCTGAGGTAATTAAATCCGGGAAGTTCTCGAACCCCCAGAGTTCAGAACCATACAGAGCGGTTGGCAATATTTGGCCTTCATAGATTGCTAGGGCCGGGGCCACAGGTTTACTCACAGACACCCTATGCTCGCGTTTTACCGCCCCTGCAACTCTTTTAAAATTTAATAACATTTTAGCCAGGTGGTCATTCCAGCGCATCCGGTTATTCACCCTAACACCCAAGTAGTCAAAGGACTCCACCATCTCCAAAGACTCCCCGTTAAGCAAAAAATTATTATGAAACCTTTTGGAAGGAGAAAGGGCCATAAGTTTGGTTTTCGAGGTGTTAATTGTAAGACCCCTGTCATTACAAAATTCACTGAAGCGCTGCAATAGTTTTTGGAGGCCTGCTGGGGTTTTCGAAATCAGAATGGTATCGTCCGTGAAGAGGAGAGTTGGTGATTTTTCCCCAGCCAGGGATGGCGCATCCGCCGACTCGTCCCTCAGATGGTCCACCACACCGTTCACAAAAAGGGAAAAAAGGGTTGGCGCCATGACACATCCCTGGCGGACTCCCCTTCTCAAGGGCACCCTCTTGGTCAATTGGCCTTGAGTACCCCATCTGATTCTAGCATAATTACCTTCATGGAGTTTAACTATAAAGTCCAGAAGGTAACCCGGCAAGCCCATCTCCTCCAAAATATCCCACAGCCTAGCTCGGGGGAACAGGTCGAACGCCATCCTGAGATCTATAAACGCCAGGTAGAGACTACCATGGTTGATTGTCACAGTTTTCCAATAGATCGCAAAAAAGCGGAAGACCTGGTCCATCGTACCTACTTTTTTCCGAAACCCGGCCTGGAAATGGGAGAGGACCTGCTCCTCCTCCATCCAAGCACCAACTCGCAAGATGATGACCCTGCCAACCACTTTCTGAATCACATCTATCAAATTGATTGGTCTGTAGTTGGCAGGGTCATCCCTGTCACCCTTTTTATAAACCGTAATCACCTCAGCCCCCTTCCACGAGTCAGGGACAGGATGTCCCTTGGAAATTAGGTTCATTATTAATGCAATAAGTGTGGCCCATGCTATGGGTTCTTTCATAAGAAGGTCCCCCGGGATACCATCTTGGCCTGCTGCCTTCCTCGGAGTTAAGCTTCTTATGGCCACTTCTACCTCCGAAGGCACAAATGTATTCTCGAGTATTGGTAAAGGGGGGGCCCGATTGGCTGGATCATAAAAAAGAGATTCAGTTGCATCTTGACCACCGTATATTATTGAGAAATGAGAATACCATTGTTGGCTAGTAATATGATTAGCCAACAGTGGCCTATTATAATTTCTGGCCTTGTTGATCAAATCCCAAAACAGTGAAGCGTTTTTCATTTTAGATGCATTTTTGAGGTCCTGCCAATGCTGTTCCTCCCACTCTTTTTTTGCCCTCACTTGTTCCTTCGCGTACTCCCTCCTGGCTACTCTAACTAAAGGCTGGTTCTTTTTATGGAGGGCAACGGTTAACTCTCTTCTTTTAGCCCGGCACTTTGCAGAGTACCAGGGATTACTGGGTTTAGGGGGTTTTGCATTAGAGCTCAGGGTTACAAATTGTTTACCAACTTCCTCAATAGCATTATTGTATAACTGAGGGAAAGGTGATTCCTGAGCAACCCCTGATCCCATGGTTAGGTCCTCCAACTCTCTAATCAGCACATCAATATGCGTCTTAATCTTTGCCAATTTATCTGGGTGAGAGCCAACCTTATCCCATTTCAATCTTCGGTTGCCATCATAAGGAGTCACCTCCTTTGATAGCTTCAATGGGGCTGCGTTTGGACCACCTTTTAAATTTCTCCACCCTAACGTCAGACATAAGGGATTGTGGTCACTGTCCTGCGAGTGGCATGTCAACTAGGTCACGCCACATAGTAACGTCCAGTAAGATACAATCAATTCGGGACGGGCTGCTGAGTCTATTAAACGTCATGGCCCCGTCTCGATCAGATGGTGATCTACCGTTTACTGCTCTTAGATTATAATCCACAGTAAGAGCATTAATCTGTAATGCTTTAGCGGACCATTTTTTAATCGGGGGTAATAACAATGCAGGGATGGACCAACTAGCATTGTCCTCCTCTATACCCAGGGGGTCATCCTCACTTAAGGGTTCAAATGTACAGTTAAAATCCCCCCCCACAATTATTTTAGAATTTGAGGGGCAATTGGCTAATGCCTGTTCTAGAATCGTGAAAGTACAAGGCATTTTATCTCCCCGGGTCCCTCTAGCATAAATATTAAATAACTCAAACTTACTTCCCATCACCTGGCCTGGAAATGAAAGATGTTGAATGTCCCTACAATCCGAGTCATGAACAGAGATAATCCAGTTTAGATCTATTTTTATCCATATATGTAAACCCCCCGAGGGTCTGCCCTTACCACAACTGTAAGCGGGTACACAAAAGGTTGCATATCCAGTTTTATATACTGGTACTAGGCTCCAAGTTTCTTGGAACATACATATGTCAAATTTTTCAATAAAGTTGTTCCAATCAGGGAGAATCAGTTTTTTTTCCAACCCAGCTATATTCCAAGATAACAGTCGGATAACATCTTTACCTCTAAAGGGCGGAGCTGGAATAACTCCAATTTCACCAGCCGAAATCCCTGGGTTGGGTGTTTCAAAAAGTTCTCCCCGAATTAAAAGCTGATTAACATCGCTACTATCCTCCACCGGTAGTGAGTGGGTAATAGCAAGGGGGCTAGTAGCAACCCTACTTTTCGGATCCAAAAGAACCCTATCACTAATAAGGGGTTCGTCAACCTCATTGGATATCTCAGTTATTTTCCCCTCTAGTCTGACAGCACTTAAGCTGTCCCACATACCCTTCCTGTACTGTAATCTTCAATCACAGTCATCCATGCCCGAAAAAACATCAAACCTGTTCCCAAGCTCCAAGGGAGCAAATACCTGAAAGTCGAGTGCTTTTAATATTTCAGTGTTGCATGTTTTTCATTACATTCGGAAGAAGAGCTTTCCCAGGAGCAGAGTCTAGCTGATCCTGTGATGTGATCTCACTGAGCTGATCTTTACGGTATGGGGTTCCCCATTCAAGCCTAGAGACCTTTTATTAGTCTAATAATAATAATATTAGTTTATTAGCGAAAGGAAGGTGGCTGATATCCACTGTCATTTTAGTATGTTATTGTAACTATGCTGATGGTTTTGATCTTAATCATTTGTCTGCTTATGTTAGCCAAAGTACTGCATCTTAGGACACGAGGTTTATGAAATAAACTCTTTAAACTTTACTGTGTCTCTGTTTATTCTGTTGTGAACTGATATGAGAATAATTACGAACAGGTATTTCTGATTCCCTCCATTCCTGAGAATACCCTAAGTCGCTTGTTCTGGGTTGTCTATACATTGGGACCGCCGAGATAAAACTCGGATAACGAATGGGACACTGATGCTGGTCGGATAAGGGGTTCTGGGTTCTGAGGTGAGTTTTTGGTACACCACAATTCACTGAGGTCCCGGTTTCCTGTGCATAGTTCTGTGCATAAGCAGAATCCCTGCAACAGGGTGATTATAGGGTTTAAGGTAGGTAATGGTATTCTGTGGTAAAGGTGTTTTTAGGGTTTAGGGGTGGGTAAGGGTATAGGGTGGTAAGGGTGTTTTTATAGTTTGGATCAAAAACAGAACACCAAGAGCATTTCAAAATAATATATGTGGAGTCAACTTCTCTTAGAATAAAAAGACACTATAGAAAAGAAGGATGGCAACCAGTTGTTAGCCATTTTTTAAATACAGCTTAAATTAGCTATGGTCAATCTAGACATGAAAAAAACACACTCAGCGCATTTGTAAGTAACATGTTAATGTTGATATAAGTGCAAGACAATGAATTATGGAAAATCCGCTATCAGCTACACCCTAGAATGCGGCAATGTATCCGTGTGACTATGCCGCTGCTTCTAGGAGGTTGGGGGTGGGGGGGCATCCCTGGGTGCTGCGTTTTGAAAACCAGGTACAGGAGATGGTGGTCTTAAGGGCTCACTGCGACAATAAAACGTCCAGTAACAGGAGCTATATCCTCTAAAAAATAAAGTCTCCTAACCAATAAATTAGAGCAATTGAAGGAGTCATTGAAAGTGCTGGTGCAAGTAAAACATCGCTAAAGGGGATTTGGAAAATTGAAAGGATTTTCTGTTGCAGTGTTAAACTATCACAAACTGTTTGCTGCAGATCCCTACTTATGGCAAATTAAAAGCCAAACCAGTTCTCCAAAGTTAAAAGAAATCCATAAACGGCATCCAAGAACAACGTCATGTTAGAACAATAAAATGGAAATAAGATACCAATAAAATGCTAGTAGAGTGCCACAAAAGTGTCAATAAAAGATGAGGAAACATTTATGCGAATTGTGCGCCAAGGAGAAGTGAACATACCCAGTGTGTGTCCAAGGCAAAAGGCAGCTTTCAACTGAGCTTATTGCTGGCACCTTTTGGACGCTTTCTATATGACTTTTCCCTAGCAGAAAATTGTATATAGCATGCACCAGACTAGATGCACTGGCCTGAAGTTGTACCAGCCACCACCTACTACCAGCTGCCCAGTCCCTCACATGCCCGATACCCAGGTTGGTGGCAGTTACATCTAATAACAGCAAGCACACCCACAGGTCAAAAGACATTCTCAGGCATGCAGAGAGGAAGAGAGGCAGTGACCATAACTAGCAGGCAAGCTGGGTTAAGCTGGTGACTCAACATAGAAGTGAATGCACAAAAAGCCTAAGAACCATAACAGTACAGTGAGAAAAATAGAAGTTTTGTGAAATTCTACTGGCATTATATTGGTAACTTATTTCTACTTCAGTGGCATGACACAGGGATTTGTTGTTGTGTATGAATTTTATTTTTTAACTCTGAAACAATAAACAGGGAGGCCTAGGGACGCCCAACTTTTCTATTTCTACATCGCCGCCCAAGTACAATAGGTTGCCCGATGGCTGGCAGCTAATCCTCAAGAGGAGACCGCTTGGGTGTGGCTGAAAAAATGCCTCCTTTGCACCCAATCATACAGTAAACAAAAAGTCCTCCTGGTTTTTATCGAAGCCTTTCAGCGGAGTTGGGGCGAAGGCCGAGGGTGCACCCCCCACCAGGCATACTCCCCACAACTACTGCCGCTGGCACTTCCGGGCGGACCAGCATATAGGGCTGCAAATTTAGAATGCTGTGGCTCAGCAACCATAGGCAACCATTATGATAATGGCCACTTCATGTCCTACGAGGAGATAATGACCACATATGGGTCTCCCCGGCCTCTTTCTAGCGGATGTATGTCGTTACAACGCACACTTTTACAACGCATGCACTTACAACGCATTTTTTACAACGCATAATCCATTACAACGCATGACATTACAACGCATGACACTACAACGCATTTTTAAAAACTACCTTTACAACGCATTTCCATTACAACGCATACTACCTTTACAACACATACCATTACAACGCATAATATTAAATTGCATTTAAGGTAAGTATTAGATAGTATAGGGGTAAAAGTTACTTTTCTAACTCCAGGGGGTGCAACAGTAGGGTAAGTGTTGGATAGTATAGGGGTAAAAATTACTATTCTAACTCCAGGGGGTGCAACAGTAGGGTAAGTGTTGGATAGTATAGGGGTAAAAATTACTATTCTAACTCCAGGGGGTGCAACAGTAGGGTAAGTGTTGGATAGTATAGGGGTTAAAATTACTATTCTAACTCCAGGGGGTGCAATAGTAGGGTAAGTGTTGGATAGTATAGGGGTAAAAATTACTATTCTAACTCCAGGGGGTACAACAGTAGGGTAAGTGTTGGATAGTATAGGGGTAAAAATTACTATTCTAACTCCAGGGGGTGCAACAGTAGGGTAAGTGTTGGATAGTATAGGGGTAAAAATTACTATTCTAACTCCAGGGGGTGCAACAGTAGGGTAAGTGTTGGATAGTATAGGGGTAAAAATTACTATTCTAACTCCAGGGGGTGCAACAGTAGGGTAAGTGTTGGATAGTATAGGGGTAAAAATTACTATTCTAACTCCAGGGGGTGCAACAGTAGGGTAAGTGTTGGATAGTATAGGGGTAAAAATTACTATTCTAACTCCAGGGGGTGCAATAGTAGGGTAAGTGTTGGATAGTATAGGGGTAAAAATTGTAATATTATGCGTTGTAATGGTATGCGTTGTAATGGTAGTATGCGTTGTAATGGAATGCGTTGTAAAGGTAGTTTTTAAAAATGCGTTGTAGTGTCATGCGTTGTAATGTCATGCGTTGTAATGGATTATGCGTTGTAAAAAATGCGTTATAAAGGTAGTGCGTTGTAAAAGTTGCGTTGTAAAGGTTGTTCCCCCTTTCTAGCACATGGTAAACTCGTGGGCACACTTCATGACCTTTGGGGCTCGACAGCATTCACTGAGCCCCCCAACAGCACAACCCTGTTCATGGTGCTCACACTAGGAGCTGGGCGGAAAATGGTCACAATACTACTTTGAATGCTACTTGAGGACCTCAGCAGCACCATTTAGTCCTTAAGGGTTAAATGGTCCCGGGATATGGACCAGGACCTGACCAACAGAGAATGGATCCTAGCACAAGATTAGCCCGTCTACTTCTCTTGAAATCAGAGGGTCCAACTGCAGCAATTCTGTTTCTTGCATAGAGCCTACCTTACTCAAAGCAGACTGGGGATGATCTACATCCAGTCACCTTCAGCTTTCCCCAGGCGCAGTGCTGATGAAGCCGGATTACCCCACATGGCCTGGTCTTGTCCATCAGTGCAGTTCTTCTGGGGCACAGTAACCTACCATCCTGAGGAACCAATGGGCAGCTCTGCACTAATAAACTCAAAAATCTGCCTCCTGGGTCGTTCCCCCACCCCAAGAAGGGAAATACTGTTGCCCAATTTATTGATCAAGCCTTTACGCTAGCAAAAAGAAGTATTGCTACTTGCTGGAAATTGCCCAAGGGAAACTGCATGCAGCACTGGATAGGACTAGTAAAACACAGGGTGCATTTGGAGCTGGAGACATCACGCAGAGACAACAGCAGAGGCCAGGGTACGTCCAAACGCATGCAGACATGGGAGACCTATCTCACAACCTTCCTAGACCATGAAGACCGAGACGGGGAGACTAGACCTGGCATGGCCTCAGTGACACCCCCGTGAGGGTTCATCGGGGGAGGACATGGAGCACCCACACCTCCTGATCTCGTAACCTAAATTTTGAACAAGCCAGCCAGATCCTCCCCAGCCCACACCTCCATGAGTCAGCTTCCAACATCGCCACCACCCCCCTCCTCTATCCCACATAACTGCTCAACCACTCCAACCAGCAGGTTGGACAACTAGCGGGTACTAACCCCCCTTACCCCAAGTGAGATACCCAACTACTAGCATCTCAATTGGATCTAGCCAGTTAAACTCAGTTGTATGTTGTACAATGTATGTGCTGTTATCCACAGCTACTCAAAATGCAATAAAATTATATATTTTTTAAAAGATTTGTGAACTGATTTGGTCAATATTTACCGTAAGTAGGGATCTACAGTAATAAGCTTTTTGGTAGTTCAACTCTTTCACAAAAAGTCTTTTAACTCCTTAAATTCCCTCCTGGGGATATTTTACCAGTATCAGCACTTTCTCTGTCTTCTTCAACTGATTGGTTAAGAGACCTTATGCTCTAGAGGACATAGATTCATGTCAGTGAGTGCCTAAACCCACCACTTCCTTTACCTGGCTTTCAAATGGCAGCACCCATGGGAGCACCGGCGGTGCGCCCACCAAGAGCAGTGACTTGGTCACATTACAGGATTGCTACTTTCTGGGGTGCAGTTTTCTTCATCACTATTCACTAAAGTTTCAGGTGCTTATTTACAAGCCCAATGCACCGCCGGAACGTCACTTTTTCTGACGTTCTGGCAGCGCACTGGACTTACCCATATCTATGAGGCCACGTAAAGCCACCCTGTGTGACTTTTCATGGCCTCGTAAATATGGTGTGAGGCAAAACAGCGCAAGTTGCTGCGTTGCCTATGACTGCAATAGGGAGGCATGCCATGGCCTTACGGTGGGTGTTACCACGTAATACCCATGGCATTTGACACATTCCCATATTTACAATATGCTGAACATCTGGGAATGTGTCAAAAGACTATGCATCCCCAAGGTGTCCCTTCCTCCACAAAAACAACCTGATATTAATCATCATAGTGCAAGGGCACCTGAGTTGGCAGATGGCAGCATTTTTTGTGCCAGCACTGTGAAAGAGGACAGAAATGCGCCGTATGTCATAGATACAGTTCATTCCTGGCCTTTTTTTTTATGTGGAGCAGCGCAGCAGGAAGGCTTGTGGTACTGCCCTAAAGGAAAAATAAGTAAATGAGGCCCTCAGTTTACGAAGCTGGGTTCCTCTGGTATGAATGGGGTCTGGACGAGGGAATGTCTTGTGGAAAGAAATCAGTTTGTTGAAACCCGATTTGTCAGTAGCTTCATTTTTCCCAAAACAGACCATTTATAACTGAGATTTTGAACAATGAGGATCGTCAAATATGAACAATGGGCCTAACTCAACACTCTACACTGGTTGCCCATTAGCAAGAGGATTCAGTTTAAAGCGCTGTGCATGGATCATCATGCAAGACAAAGGATGGGACCTCTCAGCTAGTCAGTCCTTAGCACCCAAATAGAGCACTCAGATCCAGCATTCTGCACCTTCTTTGTATTCCTAGGGTGAAAAAAACTAGGTGGGGGGTCTTTTGCTTTTCTTGCCCCCAAGCTGTGAAATGCCTTGCTCCCTCCTCTCAGATCAAATGGCAACTTACTTAGCCTTAGGAAACAAGTTAAGACCCATTTATTTCCTTAAGATCTAAGTGCTGAGCCTGACTGATCTTCAGTGCTGGGAAGCCCGTTGGGTAGCCACGCACTTGATCAATTCCTTTGAATTGAATTGGATTGAATTGAAAAATGTGGTTAGGAACTCTGCAGTTTTTCAATTGGTGCTTCTAGTGATTTTGGTAAGGATAAGGTACTGTTAGAATTGGGGTTCTCTGGTTGACACAAGTAGGGACTAGTGCCAAGCAGGGATCCTCTCTTCTAGTCAGGGTAAGGGGTTACACTCCAACAATAACCCCTGCTCACCCTCTAGGTAGCTTGGCGCGAGCAGACAAGGCTTATCTCAGGGCGCAATGGTTGAGCATTTGTGACCACATACAGTAATTTAATGATACCCCCACAAATGGATTCCACACTGGTTTATCAAAAATAGATGTCTTTTATATAAGCAGACTTATCACAAGACCCAATAACGTTACACGGGCCCACAATACTCTTAGTAATAAGCAGTTCTTGAGTTTAAGCGTATTTCAGGAGTTCTGTGCGCTTCGTGCGCTTCATCCGGTTCGTACGGGCTGGAAGCTGCTTAGGAGCGGGGCTCACAAGCGTTGCATGTGCTCCGGACGGAGCGTACACCCTGCGGGGCTCACGAGCGGCTCACAAGCGTTGCAGGCGCTCTGGGCGATACGTACACCTTACGGGGCGTACGAACGGGGCTCACACTGCTGCAGGCGCTCCAGAGCGGAGCGTACACCTTACGGTGCGAGCAGACACAGTACCTTTCTTTTTAGAAGTTCGTCACGGACGATGCTTTGAATCCCAGCGTGTTGTACAGTGTGGTGTCCTCCTCTTGCGGTGCGAGCTACGGCTCGAAGGGGGCCTCAGTCACGATGCTCAAGGGGACGGGGCAGAAGTACGGTGCGCTGGCTCTTCGTTGCGGCGTACGAGCCGTACCTTGAGAGCAGCGCCTTTCTCAGCGCGGTGCGAAGCAGGCAGTACGCTCCGGTGGGGAGCCACGTACCAACCACTCTACGCGCCGCAACCTGCCCACAACAGGGGTAGGGGGCACGCTGAGTAGTACGATGTGGAAAGGGGGCAAATAACCAGCATCACAAAGTCCTTCCTTCACGTTGCGAGCTACGGCTCGGAAGGGGCCTTAGTCGCGTTGTTTGGGCCGGGTAGCGGGGCACAGGCTTGCCAGTGTACGCGCCGAGTTGGGAGGCGCACACTTCTCTCGGCGTCAGCTTCACGGGGAGAACGGCGGTTCTCAAGGGGGGTGATGTCCACTGGTCCTGGGACTTCGTTCAGGGGGCAAGCTCAGCACAAGCCCTTGGAGATCTTAAACAGCACAAGTTGAAGTAAAGTTTATCAGCAATCATTCTCCTCTCCTTCAGCAGCAAGGCAACCACTGCAGGCCAGTCCCCCAGGTCAGGGACAGTACTCCTCCTACAGCTTTCCCGGTTCCTTCCCCTCAGGCAGAGGTTCGTCTTGTAGCATGATCTGATTTCTTAGGAGCAGGGCTCCTATACTTATACTACATTTCTTTTGTTCTTGCAGGCCAGGGGGGCCCTTGCCTAGTTTGGTCCGGTTTCTGAGCACTTTGTTTACATGATGCAGGTCTCTGCTTTCAGTGTGCAGGGCAGAGACATCAGACGCTCCACAGGGGGTGGAGCCAGCATTGTGGTGGCAGAGCACAGCCCCATTCAGAGTCCAGGTGTACTCCTCCCACCCATCCTGGTGTAATCTTCCTATTCACCACCGGCTGCCTAGCCCTGCCCCTCTGGGATTCCCCAGCCCTGTCACTCACACAAACCAGACAGCAGATACACATCAGCACAGAGGCGGGCTGGAATGGTTAGGCAAGCAAATGCCAACTTTCTAAAAGTGGCATTTGCAAACGCAGAATATTAAAATAAACTTTGCTAAAAGATGTATCTTATTATTCTGAGTTCAGGCATACTAAACTCGATTTTCTACCATATTCCCTGGGCCTGTTAGGATCATAGGATGTAACAATCTTAACAGCCCATTATGGCCTATGAGAACAGGTAGCCTTACAATAGTGAAAAACGAAAATGGCTGTAATTCACTATTAGGACATGCCACACACATCAAGGCTTGTCCTACTTTATGCTACAATGCACCCTGCCTTTGGGCCTACCATAGGGGTGACTCGCATGTGTAAAGGGAAGGTTTAGGGACTGGCAAGTGTGTGCACTTGCCCAGTCAGCATGACAGTACCAGACTGCACGCAGGTTCTGCAATGGCAGACCTAGACACATTTTACCAGGCCACTTCTGTGGGTGGCACAACCAGTGCTGCAAGCCCACCAGCGGAATTTGCATTTACACGCCCTGGCACTCCTGGTGCACTTTACTGGGGTCTGATAGTAAACCAAATAAGCCAATTATGGAATCCAACCAACATATACATTTTATATAGGGAGCACTTGCACTGTGGCACTGGTTGGCAGTGGCACAGTGCTCTGAGCAGCCAACACCATAAAACACATGAGGCACAGCGACAAAAAGTGGAAGGGAGACTCACGCCAAGGTGCCAGGTCTACCACGTGTCCCCTCCAGCCGAAATGTGGGGAGAACTACCTGACCCCAGGGAGTTCCTCATCACTAAGTCGGAAAAATCTGGACAGACCATCAGCATTGGTGTGATCTGTACGAGGGCGATGTTCCACCATGAAATCCATACCCTGTAGGGAAATGGACCACCTCAACAGCTTTGGATTCTCACCCCTCATATGCATCAACCATCTGAGGGGCCTGTGGTCTGTCTGAACCCGGAAGTGAGACTCAAACAGGTATGGTCTTAGCTTCTTCATTGCCCAGATCACAGCAAATGCCTCACGCTCAATAGCACTCCATCTCTGTTCCAGTGGAAGTAACCTCCTGCTAAGGAAGGCTACAGGTTGATCTAGGCCCTCTTCATTAATCTGTGAAAGAACAGCCCCATGCTCTGAAGCGTCTGTCTGAACGATAAACTCTTTGGAGAACTTGGGAGCCAAGAGCACAGGCGCCGTGCACATAGCAGCTTTCAGGGCCTCAAAAGCTTTCTGACAGGTGTCAGTCCAAATCACTTTCCTGGGCTGCTTCCTAGAAGTCAGTGCTCTCAAGGGGGCAACAATGTTGCCATAGCCCTTGACAAACCTCCTGTAGTACCCGGTGAGACCAAGGAAGGCTCTCACCTCTGTCTGGGTTTTGGGCGACTCCCAATTCAGGATGGTTTCTATCTTAGGTTGAAGGGGCGCCACCTGGCCGCTCCCAACCTGGTGCCCGAAGTACACCACGGAACCCTGCCCGATCTGGCACTTACTCGCCTTGATCGTGAGGCCTGCCCTCCGCAGCGCCATCAACACTTCCCAGAGGTGGCGCAGGTGTTCTTCCCAAGTGGGGCTGAACACTGCGATGTCATCCAGGTAGGCAGCACTGAACAAATCCAGTCCAGCCAACACCTGGTTGACCAACCTCTGGAAGGTGGCAGGGGCATTCTTCATCCCAAAGGGCATAACCCGGAACTGGTAGTGCCCATCTGGGGTGGAAATGCTGACCTTTCTTTGGCCCCATCGGTCAAGGCGATCTGCCAGTACCCAGACGTTAAATCAAACGTGCTGAGGTACTCGGCAGCCCCTAGCCGATCTATGAGCTCATCAGCTCTGGGGATGGGGTGTGCGTCAGTCCTGGTGACTGAATTGAGTCCTCTGTAGTCCACACAGAACCGGAATTCGGGTGTGGCTCCCGGCGCTGCAGCCTTTGGGACCAAGACTACTGGGCTGGCCCAAGGACTGCTGGAGGACTCAATTACCCCGAATGCAAACATCTTGGAGACCTCCTCCTTGATGCACGCCCTCACCCGGTCAGTCATCCTGTAGGCCTTGTGCCTTACAGGTGTACTATCCCCAGTGTCCACATCATGGATGCACCAATCAGTGACACCGGGAACCAGGGAAAACAGATCAGAAAATTGTCCCAGCAGCTGGCGACTATCATTCTGTTGCTCAGGGGTCAGGGTGGAAGAGAGGATGACACCATCCACTGACCCAACTTGCTCCTGGGCTGACAGGAGGTCAGGAAGAGGCTCGGTCTTCTCTTCCATCCCAGCATCTGTTGCCAAGAGCATGCCCACTTGGGGCCTCTCCAAGTGGGGCTTGAGGCGGTTGACATGTAGGACCCTCAAGGCGTTCCTAGGAGACTGCAAGTCCACCATGTAGGTAACAGGACTCTTGCGCTCCACAACCTCAAAGGGACCGGTCCACTTATCCTGAAGCGCACAAGGCTCCACAGGGGCCAAGACCCACACCTTCTGTCCAGGCTGAAGCTCCACCAGAGTGGCATTCTGGTCGTACCACCGCTTCATCTCCTTCTGGCTGGCTTCCAGATTTGCCTCAGCAAGTTGCCTGAAACGCCTAGTCTGATTCCTGAAGGCCAGCATGTAACTATATACATTCTGGGGAGGTTTCCTGGGAGATTGCTCCCAGCCTTCCTTGACCAGACTGTGGCACCTCACGGTAAGCAAAGAGAAGGCATGGTAAGAGGACGTCCCACTTACGCCTCAGAGGTCACTCAAGACCCAATATCATGCCTTTAAGGGTTCGGTTGAATCTCTCAACCAACCCATTTCCTTGGGGGTGGTAAGGTGTGGTGAACTTGTAGATTACCCCACACTCTTGCCAAAGGGATTTCATGTACTTGGACATGAAATTGGTACCCCGGTCAGACACCACCTCTAGAGGGAATCCCACTCTGGAGAAAATTCCCATCAGTGCACGTCTCACCACGGGGGCCGTCACTGTCCTCAGAGGGATGGCTTCCGGGTACCGGGTGGCATGGTCCACCAGGACCAGGATAAACCTGTTGCCCATGGCTGTCCTGGGGTCCAGTGGCCCCACAATGTCAATCCCCACTCGCTGGAATGGGGTACCGACCACAGGGAATGGCTGGAGAAGAGCCTTCTGCTTCCTCCCACTCTTTCCACTTACCTGGCAAGTCTGACATGTCCTGCAGTGAGTGTCTGAACTCCTGCGCATTTGAGGCCAATAAAAGTGGGTGACAAGCCTTTCAAAGGTCTTGTCCTGTCCCAAATGCCCTGCCAATGGCACATCGTGAGCCAGCCCCAGTAGGAAGGCTCCGAAGTCCTGGGGTACCACCAGTGCACGGGCTGACCCAGGCTCAGCAACCTTAGGCTCTGTATATAGGAGGTCGTTCTCCCAGTAAATGAAATGTGACCCAGACTGATCACCCGCGGCCTGGTCTGCAGCCTGCTGCCGCATACCCACGAGAGAAGGGCATCCTTTCTGCGCCTTACAAAAGTCCTCCCTGGAGGGGCCTCCTTCCTGCTGCCAATGGGTCAGCTCAGGCAGGTCCCCCAGTTCAGCTATCTGCTCCCCTGTAGGCTCCAGGGCATCACCCTCAAGGTTTGCTTCCTCCTGGACCGTGGGAACTTCAGGGGCCGGTTTTCCGCGCCCCCTTCTCCTTCTCTCCAAGGCCGGTCCCTGGGCCTCCCTCTCAGGCTCCAGGACCTCTTGAGCACCTCTACTTGCTGCCATGGATCATGTGGTGACACACGCCCAATCCGGCATACCCAACATCTCCAGGTGAGCACTCCGCTCCACCTTAGCCCAAGGTGAGCTCTCCAAATCGTTCCCTAACAGACAGTCTACAGGCATGGCGGGCCTCACAGCTACCTGAAGAGTACCAGAGACCCCCCCCCCCCCCCACTCAAAGGGAACCTGAGCCACCTTGCAGTGACTCTCTGTGTTATCAGCGGCAACAACTGGATAGAATGCTCCTGGGACCACCTGCTCTTGAGACACCAGGTGACACTTGACAGCTGTCACACTGGCTCCTGTATCTCTCAGAGCTTCAACCCTACGGTCATTGATGGTCACCCACTGCCTGTATTTCTTAGTGTTATCAGGCAGCTGGGTTTGGGGGACCACCTCACAGTCTCCTAATGAGACAAGGGACATCTCTGTGGGACCCCACCCACCTTGGACTCCCATCTCCTCCCCCAAGGCTACACTAGCCATCTGCCGGGTGGAGCACCAGTGGGTGCTGGTTTACCAAACAAAGGACATTTAAATCAGAGGCATAATGCCCCATGTTACAACACTTGTAACATTTGATGGGCCCCTTCTGAACAGGAGGACCTGTCGGGGCCCCAGTCGGTTTCTGGGGTGGGGGAGGCTGAGAACCTTTCCCTTGGTTCCCTTGGGGATTACTTTGGGGCCTTTTTGGGAACTCCCTCTGGTTACCCCTGTCCCCTCCACTCTTCTGCTGGGGACCCTGCCCACCTTTGGCGGAATCTCCAACGTGACCCTTGTGGACCCTGGTACTGACCCAGCGGTCCGCCTCCTCAGCAAGCTTTCTAGGGTTAATCAGCCTACTATCAATCAGGTGCTGGCGTAGCTCAGGAAAACAATTACTAGACAAGTGCTCCCATGCCATTAAATCAAGAAGCCCTTGAAAATCATCAACCTTCCTACCCTTCACCCAACCATCCAGTGCTCTGCAAAATAAACTTACATACTCCACATACGTACTGTTTGGAATCTTTGTGCAACCCCTGAACCTTTGCCTATAAAACTCAGGGGTCAACCCATACCTAGTCATCAACGCTGCCTTCATATGCGGATAAGAATTATAAACATCTGAAGGTAAGTCTAGCAGTGTGTCCCGCCCCTCACTAAGGAACCGTCCCCACAACAACCCCGCTCCCCAATCTTTCTCAGGGACCCGGTGGGAAGACATGGCTACCTCATAGGCCTTGAACCACTGCCCTATGTCATCATTCTTAAAAAATTCCTTTACCACATCCTTGGGTATGTACACCCTTGATTCTGCCTGCACTGACGGTGTGCTGCCACCAGAGGGAGTAGACTCTAAACTTTTAGCCTTTAGATCTAATTCCCTCAACTTCATGTCATGCTCCATTTGTATTCTTCTTTCTTCCAGAGCCAGCTTTTTGCTTTCCAGCTCCAGTTGCCCATTCAATTTAAGTTTTACCATCTCCATTTCATGCATCCTGGTTTCTTTTCTGTCTGCCAACTCTTCTGGCGACAGGCCTCTGCCAAAGCTATGGAGGCTTTCTGCTTGTTCAATTATTACTGCCTCCTCATGCGATCTTGACTCAATCCAGGCCCTCAGCGCCTTGAGTAGATCTGCCTTGACCTTGCATCCAGCATGGGGAACTTTGAACTTTTTGCAGAAGCCCTTCAGCTGGGCCTTGGTGTAGCTCTCTAGTCTCTCTTCCTCCTATTCCACTTCTTCGCTTTTAGAGACTACAGAGGCCGCTTTCTCAACAATGACTGAACCAGGCATGATTCTTCAAAAATGGATCTTTCTTTGGCAACCAAAAATCAAAAAGTATGTGGCTACGTTATGGGTCTGAACTCACTAAGTGGTGTTCACAAAATCACTGTACATGAATCACAAATGAAAATTCAGAATCCTCACCGCTGACCACCAATGTTAGAATTGGGTTTCTCTGGTTGACACAAGTAGGGACTAGTGCAAAGCAGGGATCCTCTCTTCTAGTCAGGGTAAGGGGTTACACTCCAACAATAACCCCTGCTCACCCTCTAGGTAGCTTGGCGCGAGCAGACAAGGCTTATCTCAGGGTGCAATGGTTGAGCATTTGTGACCACATACAGTAATTCAATGATACCCCCACAAATGGATTCCACACTGGTTTATCAAAAATAGATGTCTTTTATATAGGCAGACTTATCACAAGACCCAAAAACGTTATACGGGCCCACAATACTCTTAGCAGTTCTTGAGTTTAGCGTATTTCAGGAGTTCTGTGTGCTTCGTGCCCTTCATCCGGTTCGTACGGGCTGGAAGCAGCTTAGGAGCGGGGCACACAAGCGTTGCAGGTGCTACGGACGGAGCGTACACCCTGCGGGGCTCTCGAGCGGCTCACAAGCGTTGCAGGCGCTCTGGGCGAAGCGTACACCTTACGGGGCGTGCAAACGGGGCTCACACTGCTGCAGGCGCTCCAGAGCGGAGCGTACACCTTACGGTGCGAGCGGACACAGTACCTTTCTTTTTAGAAGTTCGTCACGGACGATGCGTTGAATCCCAGCGCGTTGTACGGTGCGATGTTCTCCTCTTGCAGTGCGAGCTACGGCTCGAAGGGGGCCTCAGTCACGATGCTCAAGGGGACGGGTGGAAGTACGGTGCGCTGGCTCTTCGTTGCGGCGTACGAGCTGTACCTTGAGAGCGGCGCCTTTCTCAGCGCAGTGCGAAGCAGGCAGTACGCTCCGGTGGGGAGCCACGTACCAACCACTCTACGCACCGCAACCTGCACATAACAGGGGTAGGGGGCACGCTGAGTAGTACGATGTGGAGAGGGGGCAAAGAACCAGCGTCACGAAGTCCTTCCTTCACGTTGCGAGCTACGGCTCGTAAGGGGCCTTAGTCGAGTTGTTTGGGCTGGGCAGCGGGGCACAGGCTTGCCAGTGTACGCGCCGAGTTGGGAGACGCACACTTCTCTTGGCGTCAGCTTCACGGGGAGAACGGCGGTTCTCAAGAGGGGTGAAGTCCACTGGTCCTGGGACTTCGTTCAGGGGGCAAGCTCAGCACAAGCCCTTGGAGATCTTAAACAGCACAAGTTGAAGTAAAGTTTATCAGCAATCTTTCTCCTCTCCTTCAGCAGCAAGGCAACCACTGCAGGCCAGTCCCCCAGGTCAGGGACAGTACTCCTCCTAAAGCTTTCCCGGTTCCTTCCCCTCAGGCAGAGGTTCGTCTTGTAGCAGGATCTGATTTCTTAGGAGCAGGGCTCCTATACTTATACTACATTTCTTTTGTTCTTGCAGGCCAGGGGGGCCCTTGCCTAGTTCGGTCCGGTTTCTGAGCACTTTGTTTACATGATGCAGGTCTCTGCTTTCAGTGTGCAGGGCAGAGACATCAGACGCTCCACAGGGGGTGGAGCCAGCAGTGTGGTGGCAGAGCACAGCCCTATTCAGAGTCCAGGTGTACTCCTCCCACCCATCCTGGTGTAATCTTCCTATTCACCACCGGCTGCCTAGCCCTGCCCCTCTGGGATTCCCCAGCCCTGTCACTCACACAAACCAGACAGCAGATACACATCAGCACAGAGGCGGGCTGGAATGGTTAGGCAAGCAAATGCCAACTTTCTAAAAGTGGCATTTGCGAACGCAGAATATTAAAATAAACTTTGCTAAAAGATGTATCTTATTATTCTGAGTTCAGGCATACTAAACTCGATTTTCTACCATATTCCCTGGGCCTGTTAGGATCATAGGATGTAACAATCTTAACAGCCCATTATGGCCTATGAGAACAGGTAGCCTTACAATAGTGAAAAACGAAAATGGCTGTAATTCACTATTAGGACATGCCACACACATCAGGGCTTGTCCTACCTTATGCTACAATGCACCCTGCCCTTGGGCCTACCATAGGGGTGACTCACATGAGTAAAGGGAAGGTTTAGGGACTGGCAAGTGTGTGCACTTGCCCAGTCAGCATGACAGTACCAGACTGCACGCAGGTTCTGCAATGGCAGACCTAGACACATTTTACCAGGCCGCTTCTGTGGGTGGCACAAGCAGTGCTGCAAGCCCACCAGCGGCATTTGCATTTACACGCCCTGGCACTCCTGGTGCACTTTACTGGGGTCTGATAGTAAACCAAATAAGCCAATAATGGAATCCAACCAACATATACATTTTATATAGGGAGCACATGTACTGTGGCACTGGTTGGCAGTGGCACAGTGCTCTGAGCAGCCAACACCATAAAAACACATGAGGCACAGCGACAAAAAGTGGAAGGGAGACTCACGCCAAGGTGCCAGGCAACAGGTACATCCTTGCATCTGTGATGCCTCTGTTGTGGTCCCAGTTCAAAGATATGTACAGATGAGAATTCTGAGATCCAAATGCAGAAAAGCTTTTACTTCAGCACCATTCACATCCTGATACACTGCAATCAAGGCAGATTATAAGCAAATCAATGGCCCTCATTAGAAGTGGAGATAACGCACCCGGAGCGTTAGCTCTGGGGGATACCATGCAGTCTATTACAAGTAGTCCGGTGTCTAGGGACTCAATAATTCTGGGTCACAAGAAACAGGGCCTGCTTTCACTGAGTGTGGATACACACCCGGTGAAAACACTACGGAGACTGGGGCAGGGTCTGTGGTCAAAATATTAATCAAAAAGGGGGACTGAGGGGGGTGTGGTTACGCACGGCAGCGTGATGGCCGCGTTTTAAGTTATCTCCAGACCTGACGGCCCGAAACCCACAAATCCGCCGAACCTATCCGAGTCCCGAAGAGGGGGGCTACCTTCTGGGGTGCTCGAGACCCTGCTGGCCTGCAATCTAGCCTAGCGGCGCTCGTACTGACGGAGCGTCACCCGCTGACATCTGCGGCCTATCTTTCTCTCACAGCAGCGGCCTCGCGTGATCTCTGAGGCCGCCGGAGCTGCGCTAATGCAGGGGAGTGCCGCTGGCCCACACCACGGCTTGAGGCCTGGTCTGCGAGGATTGGGCGGACTTGCAGTGATCGAGGAGGCGGCCTACCCATCTCCCCAGGACCTGTAGTACCCGGCACTGTGCCTCTTTGGGGCTTTGTGATCTGTCCCCACCGCATTAGCGCCCATCGCGTCTGGCGGTGCATCCTGCAGGGGCAGAAGCCTGGGGCGAATCAGAGGTGGTGAAGCCGGACATCTATTGACTTTGTGGGAGAGTTCTGGCCTCTGTTGTGGTGGCAATCTCGCCGTTGAGGGGTGGTCCACTCCCCGTGTGCAACCGGTGCGCCCACCTGCTCAAGGGCTGGCGAAGGCATTGACAAGAAGGGAGACGCTGACCGGCCCGGGTTCAGCTGAGGTGACCAAGATGTGGGGGGGAAGGGGCCCCAAGGTGATGCAGCAGAACAAACTCAACAAGTATGCCTACACAAAGGGCGCGGTCCCGGAGCCCCCCGCCCTGGGGGACCCGCTGGTGAGTCGGAGAGAAACGTCTCTGAACTTACCTTGAAGGACGTTATGGAGGCCATAGCAGGGGTGCGCACTTCCATGGAACAATGCACAGACGTTATTACGGTGGAAATGACCCTGACCTCACTAAAACGCATGACAAGGTCGAACACCAGGCGGTAACTGCGAAGAGCCTAGTGGACGATGTTTTGCAACTGCAAAACGAGATCCAGGCCCTCCACACCTTTCGGAAATTTGCCGAAGATAAGCTGAACGATTACGAGGGGTGCTCCCGACGCAACAACGCCGCATTCTTGGAGTACCGGAGAAATCAGAGGGGCAGGCTCCTGACCTATTTGTGGAGGACCTCGTGTTTAACCACCTCACTCCGAAGGGCCTTTTGAAGTTCTTCGTGGTGGAAGGGGCCCACAGAGTGCCGGGAGGGCGTCCAAAACCCGGAGCGCCTCCTCGTCCAATACTAGCGAGACTCTTGAACTTCCGAGATCGGGACATAATTTTGCATAATTGCCAGAAGTATGAGAACTCTACTATCACCTTTTTCACGGATTTTACGCAAGCCGTGCAGAAGCAGCAATGGTCTTTCCTGGCAGTAAAAAAGAAACTCAGGGAGAGGGGGCTGAAGTATGCTATGCTCTTCCCCGCTCGGTTGCGGGTCGAAGCAAATGGTAAGGCCTGGTTTTTTGACCATCCGGAGGCGGCGACTGATTGGCTGGAGGGCTGGCGAGATGTCAAAGAACACAACGCACGCTGATACTTGACCCTCTGGTGCCAGTTCCCGGCACGGACCCCATTGGGACTGACCCCACCTTGGGACTCCAGTGCACAGTGACTGCTCAGGCCCCGGGCCCCACCAGCTGCATGTCTGTGAGGGTCTGTACATGCAGGGTACAATAACTCTTTATTTCTGATTGTTTACCTTTGGCGGTCCCTTTCTGGACTTGTTTTTCTGATCTTTTCCTCCCTGGGCTCAGGGGGTGGGTGGAGGGTCGGGGGGATGGAGTTCGCTTCCACACACTTAGCCACTTTTAGTATTTTGGGGCGACAGGCACTCAGCACATTTTGTTCGTTGGGCTGGGTTATACCCAGGGTGCAGGAGGGCTGGGAGGGGGGCATTGGATCGAGGGTTGGGGGAGTTTTGGGGTGTTTAAGGTTGTTCTTCGGCATCACCTATTGATTTGGCGTTGGGATATGGATCAATTTTTTGCACCTCATTATGGGAACACACTGGGATAGGAGCTTCAAACTAGTCAGTTGGAACGTTAATGGACTGGGAGACAAGGTAAAACGCACCATAGTACTACAGTATATCAAACGGCATTCCCCAGATGTGGTCCTCCTTCAGGAATCGCACCTAGTTGGTAATACGTATAGAGCCCTAAATAGATGGGGATACAGGCTCCTTGCACACTCGGGCTTCACCAGTGGGTCTTGAGGAGTGAGCATCATGGCTAAAAACGCCTTTCCCTTTTCGGTGCAGTCTATACACGCAGATGACCGTGGGAGGCATATCGCGATCGCTGGGCGGTGGGAGGGTAAGGCGCTCACCCTGGTGTTGTTGTATGTTCCGCCGGGACTGCAAGCTCAAACATTTATGGATCTGGGCCCTTTGCTCCTCTCCCTCCCGGAGGGCCTACTGCTAGTGGGAGGCGACTTTAATGCTGTGTCTTCTGGTACATTAGACCGTCAGCCCCCTCTGTTGACAGGGCCCTCTTGTAGTTGGCCCTCTGACTTCATTGAGGCGTTCAGCCTCTCGGACGCTTGGAGGGCATTTCACCCAGGGGACTTGCAATACACCATTTTCTCGGGCGCTCACTATAGCTCCTCCCGCATCGATTATTTGCTTCTGCCGGCCTCTCAATTATCCCACTTACACGAGGTCCGTCACCTTGCACGCGGTATTTCCGACCACTCCCTGTGTGGGCGAGACTGCTGCCGGGGGACCAACGGACTGACACGGTTGCGCCCATTAACCCCTGGTACTTACAAAATCCCCTGGTTCGCACTGACCTGCAAAAGGCGACTGACTGCTACTTCCAGGAGAACCTTGGCTCAGTGGACTCCTCTCAGACGCTCTGGGAAGCTTTCAAGTCTGTTTTTCGAGGGGCAGCCCTTTCTCGCATAGCCGGAGTTCGGAAGGAGAATTCCAAAGAGCTTGAGGCAGTGGAGTGAGACGTTCTACAGTTAGAGGCAGACGTTGGGAGGGGGGACTGTTCAGAGGCAGCTCACCTATTGCGTCTGAAGACGGACGAGTATAAAGCCATCGCTACTGTTCGTGCCAAGTCCTGGGGGAGGGAGAGAGATGGTAGAGTATATGAGTGGGGGACAAGACAGGGAAACTCATTGATTGGCTGGACAAGAAGGAAAGGGCCAAACATCTCGTGCCTCAGCTCTCGACTGACTCGGGTGCGACGATAATAGACCCAATTCACATAGCCAATGAGTTCGCTTAACACTACAACACTATATCAGACGCAATTGTCCCTAACCAAGGCGGACTCTGCCGACCTCCTCCGAGACATCAAACTCCCGATCCTCTCCGAGGACGACCAGGGTTACCTGGATAGTGACATAACTAACTACAAAATTGCACAGGCGATCAGGACTCTCAAACCGGGTAAAGCGATGGGGCCCAATGGATTTCCCATTGAGCTCTACAAATTGCGTCGAGACAAGCTGGCCCCACACCTGTGGGCTATGTTTGAGGAAAGTAGAAAAGTGGGGGAGCTGCTACCTCACCAGCGGCTCGCGTCGATAGTGGTCATCCCCAAGGAAGGCAAACCGAGGGACAGATGCGCGTCTTATCGGCCCATCTCCCTGATCAATGCGGAGCCGAAAATCCTAGCCAAACTTCTGGCCACCCGTCTATCGCGAGTGATTGGTGCCCTAGTTCACCCAGATCAGTCAGGCTTTATGCCCCATCGCAACACTGCGCTATACCTAAGACGAGTCCATGGGGTGATAGAGCGGGCCAACACAGTCCGAGAAGAGGCCGTAATCCTGTCTTTAGATGCCTCCATGGCATTTGATACGATAGAATGGCCTTACCTCTTTGCAGTACTTTACAAATTTGGGTTTGGGCCGCAGTTCATATCATGGGTTAATTTCCTCTACTCCGCTTCTCTTGCGCAGGTAGTGGTTAACAACAAACGCTCCGACTCCTTTGCTCTCAGTCGAGGGACTAGACAGGGGTGCCCCTTGTCTCCCCTGCTCTTCGCTCTGTCCTTGGAGCCTCTGGCTGCATGGATCTGGTGCGACTTGGCCATACGGGGTCTGCGGTGGTGGGCAGAGTGGGAGGACCGCCTCTCGCTCTATGCAGACGACATCCTCCTTTACTTGGCCTCCCCCAAGAGGTCCCTCAGATGTGTTTTAGACATCTTCACATCCTTTGGTAGATTTTAGGACTACTCTATTAATTGGAAGAAATTTCTCCTGTATATCCTGTCTGGGGGGACTCCATCTCTCCTGGGGCATTGTCCTATACAGGTGGTATCCGATGGTTCATCTGGATGGCGCTACTTGGGATTGGCGCCCTCTACGAGACTACGTGCGCCGCCGGCGCCGACACCCCAGTGAACGCTGCCCCATGGGTTGGGAGCCCTCGGGTCCCGGAGACGGATTCCTTTGCTGGCGGAGGGGATGTTCCCCCATCAGCCATGTCCATGCCGCCTGGGGGGAGTTGAAGAAATGAGTTTTGCACTGAAAGATGACGCGCAGGCTTGCGGGGAACTGAAGTTGGTATTGTAGGCCCAGGGCGCGCAGCTTCTTTTTAACGTCCGTGTAAGAGCGTCGGAGTTCCTGCACCTCCCTAGTGTAGTCCGGGAATACCATAGTGGTGTGGTTCTGGAATTTAAGGGGTCCGTTGGCACGTGCCGCCCTCAGGATGGTGTCGCGGTCCTTGAAGTTGAGGACTTTCAATATGAGAGGGCGAGGTGGGGCTCCAAGAGGCAGCTTAGGTGCGAGTGATCGGTGAGCCCTCTCTACCACAAACCATGTCGAGAGAGCGTCCTTGGGCACCCATTATGTGAACCAGGCCTCGACAAAGTTGGTTACTGGGTTCGTCTCGGCCCCTTCGGGAAATCCCACCAGGCGGAGGTTGTTATGGCGTGCTCGGTTTTCAGCATCCTCCACACGCCGGTGGAGTTCCTTGGTGTGAGAGCGAAGGTGGGCTACCTGCTCCTTCAGTTGTGAGATGTCGTTCTCCGCTGTAGATATGCGAGATTCAGACTCTGTAAGGCACGCAGTAGCATTACGGAGGTCTTGTCGGAGGAGGGATACATCCTCTTTTATCTCCCCAATCTTCCCCTCGACGGATGCCTGGGAGGCACTGATTGCCTGGAGAATGGTGGTTAAATCCTTGTTCAAAACTATGATCCTCCCCAGATTCCTCTACGTCCTCCAGAACGCCCCCTTCTGCTTTCCTGGGGCCTGGTTTCGAGAGCTGGACAGTCTTGCCACCAAATTTCTCTAGGGTGGGGGAAGGGCGCGTTTGGCCCTGTCCAAGTGTCAGATCCCCACCTTCGACGGGGCATGGAGATGACGCACCTCTACCTCTATTTCTTGCCTGCGCGTCTCCTAATTATTCACGATTGGTTCAACGGGGACTGGTCTGACCCAGCCTACCGACTCGAGCTGAGCGAACTGGGTCTACTCAAAATCTAATCACTGATGTACGGGGGACCTATTCCTTCACAGCTACCGGACGCGACGCGTTCCATGCTGTTGGCCTGGCAGGCTTTACTGCGTCACACCCGCTGGATGCGCAAGCTGACCCAATGTACACCCCTCTGGCAGGGCACTTGGCTCCAAGAAGTTACTGGGCTGCAAGGGTTTAAATCATGGGACCTTATTGGAATCTCACAACTTGGGGATGTCTGGGCTTGCGGCCATATGCGTTCATTTCCAGACCTCCAGACCCGTCACTCCCTCCACCCATCCCAATTCTACAGATACTTACAGCTGCGACATGCCCTCCACACACATATCACTGACGGCATTAGGCTTCCCGAGTACAGTCCTCCCAAGGTGCAGACTATGCCTGGTGACCTGGGCAAAAGGGGTATCTCCCACATTTACCGAACCCTGGTCAACACAACCCCCACTACACTGGACAAGTTAAGGGACCAATGGCAAGAGTGGGTGGGCCCCCTTGATGAGGAGGATTGGCGCGATACCCTCATGGCGCCCAAGACGGTCACCGCGTCCGCCAAACTTAGACTGATCCAACTATACTATTTACACACTGCATACATCACCCCCTTGCGCCTTCACCGGGCGGGCCTGTACCCAGATGCATCATGTGCGAGGTGTGGATACATCTCAACTGATTTCTTCCATATGGTCTGGTCATGCCCCCTCTTGGCTAGATTCTGGGGTGATATCGAGGAGGAGCTCACGGAGGTCCTGGGCTGGGTGGTTCCCCATGACCCACATCAATCCCTATTGGGGATCACAGATGGAGTAGACGGGCCCAGAAACGAAAAGCAATTTTTTAACACAGCCATGATTGTAGCTAAACGTGACATAGCGGCGGCGTGGAAATGCCCAGATCCGCCTGGCCTCGGAAAATGGTGGAAGGGAATAGATTGATGCGCAACCCAAGAGAAAACCCTGTATGTGGCAAGAGGATGCCCCAAGAAGTACCATAGGGTGTGGGGAAAATGGCTGGGTACTGTGGAATGATTGTAACAATTGGTTCAGTTACCGTATCTTTGGAGGTAGGGACTCATGAGATGTTATGTACCTGTAAATGCTGATGGTTTACTATTTTCCGTGTCTAATGCTGATTCGCTGCTTGTTCTTCAATACAATAAAAAGTTGATTTTCAACACAAAAGGTGTGCCTGTGTATAATCATGCAGCTGACACTCAAGTGCATCACCACTCAGTTTTATTGCAATCAAAACAGGAATTGAGTGGAAAGGACAGGTTATACCTGATTTCCCCTTCATTAGAGCATGAGCAGTGTGAGTCCGATATCGGCCCTCTTCCGAAAATAGCAATTTTTATTAATTATATTTCAGACCAAACAGATTTTCATCCACTCCTGTACAGGAAGAAAACAGAAAGAAGCTGAACAAATTTATAAGGTTGATAACTGATTAAATTATAAACTTCCATTTGGGAAGAAGCCAGTGGATACGCAATCCTAAAAAGACATTCCGGGCCTTATTTATGAGACCCTTACGCCACAGTTGCATCACTTTCTGTGAAGTTGTGGCAGCGTAAAAAATGCGCCATATTTACAAAGTGAGGAATCTAGGCAGAAGCAACACTTTGGAAACCCCTGCACTACATTATACCTGCGACAGGTATAATGTATGCAGGGTGGGAATTCCAGGTAGTAGTGACACAGTGAAATCTATGAGATTTCCCTGAGACATTCTATGATGTCAGTGCGTCAAATCTTTACGTCTGCTGGAAGCAGGTGTAAGGGGTGACGTAGTGCCTTTCACACAGACCTTGCCCCATGTGAAATGACAGATTGCTAGAGTTGCGTTGGTTTTCAGACACACTCCAGCAATGCATAATTTTTGCTCCTACAGGTATGTCAGTATTACTGACGTTTCAGTAAATCCTTGCGACATGGAGCGCCGTACAGTAAATACGGCGCATCTATGGTGTTGCAAGGATGGCGCTATGAAAAGTGTTGCATCGCTGTTTTCCCGCAGGGATACCACACTTTTCATAAATGAGGCCCTCCATCTCTAGGCTCAACAAAGCAGGGCAAGCACAAGGAAACTGAGCATTCTAAGTAACCAGCTAGAGAAAGAAAGATCGGCTGCACGGTAAACATAAGATTGAAAAAAAGAGAAATAGAGCAATGAACAAACACGCAGCATGGGGGGCTCAGGAGCCAATGGATCAGAAATGCAAGGAAAAAAGAAAGGAATCAAAGTCAAATAGAAAGAGAGGAGGAAGGAACACACTAGGAGGTAAAGTAGAGAAGGTGCAGCAAGTGACTGCGAGGTAAGGCAGAAAAGAGGATTAAAATACACAGCTGTGAGAGGTATGCAGCAAGCTTCATTGGAACAGGACACGTCTCTGGCAGACCAACACAATGAGTTCCAGCAGGCAGAGTTTCATCAGGCAAAGCATGAACAACGAGTTTTAGTTATTGATAGATCAAAGGTAGCTACTGACTTGAGGAAGCCAAAGACAGCATCACATAATTAGCTGCACAAAATTAATCACGTGTTTGCCCTCCCATTCTCTCACTAGGCCTGGGCCATGGACTGCAGCGCTGAGGAACACTTGGACGAGTGCTAAGTAAAACATTTCAAGTGGTTCGCCAAGTTTTCGTGAATACCTTTTAGTGCAACCAATTTTCAGATCTTAAGGGGCATATCAGCAACAGACGGCGATAAATATCTCAAAGCGGGCTTAGCGCTTTTATATTTTTTACCGTCTATCGCTGGAATTTATCACCCGGTTACCGCGTTATCAACAACGCGTTACTCCAGGGCGATAATATCCCAGCGATATCCAGGGAAATGGGCCAACAGCTATGTTGCACTCACAACAGAGATAGCCTTGGTGATACGACCCTGTGGTCATATCACCATAATCCACCTCCCATGTTAGGTATGCCTTAGTCAGGAATTTAACAGACGTTAAATTCCTGCGTTAAGGCATAGTTAGCACGATGATTATTATTGCTAAGGCTCTTTGCTGATATCGCGAAGCTGCCTTAGCGATAATTTCCCATGTTGTTTTCCCAGCCACGCCTACTTTGCATCTCATTAGCGATATTTATCGCTGAGATGCCAGGCGTTGGGAATTCGGCAGCTAACATGCGCTAAAGCATGTTAGCGCCGCCTTGTTTAAAGGGCGATAGGAATATCGCCGCTTTAGCGGCAAAAAGTCAATGAAATCTATGGCCCTTGAATCTTAGGTTTGTCGAACATAGTTAACCTGTGATTACGTCGGATTCTTATCTTACCTTATCATCTATTACCACTCATAAAAATCCTCAGGTCGACTGGATTTTTTTATCTGCTGTGGAGTGTAAAGGGGACAAACCAATTCATTTAAACAAAACCAATAGCCAATCAATACCAATTCTGAAGGATCACGGACTCCGAATTAAGTTTTAGGAGATTTATTACAAAGCCAAAAACAATTGAATATACAAGCACCTCATGACGAGGATCAAGAAATACATGGGCACTAACACAAAGTTTAGTCTACGCAACAACCTAATTCGATGAAGCATAAAAAGGATAATAAATTCCAAAAAGATTAAGCTTGCAATGATTGCTCCAATATCTAATTTAGTCTTCATTAGGCTGCAAAAGAAACAATTAGTCTGTTCCTACACTAACGCTAAAGTGGCATCCCTACTTAGCATTTCCCAGGCAAAGTCAAGAAAAGGTGTCAGCATTTGAAGACTTCCTAAGAAGTGCATTCACGTTAAAAGTCAGTAACCAAAGCTTCCAAACTAATTCTAAGTCTCCTTCTCTGTTCTTTACCTTCTCTCATCTCTCTACCTCTTGCTCTCTGATCTGCTCTCTTTTAATCTGCATTCTCTGTCTCATCTCCTAACTCTTCCCTCGGGGCACTGTCTCTAATACAAATACACATTATGAAGGACACACCTTTGGAACACCTCCTCAGGGTGGACACCTTCGTTTCCACCGAAACCTGCATCTTGTCCAGCAACGGTCCATGTGTCCTTGGATCCCAGGCTCTTCCAGCACAGGAAGTATCGGCCCATTCTTATCTGCATTCCTGTAGAATATTGTAACTATCCTCCTTCATACCTAACTCCTAAAACAAAAGGTTAGTTAAGCTAACGAGGACGATGTCATTGCACCTGCAACAGAAGCCTGAGAAACCAAATCTTTGCACGCACACCATCCCAACTGAATTTCTAAATGAGAGCTCTCCCAGGTAAAATACATCTCGGCCTGCACAATTCAGCTAACATAAGAAATGCGACTAGGCCTTCTCATGGCAATATATGAACGTTCCATTAGGCCTTTACACATTAAAACTACACGTGTTAATAAACATTACATCAATGCTATTTTCAGCTGGCATTAAACATATATTTTGCGCACAGACACGGCGTCGATTACTTTTGTTGTGAAAGTTTGGCGGAATATATATATATATATATATTTATGTGGGTGCGACTAAGCATCATTATGATGCATCCCAACAATTTTCAAAACCCCACGGCGCTCAATCACCTGCATTACTGTCATAATCTGTTGTTTTAACTCTGGTTATGACTTCCTTGTGCAGCATTCCTTTGCACTACTGGGTCTCATCTTTGCACTACAAAATTGTATAAATAGATAAAATAACATAAAAGAACATTTGGTTCCGACGCGCTTAGGTTTGGGCATTGAATTTGTTTTTGGATCGGCCCTCATTAGGCTTCACTGCTTTTTGCACACTAATGTCATTGTTTTTACGGGCTTTCTTGGAGCTCAAAACAATTTTAAACAGATGCTTTTAACATTTTAACTCGTAACTTTTTAATATCTGTATAAGCCTCCTTCTTACCACAACTGCTGCATTTGCTCCCCGTGCCTTCTTCCACATCCCTCCTCGGTCCACCACAGGTTTTCCTGAATGAGAGGAAGGAGATTGCGCGAGGAAGGATGTCGCACTTTGCACTTCCGGGGAAACAGCGCAGAGGTCAGTGTTCTAGCAGCTGACCTCCCCTATTTAATCAGCATGCCAGGCATAACGCGCGCAGCGGGTGCACCGCCGGCGCGCCAAAGGCGCGCCTAAGGCAAGCCCATCTGCGCCCGTCCGCGCCTGGTCATCGCCAGGAGCCAGGACCCATGCATGTTCTATGTTAGAATCTGGCACTACTAGAGATCAGACAAGGTAGTCTAAATAATTGCCTTCATCTGGTCAAGGCCACTCCCTGTACCCCTTTGTTGTTGGAGGGGCCCTTTGCATGCAGTTCCTGCAGATTTCAGAGCATGCATTCCACACAGCTCCTCCCCTACACTGCGACAACTGATATCAACAAAAAACAGCCCAGTTCTCGTGCATTGACAGATTCTTCTCCTCAGCATTTTGGGGGGAACCAAAACTGGAACTGCATTCTTGGGAATGTAAGATCACTGCCTAAACACGCAGTGGAAATATGGGATCTTTCATCCTCCAAACTTCCTGATATTGGTTTTATGACTGAAACGTGGCTAAAACCAAGCTCCACCCCTGCCATAGCAATAGCACTACCAGTGGGATACCGCATCCAAAGGTTGGATAGGCCTGCTAAGGTAGGAGGGGGTATAGCTATAGTGCATAAGGACTCTATTAACTTAACTATTTTGGAACAACTAAATAATGACAGTATGGAAGTGCTAGTTTTTAGAATTGACTTACACCTGCAATTCAGTCGGAAAGGCGCCTGGTCTACCTTCCTCCCGGGCCCCTACGAAATTTTGCTCTCCAACTACTGGAACTAATTTCCCCGCATGCCATTTCCACAAAAAACTTTATTCTTTTGGGGGATTTTAATGTGCACAGTGAAGACATCTTGAATCAGGAAGCGTTGTCACTTTTAACAGATCTAATTACGCTAGACCTAAATAAGATCAACGAAGGCCCCACCCACACAGCGGGACATACGCTAGAGCTTATCTCACTAAGTCATTCAATGTGCGATGTGGAGCCACTAGCCCTCTCACATGGCCCGACCACTCACTGATTGAGTTCAAACTCAGGGGTCCTAGGGCACATAATGCGCAGTCCTAAACTAATATGAGCTGGCGCAGACGGTGGCATAAAATCAATCCTGATAACTTTCAGGATTTAATTCCAACTTCATGGAATTTCGACACAGAGAACATAGAGGCTGGCCTAGCCCAATACAAGTCTAATATAACAACGGCCATTGATCACTTAGCCCCTCTAAAGCATTGCACGAGCTCAAGCAGGCGCATTCAGTCACCCTGTTTCTCTTCCAGCCTCAGAATAGAAAAGAGTCTCTGCAAAAAATTGTAGCGGCGCTGGCGTCTCTCCCATAATGCACTTGATAAAGCACGTTACAAATCGGCTTTATTTAAATAACACAAAAATATAAGAAATGCCCGCAAAGCTTATATTGTATTACAATTGGAGCAGGCTGGGAATGCCCCCAAAACCCTATATACGTTACTTAAAGCCTTTACTCATCCAGAGGCATGCAATAATGAGCAAGCACCTATATCAGTTCTATTCTTAATCTCTTGCTGAACAAATATCAAATCCCCACTGAGTGGAAGGCAGCACAAGAACCTCAAGGCCCCAATGGATGACCTTGCCAACTATCGACCTATCTCACTGGTACCTCTCCTGAACAAGATTTTAGAAAAACATATTAATAAACATCTTTCAGACTTTGTCGAGGCCTTAGGCTGTCTTGATCCATCTCATTCTGGTACAGAGTGAGCTCTGATTGCCATCACGGACAACATCAGACAGTCTCTGGACAACGGACGGGCAGCTCTACTTGTGCTGCTTGACCTATCGGCGGCTTTCGACATTGTCTCACATCAAATCCTGCTCAGGAGACTCAGTGAAATTGGTATTCAAGGAATGGATGCTGAGTTTTCTCTCGCATAGAAGTCAGACCATCAATTTAGGTCCCTTCCGCTCTGAGACCACGGAACTGACTAAAGGAGTACCCAAGGGATCTTGTGTCAGTTCCACTTTATTTAACATTTATGTTGCTCATTTGGAAGGTTTACTTAGGAAGTTAGGTTTTATACCTATTTCCTATGCTGACGATACACAGCTCCTACTAACCTTTGATAAACACAACCCCACTGCTCAGTCCATCTTCTCAGAAGGTATGATAGCTATTGATAGCTGGATGAGGTACAATTTTCTCCAGCTCAATGCTGGGAAAAACAGAAATTATGCTGTTTGGTGATGCTCCTTTTAGATTGTCTCTGATCTGGTGGCCAACAGAATTGGGATCCGCACCGGAGCCCAAGACTGTGGTCAAAAATCTAGGTGTCTGCCAGGACCAGAAATTAATTTTGAAGGAACAGGCTTCTTCCACCATCGGCACCTGCTTCTATGCCCTAGGCCTTCTGTGAAGAGTATTTCCCTTTCTCCTTTTGTCCACTCAGAAAACCCTTATCCAGACATTAGTACTAAGTCTTCTGGACTATTGCAATGCTCTGCTGATTTCCGCCAGTGAAGCATCATTGAACAAATTGCAAGTGGTCCAAAACATTGCTGCCCGACTGGTCTCTAATGCCCCCTCCCTTACGCCCTCCCTTGCCCTTTGCAGAGATTGCTTTCGCTGCCAGTGCGGAAGCGGATCCATTTCAAGATCTGCTCCATTGTGTACAAATCTCTAAACGGCAAAGGCCCCAGATATTTGGCAGAGAAACTCACAAAATACCAGCCTTCTAGGGCATTACGCTCAGGGACCAAATCTCTACTTGTGGTCCCACGCTGTAAAAAATCTCGGCTAGGTGGTAAAGCTTTCTTCCACTTAGCCCCCACTCTCTGGAATCAATTACCTATCCATTTGCGGGAGTGCTCCAATCACTTGAAGTTCCGTAGGCTTCTGAAGACTACATTGTTTTATTCTGTTCATTTTCTCTGGCCAACATAAGCAGTTCACTAGCAGGGAGGCACCCCTTGGAGGGTGATTCAGGTGCTTTATAAATCATAAATCAAATCAAATCAAATATACATAGATGTACGTCCCCTGTTTGTACAATGGTGTACCTTCAATTAGGTGCAGCGGGTGTATATAGGGAGAGTTCACCCAGTTATAGATAATCTGCTACCCCAGGACCGCTGTGAATTTATGCCTGTCCAGGTGGTAGGTAATTTGTGAAAAGTGGACCATCTGTTTTTTTAAATGTTTTTAACTTTATTTACCATTTTCCATGTTACATAAAACAAACTTACATGACAAGTACTCATTGTGGTTTTTCAGATGCGTCAATCTTAACATACCAACAGTGTAAGATCTGCAGTGTCCATTGAGTCTTTGTCCCAGATCATTTCAGGCTGCCCCGCCCCATTACATAAAACAGAAGAACCACCAACGACAGACAATGGTTAAGCACTTGAATTCCCTAGTACAATTCTTATCTGAAAAGGTGCATCCACTTCCAACACCCGTCGTTGAAGGATGCTCTAATAGTTCCAAAAGTTCACAAACATAAGGAAGGTGCACTCAAAGCAAAAGTCATTCAGATTCACAAGTATTATCCGTTGTGGTTTCAAATTTATTCCAAATTTAATCGGCAAACAGCCAACGCGTTTCGTCCCTTTTGCCAGGGGACTTCTTCAGGGCTGCAGAAGCAACATGAAAACATATAAACACATAGAAAGGCACAAATATGATCCGACAACCAACAAATATACATAACAAAATACACATATATAAATACAATTTTGATCAGTAACAATTGAACACATATATACAACAATGTATGTATAAAGTGACAAGAGACACACACATTACATATAACGTATTATATTAGATATATAGTGCAGATACGAAGCTAAAAAGTGCTTGTTTAAGTCTAAAAATTATATATATTCTTTAATTAATAAAGAGAAAGCTACTCTAAACAGACATGCAAAGAAAAGAAAAAGGAGAAAGGAAAATGCAAAAAGATTAATTATGAAGAATGATTATAAAGCAAAATGAAGGAAGAAAAGTAAAGTTAAATAGAAATTGAAAATTTATAAAGCCAACAAAGTCAGATAGGGAAGAGTAAATAAGCTCTAAAACAGGACATGTTGCTTGGCATTAAAAAGACATATGTTTAACGTCTCACCTAGAAGTCAGATGAGATAAGGCTACTTATCGACATTTCAGCGCAAAAGATAGCCAAGAATCGTCCGAGAACTGCACAAAATTCATCATGTGCGTATCCCAATCTGTAAGTCAGAGTAACAGGGGGCAAATGGAAGTATAATCTATCTAATCTCAGGCACGTCGCTAAAGTATTGTGAAAACAAAGCTGATGTCAAAATAGGTATGTATCTAAGAGTGACTTACATATTAATCCTGGGTATGTAGCAGCAGGTTAAGTATCGTCTTTGGTAAAATTCTAGATCGGAAGGAACTTCATAATAATTACACTCCCACTCTAAAAGCAAATGATAAATAGGGGGTGCAATGAAAAACGGCGATTTGTTAAAAAACCTTCAAATCTCACAATTGCGCAGAGAGACAAATGCATAGTGGTACTAATTAGAAGAGCACCAACATTAATCCCTAATATATACAACAATGATGTGCAAGGATCGTAATGCAACATGTCATTAGTTTCCAAAAACTGTAAGTAAAGATAGCATCAATTGAATAGATGACAAAACCAAATGTGCATATGATGCTCAGATTACATGTAACGTGTCTCTGCATGGATATAAACCCCGTTACCAATCAAATCCCCAGTATGAGACGCATCATGTCAAATGGCAAACCTAAAACCAAGCGCTGAAAATAAGGTCGCACTTGGGTAATGTAATCACTTTTTATTTATTTTTTATATTATTATTTATCCCATTAAATCTGAACATACAGTGTAATTAAGGACAGTCAACAGATAGACATGTCCCGAAACGCCAAGAAAACAGCAACTGTTGTATGCTGCATTCAAAACCCTATTGTTAATACTCACATAAACGTCAGTGAAATATAGAAGACTAATAGCTCTGGTATCCATTACACTAAACTTTAGACCGAAAAGGATATATATAAATCAGAGCGCTATATGTAAAGCGCAGTTCTAAGTGAACGACAATTAAAAAAACATATGTGCTGTATGTGCTCACTTATAAATAAAAAGTAGAGCAGCAGCGTGATAACTGGCCTTGAAACCCGTCTCACTGGACGCGATCGCTTTTAAAACCCAGATATACATATACAAATATATATGCCAGTGCGCTGTATGAAAAGCGCGATTATAAGCGAGCAACTGTTTAAAACCATATGTCCTATATGTACTCACTTGTCAGGAGTAGAGCAACAGCGTGATAACTGGCCTTCAAACCCGTCCCGTTTCGGGACATGTCTATCTGTTGACTGTCCTTAATTACACTGTATGTTCAGATTTAATGGGATAAATAATAATATAAAAAATAAATAAAAAGTGATTACATTACCCAAGTGCGACCTTATTTTCAGCGCTTGGTTTTAGGTTTGCCATTTGACATGATGCGTCTCATACTGGGGATTTGATTGGTAACGGGGTTTATATCCATGCAGAGACACGTTACATGTAATCTGAGCATCATATGCACATTTGGTTTTGTCATCTATTCAATTGATGCTATCTTTACTTACAGTTTTTGGAAACTAATGACATGTTGCATTACGATCCTTGCACATCATTGTTGTATATATTAGGGATTAATGTTGGTGCTCTTCTAATTAGTACCACTATGCATTTGTCTCTCTGCGCAATTGTGAGATTTGAAGGTTTTTTAACAAATCGCCGTTTTTCATTGCACCCCCTATTTATCATTTGCTTTTAGAGTGGGAGTGTAATTATTATGAAGTTCCTTCCGATCTAGAATTTTACCAAAGACGATACTTAACCTGCTGCTACATACCCAGGATTAATATGTAAGTCACTCTTAGATACATACCTATTTTGACATCAGCTTTGTTTTCACAATACTTTAGCGACGTGCCTGAGATTAGATAGATTATACTTCCATTTGCCCCCTGTTACTCTGACTTACAGATTGGGATACGCACATGATGAATTTTGTGCAGTTCTCGGACGATTCTTGGCTATCTTTTGCGCTGAAATGTCGATAAGTAGCCTTATCTCATCTGACTTCTAGGTGAGACGTTAAACATATGTCTTTTTAATGCCAAGCAACATGTCCTGTTTTAGAGCTTATTTACTCTTCCCTATCTGACTTTGTTGGCTTTATAAATTTTCAATTTCTATTTAACTTTACTTTTCTTCCTTCATTTTGCTTTATAATCATTCTTCATAATTAATCTTTTTGCATTTTCCTTTCTCCTTTTTCTTTTCTTTGCATGTCTGTTTAGAGTAGCTTTCTCTTTATTAATTAAAGAATATATATAATTTTTAGACTTAAACAAGCACTTTTTAGCTTCGTATCTGCACTATATATCTAATATAATACGTTATATGTAATGTGTGTGTCTCTTGTCACTTTATACATACATTGTTGTATATATGTGTTCAATTGTTACTGATCAAAATTGTATTTATATATGTGTATTTTGTTATGTATATTTGTTGGTTGTCGGATCATATTTGTGCCTTTCTATGTGTTTATATGTTTTCATGTTGCTTCTGCAGCCCTGAAGAAGTCCCCTGGCAAAAGGGACGAAACGCGTTGGCTGTTTGCCGATTAAATTTGGAATAAATTTGAAACCACAACGGATAATACTTGTGAATCTGAATGACTTTTGCTTTGAGTGCACCTTCCTTATGTTTGTGCCCCGCCCCATTACAGCGTGTCATTTCACATAGTAATGCTATATCCATTCATCTGAACAATATTCATATATGTCAACTTGAGGTACATCCCACCCCAGTGGAGACAATCCCTGCAAGGCACTGTTGTGTGAGCGCTGCTTCTATTGCCAGTAGATAGTTCTTCAATGGTGCTCAGATATCCTTGGGCCTCGATGTTGGGGGCAATGTTGTTGCGAATAAATCACTATTTGTATTGCAATAGATCAGACTATTAAGCAATGCTTTAGTTGTAGGGATACTCTTATTGCCCCAATGTAGTGCGATTTCTCTTTTAGCTAATAAAAGGGCAATGGCGACAAATCTGCACACCTGTTTTGGAAAATTACATACATATCCTATCAGGGCAATTTCTGGCAATGGGTTGATATCTAAAGTTATCATTTGTGACTTTATAGTGTGAACTTTCCTCCAATAGTCACCTATCTTTTCACAATTCCAAGTCATGTGGGCAAAGTCTGCTCGCTGTGTGCCACACTTTGGGCATATGTGGGGCCTCGAGGGATCTATGATATTAAGCTTGGCCGGTGACATGTAAACTCTCCGAAGAAATTTAAAGTAGAATAGTTTATGTTTGCTGTTTAGGGAGACTTCCTTAATTTTGGTACAACAAAAAACCCAGTGCTCATCCTCCACGGGGTGGCCTAGATCTCATTCCCATGCCTCACGTAATTTGGTGTCTTTGCTGCGGACTAGCGTCATCAAGGTTCTGTATAATTTAGAAATGAGATGATCTCCCTCTTCCTGAGTGATTAGCAGGGTCAACGGTGCAAATGACTCTGGTTCTAGAGGGAACTCCGTTATCCTAGCTCTTAATGCACTGAGGAGTCTGCTGAGCACAAAGTAATCCATAAAGGGTGCACCACTAAACCTGTCCTCTTCTGGAAAAAACATGGCCCCCTGGGAATAGATATCCCATTATTTCCAGTGAGTATTTCCTAAGTGTGCGTCTCACCAACTTTTCCTTGGTGAAGGGTAACCATGGATTGTTATCTATTGGTATGGTCGAGGAGTATAACTTGTGGTCTCCAGTTACTCGTGTTAATTTCTTCCATGCCCAGCAAGTAGTTGATACACTTTGTATGTTATGGGGGTCTCTTGGAAATCCCTTCGGCAATGCAGTCCTAAGTGTGGAAGGAAGGACCAGATCTGCCTTCGGCTTAGAGTAAGGTAGTCTCGCATCAGGGTGATACCAGGAGTGAGCAAAGCTACACTGCGCTACTAAATAATAAATTTGGAAATTTGGGACTCCCAGTCCACCCCTCTCATTCGGCAGGGTCAGTGTGTCCCAACTGACCCTGACTCCCCCACCGCCCCACACCAGTCGAATCAAATGGCATCTAATTTCAAGAAAAAAACTGTTCGGGAGCGGAATGGGGATATTCTGGAACAAATACAAAAATGTAGGGAGCACTACCATCTTTTTGATGGCCACCCTTCCAGCTAGGGAAAGAGGAAGTTTGATCCAGCGCTCTACCTGCTGTTCCAGGGAATGGAGAGCTGGGCCATAGTTACGCAAAATAATTTGATCTATTTCTTTGTGGATTTGTATTCCCAAATACCTAGTGGCTTCATCACACCATGCAAGAGGGAATTCACACTCCCACCGAATTGTACCTGACGTCAGAGGGAAAATCTCAGAGAACCCCCCAAAACGTATCACTTATCTGATAAGAGGTTCCAGGTTTTCCTGTGGGTGCCGGACATACAGTACAATGTCATCCGCATAGGGTGAAATGAGTAGAGGGCCCGTGTTAAATTGTAGTCCTCTGTGCAGGTGCCTTCCCTGAAAATGCCTGACTAGAAAGTCAAGTGCTATAATGAAAAGCAAAGGTGATAGTGGGCAACCTTGCCTGGTGCCCCAGGAGAGTCAGAATTGGGAGGAGAGTGTGCCATTAATCCTGAGTCTTGCTGTTGGTGAGGTGTACAGCAATGCGACGAGATCCAGAAATCCTCTCGGTATGCCCATCGGCGCATCACAGTGAGAAAGAAGGACCATTCTATGGAATCTAACACCTTTTCAGCATCAAGCAGCACGGCCGTCGCTGGGACTTCCCGGGCAATCCTATGTATGACTGCGAACAGCGTCCGGAGATTTAATGCTGTTGATCTGTGAGGGACAAGCCCAGAGTGCCCGGGTGATATAATTTTGTACAGAAGCAGCGCCAGTCGCAATGCCAGCATTTTGGCCAGGATCTTGTAGTCAAGATTTAACAAAGAATATGGTCTGTACGATTCACAAAGGTGCGGGTCTTTCCTGGGTTTAGGGAGAAAGACTATCACAGCCTCTCTCAGCGTGGGGGGGAACATTCTGTGCTCCAGGGCTTCATTGTAAATCTCTAGAAGGTTAGGAGCTAGCGTCTCCTTATAAGCTTTGTAAAAGTTTCCTGTGAAGCCATCGAGTCCCAGGGCTGTGGACCCGTTAATGGCTTCGATGACGCTGATTATTTCTTCCTTGGAAAAAGGCTCAGCTAAAAACTGTTGGATTGCTTTCTCCAACCATACCAGCGCGATTTCCTCTAAATATGCTGTGCGGTCTTCGTCACTGTGAGTTGCGCACACCGTATACAAGTTTGGGTAATAACGTAGGAGTTCATCACAAATTTGCCAGTTAGTACTTTCCCCTGTTTGGAATGAAGGTACGCAATGTATGAGCAGCCCGTGGGGGGTTTCAAGAGCCTTGCTAATGTGCGTCCTGGCCTTTCGCCTTCCCCATATCTGCGTGCAGTCACGTATTTGCTTAGGAAGCGGGTCTCTCACTCCGCTGCATCTCTAATCTCAGCGAGCAATGTCAGTCGCCTACCTTGCGACCCCTGAACACGACCTACGACCTGATCTTGATCAAGCTGTATTAACTGTTCGCTAATGTGCGCCTGAGATCTCTTAATACTCCGGCATGTTTGGAAATGCATACCTCTCTTATGTAGGCCTTAAATGCCTCCCACAGCGTGGACCAGGATTGTACCGATCCCCCATTTAGTAAAAAATATTCTACAATGGCATCGCTTATCTCAGAACGAAAGGCTTCGTCAAGCAAAGCCTGGGGAGGGAACCTCCACTGTCATTCGGTACCCTCCGGGCGTGGAAGGTTATGTACAAGTATAACTGGGGAGTGATCGGAAAGTGTCCGAGGTAGGTGTTGTATGTTTTTATACCATGCGGCCAAGTTCGGAGTTACAAACCAGTAATCCAAATGCGTCCAGGTGTCGTGTTGTGCCGAGTAGTGAGTGTATGCCTTGTCTTGTGGCAACATCGCAGAACATCTATTAGTTCGAATGTGTTACATAGGTCCAACAGGGCAAGTCGAGCATGGGGGTTGGTGTCTGGGGATACCGCTGTGCTGTCACGTGTTGGTTCTAATAGTAGATTGAAGTCTCTTCCCATGCAGACATAGTCTGCATCCAATTGCAAGAGTCTTGTATGTAAGTCTGGAAGAAGAGTGGGTCGTTCACGTTAGGCGCATATACGCTTATCAGCGCCATGTCTCTCCCCATTAAATACCCCTCTACTATGATGTATCTGACCTCTGGATCAGAGTAGGAACTGGACAACTGGATGGGCAACTGCTTATGTATTATTATTGCCGATCCTCTGGCATAGGAACTGTAATTTGTGAAAAACCTGTGGGGGCCCCATGCATCCCCAAATGGTGACGTGGTCGCTTTGGGTAAATGTGATTCTTGAAGGAAGGCAATGTCTACCTTATGTCTCTGTAAGTAAGCTAAAACTTGCTTGCCCATACTGGAGTTGTTTAAACCCCAAACATCCCAGGTGCACAGTATTAAATCAGAGAAAGCTGATAGTCTACCTCCGGCAGCCATATCCTGGCCGTGAATCAGGGACTACTACAATAGTTGCATGATCCATGTAATTGCCACATTGAGTATCAGTCTGGAAAATAGTAACAAACAATGCAATCAAACATAACCCCTCCCCCCTCCCACCCATCCCTGCTCCCCAACTTGCAGGGAAACCCTGTTGCTTAATTGTTGGAGTGCAATATAGATTTCCCCATACATACAAAAAGGAGTGAACACGCATCATACACTCAAGGTACTAAAGTCCAAACTAATGTGATACACACTGGGGGCGGGCAACGCCGTGCCGTCCCTCCCAACATTAATGGATTGCAAATAATAAAAAGAATACTGTCACCACTCTTCCAGTGTTCTGTATGGTTGATACGCCAAGACGTCTCTGGCGCCAAGCAAGAAAAAAGGGGATGGGCCAAATGTTGCTTCATTCTGATGAAAACAGTTCCACGCTGGCTTCCGACCCGCTGTGGGGAGGGAGGCTCCATGTTTTCTGTTGGGATCTGCTGGTCTCCTTATATTGGCGGCAAAACTCCTGGGCTTCCGAGGGGGTGTCAAATATTTTAGTCTTCCCTTCTACGTCTACTTGCAAACGAGCCAGATAGATCATGCCGTACTTCAGACTAATATTCCGGAGCGTTGTTTTCACGCCTGTGAACTTTCTTCTAGCCTCCAGTACCATGGCCGTGAAATCGGAAATAGCGAGATGGTAGAACTCTCGTGCTAATCGCAGCTCTGTGTCTCTATCTCGGAAATGTAATAGACGTGCCAATATTGGCCTTCGTTCTTCGTGGCGGTGGCTTTAAGGAGTCTCTCTACTCGCTCCAGGCGTTTCACAGATTGTGCCCCCCCATCCTCGAGATCAGATACCCTGCCTTCCACCGTGTCCAAGCGTCTCTCGTGTTCATCCAGTTTGGCCCCCATGGAATCCAGGCGCTTCTCAAGAGTGTCAAAGCGTCCATGCTACATGGCCTTAAAGCCGGCTTTCAATTCCAACATCAGGTCATCTGGGTCAGGGGGCCTACCTTCTGGTCGGACTGTCTCTGAACCACCCTCCGCCATAGTGGTGGTAGACTCTATTGGCGCTCCGCTGTGTTTGGTGAATTGGAGGATCCTTTGCTTAGGGTCCTTCCGTACCATGACTTGGAGCGCTCTGCAGGTGGCATAGGTGGGGGCCTGAGCACTCACCGCATTGATTGGGGATGTGTTGTAACTGATTCCCCAGGCTGCTTTCACTTCTAGGCGAGAGGGCGGGCAACAATAGCCCCGGGCCCGCCTTTTCCGGATTTGTCCAGTAGCAGTGCGATCTTCCCACAGCTCGTCTTTAGCTAAATCAGGAGCTAAAATGATGCGGATTAGGGGCGCCCGTGTTGTACCTTCTGTTTGTAATTATTATTATTGTTATGTAATCTTTCTTTTATTCTCTGCTTAATGCGTATCTTTTCTATTTCTTTTCTTATTGCCTCGCGGATCTATGTGTCACCGTAGAACCCTCACCGGGTACCTAAGTGACGTCATAGAACACTTCTGACAGTTGCTGGTTCATCTAAGAGCAGATAAGTCAGTTTATCTTTTGATGCCTGTGGGCCTTTTATGATTATATTTTATTATAATAAATACTTCATTTATCTACTACCTTACGTCTTGGCTTCATTCCGTAACAATTTGTCGACGAGGACGTGTGAAGAAACTAGGCCCACAGAGGAGTCGATTACTGAGAATTTGTGTTCTGAGGCGAAAACGGATACGAACTTATGCGGCGGATTAAAAGAAACATCGTGCTGCAAGTATAGCGCATTTTCGCTAAAGAAATATACGAGGAAAAGTAAGTCGCTGTTTTCTTGAAATATTATAGAGTTACCGTTTGGCAGTTGGCGATAACGGTGTGCCGGTTACTGTGGCCGCGAGCGTGCTGCTGAGACGTAGGTATTCTATTCCACGTCCTGTGGAGTGAATGCCGGAGACGTCACATGCATGCACAGCGTGTAGTAATGTGCAGCCATTTTGGTGCTAAATAAAACAACAGAAACTGACTAAATAAACACTGTAAGCTATTGCTAATAGCGAGCAACGATTAAATGTGATACAGCGCATTTGAAAAACGTTTGAATTCAGCAAAGAGTGGAAAAGAGTGAATTGTAAAGGAAATAAACATAACATAATTTTAAAACAAATAAATAAAATATGGCTCAAAGCAATAATATTTGTGTACCTCAGCATTTTTTGAATGAGCCAGGAAAACCAACGTTAACATGGAAAAGCTGGTTAAGATCATTTGATAACTGTATAATATCTATAGATGGAAAAGGATATACAGCAGAACGAAAAAAAGCATTGCTATTTGGTCTCCTTGGAAATGCAGGTCAGGAAATATTCGATAGTTTGCCAGAGTATGAAAGTCCACCAGGTGTATTTATTCCATTGGATGAGTACCAAGCGGCAATTAAGAGATTTGAAAAACAGTTTTCTGAAGAGACTAATGTAATGGTTGGCCGACATAAATTTGCATTAAGAAAACAAAATGAGGAAGAAACAATTGAGGAATATATAGCAGCTTTGCGAGTTTTAGCAAAAGATTGCGAATTTGAGGAAACGACTGATATATATATGAGACCAGCTAGTTTTTTATTGCTTCTCAAAGAAAATTCAAGAGAGGCTACTTGCTTGTAGGAACCCAACTTTACAAGAAGTAATAGACATTGCGAAGGGAATAGAGAGATCTTTGATTTCTACTAAAGAATTGACAAATACAGATTCTAACACCAATGTTTTCTATTTACAGGAGAAAAAGAAAAATGATAACAGGAACTATGACAAAAGTAAGAGTTTTAAGAAAATTGAAGGTAAAAATTTTGCATGCTTTAGATGTGGTTCCCAAGAGCATTTAGCTGATTGTAAGACATGCCCTGCCATTGGGAAAAGATGCATTAAATTTAAAAAAGATGGGCATCTTACAACATTGTGAAAAACAAAAAGGAATAATGTAAAGGTTCATGCAATAGATGGTTTTGAAAAAGATATGTGTGCTAATATTGTGTTATCTATAGACGCTGCAGACGGGAAAATAAAATGACCACTAGGTAAAGTACTTATTGGTGACGTTGAATTGGAAGTCATGGCTGATTCAGGTTCACCAATAACTATTATTTTAGACATAACATTTGGAGAAAAATGGAATAAAGTGGAACTTAATGAAACTGATGTGAACCCAAAAGCATTTGGGGAATATGATATCGACATGTTTGGTTATTTTCAAGACACACTTTCATTTAAAGGAAGAATTATTAAAACTAAAATTTATGTTGCAGAACGTGGACGTAATTTGGTTGGCTGGAAAGATTTAGCTAAGCTAGGAATTATTTTAAAACCAGGTGCAGAAGACCCCATTATTCTAGATGAAGAATACATGAATAATGTAGAGATAAAAGAAAAATGTGAAAGTATTGAAGAAATATCGGAAAGTAACAAGGATGTATTTGAAGATAAAATTGGTTGTGTTAAGGGTTTCGAACATGAAATTAAACTAAAAGACGGTGCTATACCAGTAGCACATAAAGTAAGAGCTGTTCCCCTATCAGTTAAGAAAGAGTTAAAATTGCTTTTAGAAAAATTGTGTAAAGAAGGTGTAATTGAACCTAATGATTCTTCAGAATGGGTTTCAGCTATTGTTGTCTCAAAGTAAAAGAAAACAGGTGAGATTAGACTTTGTGCAGACCTTAGATCACTTAATAAAAACATTATTGTAAATTGGCATCCTCTGCCAAAAATTCAAGAGATTTTAACATCTATAGCTGGCTCAAAATGTTTTTCATTAATAGACTTAAGGTCAGCATATCACCAAGTATGTTTATCTGAAGAGTCCAAGGATTTGACTACATTTGTAACTCCATTTGGGGCATTTAGATACATTAGATTGCCATATGGATTAGCATCCGCATCTAGTGTTTTTCAAAACATTAATGGACATTCTTTTTGGAGAAATGATGGGAGTAGAGGCTTTTCAAGATAGCATCCTAATACATGCCAAAACCGAAAAGGAACACAACAAAATATTTAAAAAAGTATTGAATATATTAAAGAAAAAAGGTATGACTGTGTCTAAGGATAAATGCAAATTCATGGTAAGTAACATTGAATATTTGGGGCATGTTTTGTCATCTGATGGAATTAAACCCCAAAACGACTTAATTAAAGCAATTAGAGAAGCTCCGAAACCAAACGACAAAGATACACTTAAATCATTCATGGGACTAAGCAAGTATTATTCTAGATTTATATCAGGATATGCAGAAAAGGTTGAATCCTTAAGAAAATTATTACGTAAAGAAGTCAAATATGAATGGGGAAGTGAACAAGATACTGCATTTGAAACAACCAAAAATAGTATCGTAGAAGCATCGACACTTCAACCATTTGATCCCACATTGAAAAACGTTATAACTGTGGATGCAAGTGCTGTGGGAATTGGAGATGTATTTTGCCAAAAGAAAAATGAAAAAGAAAATACAATTGCTTTTATTTCCAGAAGACTAAGTAATGCAGAGAAAAACTACAGTACTATCGAACGAGAAACATTAGGATGTGTATGCGCAGTGGAAAAATTAAAGACATTTTTATGGGGAAAGGAGTTTGAAATTGTAACAGACCATAAACCGTTAATTTACATGATGGACGGATGTGGTCGTGGAAATGGAAAAGCAAGTGCTAGACTGATAAGACTACTATCTAAATTACAAGAATTTAATTTCAAAATAAGACACATTAAAGGTGGATTAAATTGTCGAGCTGACTGTTGATCACGTTTGCCTGTTGGTGATAAAGAAGAAGATATACTTGATGATACAGAATGTGTAGTGGCACATATCGATGCCACTATTATGTGTGAAGGATCTATCAGCGAAAAAGAATGGTTGGAAAATCAAGAAGGGGATGTCATTATAAAAAAAGTATTACAGTTTCTAACTAACAAATGGCCACCTATTAGAAATTTAAATGCGGAATTAAAAGGTTTTCAACAAATTTGCGATGAACTAACTATAGAAAATGGATTTCTAAAAAGAAATGATCTCTTTGTACCACCTTTAAAGTTGAGGAAAAAACTAATACATCTTGCTCACAAGGGTCATCCTGGAAGTACAGCAACAAGGAAAATTTTAAAAAACTATTATTGGTGGCCAGGAATGCATAATGATGTCAACGTTTTCATTGACAAATGTGAACAATGTTTGAAAGCAGATAAACATTGGAAAGTAACAAAGACTGAAATGGAAATGGTTGAAATACCAAATGGACCATGGTCAAAAATTGCTATTGACTTCTCTAGTCCGTTTAATGTTTTGAAAAATGACTGTACATATTTAGTTGTTTTAACTGATTATTATTCAAAATGGGTACATTATGATTTCTTGCTTAATATAACTACAGATTTGGTAATTCAGTTCCTTAAAAGAATATTTGCATTGGAAGGTCAACCAAAAATTATCATTTCAGATAATGGAACTCAATTAATATCTAAAAAAATGAGTGATTTTCTTACTAAACTTGGTATAAAACAAGAAAAGACACCACTTTATAGTCCAAAATCTAACGGTCAAGTTGAGAGAGTAAATAGATTTTTAAAAGAGGGCCCTTCAGCTAGCTATAGCATCTAATTTGAATATACAAGAGCACATCAATGAAAAAGTAAGCAGTTATAATAACACCATCAATGAGACAACTAAACACACTCCTTTCTATTTAATGAGAGGTAGGAATTGTAACACAGTTCTTACACCTAAATTCAATGAATGGTATAGAAAGGGTAACACTATTGATGTTGTAAATGACGATGAAATAAAAGTTAAAGAGAAAATTGTAGCCAAGCAAAAGGTCACTAAAATTCACACAGATTTGAGAAATATGGCAAAAGAAAAGGAATTTAAGAAAGGTGATTGGGTCATAATAAAGAAACCGTACAAAGTTTCTAAAGCTGAATCTACATTTACCACTCCATTTTGCGTAAAAGAGGTTTCAAAAGGGGCTGTTTACCTCGGAAAAAAAGGTTGGTGGAGCAAAGACGATGTTGTAAAGTTAAAGGAAGCATTTAGGTAAAGTACTATAGCAAATGAATGAACATACGGCACAACATGTTCTAGGTGTAAACCATGAATATACCCACTAATAATAATAATCTTATAGATAGAACATTCATACACGAATTTAATTAGAAAAATATATAGTTTTTATTTCTTCATTTGATATTTTTTATCATTGTTTAATGTCAGATATATGATAACATTTACAAATCAGTGGACAGAACTGAAAATACAATAAAATGCTTCATCATGAAAAAACAATATCTGTTATATACTCAATGACAAAGACAATTTATAAATATATAGTTGATGGAAGCAATGCGGTAGATGTAACCTACGCGCGTTTCGGCATTACTGCCTTCATCAGGAGACCTGAACTGAGGACCGGTCATAAAACTGAAGAGAATTGCTGAGCAAGCAAAAGTTGCAGAGTTTTTATTTGGATGTTGACATGATCACAGCGTGGTCTGCAGTGCATCACGAACTACTGTTCATCAGTCGGAGCTATTTGAACGAGCTATTTAAGACAGAATAAGGCACCATTGGGAAGACTTAAACGATTCCTTGTATCCAAGATCACTACATTAGTCATCTTTTACCTTCTTCCCGTTCCCTTCCATTTCTATTGAAGAACCATAACTGCCAATCCCTAATGCCTGTCTACAATGATATTGGCATCCATTTGTGATGGTCTGTTCGGGCATATATACATATATATAAAAAATATTTTGGGTCATCATCATTAGTCATCATGTCAACATCCAAATAAAAACTCTGCAACTTTTGCTTGCTCAGCAATTCTCTTCAGTTTTATAACCGGTCCTCAATTCATCAAAGGATATCTCAGTCTGAGATTCTCTGTATTCATACAGATTAATTTCAGTGCAATAGACGGTCTCCTGATGAAGGCTGTAATGCCGAAACACGCGTAGCTTACATCTACCGCATTGCTTCCATCAACTATATATTTATAAATTGTCTTTGTCATTGAGTATATAACAGTTATTGTTTTTTCATGATGAAGCATTTTATTGTATTTTCAGTTCTGTCCACTGATTTGTAAATGTTATCATATATCTGACATTAAACAATGATATAAAATATCAAATGAAGAAATAAAAATTATATATTTTTCTAATTATATTCGTGTATGAATGTTCTATCTATAAGATTATTATTATTAGTGGTTATATTCATGGTTTACACCTAGAATATGTTGTGCCGTATGTTCATTCACTTGCTATAGTACTTTACCTAAATGTTTCCTTTCCCTACGTATAGCAACTTTACTAGTTATGTAGGGGTCCCCTTTTTTCTAATCAGTAAAGTTAAAGGAAGGCCAGGAAAAAAGAAAATAATGAAAGGTAGTTCTGAACAGGATGATATTAGCGATGACAATTTCATGGGTTTAGAAAGCAAATCATCTTGTGACAATAGTTTTTATGATGTTAATGATACTTTTGATTCATCCATACTTGAAAGAAACACTACCACACCACTCGAGGAGAATAATTTAATGGTTAATGACAGTAATCCACCCAAACAAGTCGATGATTTGCACGAAGATAATATAAATGAATGTATAACAGAAAATAGTAATGTTGATCGAGTTGATGATGCATTTCAATTTCAAACTAACTTTAATATAAATAGGACTGTGTCTGGCAGAGAGGTCAGGATTCCTAAACGATATGACAATTTTGTAATGTTTTAATTTGTTTTTATTGTAAAGGAGGGAGGTGTTGTACCTTCCGTTTGTAATTATTATTATTGTTATGTATTCTTTCTTTTCTTCTCTTTACTATTGCTTAATGCGTATCTTTTCTATTTCTTTTCTTATTGCCTCGCGGATCTATGTGTCACCGTAGAACCCTTACCGGGTACTTAAGTGACATCATAGAACGCTTCTGACAGTTGCCGGTTCATCTTAGAGCAGATAAGTCCGTTTATCTTTTGATGCCTGTGGGCATTTTATGATTATATTGTATCATAATAAACACTTCATTTATCTCCTACCTTACGTCTTGGCTTCATTCCGTAACAGCCCGCTACGCGTGCAAGCCGCACTGTTATTGTCAGCGGTAGCGTGTAGGCCCGCTGTCAGCCCAGGCACAAGCTCCGCAGTCAATGCTTTCCTGGATCTTTGTCCCTCCACCGGTGGCTCCCCAACACTCCTTGACTGACAGACAGGCCCACTCCTAGCCCACGCAGATCGGACCTGACAGTCGCGCGACTGGCTCCCAGGCCCACCTGCGGCCCCTGTCGCCGCAAGGCCTCCGGGAACATGCAGGCCGGCTTACCTGCGGAACTGGGAGTGAGCGACCATGTCTCGGAAGTCCACCGTAGGACGCAGCAGCTAGTCCCTCAGGTCCCGGAGATTGCGGACAAATTTCCCGAAGTTGTTTTGGAGAGTGCTCGCAGCTCTCGCTCCAGGGATTCTCTGGGTGGGCCCGACATCTGATGAGTGTCGTTTCCTCCATACCGGACTTACACGACTTTTTCAGCTCCCGGACTGCTGCGGTTCTTGCGACGGACCTCCATGCTTCAGGTCAGCTTCTGTAGTGGCCGGATGCGTGCTTGGCTTCTGCGGATTGTTGTAGGATGTTGAGACGAACGGCGGAGCTTCAGTGCTACTCGGCCATCTTGGTCGGTAGCCTGGCCACGGCCCCAAGTGGACCATCTGTTTGAAGGAGCCGATACCTGGCCTTCTTTACAAATGGAGACATATCTTGCTTTCTCTCATGCGTCATACACGGTAATATGCCTAACAGTTTTTGCCCTCAAGTTAAACGACATTCCCAGGAACACTGTAGGTCAACTCTAAAGAACACCGTCTCCTGGTTAACTGCACTGGAGAATATTGCGACTGTGATTTTATAGCTCTCAAAGGAGATCATAATTTGATGCGCATACAATCACATACACCATATAATGCGTGTCACAATACTGCTAACTTGAAGAAATGACACACAGCTCATTCCCAACAGCTGTGAGTGAGAGTGCCCACAAACTCTAACGACATCAATGGTAACAATTGCAGGCAAAATCGCGCTTGCAGCTGAAGACTGGGCAGATCTTACAATGCTCAAACCTGGGATTGCTGAATCTGGCAATGCCGTAGAAATCAGCAGATGCCTGCAGTGATGCTGCGTTTTCAAGGAGACAGCCAACATATAACGGTAACGGCTTCCACTGAAGGTCCTGAATAGTGAGCACATGTGCTCAGGCGAGGCCTCCTCTTAGAGGCTTGTGCCCCACCCAAGATGGCTGCAGGCTAGGGATTTAAGCATGCATACTGTAATAAAGTAACAAGACAGCACACTATAACACTGAACCTTGGGAAGAGGTGTTGTGCAGCGGCCAGGGCGGCTGACTCCGGAACACGGGGGCTAACGGTTCATACCCCGGCACCGGCGGCAGGTTAGCCTAGCACCTTGTGACTCTGTGCAATAGCTCGCTTAATCTTCTCGACAGCCCCTAGCGCTGGGACACCTCGCCTGAGGTAGCTGCGCACTTTACAAATGCTGGTATTGATTTATATTGAAATATTTCAATATAACACTGCAGATTTCTTACAGCATAACCACCAGCACACCTACCCTGTTTGCACATGGGTTTTTCCACAAGGGAATCCATGAGCATTCCATTTATGGCAGCGTTGCAAGGCTACAGCCAAGGTCATGGGTCTCTATTGAGCACAGTCGGTGGTGTTTGGGGTGGGCCCAAGATCATGCACCAGCACGTTAACAGTACTCCTCCTCCCAAGTGCAGTCGTGTGCAGATGATGAGGTGGAAGCGACGTAAGAACCGCGGAACATAGTTGTCGGCAGCCGGCTCCCACAATTCATTTTGAGGGCCATATCCTTTCCAGGAAACGAGATACCAGAGAGTGGGGCCCCGCAACCTAGAGTCCAAAATTGCTCGGACCTCATATTCCCATTCCTCTTGTACCAATGAGATGGGAAACTACGGCACCTTTGTGGGGCAGGATTAAGTAGAGAAGTGTGGATCAGTAAGCTGTGGGGTAAGAACAATTTATATGTCACTGGGTGAATCTGCTTCAATACCATATAAGGCCCCAATGCATTTTGGATGGAAGGGTGATCTCCACCAGAAAACTATGTGCTTAGTGGAACACCACACCTTGTTCCCCGGGTGATAAATGGGCCCCTTACTGTGGTGTTTATCATAGTGTGTTTTAAACTTATGTTTGGCCTTCTCCAAGTGTTGATATATCTGGGACTGTACTTGATGGATGTGAGTTAGAGTGTCCTTCATGGCAATGACACAGGTAGTGTTTGTGGGTGAAATCCATACATACCAAAGAAAAGAGCAGAACCTATCGAGGAATGATATGAGTTATTATAGGCCAATTTAGCGAGCCAGAGTGGGTTTACCCAACAGTCTGTTGTGTCTGTCACATAGCATTGTACGCACTGTTTAATATTCTGGTTCGGACACTCTGTTTGACCGGTGGCTAAAGCTGAACAAACCTGAAGGGCCTTACACCCTGTTTGCCAGAACCGAGCAGAGAATTGTGACCCTCTATCCAAGTAGATAACCTTTGGAAGGCCATGTAAGTGGACTGCATGATGCAGGAATAACGTGGCCAATTGACTGGATGTTGGAGGATCTTTGCAAGCCACAAAATGAGCGCATTTTGTCAAACTATCTTTGATTATCACAATCACAGCACATTTCTGATCTTCTGGGAGACCAGCAATAAAATCCATTGAGATATGTTCCCAGGGTGTAGTAGGTGTGGGAAATGGTCCTTGATAATTTGTTGCATGTATTTTTTCCAGTTAAACCACCAAAAGTACAGCTGAATTAAATTCAATGTTTTAGGCAGTCCTGGAAGACCAGAAAGTGGGTTCTTATGCAGCCAATGTAAGACCTTTTGACCTAAGTTTTCAGTGGGAATGAACAAGCGAGACTCATTCAATGGAAGGCCATGCACTATTGTTCTTTTGTTATTGCCTGTAAGCCATTCTTGCCATTTTGTGATTAGAAAATTGTCTTGTACTGTATCCAAGAAGTTCATAGCAGAGATTAAGCACAATACTTTTGAAGGGGCTTTAATGGCCTGCAGAATGCGCTTCACATGAGTTGCTTTGGAATCTTGGTGAGATAAGGCATCTGCCTTTTTGTTATTTGTTCCTGGTCTATAAGTTGACAGGGATATCAAACTCCACAAAGAATGACATCCACCTCAATTGTCTTGGAGTCAAATGTCTTGCTGAAGTGATGAACTGTAAATTCCTGTGATCTGTATAAACAGTGATTGTGAACTTGGTTCTCAGGAGATAATACCTCCACTCCTTGAAAGTCTCTCAGATGGCTAGGAGCTCTTTCTCGGAGATGGAGTAATTGTGTTCTGCCTTCGAAAGGTTCCGAGACATATACGCCACTGGGTGTAGTTGTCCTGTATGTGGATTTTTTTTGTGACAAGACAGCTCCCACTGCAATTTTCTGAAGCATCAGCTGTAACTAGAAAAGGATTGTTAGGATCCAGGTGAGCCAAGATTGGAGCTTAGTAGAAGCTACCTTCAAGCCATTAAACACAGAGTCCAATGCAAATTTCCATTCAAAAGTTGTCTTATTGCGCAAGAGTTTTGTACTGGGTGCCCAAATTTGCTAACCCAGAAAGCATTAAATGTCTCACATGTTTTGTGGTTTTGGCCACTTGTCTACTGCATTCACCTTCCTTTCGGCCATTTGCATTCCTAAAGGAGTTAGTATCACACCCAGGAATTCCATTTGTGTCTCATGTAACTTATGTTTACTGAGTAGAGATGATTGATGCGCAATGCCTCCAAACATTTTTTGACATGGTGTTCATGCACTACCTCACTGTCAAACTAGATGAGACTGTTAATATATATGCAATAGCAAATATGTCAATAAAATCCCTTAAAACATCGTTAAAATAAAACAGAAAAGTGGCTGGGGCATTGCATTGCCCAAAAGGCATACCCAAGTACTCAAATAGGCCATATCGAGTTTTGAACGTGGCATTCCAGTCTCTCATGCGCACTAAATGGTATGCACCCCTCAAATCCAGTTTCCTGTAAATGACCGCAGTTTTTACCTGATCCAATAAAACTGGAACAAGGGGGAGTGGATACCTGTTTGTCACAGTTATCTTGTTTAGCACTCGATAGTCTATGCAAGAGCGGAACTGTCCTTTACCTTTGGGAACAGTGGAAAGGCTGCGGGAGACCTGGAGGGTTGAATAAAACCATTTGCAAGGTATTGATCCAGATACTGTCATAAATGTTGGTATTCCAGTTTGGATAATGCATATATCCGACAACTAGGAATATTGGCGTAAGGTTAAAGATCAATTTGGCAATCATAAGGTTTGTGCGGTGGCAACAGTACTACCTTTTGTTCAATAAAAACATCAGAAAAAAGCATACTGTCCAGGTAACTAAATGTTTTTTTCTGCATCTGTAAGTATTTGTAGCACAGGAACCATATTTACTCTTTGAGCTACGCAGTTGTGTAGACAATAGGTGGTTGAGAACTGAATTGACCTCTTATCCCAGTCTATATGGGGGTTATGTAATTTCAACCATGGCATCTCCAAAATAACTCCATATTGAGGGTCTCAAATTATATTAAACTGAATCAACTCTGAGTATTGTTCAGTAGCGATGTAATCGGTGATCTTAACCACTGCTGTTTGTAAGGTCACCGGACCACTAGATAAATTACTACCATCTGCCACCTGTATGATTTCGAGAATGCCTTTTTTTCTCAATTTTTTTTAAAATTCTTGCACTGTGTCATAGTCAATAAAATTGCCATAGCTCCTGAATCCAGTAGTACTTGCACTTGAAAAACATGAGTTGTTACTTCTAAGTTTATGGGTAACCATAAGTGAGGTGTGTGCTCACCCTTATGTACTACAAGCGTTAGGGATAGCTAAGCAGCCCAAGTGATCCCCTTCATTCCAAGTTGGGCACCCTAGATTTCTGCAGTGGAATCAGTGTATGCAATACTCTGTTTTGGGGAATGTGAAGCGGAAAATGTACCCTTTGGTTTTACTGGACACTCCTTCACGAAGTGACTTTTTCTGCCGCTATAGAGACATTGTCTGTTTTTTCAGCGAGTATCTTTTTCTTCATTTGTCAGAGGCTGGCGAATTGTGGCCGTCTCCATTGGTTCGCTATTGGCCTCTGCATAAATGTTCTGCGCCCTTAGTCTCTTAATGCACCAGGACATTTTGTCGGTCCTTTTTCTGTCCCCTTTTCTTTCTGTTAACCGATGGTCCAACCTTAATGTCAAATTTATGAGATTGTCACAATACGTGGGTTGTGGGTCGATTTGAGACAACACATCCTATATGTCGTCCTTAAGTCCTTGATAAAATAAAGCACAGCGCTTTTTTTAAGACCATGCCATTTCGGCAACAAGATGGTTGAACTGGGTTAAGTAGGAAATTAGGTACTTATTACGTTGGCAGAGTTCCAACATTTCTCTGTCAGCCGACAGTGTGACCGCACGCCGGTGAAATACTTTCTCAAACTCCTGCACAAATCTTCTCCAGTAGTACAGCAAGGGACTGTCTTGCTGAACCAAATAGGCTAACAATGATGTGATGTCTTCAGATAAATGTGAAATTAAGAAAGCTATTCTAGACTGTGGTTCTTGAAATGCTCCAGGTTTGGAAGTGAAATACAATTCCACCTGTTAAAAATATCTGGACCTTCCCTGGATCTCCGGAGAATTGTTTGGGGCTGCAAATTGAATTTGTGGCAGTACATGTACTGCAATGTGATGTGCATTGGTGGTGTGGATGTCTGACGGGGTGTAGGTATGCCTCGTGTTAACTTTGCCCAGGTGTTTGTTACTGGAGATTGGTCTATACCACCTACCTGGGTCTCTAGTTGTGCCATCTTATTTGCAAGCACTGTGGTGGCATACTTGGACTCAGCCAGGTCTTTTTGCATTTGTGTAACTACTTTTAGCAGGTCTTCTAAGGTGGGCATGACAAGGAATCTCAAGCAGATCAGTAGGAATATATTCGTGGGCTCACTATTCTCTTGAAGGATCTCTTTCCTCGGATCTGTTTGAAAATTTCCTGGTTCACCTCCAGGCAGCTCCAACTCAGAGGATGTTAAAGCACTGAGTATTGGAGCGGCCGGTGAGGGAACAGTAGGAAGGGAACTGCGGGTATGGAGAACTGTAAAGGAAAAGTTAAACAAACAACTCACAACATATATCCTGCGCACAACATTTATGCGTCATGCGTATGGACTCTTCAATGACGTGTCTTAATATGCAGTGATTATCATCCTTGATATGAGGATAGAATACTCTGGTCTAGTACCTTTCAGTGATCTCACAGAATAAACATAAGCACACTGCCAGACTTTGGTTAAGCATATCTTGCTTTCTCTCATGTGTCATATATGGGTACACGCCTAAAAGTTGTTGCCCTCGAGTTAAACGACACTCCGAGGAACACACTAGGTCAACTCTAAAGAACGCCCTCTCCTAGTTAACGGCACCAGGGAATATTGACACTGTGCTTCTATAGCTCTCATAAGAGATCGTATTTTGATTTGCATACATTTACATACACCATATAATGTGGGTCACAATACTGCTAACCAGCGTCGGATTGGTAACGCGGGCACTCGGGCAATGCCCGAGGGGCCGGTGTCCAGTTCCAGCTGTGGGCTGCGTTTTTGAGCAGTCTGGGGGCGGTTTGACGGTTTCTGCGTTGCTCGGATGCTGCCAGCGGCCCATGGGTGCCCGAGTGGCCTTTCTGGAGGCAGATGGGGATCAATTACCTCCCTTTTATCAAAGGGCAGAGGTGTCACTCCCTTTCTCTCGCTGGGGCCGGCCCACGAATATATGGATATTGCGCGGGGGCAGGGGGCCGAGCAAAAGTGGCCTCACTTGTATTCCGGTGTGTTTCACCAGTGTAAACTAATCCGTGTATTTCTCCTCCCCCCCCCCCCCTTTTTAGGTCTCGCTTAGACAGCGAAAGCTGTCTCTTTGGGACATTTTGTAAGTGGGTTTTAAAAAGTGCTACCCACATGGTTTTGCTGGCCTAGAGCTTGAGTGCACGATGGCGTGCACGTGCACAGCTGCTCCTCTGCTCATTGTATTACCCCCTCCCTTCTCACCCAGCCCTTTGATGCTCTGCTTGCATCTCCCCAACGCGATCACTTTCACTTTCTTTTTTTAACGTAAACCACATCCTCAAAACAGCTGCTCCTCTGCTCATTGCATTCCCCCCTCCCTTCTCACCCAGCCCTTTGATGCTCTGCTTGCATCTCCCGAACGCGATCCCTACTGTCTTTCACATGTGTTTGCTGTATCTCGCTTGTCTCTCCCCCCCACCCCCTTATGCTCCTGGGTTGGTCTGTTTCTCTATTTTTCGGTAGTCTGTCTTTCTGTCTGCCTCTCTGCTTTCCTCAGATAGATTGTGTCACTCTCTGTGTATTTTCTGTCATGCCTCTGTTCTGCCTGCCTCTTTCTGTCTCCCCCGTGCCGCCCATCGAAGAGGGCCCTAGTCATTGATTAGGTCAGTGTATTTACACTCCATTGTATTGGGAGACGGGCACTTAGGCTCCTCCTCCCCCCTTACTCCTGGCGCCTGCTGGCCCTAATCCCCTGATAAGAGTGTGTAAAGAATGAAAGCTGAGGAGCTCCCGTCCATTGGAGGCCCTGCGCAAGTCTGGGACACCTCTTACAGACAATCCCCACCTCGGCCTGGCTTGAAGCTCAGGAGACGCCGGACCGCAGGCCCCTGAAGCTGGGACACGCCTCGGGCCATGGAGACCCCCTGCCTGGAAGGCTTTGGGCCAATGATGCAGGTCTCCCACCACCAACAGTGCCTCCAGCCCCCTCTAGGAGCCACCAGCTTCTGTGTGGCCCACTGCCTGCCCCAGGGCACTATGAGGGGCTACTGCACCACCACATAACATACTCCAGCAGCCACTGCGAGCTGCCATCTTACCAGGACAACTTAAGGGCTGCAGTGACCAACCCGGACTGGTATGGGGGCGGCCAGGAAGGCCACTACACATCAAGTAAGTACACTCGCGTACTGCATATGTTATTGTTTCCAGGATGAGACGTGTTTGTTCTTTAACAGAAAGATATATTTTATTATTACTCGTAGGCCGCATTTCAGCCTTTGTTTTGCTCTTATACATATCTTTAATTATCCGGAAAACCCCGTGATAGGTTTCATTTCAAGCTGCACTGACTCTCTTATCCATCGGAAATAGGTAAAATTAAGGATATTATAGAGTTCGAAAGTCTATGATGTACGTACCAACATATATATATTTGTCTGATTGGACAATGTAAATAAAAGGCACTATGTAAGTGCTCAATGTTATCAACATTTGTTCATGCAGATTTCACTGTTGTACATACCGTTGGTAGTGTATATGTGTATATTTATGACGTGATACCCATGTCATTTATCTATGAAACAAAGTCCTTCTCTCAGCATAAGCATATTTTTTTCTGTTTTGGTAACGAGCAAGCTGCCCATACCGCAGCACTGTCAGAGGCTCTCGCACAGTTCTGCTCCGATATGAGCCATTTTCACACTAGTTATTTGCAGCGCTACAAAACCGTAGGACTGCTTAGCAGGCGCTACACAAGGGCACATTCTAATTCGGCACAAAGCATTTTCCCCTAATACAAGTGAAAAGTCAACATTTGGCCACCCATATCACATTTTCACAACAATATTGGAAGTCTGAGAGGAGAAACTGATGAGATTTTGCTCACAGTGTGCAGAAATTGTGATATTTAACCAGGGACTGCATAATATGATGAAAGGAAGTGCACCAGGAATTATATCCTAAGACTGGAGTAAAAATACCAGATTTGCATCTCACGTAATTTTACAGAAATGTCTAATAATCATTCAAAAGGTAATTACGCAAATTTCTCACACCCTCAATGCTATTATCTCGTCTTAGGTCACTGCACCTAGTAGTGTAATGGCATGAGGAAGAATGAGACATCTATATTGCCACAACTCACACAATTCGCCACTTTAATCTGTAGAGCCGAGATTTGTGGTCTAACAGCACAGGCTTGCAGCAGCGCTCGCTGCCATTTCAGAGAAGCCTGAACCAAGTGTAATGAGTTTCAGTTCAGTGCTTTGTAACACTTGATTACTTTAGAAGCCTTCGCTTCCTCACGCAGAATCCAATGACTGCGTTTCCGCTTCCGTGGACGTGGAACCTGACTGTTGTTGGGGGACACCGGATGGTGGGCCAGATGAATTTGTACACTCAGGTTTTCACCCCTCCTGGGAGTCTGGCAGTGCCTGCTTCCTCTTGACTCTGCCTGTGGTAAGACTGTTGCTACTAATTTCACTTCCTCCTTAAATTCCACGAGTTTTGGCCGCAATTTGGTGCCTGCGCCTCTGAAACCACGGCACAGACTGCAGATGTTAAAGCGCTTCATGCGGGCCTGACACTCCCTTGGGCGGCAGACCAAGTGGGAGGCAGGCTGTTTACAAGGTGCTTGTTGAGAGCAGGTGCAAGTCCTCGACATGTAGCTCTGTTCACTTTCTTTTTTTAACGTAAACCACATCCTCAAAACAGCTGCTCCTCTGCTCATTGCATTCCCCCCTCCCTTCTCACCCAGCCCTTTGATGCTCTGCTTGCATCTCCCGAACGCATTCCCTACTGTCTTTCACATGTGTTTGCTGTATCTCGCTTGTCTCTCCCCCCCACCCCCTTATGCTCCTGGCTTGGTCTGTTTCTCTATTTTTCGGTAGTCTGTCTTTCTGTCTGCCTCTCTGCTTTCCTCAGATAGATTGTGTCACTCTCGGTGTATTTTCTGTCATGCCTCTGTTCTGCCTGCCTCTTTCTGTCTCCCCTGTGCCGCCCATCGAAGAGGGCCCTAGTCATTGATTAGGTCAGTGTATTTACACTCCATTGTATTGGGAGACGGGCACTTAGGCTCCTCCTCCCCCTTACTCCTGGCGTCTGCTGGCCCTAATCCCCTGATAAGAGTGTGTAAAGAATGAAAGCTAATGAGCTCCCGTCCATTGGAGCCCCTGCGCAAGTCTGGGACACCTCTTACAGACAATCCCCACCTCGGCCTGGCTTGAAGCTCAGGAGACGCCGGACCGCAGGCCCCTGAAGCTGGGACACGCCTTGGGCCATGGAGACCCCCGGCCTGGAAGGCTTTGGGCCAATTATGCAGGTCTTCCACCACCAACAGTGCCTCCAGCCCCCTCTAGGAGCCACCAGCTTCTCTGTGGCCCACTGCCTGCCCCAGGGCACTATGAGGGGCTACTGCACCACCACATAACATACTCCAGCAGCCACTGCGAGCGGCCATCTTACCAGGACAACTTAAGGGCTGCAGTGACCAACCCGGACTGGTATGGGGGCGGCCAAGAAGGCCACTACCCATCAAGTAAGTACACTCGTGTACTGCAAATGTTATTGTTTCCAGCATGTGACGTGTTTGTTCTTTAACAGAAAGATATATTTTATTATTACTCGTAGGCCGCATTTCAGCCTTTGCTTTGCTCTTATACATATCTTTAATTATCCGGCAAACCCCGTGATAGGTTTCATTTCAAGCTGCACTGACTCTCTTATCAATCTGAAATAGGTAAAATTAAGGATATTATAGAGTTCGAAAGTCTATGATGTACGTACCAACATATATATATTTGTCTGATTGGACAATGTAAATAAAAGGCACTATGTAAGTGCTCAATGTTATCAACATTTGTTCATGCAGATTTCGCTGTTGTACATACCGTTGGTAGTGTATATGTGTATATTTATGACGTGATACCCATGTCATTTATCTATGAAACAAAGTCCTTCTCTCAGCATAAGCATATTTTTTTCTGTTTTGGTAACGAGCAAGCTGCCCATACCGCAGCACTGTCAGATGCTCTCGCACAGTTCTGCTCCGATATGAGCCATTTTCACACTAGTTATTTGCAGCGCTACAAAACCGTAGGACTGCTTAGCAGGCGCTACACAAGGGCACATTCTAATTCGGCACGAAGCATTTTCCCCTAACACAAGTGAAAAGTCAACATTTGGCCACCCATATCACATTTTCACAACAATATTGGAAGTCTGAGAGGAGAAACTGATGAGATTTTGCTCACAGTGTGCGGAAATTGTAATATTTAACCGGGGACTGCATAATATGGTGAAAGGAAGTGCACCAGGAATTATATCCTAAGACTGGAGTAAAAATACCAGATTTGCATCTCACGTAATTTTACAGAAATGTCTCATAATCATTCAAAAGGTAAATACGCAAATTTCTCACACCCTCAATGCTATTATCTCATCTTAGGTCACTGCACCTAGGAGTGTGATGGCATGAGGAAGAATGAGACATCTATGTTGCCACAACTCACACAATTCGCCACTTGAATCTGTAGAGCCGAGATTTGTGGTCTAACAGCACAGGCTTGCAGCAGCGCTCGCTGCCATTTCAGAGAAGCCTGAACCAAGTGTAATGGGTTTCAGTTCAGTGCTTTGTAACACTTTATTACTTTAGAAGCCTTCGCTTCCTCACGCAGAATCCAATGACTGCGTTTCCGCCTCCGTGGACGTGGAACCTGACTGTTGTTGGGGGACACCGGATGGTGGACCAGATGAATTTGTACACTCAGGTTTTCACCCCTCCTGGGAGTCTGGCAGTGCCTGCTTCCTCTTGACTCTGCCTGTGGTAAGACTGTTGCTACTAATTTCATTTCCTCCTTAAATTCCACGAGTTTTGGCCGCGATTTGGTGCCTGCGCCTCTGAAACCACGGCACAGACTGCAGATGTTAAAGCGCTTCATGCGGGCCTGACACTCCCTTGGGCCGCAGATCAAGTAGGAGGCAGGCTGTTTACCTGGTGCTTGTTGAGAGCAGGTGCAAGGCCTCGACATGTAGCTCTGCAAAGGGTTGAAGACACTGAGACATGCTACATGTACATGAACACAATGACAGTTACACACACAAACACACCCATGCATTAATATACATAAGCACACGCAAAGCCATGCACCCACAGCCACACACACAATAAACAAACATACACACACAGCCACACACAGAGCCGCACACAAACAGACACACCTATCAACTCAGCCTCATTTACACGGTATCAATCACTTTGGGCTCATTCTCACCCGCCAAACTTTTGAAGGAGCTTGCACACGTGTAGCCTTATTTATACTACTATTTTCTCACTCGCTATTATTTACATAAAGTATAGCACTGCAGCCACAGCAGCTAACTCTGTAACACAAGGGTCACGGTTCGATTCCTGGCGCAAGCAGCAGGTCATCCTAGCAATGTCTTATTAGAAGCAAAATAGCTTACTCGCCTTTGGGACCTTATAAGTGTTTAGCCATGCGACACTTGATGTTGTTGCACCAAGGAAATTGTGCTGGATAACTTAACACTTATAAAGTCCCAAAGGCGAGACCTATTGGCTATGCCAATGCTTGTTTTTTTTTTTATAAATCGTCGCCGAAGAGGTGTTTTGCAAAGGCAATATGCAAATGTGGGCCATTTTTTTTCAGCGTGCCCGGGCCGATTTCTAATCGCTATCCAACCCTACCTCAGAGAAACGACACGCAGCTCATACCCAACTGCGACAAGTGAGAGCGAAAATCTAAGTGCATCAATGGTAACAATGCGGGCAAAATCAGGCTTACCGCTGAAGACCGGGCCAGTCTTCCGAGGCTCGAACCTGGGTTTGCTGAAGCCGACAATGTGGACGAAATGAGCAGATGCCTGCAGATATGCCGCTTTCTCAAGGAAACAGCAGACGAAGAGCGGGACAGGCTTCCAAGAAGGTTGTTGAATAGCGTACACTTGTGCTTAGGTGAGGCCTCCTCTCAATAGGCTTGTGCCTCTCCCAAGATTGCCGCTGTCTGGGGCTTCTGGAACTTGAAGTTCCCACAGGAAAACAAGATAACACAAGGCTACAAGGAAAACAAAGGACTATTAAGCATGCATAATGTAATAAAACTGCCAGACAACAAGGGCAGTTAAGCATGCATAATGTAATAAAACTACCAGACAACAAGGGCAGTTAAGCATGCACACTATAACACTGTGGATTTCTTAGCATAACCCCCACCGCGCCAGCCCTGGTGCGGTTTTTCCACAAGAGAATCCATGAGCGTTATGTCTATGGTAGCGCTGCAAGGTACAGCCCAGGACAGGGGTCTTGCCTGAGCACAGAAGGTCGTGGTTGAAGTGGGTCCTAGACCACTCACCACCAGGTTAACACTCCTACTGATCCATACACTGTATGCTGGGACAAGGCCAACATCCATGTGAACGGCCTATGTCATGGCACATACAATTGATCCATGTGTGCCTATGATAACAAAAATCAGCATTAGGGACCCAGACATCACATGGGCACTCAAAACAGGGGTGCACGTCCATTACCATGAAGGGAAATTTTCCGTCCCAACAGCCTCTGTGTCCACATCGATAACATGGCATGGACACAGAGGTACAGCGTTTCCTTCATTAACATAGGGCTGTGTCCCCATGCTAACGACTTAGGGGTCGATTCGGATTCGGGTCGGACAGCTCTCCAAGAGCTGTTCGTAGTCTTACCGTGCGACCGACACGTACCCGTAGCCGGACCGTCCTGTAGATGAAGTACGATGCGCATAACAGCCAAAAATACGACTGACACGGAGGCTGTGATTCAAGCTTCATTCTCCGTCCGAGCCGTAACTCCTAACGCTGAACCGAGTCGCCCGGAAGCAGTATCCACAGCAGTTTCCGCCCTGACAAGTACGATGCGTACTTCCTACACGCCGGACAGGTCGCCACGTACAACATGTCACAGCATCCGGAAAACAAGCATATCAGCTACGATTCGCGCCACAACTCAATCCACGGCTACGAGACGGACCAGCTTGCAGCGGGTACGAGATGGAGCAACAAACAGCGTGTACAAGATGAACACATCATGAATCCCATCGCACAGGTCATACCAGTACTCTACATCTATGAACGGATCAGGAACCGACGCCAACGGCGCAGGCGGTAAGTCAGACACCTACCACACAAACAAACGACACATACCCACAAAATGGTACACACACACAGGGGATCCACATCCTGGCCACTAACAACAGGCCACCATAGGGGTTGCATGGCCAGCACCACTACCACCCCCACCCATAGGGACTATGTTGCCCATTAATCCTGCCACCCCCACACATAGGGGACCTGTTGCCCATCATCCCTGCCACCCCCACTCATAGGATGGGTGATGCGCCACACATCCATCATACTCCAACATTAGGTATGTCAGCAAAAAATACATCCCCCTAACATCATGACAACAGTGTGTAGTCTGTGACAAATGCCCACAACAGTGATTATGACTTCGAACATACAATGTAAATAACAGCACATGTATGACCAACAAATGAGTGTGCCCTACACAAGGCAAGCATCACTATAGCACTGTGTCAATGTAAAACGCACACCCCCTCACTGTGTAGAACAAAAGTTAAGTGTGGGGTTCCAAACTGCAGCAAATGTCGAGCATTGTGGTGATGGGGTCTAAACCCCCCTCATCACAGTGACCAAAAGGTAAATGTCATCATGGTCAAAGCTGCAAATAACAAACAGCATGTATGATCCCTGCTCCCAACACATTAAACACTTCTGGGGCAAAGTAGTGGTTGTGTCCCATACCCACAGAGATGTGGTGAGGCTAACATTGCTGTGAAAACCTAGCATACTCTCGGCCATGTGCAGACAAGCACCACCCATGGGGGCTGACAATGAATACAGTGAACAATGACACAAGAGCAGAAGTGACCATCACAAAGCATACAAACATCTCGAAAATAGACACACTAATCAAAACAACCTGTGTAGACTTTAGGTGTCAGGTCACAAACTCACATTCCATGCCAGCGATGAAACCTAACAACCAGGATGAATGTGCATAATGATGTGATATGACTCACAGGGACAGCAGGGAAAATCACAGAAACAGCATCCAGACAAAGGCCCACAACAGCAATACCAATGCACTGATGCAGATGCACAAACACAAACAGGCAACCTCACACTGCACATCTGACACAACATGTGTGTGTGTGTGTGTGTGTGTCTCAGTATCCCCAGGAAACTACACAACACATGCGGTGGGCTGAACCACAGTGACACAGATGTGGACACAGTGCGATACAAAAGTAAACCATCATTGGGACACCCTTAGTGGGCAATCAGGCATTGTGAGATGAGAGGGAGCACAACAGACACATGTGACACAAGCTGGAATGAACACCAACTAACACAGCAAGAGACTGACACACAACAGCACTACCCCCAGGGACCAGCCATTGGTGTGACACAAGCATGCATGACACCTCCACTGTGATGACAAAGGTAGATGTCGTACAAGCTGGGAAACTCAGACATGTGTCCTGTTCCACAAACGTACATCACACATACACAAACACAAATCATTCTGCATGGCCAGTCATCCATGGACAAACGGGAGCTACGGGCCCATCCCTGCAAACATTTACATCAGTCCACCCTCAACCCCACACACCCTGAACTGCAACAATGTGCATCTGTGAAGCCCACATGGACAGGTGACATTGCACATGCACCCATGACAAACACAGGAATGTTGGGAGGAACTAAGGTGCACAGACTCATCACACAAGGACAGTTTACAACCCTGGTGAATGACAGACATACTGCACAGTATGCGGTACATGGCCATGACGTCAAAGCTCACGTAACCTTCCGAATACCTGCCACAGTCCCAGGACAATGCAGAAGCCAAGGAGAACCACAAGGCACACATGCTGACACCTGCAAACATTGCAGCCCTAGCCTGAACCCGACAACTGGGAGCAGTCACACACACATACACATGTCTCAATCACTGAAAGGTACCACCTAGGGACAACTACATGATATTGCGAACAAACAAGTGCCTTGGGGAACCCTGACTGTGTCCCATCTGCGTCTGACAACATTATCACCACTCCGAACTGACAAATCCCAATGATGAAACACCAATTAACAGTAGTGTGTCATGCACCCACACACCTGGTAGCCCATGGCAAAGTAGTGGGATGAACACAGTACCACTCAGCAAGCATCAACAAGAGGAACATATCAAGGGAACACTGCTTGTGTATGAAAAGGGATGTGGACACACACACACATGCTCATACAAAAACACACCATGGGCCCAGGCTATGTCACGGGACAACACACTTACTTGAGGGGACCCAACTCCTGTGGAAGCCCAGCTGTACCAAACATATTCACAGCACGTCTCACTCATGTCAGCAGAACACTTGGTCAGTCAGCCATCAGTTACCACACAATGAAGGCTCTAGTCACAACAGCCTGGGTACAGGAGTCTCCCCTTAGTCATCTGCACATACTCAAAACATATGTACAGCAAGTTGCACAGAGGATCTAGTTGCTCCTATACCAATGATGCCCACACCTGTAGGTTCAGTGGTGATGCGCACAAAGTTTGTGAAATTGACAAATTGGACAATGGGAAGCACATCATATGTGCATGGGTGCAAGCCAGAGATGTGATCATGCAAATGAAATGTTCACAGTGATGTCCACAAATAGTTGATCATGACACACCCAGGTAGCTGCAAAGGATGACATGGATACCCACCAGAATAGGATACATATCTCATGGACCACATGGAGTACCTCACATCAGTATTCAACATTGGAAACCAAGCATTACAGGTGCAAGGGCATGTTAAACATCATCAACCTAATGTACAGCTAAATCAAGTTCACAGGGATAAAGAAAAAAGCTTTATTCAGCATATTAACAGTTAAACGTCCGTTCAAACAAAAGGACAATGGCCAGTCCATTATCAAATGCCAAGGAGTGAACTAGAGTGACAACTGCCACACGTTGCTTGCCTGCACTGCTAAGGACAGGGGACATCCCCTCGGAGGGAAATACATGGGGGCAGGCCAGGCACCGCAGGGACAGGATCAGGGCGCAGCAGAAGGAGATAGTGAAGAGGTGGTGGATGCAGGCGAGACACTTGCAACTGCAGTGGAGCTGACTGAAGTGGTGGGTGCAGTCACAACTGTGGGGCACAAGTCAGATGGGGTGGGTGCCGGCACAACTTCAGTGGGCAGATCAGATGGAGTGGATTGGGTCCCCAGTGCAGTGCCCAAGTCAGTCGGGGTGGTCGTGTACTCCACTGCAGTGCCTAAATCCATGAGAGCGGAATGGGGTGCAGGTGAGGTCGGCAGGACAGTGGGGGGGGGACACAGTCCCCACATCAGTGGCACTAACCGTCTGACCAGGTGTGGAGGAGCAGTGGTAGGGGGGGAGGGCCTCAGTATTTTGGGGATGGTGTATCTGTGATTGGGGGAACCCGGGGCAGGGAGTGGGGGGGAACCTCTGGAGTGGTGGCCTGGGGGATGGTTTGGGTGTTTGTGTGCTGTCTGTGTCTGTGGCTTTGTGAGAATGTGCAGGTGTTTGTGTGCTTGGGACAGGTAGGTTGCTAGGAATCGTGGGTGGTGCAGGGGTAGGAGGGGTGCGGGACTGTTGGAGGAGGGACACTGCTGTCGTCAGGGAGGAGGCCATGGATTGATTGGTCCTCTGTAGGGCAGACATGCCCGATGAAATGCCCTCCATGAACGACACCAGTTACTTCAACAGACTTGTGTGCGCATGGAGAACCTTCAGCATCGACGTCTGTCCTACATGGATCTGTCTAAGTAAGTCCACAGACTCCTAACTCAGGGCAGCAGGGGACACAGGGGAAGGGGGTGCGGTGCCTGGCACAAAGGAGACATGCTCACGAACACGGGAGCCTACAGGGACCTCTGGGATTGGAGCCGATGGGAGGGTGGTGATGGGGGTGGTGGTGGCGGTGGTGGGGTCAGCCTCAGTAGTTGGGGTTTGGTGGCTGCTAACACCCGCCTCCACAAGGGAGTCATCCTCAGAGCTGCTGTGGCCCTCAGCTGGGGGTGACGGTGCTGATGACTCCTCTGTGTGGCTCCACTCGCCCTCCGTGCCACTGGGTCCCCCCCGACTCCTCTCCTTCTGTCCCTGTCAGGCTCTGTGGCTCCTCCTGGTCCGTGGAGCTGTCCCCTCCTGTGGCCGTGGATGTATCTGGATAGGAATAGGTAGTAAGAGAACAACATCAGTCACCTGCACTGACTGCACACACCACAGTGAGTACATCACATCACAGGGCAAGCCCTGGCATCATCAGCTGAACACAGCTCAAAGGGCCAACACTGTTTAGAATAAGCCAATTGTCATTCTCAACATCAACCTTGTCACACATATCCCTCCTTGACTTGCACACATAAGTCTGTTGCATGTTGGATGCTAATACCCCAATGTCCGGACATTAGTTGGACATGCAAGTGAACATGTAGGAGTATGTCACTATACACACAGCACATCTCTTTCTACTGACTCAGTACAGGTGTCCGGATGAAGGGATGGGCAGAGACTCATTTCACATGCTTGTGATGCATGCCAGAAACACACACTATGATGTTCTCATGTCCTGATGGGCAATGCCACAATGGGGTGCATGGTGCACACTTGAACACAATGCAGGATCACTCATAGCATGTTAAATGTCATGGCACTGGCATGCCCTGAAAGTCAGTCAACACTGTCTCCTGTCACAGGGGCAGGGCAACAGACAACAACAGTATGCACTGTCTCACAATCATAGCTCAGGGGTAAAGCTAACTCTGAAGATGACCGGTGCACTTGCCCATCCCCTGCAAACAACATATCCACGACCAAGAAGACCCCACATCATGCAAATCAGACATATGAGTCTCTGCAAACACAACTCCATGTACATTAACACATCACAGTCTGCCATGCATGTAAACCAGCTGCCTGAAGGACACAGTTGCATACACCATTGTGCGCTGTCAGATGATCACACACCTATATGTCACACAGGTCTTGTCTCTCACAGTCACATCTCAGATGACACAGAGGCAGACACCTGAAGGCACATGTCACTAAGCACAACCTGTAATTTGATAAACAGGAGTGGGATTACAGAGTGTTTCTAAATGCCCTTGAGGAGGCATGACTGCCCAGGTCTACGTGAAACAGTGTTTGGTCCTGGACAGTAGTCAGGTGGCTAAGCAGGTGTGACATACTTGATATACATACTCCTGAGGCCCCAAAATTGGAGTCCCCTGCTTCATGGGTTTGTTTGAAATACCCCAGCCACATGTGGCGAGTCAGACCAGCAATTGGAACACATCTCAAGGGCACACACAGATCACATGTCAGATCTCAGGCATTGGGCAAAGAATTGAACCACCCATGAAACACACAACTGTGTCACGGGAACAGATGCTGTCCGGTAGCTGAAGCATAGCTGACTGCAGGGACACAGTGCCCTAGTGACCCAAGCAACAGACTGTAGGGGCCACACCTGTGGAACAGATGAGGAGGGTGCATAACACAATTGAGGGACCTGAGTATTGGACTACAAGACCTACGTAATGTGGAAGTGTGACCAGGCCAAAAGACTGCAATTAGCATGTCAGACATAGTACACAATTAGGCATGGACTTACCCCCTTCCTGCTGCTGTCTCGCCTTCAGCTGCCTATCCAGGTCCGGGAAGACCACCGCCAGGATCCGGAGCATGTGAGGGGTCAGGGTCCGGTGTCCACCCCTCCTGCGTGGAGGTGACAGCTTCAGCTGGACTCCAGCTATCCTCCGGGTCCAGCCCGAAGGTCCTGCCACCTCTTCTGGCAGTTGCGGATCCGGCGCCTGCAGACCCCCACCGAACGAACTGCCTGGGCGATGGTCAGCCATATCTCCTGCTTCTGGTGGGCATCAACCTGTGAGGATGACAAAGTTAAAAGTACATTAAAACACATGCCCCATAGTTGTGCTGCACACATTTGGAGATACATGTCATCACCACAAAGGGAAATGAGTTACACAGGTAGTGCAACCATGGGGAAGGACATATCACCTGCATTTCTGACATGTTAACAATGCCTGGGTAGTTTAAGCTTGCACTAATGCACTTTAGCAGCAGGACACTTGTTCATTACATATACCTACACACTTTGGGTGATGAAAGCAGTCAGTGAGAATGCTTGCCACTGGTGTACACACTGCTAGTACTGCTAGTCAGACAACATACACAATTAGGAAGGCAGTGGACTGCACATTCACCTGCTCCCCTGGTTTCGCATAGAGCTTGCTGTACTGTGGAAGGAGCCCGTAAAGCTGGGCCTGGTTCTCCTCCTCAGTGAAGGCTGGGGCCCTCTCCAGAGTACTTGCCAACGCAGGAGCCAGAGGATGCAGAGACAGCAGCAGTGGTAGCAGGGATGTGGTCCAGGAGCATGTAGTGCAGGCACGTGAGCTCCCTGGGGGCCAGCCAGCCTTATATCTGTGCTGCAGAGGCAGAATCTGTGCCATGTGTCCCAAGTGATAGGTCCAACACAGTTGCATTCTATGAATCTGGCCAATCCATGGAAATGTACGACTCGTACACGCCTTCCGCATCGTTCAAATCTTCACCTTCATGAAACACTAGTAATTGCAACATTGTTGTAGGCATCCAACTGAATTTCCAGCGCACAACTCGTACAAGTTTTGAATCCGCATCCGTCTCCATGACAGTCCAGAGCCAATGGGTGCACCCGGCTCGGTCAACTGACTGTACAACGCGTATTTTGAAAATACACGCACACCCGTCTCCATACGATTCAATGGCCAAGGCATAGTCACCCGCGTCGGACCTCATTGCAGTCAATGGCAAAGCGTACGCACGGCTTGGTCATGAACCGTGCAATGCGTATGCATTGTCACCCGCGTCGCACCTCATTGCAGTCAATGGCAAAGCGTACGCGCGGCTCGGTCATGAACCGTGCAATGCGTGCGCATTGTCACCCGCGTCGGACCTCATTGGTGTGACTATTCAACGGATTCAACACACAATTACTTGCCAGGGACACCTGTGCACACCTACCACACTACAGCATTGGCCACACAGTGTCCCATGGCATGTAAGGCTGCATTCCCTGGGTGTTTGGGGGGGGCACATTTGGTTTGTTGGGTGGCACTTTTGTGCAGCCACTCCCAGGCTGCGCACGTGTACATGGGGGCAGAATCCTTTGTGTGTCGTGCACATTACCAATGTGATGTGCAATTGTACAGTAATGGGCATGAGTCACGGACACAGTTTCATGTTGGATATGTTTCGGCCATGTCACATACCCCCTGAGTCCTGGGGGTGATGGCATGTACGTCACAGTGAGACCTGTAGCCACAATACTGATGTGCACCCACAGTCTGTGTGCATGTTGTGTCTCAGATGTGTCTGATGAAATGTGCCCAATGGGTGACAGTCTCCACATCCATGTGGTATATGCATCAACCTTGATGGTGTGTGTGTGTCTAAGAGACGTACATTTAGGGCCTGCAGGGACAACAGTGGCCACTACCTGTGGGACTCACGCTTGCCCTGTGGTGTGTACGTGATACGCTATGTCCATGCCAGTGTCGATGTGGCAATACAGGGACCCTGGGATTCTGCATGGCAAAGATCTGTGATGCCTGGGAGTCATCAGGCCTCACCTGTCACTGTGGTGTGTGTTTGGAACGTCACAGCAGTACATAGGTCAGGTGACACAGCCAGATGATTGGCTATTGCACTACATGGGACTCATGTGGACATGTGGAATTGAGATGTGAGGTGAAGGTCATGTAGGTGACATATGTGTCCATGCCCAACAGCACACACCTCAGTACATTGTGTAATGTCATGATCTATCATGTGATATTGAGCCTGGTCATGGCCACATGGGTGGATGAACCGACATTCTTCCTTTGTTCATCTCTGTTCTGCAGGGCACCAGCTGTCCATCGACCGTTCCCAGACCTTGCAACCATGCAGGAACGCGACTGTATCCGACGGTACCGCTTCACCAGGCCACTGATTGAGGAGTTGGCAGAGCAGTTGGTGCCACATCTGCTACATGGCCGGACATACCCTATAGCACTGACCCCAGAGGTGAAGGTGATGGCAGCCCTGCACTTCTTTGCTACTGGCACCTTCCAGTACACTGTGGCTACTGCTGGTGGTATGTCGCAAACTATGTTTAGTCGGGTGCTACGCGATGTCTTGGAGGGGATGTTGCATTTCCTAGACCTGTACATCAATTTCTTGAGCCCAGCTGAATTCCCTGAAATTAAGGATGCCTTTTATACACTGAGGAGGATGCTGAACGTCATCGGATCTATTGATGGGACACATGTGGCCCTGATACCACCACAGGCACATGACCAGGCATACCGGAACAGGAAACATTTCCACTCAATCAATGCTCTGGTGGTATGCCTTGCAGACATGTCTATCACACATGTGTGTGCACGGTTCCCTGGTTCTGCGCACGATACCTACATAATGAGGAGTAGTCGCATTGCAACGCTGATGTCACAGATGCCAGCTCAGGATGCCTGGCTTGTCGGTGTGTACTGACTGTTTCTCATTGTGTGTGTTTGTCAATGTTGTATTCTGCACTCCTACAAAACTCAGCTACTTGTTCATTTTTGTGTGTGTAGGTGACTCCGGATACCCCAACATGCCGTGGTTGCTGACACCCCTCCGGAACCCTGTGACACCAGCCGAGATGTGCTACAATGAGGCACATGGTCAGAGCAGGAGGGTGATTGAGCGGACATTCGGCCTCCTGAAAAGCCTCTTTTGCTGCCTGGACAAGACCGGAGGGGCCCTCCCATATGAGCCTGCAAAGGTGTGCAAAATAATCCTTGTATGCTGCATGCTACACAACATGGCAGTGCGGAAGAAGGTGCCTCTCATCCAGGATGACAGTGACGATGACCAACCTCCGGCACCTGTGGAGGATCCTGGCCTGGGCCAAGATGCCAGTGATGATGAGGATGAGGGTGACGTCCGCTCACAGCTCATCAACAACTTCTTCACCTGAATGTGAGTGTCCAGGGTTGTTATGTCAATGTATAGAGTTAGCCTGGAATGTGTTGTGGCTGCCCTGTTGCTGTCTGAGTGTGTCTGTGTGCCACTTGACTGGATGCGTGCAGTGATGTGTCCATTCAGGTGGTGTCTACTCCACAATAGGGTAGTACTGCTAACTTGTTTTTGGGTAGGTTTCTTGCGACATGTTTTGTGCATGTGTATTGCATTTCTCTCCTGTTCTGCTGTGCTTTTGACTGTGTCTTGTGTCTGTCCTTCAAAGGGTAATTTGCCTGTTGTATGTTCGACACTGACCCCCAACACCCAGAATCCAACACCAGTGTGGGAGTAGTCAATTGACATCAAGTGATGTGCCACACACCCCTGGACTACAATTCTCAGACACTCTGTGACCATGTGTCCACCGTAACGTACAATTGCCTTGCAACTATTTTTTAATAAACATGTTGCCGATGTGTAATGAACCTGTGCTATGCCTTGTTAGGTGCGTTGTCGGTCTTCCCACATCTGAGTGACATTTGCTTACCTCACCTGTGGACTTGTTACCACTGACTGTGGATAGGTGTAGTGGTTGTGCATACCTATGTGATTCAAGTCAACATCATTGTGTGTGATGAGTAACATGGCCATGGTGAGTATGTGTTGTGGTGCCATAGTGGTGTGTCTCCCTCACATGTGTCACATCACCATGACTCACCTAACGTTGGTCACATTGTTGGAGTATTTGGCATGCACTGTGTTGTGTAGCAGATCGACATCTCCATGACACATGACAATTTGGAATCACAACAGAGGCAAGTATGGTGTACTGGTGATTTTATTTTCGAACATGTGTGAGGAAAGTGCACAGGATGGTGGGGGCTGTACATTGGTTTTGGAATCGAAAGTTCACATTAGAGTTGGAAGTGCTAGCAGATGAAATGTCCAGAGTAAAGTCCACAGTCATCTGCTACATTGGCCCAACATGAATCCTCCATGTCATGTGGGCGAGTTGTGTGCGACTGAACAAGGTGAACGGGTTGCGCACAAAGAACATTGTCCAGAACAGGTTTAGAGGCCCTGGGGGATGTGCTGGGACATCTGCCTCTCACATGTCCTTCTTCGGACGACCCCTCTTCTTCCTGGGGGGGGGATCCTCAGGTGCAGGCCTCTGCGGTGCAGGGGACTCTCCGCCCGAGTCCTCCTCCCTAACTGTGGCGCTGGCAGATGGTGTTGCAACAGATGTTGTGGCCACACAGGAAGGTGTGGACAGGTTTGTGTTGATCTGGCGGAGGCATTGGAGTATGTCCCGATGCACCACAGTAAGGGCATCCCACTTGGCCTCCATGCGGGCATGGTGGGCAGCCTGCTCCTGTTGCATGTCCTTGAGGATCCCCACTACCTGGCGAAATCCTCCAGTGCTATCCAGGTACGCATCTATGATGCGTGCCAGTTGGGGGTCATCCTGCAGTATAGACCCCTCTGCAAGGCGCGTCCTCGGCCTCCCACCCCTCCCAGCACCCCTATCCACACGGGCAGGAGCAGCAGTGGGACGCACAGGTGACACTGGGACCCCTTGGGTAGTGTTGCTGGTGGTGTTTGCTTGTAGCTTCCGGGGGGTCCTGTGTCCCTGTGCTGTGGGTGTTCAGTGGCCTTGGTCTGTCCGTGTTGGCGGGGGTGCCCTGTCAGTTTCCAGATGCTGGAGGCGTGGGTACGGGGGTGCAGATGTTGATGCTGCTGGTGCTACATGATGACTCACACTGGAGGGGCCAGGTTGGTCGTCGTCATCCGAAGAGGACAGAGACAGAGTCAAACCAGAGAGCTCAGTGTCCACCAGAGTCTGGGCCGGGGAATCCTCTTCATTTGGTGGTGGGTCCCCAGCACCACCTGTGTTTGGAAGAGACACACGATGGGAGTTAGGTTTCTACATGCATCGATGGTTCACAACCATGACATTGTCTACTGTACCAACAGATGCCTGCCTGTACACTGCTTTTTCCCAGCTTGTCACGGACAGAGTTTGATATTGTTGTTGCCCATGTCCCAGCATGGCCTTGTGCTCCCCACAACAGAGCCCAGTGTCAGACATCCTGTCAGTCCCTTCCCACTCCCTGTGGGGCGAGTATGGTTCAGTTAGAACTTGCTGGGCCATGTGGGTGGGTGTAGATTGTCTGTGACTGCAACTCCCATCATACTCTTGGCTACACCCCCCTTCCCAGCATGCCCATACTTCCTCCCTCTTGACTCTGCTTCCCTGTGAGGGGGTGTGAAGGCAATGGCAAGATGGCTAACTGTGAAGTCCTGGTGTTTGTTGTAGCCCAGTTCCCAGCAGGGCCTTGTGCTCCTCACAACAGAGCCCAGTGTCAGACATCTTGTCAGTCCCTTCACACTCCCTGTGAGGCGAGCATGGTTCAGTGTATGCTTGCTGGGCCATGTGAGTGGGTGTAGATTGTCGGTGACTGCGACTCCCATCATACTCTTGGCTACACCCCCCTTCCCAGCATGCCCATACTTCCTCCCTCTTGACATCATGAAACGTGCTTCCATTGTAGGGCGTGCAAGTTGTCTTTCAGGATGTCAGTCAGTGGTGTCCTGCTTCTGATTTGCGCACATGCCCTACCAGGGCCTTGTGCTCCCCACAGCAGGACCCAGTGTCAGCCATCTTGTCAGTCAATTTCCACTCCCTGTGATGTGGGCATGTTTCAGAGAGGTCTTGATGGGCCAATCGGGAGTGGGAGCATTATCTGTGACTACAGACCCCATCATGCTTTTGGATACACTCACTTCACCTGCATCCCCACTATTCCTTCCTGTCATTCAGCTGCACTGTGAGGTAGTGTTTTTGTGGTGGCAAACTGTCTGGCAGTGTCGATTTAGCTTTGTGCCACTGGCTTGCTCTATTTGTTTGTAGGTTTGTAGGTTGGTGCATGTCATGACACAGTTCCAAGTCACTATGAGATGGCAGGTATTGTGTTTGTCTGACTGGCATACACATCTTGGAATGATTATCTATTGGTTACTGTGGCTTTGCTTGAGATGCATGGTATCACTGTCCCCTTGCCACACAATCTTGTGTATGTTGTTTGTGTACTCCCCAGACTCTGGTATGTCTGTTAGCCCATGGACGCTCTCTGGTGGTAGGATGTCCCGCACCTTCTCCTCCCAGGTCCTGAAGTAGACTGGTGTGGCATGAGGGCCACCGCCGGTGCACTGACTCAGGGCATGATCTTTTTCGATGAGTTTCTTGACCCTCCTGTGCACGTCATACCACCTGTTCTGTATATCGTCCTTTGTGTGCCTTGCTGGTGCTTGAGCGTTCACCTTGTCCACAATCCTCGTCCACATCTTGGGTTTCTGTGACATGGGGGTCCTTTGGACCAATGTACCAAACAAATGTGGCTCTACTCTGATGCTCTCATCTACCAGCACTTCTAACTCACTATCTGTGAACTTTGGATTCTTCTTTTGGGGCAGGGTGATGGGTGGTGGTGGTGAGGGCTGTGTGTGTGAGGGTGCAAGTGAGGGTGGGTTGGTGTTGGTTTTGCTGGCTGTATGTGTGTGTGCTTTTGGATGAGGTGCTGATGGTGTGTGAGTTGTGTGATGGGTGAGTTGTGAGTGTGTCTGTGGTTGCTGTGTAATGGTGTTTGCTGCTGGCTGTGTCTCCTGTTTGCAAGGGATCTTGGTAGTGATTGTAGTCCTTTATATAGTTGGAGTTGTGGGTGTGTCTTTGTCCCAGGTTTTTTTTTTTGCTATTAATTGGCTTTGTCATTGCTTGTTTGGTCCTTTTTTTGTCTTTTTTCATTTGGGTTTTGTAGGCATGAAGGAGACGTTCTTTTGACCGAGACGGACGCTGATGTTGGCTCGTGCGGGCCTCGTTCACGCTGACTATCTTCTGTGTTTCATACGCGTCGGTCACGAAGGTTTCTACTGCTTGTGGGCCTGGTTTTCTGTGCGTGTCGGTCGTGCGGCTTGGTCTCCGTGTGAGACGGTCTGAGTTTCCACGCATTGCATCGTACTGCGCGGATCGGACATCGCGGGTACGGGTCGGTCGGGTTCATTCTGGGTTCGTGTCGGTCGGTGAAAATCGCTTCGGTTTTCCGTCCGGTTCACTATTTTCCCTACGGCTCGGTCGTACGGCTTGTATTCCGTACGTGTCGGTTGTAATTCACACGCGTTGCATCGTACTGCTCGGATTGTACGGTGCTTGTCCGTGTCGGTCGGTCTCCGGTCCTGGTCCGTGTCGATCGGTTCGTTTTGCGGCCGGAATCGGAATCGGCCCCTCAATGTCTCCTATGAATCTCACTAGTGCTGTATGTGATACGGTGTGATTTGTATTTACAGAAGGGGCCACATAAATGTCTGCAGCCCTTAAGTAATATCAAAGTGCCCCGGGGGAGCAGAATGTGGGCATACACACACCTTGCACCCTCCATGGCACTTAATGTAATGCAGCCTTTGGACTGCCATTGAACAATATCCTCTCTGCTACTCTTGACCCTGAACATAACTTGATAAGAAACTAACACTCCTCTATGACGCAACACCCTTGAATCGCCATCCCTCTATTTAAAGTGCTGCATTACGTACCAGCAAGGGCTGCACAATATAAGTCCCATTACTCAGTTTGTTGTTATGTAGCTTGTTCAGAGATCGTGTATTTATTAAAATCATGTAAATTTAGCACGATCCTAATCATGTATTCCAGGCCTTTTTTTATAAATTCGATTTAATATGTATAGTATCAAGCCCCAGAGAAGTTAAAGTCACAACGTCATGATCAAGTTTAAAGTCCTTACTACAGTTAGTGGAATTGGTAAGACTGATCTGATGGGGTGTGTTTGGAGCTCTATTCATATGGCCTGCCCTGACACACAGCATAGTCTATGGACTTTAGTCCTGAATATCAACAATAGAAATATCAACCTACCAAATATCGAGGTCAAATACTGGCTACCAAAATATCCTAAACCCTATACTTGAAATAACAAAATTATCATCCTACAAAAATCTCTAAACTAAAAACAATTGTATACGAAAATATAGATTACAATGATATTAAGCTTAAAATTAACATTAGAATTCATAAAAATATTGAAACCCAAAATATATTTTTTAAATGTTTAAATAAAAATTTAAATGCATTTGATTGAAATTGATTTTAAATGATAAAAAATTGCAAACCTTTTTTAAAGTATAATTTATATAATTAAAAGGAATTTATTTCTAATAATTTCCTAAAAATATGTATTTTAAATTTCAATTTGTCAATCAATAATATAACTTTATTACATTAAAATATGTGATGTATTAAATAAAGAAAACCAAAAAAATTGAAACAATTTTGTAACCACGTATCTGAAAATAAAAAATTGATTACCTTCACAAATATTTTTTTAAATGTTCGAAATGTCAAATAATTTCATATAAAACTACTAATATGTAAACATTTTATTTGACTAAATTAAAATGTGTTATAAAAGTCGACATATAGGGTCGATTCCGATCCTGTATTTTTTTTTCCGTACGACTCGTATCCGTAAATTTTTCTGTAAGAATCGTACAAGTCCCGTCCCATGAAGTACGATTCGTACGGGAAAAATACATACGGATCTGCCCTATCAGTACGAATCAGATCGGGAAAAGTTGTACGAGACGGACACTTTTCCGTACGAATCCTAAAAATACAGTCCGACCGTACAAGTACGATCCGGACCGGCTTTCCGATTTACGAATTGTACGGAAAACGTCCCGTACACGGGGAATGACTTTACCCTCTACGAAGCGAACTTTGTACGACTCTTATCCAGGGAAAAGTTGTTCCCGGGGTGTGAGTCGTACAGGGGTACGAGTCGTACAGCCCCCCCATGCATATGTACGCACCTTACAACAACATCGCGTATGTACGCACCGTACATACACAATGTCGGTGTATGCACCGTACATACGCAATGTCGGTGTACGCACCGTACATACGCGATGTTGTTGTATGCACCAATGTTGTTGTACGCACCGTACATACGCAATGTCCCGTACATACCCAATGTTGTTGTATGCACCAATGTTGTTGTATGTACCGTACATACGCAATGTCGGTGTACGCACCGTACATACGCAATGTTGTACGCACCAATGTTATTGTACGCACCGTACATACGCAATGTTGGTGTACGCACCGTACATACACAATGTTGCTGTACGCACCAATGTTGTTGTACGCACCGTACATATGCAATGTCGGTGTACGCACAGTACATACGCAATATCGGTGTACGCACCGTACATACGCAATGTCGGTGTACGCACTGTACATACACAACGCATGGGGGTGTGTGCCTGTACGACTCATACCCCTGTACTGTACTGAACCACGGACACTGTAAAACAGCACAAGGAGGGTCTATTCGACTTGCACAACACCACAAAACATGTCTACAGTGCACAAAAAATGGAAATGACTGACCTGGCCACATCCAAACAGGCAAACAGAGGGGCAAACTCACAACCAACCCTTATAACACACCCACCAAAAATTCAAAATGAGGCCCACCCACAAATAGACCAATAAAAAGGGCCCACACACACAAACCATGAACCTTTGCAACAGACTCACTGCAGCTAGAGAGCACACACCAACAACTGCACCAATCCACCTTAACATATACACCTTCACACAACCTCCTTCACACATACCCCCTCTTCACATTCCGACCCACATCTTCACATTCAGACCCACACACCCACAACCATCCACACCCTCACCCCACACCATGCCCACAGACAAGAATCCAAAGTTCACAAGGGAGGAGCTGGAGATCCTTGTCAATGAAGTCATCAGAGTCGAGCCACAGCTGTTTGGAACATTGGTCAGACAGACCAGCATAGGCGAAAAATCACGCCTGTGGCAGAGGATTGTCGATAGGGTGAATGCCGTTGCACCCATCAGAAGGACCAGGACTGAATGCCAAGCCAGGTGGTACGATCTGCGGAGGTAGGTCAAGCGAAAAATGAATGACGACTACGCCCAGAGCAACATCACTGGAGGTGGTGGGCCCAGCAGACCAGTCCATTTCCATCCCTGGGAGGGAAGGTGATGGCCCTGCTCCCGCCGGTTGGAGTACATGAACTTCAAGGAGTTCCAGAGCCTGGTGAGTACACAAACAATTTATGTAACATGGGGGTAATGGCATCCACACCCCAACTACACCAAATGCACGCAACTACCCCCAAGCCCTCACCGGCCAGAACCACAGTCAAAAACAACGCTAATGCCACTAACATGTGTGTGCCCCATTGAGAAAGCAAGGCCATGCTATGTCCCATGCTACACGAAGCACCAACCCAAGAATGGATGTCCGGTATGCTGGGAGGGTGGGTGTCACAAAATGCATTGTTGAACTCCAAATCAGACACAATTGCCCTCATCCCATATGGCCCAGGTACATACCCATGCACCATGCGCAATGCACAGGGATTGGGAAAGTACTGACAAAATAGCTGACACTTGGCCCGGGTGACCAGTGCAAACACAAACACCAAGACAACAAGGTCAGATATCTAGGACAGGAACTCACACTCACTGTCATGGCAGCATGCTCCATGGGGGGACAGCTACATCACCTGGGAGCCCCAGTGCCAAATAACACTACACCCACCAGCAGGCCCTGTCACACACACCCCTTACACAAGCAGACAGGCAATGGATTTACCCACTGTCACAATGGACATGTAACACAACAAGACCAATACATAGCCGAAGAAGCATCCAAGCCAAAAATCTACATGTCAAAGACTCAGGAGAACATATCAATCTGTCCCCCGCAACATACCCATCCACAAGTGAAAATTGAGGAGAATGCTAGGCACATACAACTACCTGGAGGAACAGTGCCAACTTGAATGTGTATGAAACATGGATGTTGCATGAAACAGCATTAACATTGTCTGTCTCTCACACACAGGGCAACGTGATGAATCTCCCCCCAACAAGGGGGGTGAAGAATCACAGTCCCAGGCTCGGGAGGAACCTGATCCCACCGGCAGCGACGCCTCTCAACACTCCACAGATGACCCCGACCAACCTGGACCCTCTGCTGTCCAAGCCCCTGCAGCACCTGGTTCAGGAACATCTGTGCCAACCACCACCCCCATTCCAGCCACTTCCCAGGAGACACCGAGGAGCCGTGCCCGCAGTGAACAATTGAGCTAGTCTGACCAGGAGGGACAAGGTGCGCCGGGCACCCAGGAGGAGGCAGACAACACCACCACAGCCATCCCTCAGGGGTCCCGTAGACCCGATGTGCCCACAACGGCAGCCCAGGCTCGTGTGGGCAGGGGTGGTGGGAGTGTAGGCAGTCGGAGGCGAGAACCTGACCAGCCAGCTGAAGGGACCGGTATGTCACACATAGACAACATCATAGACGCATTCCGGCGTGACACCAGGGAGTTCAGCCAGGTAGTGGGGACCCTCACAGAGATAAAGGGGACCATCACAGAGATGAAGAACCAGCAGGCCAAGCAACACGCCAGTCAACAAGAACACCAAGGACGGATGGAGGCAAGACTGGTTGAGCTCCTGGCGGTGCAAAGGGACATAAGCCATTCAATCCGTCAGATCGCCGACAACATGGGTAACCCTCCCTGTGCCACCAGGCGAAGACCACCACCAGCCATAGGGAGGGAGGAGGAGGAGGATTCGTCCGACGGAGCGTCCCAAGCATCGTCAAGGCCTGCATCTGAGGGTCCCCCGAGGAAGGTGGGTCGTCCAGGGAAAAGACCGTGAGAGGCAGCGGCCCATCCACATCTCCCAGGTCACCTGGCCTGGCACCTGGCCTTCATGTGCGACAGCATCACCTCATTGACTGATATCATCTGCCACATGGACTTGCTGGTCACAGTCTGACCAATGATGCCAAACACTGTGGTCTGGACTCTGCTGACTTCAAATGCCAAGGAGGATCCCATCTCCCCCTGTGAACTTTGGATTCTATGGTCCCTGTATTGCACCTTTTTCTGTGCACAAATCACGCCCCAGACCTATAATAAAAAAATTAATAATATACATTTTATGTTGCAGTCATTTAGCATGAGTCCACAACATACGTATGGGGATGTTAGAAATGGGCGTCTCTAGTTGGCACAGGTATGCACTTGTGACAAGCAGGGACTCTCAATTCTAAGTCAGAGTAAGGGGATCACCCTTTCAAATAACCCCTGCTCACCCTTTAGGTAGTGTGGCGCAAGCAGTCAAGACTATTCTCAGGGCGTCATAGGTTAAGCATTTGTGAACACATACAGTAATACAATGACACACCACAAATGGACACCAGTCAAGGTTATATCAAAAATAGTTCTCTTTATATAAGGCTTAGCACAAGACCAGAATAACGATTAAAATGACCACAGTATTATTTCAAAGTTCAATGTTCTTGCAAAAAGGCTTAAAATGCTAAAATAGGATTCTTTTACTCAATTCTGCTTCTTTTCAGGCTTTGTACGGTTCGTACCTGGGTGTACGACTCGTCCGCGTTAAAAACAAAGAAAGTACGAGTCAAACAATCGGTGCGGACTCCGGGGTCCGGGACGTGCACACTGCGGTGCGAACTGAACAAAGTACCTTAAGTTTGTGGGGTCCGCGACGGACAGTGCGGGACAAGTTGATGGGTCCGGGTCGTAGTTCGGCAGCGTACTCGGTCTGGTCCGGTCGCGGCATCGGGACGCGGCGTTGGCACGGGACCTTCAGGGGTACGTGCGGATGAGCCGGATCAGCTTGCAGAGTCCGTGGCGTCGGCGTTCGGGCCGTGCCTTCGGTGCGGATCGGCGGCGACACTTCTCGACGCCGTACAGCGTACGGGGAGGATCAGCGTACTGCGGCTTCTCGGCTCTGAGTACGGCACGGTGCAGTACGTTGGCAGCGTACGGAATGTACCTGCGGGACAGCGAAGCTTGAGTCCGGCGTACAGGGTTCGGCAGCCAGGGATGTACGTCTCGAATCGGCGGGGAAGGTTAGGTGCAATGCAGCCGGGAGGGATACGGTGCGTACTAACGCTTTTGGTTCAGCGTAGACACACGGTGCCGGGCGGCAAAGACACGGCTTCGCGGCGGATGTAGTACGAGGCGTACTGGGGCCAAATCCAGCGGGAAACAAGCACGAATTGTCCAGGCAACTCAGTTTTTGAAGGCAGATGAGTCCAATGATCCTGGGACTCAGTTCAGGGGGCAAGCTCTTCTTCCAAGCCCTTGGAGATAGTTGAAAAACAAAGTGCAAAGTCTCTTTCAGTCTTTTCCTCTCCTTTCTCAGCAAGGCACCAACTGCAGGCCAATCCCCCAGGTCAGGGAAAGTTACTCCTCCTTCAGCTTCTTCTAGGTCCTTCTAGTCAGGCAGCGTTCCTTCGTGGTTCAATCAGGATCTGATTTCTTAGGAGCAGGGCTCCTTCTTTTATAGCACAATTCTTTTGTTCTTTGTCGCCAGGGGGCCTGGGCCTGGCTCAGTCCAGTTTTGGAGCACTTTGTTGTGGTGACTCTGCTCTTTCCTTTCAGCAGCAGGGCAGAGACATCAGCCGCTCCACAGGGGGCGGAGCCGGCATTGTGGTGGCAGAGCACAGGTCTATTCAGAGTCAAAGGTGTACTCCTCCCACCCATCCTGGTGTAATCTCTCTACCCACCACCTGGCAGCCAGCCTGTCTCCTGGAATTCCCCAGCCCTGCTCCTTTACTGTTACTAGGCAGAACACACACACACAGTAGAGGCGGACTGAAATGGCCAGGTCAGTAAATACTAACTTTCTAAAAGTAGTATTTACAAACACAGGATATTAAAATAAACTTTACTAAAAGAAGTATTTTATTATTCTGAGTTCAGGCATACTAAACTTGACTTTCTACCATGCTCTCTGAGTCCACTGGGATTACAGCGTGTAGTAATTCCAGCAGCCCATTCTGGCCTATGGAGAGCAGGTAGCCTTCAATAGTGAAAAACGAAAATGGCTGTAATTTACTATTAGGACATGCCACACACCTCAGGGCATGTCCTACCTTATCATTACAATGCACCCTGCCCTAGGGCCTACCTTAGGGGTGACTAACATGAAGGTAAGGGAAGGTTTAGGGACTGGCAAGTGGGGACACTTGCCCAGTCAGCATGACAGTACCTGACTGCATGCAGGTTCTGCAATGGCAGACCTTAGACATATTTTACCAGGCTGCTTCTGTGGGTGGCACAACCAGTGCTGCAAGCCCACTAGCAGCATTTGGATATACAAGCCCTTGGCACCCCTGGTGCACTCTACTAGGGACTGATAGTAAACCAAATAAGCCAAACATGGAAGTCAATTCACACAATACATTTTACCATAGGGAGAGCATATGCACCTTAGCACTGATCAGCAGCGGTAAGGTGCCCAGAGTCATAAAAAAGCCAACACCAGGTCAGAAAAAATACAGGAGGAAGGCAAAAAGTTTAGGGATGACCTTGCAAAAAGGGCCAAGTCCAACACAACCCCCTTCCAGCCAAAACGCAGGGTAGACCAATCACCATGTGATGGTCTTTCCTGCTTGGGGCGATAGAACAAGGACCTGGCCCGCAACTGCAGGGGCAGACTCCAGTTCTACGCCAATCTGAACCTATTGGAATCCCTCTGTCCATACTCTCAGGGCCCACCAAGCCAATCCCTGGGGAACCCTTCTCCTCACCTGTGGACACCACCTGTGCAGCACCTAACCTTAACTGGCCCACAGGTGTGTCCCAACAGACAGACAGCAAAATGCCACAGTGGCCACTGAGAGTAGTCAGGGATGAGACCCAGGCCGTATGCCTCTCAGGGCTCTCAAACCTCTGTGGCGCCAGGGAGTGTGGGGCAGTAGCCCCAGGCGCTTGGCACCCTTTGTCCATTCTCCCCCTTGTCAGGTCAGGTATGACATCCTGGCACTGACCCACCAGCCCCAGGACTGTACCCGGTGGCTGGACTAAAGACTGGGGTGGCCTCTCCCACACCCGGTCCTCCTCCTTGGGGCTCCGTACCCTCCCACCTGGAGTGGTACCCCCTTCCAGAATTGCCAGGGCACCTGGGGCAGGTGTCTTGCGCAATTCACCCACCAGTTCAGGGGTTCTATCCTGCAACTGGGCATCCAGGTCAGGGGGGACACCCTGAACCTGGCCCTCCAACCTAGGGTCTAAACCCTTCAGTTGAGCCGGGGTCAGAGGCGAGGACTCCCTCCCTCTGCACCCCCTTCCAGAGTACTGCACACTCCCAACTGGAGTGGTACCCCTAGAAGCAACCTGGGTCAGGACACTGATTACAGTTGTCCCACCCTCCAGGTCAGATAACACCTGAACCTGGCTTCCCAACCCTGGGACCAGCCCATGCGGTTGAACGCTTGCCTGGCGCACCAGGACTTCCCGGGGAGCACGCATGCCCCCCCTGAGGGTGACACATTACTCATGTGTCGTGTGACAGTCTGCCTGGCGCGGATCTCCCGACCCCTGTCCATCTGACAGTGCCTGAAGATCCCCCAGGACAGAAGTGGTGTCACCATGGTCATTCACTGGTGACGCAGCCCTTCTGGCTGGCCCCTGACCCACTGGTTCTATCACCTGGGACTCTTTCCCCCTCTCACCCCTCACTCTGGACTTCTGCACCCTCCCAACTGGAGCGGTACTGCCAGACACCAGAACCGAGGGAGGCCTGCTTACAGACACTCCCCGTCCACTAGACACTAGGGGATCCCCCTCAACGGGCGGACCATCGGGACAACCTAGGCTCCCCGCCTGGTGTTCCCTTAAAGAACCATCCAGGCTCTGAGACTGGGTTTCGGGCACCTGGGGGCACGCAGCCCCACACTCACTCCTTCTCCACTGAGACAGGACGTGAGCCCCTACACCCCTCCCACTACCATGGGACCTAGCTGGGCTACTCTGCACCACTTCCACCACTCTGGGCTGGAAGATACCTGAGCCACTCCCCACGGGGTCACTCCCAAATGCCTCTCCAGACCCTCTGGAATCCATCAAAAGGTCTGCATCCAATGTGGGCTCTCTGCGGTCAGAGAACTCACCCTCACACAGGTGTTGGCATAGCTCTGGAAAACAGGGACTTACAATATGCTCTCCCACAATTGGATCACACAGCCCCTTAGCAGGGTTAACCAAACTATCCTTCACCTTACCATCCAGTGCCTCACACACGTACTCCACACCACTCTCCTGAGATTGGCAAGACAGTATCTGACTGTCTCTGTCACACAACCCACACTCTTCTGGGTGGTCTTCACACTCACCCACCAGGACTTCAATTTTGGGGGAACCCCTCTCCCTGCACCTCTCAGCTAGAGTCAGTAGAGTGTCCCTCCCGCCACTAGGACCATGAACCCCTGCGCCAGTTACTCTATTCCCTTCAGGGATACTGCGCACTACTGGAGCTACCTCATGCCCTTGAACCTCCTGGTGTATGTTAACCCCCTCCTTCAAGTCAGGCGCCACATCTCTGGGTGTGCGTACTACTCTCTCAGCACTATAAAATTCAATATTGCTGCCACCAGAGAGAAAGTTGTCTAAACTCTTGGCCTCGAGCTCCAACTCCCTCATTCTTGCTTCATGCTCCATGGCCAGACTTTGTCTTTCAATTTCCATCCTCAGTTTTGCCATCTCCACTTCATGTGCACTTGCAGCCATCCTGTCGGCCATCTCCTCTGGCGACAGGCCTCTGCCAGGCTTAGAAGCACCTTCTGGGGGTATCACCTCCAACACATTCTCTGGGAACTTGGATTCGTAGGATGCAGGCCCTCAGCGCCTTTGTATACTGCTCCTTGTTTTTCAATCCAGTTTGGTTAATTCTGTATTTGGAGAGGTATACTTTCAAGACTTTATTTGTGCACTTCAGCAGTGCCATCTCCTCCCAATCTATGTCATCAACCCCAGAGAATATAGAGGACGCTCCGCCTTCATTGACTGAGCTAGGCATGGTTTCTTAAAGTGGAGATTCTTCAGCAAAACAAAAATCAATACTGTGTGGCTGCGTTATCGGTCTGAACTCACTACGTGGCGTTCACTCAATCACTGTACATGAATCACAAATGCAAATTCAAATCCTCACCGCTGACCACCAATGTTAGAAATGGGCGTCTCTAGTTGGCACAGGTATGCACTTGTGACAAGCAGGAACTCTCAATTCTAAGTCAGAGTAAGGGGATCACCCTTTCAAATAACCCCTGCTCACCCTTTAGGTAGTGTGGCGCAAGCAGTCAAGACTATTCTCAGGGCGTCATAGGTTAAGCATTTGTGAACACATACAGTAATACAATGACACACCACAAATGGACACCAGTCAAGGTTATATCAAAAATAGTTCTCTTTATATAAGGCTTAGCACAAGACCAGAATAACGATTAAAATGACCACAGTATTATTTCAAAGTTCAATGTTCTTGCAAAAAGGCTTAAAATGCTAAAATAGGATTCTTTTACTCAATTCTGCTTCTTTTCAGGCTTTGTACGGTTCGTACCTGGGTGTACGACTCGTCCGCGTTAAAAACAAAGAAAGTACGAGTCAAACAATCGGTGCGGACTCCGGGGTCCGGGACGTGCACACTGCGGTGCGAACTGAACAAAGTACCTTAAGTTTGTGGGGTCCGCGACGGACAGTGCGGGACAAGTTGATGGGTCCGGGTCGTAGTTCGGCAGCGTACTCGGTCTGGTCCGGTCGCGGCATCGGGACGCGGCGTTGGCACGGGACCTTCAGGGGTACGTGCGGATGAGCCGGATCAGCTTGCAGAGTCCGTGGCGTCGGCGTTCGGGCCGTGCCTTCGGTGCGGATCGGCGGCGACACTTCTCGACGCCGTACAGCGTACGGGGAGGATCAGCGTACTGCGGCTTCTCGGCTCTGAGTACGGCACGGTGCAGTACGTTGGCAGCGTACGGAATGTACCTGCGGGACAGCGAAGCTTGAGTCCGGCGTACAGGGTTCGGCAGCCAGGGATGTACGTCTCGAATCGGCGGGGAAGGTTAGGTGCAATGCAGCCGGGAGGGATACGGTGCGTACTAACGCTTTTGGTTCAGCGTAGACACACGGTGCCGGGCGGCAAAGACACGGCTTCGCGGCGGATGTAGTACGAGGCGTACTGGGGCCAAATCCAGCGGGAAACAAGCACGAATTGTCCAGGCAACTCAGTTTTTGAAGGCAGATGAGTCCAATGATCCTGGGACTCAGTTCAGGGGGCAAGCTCTTCTTCCAAGCCCTTGGAGATAGTTGAAAAACAAAGTGCAAAGTCTCTTTCAGTCTTTTCCTCTCCTTTCTCAGCAAGGCACCAACTGCAGGCCAATCCCCCAGGTCAGGGAAAGTTACTCCTCCTTCAGCTTCTTCTAGGTCCTTCTAGTCAGGCAGAGTTCCTTCGTGGTTCAATCAGGATCTGATTTCTTAGGAGCAGGGCTCCTTCTTTTATAGCACAATTCTTTTGTTCTTTGTCGCCAGGGGGCCTGGGCCTGGCTCAGTCCAGTTTTGGAGCACTTTGTTGTGGTGACTCTGCTCTTTCCTTTCAGCAGCAGGGCAGAGACATCAGCCGCTCCACAGGGGGCGGAGCCGGCATTGTGGTGGCAGAGCACAGGTCTATTCAGAGTCAAAGGTGTACTCCTCCCACCCATCCTGGTGTAATCTCTCTACCCACCACCTGGCAGCCAGCCTGTCTCCTGGAATTCCCCAGCCCTGCTCCTTTACTGTTACTAGGCAGAACACACACACACAGCAGAGGCGGACTGAAATGGCCAGGTCAGTAAATACTAACTTTCTAAAAGTAGTATTTACAAACACAGGATATTAAAATAAACTTTTTTTTTTTTTTTTTGGTTTATTAGATTTTTTCCGTACTCATTACATCAAAATAATTTGCACACAGCATTAATCAATACAAGGGAGGAACATTGATAGAGAAGAAAATCAAAGACCCAAGAGTTTACATTCCCAAAGCAATCTCACTATGTTCAGGGAGCCTCCTTCCATCTCCTAACAGGTTCCCATATACGCTTGCCAAGGGCTCTACCCTTTTTCCCCTTTCTATCGTATATCCCTTTTTCCAAATTGTATGCTGACAATAATCTGGCCAGCCATTGATGGAATGTTGGAGCTGTCTTATCCAACCATGCTGATGCAATACAGATTCTATAAACAGACATAGCCACAAACAAAAAAAGAGGTGAGCCAGATTGCTCTTCTGCCCCTCCTACTCCCAGAAGGATCCATACTGGTGTAAGGACAACATTAATTCCTAAATTTACGTCCAGAAAAGATTCAATAGCCTTGATCAAAAGATTGAGCTGGGAACACAGTACGAATATATGAACAATATCAGCCTCACTACTATCACACCGGGGCACGTAATTCCCGTCGTACCCCCTCATTTAGCAATCCTATCGGGAGTATGGTAAAGTGAATAAATCGTCTTATAATGCTGAGACTGTAGGGCTGCCGAGCAGAGTATAGTCCGCCCTAATTCAAGAGAGTCCTGGAAGCACTCCTGATCGATCTGAAGTTTATCGCCCCATTTCCTTCCATATTTTTCTAAATCGTCGCTTTTTAATAAAGACAACTCAGCATAAATTTTCTTTATGGAACAATCTGCTCCAGTCTCAATCATGTCGAGAACCCTATTTTTACTAAACCCAGCAGTCCCACCCTTCTTATTCAACAGGTAACTCCGAACTTGCAAAAACTTAAAGAAATTATTCCTAGGAAAACCATACTTCCCTTGAAGTTCCGAAAACTCTAAGAAACCTTGATCTCCCATAAAATCCCCAAATTTACGGATCCCCCGCCTTCCCCAATCGCTCTTAATCCCGTCCGCAAATATCTCTACTGGAAGAGATTTTTTCCCCTCAATCCTAGTGTAGGCATTGAATCTGCCCATCCCAAGTTTTTTACTCAATGCTGCCCAGATTTTAAATCCTGCTGACAGTGTCTTAAATTTGGTTCGTTTGTAATACCCAGGGTCCGTATATTTCAAAAAACAATTGCCGGCATCTTCCCCTATAAGCATTGCATAAATATCAGTTGAATCTGATTTGATCTGGATATCTGAATTGTCTCCTCCCATAAGCCCCCTCATATATTGTATGGCTGATGCCCAGTAATATAACTTAAAATCCGGTACTGCCCAGCCTCCCCTATCCCTAGAGAGAGATAGGAACCGTAGTGCCCTCCTAGTTTTCCCTTGTGCCCAAATAAATTTATTAATCAGATGTTCAATTGCAAGAAACCATTTACCTTCAAATATCAGAGGGATTGTCCTAAATAAATAGAGAAATTTGGGCAGGATAAGCATTTTAATCACGTTAGATCGACCCACCAGAGAAAGATGGAGATTGTGAATCCTATCGAGATCTTTCTTGCATTTTACCATTATAGGCTCAATATTTTACTCCACGATCTTTCCTACATCTGCCGAAATGTTGATACCTAAATAGACCGCTGAATCCACTACCCGCCCATCGTTGCAAGTCGCCTGTATATTCTTTATAATCTGTGTCTTAGATCTATTTAGTGTTACAACAAACAAATGATGGACGGAATGCTGACAATGCAGACATTCTCCCCCAGTTAAGAGATCTGGGTTAAATCCATCGTTCTTTTGCCCACTACACCACCCCAGTTTAGACATGGCCATATGCAAATCAGTCTTGACCCTGTGCCTCATGGGAACAGTCCAGCCCGAACTGCCAAGCCATGTCTTCCCTGGACCGGAATCAAGCATCCTAGGACCGGTTTCTGGCTATCAGCCGTCATCAGCCAGGATAGCTTGACTCCAGTGGCGTAGTGAGCACGGGTCCCACGTCTGGGAATACCCATCCCACTTAGGGCGAAAAGTGTTACAACAAACAAATGATGGACGGAATGCTGACAATGCAGACATTCTCCCCCAGTCAAGAGATCTGGGTTAAATCCATCGTTCTTTTGCCCACTACACCACCCCAGTTTAGACATGGCCATATGCAAATCAGTCTTGACCCTGTGCCTCATGGGAACAGTCCAGCCCGAACTGCCAAGCCATGTCTTCCCTGGACCGGAATCAAGCATCCTAGGACCGGTTTCTGGCTATCAGCCGTCATCAGCCAGGATAGCTTGACTCCAGTGGCGTAGTGAGCACGGGTCCCACGTCTGGGAATACCCATCCCACTTAGGGCGAAAAGTGTTACAACAAACAAATGATGGACGGAATGCTGACAATGCAGACATTCTCCCCCAGTCAAGAGATCTGGGTTAAATCCAACGTTCTTTAGCCCACTACACCACCCCAGTTTAGACATGGCCATATGCAAATCAGTCTTGACCCTGTGCCTCATGGGAACAGTCCAGCCCGAACTGCCAAGCCATGTCTTCCCTGGACCGGAATCAAGCATCCTAGGACCGGTTTCTGGCTATCAGCCGTCATCAGCCAGGATAGCTTGACTCCAGTGGCGTAGTGAGCACGGGTCCCACGTCTGGGAATACCCATCCCACTTAGGGCGAAAAGTGTTACAACAAACAAATGATGGACGGAATGCTGACAATGCAGACATTCTCCCCCAGTCAAGAGATCTGGGTTAAATCCATCGTTCTTTTGCCCACTACACCACCCCAGTTTAGACATGGCCATATGCAAATCAGTCTTGACCCTGTGCCTCATGGGAACAGTCCAGCCCGAACTGCCAAGCCATGTCTTCCCTGGACCGGAATCAAGGATCCTAGGACCGGTTTCTGGCTATCAGCCGTCATCAGCCAGGATAGCTTGACTCCAGTGGCGTAGTGAGCACGGGTCCCACGTCTGGGAATACCCATCCCACTTAGGGCGAAAAGTGTTACAACAAACAAATGATGGACGGAATGCTGACAATGCAGACATTCTCCCCCAGTCAAGAGATCTGGGTTAAATCCATCGTTCTTTTGCCCACTACACCACCCCAGTTTAGACATGGCCATATGCAAATCAGTCTTGACCCTGTGCCTCATGGGAACAGTCCAGCCCGAACTGCCAAGCCATGTCTTCCCTGGACCGGAATCAAGCATCCTAGGACCGGTTTCTGGCTATCAGCCGTCATCAGCCAGGATAGCTTGACTCCAGTGGCGTAGTGAGCACGGGTCCCACGTCTGGGAATACCCATCCCACTTAGGGCGAAAAGTGTTACAACAAACAAATGATGGACGGAATGCTGACAATGCAGACATTCTCCCCCAGTCAAGAGATCTGGGTTAAATCCATCGTTCTTTTGCCCACTACACCACCCCAGTTTAGACATGGCCATATGCAAATCAGTCTTGACCCTGTGCCTCATGGGAATAGTCCAGCCCGAACTGCCAAGCCATGTCTTCCCTGGACCGGAATCAAGCATCCTAGGACCGGTTTCTGGCTATCAGCCGTCATCAGCCAGGATAGCTTGACTCCAGTGGCGTAGTGAGCACGGGTCCCATGTCTGGGAATACCCATCCCACATAGGGCGAAAAGTGTTACAACAAACAAATGATGGACGGAATGCTGACAATGCAGACATTCTCCCCCAGTCAAGAGATCTGGGTTAAATCCATCGTTCTTTTGCCCACTACACCACCCCAGTTTAGACATGGCCATATGCAAATCAGTCTTGACCCTGTGCCTCATGGGAACAGTCCAGCCCGAACTGCCAAGCCATGTCTTCCCTGGACCGGAATCAAGCATCCTAGGACCGGTTTCTGGCTATCAGCCGTCATCAGCCAGGATAGCTTGACTCCAGTGGCGTAGTGAGCACGGGTCCCACGTCTGGGAATACCCATCCCACTTAGGGCGAAAAGTGTTACAACAAACAAATGATGGACGGAATGCTGACAATGCAGACATTCTCCCCCAGTCAAGAGATCTGGGTTAAATCCATCGTTCTTTTGCCCACTACACCACCCCAGTTTAGACATGGCCATATGCAAATCAGTCTTGACCCTGTGCCTCATGGGAACAGTCCAGCCCGAACTGCCAAGCCATGTCTTCCCTGGACCGGAATCAAGCATCCTAGGACCGGTTTCTGGCTATCAGCCGTCATCAGCCATGATAGCTTGACTCCAGTGGCGTAGTGAGCACGGGTCCCACGTCTGGGAATACCCATCCCACTTAGGGCGAAAAGTGTTACAACAAACAAATGATGGACGGAATGCTGACAATGCAGACATTCTCCCCCAGTCAAGAGATCTGGGTTAAATCCATCGTTCTTTTGCCCACTACACCACCCCAGTTTAGACATGGCCATATGCAAATCAGTCTTGACCCTGTGCCTTATGGGAACAGTCCAGCCCGAACTGCCAAGCCATGTCTTCCCTGGACCGGAATCAAGCATCCTAGGACCGGTTTCTGGCTATCAGCCGTCATCAGCCAGGATAGCTTGACTCCAGTGGCGTAGTGAGCACGGGTCCCACGTCTGGGAATACCCATCCCACTTAGGGTGAAAAGTGTTACAACAAACAAATGATGGACGGAATGCTGACAATGCAGACATTCTCCCCCAGTCAAGAGATCTGGGTTAAATCCATCGTTCTTTTGCCCACTACACCACCCCAGTTTAGACATGGCCATATGCAAATCAGTCTTGACCCTGTGCCTCACGGGAACAGTCCAGCCCGAACTGCCAAGCCATGTCTTCCCTGGACCGGAATCAAGCATCCTAGGACCGGTTTCTGGCTATCAGCCGTCATCAGCCAGGATAGCTTGACTCCAGTGGCGTAGTGAGCACGGGTCCCACGTCTGGGAATACCCATCCCACTTAGGGCGAAAAGTGTTACAACAAACAAATGATGGACGGAACGCTGACAATGCAGACATTCTCCCCCAGTCAAGAGATCTGGGTTAAATCCATCGTTCTTTTGCCCACTACACCACCCCAGTTTAGACATGGCCATATGCAAATCAGTCTTGACCCTGTGCCTCATGGGAACAGTCCAGCCCGAACTGCCAAGCCATGTCTTCCCTGGACCGGAATCAAGCATCCTAGGACCGGTTTCTGGCTATCAGCCGTCATCAGCCAGGATAGCTTTTTTAATGCTGTTTTTGCATTAGATCTATTTAGAGCGTATCCAGAAATCCGTCCAAATACCACAGCCTCCATTTCTACTTCCAGCAGTGCTCTAGTAGGGGAGTGTCAGGTTCTGCCAGACGAAGTCCTCGGGATTGTGCCGATGCTCAAAGGGGTCCACCTCTAAACTGCCCCAAGTCCGAAGAGCAACAAACTCGGACTAGTGGGATAGTTAAGCGGGGGAAGGAAAGGATGGGAACTGCAGGGAGGGAGACCTGAGGAGACACAAGAACAGTAATTAGTCCTAAATGCCTAACTACCACACCCGCCTTACTTGGTGACCTCCCGCTCCACTTTTAGGGGATCCTTCTCCCTACCTGAAAGAAAAAGGCAGAAGGCTGGCACAGGAAGAGAGGTGAGGATGGGAGCACACGTTCAACCCAACTGTTAGGAAATGGAAGAGAAAAAAGATACTGGCATTACCCTTCTAGCTCTACCGGGTAGAATCTACTAGTCAGTGCCCTAGTGCCCCTCTCCCGACACCTACCCCGAAGTAAGGCTGGTTAGGTGGGATGTGCGGACGACACCCTCACACGGCTCTCTCTCTCCTAATGAAAACACAACAAATAACGTAAAACGGGGTCTGATCACCAGACGTGCATTAACATCGTTGGCCTCATGAGTCTCCCCAAAAACATAGAAATATGGAGCAATTCAGCTCTTCGTGCCATCAGTTCACGATTGCAACACATTTGTCCTAAATGAAACCAGGATTAACGGGAGGTTCCCATCCTAAGGCCTTGGGAAGTGGTGGTAGAGAGGATAAGAATCTCTACAGAGCAGGAATCTGTCTCTGTCAGAGCCTTTCAAGTACTGGCTCCGCAACAGAGAACAAGTGTACGTCACAACTCGCTCCCCTGCACGAGACGCCAGCCGGCAGTCTCACCAACAGAGGGGCGATACAGCAAATGTAGATATGGAGCGGGCTGGCCACTCCAGCTGAGGCCTCTTGCACACAAATAGATCTCTCCGCATGAGATGCCCGACAGCAATCTCACCAACGGAGAAACCGGAAGCTAACCACAGGCTTGTAACAACGGAAAAGGGTAGGATGCTTTATAGTCCCTCTGCATGAGACGCGAGCCTGCTGTCTCCCCAACAGAGGAACTCTCAGAACGACCAAACCTCCTGATGGCAGAGCCTACAGGAACATGTACTCACGGTACCGCTCGACACCTGGAAGACTTGGCCCACTGATGGATCTCTAACGGCGGCAGGATCCCAACACCGTCCGGAACTGGAATCAACGGCCCCTCTGTATCAGCGAGGACTTCCTATATCCGGGTTTGTGCGTAGCGTTGCTCACGTGGAACGTGCTGCCGCTACGCATGCCGGGAAAGGTAGTTCCTGCAAGGAGCGCGACAATGCCTGTTACTGCCGGCTGCGTGAGGCCGTCAGTGTTTACCGGGATCGCTTCGTGACAGTACGTCCCCTTTTTTGAAGACACTGATCGGCTCCAGGCTTGGAAGGATGGCGTTTAAAGAAAGCAGAGACCAACCGTGCCGCATGTACGGCTTCAGCAGGTTCCCAAGAGTTTTCCTCTGGGCCGTACCCTTTCCAGGACAGGAGGTACCATAGTTTTCGTCGTACCCACTTAGAGTCCAAAATCCCCTTGATCTCATTTTCCTGGTCCTGTTGTACCCAGATGGGCATGGGTGGCTTCCTCACCGGGCAGTGTGAGGGCTTCAAGAGGGATACATGAAACACCGGATGTATACGGAGGTGATCTGGTAATTTTAGTTTCACTGCTACCGGGTTGACGTGTTTAATCACAGGGTATGGCCCTATATACCTGGGATTAAAAACGCTGTGTCTTTTAAAACGTATATGTCTCGTGGACAACCACACCCTCTCCCCTTTCTGGTATACGGGACCCTGTCTGCGAAGCTTATCCGCCTGAGCTTTGTACCTGTGTTTGGCCTGAATCAAGTTGGCCCTTGGTTCAGTCAATGCGGAGCGAATGTGGGACAAGCGCTGTTGTAGATTCGGAAGGGTTGCAGTGTGACTGGGAAGAATCAAGGGTGTAACCCTAGGATGAAACCCATAAGTGCAATAATAGGGTGTATGTTGTGTTGAGGAGTGTTTGGAGCTGTTATATGCTATCTCCGCCACCCATAGCCACTCCACCCACGCCTCTGTATTGCTATCGACGTAGCAACGCAAGTACTGTTATAATGTTTGATTTAACCTTTCCGTCTGGCCATCAGTTTGGGGATGGAAGCTGGTTGATAGAGATGACTCGATCTTGAGGGCAGAACACCAAGCTCTCCAGAAGCGAGCGGTGAACTGGGTACCACGGTCCGACTCTATGACTTTTGGAAGGCCATGCAATCGTACTACATGCTGCAAAAACAGTTTCGCCGTTTGACTAGCTGTTGGGACTTGAGGGCAAGCGATGAAATGGCCCATCTTGGAGAGGTAGTCCACCACCACCATAATAGCGGTACAACTCTGATCTTTGTGCAACCCCACGATGAAGTCTACCGATACTCTTTCCCAAGGGACTTCGGGCGTGGGAAGTGGCTGAAGTAGACCCTGTGCCGCTCTGTGATCTGACTTCATCTGGGCACAGACGGGACACATCCGTACCCAAGTCAAGACATCGGGACGCACTGTAGGCCACCAGAATTTGCGTAATACTTTGTCGAGTGTCTTTTGGCCACCAACATGCCCTGCACAGGGTAGTTCATGGCACCATGAGAACACCTCCCTTCTTAGGGCTTGTGTAGGAACCAACAATTGGCGGTTTCTCATAGGGAGGCCTTGTCGTAATTGCCATACGGGGTGGTGTTTCAACCACGTTTTCCAAGCAAAGGAATGCACTTACTGTTGGGTTTTCCGTAAGAAGTCGTCCGTTTGAAGGGTGCATACCACTCGGCTAGGTTCGATGATGGCTCTGTCGTCCCCCGGGATTCGTTGGGTCGATGTCTCCTGCCGTGACAAGGCATCTGCTTTCCGGTTCTCTGTACCAGGACGGAAGGTTATGGTGAACCGGTATTCGGCAAAAAACAACATCCACCGGAGTTGTCTGGGTGTGAGATGCCGAGCCGCACGCATGTACTGCAGATTGCGGTGGTCGGAATACACAGTCACCGTGTGGGCGGCCCCCATTATCCAGTGTCTCCATTCCAAAAAAGAGTCTCTGATAGCTAGGAGCTCCTTCTCTGCTATCGTGTAATTGAGCTCTGCGGGGTTGAGCTTCCTGGACATAAAAGCGATGGGATGCAGCTGTCCTGTTGTTGCATGTCTTTGGGACAGGACAGCTCCTACCGCTATGTCAGAGGCGTCAGCATCTATGATGAACGGGATCTCCGGGTTGGCATGTACCAGGACAGGAGCAGTGGTGAAAGCGTGTTTCAGAGTATCAAAGGCTGTTTGTACTTCAGGAGACCATACAAACGGGGTCTTCTTTCAGGTCAACCGAGTAAGGGGTGCCACCTTCTCTGAGAACCCACCAATGAAACGCCTGTAAAAATTGGCGAACCCCAGGAAGCTTTGGATGTCTTTCACGTTCTGTGGTTGGGGCCATTCAAGGATCGCTTTTATTTTCCTATCGGCCATGATCTGACCCGAAGGGGTTAGAATGTCACGTGAAACTCGCACTTTGTGATTTTGCAGAATAGATGGTGTTCCTGTAGGGCATGTAAAACGCGACTTACATGACCCCTATGGTCTTCTTCCTGAGCCGAATAAATCAGGACATCGTCGATGTATACCACCACTTAGTGGTCCAGGAATTCTCTCAGAACGTCGTTCAGGAAGAACTGAAAAGCGGCGGGGGCGTTACATAGCCCAAAGGGCATCACCAAGTACTCGAAAAGACCGTACCGCGTTTTAAACGCCGTCTTCCATTCATCGCCGCTTCTCATTCTGACCAGATGGTAGGCCCCACGAAGGTCCAACTTAGTGTAAATAACTGCCGACTTGACCTGCTCCAACAGGACCGGAATCAGTGGGAGTGGATATTGTTTTTTTACTGTGATAGCGTTCAATGCGCGGTAGTCTATGCAACACCTCAATTCCCCATTGGCCTTCGGGATGAAGAAGAGCGGCGATGCGGCAGGTGATCGGGACGGGCGGATGAACCCCAACTGTAAGAGTTTGTCTAAGTATTCCCGAAGATGGAGGGTTTCAGGAGCGGTAAGGGCGTAGATCCTTCCACATGGTACCACCGCCCCAGGTACCAAGTCTATGCGGCAGTCATAGTCTCTGTGCGGTGGTAGTTTTTCGGCTTTGACGTCGCTGAATACATCAGCATACTCCCGATAACAGGTAGGCAGTATGACCTTCTTTTCTGCCGCTGTAGCGATGTGTTGTCTTCGTGCCAGCACCACTGACGGAGTAAGTGACTTTTGGTTACAATGAGTTTGACAGTACCGGGACTGCAAAGACATAGAGGCATTCGACCAATCGATAGTAGGCTCATGTTGTCGTAACCAGGGGAGACCCAGGATCATACCGTATTGCGGGGCTTGTATAACGTTGAACTGGATGGATTCGCGATGATACCCTTCATACTCCATGATCAACTAGGGTGTTACGTATTTGATGGGACCGGCTTCCAATTCCTTCCCGTCCACCGCATACATATGCTCCGGGGGGTCTTTTAAGAGGAGAGGGATCTCCATCCTCTGTGCCTCCTCTTTGTCGATAAAACAGCCTGTGGCACCAGAGTCGATCATAGCGTGTGTTGGTTTATGCTCTTGATCAATAACGATGTCCACTCCCACAAAGAAGTGTTCCGCTTGCAGAAAATTCGACCGGTTCACTGAAGGGATCATGACTCTGCTTGAGGGCTCCCCTTCATGGGCCTTCAAGCTATAGTGTTTTCCGCCTCTGTCTTGGCGGCTACTGTATCTACTTGTCCTGGTCGAGGTCATCCAAACTTAGGTTTTACGGGGCATTCATGAAGGTAATGGCCCTTCCTCCCGCAGTACAGACACAACCCTTGCTTGCGTCGATGGTCCCTTTCGCTGAGAGTCAGAGAGGCTCGCACGGCCCCGATTTCCATGGGTTCTGGTCGAGAGGCTCCTGGCTCCGGAGGAGATGACCGATCCGACGGCGGGGTATACCGTTCCTTCCGCCTGTGATCCCCTTTCCGCTCTCTCAACCGGTGATCCAGTCTCAGGGTTAGGTCTATGAGGGCGGTACAGGTCTGAGGTTGGGGATCTACTTGGGCGAGCACGTCCTTCAATTCCTCCCTAAGCCCCTGATAAAAGACAGCGGCTTGTTTGGATTCAGGCCACTCTGTCTCGGCCACCAGTCTGCGGAAGGTGTTGAGGTAGGTTATCAGCTCCATGGTCCCCTGGCGCAGCTCCAACAAATCTTTATCAGCGGAAAAGGTTTCTGCCCTTCGATCGAAGGTTTTCTCAAATTCGTGTCTGAAGGCCTCCCAATCATAGAGCAAGTGGTCGTCTCTTTTCACCAACGGAACTGCCCACTGCGCTGCCTCCCCAGCTAAATACGAGATCACGAAAGCTACTCTCGCCTGGTTGGTGGAAAAGAGCTTTGGTTTACAATTGAAATGAAGCAAGGCCTGTGTCATAAATACCTGAACTTTCTTATTGTCTCCGTGAAACCGTTCAGGAGGGGCTAGGGGTATCTGAGATGGCATTTCTACCACCACTGGTATCTGAGAAGGGGTAGACATCGCACCGGCATCAAAGGGATTCCTTTGCAGCCTTTCTACCCTTGCTTGAAGAGCAGCGGTCTCTTGACGAGACGCCGCAAGCTCTATTTGAACTTGAGCCAAAGCGGCCATTACGTCATCTAGGGTGGTCATCCCTGCGATCGGCACAATCAAGAGGACAGGTATATTCGTGGGCCGTTGATTCTGTCAGGTTCTGCCAGACGAAGTCCTCGGGATTGTGCCGATGCTCAAAGGGGTCCACCTCTAAACTGCCCCAAGTCCGAAGAGCAACAAACTCGGACTAGTGGGATAGTTAAGCGGGGGAAGGAAAGGATGGGAACTGCAGGGAGGGAGACCTGAGGAGACACAAGAACAGTAATTAGTCCTAACTGCCTAACTACCACACCCGCCTTACTTGGTGACCTCCCGCTCCACTTTTAGGGGATCCTTCTCCCTACCTGAAAGAAAAAGGCAGAAGGCTGGCACAGGAAGAGAGGTGAGGATGGGAGCACACGTTCAACCCAACTGTTAGGAAATGGAAGAGAAAAAAGATACTGGCATTACCCTTCTAGCTCTACCGGGTAGAATCTACTAGTCAGTGCCCTAGTGCCCCTCTACCGACACCTACCCCGAAGTAAGGCTGGTTAGGTGGGATGTGCGGACGACCCCCTCACACGGCTCTCTCTCTCCTAATGAAAACACAACAAATAACGTAAAACGGGGTCTGATCACCAGACGTGCATTAACATCGTTGGCCTCATGAGTCTCCCCAAAAACATAGACATATGGAGCAATTCAGCTCTTCGTGCCATCAGTTCACGATTGCAACACATTTGTCCTAAATGAAACCAGGATTAACGGGAGGTTCCCATCCTAAGGCCTTGGGAAGTGGTGGTAGAGAGGATAAGAATCTCTACAGAGCAGGAATCTGTCTCTGTCAGAGCCTTTCAAGTACTGGCTCCGCAACAGAGAACAAGTGTACGTCACAACTCGCTCCCCTGCACGAGACGCCAGCCGGCAGTCTCACCAACAGAGGGGCGATACAGCAAAGGCAGATATGGAGCGGGCTGGCCACTCCAGCTGAGGCCTCTTGCACACAAATAGATCTCTCCGCATGAGATGCCCGACAGCAATCTCACCAACGGAGAAACCGGAAGCTAACCACAGGCTTGTAACAACGGAAAAGGGTAGGATGCTTTATAGTCCCTCTGCATGAGACGCGAGCCTGCTGTCTCCCCAACAGAGAAACTCTCAGAACGACCAAACCTCCTGATGGCAGAGCCTACAGGAACATGTACTCACGGTACCGCTCGACACCTGGAAGACTTGGCCCACTGATGGATCTCTAACGGCGGCAGGATCCCAACACCGTCCAGAACTGGAATCAACGGCTCCTCTGTATCGGCGAGGACTTCCTATATCCGGGTTTGTGCGTAGCGTTGCTCACGTGGAAAGTGCTGCCGCTACGCATGCCGGGAAAGGTAGTTCCTGCAAGGAGCGCGACAATGCCTGTTACTGCCGGCTGCGTGAGGCCGTCAGTGTTTACCGGGATCGCTTCGTGACAGGGAGGGAGACACTATCGCCACGTCGTCTGCATAGACCAACGTTTTACAGAGCTGACCTTGGATATGGATCGGGGCAATTTGATCATTTAGTTCAAGCCTGCGGATCAGCGGATCAATATAAACCGCAAATAGCAAAGGCGAGCATGGACACCCCTGTCGGGTGCCTCTGTTAATCTGGAGAGGCATTGTATGCTCTCCATTAATTCTAAGCTGAGCTGTGGGTGACCGATAAAGTGCCTGAATCGATTTTATGAAGCCTACCCCAATACCACACCATGCTAATGCAGCCCATAGGTAGTCCCAGGAGACCCGATCAAATGCCTTCTCTACGTCTAAAAGCATAACCGCCATGGGGTCTCCTGAGACTTCCGTTGTGTCAAGTAAAGTAATTATTTTTCGAACATGATGCGCCGTCCCTCTCCCTGGTATAAACCCATGCTGTGTAGGACTGACCAACTGCGCTATTATCTTGGAGAGTCTAAGAGCCATCACCTTAGAGAAGAGTTTGGCGTCCGCATTCATAAGGGTGATAGGCATATATGAGCCTGGTTCCAGAGAAGGCTTGTCCTTTTTTTAAATCACAACCATATCTGCCCCTGCCCATGATTCTGGGACAGAGTATCCAGACTGAGCCTGCAAGATAGTATCGACCAAATCGGGGATTAGTGTTTTTTGAAACATTCTATAGAACTCAATAAGAATTGAATCAGGCCCCGCAGCCTTGCCAGAGGGGAGACTATTAAGAGCCACTTATATTTCCTCAACTTTAAAAGGTACATCAAGTGCCTCCCTGTCCTGATCAGAAAGGTGCGGAGGAGATAAATCCATCAGATACCGCTGAATGTCTGAGGGAGCTCCTAGCTGATCTTTAACATAATTTAACATAGAACTGTCTAAAAACCTCTTTAATTTCCTCGGGCTCTGTGACTTTGCCTCCTTTACCGTCAGAAATCTCATTGATCCGTCCTGCCGTTGTTCTCTGTCTAGTACGGATTGCAAGTATACGACCAACCCGCTCACTCAGCTCATAGCATTGTTCTTTGTTGGACAGAAAAGTCGCAGTTACCTTTATAGCGAGCCCCTCATTAAGGTCTGCCTTAATACATACTATATTAAGAAGTATCGAGGCCGGAGAGACACCAGCTCGGACCAGAAGGGCCAGCTCGTGTTCCGCCTCTGCAAGAGCTCTCACCAATTTGTTAACTCTGGCCTGCTCTAGTTTTTGTTTATGTAGACTATAACTTAACGTCTCTCCCCGTACCCCGGCCTTAACCTCTATTTATTTCCCAAAAGGTTTTTATCCATTTATTCATATGTTTGACATAATCCTCATCTTTAAGTAACCTCCTCTCAAATGTCCAAGTCCGCGTACCCCTTTCACCTCCTTGCAGTTTTACTGTTAAAACAAATGGATTATGATCCGAGACCAGTCGAGGGAACTTTTCTATCTTACTGTCAGAAACTAAAGAGTTTGAAATAAAGAAATAATCCAGCCTGACAAACCCTATGGGGGGCGGAATAATAGGTTATACCATCATCCGATGGGTTCAAACGCCCCCATGCGTCAATTAGAGAATTATGGTGTGCCATACTAATGATTGCTCTGGATACCTTTTTCTTCCGCCCCCGATATTGCTGTCCCTCCTCGATACCTAGTCCACCAATCCCATTTATATTAAAATCCCCCGCCAAAATAACAGGTTCCGGCCGTAGAGCCAATTCCGAGTCTAAGTATTGAATGACACCTGGGTCATCTTCGGTAGAGCCATAGACTGATCCGATGGTAACTATTTGGTTATTAATTGAACACTCTATCAAAACCCATCTCCCCCATTGATCCTCCTTCTTCCTGATGACCTTGACATCCCTTCTTTTGGACAAGATAGCCACCCCCCTAGTTCTAACCCCCTGTCTTGAAAAAGCCAACAAAGAAAACCCGAGCTGTTCCATTAAGTAACCCTTTGCGGCTTCTACATGTGTCTCCTGGAGACATACAAAATCCAGTCGCATTAATCTTAGGGCAGCCGCAACACGTTGTCTTTTCAACGGATCATTCAACCCACACACATTAATTGAAGCAATCCTTATACTCATTAAAATACAACATAATTGTGGCCCTTCCATGAAAACAGACCATGAATACATACTCCATTTACATTCCTCATCGCCTGCTCAGATTGTGACTTAACCTCCCTTTTCCGAACAAAACTTCTCAAACCTGATGCTGTGCAACGCAATACAAATCCCCGTTGCCATGCCCGACCCCCCACAAACCCCTCCCCCGCCCTAAGATTCCCCCCCAGTACCCTCCCGGTTTACAGGCAAATGGGTCAATCCTGACCCATGTGTGGCAGCTATGAATGCAGCAGCCGCCCCCCCCTCACTCATAGACCCCTTATATTCCATATACCTTAACCACATAACCTAGGAATCTCTTGCACCTCCCAAGGACCGGGGGGAGGAGTAAGCCTTTACCCTCCCTTCTGCACTTTCATTTCCGCCAAATATTGCTGAGCCTTAATCTCTGATGTAAAAAACTTAACCTGGCCCTTAAAGATAACCTTGAGCCTCGCAGGGTACATCAGGTAGGCCTCGTGCCCAAGGCTCTGAAGAGGACCAATGAGCTGCCTCATCTTCCATCTCCTTTCCACCGTAACATGGCAGAAATCAGGCCGGGCAAAGAAAGTGACTCTATCATACGATCGTCTAGCATCAGGTTTAGCCTTCTCCATGATCTCTTGCCTAAGGAGGAAGTTTCCAACATAAACCAGAATTGCCCAGGGTCTTCCTGCCTGCGATGAACTAAGGTTTTTTTTTTGATAGACTGGGAAGCGATGTGCTCTTTGAACCTCAGCCTCCCAGTCCCAAGACTCCATCTCAGGAAATGCGCCCTTAAACAATTTAATTACAAACGCCCTTGTATCCTGCCCCTCAACCCCTTCAGCCACACCCAAAAGTCTTATATTGTTACGCCTCTGGCGATTCTCGAAATCCTCGAGTGTCCATTGTAAATCCTCAGAGAGTTTCTCCTGTGACTCCTTAAACGAATGCCACCTGCTCACATCGTCTTCCAACTGACTTGTTCTCTCCTCTACATGAGCAACCCTGTCCGCCATCTCCTCGTATAACTTATTCATTTTTCGCAAAGAGCTCTGAATTTTTTTTGCCGACTGTTTGGCTCTCCGACTCTTGAGTCTCGCCTCGCCCTGCATCTGCTTCAGAGTGGTATAAAGAAGATCCAGTGACATAGCCTGGGGCTCATTCCCAATGTCATCCTGATCTGTCTGGGGATTAGATGCCGGGCCCTCCTGATATAGATGGGACGTTGCTGAATAGTCCCAACAAAGCTTCCTGCTCTCCCCTGCTTCAGGAGGACTCGGCGTGTGTTTTAGTTTGGATTTTGACTTTTTCTTATATGAAATCCTATGTGTAGTAGGTGCCTTCTGGACCGATGAACTCACTGCAGAGTCTAGATCAGAGCTACTATTCAAACTTCCTTCGCTAGACAAAAAAGAGTCTGAATCGTCGTTTAAGGAAAAGAAGCATTCGCCATCTTGGGTTCCAGGGATTCCTCGCCTAAATAGCAATAGGTGAGACTGATTGTGAGCCTGACATTGAACCTGAGCCTGAGCAGTTGCCCCTTTAAGACTTGACTTCTCGTGGATCATCGAAGGCTCTGTCACATCTGCTAGCTTATTCTGTACAAAGTCCCCACTTTTACAGGCCACACTATCAGTCAAGGATCTTTCCCCGCCCATTTGCTCACCAGACTTACTCAGCAGTATCTCATCAGTCACTGAGCTCGAGTACGACTTTTCCCCCTGGCTCGAACTAGGCAGAACACACACACACAGTAGAGGCGGACTGAAATGGCCAGGTCAGTAAATACTAACTTTCTAAAAGTAGTATTTACAAATGCAGGATATTAAAATAAACTTTACTAAAAGAAGTATTTTATTATTCTGAGTTCAGGCATACTAAACTTGACTTTCTACCATGCTCTCTGAGTCCACTGGGATTACAGCGTGTAGTAATTCCAGCAGCCCATTCTGGCCTATGGAGAGCAGGTAGCCTTCAATAGTGAAAAACGAAAATGGCTGTAATTTACTATTAGGACATGCCACACACCTCAGGGCATGTCCTACCTTATCCTTACAATGCACCCTGCCCTAGGGCCTACCTTAGGGGTGACTAACATGAAGGTAAGGGAAGGTTTAGGGACTGGCAAGTGGGGACACTTGCCCAGTCAGCATGACAGTACCTGACTGCATGCAGGTTCTGCAATGGCAGACCTTAGACATATTTTACCAGGCTGCTTCTGTGGGTGGCACAACCAGTGCTGCGAGCCCACTAGCAGCATTTGGATATACAAGCCCTTGGCACCCCTGGTGCACTCTACTAGGGACTGATAGTAAACCAAATAAGCCAAACATGGAAGTCAATTCACACAATACATTTTACCATAGGGAGAGCATATGCACCTTAGCACTGATCAGCAGCGGTAAGGTGCCCAGAGTCATAAAACAGCCAACACCAGGTCAGAAAAAATACAGGAGGAAGGCAAAAAGTTTAGGGATGACCCTGCAAAAAGGGCCAAGTCCAACAGGGGATATGTCAAAGTATGCCTGAGTGTGGAACTAACTCTAGCCATCCATACACTTGGATCTGAGTCCGGTCGAGGACACACATGGGTCACAATGTATCATCAAATACAGACATGGAGCACAATACTCACCCGTGATGGCCTCAAGCTGCTGAGAGGAGGCTTGCAATGCTGCTCAGACAGACCAATTTGGAAGAGTATCAGGAAGGCGTAGAGGTCATGGGTCATGTGGAGGTGCCCGGGGAGGGAGTCCCAGGTCTGTTTGGCGAGGTGGGAGAACTATCTCCTGCATGCAGTTGTTCTGTGGATGTGATGAATGGTGGCCAGGGCAAGGTGGGCTGCACGGAGTTGGGCCAACGGGTTGTTGTATGAGAGACGTCCAAGGTCGGTTTTGGGTCTGGGGTTGTGGACTGCCTCCTGAGTGTGGTTGAGGAGTCTGAAGGTGATCCTGCAGCATACAGTGAGCCATTGTAGCTATCTCAGGTGGACGGTGATGTGGCTGGGGCGGGGGATGTTGAAGATGAGGTGTACGGATGCACCCTGGATGTGGACAAGTTCTCCTGCAGTTTTGCTGTTGTTCCTCCGTAGAGGGCGGTGCTGTAGTTGACCCGGCTGGTGTCGTGGACCTGGGAGACGGTCTGTCTTGCCTTGGAGTGGATCTATCTGTGGATCATTTGCAGCATGCGGAGGGTGTTGCAGCATGAGGTACAGATGGTGGTGAGTTGCATGGTAATTGTGAGCGATGAGTCCATGATGAACACCAGCTTGCGTGCATGGCCACTGTGTGCTGGTGCGGTGCCCAGGCCGGTGGGACACAAGGAGTTGACCCAGCCGTAAGGGGACAATGCTCAGATGATGATCTCAGTCCTGTCCAAGTCCAGCCTCAGGTGGCTGATGTTCAGCCATTCGTCAACTGATCTCATGCCTTCTTGAAGGTTGGATCTGGCAATGGCTGGGTCTTTGGTGAGGTTGAGGAGCATCTGGGTGTCAATGGCATACGAGATGATGATGAGGTCGTGTGCACATGTGATGGTGGAGAGGGGGGTCATGGAGACATTGAAGATCGTCACGCTGAGAGATGAGCCCTGGGGCATGGGCCAGATGATCCCAGTGTACTACATGCTACAGGGTGGAGGCCGACTCCCTGGGCCTTGCTGGTGAGCTACTTGTTGATTTAATCCTGGGCCCTCCTCTGGATACCAGTGTTGGAGATGTGTGAGCTGACAGTGTGGTAGCACATGGTGTGAAATGCCGTTGAGAGGTCAAGGGGGGTGGTCTCACCATTGTTGAGCAGGGCAAAGTTGTCATTGGTGGTGGCAATGATGACGGTTGCAGTGGTGTGATTACTGTGGAAGATGGTCTGGTGCCGGTTGCCTGGAGCTGTTTGCGTGGACGAAGTTTGTCAGTTGCTCGTTGAGTGTCTTCCTGATGACATTTGCTGGGTAGGGAAGCAGGGTGATGTTCCAGGAGATCCTGCGGTACTGCCGTCCGTTGTTTAAGAAGGGCCTGGGTCTCTGCATGCCTCCAGCTCCCATGGAATGTGGCAAACTCAAAGGAGACATTCATGACGCGCTGGACGTGGGCTTCAAGGATGGAGAATGATGTGGTTTAGATGTTGTGTGGGAAGGGGCCTGATGGAGAGCCAGAGTGGATGGTGCACATGAGGCAGGTCGTGTATTTGCTGCTGACGGGAGTCCAGAACCTGAGGGGGGTTTGTCCTGCGGATAATAGTGCTGTCTGCCTCTGTGTGCCAAGGCTGTCGTGTATGGCCATGAGCTTGCAGTGGTAGAAAGTTGCAAGGGATTAGATCTGCCTTGCAAGGGCGGGGTGTCTTTTGGATGGAGATCTGCTGTCAGTTCACTCACAATGCTGATGAGCTCCTTGATGTCGTGTGTTTTGGTGCCTCGGCCCTATCTGAAGGATCTCCACTTGTCCTTGCTGATGATATGGTGATGGCTGTGTGTGGCGTTTTCCAGGGCTGTAAGGTAACTGATGGTTCTTTGTGTTGCAAGGTTTGCACAAGAGTCCGGCTAGATCTGTATGAGTCCAGTAGGTCTGCCTTGTCCCAGGTGGCTTAACTGTTGTTGTGCTTCCCAGGAAAGTCCGTCAATGTGGCAAGATTGTTGGATCAGTTGCTGATCCAGTGTGTGAGGTTGCAGGGTGTGGCTGTGGCTGTGGTGTTGTTTTGAGTGTCCCACACAGCTTGTCTGTGGTGACTTACATCAAGCATCTTAGGGGGATCAGTAGCGGGGTGTGGGGCAGTGTGTTGCTTGTCGGAGACGTGGATGCAAATGTTGATGGACCAATGATGGATGGTGGTGTGGTTCTCCTCCAGCAAGAAGTTACTGGCCCCCAGCCACATGTAGCCTGTGGAGGTGAGGGCGTGCGTGCAGATGTACGTGTTGATGGCTTAGCGGAATTGTGGATGTAGGCCTGGAGATCTGTAGATGAGTGTTACTCTGAGGGTTGCCAGGGGGTTGCTGCAAAACCGGATTTGTGACTCTGACGGTGTACTTGGGAATAAATTGCAATTCATCCTCCGGGATTGTTGGTGCCGTCCCGGCGGGTGATCTTATATCCATCTGAGATGGCAATGAAGAAGTTGTGTGCTGAGGATGCTTTTGTCCAGGTTACTGTCATGAAGGTGATGTGTGGGGCTGTTGTGTTGAGAAGGTAACAGAGTCCAATGGCGTGCTGGTAGACGGAGCGGGTGTGGAGTAAGAGGCACATGACCTGGTTGTTCTGACAGGGTCTGGTAGGCGGGGCAGCGCTGTGTAGGCAGTTGGAGTTGCACACTCAGCATGCAAAGGTGTCATGTGTGTGCTTAGGGGTTGCCTGATAGCAGGCGGGTGATTGTCTGGAGGACATTGCTTGGAGGGTGGCTGCAGCATGAGCCTGTTGTGTGACGTGGGTCATGCAAGGACCAGAGGATCGTGCACTGTGCACGTTGCAGGCGCAGATGGTTCTGCCTTTGGCACGGCGTTGGCGCAACAGTGGCACAGACAAGCTGCTGGCTGCATTTAGAATGGGTGGAGGGGGGAAGGGAGGAGCATTTTAGAGGCGTGTGGGTTGCAACCCGTACCACCACTAAAAAGCCTTGCTGCAATCCTTACCCAAACTGACATTTCCACATGTCTGTGCATGGAACGCTGATTCAGCACACGTTGCAATCCTCATGAGGAATAACAGGAGGACAAAGATGACACGAGCAGACAACAGGCGCAAAAACCTGGGAATGACAGACACACAAGAAGTCACCTAAAACAATTCTCGCCGCACACGTGGTCATTTACGAAACATGAACAATGTTGGACACATGCAAATTTCAAAGAAAGTCTCTCCGCAAAACTGTGTGGCATGACATCATCACTCAAGTGACACATCAGTACACACATCAAAGTCACTTTGCATTCAGTCAGCTGGACACACACATTGCAACACATGCCACTCAATGCTAGAAGCTTGCACACTCATACCCAGTGACTCACCATTATGAGAAGAAGTTGCGTATGAGCTGACTCCAGATATCATCCTCCTCCTCCTCATCACTAGCCTCGTGACCAAGCCCTTGATCCTCCATGGGTGGATGTTCCAGCTCATCCGGATCCAGGATGAGTGGCACTGCGTTCTGAACTGCCATGTTGTGCAGCATGCAGCACACGAGGAAGATTTGGCAGACCTTCTCCGGTGCATATGGGAGGGACCCGCCTGTCTTGTCAAGGCACCGGATCCAGCTCTTCAGGAGTCCAAACGTACTCTCAATCACTCGCCTGGTCTGCCCGTGTGTATTGTTGTACCGGTGATCTGCAGCTGTTCTTGGGTTGCGGAGAGGTGTCAGCAGCCATGGCATGTTGGGATATCCAGAGTCCCCTACATGGAAACATCATGTAATAAGTGGGTCAGGAGATGCCGTAAGAGCCAAAGATACCGCAACACACAGGACAAACAGAGTATACCCACCAACAAGACATGCTTGTTTGTTGTGCAGCCGTAGCATCTTTTGTGGCACCCTGCTACGCCTTATGATGTAGGCATCGTGTGCTGATCCTGGAAAACGTGCACAGACATGGGAAATCAGCATGTTAGCAAGACACACCACAAGGGCATTTATTGAGTGGTAATGTTTTCGGTTGCGATAGGCTTGCTCCTGTGCCTGTGGTGGTACCAAAGCTACATGTGTCCCATGTGGCCCTCCCAGGGCATAGAAATCACCCTTGACATCTGTGAACTCCTCAGGAGTAGGAAATTTGATGAATTCATCAAGGTGCTCCAACATTGCTGCCAAAAAATCACGCAGGACACGGCTGAATATTGTCTGTGACATCCCACCAACATCAGCTATGGTCAATTGAAACGTACCTGTGGCAAAAAAATGTAGGGCTGCCATCACCTTCATCTTGGGGGTCAGCACAGTAGGATACCTGTGTCGCGGTTGGAGGTGTGGTGCCAGCTTGTTTGTCAAGTCCTCAATCAACTGTCGAGTGAATCTGTAACGGCGGATGCAGGCACGTTCCCTCATGGCAGCCAAGTCTGGCATTGGTCTTGGGACAGGCGGTGCCCTGCAGGACATTGTTTTGAAAAATGAAGATTGAGAGTCTGCCAACATCAATGTCAATGAACATAGCACGTGCTAAACTGCTACTACACATCAGGTAACTATGGAGTCGTGTGTGTGCAATACATCCAGGACACATATGCCAGCTTGCTGGCACTCCTACGAAAAGCCACATACACCTGTTGATTGTCAAGTCTACATGACATGCCCTGAAATGAGCTGGGGGCCAGTCTGAGTGAACAGCCAGAGATATCACCGGAGTGACACACATCCACATAGCTGCATTGGAAGGATGTCATCTCATCCAGACAGCTGACTGCAAGGCACACGCACAGGTCACATGGAATGTCAAATGTACATATTAAACACATTGCGATGAAGGGGTACACGTGACAACAGAAAAACACAGCCATTGAGACAACGCAGACACGTATGCCTGAGAAAATATGATGTCTGATGCACACAGACCCTACAGCCGTGGGAATCCACATGTGGCATGGTGTGCGTAGATGTGTGCCATGCCCATCTCCACACAGACCCATGTTGGATGCACCAACAGCAGATGCAGTTGACGGAACACTGACAGCAAGCTCATGAGAACACATGACACACACCTGACATATTCACATAGGGGCACGCTGATCGTGACATGTCAGTTGATAGAATGTCCCTGTCCCTGGGATCAGGAGACAGGTGCGGGTGTTGATGACTGTGCCATCCCACTGCTGCTGTGCATGACACAGTTGGACTACAGACACACATGTGGCAAGTGTCAAGGTGATGTGTGCCACATAGTGCCCCATCACACATGACATGTGTCCACAGGTCATCACACATCAATTATGCAACTAGATGAGATGACCTGTGCAATATCACTGGCTGCCACACCTTGGGCCTGCACATGAAAGTATGCAATGACAAGTACTTGATGGACATCCTTGTGCGACTCGTAGCCCTCCATTCTTGGCATGTACGCCTCGTATCACCATCAGGCCCGGCTCCAGGAATTTTAATTTGGGTGGGCCAAGAGTGCATTCGGGTGGGCCACTGCTGGCATGATTTATCGCTTATATATCTAGCCAGGCCTGCTTCTGGGCCCTCCTTTATCTCTCCTTAGTCTTACAAGGCCCAGTAAAACGCACTCTTTTCCAAGTCTTTTTCTAAATGTTATCACTCTCAAAAAGTGTTTTTTCCATGTAAAGTCCCTTTGATGGGAAGAGGAGGTCTCTAAGGTGGGAGTATCAAGCAAGTGTCACTACTCAGGCTCCCTCTGTGTGAGCCTTCAGGGAGAAACCTTCTTCATTACTTCCTCCACCTGTCCCCTAATTCTGCAGCGCATTCCCTTACAGGCTTGATTATCCACTTTTCTACCACCCCTCTCCACTGCACCTTATCTCACAGCTGACCTTGGGCCCCAACACCATATCAGCCACCATCCAGTTCCACTTTCATTAGTCCCAGTAGAAAACAATAGTAAAATCACCTTCAAAGTTGAAACATTGCATATTGCAGTGAATGTAATTAGCACGCACTTTAAAGTATGTTCCACAGTTGTCCTAATCACCTGACTGTTAATTAAATAAACAAAAACAGAAAGGCCCTGACAGGGCCGGCTCTAGTGCTGGTGTGGAAGTCTTTTGCGGCGCCCCAGCCAATGATCTCTTTCTCTGTAGATAACTTAACTACCACCCTCCAACATTGCCCTTCATCTCTCCGTAGCCCCTCCCCCTCATGGCTGCCTCCTTAGACTCCCTAACTACCACCCTCCACTAGTGCCCCTCATCTCTCCATAGCTCCCCCACCCCATGACCTCAGATTCCCTCACTGCCACCCTCCACTAGTGTCCCTCTTCTCTCAGTAGCTCCCCCCACCCCATTACCTCCTTCTCAGATTCCGTCACTGCCACTCTCCACCAGCGCCCCTCATCTCTCCGTAGCCCCTCTCTCATATGCATTTCATTTGTTGTTTAGCGCTACTCATATGAGTGTAGGGTGTCACAGTACTTTACATAACAGCACACGTTATACAGAGACACTAAATCAGTCTATGGGGAATGTCATATAAATTATTGAGGGTTACAAGGTGTAGGAATCACGTCATCTGTACTGATGGGCAAGATATTTTAAGAGGGTTTGGTCTGGAGAAGCACAAACTCAGGATTTAAAGAGTACTCCAGTGGTTGGGGGTTGGCTTTACTGATAAAAATGTATAACTGCCCAAACATACTCCTTTTAGTAACATTAGAATAATGAAAGACTGGAGAAGTTCTAACTAATTCACAACACTAAAAAGCGAAGTTTGAATGCAGCTCTTTGATGACAGTTCATAGGTCACTGTCCTAAGTTAGGATAGCAACTTCTGAACTGCAAGTAACACAAGCATATCTGTGACAAAGGCAGTAACCCACTGAGCTATTCCCATAAAATTCAGTTTATCAGCATTTAAAAACTACCAACAGACAAATGGTTTCTCTGCAGCAGGATCGTAAATCATCAGTTATCTGAACAGTTTTTATTACATTGGTGGCATATTCACTGCGAGGGCCAAGGCTCATGTTTGGGTGGGCCTGGCCCACCTGGCCCACCCTCTAGAACCGGGCCTGATCACCATTGTAAGCGTGTGAAACGCACCGTACCCCCGCATTCATTGCGTGTGTACGCTTTGTTTCACTATTGTACTGGTGCCGTAGGGGTACGTGTGAAACGCACCGTACCATTCATTGCGTGTGTACGCGTATCACTATTGTACTGGTGCCGTACCTGTGAAACGCACCGTACCATTCATTGCGTGTGTACGCTTCGTATCACTATTGTACTGGTGCCGTACCTGTACGTGTGAAACGCACTGTACCATTCATTGCATGTGTACGCTTCGTATCACTATTGTACTAGTGCTGTAGGGGTACGTATGAAACGCACCGTACAACTGGTGCCGTAGGGGTACGTGTGAAATGCACCGTACCATTCATTGCGTGTGTACGCGTATCACTATTATACTGGTGCCGTACCAGTACGTGTGAAACGCACCGTACCATTCATTGCGTGTGTACGCTTATGCGCCGATCACGATCCTGTAAAAACCGGGTACGAACCGTCGGACGGAGCATATTCTCCGTCCGACGCGTACCCGGTCGTCAAAATATACAAACATGGAATTACGATTCGCACGGGAACACCATTTCCGTACGAATCGTAAAAAACCCCGACCGAACAAAATAAACCTACAAATGCGATCCGGGAAAGCGCCGACCTGACGTCGGGACGCTTGCAGCCTGCCATTCACGAACCAGGAATTACGATTCGCACCGACGTCATCCCGCACGGTGAATATTTTCCGGCTGCCAAAAACTGCCGGGAAAGCAGGACGACGCGAACAAGGACTACCAGTACGCGACGGACAGACAGGACGACGCGAACAAGGAGGACCAGTACGCGACAGGACGACGCGAACAAGGAGTGTCATCCCGGCCCTCATAGCAGTCGACCTCCTCCACAGGTTCGGACGCAGACGCCGCAGAAGGTCAGAACAACTAAGGGAGGGGGGAAAGTGGGGTGGGGGGGGGGTGGCAGGACCAGGGCAGGCCACAAACCCCCCACCAAAGTCACACAGCACACATGCCCTGGACATACCTGACTCCCATGCCCTGGTCACTACGAGGGGGTGGGGGCGTGTCCAGATAAGCCAGCGACCGCCACAACGGAAGTCCGTCACGACGCGAACAGGCAACACAACCAGACAGGTACGTCCCGTACCCACGCCTGAAGAGCGTGGGTACGAGTCGAACCACGCCCACACCCACGTCACCCCAACAATGGCGGGACGGCTCGTACCCACGTGGCAAAGGCCTGGGTACGGCCCGCACAAGCATCACATAGCGTGGGGACGGATATGTACGGACCCTACCCCCACCCCGTATGCATGGAGCGTACCCCCCACCCCAACAGTGTAAGTACGACCCGTACCCACCCGCGTACGTATGGAGCGTACCCCCACCCCAACAGCGTAAGTACGACCCGTACACACACCCGCGTACGTATGGAGCGTACCCCCACCCCAACAGTGTAAGTACGACCCGTACCCACACCCGCGTACGTATGGAGCGTACCCCCACCCCAACAGCGTAAGTACGACCCGTACCCACACCCGCGGACGTATGGAGCGTACCCCCACCCCAACAGTGTAAGTACGACCCGTACCCACACCCGCGTACGTATGGAGCGTACCCCCACCCCAACAGCGTAAGTACGACCCGTACCCACACCCGCGTACGTATGGAGCGTACCCCCACCCCAACAGTGTAAGTACGACCCGTACCCACCCGCGTACGTATGGAGCGTACCCCCACCCCAACAGTGTAAGTACGACTCGTACCCCCACCCGCGTACGTATGGAGCGTACACCCACCCCAACAGTGTAAGTACGACTCGTACCCCCACCCGCGTACGTATGGAGTGTAGCCCCACCCCAACAGTGTAAGTACGACCCGTACCCACCCGCGTACGTATGGAGCGTACCCCCACCCCAACAGTGTAAGTACGACTCGTACCCTCACCTCGAATGCATGGAGCGTGGCCCCACCCCAACAGTGTAAGTACGACACGTACCCCCACCTCCAATGCATGGAGCGTACCCACATCCGTGTATGTCATGAGCGTACATATAGTGAAATTGGAGAGTTGGTTGCAGAGTCCTCCCAGCAGTGCCCTGAGACAGGAGGGGTGTGTGCAGAGTCCTCCCAGCAGTGGCCTGAGACAGGAGGGGTGGGTGCCTATCACTCCCAGCAGTGCTCTGAGACAGGAGGGGTGGGTGCCTATCACTCCCAGCAGTGCCCTGAGACAGGAGGGGTGGGTGCAGAGTCCTCCCAGCAGTGCCCAGACACAGGAGGGGTGTGTGCAGAGTCCTCCCAGCAGTGCCCAGACACAGGAGGGGTGTGTGCAGAGTCCTCCCAGCAGTGGCCTGAGACAGGAGGGGTGGGTGCAGAGTCCCCCCAGCAGTGCCCAGACACAGGAGGGGTGTGTGCAGAGTCCTCCCAGCAGTGCCCTGAGACAGGAGGGGTGTGTGCAGAGTCCTCCCAGCAGTGGCCTTGTCGTACTTTAATATTCGGGACCGCGTAGGGGACAGGGCCCTACCCCTGTCTATCTTGGTATTAGCGAACCGCAAATGGTAAATGCGGCATGTACGAGTGCTTTACATATCGTTCTAGCTATGAATGCACTGTGTACACGTTATTCTGCTCCACTACGCGGGTTCCATTTTGGAAGCAGTGGCCATCTTGTCATTGCCCTCACATAGGCTATGATGGAGTTAATACGGGCCTCACAGTATATGGGCTTTCCCTCTGACTTCTCTGTGACCTGGGCAGCTGGCTCTGCTGCCCTGGGTCAAACCGGTCTCACGAGCTCCCCTTCCTCCGTCCACCTGTGATTAGCATTAGGGCTTGACCTGTCATAAAACCCTTTCATTCTACACAATCCCCCGGCTAATCTCTTCCACACCTGCTTGTTCCTGCTTTATGACTTGTTTCCCAAAACAGGAGATGCTCATGTTTATTGGGGGGTCTCTTTACATCAAACGTGGGATCTGAATCTTACTGTGTAAATCATTGTGGGCTGGCCGAACTGGAATGTGGGATGGTCATCATGACTCTGCCTTTTCTTTGTAATGTACACTTGTATATTGCCGTATCATAAAACCTAGGAATGTATGCTTGAGGCAAGGAAAAGCGTATTTAAGATGAAGTCCGTTCCTATGATTTTCAGCAGTCTCCTGAGAACATACACGCTGTTGTACTTCTAGGATACCTGTCATTGGTCTGCAGCCAATAAACGATTCTTTGACTTCACCCAGAAGACTCTGTGTTTCTGTAGGTCCGGAACAGGGTGAAACCCAGAAGTCATAGGGTGTGTGCCCCTGCACCGCTGGGTCTAAAATACCCAGTACTTCGGTTTGGCGCCCAACTCGGGACGATTTCAGCGGTACCAGTCCAAGCCAGAGGTTCGTGAGGAGCTTCGTGTGGAAATTCCGGAGGAAGGCCGCCACTTCATCAACCCCTGCATGTCGACGTGGTCCGAAAGTCTTTTCTGCGAGGTTCTCCGCGTCCCGACGGCTACGAAGGACTGCTGCCCTGATTAATCGACCTGTTTTGGACCCTTGACGAGTTTGAGAGAGCGAAACAATCGAGAGAGTCTTCTGGTGACGCCATCGATCAGCAATATTCAGTTAAGTATAAGTGGAGCGTCTCCCATTTGTTTTGGTATCCTTCGGGATCATTTGAATTGGTACTTTGGAGTTTGCAAACGCCAAAACCAGAGGACTCGTGTATTCACGAGGCTATCGTATTCGATAATCCTTTGACGTTTGGATCTAGACTAGTGAGCGAAGATGCCTGGTTCTGGACTATTTGGTAGATTATTCTGTTTGGGTTGTGGAAAAGATTTCCAGCTAGAGGAATCATGTCCGGTTCCTCCGGTTGGAACTCCAACTTATGAGCTCTATGTGAAACATGGCGTAGGCCCCATTGCATATAACGAAGTGTGGATCCACTACACCAGGAAAGATGGTGTTTTAAAATGGCCCCAAAATGGTAGTTTTGATACCGATATTTTAGATAATCTGGAAATTAAATTGTTTAAGAAGAAAGCCCGGCCGGCGATGTTTGACTCTTTCCGCTTATGGCGAAAGGAAGCCAAACAGAAGGAAATTAAGTTAGCGAAAAAGAATAAGAGAGAGAAAGGTATGACAGTAATGCAAGCAGCTGTACAATTTAAAGACAATGAAGAGGAGCAAATGAATGAGCAATTGCACAGGCAGCGTAAGTTAGGGATTGACAAATGTTACCCAGCTTTGCCACATTCTAAGCAGGATGAGTCAGAAGAAAAGGAGAAAGATCCCTTGATGTCACATTTGTTGAGTTCGCCACCCCCGTATGCTCAAACTGCCACGGCGCCTCCCCAGCTTGTAAATATGCCGCCTCCAGTGCATATACTGCAAGCCTTGCCGCAACCGCCAGTTGCTTTGCAGCCAGTTCCTATTCCTGTAGCGCAGCCCTCTCAAGCGCCGCCAGTTGTGCTTCCAACTGCCCCCGCACTTCCTGCGACTTTGCCTAATCCAGTAACTGCCTCCCCTAACACTCTTCCTTCCATCACTCCAGTACCTGTCTCTACATCCTCTTTTCTTCCCTCTGTTTTTCCCCCTGTTCTCGCCTCAGCTTCTCCTTCAGCGCGACAGCGCTTAGCTAATGTGGTTACTACATTAATGTCTCCTCTCTTTGGGTCATCTGGTGCAACTCCTGGTGTACAGCGTAAGCAGTTGCGCAGCCAATTGCCTAACCCCGATGAGAAAAAGGTAATAGATCACATGGCGCGTAGATGGATCGTTTTTCCTTCACTTTATGATGTGGAATCAGTTGTCAATACTTTCCATCAATGGGATGCCCCTAAACAGAGATATGTGTTCGAGAAAATGTGCGAAATTCTCTGTGAAGAATTGGAGGATAGTGGTAAAAATCCGAACCCGCAGGAATTGTGTAGAGTGAGGTTCGATTTTGGAACTGGTATAATTGTGGACCGCGAAGTAGATAAAGCAGTTGCGGTTGTATTGTCACTTAGGAATGACGATTGCCAACAGTCATTGTTTGAACAAGAGGTCCTTGTGGGGAAAAAGGCAAAAGCGCGACAATACCCCATGAGAGAAGTTCCCCCGGTATGGAAGGAAGCGGTTGCAGCTGTCGGTGGTAACCCCGCTGTGGCAGCGCATTTCCAGCGTGTTTGGGTGCATGTTCCATGGAAGCGCTCTGAAGTATTAGCGCTTAAGCAGTCCTTACCTGATCCCCGTAAGAACCCAGCAGGTTATTATAAAGAGTTGTCACAGACGGCAGGGTCATGCATTATGAATCTGGCCGATATAGACATGTTGTTTGGCAATGTTGTTCCACAGCCTCTATGGGGATCAATTCGTAATGTAGATCACAATGCAGAACTAGGGGATACATGGGCCAACATTGTTGCTGCTGATGCTAGACAAACTGGTGGTGCGAAACCAGAACCTTTAGTAGCTGAACTGCCTGGTAGAATCATCACGTATATGAAGACAATAATGCCTGCGATGCGCGTAAATTGGGACAAGTTATCTGCATGCAAGCAGAAGAAAGATGAGACAGTGTCAGACTTCTTTACTAGGTTTGAAGAAACGTTTATTGACCACAGTGGGCAGGATATGAGTACTGAGGGTGGCCAACGGTTATTTGTGGATAAGTTTGTGCAGAATCTACTTCCTGACCTGTGTAAAAAGTTAAAAGATTCAGAGAGTTCCTGGGCTGTTTCTTCTTCAGCGCAAATACTGGCTACTGCACAGTATTATGAAAATAGAGATAAGGACGAGAAAGATAGAACAGAAAAGAAAACGAAGGAATTAAAGACAAAGGTCCTTTTACAGCAGGCCTATCCACCACGTGGAGGTCAGAATAATTATAGACAACCACAAGGTGTCTATCACCAACCCCAACAGTTTCAGAACAACCAGCAAATGAATGGGTATTATCAACCACGTGTCCATGTAGGTCCCAACCAATGTTCATACTGCAAAGAGGAAGGTCATTTTAAATATAGTTGCCCTAAATTAATGCAGCGGAACGGTAATATGTATGGCGCAAGAGGTAGGGGTGGTCAGCAAGCTCCTAGAGGCAGAGGGCGTGGAAATGCTCCCCAGAACGCGCGTCCTCTGCCGCCTCAAAGTGCCATCAATAGCTTTGATCAGCAAGTTAACGCGATTAGTAATACGGCCCAGTATTATAATAATGATTATTATGCAGAGGACGGTGATGCAGAAAGTAATGATTACTAGGACAGCCATAGACAGAGAGAGGGAGTTGTTTCAGTGCCAGTGGATCAGAGTGGACCGTATGTTGAGGTGACTACAGCCAATGTAACGGAGCCTTTTCTGCTAGACACTGGTGCTGCAAAGAGTTCAATCATGCATTCAAAACTCCCTGGTGCACCTTTGTCTGGCGATATAAATGTTTCAGTAGGTTTTTCTGGCGCCCCAGTAAGGAACCCGATTTCTAGTCCCATGTCACTTTCTGTTGGACCTTGTGAGCTGAAAGCACCCCTGATCCTAACAACAGGTTGTGGTGAGAATTTACTGGGATTAGATTTGTTGAAAAGATTGCACGCTACACTGTATTGTTCTCCTTCAGGAGTACAACTTACATTAGGCAAGAAAGTGATTTCCCCAATGTATTTGTCTAAAAACACGATGCCACCTGAATTGTCATCCCTTCCGGATGCCCTTTGGGCTATTGGTCCCAATGACGTGGGCCTCTTAGAGATACCGCCATATGTGGTGACTTTAAAGGCTAATGTCAGACTGCCACGTATTCCCCAGTACAAGATCTCTAATGAAGGGCAGAAAGCATTGTTAGACATTGTCAGCGACTTGATTCATAAGGGTGTGATAGAAGAGACAAGAGGCAACGTTTGCAATAGTCCGATCTTACCTGTCTTAAAACGAACGGATCCTTCACAGCCACCTGTTTACAGGTTTGTGATTGATCTTAGAGAGGTTAATAAGATTGTTGTGCCACAGTTTCCGGTTGTCCCCGATATAACTGCCTTGTTAACGATGATTCCAGCCTCTGCTGCATGGTTTTCGGTGATCGATTTAAAGAATGCTTTCTTTAGTATCCCAATTGCAGAAGAGAGTAGAGATATTTTTGGGTTTAGTCTGGGAGGCCGAAGCTTCCGCTTCAAACGCGCTCCCCAGGGCTACTGTGAAAGTCCATCCATATACAGTCAGGCTTTGAAAGCGCAGCTTGATGCACTTGTTTTACCTAGTGGCGCTATCCTGATTCAGTACGTGGACGATTTACTGATCGCCGCGGATACTGAGAAGATCTGTAAAGAAGCCACATTGTCACTGTTGCGCCATTTATCCGCTTTCCATCACAAAGTGTCTCTCTCTAAGCTGCAATATTGTCGACAAGAAGTGACCTACTTAGGTCATCTCTTATCGAAGGAGGGAAGGAAACTGACCCCAGAAAGAATTCAAGCTATTGCACAGTTGAGTGTGCCAAAAACACAGAGAGAAGTGCGTGCTTTCTTGGGCATCACTTCATACTGTAGGCATTGGATCCCTAGTTTTTCTTTATTGGCAAAACCTTTGTTAGCCTTAACATGCAAAGACACACCGAATCCTATCCCATGGTCTGAAGAGTGCCAGAAAAGTTTTCTGGAATTGCGTAATGCATTATGTTCAGCACCTGTGTTGGGTACCCCCGACTACAGTAAGCCTTTTACATTGTATGTTCACGAGAAAGATGGATGTGCGTTGTCAGTGTTAACACAGCCTTTTGGTGACAGACCGCGCCCATGCGCATATTTTTCATCTACCTTGGACCCTGTAGCGAGGGCATTGCCAAGCTGTCTGAGAGCGACAGCTGCTGCAGCGATGTCTATCCGACAATCTGCTGGTTTGGTAATGGACAATACATTGATTGTTATGGTTCCACATGCTGTAGACACATTATTAAATAGGACCAAGACACAACATTTGACTAGTGCGCGGCTATCGGGTTATGAACTTACACTGTTAGCTAATCACATACACATAAAAAGATGCAATACGCTGAATCCAGCTACATTGTTGCCAATTCCAGCAGACTCAGATGAGATTGAGCAGCATGACTGTCTGTTCAGAACAGAAGAAGAGACGAAAGGGAGAGTAGATCTGAAAGATACTCCCCTGACTGAGTGTGATGGCACTTTATGGGTAGATGGGTCCTGTTTCAAGCTCCCTAATGGTGACACGACTGCTGCATATGCTATCACGACTCTACACACGGTTGTGGAAACTGCACGAGTGCCACATAATTCGGCCCAAGCAGCAGAATTAATCGCCCTCACGAGAGCATGTGTGTTGTCTGAAGGAATGAGAGTGAACATATACACAGATAGCCAGTACGCCTTTGGCGTGGCTCATAATTTTGGGCGTTTGTGGAAAGAGCGTGGGTTCCTGACGTCGCATGGAGCTAAAATTTAGAATGGCAAGTTGGTAAATGATCTCCTTGAGTCACTGACCCTACCGTTGCAAGTTGCGATCATGAAATGCAGTGCGCATAGGAAAATTACAGATGATGTTGGACGTGGGAATGCGTTTGCTGATGAGACCGCGAGAGAAACAGCACAGAATGTGAAGACTAGAATGTATGTTGCAGGTCCCGCAAGATGGGTTAATGATGTTGAAATGTGTGAGAACACAATAGAGAGTGTGAAGTCGCTTCAAGCTGAAGCCACAGAGGAAGAGTTAAGCAAGTGGAGAGAAAGTATGGGTAAGTTGGATGAGAATGGTTGTTGGATTGATCTGACAGAACATAGGCGATGGTTGTTGCCTGATGCATATGTGCTTCCAGTGGTTACTATGGCACATGGAATGGCACATATCAGTACGAAAGGTATATGCAAGTTGTTGGCTCCAGTATGGCAGAATGCTGGGATTCCCAAGTGTGCAGAGAATGTGGTCAAGAATTGCATAGTATGCTTGAAGTACAACCCTGGTAGGGGAACCCCAACTCCGGCTGGTCACTTTGCACCCCCATCATGTCCATTTGAAGTTTTGCAGCTGGACTTTATTCACATGGAAAGATGCAACAACCTGAAATATGTATTGGTGGTTGTTTGTGCTTTCTCAAAATGGATTGAGGCTTATCCTCTGAAAGATAACACTGCCCTATCCACAGCCAAAGCCCTTGTGAAAGAGTTTTTCCCTAGGTTTGGGATGCCAAGAATGGTGTGGTGTGATAACGGAAGTGAGTTTGTGGGTAAAGTGATGAAGAATGTATGTGAAGGGCTAGGGATAAAGCAGAAGTTCCACGCTGCAAATCACCCCCAATCAGCTGGATTAGTAGAACGCTACAATGGAGCCTTAAAACTCAAGCTGGCCAAAATCCAGGCGAGCACCGGTCTTAAATGGCCTGACGCTCTACCTCTAGCACTCCTGTCTACTAGAATGACCATACACTCACGAGTGGGACTTAGTCCTTACGAGGTCGTTTTTGGCCGTCCCGCCAACGTATGGGGTGTACCGAGACCTACGAAGTTCAGTGAGATTGAGCATCCAGTACTGCTCGATTACCTGTATGATTTGACTGTTAAACTGCATGTTTTGCACCAACAGGTACATGATACTCTTCCCCAAGCCTCTGAACCTCCTGGACACCCTATCAACCCTGGCTCGTGGGTCCTGGTCCGAAATTTCCAGCGCAAGAGCAACGACGAGCCTCGCTGGATCGGCCCTCATCTTGTTCTTCTTTCGACAAGATCAGCAGTGCGAGTGAAAGGGAAGAAGCACTGGATTCATGGTACCCACTGCAAAGTAGTCCCCTTGCCTCTGCCATATGACCAGTGGGTCAAGGAGGGTATCGCCGACTCAGAGACAAACATTGTACCTCGCTTTGTACCATTCAGTGACGCACGCCTAAAAGACACAGTTTCAGACCAAGAGAGTGACAATATTCTGCAGGAAGCTGTGCCACCATCAAGTCGACTGGACACCACTGAGCCCGAACTTTTGTTTCAAGACCAAACAGCACCTGGCCGTCTCCGCTATAATTTGAGACCTAGGCCCATGGACAAATAAAGATTTCCTCATTATTTCCCTTTTGACATTTTTGCTCTCCCATCTGAAGGACTTTCTTGATTTTTGTTTTTCGAACCACCATCCGGGTTCTGCCGCAGGGTCGCGGTGCCAAGACTTTGGGGTACAGGCCGAAGACACTAGGTCGACGGTTCTGGTTGGTCTAGGGCGTTTCCCTGGACTGACAGGCGTACTCTTTAGCAGAAGAAACTCATCCGCCGCGAGCGGCCCGAGTAGAGGATGGAGTTTTTTAAGATGGAGAGACCGATTGAGGAAATGAACTTTAACGCAAGGATGTGTAGAATTGTAAAAAGTAAATGTTTTGTCTTTTTGTGCTTTTTTACACTGTGTAGTATCATAATGTTTATTGTAGGATTTGTGTTTTTCTCCGCTCAAAAGCCCATTGCACCCACTCAACAGCCTATATCTCTTTCTACTGCCTCCTCTCACTCTTTTCACCCTTTGCCTGAGCACGAACAGACCAGACGATCAGAGTTCGTAAATAACTCGTTTATCCAGCTCTTGCACCAGCACCAACTGGAAATGAATACGACCAATTGCTGGGTGTGTGGGTTAATGCCCCATACCATTAACAAGGGTATTCCCTACCTGGTGCTACCGTACAGTTACAATGGATCGTCATGGGCATTCCAAACCATGTTTCTCTATGCTCTAGATACATACTCCCCTCGCCAACCGCGTTCCATCAGACCCATCACCAATAATAAGGCTTTGATGAAAGGAGTTGCCGATATGAGTAGGGATATTAATGCATACTCCTCTATTCCCAAAGAAGAGTTGAGACCTTATGTAGGATGGAACGCGACGGGGTATAGTATTAGTCTGGGTGAAAGACAGCGAAAAATCTCATCTCCAATCTGGGTCGTACCCCACATGGGTCGGTTCTGCTTACAGGGTAATGGTCAGAATCCTAGAGCTCAACTGGGAAGAAGTGACTGTACTGAAACGTACACTTTCCCGTCACAGTTTTCCCCTGCGTTTTTGGCTGCTAAGGGCACATATTTCATCTGTCATGACCGAGCATATACATGGTTGCCCCCTGATTTCTCGGGCTCATGTTATATTGCGAACTTGCTACCGCCGACATTTACTGCCGCCTCTGACTATCACAAGACCAGAGTTGTGAGAGGTGTGATTAGTAAGGAGGACACTGCCGGTCAGGAAGCAGGAGACTTCTTCTTGGGTTTCCTGACTGTTGGACCCGGCCGCGTGGCGTGGTCCTTAACCCCCTCGATTGTGCCCGTTCCCTACCCCGGCCTTCACGGGCCACCCGTCTGAACTGCACCAAGGCCCTTCACCCGGAGCTGCACGTGGTCGCATACTCCTCGTGGCTCCGCCATCTTGTTGGCATCCACGTCACACCGTGCACCCCCGCTCAACCCGGCCTCGACCCCAGCGAAGCCCCGACATCGAGGCACCACGAACTAGCCAGGGGGTGCCGCAGGAACCATTCATCGCCCCCGGCGGAGGACAGTATCGATGGGACCCCCAACTGTCCTCCCCTCTCGAGGTGTGATCGCCCTGCAACTCCCATGGGCCTGGCGCCTCTCCTGCTGGGCGTCTGGCCACCTCCACCCGGCCACTCCGCCCACTCGGGCGCATAGGTCCGGACATCAAAGGGCTCCAGACCTATATCTGGGGCGACCCCACCACAGCTCGGCAGTTGTATCCCGGAGTCGAGAGCCCTGCTGATTGAATCGCGGCTGACCCTACGGAGAAGAACTCTTGTCGGAACCATCACGAGCCCTGCTGACTGCGTCGCGGCTCCTTCTTGTGAACCCTTTCTGAACCACCTGGAACATCGGAGCCCTGCTGACGCCGTCGCGGCCCAACCTCGCTGAAACCTCCCTCGGAGCCCTGCTGACGACGTCGCGGCTCGAGCTGAGCAGAAACCATCTTGAGAGCCCTGCTGATTTGATCGCGGCTCTCCACGAACTGTACGCCAGAGCCCTGCTGACGCCGTCGCGGCTCGACCCATCCGAGATCCGGAGGTCCTCCAGCTTGAGGATAAGAACTGGGCCCCAGGTACCCTCGTACCGCATTCCTGCCGAAGACTGTCCCGCTACCCCGACCCTTCCAAAGAGACACTGAGACTTTTGGTGGATCCCTCGATCCCTTCGTGTAAATACTGACCTCGTAACCTTTTTATTGCTGATAAAGAATTGCTTGTCACAAGACAACCTCCTTGAGTCCTGTGTGGTGGTGTTACTGTGCTAGTACGTGATAGGAGAAGGATCTCTCAGGAGACTTCTCGGCAGCGCTCGGCTACTTCGTGCAGTGTGAGGGCCCCCCCCCCTTGGTGGTCGTACCGACTCCTCGGGGTCCGCCTTCCAACATTTGGTGGCCAGCGACGGGATCCGAGCCGAACGCAGTACGTACCAGCCAGTACCCACTAGCTACCCATCCAAACGAACAGCATCATGAGCAGCCAGGAAAACAACGCGACAATGGAATTCCAGCCCGAACGGCTGGAAGAATATACGCACAAAGAATTAAAACAGTTCTGCAAAGACAAAGGCATTGCAACCACCAGCCTAGGTACCAAAGAGGAGATGCAGAAAGCTCTGAGGGCATGGTTGGAGGCCGGGGCAGGCCCCTCCCAGGAAGAAGGGCCCTTGCCCCTGACTGAGACCACAGCAACCGCACGGACTCCGGCAACCGGAGGAAGAAAGAGCCTAGAAACCGGCCTCTCCGAAGAAGAAATACGAGAGCGGGAAAAGGTCCGGAGCCACGAGCTAGAGCTCGCCCGACTGCGGCTGGACGGCGAACTCCAGCTGGCAGAAAAGAAACTGGCCCTAGAGCAGCTGCGCCTTCAAGAAGAGATAGAGGAGAAGAGACGACACCGGGAGTTGGAGGAAAAGAAACTAACTCTTGAGCACGAGCGCAGTCTCAAGGAGCTCGAGATCAAGGCCAAGAACGGAGGGACCGACACCCCCAGTACTAGAGACACTCTGCCGCCTTCCGAGGCCAAGGTACATATCCCGAAAGAGGTCGTCAAGGAGTATTACAAGAATGACGACATCCAACAATGGTTCAAGGCCTACGAGGTGGCCATGACCTCTCATCGGGTGCCCCGAAAAGACTGGGGCGCGGGCCTGTGGGGGCGGTTCCTGAGTGAGGGGCGGGACACGCTGCTCCAGCTACCGGAGGAGGTGATGACCTCCTACGATCACATGAAGGAGGCCCTGCTCACCCGCTACGGGCTAACAGCGGAAATGTACCGCCAGCGGTTCAGAGACTGCAAGAAAATCCCGGGTACCACATGGGTGGAATATGTGGACTTTTTCAGTCGGGCCCTAGAAGGGTGGATCAAAGGGAGCAAAGTAACCACCTACGGGCAGCTGGTCGACCTCATCGTGTGGGAACACCTTTCCAACAATTGCTTCGTGGAACTGAGACAGCACCTCCTCGACAGCAAAATGACCGACCCGCGAAAACTTGCCGTCGAGGCCGATCGATGGGTCAACTCCCGGGTCCCCCGGAACTCAATGGGGGAGTACCAGAGGAACCCCAACGGACCCCCCCGCCAGCGCGGTGGGGGGGGAGGGCCGAACAGGAACCGAGACCCTCCCGCCGGGGCCCCCAGGAGCCCCCCTCGAGGGCCACCGCAGCCACATCTCTCCCCGAGCCTAGCCCGAAGGGTGGGCCCGGCCCGACCCGGACCACGGCCACCTGTGACCTGCTACGGCTGCCAACAAACCGGACACTTTGCCAGCGATCCGGCCTGCCCCCTGAACCGAAGAAACGGGGCCGGCGGGCCCCCGCCCCGGCAGCTGACAGCCGCCGCCTTGGGGGGAGGAGAAGAGGAAGAGGAGGCCCTCGACCGAGAGAACACTGAGTGGGAGCCGGCAGCCATGTCCCTGGTCTGCCTGGGTAGCCGAGAGATGGTACCCTGCACCCCCATCCCAACCAACACCCAGAAGTACCGGCAGCAGGTCACGGTCAATGGACAACGGGCCGAAGCCCTTCGTGACACAGGCGCCAGTATCACCGCTGTCCGCTGCCACCTGGTGACCCCTGAACAGATTCTACCGAATGTGCTGTGCCCCGTACGGACGGCCGACAACAGTGAAAGCCTATGCCAGATGGCCCTGGTCCCCTTCGAGTGGGGAGGGGTGACGGGCCTGCTGAAGGTGACAGTGCGCGACGACGCCCCGGTCGACTGCCTCCTGGGGAACGACTTGGAAAGTTCCCCCTGGGCTCAAGTAGAGCGACGAGAGCACCTCCGAATGTTGGGACTGGCTGATTGGGCCTGCGCCATCACCCGGTCCATGACCACCCAGGCCCCCCGCTCATCCTCGACCTCCGGGACCGCCCAACCCGAGGGGCTCACACCCCCTCCCACCAGCAGCGAGGAGGAGGCGGACACCAACCCTGGACCCAGCGAATCCTCCCCCGAAGAGATGGCTTCTCCGAGCGCCCTCCCAGAGCTGACACAATGGCGACACGAAGGGGGCCCCACCCGAGAGCAGTTCCAGCAAGAACAACAGTCCTGTCCCTCTCTCGAAGGGGTCCGACAACAGGCGACCGCACAAGCCAACGGGGACCAGACCGGCACCCACTGGGTCTACTGGGCCGAGGGCCTGTTGTACAGTGAACAGAAAGTAGCAGAACTCGGGGCCAGCCGCGTGTTGGTGGTCCCCCTCTGCTTCCGGGAGTTCCTTCTCAACCTGGCCCATGATGTGCCCCTCGCCGGACACTTGGGGCAAGACAAAACGTACAGTCGTCTGGTGACCCACTTCTACTGGCCCCGGATGCGGAGAGATGTGGACAACCACTGCCGGTCCTGCCAGACCTGCCAAGCCAGCGGAAAGACGGGGGGTCGGGTCAAGGCCCCCCTCCAGCCCTTTCCAGCCGTCAGCACCCCGTTCGAACGGGTCGGAATCGATATTGTGGGACCCCTGGACCCCCAAACCGCCCTGGGCCACCGCTTCATCCTGGTCCTCGTGGACCACGCCACCAGGTACCCGGAGGCGGTCCCGCTAAGAACTATAACGGCCCCTGTGGTCGGCCGGGCCTTGATGGGGATCTTCTCCCGAGTGGGATTCCCCAGCGAAGTGGTGAGCGACCGCGGCATGAACTTTATCTCCAGGTACATGCGGTCCCTGTGGCAACAGTGCGGGGTCACATACAAGTTCACGACCCCCTATCACCCTCAGGGGAACGGACTGGTTGAGCGGTTCAACCGAACATTAAAAGGGATGATCCAGGGCCTGGAAGAACCCCTCAGGCGGAAATGGGATGTCCTGCTGCCCTGCCTCCTGTTTGCCTATCGGGAGGTCCCGCAGAAGTCCCTGGGGTTCAGCCCGTTTGAACTATTGTATGGACACCCGGTCCGCGGACCGCTCAGCCTGGTCAAGGAGGGCTGGGAGATGAAGCCCCGAGGCGCCCCTCCTGACGTCTACCGATACCTCCTGACCCTCCGAAACCAGACCCGCAGGTTCCGAGCCATGGCCGAAGCCAACCTCGAGGCCAGCCAGGAGGACATGAAGCGGTGGTACGATCGCAACACCTCTACTATAGAATTCGAGCCAGGTCAGAAAGTATGGGTCATGGCCCCGGTCGAACCCGGCGCCCTCCAGGACAAGTGGACCGGGCCCTTCAAGGTGGTGGAGAAGAAAAGTCCCGTCACCTACCTGGTCGATCTGGAGTCCCCCCGGAACCCCCTCCGGGTCCTACATGCTAACAGGCTAAAACCCCACTTCGCCCGGACCGAACTGAGCCTGCTGCTGGCGACTGACGCAGGGGGCGAGGACGATTCCGAGCCCTTGCCCGACCTCTTGCAATCCGACATTCACGATGGATCAATCGAAGGGGTCCAACTCGCCTCGTCCCTGACCCCGGAACAGCGCAACGACTGCCAGCAATTACTGCGGGACTACGCAGCCCTCTTCTCTCTCACCCCGGGGGTGACCCACTGGTGCGTCCACGACGTCGACACCGGGGAGAGCCCCCCCATACGACACAGAGCCTACCGGGTGCCTGACCGAGTGCGGGCCTGCATCCAGGCCGAAGTAGCGAAGATGCTGGCCCCTGGGGGTCATCGAGCCGTCCGACAGCCCGTGGGCCAGCCCTGTCGTCCTGGTGCCCAAGGCCGCAGCTCCCGGTCACCCCCCAGAGTTGCGATTCTGCGTGGACTACCGAGCCCTGAATGCAGTAACCAAGACAGACGCACACCCGATACCCCGGGCCGACGAACTCATCGACCGCCTAGGGGCCGCTCGCTACTTGAGCACGCTGGACCTCACCGCCGGGTACTGGCAAATCCAGCTCACCCCCGGCGCCCAAGAAAGATCCGCCTTTTCGACCCCGGATGGGCATTACCACTTTCGGGTGATGCCCTTCGGAATGAAGAACGCCCCGGCCACCTTCCAAAGACTGGTGAACAAGGTGTTGGCCGGGCTTGAGGCCTTCAGCGCGGCCTACTTAGATGACATTGCCGTGTACAGCAACCACTGGACCGAGCACCTCCTCCACCTGAAGGCCGTCCTGGCCGCCCTCCAGCGGGCCGGACTCACGATCAAGGCCAGCAAATGTCAAATCGGCCACGGATCCGTGACCTACCTGGGCCATCAAGTGGGGAGCGGGCAGGTGGCCCCCCTCCAAGCGAAGATAGATGCCATCCAGACCTGGGAACCCCCCACTACCCAGACCGCTGTCCGGGCCTTCCTGGGCCTCACCGGATACTACCGGCGGTTTATCCGGGACTATGGGAGCATTGTTGGCCCCCTCACAGAGTTAACGTCCAAAAAGCAGCCCAAGAAGGTACACTGGACACCCCGCTGCCAAACAGCCTTCGACACCCTAAAGACAGCCATGTGTACTGCTCCGGTGCTGCAGGCCCCGGACTACCAGAAGGAGTTCGTGGTACAGACGGACGCCTCTGAGTATGGGATCGGGGCCGTCCTATCCCAAGCCGACGAAAAGGGGCTCGACCGACCAGTGGCCTTCATCAGCCGACGACTACTGCCCCGAGAGCAACGCTGGAGCACTATTGAGCGTGAGGCCTTCGCTGTGGTGTGGGCCCTCAAGAAGCTCCGGCACCCACTTCCGGGTCCAGACCGACCACCGGCCCTTGCAATGGTTAATGCAAATGCGGGGCGAGAACCCCAAGCTGCTGCGGTGGTCCATCTCGCTACAAGGGATGGACTTGGACGTCGAACACCGGCCCGGCAATGACCACGCCAACGCCGACGGCCTGTCCCGCTTCTTCCGCCTTGACGAGGAGAATCCCCAAGGAGATGGGTGACTCTCCATGCCTTCGGCTGGGGGGGACGCCTGTTGGACCCGGCCGCGTGGCGTGGTCCTTAACCCCCTGGATTGTGCCCGTTCCCCACCCCGGCCTTCACGGGCCACCCGTCTGAACTGCACCAAGGCCCTTCACCCGGAGCTGCACGTGGTCGCATACTCCTCGTGGCTCCGCCATCTTGTTGGCATCCACGTCACACCGTGCACCCCCGCTCAACCCGGCCTCGACCCCAGCGAAGCCCCGACATCGAGGCACCACGAACTAGCCAGGGGGTGCCGCAGGAACCATTCATCGCCCCCGGCGGAGGACAGTATCGATGGGACCCCCAACTGTCCTCCCATCTCGAGGTGTGATCGCCCTGCAACTCCCATGGGCCTGGCGCCTCTCCTGCTGGGCGTCTGGCCACCTCCACCCGGCCACTCCGCCCCCTCGGGCGCATAGGTCCGGACATCAAAGGGCTCCAGACCTATATCTGGGGCGACCCCACCACAGCTCGGCAGTTGTATCCCGGAGTCGAGAGCCCTGCTGATTGAATCGCGGCTGACCCTACGGAGAAGAACTCTTGTCGGAACCATCACGAGCCCTGCTGACTGCGTCGCGGCTCCTTCTTGTGAACCCTTTCTGAACCACCTGGAACATCGGAGCCCTGCTGACGCCGTCGCGGCCCAACCTCGCTGAAACCTCCCTCGGAGCCCTGCTGACGACGTCGCGGCTCGAGCTGAGCAGAAACCATCTTGAGAGCCCTGCTGATTTGATCGCGGCTCTCCACGAACTGTACGCCAGAGCCCTGCTGACGCCGTAGCGGCTCGACCCATCCGAGATCCGGAGGTCCTCCAGCTTGAGGATAAGAACTGGGCCCCAGGTACCCTCGTACCGCATTCCTGCCGAAGACTGTCCCGCTACCCCGACCCTTCCAAAGAGACACTGAGACTTTTGGTGGATCCCTCGATCCCTTCGTGTAAATACTGACCTCGTAACCTTTTTATTGCTGATAAAGAATTGCTTGTCACAAGACAACCTCCTTGAGTCCTGTGTGGTGGTGTTACTGTGCTAGTACGTGATAGGAGAAGGATCTCTCAGGAGACTTCTCGGCAGCGCTCGGCTACTTCGTGCAGTGTGAGGGCCCCCCCCCTTGGTGGTCGTACCGACTCCTCGGGGTCCGCCTTCCAACACTGACGTTTTGGGGACCTATGGTCAATAGTAGGAACCTGAGACAGCTGACTCGTGTGGTTGAATCCACTGTCAATGTAACGGCTGGTGCCCTTAGTAATCTGACAGCTGAGCTCCAAGCGGATCGCCTTATGACTCTGCAGAACCGCATGGTTCTAGACGTTATTCTTGCAGACCGCGGTGGGGTATGCAAGGTCATCCAATCCAGTTGCTGCATTTTCATACCAGATAATGCTCCAACAGTGTATCAAGCCATCTCCAAACTCCATAAAATATCTGAAGCCATACACGTGGACAAGGGAGATTGGTCACTGGTGGGATGGTTCTGGGAATTGATATCTGCCTGGGGTTGGAAAGTTCTGATGGTCATTGGAATGATCTTAGCCATTCTTTTCCTGTTCTGTCTGTGCATACAGTGTGCTCCTGCGATATGTGGCCTCTGTGCTACCTTATGTGTAAGGAAACCTGTATCGAGGGACGAGCTAAGTAATAGGATGATGCTACAGCAACATCTCCATGACTTTGCGGACATTGACCTAGACTCGGATTAAGATGAATATAGTAATTGCCTATGTAAGGGCAAAAGGAGGGTCTGTCGTACTTTAATATTCGGGACCGCGTAGGGGACAGGGCCCTACCCCTGTCTATCTTGGTATTAGCGAACCGCAAATGGTAAATGCGGCATGTACGAGTGCTTTACATATCGTTCTAGCTATGAATGCACTGTGTACACGTTATTCTGCTCCACTACGCGGGTTCCATTTTGGAAGCAGTGGCCATCTTGTCATTGCCCTCACATAGGCTATGATGGAGTTAATACGGGCCTCACAGTATATGGGCTTTCCCTCTGACTTCTCTGTGACCTGGGCAGCTGGCTCTGCTGCCCTGGGTCAAACCGGTCTCACGAGCTCCCCTTCCTCCGTCCACCTGTGATTAGCATTAGGGCTTGACCTGTCATAAAACCCTTTCATTCTACACAATCCCCCGGCTAATCTCTTCCACACCTGCTTGTTCCTGCTTTATGACTTGTTTCCCAAAACAGGAGATGCTCATGTTTATTGGGGGGTCTCTTTACATCAAACGTGGGATCTGAATCTTACTGTGTAAATCATTGTGGGCTGGCCGAACTGGAATGTGGGATGGTCATCATGACTCTGCCTTTTCTTTGTAATGTACACTTGTATATTGCCGTATCATAAAACCTAGGAATGTATGCTTGAGGCAAGGAAAAGCGTATTTAAGATGAAGTCCGTTCCTATGATTTTCAGCAGTCTCCTGAGAACATACACGCTGTTGTACTTCTAGGATACCTGTCATTGGTCTGCAGCCAATAAACGATTCTTTGACTTCACCCAGAAGACTCTGTGTTTCTGTAGGTCCGGAACAGGGTGAAACCCAGAAGTCATAGGGTGTGTGCCCCTGCACCGCTGGGTCTAAAATACCCAGTACTTCAGTTTGAGACAGGAGGGGTGGGTGCAGAGTCCTGCCAGCAGTGGCCTGAGACAGGAGGGGTGTGTGCAGAGTCCTCCCAGCAGTGCCCTGAGACAGGAGGGGTGGGTGCAGAGTCCTCCCAGCAGTGCCCAGACACAGGAGGGGTGTGTGCAGAGTCCTCCCAGCAGTGCCCTGAGACAGGAGGGGTGTGTGCAGAGTCCTCCCAGCAGTGCCCACACACAGGAGGGGTGTGTGCAGAGTCCTCCCAGCAGTGCCCTGAGACAGGAGGGGTGTGTGCAGAGTCCTCCCAGCAGTGCCCTGAGACAGGAGGGGTGTGTGCAGAGTCCTCCCAGCAGTGGCCTGAGACAGGAGGGGTGGGTGCAAAGTCCCCCCAGCAGTGCCCTGAGACAGGAGGGGTGTGTGCAGAGTCCTCCCAGCAGTGCCCTGAGACAGGAGGGGTGTGTGCAGAGTCCTCCCAGCAGTGGCCTGAGACAGGAGGGGTGGGTGCAGAGTCCTCCCAGCAGTGCCCTGAGACAGGAGGGGTGGGTGCAGAGTCCTCCCAGCGGTGCCCAGACACAGGAGGGGTGTGTGCAGAGTCCTCCCAGCAGTGCCCTGAGACAGGAGGGGTGTGTGCAGAGTCCTCCCAGCAGTGCCCACACACAGGAGGGGTGTGTGCAGAGTCCTCCCAGCAGTGCCCTGAGACAGGAGGGGTGTGTGCAGAGTCCTCCCAGCAGTGCCCTGAGACAGGAGGGGTGTGTGCAGAGTCCTCCCAGCAGTGGCCTGAGACAGGAGGGGTGGGTGCAGAGTCCCCCCAGCAGTGCCCTGAGACAGGAGGTGTGTGTGCAGAGTCCTCCCAGCAGTGGCCTGAGACAGGAGGGGTGTGTGCAGAGTCCTCCCAGCAGTGCCCTGAGACAGGAGGGGTGTGTGCAGAGTCCTCCCAGCAGTGGCCTGAGACAGGAGGGGTGTGTGCAGAGTCCTCCCAGCAGTGCCCTGAGACAGGAGGGGTGTGTGCAGAGTCCCCCCAGCAGTGCCCTGAGACAGGAGGGGTGTGTGCAGAGTCCTCCCAGCAGTGCCCTGAGACATGAGGGGTGGGTGCCTATCACTCCCAGCAGTGCTCTGAGACAGGAGGGGTGGGTGCCTATCACTCCCAGCAGTGTCCTGAGACAGGAGGGGTGGGTGCAGAGTCCTCCCAGCAGTGCCCAGACACAGGAGGGGTGTGTGCAGAGTCCTCCCAGCAGTGCCCAGACACAGGAGGGGTGTGTGCAGAGTCCTCCCAGCAGTGCCCAGACACAGGAGGGGTGTGTGCAGAGTCCACCCAGCAGTGCCCAGACACAGGAGGGGTGTGTGCAGAGTCCTCCCAGCAGTGCCCTGAGACAGGAGGGGTGTGTGCAGAGTCCTCCCAGCAGTGCCCACACACAGGAGGGGTGTGTGCAGAGTCCTCCCAGCAGTGGCCTGAGACAGGAGGGGTGGGTGCAGAGTCCCCCCCAGCAGTGCCCTGAGACAGGAGGGGTGTGTGCAGAGTCCTCCCAGCAGTGGCCTGAGACAGGAGGGGTGGGTGCAGAGTCCTCCCAGCAGTGCCCAGACACAGGAGGGGTGTGTGCAGAGTCCTCCCAGCAGTGCCCAGACACAGGAGGGGTGTGTGCATAGTCCTCCCAGCAGTGCACAGACACAGGAGGGGTGGGAGCCTATCACTCCCAGCAGTGCCCTGAGACAGGAGGGGTGGGGGCCCATCACTCCCAGCAGTGCCCATGGAACGCAAAGGGTGGAGTAGTCACAGATACCATGCCCACAAATGTCAGTCAGGTGCACAAAGACCCTGCAGTACATGTACCACATGTGTTCGAGGCTCGGAGTATACGCATGCATAGCGCTGAAAAGAAAACATGTACACATGAAGTCATGTCAATAGGCCACATACACAAGTACAACGACTACCAAGGATGCCACGAATGACGCAGGTGGAGACATCGCTCAGCATGCATGTGCAAAGGTGAAGGACTACGTCACACACCCAGCTAATGGACACACAGCTCTGTGCCAAAGTCAGGGGACACCCTGCAGGGAAGAAGTCAGGGTACACAGAGGAAGGAATACACCTTGGGACAATTGCAACATGCAGCAACTGCTTACATGAATGGAGAAAGGTAGCTAACACCGTGTGATGGCACACAGATCCCAGGGTCCCCCCTATGAGCAGCACACTACTACATTTCCCACACACCCAACACATGACCAACACCCACAACCATGTAGCAGCCCCACCAACAGCAAGGCCAGCTATGCAGGAGTGTTCCAAGGGCAAAAATAAATAGCTTTATTCAGCATGAGAAAAAACTAGTATGACGTGAGTCCAATTTTAACAAAGGCCATAGGGCAGTCCAGGAGTCCCAGCTGGATGGGGGACACAGTGGGATGCGTGTCCCCTAGCTTGCCTGCACAGTTACAATCCGTTGTCTTCCACAGGGGTGAGGGCATCATGTGGGGGGGAAGAAACAGGCACCGCAGGGACAGGAGGGTGAAGGGTAGGTGTCGTGGGTGCAGGGATGGAGGACTCCACCACAGGGGGTGGGGCAGGGCCAAAGGCGGAGGCCAGGATCTCGCTGCACACCTTAGCAAGGTCCTCCAGGGACTCCCCTGCACCCGAAGGAACCACAGGCCCCAAGGAGGGGGTGGGGGTCAGAGGGATGGGTCGCAGCACCACTGTGGGAGGGTGTGGACAGGGGGGGGACTCAAGCCCCCTGACCGGGGACCTCCTTGACCGCTTGCGGGGTGGTGTCACTGTGGGGCTCAGGGACAGAGCGGCCATGAAGGAGTCTTTGGGGGAGATGTGGCCAGGAGAGCTGAGGGGAGGGGATTTGGAGGGAGTGGATTGGGTGGAATGCGGACTCCCACTCTGGCTGCGTGTCACACGTTTGCCCCCCGACCCAGTGGGTGTGCCTACTGCACCCTGTGTGTGCGTGTCAGGATGTGTGCGGCGGACCTTCCCTGCTGGTGTGGTGCCTGTGTCTGTTGTGGTGGGTGCATGCTTACGTCTGGGTGTATGTTGGACAGGCATGGGAGTGGGAAGTGTGGAAGGAGCAGGGGTAGGGGGTGGGACGTAGCGCTGCAGGAGACCCACTGCTGCAGTCAGTGTGGAGTCTATGGACCTCAGCAAGTTGCGTTGGTCAGCCTGCGATGAATGAATGCCCTCCAAGTATGCCTCCATGTTGTTGAGGACCTGGCTGTGGCCATGGAGGACATTAAGGATCGCAGTCTGACCAATCTGCAACTGCCGCTGGATGTCCACAGACTCAGCATTGGCGGCAGCAGTGGAGACAGGGGCAGGGGGTGCGGTGCCTGGCAGGAAGGAGACATGTGGTGACCGGGCACGTTGGGAAGGGACACGAGCACGTGGGAGGCGGCTGATGGCAATGGAGGGGGCGGTGCCAGATGTAGGGCTGCTGTCAGATGGTGGTGCAGCCACCGCCCACTCGGAGTGATCATCCTCGGACCCGTCCGCTTCATAGTCTGTTGTGCCAGTCGACAGGTCCCCGGGTTCACTCTCCACCGCCTCTGTCCCACTCGAAGTGCCAGCCCCGATGTCACCGCTGGCACTGGTGCTCGGTCCCTCCGCGCCGTCTGTGTCCATGTCTCCCTCCGTGTCCCCCGACGATGCTGTGGGCAGGGCGAAGAGACAGAAAGTAATCATACACCTGTATACATATGTCACATGAGTACAATCTACGTAGGTTACAGTGCATAGCCTGAAACAAAGGATGAGTTACAACTACAAAACAAGGTACATACGTAGGCCTTGCAAGACAGAGTTGTGTGACCCACCATGCCATGGAAAAACTATGGAGAGCATGACACAATAGCAAATGAGATGACATGGCATTCTGACTGAGGAGCAAGGCCCTGGGGACAATACAGCACTGCATCTGCACCACACAGCGTGGCAGGAAATTGGGATGAGCAGGGACCAAATCCAGGAACTAGAGGCACATGCAGCATAGGTAATACTGAGAACATGCCCACCCTGACTGGCACGCTGCACCTTGAGTGTATGTCCAGACAAACATCACACACTGGCCAGTCCGAGCAAGGAGATGACAGGTCTTGACATGTAGGCCATGGCCGCCCCACCCACCCCCTACATGAGACACATCTGTGGAGACACAGGAAGCACTTACCTCTCTTAGTCTGGGTGGAATACACATGGGATGCAATAATTCAAGATTGCACACCAAATACCCAAGGTGCGCCTGTCCAAAGAATCATGTACAAATGGGCATCATCAGATGATTGCTACAAGACACACAGGCAATGGCCACCGTGAGTATGTACTTGGAAAATCATGTCAGGCTGGACAGTGGACACTTGTAATACATCTCACGTCAATAAACATGGTGCCAGGGGACAATGGCACAGAGCACAACCTATGCTGTAGACACAGAGATTGTCGGCATTCTCGGATTACACACATGATACCTAGGAAAAGATGCCCCTGGGGACAGTAGTGGCCACACAACTCCATGCTCCTGAATGGAAATGACTGCAACACACGCTAACATCCCTGCACTATGCGTAACCCACACTCATGCACATCATGTCACAGGCCACCACATGGGACATGCCTGCTGGAAGGCCTCGCACTCAAGAGATTAACTCCCATGTCTGAAATCAGCATTAGTGCCAACTGACATGGAACCCACAAGTCCAGAACTGGACAGGGCACAGGCAAGGTCACTAAACCTGTTACACACCACCCCCACACATGATGCTGCAGGCATTGTACACTTGGAGAAGGTGTCAGGCTACATAACTTTGTGATGGAGTGACTACACAGAGACCAGGGAACACATTGCAAGGTGGGGAAGGGAGGCAGGAGAGGCCTGCAACACTGTGGGTAACAGGATCGTCACAGCACCATAAACCCTGGAAGTGTATCCATGGAACAGTGCACTTACAAATGCTGGTGAAACACAACAAACACACACATGTACCTACCCCCTTCCGGCTGCTGCATGTCCTGTAGACGCCTGTCCAAGTCAGGAAAGACCACCGCCAGCACACGTTTCTGGATGTGGGAGAGACGGCGGCGCCCGCGGTTCTTGTGGCTCTCAGGTGAGTCCCCCAGCAGGAGCCGTGCGATCCTCCGCGTCCAGCACCGGATATCCTGTCAGCGTTTCCTCACCTGGGACAGGTGCCGCCTCCGACCATCCGCACTCCTCACGGCGCTGACGGCGTCCAGCCATATCTGCTCCTTGGCAGAGGCGTCTACCTGTGAGGATGAACAAGTGACACTACATCAAAACACCTTGCACATGTCACGGGGACACAGATTAGAACACATTTGCTGTTTACAACAAGGCATAGTATGCATCCAACGCATTGCAACTTTGTCATAGGGACATGATCCTGTGGGGGAAGGCCAAAAGCAGTACGTGCAATTGAAAGGACACAGGTGGAATGAGGGCAACTACACAATCAATGATCCAGGCTCACACTGTGCATCACACCCACCCCTCCTGTCTCAGGACACTGCTGGGAGTGATAGGCCCCCACCCCTCCTGTCTCAGGGCACTGCTGGGAGTGATAGGCCCCCACCCCTCCTGTCTCAGGGCACTGCTGGGAGGACTCTGCACACTCCCCTCCTGTCTCAGGGCACTGCTGGGAGTGATAGGCACCCACCCCTCCTGTCTCAGGGCACTGCTGGGAGTGATAGGCCCCCACCCCTCCTGTCTCAGGGCACTGCTGGGAGTGATAGGCACCCACCCCTCCAGCACCCACCCCTCCTGTCTCAGGGCACTGCTGGGAGTGAAAGGCACCCACCCCTCCTGTCTCAGGGCACTGCTGGGAGTGATAGGCCCCCACCCCTCCTGTCTCAGGGCACTGCTGGGAGTGATAGGCCCCCACCCCTCCTGTCTCAGGGCACTGCTGGGAGGACTCTGCACACTCCCCTCCTGTCTCAGGGCACTGCTGGGAGTGATAGGCACCCACCCCACCTGTCTCAGGGCACTGCTGGGAGTGATAGGCACCCACCCCTCCTGTCTCAGGGCACTGCTGGGAGGACTCTGCACACTCCCCTCCTGTCTCAGGGCACTGCTGGGAGTGATAGGCACCCACCCCTCCTGTCTCAGGGCACTGCTGGGAGTGATAGGCACCCACCCCTCCTGTCTCAGGGCACTGCTGGGAGGACTCTGCACACTCCCCTCCTGTCTCAGGGCACTGCTGGGAGTGATAGGCACCCACCCCTCCTGTCTCAGGGCACTGCTGGGAGTGATAGGCACCCACCCCTCCTGTCTCAGGGCACTGCTGGGAGTGATAGGCCCCCACCCCTCCTGTCTCAGGGCACTGCTGGGAGTGATAGGCACCCACCCCTCCTGTCTCAGGGCACTGCTGGGAGGACTCTGCACACTCCCCTCCTGTCTCAGGGCACTGCTGGGAGACATCAGGCATTCCCCCCCCTGGAACCCCCCCTACAGTACAAAGCATGTGTGTCACACCTGGACACAATGGCAGAAGTCACAGTCACTAAAAAGGGACACAGTCTGTGCCAGTGGACACTGAACAAACCTGATAACCTGGTCGCCCATACAGCATGGGGTACCGTGGGAGGATCACATCCACCAAAGCCATGTTCTCCTCCAGGGTGAATGGCTGTGACCTCTCCACAGCCCTTGACATGGTTCCAGGGAATCAGTAGCAGCAGCTGGGTCGTGGAATACAAAGATGTGCAGGCAAGTGCTCCCTCATGGGACCTGGCTGCCTTATATCTGCCTTGCTGGCCCATCTCATGCACAGGAGTACAGAGTGATTGGTCACTCACATTTGCATCCTATGTTTCCTCCAATCCCTTCAAACCTAGCAGTCTGTGTGTTCTCTATCGGTTTCATTCTCCTGCATGATGTCAGCCCCACAAACACATTGCAACAAAGTAGATTAATTCCAACTGACTACTGCTGTGCACCTTCCAGAACACATTCAAATTTTGAACTTGGTCTCCATGACAACCAGCATGCATGTAGGCCTTAATACTTGTCCCTCATGTGTCCCCTATGTAATTTGTAGCTCCACACACAGGTACGGTGCGTTCCGGGGCCCTAGGGCACCCCAAATGCATTGCAACGGCCCGTACACGCGTGCCTACGTTCACTATCACTATGGGTGTCCTCGCGTATGCGTACTCGTAGTGGTACGGGCCGTACACACGCCTGTACGCTCCCTATCACTATGGGTGTCCTCGCGTATGCGTACTCGTAGTGGTACGGGCCGTACACACGCCTGTACGCTCCCTATCACTATGGGTGGCCTCGCGTATGCGTACTCGTAGTGGTACGGGCCGTACACACGCCTGTACGCTCCCTATCACTACGTGTACGCATACGTGAGGCCACCCATAGTGATAGGGAGCGTACAGGCGTGTGTACGGCCCGTACCACTACGAGTACGCATACGCGAGGACACCCATAGTGATAGGGAGCGTACAGGCGTGTGTACGGCCCGTACCACTACGAGTACGCATACGCGAGGACACCCATAGTGATAGGGAGCGTACAGGCGTGTGTACGGCCCGTACCACTACGAGTACGCATACGCGAGGACACCCATAGTGATAGGGAGCGTACAGGCGTGTGTACGGCCCGTACCACTATGGGTGTTCTTGCGTATGCCTACTCGTAGTGGTACGGGCCGTACACATGCCTGTACGCTTGCCATCACGATGGGTACACATACGGCAGCACTCCCATAGTGATATGGGAACGTACACAGGCCCTCTTCGCAGCAGTACAGCGGTTTTCACACATCACAGTGGTGACAGGCGGCACACAGGTAGGGATAGGGCGGACATACTTGTCCATGGATGGACATACTTGTCCATGGATGGACATACTTGTCCATGAATGGACATACTTGTCCATTAATTGATATCAAGGCATCGTCTGTGCATTACTACATGTGTGGGGCACAGGTGTGACGGCCTGTGATGTGGAACATTACTCCTGAGTCGAGAAGGCACCAGATGTATGATGAGATGTCTACAGATGTACTGTGTGATGGTGCAATATGTGCCAGGCATGCCCTTGACTCCTTTGACATGTGTGCATGTCGTACTGCACACTTGGGGTGAGCGTCACTGGCATGGCACGGACACCAACACACGGAAGTGTCCCCTGATGCCCGGTACAGGGGTTATCACACCTGACTTGTCACTACACACGGTGCACAATGTGACTATGTCATGTATGTGTGGGGGCTTCCCATCAGGTTGATGTTGGAGCACCCTCAAAAGCTGCAGCCGTTGCAGCAACCAACATGTGTCTGTGTGTAGATTGTCATTGCACACTGTTCCGCACACCATGCCACATGTGGTATCGGATGTGAGGTGCACATGTATGCATGGGACACGGAGTAGCGTGACAAGGACATGTCTGCATCCTCACAATGAATGTGTGGTGAGTCATGACATGTGCACCTTCATGGCAAGGTGTGTGGGCTGTCCTAGTGTAATGTCATGTGACCTGTGGCTCTAGTGTTCCGCTACCAGTCTCTGCAATCGGCATCCTACTTCTGCTGATGTGTGGGCGTATGTCACTCCTGTCTTGCGTCTGGCTGTTCACTTGCACTGGGACACAGCTATTCCCATGGCGTGGCATGGGGAGGTTCTCAATCTCCGTGTGTAGCTGGGTCTTGGTAGGAGTGTCACCTTGCATCCATACGTGTCCTGGGCATGTAGCATATACCTGACTCCCTATGTAGCATATGTGTATTGACAGATTAACATGTGCTCAGTACATATGAATTGTTGTCGTAGTGCACTCACTCTTCCTTGTCACTTCCAAATTACTGCAGAGCGCCGCCTCTTGCCCGACCAATTCCGGACTTGGCTGCCATGCAGGAGAATGACAGCATCCGGCTCTACCGCTTCACCCAACCGTTGATTCTGGAGTTGACGGCGAGACTGGCACCACACCTGCAACCGCAGCACAGGTATCCTACGGCACTGACACCCCAGCTGAAGGTAATGGCTGCCCTACATTTTCTTGCCACGGGTACCTTTCAAAATACCATAGCTCATGTTGGTGGCATGTCCCAGAGCATGTTCTGCCGTGTGCTGCATGATTTCTTAGAGGCCATGTTGATTCACCTGGATGACTTCATCAAGTTCCCAACCCCTGAACAGTTGACTGCGGTCAAGCGTGGATTCTATGCCCTGGGAGGGATGCCCCATGTCATTGGGTCCATAGATGGGCCACATGTAGCTTTGGTACCACCACACGCACGGGAGGCGGCGTACCGCAATCGAAAGCACTACCACTCCATCAATGCCCTTGTGGTGTGTCAGTCCAACATGGTGATTTCACATGTCTGTGCTCGTTTTCCAGGATCAGCACACGATGCCTACATCATGAGGCATAGCAGGATGCCTGAAATGATGATGCAGCTGCGCAACGAAAGAGCATGTGTTTGTTGTTGGTGGGTACAGTCTGTCTGTCCTGTATTTTGCATAGCCTACCAGCACGACCGCTTCACCACTTCTAACGATGTCCATGTGCTTCCCATGTAGGGGACGCTGGCTATCCCAACATGCCATGGCTGCTCACACCTCTCCGCAACCCCATCACGCCGGCCCAGCTCCGCTACAACACCGCCCATGGCCGGACAAGGCGAGTGATAGAGAGGACGTTTGGCCTGCTGAAGAGCCGATTTAGGTGCCTCCACAAGACCGGCGGCGCGCTCCCATATGCCCCTGCGAAGGTCTGCAAAATCTTCATGGTCTGCTGCATGCTGCACAACATGGCAGTTGAGAGAGCTGTGCCACTCATCCTGGATCAACATGACGAGGACCATCCACCCGTGGAGGACGAAGGGCTTGGCAATGGGGCTAGTGATGTGGAGGATGTGGAGCCGCAAGAGGACATCCGGACTCGGCTCATACGCGACTTCTTTGCATAGTGGTGAGTACCAGTGTCTGAGTGTGCACGCATTGGTCCCCGTGTGGCATGTGTTGTGATGTATGTCTCCACCTGCATGTATGGCACGTGAGTCAGAGGTATGTGTGGGTGTGTCACTGGAGTGATGGTGGCAGTGATGGTTGTATTTCCCCAGTCATAATTGTGACCTAGCATGTTGTCATCCATACAGTAAATGCACATGCAAGTGGCTGTGCTTTTTGTGGCTGACTTCTTGTGTGTCTCTCTTCCCCAGGTACTTGCGCATGCCGTCTGCTGCTTGCATTGTTGTGGCACTGCTATTCCTCATGGACAAGTCATCGTGGGCTGACTCAGCGTTACAGGCACGGACACGTTTGGAAGTCTCCATAGGGTAAGGGATGCATCAGGGGTGTATTGGGTGTGGCAGTTGTTCACGATGTATGCACACTGCCCCTGTCGATGTTTGGTTCCTCTGCAGCCATGTAGCATCACCATAGGACATGACATGCAGCTGTGTACACCTGAATAGATGGTCTGCCTGGTTGACAGTCATCAGTGATGGGATAGTGGATTGTGATGATGGCATCAATGTGTGTGACACTGCCCTCGGACACATACGGTTAGCATTGGCTTGACATGGTGTGGGACTTCCACATCAGCGGATCAATGGTGTATGGCAGTCTCTCCGAGAGCAGCTGTGGGTGTTTAGCTGTTAGCCGACAATTGTGTGCCAGTTCCATGGCTAACACGCATTTGTGCTGCAGAAGGGGGGTTCCAGTGTTGGACCCACATGTTACTCCACAAGATGTGTTCATGTGTACTTCAAGTTGCCTCTGCAATCCCGAAAACATGACTAATAAAGGTGTCCCTATGCCTCCAAGGTGCCTCTTCTCCGTCAATGCTGGTGTGTTGCCACGGTGCATCCAGCATGTCTGGCATGGTTTTCCCTGATAGTGGCTATGTGTTGATGTGTCGAGTAGCAAGATGCAAGCTGTGTGTGTGGGCTGAGACTGTGTATTGGGCATGATGTCCATGACTGTGTGGGTATTGTGACATGTGCCATCCCCATGCATCCAACATTGGCCAGGCCCCCATTCTCTGCATCCACCGGACTCAAGCTTGCAGGACATGGTTCTGCCACCTGTCTACACATACCTGGGTGCCCCCCAGGACCCTGGACATGATCCCTGACCTCTGCGCATGACTGTTGCTGTACTCAATGTGTCTGTCAGCACGGTTGTGCGGCCACCCCCTCAGCTGGTTGGGCCCATCACGGGTGTGTATGGTGCTCCATGTCTGTCTTGCCTAATACACTGTGACCCGTGTGTCCTGTGCCAGACTCAGGCCCCAGGGTGTGGATGGTTGGAGTCAAAAGAGAGCTCAGGCATGTTTAGACTTTACAACACACATGTAAGGTAATAATGCAACCAGCAGGCATCTTCTCTTCATGGTGTGAATTTTTATTTTGGGGGGGGGGGGATAAAGTGAGGGGCTTTCCGGGAGTTTGGAATCCAAAGTTCAGTAGGGGAGTTGGTGTCCTTGCCATTGGAAATCCTCATAGTCCATGCCACAGTCTTTGTCAACATTGGTCAGACAGTGACCAGCAGGGCCATGTGGCAGAGAATGTCTCTTGATGCTGTGATGCTGTTGCTCCAGTGGGCCAGGTGCCAGGCCAGGTGTCCTGGGAGATGGTAATGTAGCGCCGACCCTCACGGTCCTTTCCGTGGACGACCCGGCCTCCTGCGGGGACCCTCAGCAGCAGGCCGTGACGATGTTTGGGATGCTCCGTCGGATGTCTCCTCCTCCTCCTGATCCCTCCCTGTGGGTGGTGATGTTCTACGCCGTCTGGCACAGGGAGGGTTGCCCATGTTGTCGGCCATCCGACGGAGTGTATCGTGAATCCCCTGGAACACCATCACTTGCTCAGCCTGTCTGTCCTCCATCCTCCGTTGGTGTTGCAGTAGACAGGCATGTTGCTGGGCCTGCTGGGTCTTTATCTCATCGAGGGTCCCCTTGATCTCATTGAGGGTGGACACAACCTGGGCCATGCCCGTGGTGTCCTGCCGGTATGTGTCCATGATGTTACGGACATGGGCAAATACCGGTTCCCCAGCCAACTGGTCAGGCTCGCGCCTCCGCCGTCCTCCACTGCCACCACCCCTGCCCACTTGCACCTGGCCTGCCCTTGTGGGTACATCAGGTCTCCGGGACCCCTGAGGGGTGGCATTGGCGTTGTCGCCTGCCTCCTCCTGGGTGCCCGGGACACCGTGTCCCTCCTGGCCAGCCTGGCTGCATTGTGGTGGTGGGGCAGGGATCCTGGGTGTCTCCTGGGATGTGGCAGGAGTGGGGGTGGTGGTTGGCACAGTTGTAACTGACGCAGGTGCTGCAGGTGGTTGGACACCAGAGGTGCCAGGTCGGTCGGGGTCGTCCACAGAGTGGTGAGAGTCGTCGCTGCCGGTGGGATCGGGCTCCCGCAGATCCGGGTCCTGTGAGTCTTCCCCCCCAGTGTTGGGGGGTGAACCACGACGTTGACCTGTGTGTGAGAGAGACAATGTTAATTTTGGTCCATGCAACATCCATGTTTCATCAGTTTCAAAGTTGGCACTTTTCCTCTTGGAATTAGGATCTGTCTTGCATTCCACTCACAGTGCACTTGTGCATGGGTGTGTCCCTTGGGCACCACTTTGGCCCCTTTAACTATGTGTGGCACAGTCTTACTTGCTGCGTCAAGTGTGACTGCAGTCAGCAGTGGAGTGGGCAGGTGTGGCGAGCCATGCATTGGCGGCTTCCGTGTAGCACTGTACATGTGCACATGGAGTGGATCCACACACTTATATAATGCAGGTAGCTGTCGTTGTGCTTGTGAACAGGTTGTGACATGGCCCTGTGTTTGGCTATGGAGAAGAGGGGGGGTTCTGGCACTGGCCACCCTTGGCTACATGCACGCTGTATACCTGCTGATGAGCAGACATTCCCACACACCACACGGCTGATTTGCTCTCCCTGTGTCTCCCTCCCTCTCTGTCCCCCTCTCCCTCCCTCTCTGTCCCCCTCTCCCTCCCTCCGTGTGTCAGCCTCCTCCCTCTGTCCGTGTCCCTGTGTCTCCCTCCCTCTCTGTCCCCCTCTCCCTCCCTCCGTGTGTCAGCCTCCTCCCTCTGTCCGTCTCCCTGTGTCTCCCTCCCTCTCTGTCCCCCTCTCCCTCCCTCCGTGTGTCAGCCTCCTCCCTCTGTCCGTGTCCCTGTGTCTCCCTCCCTCTCTGTCCCCCTCTCCCTCCCTCCGTGTGTCAGCCTCCTCCCTCTGTCCGTGTCCCTGTGTCTCCCTCCCTCTCTGTCCCCCTCTCCCTCCCTCCGTGTGTCAGCCTCCTCCCTCTGTCCGTGTCCCTGTGTCTCCCTCCCTCTCTGTTCCCCTCTCCCTCCCTCCGTGTGTCAGCCTCCTCCCTCTGTCCGTGTCCCTGTGTCTCCCTCCCTCTCTATCCCCCTCTCCCTCCCTCTGTGTGTCACCCTCTGTCACCTCAGCACAGCGTCCTGTGCACACACTGTTAGCAGATCTTTGAATGTCCCTTGGCTTGTTGATGTGAGTTTGTTTCTGATCTCCAGGCACCCATTGGGTGTAGTGTCTGTGTGTGCGCTGCTGCTGTGGTGGTGTGTGCTGCCACTCTTTCACAATGTTGGCTGTTCATTAGCTGCTGTCATGTGCAAAACAGTGCCTTCACCCCCATGTGTTGATGCAAGGCGTCCGCCATTTGCTGGCGAGTCTTTCCTGTGTGGGGACACAGTGTTTGTCTGGCTGTGACCTAGGCCATATGGGCAGAGGGCATTGTTGTCTGCTTCTGAGTTGCACTATGTGATTTTTTGGGGCCCACCCTCCCGCCATTCGGGTTACCGTGTCATGTTTTGTTGTCTTCTGTGGCCTGTGACTTGACATTGTCCAGCTGGGTGCATGGGGCATGGTGGCGGCAGTGGCATGTGCGTGTTCATGGAGTGTGGTTGAGTCATGCGATAGCTTGGGGTGGTTGCGTGCCTGTTAGTGATTTTGGTTGTGGATGACGTTCCCCCCATGTGAGGTGCGTTGTTTGTGTACTCACCCGGGTCTCGGAGTCCTTCTAATCCCTCCACTGCCTCCACCGGCAGTATGGCCATCACCCTCTCCTCCCAGGGCTGGTAGTGTATGGGTCTGCGGGAGGGCCCTCCTCCAGTGGCGTTGGCCTGGTTGTGTTCCTCCTGCATCTTGGCTCGGACCCTCCTCTGCAGATCGTACCACCTGGATTGGCATTCCTGCCTGGTCCTTCTGGTGTCCGCAACAGCATTCACAGCATCGACAATGTTCCAAAGAGCTGTGGCTCGACTCTGAGGATTTCATCAACAAGAACCTCCAACTCTCGGTTGCTGAACTTTGGATTCTTGTTAGTGGGCATGGTGAGGGGTGTGGGTGTGGATGGTGGTGGGGGTGTGTGGATGGTTGTGGGTGTGTGGGTGTGGTTGTGCAGGTGTGTGTGTGTGTGAATGTGATGAGGGGGTGTTTGTGAAGGTGGTTGTGTGAAGGTGTGCAAGTGTAAGGTGTGGTGAAGCTTGTAGTATGGTGCTGTAGGTTGTCTGTGGTGTCTGGCAGCAGTGAGTCTGTTGCAAAGGCTCATGGTTTGTGTGTGTGGGCCCTTTTTATTGGTCCATTGGTGGGTGTGGCTGTGTTTGAAGTTTGGGTGGGTGTGTTATAAGGAGTGGTGGTGTTTAGGGCCTCTGTTTGTTTTTGGCAGTTGCAGGTCAGTGAATGTGTGTTTTTTAGTGTTTGTTGGCCATGTTTAGTGGCTTTGTGCCATTCGAATAGTGTATTCTTGTGTTGTTTTGTTTTGTCCTGGTTGTGTCTGTGCGTTTTGAGCGTGTGTACGGTGTGTACATGGGCCATTTGGTTGTACGGTGCTGTCCTTGTGTGTGGCTTGGTACGACTCGTACATGCGGTTGTGATGTTGGGGCCTGGGGTGCGCTCCGTACTTAGGAGGTTGTGTTGGGGGTGCGACGGGAACGTACTGGGGTGTACATAGACGGTGGTACGACACGTACAGGGGTGGGGGGTGTACATAGACGGTGGTACGACACGTACAGGGGTGGGGGTACTACTCGAACGTACTGGGGTGTACATTGACGGTGGTACGACACGTACAGGGGTGGGGGGGTGTACATAGACGGTGGTACGACACGTACAGGGGTGGGGGGTGTAGATAGACGGTGGTACGACACGTACAGGGGTGGGGGTATGACTCGAACGTACTGGGGTGTAGGTACACGGTGGTACGACACGTACAGGGGTGGGAGTACGACTCGAACGTACTGGGGTGTAGGTACACGGTGGTACGACACGTACAGGGGTGGGGGTACTACTCGAACGTACTGGGGTGTACATTGACGGTGGTACGACACGTACAGGGGTGGGGGGGTGTACATAGACGGTGGTACGACACGTACAGGGGTGGGGGGTGTAGATAGACGTGGTACGACACGTACAGGGGTGGGGGTATGACTCGAACGTACTGGGGTGTAGGTACACGGTGGTACGACACGTACAGGGGTGGGGGTACGACTCGAACGTACTGGGGTGTAGGTACACGGTGGTACGACACGTACAGGGGTGGGGGTACGACTCGAACGTACTGTGGTGTACATAGACGGTGGTACGACACGTACAGGGGTGGGGGTTCGACTCGAACGTACTGGGGTGTACATAGACGGTGGTACGACTCGTACAGGGGTGGGGGTACGACTCAAACGTACTGGGGTGTACATTGACGGTGGTACGACACGTACAGGGGTGGGGGGGTGTACATAGACAGTGGTACGACACGTACAGGGGTGGGGGGTGTACATAGACGGTGGTACGACACGTACAGGGGTGGGGGTACGACTCGAACGTACTGGGGTGTAGGTACACGGTGGTACAACACGTACAGGGGTGGGGGTACGACTCGAACGTACTGGGGTGTACATTGACGGTGGTACGACACGTACAGGGGTGGGGGTTCGACTCGAACGTACTGGGGTGTACATAGACGGTGGTACGACTCGTACAGGGGTGGGGGTACGACTCGAACGTACTGGGGTGTACATTGACGGTGGTACGACACGTACAGGGGTGGGGGGGTGTACATAGACGGTGGTACAACACGTACAGGGGTGGGGGGTGTACATAGACGGTGGTACGACACGTACAGGGGTGGGGGTATGACTCGAACGTACTGGGGTGTAGGTACACGGTGGTATGACACGTACAGGGGTGGGGGTACGACTCGAACGTACTGGGGTGTACATTGACGGTGGTACGACACGTACAGGGGTGGGGGGGTGTACATAGACGGTGGTACGACACGTACAGGGGTGGGGGGTGTACATAGACGGTGGTACGACACATACAGGGGTGGGGGTACGACTCGAACGTACTGGGGTGTAGGTACACGGTGGTACGACACGTACAGGGGTGGGGGTACGACTCGAACGTACTGGGGTGTACATACACGGGGGGTACGTGTCGGACGTACGGGGGCTGGGGGGAGTGTTGGGCGCATATGCGGGCACATGTCTCCATGGTTGCTATGGGAGTTCGGTGCGGACGGTGTTTTTTCCATACGGTTGTAGCCTCGGACGCACGGGATAGATCGTGATTCCTCGGTCGGACTTCACCTTTCACATTTGTACGGTAAATCGTACGAGGACGTGTCGGACACATTTTCCGACCCGAGGACGTGTGGGGAAATATTCCCAATGCGGTTCTTATGGACTTTTTACCATGCGAATCGTGATTGCCAGTTCGTACGGCACTTGTACGATTCGTACGGTAAAAAGACCGGACACGAGTCGCACAGGGAATTTTTTTACCGGATCGTAATTGGCACCTCAGTATCACTATTGTACTGGTGCCGTAGGGGTACGTGTGAAACGCACCGTACAATTGGTGCCATAGGGGTACGTGTGAAACGCACCATACCATTCATTGCGTGTGTACGCGGATCACTATTGTACTGGTGCCGTAGGGGTACGTGTGAAACGCACTCTACCTGTGTGTGTATTTCAAAATTACATAGGGGACATATAGGGGACAAGTATTAGGCCCAAAATGCATGCTGGTTGTCATGGATACAGAGTTTTCAGTTGCAATGTGTCCAACAGGTGTCCTGGAACAGTCAGTTGGCAAAAAAATACAATATTACAAAGTGGTTGTTGACTTGACATGATGCTCAAAATTAGAACGATGCGAATGCGTGTCATTGGTGTATGTTTAAAGGGATTGGAGTAAACGAACGATGCGAATGATTCTGACCAATCACTATGTACTCCTCTAAATGAATGCCCCTCAGCAAGACAGATATAAGGCAGCCAGGACCCATGAGAGGGCACTTGCCTGCACAACTTTCCAGTCAACCATACTGCTGCTGTCTCTGCTTCCTCTGGACCATGTCGCGTACTGTGGAGAGGGCCCAGCCATTCACCCTAGAGGAGAATGAGGCGTTCCTGGACTGCCTCCTCCCACAGTACACCAAGCTGTATGGGAGACAAGGGGAGCAGGTGAGTGCTGACTCCACTACCTTTGCCTATGCACCAGTTGTGTGACTGTCACTTCTGGCATTGTGTCCAGGTCTGACAGACATGCAATGTTGTTTATAGTGGCTCCCAGGGGGGGGGCATGCTTATGTCTCTCATGCAGAGCATGATGTAGTTCCTGTGTGCACTCCTCACTTGCATTGTGCTTACTGTGACATTCACTGCATGGTGCATGACACATTCAGCCTGGCAAATCCTTGGTGGCTTTTTTGGTGATTCAGTGGTCCCCCCGGTGTGACAGGTGACTGTACCCACAGATTTGTATGAGTTGAGTGGACCTGTGGTGAGAGTGTCCAAATGATGTGTACGACCTCATGGACCCTGATGTGTGTGAATGTTCCTTGTCATGTGGGTGAGTGTCTATGTGAAGTGTTGCACCACAGCTGCATGGAGGAGGCAACAGCTCTACCCATCTGATGTGACAAGTAAGCCGTGCTGTGTGTCTGACTTGCAGAGCTAGCACAACACCTGTGACACCCCACAGGCAAGTGGCACATGTGCAGAGTGAGGGTTGTATCCGCTGTTGTCAATGACAGGCGAGTGATCTGTGCCTGAGTGTGTCTGTCTAGTCTGCTGAGGGTGCGTCAATGGAGTGGGACATGTGACTGCTTGGCACGTGCTGTCCATCAGCCTGCTGTTGCATGTGCTGCACAGTGTTTGCCATGATCAGTGAGTGTGTCGCACCCCTTATGCCACCTGTTGACTTTCAATGCCATGTAGTGCATTGGGGCTTGCACACAGGCCATTTTCTCATTGAGAATGATTCAATTCCTGTCAAAATCCTATACCCTGTTCAACATTTCTAAGATGTTCAAATGTGTGTCTCTGGGACATGGAGCAGGTGTAGTGATGTTGTCTCACTTTGTCATCCTGACAGGTAACTGCCTACGAGAAGATGGAGATCTGGCGGGACATCGTCAGGGCCGTGAGATCGGCGGGGGATCGGAGTCAGCAACTACCACAGGTCCGCAAAATGTGGCAGGATATCCGGTGCTGGACCCAGCGGATCGCCCGGGTCCAGCTGGGGATCGACCTTCCTCTCCCCCACGGCGGGCGCCGACGCAGGACCGCCCACATGACCCGTGTCCTGGCGGTGGTCTTCCCTGACCTCGATAGGCAGTTCCAGGAGAGACGGCAGCAAGGAGGGGGTAGGTACATGGCTGTTTGTTGTGTTATGTGTCACCAGCTTTTGGAAGTGCTCTGTAGCTGGATACACTCCCAGAGTCGATATGTGCTGTGCATTTTCTGTTCCCCAATGTCACCGGGTGCTCTTTTTCATCCCTTCCCCTCCTTGACATGTGTCCCCTGGTCTGTGTGTAATCACATTTGCACATGGTCATCTAGGGTGCCAGAAAATCAAAGTGCACATTGCTTTCCGCATCATGTGGGAGGGTGGTCTGTGACTTGTGTTGGTACCTTGCCTGTGCCATGACCTGTTCACTATGTTGGGGGTCCATATTTGTTGGCACTGATGATGAGTCTCAACATAGGAGTGTGAGGCTTCAACTAAACACCCTTGCACCATGCATGACCAATGTTGTGGCCTCAGACATGATACGCATGAGTGGGAGATATGCATAGTGCCATGACGGTTGCTCATGGTACAGTCAGCTCATTCCAGGAACACGGAGCAGTGTGCCCACTACTGTCCCCTGAGACACCCTGGCCTCCTAATCATGTGTGTCATCCAACACTGTGCACATTCTCTGTGGGTTCAGCATAGGTCTGCCTCTGTGGCATTGTTCCCTGGCCTAGTTTGTATTTTTCAAATGTGTGCTACATGTGTCCACTGGACAGGGATACATCATTTTGCTTATGCATACTCACACTGGGCAGTGCCTGTGTGGCTATTCACAACAATCTGTTGATGGTTGTTTGTCACAAATATGTGTTGCCAGCCCCACGAGGTGATGTTGTGTCAATGTAGCAATTGTTGCTGCACAGTTTTTGTAACCCTGATTAAGAGGTGTCACTTCTTGATCTGTATCAATCACATTGACTCAGGTATGGGGGGTAGTGCGGGAGAGGCCTACATGGGCACCCCTGATTTTTCCTTTCCAGGTCTGACCTGTGTGTGAGAATTGGCTGTACAAATAATCACCGTGCAGTGCCCCTGTGATGGTGGCCAGTGCTTAATGTTCGTGTTTTGCAGCCTGTGTCAGTTTTTTAAAAACATGATTCCTGCTCATACATTATTTGCACCTGTGTGCGGTTCAGATGCAACGCAGTTTGGACTTTGTATGCTGACATCTGTGTGTACATTCTGGCTTGCCATGAGGGTGTCTCCATAGTACAGCTATGCTTTTTTACTAACAAATTGCAGGCTCATTAGCTTATGCATTGTCCTGGGTGTGGACATGTGTGCCACTCCTGATGACAGGCAGTAGGTCATATGTGTAGCCAACTGTGTAATCAGGTGACGGATGGCCATGTGACAACTGACATAATTCAAGTTGTTACTCTAAAAAAAATGTACCTTGGCACTCATAGCACTTGTCAACAGTTCTTCATGTTTTAAATGTGGTAATTTGATGATTTGTGTTAAGAACACTAATGTGCCTGCATGAAAGATGTCTCCCAAGTAAGTGCACACCAAACGACATTTCCACTTTCATGGAACACACTGGCACCTTTTCAAAGAAGCCACTGTTAGAATTAAATGGTGTTGCAGATTCTCCATATACATGTTCCCACAGTGGTCTTGATTTTGTGAAACTCCTTTGTTGTTGGTGATACAAACTAACGAGTCTCAAGACATCAAGACCTCCGTGGGCCCATGTATCTGTACTTTCTGCAACACCATTTATTTCTAACAGTGGCTTTTTAGAAAAAGGTGCCAGCTTCTTCAATGACAGTGTAAATGTAGTTTTGTGTGCACTTCCTTGGGAGACATATTTCATGCAGGCACATGAGTGTTCTTTTCACGAAATGACGAATTGCCACATTATAATCATGTCGATTGTGTAAAGTATTGTGAGTCCCAAGGTACCAACATTTTTTCATTTTGTGTTCCAAAGTACTTACAGGTCTCTGAGTGTGGTGACACCTTGAGTATTGAGGTGTGTTAGTTTACCTTGGGTGCACCACTACTGTTTCTTTCAGGGTAAACAAGAGGTGGCATGACTTCATTGTATTGCTGTGCTCACCTGTTCACAGACACTAGCTTCTCAGTGTATTTCTTATTCAAGTTGTGGCCTGGTGTGTTCTTTTTTTCCTTGTGTCCAAGTGGCATAGTGGGTCTACCAACTGGACAGTACAGGGCTTACATATGTGCGGAGTAATCTAGCTGTTACTCATGATGCATTGCCTGATCTGCACTGTGACCTATTGTTTTTGTGCTCATGTGTCAGATGTATACAGGTGACTGATGCATTTCGGTTTCTTCTCCTTGACCACAGCATCATCATCCGAAACAGAAGGAGACACCTGCATGGACCTGAAGGAGGGACCCAGCAACAGTGCCACCAGTGCTGTAGAGTCAGAAGGAGCCAGTGGCACGGAGGGCGAGGGGAGTCAGTCCGAGGACCTGTCTGGAGGCAATACCAGCTACGACGCCGACAGGTCCGACTCTGACCTCCTCGAGGAGGCGGAGGCTGCAACACCTGGCAGTATCCCCATATCTGTCCCCGCCTCCTCCTTTACCATCTCCGCCCTCCCAGTTGCTCCAGTCCCTTCTGTCCGTGCAGAGGCCCACCATGTCTCGTTCGGCCCAGGCACCGCACCCCCTGCCCCTGTCACCCCTGCTGCCCTCAGTGAAGAGTCTGTGGACATACTGCTGCAGTTGCAGGTTGGGCAGGCATCGGTGCTGAATGTCCTCCATGGCCACACTAAACTGCTCACACAGATGGTGTCATTCATGGAGGGCATGTCAGCAACGATGTCTGACCAACGCAGGATTCTGCGGTCCATGGACTCTTCCCTGACGGCAGCAGTTACTCTCCTGCAGCGCTCCGTCCCCCGCCCTACCCGGACCCATCCACTCTTCCCTCTCCCATACCTGTCCAACACACACCCAGACAGTCACGATCACGCACCCCACCAGACACAGCCAGCACACCCCCCAAGTAAGGCAAAGCGCACACCTCCTGGCACGCACACTCACACTCAGGGGGATGTAGGCACACCCACAGGGTCTGGGGACAGACGACATACACACAGCCACAGTTGCAGTCCGCAGTCCTCACAACCCTGTCCCGCCAAAACCACTCCCCTTGGCTCCCCTGCCAAACACTCACCCAAGCAGCTCTTTCTGGGTGAGCTGGACCTCGCCCCCGCTGAGCCACCACCCCACAAGCGGGCGAGGAAGTTCCCGGGCACAGGAGTTGAGTCCCCTACCATGTCGAACCCCTCCCCCATGAGCACTGCACCCATCCCTCGCCCACCACACCATCCCTTGACCCTGGGGAATCCTCAGGTGGAGGGGATAGGCTGGACGTACTAGCAGCGGTGTGCAGCGCCGAGCTCGCCTCCACCTTCGGCGCTGACCCACCCCGTGTGGTGGAGACGTCCACCCCTGCACCCACCACACTTACCCTTCCCCCTCCTGTCCCTGCGGTGCCTGGTACTGCCCAAGATGATGCCCCACCCCCGTCCGACGAACCTGGAGGTTCATTTGTGCAGGCAAGCTAGGCGTAGACGCGGTCCCCTACGTCCCCCCTTGGACTTAATATATGGACTGGCCATTGGCCTGTGTAAATAGTCTAATTTTTTAATTTTTTGGTTTGTGCTGAATAAAGCCTTTTGTTTTACTTTCAACACTATTGCATTTCAGGTACTTGATGTTGGTGATGAGGCTCCTGGAGTTGGTGTTCTGGTAATGTGTTAGGGTTCTGATAAATGTTTTTGGATGATGGTCATGAGGTGGACCATGGTATCTGTGTGCCATTACAATGTGTCTGCAAAGAATCATTGGTAGTGTGTGTTAATTTTGTTTTGAGACATTGTCCCAAGGAGTGTTCCTTCCTCTGTGGCACCTGACATCTTCCCTGCAAACAGTTGCACAATTGTTGTGCTGACCTGTGTCAACATTTCCTTTGTTGGTGACGGATCCCTTCAACAATGGCCATGCCTGCTCACTGATGTCTCCTGCTGAATCATCTGTGCCATCCTTGCTAGTCACTGTGCTTGTGTTTTGAGTATGTAGAAATGCCTTCAGGGACATATTCACCCTTTTCAACACTATGCATGTGTGTAATCACGGCCTACCACACAAATGGTACTTGTTATGCAGGGTATTTGGGCACCTGACTCACAATTGTGGGCATTGTATCTAGGGGAATTCCACCCTATTCCTTCCATGAGAGACAACATCTTTGTGGCTGGACCAGCACCTGGACATTCCTATCACTCCTGGGTTGTGCGTGACAGTGTGTGTTCCCTTTGGCTATCTTAGTTTTGTATGCAGTTACATGACTATACAGTCTTGTGGCATGAAATCAGGGTGTGTATTGTGCTGCATCCACCATGGGTGGGTATGCATGTGTTATTTGTCCTCACACCCACATGTGGTGTGTCATGCAGTGGGTGAAAGACATCCATCCTCCTGGGAGTGGGGGACTGCTGTCAGTGAGGTGTTGTTATAGCACTATCATCATAGTCCAAAGTTAGGGATGTGTCTATATCACCATGTAGGTGTGGTCATCTGATAATGATGTACACCCCCCCATATCTCTGTCCACTGCTGGTAGTCATATGCACCTACCCCCATGTCTCTGTCCTCTGCTGGTAGTCCTCTGCACCCACCCCCATATGTCTGGACACTGCTGGTATTCATCTGCACACACACCCATATCTCTGTCCACTGCTGGGAGTCCTCTGCACCCACCCCCATGTCTCTGTCCACTGCTGGGAGTCCTCTGCACCCACCCCTCATATTGCAGGCTACTGCTGGTAGTCATATGCACCCACCCCCATGTCTCTGTCCACTGCTGGGAGTCCTCTGCACCCACCCCCATATGTCTGGACACTGCTGGTATTCATCTGCACCCACCCCTATATGTGTGTCCACTAATGGTATTCATCTGCAGTCACCCCCATATGGCTGGACACTGCAGGTATTCATCTACAGCCACCCCTATATGGCTGACCACTGCTGGGAGTCCTCTACAGCCACCCCTACATGTCTGGACACTGCTGGTATTGATCTGCAGCCACCCCCATATGGCTGGACACTGTGGGTATTCATCTACAGCCACCCCTATATGGCTGACCACTGCTGGGAGCCCTCTACAGCCACCCCTACATGTCTGGACACTGCTGATATTGATCTGCAGCCACCCCTATATGGCTGACCACTGCTGGGAGTCCTCTACAGCCACCCCTACATGTCTGGACACTGCTGGTATTGATCTGCAGCCACCCCCATATGGCTGGCCACTGCTGGGAATCGTCTGCACCCACCCACCCACCCACCCCCTTGGAGCAGTACACTGCTGGCCTGGACCTACACACACACCAATATTAAGGTAACATGCAGGGCCAGACCGTAACCCCACATTCCTGGTGTGTGTACGCCTCGTATCCCAAATGTACTGGTGCCGTAACGGGGTACATGTGAAACCACCGTACCCCCGCATTCATTGCGTGTGTACGGTCCGTATCACTGTTCTACTGGTGCCGTACGGGTACGGGTGAAACGCACCATACCCACGCATTCATTGCGTGTGTACGGTCCGTATCACTATTCTACTGGTGCTGTAGGGGTACGTGTGAAACGCACCGTATCCACGCATTCATTGCGTGTGTATGGTCCGTATCACTGTTCTACTAGTGCCGTAGGGGTATGTGTGCAACGCACTGTACCCACGCATCCATTGCGTGTGTACGGTCCGAATCACTATTCTACTGGTGCCGTAGGGGTACATGTGAAACGCACCGTACCCACGCCATCATTGCGTGTGTACGGTCATGGGTAGGGTCCGTATCACTGTTCTACTGGTGCCGTAGGGGTACGTGTGCAATGCACCGTACCTATGCATTCATTGCATGCGTACGGTCCGTATCACTGTTCTACTGGTGCCTTTGGGGTACGTGTGAAACGCACCGTACCCACGCATTCATTGCGTGTGTACGGTCCATATCACTATTCTACTGGTGCCGTAGGGGTACGTGTGCAACGCACCGTACCCACGCATTCATTGCATGAGTACGATCCGTATCACTGTTCTACTGGTGCCGTACGAGTACGTGTGAAACGCACCGTACCCACGCATTCATTGCGTGTGTACGGTACGTATCACTATTCTACTGGTGCCGTAGGAGTACGTGTGAAACGCACCGTACCCACGCATTCATTGCGTGTGTACGGTCCGTATCACTATTCTACTGGTGCCGTAGGGGTTCGTGTGCAACGAACCGTACCCACGCATTCATTGCGTGTGTACGGACCGTATCACTATTCTACTGGTGCCGTAGGGGTACGTGTACAACGCACCGTACACATCCACTTCCGTTGTTGCGGTGCGCAGGGGTTGCTGGACACGCCCCCCAAGTGATCAGACCCTGGTGGTAATGTATGGGCTCCATATTATAGGTTTGGATCTGGGTGTTGTTCCCACCTTCTGCGGTGTGTGCGTCGGGTCCAGTGCACCAGGTCGTAGGCTAAGAGGACCGGGATGACAAGTACGATGGGGTTCATGGCGTGTACGTCGCGTACCGGGGCTCCGTTGCGTAGGGGTTCGCGTAGGACTCTGCTTTTCCGGCTGTGTTTGGCTCCCATAAGAAAAGAGCCGTACGGAGTGCCGTAGGGACGAATTGTACTTGCTGGGTCTGAAACCGCTGCTTAAATACGTCCGGACGTCGCGTACAAGCTGTTCCGGATCAGAATCGTTGTTTATTTTTACCCGTATGGTCTTTTGTACGATTCGTACGGAAAAAGGCTTTCTGTACGAATCGTACTTCCTAGGTTGTAAGAAAAGTTTACCGGGTACGAGTCGTACGGAGAAAATGCTCCGTACAACGATTCGTACAGCCTTTTTCCAGGATCGGAATCGACCCCATATTGGGGAGGGCAGATTTACTATTACCACTCCAAACTTCATAACTTTGAGGAGTTAGGCTCTGAGGGTTCGGATTTACTATTCTCCTTCTAAACTAAGCAACATTAAAAAAGTTTACATTTTTAGAGTTTGAGAAAATCTTCGGATGCAGAAGGTTGTTATATTATAGTGAAACTTAAAATTCAAGATACAGTTATGTTTTTAATTAATGTATATGGCCCGACCACTATTGACCCCACTTTTTGGTCTGTTCTTACCACAGAAGTGCTCAAGTTAGGCAATGTTCCACTTATTGTTGGAGGAGATTTTAACCTTATGTGTGACCCTTTATTAGGCAGATTATCACAAACTAAATATCAACCACCTAGAGCTTTTTTTATGTTAGTCATTTTTTACAAACAACTAAGGGGTCTATTAGGATGGCGGACGGAAGGCCGCCGCTGGGCCGGCGGTGGCAACCGCCGGACCGGCGGCTGACGTCCGCCCACGATCGCAGCCCTGAAAACCGCTGGCCCCATTAGCATGGCGGTGACGACCGCGGTGGTGAGAATCTCCGCCTGCCACTTTTCTGCCGGTACCAGTCTGCACACATGCCTAGCGGGCGGAACTGGACCGCTACAATGATGCCGGTGCAGGGCCAGGCTCCGCCGGCATTATTAGGATGCCGTCTGTAGCCAGCCTTTCCGCGGCGGTGGAACCGCCATGGAAAGGCTTGCGGAGAATGTCTCCGGGGGCCCATTGCGGGCCCCCAATGTGTTTGGGGGGGTGTGAGTGCACTGGGGGTACCCATGGTACATGTCCCTGTACCAGGTGGCAGGCACTGTGCAGTGCCTGCCACGCAGTGCGGTGACATGCATGACATGTTCCTTTTCACACCGCGGCGGTGCTGCTGACAGCAGCAACCGCCGCAATGTTAATCGCCAGAATCCGTCTGCCGCGGTCGGATTTCGACTGCGGAGCATCCTAATTGGCCGCGGTCCTTGCGGGCGGTCTTTTCCCGCTACCGTGGCGGTCGGGAAGATTTTCCGACCGCCATCCTAATAGGCCCCCTAGTTGGTTGATATTTGGCGGTTGCATCATCCTACTGAGAAAATGTTTACTTTTTTTTCAAACCCTCATAACTCTTACTCAAGATTAGATTATTTATTAGTTTCTCGCCAATTAATTCACTCAGTTACTACACCACATATCTATAATATTGATATTTCTGACCATGCTCTTATTTCTAACCTCGGGCGGGTAACTACACTCCGCCAGTGGAGTTTACATAGTTTTGCCTACTCCGTGTTCTGTTGTGAACGCGGAGTTCAGGCAAAACTACGACTCCATGGCGGAGCGTAGTTAGCCATTCCCTCCACCCTCCCAAATGAATTAAAACTAATTAAAAGGCACTTTCGTGCCCCGTGGCTGCCTCCTCCTTTACACCACCGCTCTCCTGCATCCTCCTCTCCATCCTGCTTCACTGATGACCCCTATGTTGTATGTGTTGCAAGTGCGCATGCCTGACTTATACACATCAGTAAGGCAGGCTGAAGTGTACATACATATGATGAGACTAAACATGCACCTGTTGACCAATTTATGGAACCAGTTCTTCAACCTCATTACTACTATATGACACTATGGTAGCTGACTTTGATGAGTCTCTGCACCTATATAACTCACATACCATACTCAGCAAGGTATTGCAATATCCATGCCCTCTTAATTTTGATACCAGGAAATGAGTACGCTACATACAACACACATTATGCTTGCTTGTTCCTTAAATTCAGTGAGTTCTGTATCTCTCAGTAATGCAGAGTACCAGATGTTGTTCAGACATGTCGTATGCATCCCTAGTATATTATTGGAAAATTGTACATAACATGTATGGGATATGTTGAGATGTGTCAGGTTCAGGCTGGCATACCCTTGGATACAGTACCATGTGAGAAGCATGTACAATGGGAGTCTCAAATGTAGAGACAACTCCAGTGGCTCTAGCCTCAAAAACACCTCCATGAGGCCATGCAAAGCCAGCAGTCAGAGGTGATGCAGAGACAGAATATCGAATTGCACAGATATCATGGCAAAAATATTGTGGTTCAGAAATATCGACAGACAAATTCTCGTGGTCAAAAATACCAATTTTAGGTAAGTAATATCGATTTAAAAAATATTCAAGTGTTTAATAGCCTTTGCAAAAATATAGTTGTTAAAAATATCGATTTGTTATTAATGTTATGTATTTTCGAATATATTTTTTTAAGTTTGTAATGTTTGTTTTTTTGTATAAGAATTGTTTGCATTTTTATTATGTGTTAAAATTTTAGTAGTGATTAATTTTTTTTATTTGAATTTTGCGTATTTTCGTTCCGTAGCGGGTTGTGGGTTTATAGGGGAATAGGATGGGAAGTAATTTAATTATATAAAATATATTGAATAATTGTTATTTATTAATATTTGTTTAATTGTGATTTTATATTGTTAAATGTGTAAATTATTGTATTATTCATTATTTAATAATTAGTTGTTAATTAATTTAAATTAATTAATTAGTAATTAATGATGGTAATTGTGTAATACATTTTAGGTGTGTGTTGTGGTGTTTATAGGTATAAATGGTGGGAAGTGATTTATTTTTTATTCATGAATTATTAATTAGTTGTTATTTAATTTCAAATAATCAATTAGTAATTAATTATGGAAATTGTGTAATTAATTTTAGGTGTGTGTTGTGAAAATTATAGTGTTAAAGAATGTGTACTCAATGAATGTTTATTATCTTTTTTTATTAATAATATTTTTCTAATTCATTATTAATTTTGTTACATATGGAAATACATTTCTATAAAAATGTTGAAGACTTATTTTATTGTTGTGGTGTTATGGGGTAGGAAATAAAATTAATACATTTATGTTTTAAATAATGTGTTTGTTAATATTTGCTCCTTTTAAATACATATTGTTTATAAATGTATTTTTTTTTATGTTATATGTAATTAACATTATATAATTGCTCTTTTTATATGTTTAATATATTTAATCGTACATTTTCAAAATATTGTTTATTTATTTGTAAGTTTATGTAATTTTTTTCAATTGTTTAAATGTTATTAGTAATTTTTGTTCCTCTGCTATCCAACACTTTCCCTACTGTTGCACTCACTGGGTTGGGAATAGTCATTTTTACCCCTTCGCTATCCAATATTTTCCCTACTGTTGCACTCATTGGAGTGAGAATAGTTATTTTTACCCCTACGCTATCCAGCACTTTCTCTACTTTTGCACTCATTGGAGTGGGAATAATAATTTTTACCTCTCCGCTATCCATCACTTTACCTACTGTTGCACTTACTGGAGTTGGAATAGTATTTTTTACCTCTCCGCCACCCAGCAATTTTCCTACTGTTGCACTCACTGGAGTGGGAATAGTAATTTTTACCCCTTCACTATCCAGCACTTTCCCTACTGTTGCAATCACTGGAGTGGGAATAGTAATTTGTACCCCTCTGGTATCCAACATTCTCCCTACTGTTGAACTCACTGGAGTTGAAATTGTAAATTTAATTACTTTGCTATCCAACATTTACCCTACTTTTGCACTCACTGGAGTGGGAATGGTAAATTTTACCTCTCCGCTATCTAACACTTTCCCTACTGTTGCAATCACAGGAGTGGGAATGGTAATTTTTACCCCGCAGCTATCCAAAATTTTCCCTACTGTTGCACTCACTGGAGTTGGAATAGTAAATTTAATTATTTCACTATCCAACATTTTCCCTACTGTTGTATTTATTGTATTGCGAAATGTACGTTTTAATTTTGTTTTAATAGCTTAATGTTTTAATTAATTATAGAATAGTTTTTTTATTTTAAATTATTAATATATGTATATATTTAATTTTTATATAATTTAAAAGTTAAGAAATTAAATAAAGATAATAGTTAATACATTATTTTAAAGTAAATATATATATGTATAAATTATTATGTTTGCGTGTTTATATCTTTTAAAATTGTTTATTGTTTATATTTAGTTAAAATGTATTACATTAAATTAATTTTGTTAAAGATAATATTAATATTTAATATATTTAATATATATTATCTTATTTTATTTATATTTTTAAATCATTAAAAGGGATGCACCAGCGCCGCTGGGGCTTCTAAATAAACACTGTTGTTTGCAAGGTGGGCCGCTATAACTCAACGGAATCAATGACTTCTACCAAAACCTGCATTTTCTTTGTCTGGCTGACCAGCACAGACCAAATCCTACTTGAGCTGTGCAGCACCATTACTTGTGAATTGCACTCCCGCAGAGTTTTGCTCTCCCGCAGAGTTTTGCAGACAACTTTGGGGCTTATTTACAAGGCCCTTGCACCACCGGTGCATCACTTTTAATATGGGAAAAAGCGACGTCTCAGAGGTGCAAGGGGCATGTGAATAAGCCCCTTTATGTGTAACATATGGTCTGTAATGGCCCATCACAACTGTACCTTACAAATGCTTGTGGTGAAAGAAGCACCTCTGGAGTTGATCTGCACTACCTGGTTTAATATGAGTTGTCTAGAGGGGCTACTGGCAAGTGCATCAGCTCAATACTTCCCTGGGACTCATTTGTATCACCTAAAGGGACACTAACACTTGTGTGGCCCTCACGGTGTCGCTTATAGCACTGGTGCACAGATCTTGCCAGTGCTATTGCCGCAGCATTTCACTCATTTGCTTGGGGGCAAGGGTATTTTGAGCAAAGATTTATGTGAGCCATACTTAATATTACCACTATTTATTAATGTGTAAATGAGAAATATAGGAAAAAAACACAGATGTGTACTTACCAACTTCTCCACAAACTTTGATGCCAATTTAGTCTAGCAGGTCTGATTCTCTGCCAATCACATCCGCCCAGCAATTTTTCAGCTGATGGGCTATCCGGTCAATTCCAAACAGGCTCTGCATCCATGCCCACACCTTCTCCCAACTTTACCTCCGCATCACCACAGGATAGCCCAGGGGTACACGTCCCTTATTGGCTGTCATGTGGGGCAGGTAATAGGTCACCAGCCACACGCAGATCCCAAACTCCTCTTCACTCATGAGGCGAGCCCTACTCTTCCCAGGCTTGATCCCACCCAAACACAACAAAGGCCCAACAAAGGCCCAAACAAAACAGAACCCCCAAAAACCCCACAGCTAGCCCTATAACAACAATAACCCAGAAGACAAACACCCAGGGGCCGATTCCGATTCCGGCTGCAAAACGAACCGACCGACATGGACCCGGACCGGATACCGACCGACACGGACCAGCACCGTACGACCCGTGCAGTACAATGCAACGCGTGTGAATTACAACCGACACGTACGGAATACAAGCCGTACGACCGAGCCGTAGGGAAAATAGTGAACCAGCCCGAAAACCGATGCGATTTTCACCGACCGACACGAACCCGGAATGAACCCGACCGACCCGTACCCGCAATGTCTGATCCGCGCAGTACGATGCAATGCCTGTAAAACCAGACCGACTCGCACGGAGACCAAGCTGCACGACCGACACGCACAGACAACCGGGCCCACAAGCAATAGAGACCTTCGCGACCAACGCTTATGAAACAAAGAAGATAGGCAGCGTGAACGAGGCGGAGAAGCCCGCAAGAGACAACATCAGCGTCCGTATCCGTCAGATGAACGTCTCCTTCATGCCCACAAAACCCAAAGGAAAAAAGACAAAAAAAGGACCAAACAAGCAATGACAAAGCCAATAAATATCAAATAAAAAAAACCTGGGACAAAGACACACCCACAACTCCAAAAATATAAAGGACTACAATCACTACCATCATCCCTTGCAAACAGGAGACACAGCCAGCAGCAAACACCATTACCCAGCAACCACAGACACACTCACAACTCACCCATCACACAACCCACACACCATCAGCACCTCATCCAAAAGCACACACACATGCAGCCAGCAAAACCAACACCAACCCACCCTCACTTGCACCCTCACACACACATCCCTCACCACCACCACCCATCACCATGCCCCCATAGAAGAATCCAAAGTTCACAGATAGTGAACTGGTAGACGAGATCATCAGAGTAGAGCCACATTTGTTTGGTACATTGGTTCAAAGGACCCTCATGTCACAGAAAACAAAGATGTGGGCGAGGATTGTGGACAAGGTGAACGCTCAAGCCCCAGCAAGGCGCTCAAAGGACGATATCCAGAACAGGTGGTATGACGTGCGCAGGAGGGTCAAGAAACTCATCAAAAAAGATCACGCCCTGAGTCAGTGCACCGGCGGTGGCCCTCCTGCCAAACCAGTCTACTTCAGCACCTGGGAGGAGAAGGTGCGGGACATCCTACCACCAGAGAGCGTCCATGGGCTAACAGACATACTAGAGCCTGGTGAGTACACAAACAACACACCGAAGATTGTGTGGCAAGGGGACAGCGAAACCATGCACCGCAAGCAAAGCTACACTAACCAATAGATAATCATCCCAAGATGTGTATGCCAGTCAGACAAACACAATACTTGCCATCTCATAGTGACTTGGAACTGTGTCATGACATGCACCAACCTACAAACAAATAGAGCAAGGCAGTGGCACAAAGCTAAATCGACACTGCCAGACAGTTTGCTACCACAAACACACTACCTCACAGTGCAGCTGACTGACAGGAAGGAATAGTGGGGATGCAGGTGAAGTGAGTGTATCCAAAAGCATGATGGGGCCTGTAGTCACAGATAATGTTCCCCCTCCTGATTGGCCCATCAAGACCTCTCTGAAACATGCCCACATCACAGGGGGTGGAAAATGACTGACAAGATGGCTGACACTGGCTCTTGCTGTGGGGAGCACAAGGCCCTGGTAGGGCATGTGCGCAAATCAGAAGCAGGACACCACTGACTGACATCCTGAAAGACAACTTGCACGCCCCACAATGGAAGCACGTTTCATGGTGGGATGTCTGGCCGAGTGGGAAGGAGGACTGACAGCTCTGACCATACTTACCAGCATGTGGAGACACACACACCCCTCAGCACAAACTCCACACAACTCACCGGGTAGAGTGCATTGACCCACACCTCTGTGAAATATCAGTAAATGATACACCGTACTGGGTGCTGCTGTGTGAAGCACAGGGGCTCTCTTTGGACTTCTAGCCAAACAAACACCAGGATTTCACAGTCAGCCATCTTGCCATTGCTGTCACACCCCCTCGTAGGGAACAAGAGTCAAGAGGAAGGAAGTATGGGCATGCTGGGAAGGGGGGTGTAGCCAAGAGTATGATGGGAGTCACAGTCACAGACAATCTACACCCACCCACATGGCCCAGTACGCATACACTGAACCATGCTCGCCTCACAGGGGGTGGGAAGGGACTGACAAGATGTCTGACACTGGGCTCTGTTGTGGGGAGCACAAGGCCTTGCTGGGAAATGGGCTACAACAAACACCAGGACTTCACAGTCAGCCATCTTGTCATTGCTGTCACACCCCCTCACAGGGAAGCAGAGTCAAGAGGGAGGAAGTATGGGCATGCTGGGAAGGGGGGTGTAGCCAAAAGTATGATGGGAGTCGCAGTCACAGACAATCTACACCCACCCACATGGCCCAGTAAGCATACACTGAACCATACTCGCCCCACAGGGAGTAGGAAGGGACGGACAGGATGTCTGACACTGGGCTCTGTTGTGGGGAGCACAAGGCCATGCTGGGAACTGGGCACCAACAAACACCAGGACTTCACAGTCAGCCATCTTGCCATTGCTGTCACACCCCTCACAGGGAAGCAGAGTCAAGAGGAAGGAAGTATGGGCATGCTGGGAAGGGGGGTGTAGCCGGGAGCATGACGGGAGTTGCAGTCACAGACATTCCCCACCCACCCACATGGCCCAGCAAGCTCACACTTAACCATGCTCACCTCACAGGGAGTGGGAATAGACTGACAGGATGTCTGACACTGGGCTCTGTTGTGGGAGCACAAGGCCATGCTAGGAACTGGGCAACAATAATATCAAACTCTGTCCGTGACAAGCTGGGAAAAAGCAGTGTACAGGCAGGCATATGTTCGTAAAGTAGCAAATGTCATGTTTGTGAACCATCGATGCATGTAGAAACATAACTCACATCGTGTGTCTCTTCCAAACACAGGTGGTGTTGGGCACCCAGCTCCAAATGAAGAGGATTCCCAGACTCTGGCGGACACTGAGCTCTCTGGTTTGACTCTGTCTCTGTCCTCTTCGGATGACGACGACCAACCTGGCCCCTCCGGTGTGAGTCATCATGCAGCACCAGCAGCATCAACATCTGCACCCCCTGTACCCACGCCTCCAGCATCTGGAAACCGGCAGGGCACCCCCGCTAACACAGACAGACTAAGGCCACTGAACACCCACAGCACAGGGACACAGGCCCCCCGGAAGTTACAGCAAACACCACCAGCAATACCACCCAAGGGGTCCCAGTGTCACCTGTGCGTCCCGCCGCTGATGCTGCCCGTGTGGATAGGGGTGCTAGGAGGGGTGGGAGGCAGAGGGCACGCGTTGCAGAGGGGTCTGGACTGCATGATGACCCTCAACTGGCACGCATCATAGATGGGTACCAGGATAGCACCGGAGGATTTGGCCAGGTAGTGGGGATCCTCAAGGACATGCAACAGAAGCAGGCTTCCCACCATGCCCGCATGGAGGCCAAGTGGGATGCCCCTACTGTGGTGCATCAGGACATACTGCAATGCCTCCGCCAGATTAACACAAACCTGTCCACACCTCCCTGTGTGGCCACAACATCTGTTGCAACACCATCTGCCAGTGCCACAGGGAGGGAGGAGGACTCTGGCAGAGAGTCCCCTGCACCGCAGAGGCCTGCACCTGAAGATCTCCCTCCCCAGGAAGAACTGGGGTTGTCCGAAGAAGGACATGTGAGAGGCAGATGTCCCAGCACATCCCCCAGAGCCACTAAACCTGTTCTGGAAAATGTTCTTTGTGCGCAACCCGTTCACCTTGTCCAATCGCACACAACACGCCCACATGACATGGAGGGTTCATGTTGGGCCAATGTAGCAGATGACTGTGGACTTTACTCTGGACATTTCATCTCCCAGCACATCCAACTCTAATGTAAACTTTGGATTCCAAAACCAATGTACAGCACCCACCATCCTGTGCACTTTCCTCACACATGTCTGAAAATAAACTCACCAGTACACCATACTTGCCTCTGTTGTGATTCCAACTTGTCATGTGTCATGGAGATGTCGATCTGCTACACAACACAGTGCATGCCCAATACTGCAACAATGTGACCAACGTTAGGTGAGTCATGGTGATGTGATACATGTGAGGGAGACACACCACTATGGCACCACAACACATACTCACCATGGCCATGTTACTCATCCCACACAATGATGTTGACCTGAAACACATTGGCATGCACAGACACAACACCAACCCCAGCCAGTGGTAACAAGTCCACAGGTGAGGTAAGCAGATGTCAGTCAGATGTGGGAAGACAGACAACGCACATAACAAAGCGTAGCACAGGTTGATTACACATCAGCAACATGTTTATTTCACAATAGTTGCAAGGTAATTCTACGTAACAGTGGACACACGCTCACAAAGTTTGGAGAATTGAAGTCCAGGGATGTGTGGTACATCAGTTGATGGGAATTGACAACTTCCACACTGGTGTTGGATTCTGGGTGTTGGAGGTCAGTGTTGACCAAACAACAGGCAAAGTACCCTAGGAAGGACAGACACAAGACACAGTCAAAAGCACAGCAGAACAGGAGAGAAATGCAAAACACATGCACAAAACATGTCGCAAGAAACCTACCCAAAAACAAGTTAGCAGTACTACCCTATTGTACGCATACAGTCAAGTGGCACACAGACACACTCAGACAGCAACAGAGCAGCCACAACACATTCCAGGCTAACTCCATACATTGACATAACAACCCTGGAAACTCACATTCAGGTGAAGAAGTTGTTGATGAGCTGTGAACGGACGTCACCCTCATCCTCATCATCACTGGCATCTTGGCCCAGGCCGGGATCCTCCACAGGTGCCGGAGGTTGGTCATCGTCATCGTCATCCTAGATGAGAGGTACCTTCTTCCGCACTGCCATGTTGTGTAGCATGCAGCACACAAGGATTATTTTGCACACCTTTGCAGGCTCATATGGGAGCGCCCCTCCGGTCTTGTCCAGGCAGCGAAAGCGGCTTTTCAGGAGGCCGAATGTCCGCTCAATCACCCTCCTGCTCCGACCATGTGCCTCATTGTAGCGCATCTCGGCTGGTGTCACAGGGTTCCGGAGGGGGTCAGCAACCACGGCATGTTGGGGTATCTGGAGTCACCTACGCACACAAAAATGGACAAGTAGCTGAGTTTTGTAGGAGTGCGGAATACAACATTGACAAACACACACAATGAGAAACAGTCAGTACACACCGACAAGCCAGGTATGCTGAGCTGGCATCTGTGACATCAGCGTTGCAATGCGACTACTCCTCATTATGTAGGCATTGTGCGCAGAACCAGGGAACAAGACATACCACCAGAGCATTGATGGAGTGGCAGTGCTTCTTGTTCCGTTATGCCTGCTCATGTGCCTGTGGTGGTATCAGGGCCACATGTGTCCCATCAATAGATCCAATGACGTTCGGCATCCTCCCCAGTGTATAAAAGGCATCCTTTATTTCAGGGAGTTCAGCTGGGCTCGGGAACTTGATGTACAGGTCTAGGAAATGCAACATCCCCTCCAAGACATCGCGTAGCACCCGACTAAACATTGCTTGCGACATACCACCAGCAGTAGCCACAGTGTACTGGAAGGTACCAGTTGCAAAGAAGTGCAGGGCTGCCATCACCTTCACCTCTGGGGTCAGTGCTGTAGGGTATGTCCAGCCAGGTAGCAGATGTGGCGCCAACTGCTCCGCCAACTCCTCAATCAGTGGCCTGGTGAAGCGGTACCGTCTGATGCAGTCGCGTTCCTGCATGGTCGCAAGGCCTGGGAATGGTCTATGGACAGCTGGTGCCCTGCAGTACAGGGATGCACAAAGGAAGATTGTCAGTTCATCCACCCATGTGGCCATGACCAGGCTCAATATCACATGATAGATCATGACATTACACAATGTACTGAGGTGTGTGCTGTTGGGCATGGACACATATGTCACCTATATGACCATCACCTCACATCTCAATTCCACATGTCCACATGAGTCCCATGTAGTGCAATGGCCAATCATCTGGCTGTGTCACCCAACCTATGTACTGCTGTGATGTTTCAAACACACACCACAGTGACAAGTGAGGCCTGATGTCTCCCAGGCATCACAGATCTTTGCCATTCAGAAACCCAGGGTCTCTGTATTGCCACATTGATACTGGCATGGACATAGCTTATCACGTACACACCACAAGGCAATCGTAAGTCCCACAGGTAGTGGCCACTGTTGTTCCTGCAGGCCCTACATGTACGTCTCTTAGACACACACACACCATCAAGGTTGATGCATATACCACATGGATGTGGAGACTGTCACCCATTGGGCACATTTGATCAGACACATCTGAGATACAACATGCACACAGACTGTGGGTGCACATCAGTATTGTGGCTACAGGTCTCACTGTGACGTGCATGCCATCACCCCCTGGACTCAGGGTGTATGTGACATGCCCCAAACATATCCAACATGAAACTGTGTCCGTGACTCATGCCCATTACTGTACAATTGCACATCACATTGGTAATGTGCACGACACACAAAGGATTCTGCCCCCATGTACACGTGCACAGCCTGGGAGTGGCTGCACAAAAGTGCCACCCAACAAACCAAATGTGGCCCCCCCCAAACACCCAGGGAATGCAGCCTTACATGCCATGGGACACTGTGTGGCCAATGCTGTAGTGTGGTAGGTGTGCACAGGTGTCCCTGGCAAGTAATTGTGTGTTGAATCCATCGAATAGTCACACCAATGAGGTCCGACGCGGGGGACAATGCATAAGCATTGCACGGTTCATGACCGTGCCGTGCGTACGCTTTGTCACTGACTGCAATGAGGTCCGATGCGGGTGACAATGCGTACGCATTGCACGGTTCATGACCGAGCCGTGCGTACACTTTGTCATTGACTGCAATGAGGTCCGACGCGGGTGACTATCATGCATACGTGTCGGGCAGGCATGGTCCGAGACAGGCGACAGCTTGGCCATTGAATCGTATGGAGACGGGTGTGTGTGTGTTTTCAAAATACGCATTGTACAGTCAGTTGACCGAGCCGGGCACACCCATTGGCTCTGGACTGTCATGGAGAACTTGTACGAGTTGTGCACTGGAAATTCAGTTGGATGCCTACAACAATGTTGCAATTTCAAGTGTTTCATGAAGGTGAAGATTTGAACGATGCGGAAGGCCTGTATGAGTCGTACATTTCCATGGATTGGCCAGATTCATAGAATGCAACCGTGTTGGACCTATCACGGGGGACACATGGCACAGGGTCTGCCTCTGCAGCACAGATATAAGGCTGGCTGGCCCCCAGGAGCTCACTTGGCTGCACTACATGCTCCTGGACCACATCCCTGCTACCACTGCTGCTGCCTCTGCATCCTCTGGCTCCTGCTATGGCACGTACTCTGGAGAGGGCCCCAGCCTTCACTGAGGAGGAGAACCAGGCCCTGCTGGATGGGCTCCTTCCACAGTACAGCAAGCTCTATGGGAAACAAGGGGAGCAGGTGAGTGTGCAGTCCACTGCCTTCCGAATTATGCATGTTGTCTGACTAGCAGTACTAGCAGTGTGTACACCAGTGGCAAGCATTCTCACTGACTACTTTCATCCCCCAAAGTGAGTAGGTACATGTAATGAACAGGTGTCCTGCTGCTAAAGTGCATTAGTGCAACCTTAAACTATCCAGGCATTGTTAACATGTCAGACATGCAGGTGATTTGTCCTTCCCCATTGTTGCACTACCTGTGTAACTCATTTCCCTTTGTGATGATGACATGTATATCCAAATGTGTGCAGCACAAATCTGGGGCATGTGTGTTAATGGACTTTTAAATTTGTCATCCTCACAGGTTGATGCCCACCAGAAGCAGGAGATATGGCTGACCATCGCCCGGGCAGTTCGTTCGGTGGGGTTCACCAAGCGCCGGATCCGCAACTGCCAGAAGAGGTGGCAGGACCTTCGGGGCTGGACCCGGAGGATAGCTAGAGTCCAGCTGAAGCTGTCACCTCCACGCAGGAGGGGCGGACACCGGACCCTGACCCCACATGCTCCGGATACTGGCGGTGGTCTTCCTGGACCTGGATAGGCAGCTGAAGGCCAGACAGCAGCAGGAAGAGGGTAAATCCATGCCTAATCTGTGTACTATGTCTGACATGCTAATTGCTGTCTTTTGACCTGCTCACACTTCCACATTACGTAGATCTTGTAGTCCAATACTTAGGTACCGCAATTGTGTGATGCACCCTCCTCATCTGTTCCACAGGTGTGGCCCCTACAGTCTGTTGCTTGTGTCACTAGGGCACTGTGCCCTGCAGTCAGCTATGCTTCATCTACCGGAGAGCATCTGTTCCCGTGACTCTGTTGTGTGTTTCATGGGTGGGTCAATTGTTTGCCCACTGCCTGAGATCTGACATGTGATCTGTGTGTGCCCTTGAGATGTGTTCCAATTTCTGGTCTGACTCGCCACATGTGGCTGTTGTATTCCAAACAAACCCATGCAGCAGGGGATTCCAATTTTGGGACCTCAGGAGTATGTATATCAAGTATGTCACACTTGCTTAGCCACCTGACTGCTGTCCAGGGCCAAACACTGTTTCATGTAGACCTGGGCAGTCCTGCCTCCTCAAGGGCATTTAGAAACACTCTGTAATCCCACTCCTGTGTATTAAATTACAGGTTGTGCTTAGTGGCATGCGCCCTCAGGTGTCTGCCTCTGTGTCATTATGGTGTGGCTTGTTGTTACGTACAACTGAGATGTCCATGATTCAGAGGGTCAGCAGGACATCTGAGATGTGACTGTGAGAGACAAGACCTGTGTGATATATAGGTGTGTGATCATCTGACAGCGCACAATGGTGTATGCAACTGTGTCCTTCATGCAGCTGGGTTACATGCATGGCAGACTGTGATGTGTTACTGTACAGGGAGTTGTGTTTGCAGAGACTCATATGTCTGATTTGCATGATGTGGGGTCTTCTGGGTCCTGGATATGTTGTTTGCAGGGGATGGTTAAGTGCGCCTGTCATCTGCTGAGTTAGCTTTACCCCTGAGCTGGGATTGTGAGTCAGTCCATATTGTTGTTGTCTGGATGCCCTGCCCCTGTGACAGGAGACAGTGTTGACTGACTTTCCAGGCATCCCAGTGCCATGGCATTTAACTTGATATGAGTGATCCTGCATTGTGTTCAAGTGTGCACCATGCACCCCATTGTGGAATTGCCCATCAGGACATGAGAACATCATAATGTGTGTTGCTGGCATGCATCACAAACATGTGAAATGAGTCTCTGCCCATCCCTTCATCCGGACACCTGTGCTGAGTCAGTCAAAAGAGATGTGCTGTGTGTATAGTGACTTGCATGTCCAACTAATGTGTGGGAGGAGCATGTCGGCATATTGGGGTATTAGCATCCAACATGCAACAGGCATATGTGTGCAAGTCAAGGAGGGATATGTGTGCCAAGGTTGATGTTGAGAATGACAATTGGCTTATTCTAAACAGTGTTGGCACTTTGAGCTGTGTTCAGCTGATGATGCCAGGGCTTGCCAAGTGATGTGATGTACTCACTGTGGTGTGTGCAGTCGGTGCAGGTGACTGATGTTGTTCTCTTACTTCCTATTCCTATCCAGATACATCCACGGCCACAGGAGGGGACAGCTCCACGGACCAGGAGGAGCCACAGAGCCTGACAGGGACAGAAGGAGAGGAGTCGGGGGGACCCAGTGGCACGGAGGGCGAGTGGAGCCACATAGAGGAGTCGTCAGCACCGTCCCCCCCCAGCTGAGGGCCACAGCAGCTCTGAGGATGACTCCCTTGTGGAGGCGGGTGTCAGAAGCCACCAAACCCCAGCTAGTGAGGCTGTCCCCACCACCGCCACCACCACCACCCCCATCACCACCCTCCCATCGGCTCCCATCCCAGAGGTACCTGTAGGCTCCTGTGTTTGTAAGCATGTCTCCTTTGTGCCAGGCACCGCACCCCCTGCCCCTGTTTTCCCCTGCTGCCCTGAGTTAGGAGTATGTCGACTTACTTAGACAGATCCATATAGGGCAGACGTCGATGCTGAAGGTCCTCCATGTACACACAAGTCTGTTGCCGCAACTGGTGTCGTTCATGGAGGGCATTTCATCGGGCATGTCTGACCTACAGAGGACCAATCAGTCCATGGCCTCCTCCCTGACGACAGCAGTGTCCCTCCTCCAACAGTCCCGCACCCCTCCTACCCCTGCACAACCCACGATTCCTAGCAGCCTACCTGTCCCAAGCACACAAACACCTTCACATTCTCACAGAGCCACAGACACAGACAGCACACAAACACCCAAACCAAGGTCTAGACGTGCACACAAGCAAGCGCAGGGGACTGATACCACACTCACAGGGGCTGGTTTGCAGACACACACACAGTCATCCACAACCACTCCGCGGTCCTCCGAAACCTTTCCCTTCCAGCCCCCTTCCCTTGCCTCACCTGCAACCCCATCTCCCCAGTGACCTTGGCCTCTTCCCCACCGACCCAGCCGATCCTGATTACAAGGGAAAGAGGAAGTCCCCACACACAGAGGGGAGTGCCCCTCACACACGGACACCCTCCCCCAGGTGCAGTCAGACTGAGACCCCCACCCGCAAGTCCCCGCGGAGCCGGAAGAGCAAGACCCCCCCGCCACCACGCAGCTCCTAGGCAAAGTCTCCGTCCTCCATCCCCCAGGCCACCACTCCAGAGGTTCCCCCGCCACTCCCTGCCCCGGGTTCCCACACCCACAGATACACCATCCCCAAAATGCTAAGTCCCTCCCCCCCTACCACTTGCTCCTCCACACTTGGTCAGATGGTTAGTGCCACTGATGTGGGGACCGAGTCCCCCCCTCTGTCTTGTCTACCTCACCTGCACCCCATTCCACTCCCATGGATGTAGGCACTGCAGTGGAGTCCACGACCACCCCGTCTGACTTGGGCACTGCAGTGGGGACCCAATCCACTCCATCTGACCTGCCCACTGGAGTTGTGCCGGCACCCACCCCATCTGACTTGTGCCCCACAATTGTGACTGCACCCACCACTTCAGTCAGCTCCACTGCAGTTGCAAGTGTCTCGCCTGCATCCACCACCTCTTCACTGCCTCCTTCTGCTGCGCCCTGATCCTGTCCCTGCGGTGCCTGGCCTGCCCCCATGTATGCCCCTCCGAGGGGATGACCCCGGTCCTTAGCAGTGCAGGCAAGCAACGTGTGACAGTTGTCACTCTAGTTCACTCCTTGGCATTTGGACATGGACTGGCCATTGGCCTTTTGTTTGAACAGACGTTTAACTTTTAATATTCTGAATAAAGCTTTTTTCTTTATCCCTGTGAACTTGATTTAGCTGTACATTATGTTGATGATGTTTAACATGCCCTTGCACCTGTAATGCTTGGTTTCCAATGTTGAATACTGATGTGTTGATGTGAGGTACTCCATGTGGTCCATGAGATATGTATCCTATTCTGGTGGGTATCCATGTCATCCTTTGCAGCTACCTGGGTGTGTCATGATCAACTATTTGTGGACATCTCTGTGAACATTTCATTTGCATGGTCACATCTCTGGCTTGCACCCATGTACATATGATGTGCTACCCATTGTCCAATTTGTCAATTTCACAAACTTTGTGCGCATCACCACTGGACCTACAGGTGTGGGCATCATTGGTATAGGAGCAACTGGATCCTCTGTGCAACTTACTGTACATATGTTTTGAGTATGTGCAGATGCCTTAGGGGAGACTCCTGTACCCAGGCTGTTGTGACTAGAGCCTTCATTGTGTGGTAACTGATGGCTGACTGACCAAGTGTTCTGCTGACATGAGTGAGACGTGCTGTGAATATGTTTGGTACAGCTGGGCTTCCACAGGAGTTGGGTCCCCTCAAGTAAGTGTGTTGTCCCGTGACATAGCCTGGGCCCATGGTGTGTTTTGTATGAGCATGTGTGTGTGTCCACATCCCTTTTCATACACAGGCAGTGTTCCCTTGATATGTTCCTGTTGTTGATGCTTGCTGAGTGGTACTGTGTTCATCCCACTACTTTGCCATGGGCTACCAGATGTGTGGGTGCATGACACACTACTGTTAATTGGTGTTTCATCCTTGGGATTTGTCAGTTCTGAGTGGTGATGATGTTGTCAGACGCAGATGGGACACAGTCAGGGCTCCCCAAGCCACTTGTTTATTCGCAATATCATGTAGTTGTCCATAGGTGGTTCCTTTCAGTGATTGAGACATGTGTATGTGTGTGTGACTGCTCCCACTTGTCGGGTTCAGGGCTGCAATGTTGGCAGGTGTCAGCATGTGTGCCTTGTGGTTCTCCTTGGATTCTGCATTGTCCTGGCACTGTGGCAGGTATTCTGAAGGTTACGTGAGCTTTGACGTCATGGCTATGTACCGCATACTGTGCAGTATGTCTGTCATTCCCCAGGGTTGTAAACAGTCCTTGTGTGAAGTCTGTGCACCTTAGTTCCTCCCAACATTCCTGTGTTTGTCATGGGTGCATGTGCAATGTCACCTCTCCATGTGGGCTTCACAGATGCACATTGTTGCAGTTCAGGGTGTGTGGTGTTGAGGGTGGACTGATGTAAATGTTTGCATGGATGGTCCTCTAGCTCCCGTTTGTCCATGGATGAGGGGCCATGCTGAGTGATTTGTGTTTGTGTATGTGTGATGTAGGTTTGTGGAACAGGACACATGTCTGGGTTTCCCAGTTTGTACGACATCTGCCTTTGTCATCACAGTGGAGGTGTCATGCATGCTTGTGTCACCCCAATGTCTGGTCACTGGGGGTAGTGCTGTTGTGTGTCAGTCTCTTTCTGTGTTAGTTGGTGTTCATTCAAGCTTGTGTCACATGTGTCTGTTGTGCTCCCTCTCATCTCACAATGCCTGGTTCCCTACTAAGGGGGTCCCAATGATGGTTTACTTTTGTATGGCACTGTGTCCACATCTGTGTCACTGTGGTTCAGCCCCCCTCATGTGTTGTGTAGTTGCCTGGGGATACTGAGACACACACACACATGTTTTGTCAGATTTGCAGTGTGAGGTTGCCTGTTTGCGTTTGTGCATCTGCATCAGTGCATTGGTATTGCTGTTGTGGGCCTTTGTCTGGATGCTGTTTATGTGATTTTCCCTGCTGTCCCTGTGAGTCATATCACATTATTGTGCACATTCATCCTGGTTGTTAGGTGCCATTGCTGGCATGGAATGGGAGTTTGTGAGCTGACACCTACAGTCTACACAGGTTGTTTTGATTAGTGTGTCTATTTTTGAGATGTGTGTATGCTTTGTGATGGTCACTTCTGCTCTTGTGTCATTGTACACTGTATGCATTGTCAGCCCCCATGTGTGGTGCCTGTCTGCACATGGCCGAGAGTGTGTTATGTTTTCACAGCACTGTTAGCCTCACCACATCTCTGTGGGAATGGGACACAACCACTAGTTTGCCCCAGAAGTTTTTAATGTGTTGGGAGCAGGGATCATACATGCTGTTTGCTATTTGCAGCTTTGACCATGATGACACTTACCTTTTGGTCACTGTGATGAGGGGGGTTTAGACTCCATCACCACAATGCTCAACATTTGCTGCAGTTTGGAAGCCCACACTTAACTTTTGTTCTACACAGTGATAGGGTGTTCTTTTTACATTAACACAGTGCTATAGTGATGCTAGCCTTGTGTAGAGCACACTCATTTGTTGGTCACACATGTGCTGTTAGTTACATTGTATGTTCAAAGTCATAATCACTGTTGCGGGCATTTGTCACAGACTACACACTGTTGTCATGATGTTAGGGGGGATGTATTTTGCTGACATACCTAATATTGGAGTATGATGGATGTGTGGTGCATCACCCATCCTATGTGTGGGGGTGGCAGGGGTGATGGGCAACAGGTCCCCTATGAGTGGGGGTGGCAGTGGTGATGCGCAACAGGTCACCTATGATTGGGGTGGCAGGGGTGATGGGCAACAGGTCCCCTATGAGTGGGGGTGGCAGGGGTGATGGACAACAGGGCCCCTATGGCTGGGGTTGGCAGTAGTGATGGGCAACAGGTTCCCTATAAGTGGGGGTGGCAGGGGTGATGGGCAACAGGTCCCCTATGAGTGGGGGTGGCAGGGGTGATGGGCAACAGGTCCCCTATGGCTGGGGGTGCAGTAGTGATGGGCAACAGGTCACCTATGGGTGGGGGTGGCAGGGGTGATGGGCAACAAGTCCCCTATGAGTGGGGGTGGCAGGGGTGATGGGCAACAGGATTTTGCGATGCAGCGCGCGCAACGAAATTCGTTTTATTTATTTAAATGTGTACTTACCTCCGTTCATCCATATTCCGGTGTTTACAATTCCCCACCCTGCCCCTCTACCGCCCTGCCTCACTGCCCCGCGGAACTCCCTCCACGGGCCGCTACTGCAAACACCCAGCTGAACAGAACACAGTACACACAAATACACAACAAGAAAGCACAAAAAGGACTTGAGGGACATGACAGGGACAGAAGGCACAACTAACCAGCTCCAGACACACCAAAATACTCTGCAGCACGGCCAACACACAACCACTCAGAAGCACAGAAAGTAATATTGTGACTTAAAGTGAAAATGAAAGTAACTTCACACTTTCTGGTTTGCAGCATGCATGAGAGATGACCTCACTTCCTGGGCGGATGTGTCATGTTTTCAGCTGATTTGTGTTTTTTTTTAATACGCCACCAGTCAATGTGTCGATTTCAAACAAGGCCTGACAAGGCACTATGCGGTCATTCAGATGCGTCAGCCGGGAAGTGTCATTTTCGGCTTGTCTGCAAAATTCACGCTTTCAGCTCATGCGTCCTTTTTAAAAAATATTTTTACAAAATAGGGCAAATGTTTGTTTTTGGGTGTATTGGGATGTGCAATGCATGTAATCATTTACAAGGATTGCTGTGTTGGGTGTGAATAGTGGAGTTGACCTGCTTACCGTCTTTAAATGTGTTTAATATGTAGGCTGACAGTGTGCATATGTGTGAGTTCATGCTTTTTGGGGATCAATCCATGCATAGGGCCAATCCCTCTGGTAGCACAAGGGCATACCTTACAAGAGGTGCCCCTTGTGCTAAATTAGTATTAGTACCCATTGATATTGCTTCAGCTTTCCCCAGGGATGCCACAAACTTGCACTGCCATGGGGTCAGTGCACCCACATCTACAACAGCACCGCCTACTGCCAATCTGCACCATGTACCACAGTACAGGCACCAGGCTGTGGGGATACTTGGGAGGGTTACATTTTCCCTTGCAGGCGAGTGCTGCGATTGGCTGCAACCACCTGGAAGGGGAGGTATGGATGACGCCATAGGATTGGTTGAGTTTGGGCCATTCATATTTAAGGGTTATACCCCACAGGAAAGTAAAAATCATTATTTATGGGCCACATGATTCTCACTCATGCTGATGATGCTATGCTGGCTCACCATGCATGCCTTGGCGTGACTTCCTACATATTGATGACAGTAAGTCTGCGTAAATCACACCATAACTACACTCTGTATCAAGGCGGGTTGCTTGTGTGTAGCAGTGGGTGTTTGTCAGATTAGCGTCACTTCCTCAGGATCTGCACAAGGCTATACAAGGCTCACCTCCAGGCACCGCCAACCCTGAATGCTGTTATAGCATAGAGTATGGGAGTGGCCAGGCAAGGGGAATGGTGTGAGAAGTGAACAGCAGGGAAGGAGATCTGAAAAGCAAAATGTTAAACAGCAATGTAAACATGAACATAAAAGAAAAGAACACTCTCATATGGTTTGGACGATAATTTTCTAGCCCACTTTTACCTCTAGGTTAGCGAGTACAACACTTATGCCCACACTCTGTGTTGTGCACTGTCTTGCTACGCCTTTCAGATAATACAGAATCTCTGACACGCTGGTTCAAACACGGCGAAGCAAAACATAAAACACAACAATACCTAGAAAAGGGTTTCACTTTACAAAATGCAAAGACTCTCTTTTTAGAATAAGGCTTGGGGTTTATTTATGCAATGCTCTCTAACAGTAAGGCTTTCCCAGATGTTGATGAGTAGCATTCAAATAAACATAGAGATATATATTCATATGCCAGCAATAATAACACAGTTGGTAAATGCAACAGTTAAATGCATGGATATGAAATACAAGCAGCAAATATTATGAGATAAAACTCAAGCAAATAATATACTGGATGTCCTCAAAAGAATAATCAGAAAGATATATACACTGAATACATCAAATAATTACTTTGGATGTGCATCTGACTAATTCACACATCACAAAGAAAACACCTCAAATGATCAAAGCCACTGGCCACACATCACAATGGCAATAATCAAAACTCAACACTTCACCTGGTGCAAACACTGCGTCTTAGCCCACTCCTGACCGGGGGATTTAACAGCCGGGGATAAGAGCCTCATCAACCAGGGATCCACTGTACCGAAGTAGACGAGTCCGTCCCCATTCGGATTCCAAAATCCCGGTTTCTTAGTCAACAACCCTCAGCTTTATAATCTCAAAACACACACTAGTCACCAGTCACCACTGACCTTTTATTGCGCTGCTATGTGTTTTTAACAGTTTTTAACTAGCAAAGTATATTATCCTCTTAAAACTCCCTGCTTATTTGCACTTCTTCCCCCGCTGGTCCCCGTTCCACCGCAGCTTGTGCTGTTTGAGTGGAGGGACGTGGCTCCGCCCTTTCTCCTTCATTTCCGCTGCCGGGGGTGTATTTACACTGCATGTCAGCCTGGCCGCGCAGCGGACGCGTACGGCGGACACGTGCAGCGGACGCGCGCAGCGGGTGCCTCAAAGGCAAGCCCGTCTGCGCCCGTCCGTGGCCAGATCGCCGCCAGCGCCAGCCATACTGCCCGTTTTCAGATAAACAAGGTAACCCAATGGTCTAGAGTGGATCTCTTGGCCCTTAATGCTGCTACCTGTCCCAAGCCTCATGGCTGCGACCTGATGGCAGATACACCTCTCAGCCTGTGTACCGATTGCAACTGGGTGCTAGGAGTCCCAGGCTTAAGGGATGGCAAAAGGGAACAGAGTGAGCCGATTGATCAGATTAGGGCATGCCTAATAAAGTGTAGATCTTTATCTAAACATGCAGAGGACCTGTGGCTGTTATTGGCTGGAAATGAGTTGGAGGTCATGTTTTCAACTGAAACTTGGCTGAAGGATGATACCCTTGCAGCAGTGGCTTTAGCTATGCCTTCTGGGTTTAAAATATGTTGCGCAAATAGGGCTAGAGAAAAAAGGGGACTGGGGTAGCGATCATTTTCAAGGACTACTGGGACATAGCCTCCTCAGCATTAGTGAACATGGGCATGGTCGAGGGCCTAAATTTTTGCATCAAGACTGGCCCCGCAACCTCTTGGTTTATAAGCCTCCTGACTGTCCACCCAATATACACCTGGAACTATGTAATTTTATTGCACAGAAATCCCTCTTAGCCTCTAATTTCACTGCATTAAGGGACTTTAATTTGCATATAAATGATCCCACTTGTGTTCAAGCAATGCAGACGGTCTCTTTGCTAGAAGGCACAAATTTGCCCCAACTTGTGAAATTCCCTACCCATAAAGCAGAGCACACCCTTGACCTGATATTTTCTAATATCTCGTCCATGAGAACCGAAGTGCCAAACCAGGTGGTTTGGTCAGACCATTTTCTCATTCCTTTCTCCTTCAATCTGGCAAAACCCGCCTTGCCTGAGCGTGACAGGTACTTTTTCAAGGGAAACTGGAAGAAGCTACTGGCCGAATGTTTAGGCCCAATTCTGTTAGCCAGCCATCCGCCTCTATCTCTAGACCCTAACGTAGATACTCTGGCCTTACATAATTGGATTGCCGCCGCAGTAGAATCTACAGCACCAGCCAGAGTTACAAAATCTATGGGGAAATCCCCCTCAGCCCCTTGGTTTTTCGAGTCGCTTAGGGCTATGAAAAGCAAGTGGAAGCGCTTGGAACGACAATGGAGAGTGGATTATGATTCCTCTGCCAAAATGACATACAAGAAATCCTTGAAGGTTATGCATAAACTCATGAAGGAGGCAAGGAGAGATCACATTGCCAAGTGTATTGACACTTCCAACAAACCGAGTAAGGCTATTTTCAAGGTGGTCAACTCCTTCCTCAAACCCCGCGAGCTGGTCATCGACGCCCAGCCGTCACTGGCACTGTGTGAGAGAATCTCAATTTTTTTTAATGATAAAATCAGCAAGGTTTACAATTCCTTTTCTGCTACAACTTCTACGTAGTAGTTAGAAAAACACCCCTGCCACTCCTCTCTGAATTCACCCCTATCTCTCAGAAGGAAGCATTAACTGTGATCCACGGTTGCAAGTCAGGTTTGCCGGAAGATCCGTGCCCCCCTAAACTGTGGAAAGTGCTGGCAAATTCCACGTGCGATATGTTGTCCAAAGTCTATTCTATATTGACACAATATCTTCAAGACAGAGGGTTAATGGCACTGCCCTGGCATGGCTGAAGTCTTTTCTCCACTTGTGCACTCAAAGGGTTGCCCTACAACCGCATCAATCCACCCGCAAGCATCTATTGTGCGGGGTGCCACAGGGGTCAGCCCTAAGCCTGCTACTGTTCAATATATATCTGGCTTCTCTATTTACTCTGATAGCCAACTGGGGTGTGAAGGCGATTTCCTACGCCGACGACACCCAGCTGGTCTTCCCGTTTAAGGATCAGACCGAAGACTCTTTTAAGTGCTTTAAAGGCTGCTTAAAAGACATTGCAGTCTGGAAAAACAATAACAAACTGTAGTAATGTAGTCCAGACAGGTTGAGGTATTTCAAGAGGATTTATTGTAAGATGTTAAGCATCCTGGAATGCAGGCAGCTAAATGTCGATAAAACTGAAGTAATGTTCTTTGGCAAATCCCAGCCTCCGGCCGCAGACATGTGGTGGCCTGTGGAAATGGGCTCACCACCTGCACCAGCGGGATATGCTAAAAATCTGGGTGTAAAATGGCAGGATGATTCATCCTTCTCTGCCCAAATTCAGCAGATCACAGCGGCCTGCTTTAGTAGCTTGAGAAACCTACGAAAAGTTATACATCTGCTGCCTGAGAGCTGTTGAAGGACAGTAATCCATGTCACAGTAACTGCCCACCTAGACTACGCAAACGACCTCTATATCGGCTTACCGGCATACCTCGTAAAGAAACTCCAAGTGGTCCAAAATGCGGCTGCGAGATTAATCAAACATGTTCCTTGTCGGTAAGGGTGGGCGGAATTTGCGAAATTGACTTTCGCAAATTGTCGCGAAATTGCACAAAATCTCCGCGAGCATGCGAAACTTTCGCAAAGATGCGGAGAAAGCTTTTCCCGCCTGTTCGTGATGTGTTTTTTGCGTGCTCGCGGGTAAATATATCTCCAACTTGCCCATGCGGTCGCTAATGGGCGCGGCCATCTTGCTCGTAATGCTTATTTCCTGTTCGCGATCGCAACGATGTGTTCGCGATCGCAAACTCTCGCGGGATAACGCGACTGGCTACCAACAATCCAACATCTTGTGGCGCGCGCGAACGGATAGGAAAACTCGTCGGCGAATGCAGGGACCCGGTAAGTTGCGACCGTGCGCACGAGAATGCATTTTTAAAGCGCGAACAAGAAAAATACTTCCGTTTCGCGGCAGGTTGCGAAAGTTTTTACATTTTCGCGCTCTCCGCGGAACACGAAAATGTCAAAATATCGCAAATTCCGCGAACGGAACGAAATTTACCGCCCAGGCCTACGTTGTCGGCAATACATCTCTCTGCATTTCATAGAACTACATTGGCTTCCGGTAGCCAAGAGAATCAGATTTAAGGCCTTGACCCCTGCCTTTCGGTCATTTCACGGATCGTGCCCTTCGTATCTGAAACAGAGGCTGGGTGTCTACACGCAATCGCATGCTCTGAGATCCAGTTTCCAGAAACTACTTTGCATTCCTCGAGTGAAGAAATCCCGGCTGGATGGCAGATCTTTTATGTTTGGGGCGTCCAAACTGTGGAATTCCCTTCCTAATCCCTTGCGTCAGATATCGTCTGAAATACAATTTAGGAAGGCAGTTAAAACCTTGCTTTTTAACCTGGCTTAATTTTTTATGTGTCATGATCACTGTTTGTTCCCCGTGTATCACTTGTCGCTCTAGCACCGGGACACCTCCTTGAGGTAGCTGTTCGCACTCAACAAATGTCTGTAATATTATTATTATTAGAAGGTTTGAGAGTCTTCCACTCTGTGCCAAGGAATCTTACTGGAATTGGCCTGCTTCCAAGCAAGCATTCCATGGCAGGAAGGAGTTCCCACATTCCCTCTACATTCTTGCATGTTCCAGCCTTTATCTTGACGAAAGCCTTCCAGGGTACATTAAACAATCTCTCACAAAAACAATCCTGGAACGTGATTAACCCAAACAACTTGCAAGCATGTCTGTGCGCGCAGAGAAGCTGCAGTAAGTCAGAGTCAGAATTAAGGATGACATGAGGCCATGTCAAAGCCAATAGTAAGAACTTCATAATTCTTCCTAATGTACAACATAATGCACATTTCTGCACCACTGCCTATAGCATCACATACTTCAGCTCTCAATGTACAACACAGTGCACATTTGTGCACTACTGCTCATAACACTGCACTTCGAGACCAAAAAGTACATTCCACACCTCTCTCTCTCTCTCTCTCTCTCTCTCTCATGCTTTCAAATGCACATCCCGCACGTTCTGTTCTTGGCAAGGTTGTTCTACTGTGTCAGCTCCCACTGTAAGACTGTAAGATTACAAGAAAGAAACCTTCAAAAGAAACAAGGCATATGCAGGATGTCGAACATTCAGGCTAGGATAAAATAACACACCAAAGACAATTAAAATGATGGTAGTCAAAGGTCATCACATGGTGTCAGACCACAAGAGTGCCTCTAGCACTACATGCACGTTTATTCTGTTTTGGAAATGCTATGCTAAAAGTAACAGTAGAATACTAAGAAGGCCAGACCCATTCTAGTCATGAGACCTAAATGCACTCTTCAGCACAATAATGGAGAGCTTCCTCACTCTTTTCAGTTTTAAGGTCAGAAAAAGACCAAAGTAGAGCTCTGGAACCAGAGGCTCAATTATATCTCAGCACTAAAGGTAGATCCCAAGGGAAACATAAGACACCAAATAAAACCTGAAACTAAAGAAAAATTCAACTTAATGTCAATTACGTTTCGAGCTCTGACAGCTCACAAAGCACTTAGAACACATACACATGCAGATGTATGTTTGGTCCTCCTAACTATAGTACACCACAACTGAGATCGATCACGGCAAGCCGATACTCTTTACCACCCAGAGCACGACCTGCTCTGTACCTGCGCTGTTGTGGGTCTTTTTAAAAGGAAAGAGCCTGCGGGAATCTCAGCGGGAGCTGGCGAGAATGAAGGCAACGGAGAGCGTCGTAGGATATCAGCGTGAGCCCACCGTCCCCTACAAAAACAGGATACTGCAGGTCCAGAGAACATCAGCTCTGACCTGGAAGGAAGCCTAAGCAATAGTGAGCGCTGAGGGTTAGGCATGACTCATTTTAAAGAGCCTGCCACACCCAATATGGCCGCCACCAGGGATTCTGGGAGTGGTAGTCTCCTGTGACTACAAAAATCCTGAATGGGAAAAAAGGCATCAAAACGCATTGGGAAAACCCTTACAGTAGAAACAACAGTAGTGCACAATAAACACCCCCTCCCCCATTGGTTGTAGAAAGAACAGTGTGACCACCAACGCGCAGCAATGGCTGCCTCTTTGGCTTTCCTGCACAGGGGCTTCACACACAGGGCCATAGGCAGACAAGAAGCCGCAACTGGGATAGTTGGGGTGGGCTCTAGACCGTGCACTGCCCTAGACTTGACAGTGTTCACATCAACACGCATGTAGTTTGACACTGAGACAGGGGATGAGATTCACATGGACCTAGCACACTTCAAAACTTGACAGTCATCCCTAGTAGAGCCAGAACAAGGATGTATCAATTGATTCACACTCAGACTGTACTGATAGGAGTTTAGCCATTCTTTATATCTGAGTGCAATATATCAACATGGTAGGCTATATCACTGCTTATCCCATTAGCGTCTTAGTTTATTGGGGCATGTGTGGCTACATTCACACTAGGTACACACTGTTGCACTGGCAAAGTATAGTATGTAGCATTTGTATGTGTGATATGAGTTCTCCTAATGGATTTCATATGTGGATGCAGTTTTTGATGTAGCATATGTAGACTGTAAATTCGTGACTGTGTTCACATACTAAGTGGATGACTTCACAGTACAGTCATTATTCTATGAGTTGAGTCAGCTACCGTCCACAAGAATGAGGCCGTACACATGACTAGCTGTAGGAGAGACACACACACACAGTCATAGCACACTATCTACTTTACCACACCATTGTACTTGTGGTTGGCAATGAATGACTATTAGCTACAGGTAGTTGGCATGCACACTATTTTGTTTGTGGCAGATGTTGTCCTATGCTGTTTGTTACACATAGCTATATACATGTTCTGTGTGGCAATTTGTAGCTGGTGTGATGTGAATGTTCTTGATGTTTACTGTGATTGTGAAATCAAAATGCATACACACTAGTAGTGCTCATATGTTTATTTACACAGTTTCATGTTGTCATCATTTTGTGACATGATGTAAGTCACTCATGCAGCAGTGAAAAAATTGTGAATGATATGGTCCCTCTGCTGTGTTGCTGCTACTGATGGAACAGTTTGATGTAGCTCCTCATCTTCCTCATCTTCATCGTCCGGCAGTTCCTGCTCGCCATTGGCATCAGCCCATGGTATATTTGTCTGCACACAAATATTGTGTAATATGCGGCAAACAAGTGTGATTTTGCTTACTATTGCTTACTATTGGTGGAAGGAGAGCAATCGGCCGGCAGACATATCTAGACTCCTGAAAAGGGATTTCAGTACGCCGAATGCCCGCTATACTATAGACCGGGTCCTGCCCGTAAATGAGCCCTAAAGTCCGTTGTCCATGACTGATGTCTTAACGGACCACATTTGTCTGTAATATTAGCTTCTTAGCTAAAGTACAAGAGTTCCTTACCACAATTGAGATTTCCCAGCTGAAGTTCAAGGGGAGGAATCTTCTGTGCTGCAAATGTGTCTAATTGGTTAATTGGCAAATGTGAAGGCTGCTTGGGATGCTTTAATTTATGGAATCACTTGAAACCGCCTGATGACAAGATATTTTCTTTTTGCGAGTTACTTCAAGGGTGCTGCAAGCTGAGCGATTGAGTGCATGTTTTTAATGGACAGTTATAAAAAAATGTATGCACTAGTTATAGTCTGCATAGTACTGAAATCTATGCTTTAGAAGCACTTTTCATCTTTAACCTAAATTTAAATGTGCATTTAGAGACTGCCTGTACTATACTATGTATAATGCACGTTTAAAATATGTACTTAAACATCCACAGTGCTTTCAGGGACCTCGTGGCACTAAAAAAGTCACTTTTCCCTGCTGCACCAAACACATCTGCAGTGAACGAGTTAACCAATAGAGGTTTCATTACATAAAATAATGCATTTCTCACTTTTTAGTTCAACTTTTATCAATTTTTCAGTGTGTTATTTTATATCTAATCATCTGACGGTGTGGGATCAACAAAATAGTTACAGAATATTTTGCTCTTTTTCGCCATGCCTTTGATTACGCGCTGCGCTCACTGATCCTTTCCCCAAGGCAGTATTTATACTTTTTTTAATGCACTTCAACCGCTGCATTGAATAGCTTCGAGGTGGGGGAGCCAAGAACGTAACAAGGAATGCAGAGCCAGGGCTCTTGCTCGGATCTTAGAGCCCATGAACAAGCCAAGCCATATGTTTGCTGTGTAAATCATATAATAAACATGTAAAATATTCAAGAGAAGTTTTATTTTAACATGTGAAGCATTGACATTTATGCATCACATTAAAGTCTATTAAATCATATGCAATAGTTTTTTATACAACTAGCATTTGGAACTCACATATTTGAAAGTGCTTTCATGCCCATTAATGAAGAAAAAAGAGTTTTGGTGAAGTAAAACATTTGTCTAAGATCACACAATTTAAGCAGGGAAGCTGCAATTTATCCCGGTTTTCTAACTTAACTTTGTACAAATCAACCAGAAAATGGGTACTTGTATTTCCTTATGGTAAGTGCTTTGTTTTTACTTTGTGCATTTTTCTGAAGTTTTTATATTGCGTGAACTTGACCCAAAGGTATTGGAGGACTTTATATTAGCACCGCTTACATTGCCCAGGGTCACATTCATTGTTTATAAGCATAGGGAGATGAATTGCAGGATCTTGAGCCATTGTCGAGACTTGAATCTGGATCCTTAGTTCCAAAGTCAGTAGCCCTGTCCCAAACGCTACATCCTGGGTAGAGGGAAGAAGGCAGGCAGAAGCCACATGAAAGCTTGGCTCATTATGGGATTGAGGTTCCAACAGGACCTCGAGCTGAGCCAGAGCCAGGATTCAGGCTAGGACGTTATGTGGTACCTTGGGTATGAAGAAAAATTGATTACCGTAATGTAATCAAGGGGCATGGCTCCAGATTTCAATGATCCTTTCAATCCCAAATGTTTCACCAACATGTTTCTGCCCTTCCGAATAGCCAAATCGGTCTGGGGCATTCGTCAGGGTTATGAGCTTTTTTCTCCTACCCTATCAATAAGTGAGGGCCAGGATAATAACCCTGACAAATGCCCCAGACTGATTAGGCTATTAAGAAGGGCATTACGGTAATCAATTTTTATTCATACCCAAGGAACCACATAACTAAAAGGATACATGGTGGTATACCTTGAGGTATTTTTAGTTTAGTAACTGGAACATTTTCTCCAGCGTAGAAAAATATCTAAGAACTCCCTCCGGATAGTTTAACCCGAGGTTGAGTCCACCCTGGTGGTATGATCCTACCAGGGTGGGACGAGGTGGCCTATGATGATGCATGTCACATTACGTGAGTGAACCCACCTCATCCAATTCTTGGATTGACCTTCCTCAAATGTCTATACAGGTTTGTGTACAATAAAACAATGAACTCACCCTCTTAGACCTGGGATTCGTTCTATCCTAAGGTCTCTGAGATACAGCCATCACACCTTTGTCTTGAGTCATATATGTATTTGGAGGTCGGTGTGTTGGCCCATTGGGCCTCTTTCTTTCTCCCATTGTGTTTTATCTGTATTTATTTAACACAGTATACTATTCATCTTACAGAATTGTGCAAAATCACTGTCTTCTGGTCTTAAATGGGAATGAGAAAAATAAATTAATGTAATCAGTGTTTTAAGTGCACTATGTGTGACCGGGAACCCTGGGTTCAAATCATAGATTTCCTGCATGATGTGATCTTAGTTAAATCAAGTTACTTCATGTGTCTAATTTACTTGATAGTGGCATTTGACAACACTTTCAAGTAATTCAATTTAAGATGGAGTGTGTACAAAAACTCACTTGTATGTTTTATTAGCCTGGAATCTTCCACCATACATAACAATAATATTGACCATGATGTAAGGGACACAAGTTAATTGGTTCACTTTATTCACTCCTAGTGTTGTTAAGAGGAGGGGTTAATGAATGCTTCAAAGTTCATGTTAAGAAACTTTCACTTCAAATAAATGTCAATGCAATGTTGTCATCTAATGCACTAAACTGAAACACTACCATATGTTTTTCAAAAAGATTTTATTGTTGTCTGCCAAAAGAGGTTAAATAGCATGATAGTAGCCAGGTGTGTGGCAAGGGATTCCATTGTACAATTACAGAAGAACAGTTTAAGGGCTATTTATGAACAGTTAGCATGCATTTGTTAAAATTTTCTGTGTAATAAACTGACCCATAATAGACTGTCCCTTTCTATCTCCTGCCCAGTTGCCATGCTTTACCTACCAGTGTAGGTCCAACATACAATAACTGGAGGAAGTGAATTCTTCCAGAGTAGTGTAATATTGGGTTTCGCTAGAAGAAGAATCAGATCGAAGAACTTTGTGGAGGGTTTCTATTGGAAGCCGGAGTCCCAGTCCCGCACCACTGTCACTAAATGCGAGACCCGGGACTCATCACTCAACGTTAAGCCAAGTAAGTACACCGTTTGAGATAGCCCTGCTCACCCCCTTAGTAGCTTCGCACGAGCAGCCAGGCCTATCTCCAAGGCATGAGTTTGATAAAACAAGTATAAACTTTATATAAAAGGATATACGATCAGACCGCACGATACAAAAGCCAACATATATTAAAGGGTAATCTTCGTTCCGGCTGGCTGGTTGGTAGGTTCAAATCCCAACCACCGCTTTCAAAATGCTATGCTGGTCGCAATGCTAGAATCACACAAGTTGCAATGGACAAACAATAATGCACTGCGTAACGATATAATCCTGTGCTGGGCAAAGGAGAAATAATACAATGTGTAACGATACACCCCAGTACCTTGCAATGGGAGAAATAATGCAATGCGTACCGCTACAATCATGTACTGCGCAATGAAGGAATAATGCAATGCGTCACACCCCAATCACGTACTTTGCAATGAATAAATAATGCAATGCGCACCGCTAAAATCATGTACTTTGCAATTAAGGAATAATGCAGTGCGTAGCTACAATCATGTACTTTGCAATGAAGAATTAATGCAATGCGGGCCGCTACAATCCTGTACTTTGCAATGGAGAAATAATGCCATCGTAGCACTACAATCGTGTACTTCGTTATGCAGAAATAATGTCAGGCGTCATAAGACAGTCCGGCCGTTCGTTAGCAGCAATATTGCAATGTGTATTACGACAATCAGCCTCTTCGATATCAACGCTCAACCGTCACGTATCAACGATGACATACAGTACAGCTTCTCACTCTGGCCCCAGTACTGCCATTCCTTTGGTCAGTACGGGCCCCAATATGAGCCGAAGCAAAGGCTCACATCGACAGAAGGACTGAGAGGCCGAGAGGGTGTCCCTCCGAGCCCGCACCCTGCCCAGGTAGTGATCCACGTTACCTGGTGGAGCGGCCCCACTCTCCTCTCAGCAAACTGGGCCTTGCATGCAGAACTTACTCAATAGGCCTCAGCGGCTCGGCCTGACAGCTCAGCTCCTCCGGGGCTGCCGGTTCGGACCGCGACTGTTAGGAAGATCTCAGGGGGCGGCAGGGCACACGTACCCCACACCTCTGAGATTATGTTACTCTGGGTGCACATTCACCACAGCACCGTCCGGGTCTCCTCTGGCAAGAAGCCACACACACAACGCCGATGGAACTTCACGTCGACTCCGAGTGCACGTTCACCAGGCACTCCTTCCTGCAGTCTCAGTTGGCACCAAGACACGCACACCGCGCTACAGAGACTCACTTTCTTCCGGTGCACACGATGATCAGCCGATCACCTCCACAGTCCCAGGTTGCACCAAAGCACACACACTGCTTCACTGAGACTTACTCCAACTCTGGTGCACTCGATGACCAGGCGCTCTTCACCAGCGCCTCCGGTTCACCCTGCCACGCACCCTGCACTTCCGAGACTCACTCCACTTCCGATGCACACGTTGACCAGGCGCTCCTCACCAACGCCTCCTGTGCACAACGACACGCACCCTGCGCGTCCGAGACTCCCTTCACCTCCGATGCACACGCTGATCAGGCGCTCTTCACCAGCGCCTGCGGTGCACCACGCCACGCACCCTGCGTGTCCGAGTCTCACTTCACCTTCGATGCACACGTTGACCACACGCTCTTCACCAACGCCTCCTGTGCACCACGACACGCACCCAGTGCATCCAAGTCTCACTTTTCCTCCATGTATCCAAGATCACAGGCCACATCTTCCGAGGGTCTCAAGCTGCCACAACACGCGCCCACCGTGTCGCTTGAAACTTCTCTGGAAACTTTTATGTTCCTGCGTTTCCAAACATGGAGCCAGCTCACCTCGGATCCTTGGGGTAACAAGACACAGCACAAAGCACAGTCTTCTTCAAGCAGGGGGACCCGGCGCACAAAGCACTGTCCCAACAGCCTCTTCCTTGGTTAAAACAGCAAACTGTAGACCAGCCCCAGGTCACAAAGCAAGGGTTGTTCCTTCCCAGCAGTCTCTTCAGTTGTTCTTTCCTTAGCAGAGGTTCCTCTTGACCACGAAATGGGTCCAAGCCTTTTCAGTCTCAATCCATTTCTATTCCAACGTTCAGGGGTCTCAGCTCTCATAGTCATACCCCTAAATGTATTTGAAGTTCGTTGATCTCAGGGGTCCCTGACCCCTGCCTATATCAGTTCTGGGTGTCTCCCTCCCAGTGTCACCTTTCTCCCTTTGATACTGGGATCTGGATCCTTAATCACTCAGCAGGAGACGGGTCAATTGTTTTATAGCCGCAACCCAGGCCTCCCGGGGGTTCTCCTCCACCTGCTCTCCAAATGCAGGGCAGCCTGGTGCCATCGCAAACCCTCCCTGAGTCAAGACCTCCCCCAGCTCCTCCCACCTCTCAGATCCAGACAGTCAATCCACATTCAGCAGAGACACGCAGAAATGCTTAATTTACAAAACTCAGCCACTTTCTAAAAGAGTGGGTTCTGAACACACAGTGACAAAACCACTTTCATAGAAAGATGTTTTATGACACTGTGAGTTCATACATACTAAACTTCACCTCTCCATTTTAAACTTATGGGAAACTAGGCTAACAAAACACAATACCCAACCTCCCCAATTCTGTCTTATGGGCAGGATGGCCTTTCACCACTGAAAAACGAAATGGAGTGTTTTTCACTGTCAGAACATAGCACACACCTCAATATTTGTCCTGCCTTCTACTTACACTGCACCCTGCCCAGGGGTTACCCGGGACCTACCACAGGGGTGCCCACTGTGTACGCAAAAATGAAAGTAAGGCCTGATAAGTGGTTGCACTTGGCAGGACAACATGCTAACTTAGCAAACTGCACACAGGCCCAAAACTGCAGGCCTGAGTTCCCTTTTCCGCGCACCTTTGCATTACTAGCCCTGGCACACATAGTGCACATCACTAGGGACTTTACTAGTAAGGTAAATATACCAATCATGGCCAACCAATTACCATTACACTTTACACAGGGAACACTTGTACTTTGACACTGATCAGCAGTGGCAAAGTACCCAAAGCATCTAAATTGGCAACTCTATTTCAGGAAAACGGCCTAGGGGGAAAGCAAAACGTTTAGGGAACTTTAGCCAAAAAGGACAAGTCCTACAGTTTCTCAACCTTAGGGTGGGGGAATACTCCTAATAGGATCACTTCTGGTCCTGTTTGTTCTGGGGAATTTGTTAGTACATGGCCCATCATGGTCAACAGCACCTTGAGAACTCTTTGCCTATATGAAAGTATGGGAAAAGACCAAAAGCATGTGAAACAAATTGGCATCTAATTGCATACAGCGAGGACATGCAGCTACAGCTCTCAGTATATTTTGTTAATTCAGGCAGGTGTAAGGTAGGCTCAGTTCAGAATATTCAATTGAATATAAATTGGATATTAAATTGAATATACTTGAAATGGCAGTCATGGGATACTTTTTGGGGACATTTCAATATTTTAGCCCAGTCTGCATCATGCAGAGGTTTGGCCACGTCAGTCTCCCAGTTAGCAGAGAGAGAAGCCCTACAGTGGTCACCATGATGCAGGAAGGCTTTGTACACCCATCCTAACAGTTTTTCTACAGCCCTATGGTGTAGAGCATCTGGTACACTTCATGTGGGGCTGGTGCTAGGTGGTGGGCATGAAATGGGTATTAAATAACCGCTTATGGTGTTCATAAGAAAGAAATTGCCCCAGGCGAAATTTCTAGTCTGCCATAAGAGTTTGGAAATCTAGTAACTCGCCGTCAACAAGCAAATAGCCCCATTTTGAGAGTCCTTCAGCATGCCCTTGGTGGACGTGCCCTTAGCAAAAACATCCTATGCAAGTGACGAGGCCTAGCAAGGGGATTTTGCAGAAGAATAGAGTTTTTTCCTGTTAGCAAGTTTACGGGTTCTAGTAGGGTAGGAGAAGGTCAGGTGGGATAACCTTGGGTAGAATGGTCAGTAGGAAACAATGAGTAGTGCAGTAGGCCCTCCTTAAATTCTTTACTGGTAAATCCATCTTATGCAGTGGTCAGCCAGATAACCAGAGAAACACTCATTGGAGCTGTGCAGGTAAATATTTACATTCTAAGTCCAGATGGGCAAATCCACTCACAGTAATTGGTAGCTTTAGAGTGAAAAGAGCTACCTGGTGGTGCCCAGCCGCCAGATCAGATGTGGGATGTTTCGAGGTGTCTGAAGAAGGAACGACGAATGAGCAGGTGAAGGATGGCAAAATAATACAATAACTGGGGTATCACCACCATCTACACTAGTGCTACATGGCCAATTACTAAAAGTGGAAGAGAAGATCAAAAAGCAAACTATGCTCGCAGAGACCATGTTGCTATGGCCAGATTTCCATCTTGCACATCAGTGGGGAAAAGGTAGATATTAATCCCTTAGTATCGAAAAGTAACTGATTTCTAGTTGAATCTGGAGTCTAATTGTATATAAAGGGTTAAACACTACCATATAGGTAAAGAAACACTTACATTACAAAATCTTCATCGTATTCTTAAATTTTGCTTGTGTAACATACATCCAAAATGTTTTTGAGAGTCTGCCTGTATACTTTAGCACTTAGCGATGAGCCATATCACTGGTTTGACTGCAGAAAGATTTTAAGACATGGACAGAGTGGACAATTGCCCAGCACAACCATCCAAGGGGCCAGTCCCCTGGACTCCCTCTCCAGACCCGGGGAAGGTCAGCAGCATTGTGGCTTATTCAATTGCCATGCCAAATAACCAACAGGCTACCACTACAGCCACGCCCCTGGACTCTGAGGACACACAGGTCACCTTAAAACGACTTGCGGTAGGGGCCAGCAGGAGATGAGGGATCAGGTGAGGGCGGGGTTGGATACCCTGGCAGCCACAGCATTCCCTGGCTGACATCGCTGGTGTCATGAGGCACCAACAGCTTCCCTGCCAAAGGCACCAGGGAGTTGGTAAATGAGATGCAGACAATGCAAAAGATCTTCGAGACTATGGAGCCGGAGCAGGACTCCCACATGGCTGCCATGGCTGCCTACCACTGTGATGCTGCTGCTGTGTTGCAAAACAAGCAGATCCTCCTTGCTGCAGTGATGCCTCATGTGTTGGCACACATGAATGCTGCTGCAGCTACTACATCCATATCTTCTGCCCCTGATGTGTCTTTGTCTCCCTCCCCTGCCCATGTACCACAGCACCCTCATGGGAGACACCACACACATCAGAGGAGGAAGATGTGAACAGTACAAATTAGCGTGAAAGAGGTGGACAATGGGTGTTGCGGTGGGCGTTCCGCCACAACACCCATTGATTTAGATGCTGCTTAATATTTACAAGGGTGACATATGAATGGGGCAGCACCAAAATTAAGACCAGGTAAAACCTAGTCTTAACCTTGTGAAACGAGGAGAAATGCTATATTTCTCCTCCTTTTTGCTGTTTTTTTCACAGAGACAGCAAAACACCATGAATGATTGTTTATGTTCAGGAAGGGACACCTTTGTGCACATAAACAATCATTCCCACAATGCAGGCACCCTTGCACAATGGTGCAAGGGTGCCTGCGTTGGTGCTAGGCAGCCAAATTTTGCACCAGTGCAGGGAAGAACGCAGGGCTGCACCGTATTGTTGTAAATACAGCACAGCCCAGCGTTTGTAAAGTGATGGAGCATGCCATTAGCCTTCTTGGCCTAATGCTGCGCTCCACCACTTTAGTTGTAAACATTCCCCAATGTCTGATATACATTGAGTGCTAAATCAAGTGGACCAAAACATTGTTGAACTGGTAATGTGCCCTCAAAGTGTATGAAAAAAACAGTCCATCAAAAAGTATCATGTCAAAACATGGTAACCAATGAAAACACCTCATTGGGGTAACAAGCAAATGGAGTGATTGTCACAGTTCACGAGGCAGCTAACTAAGTAGCAACCAACATAACTACATTACGGAAGGAACACAGAGGGAGCTCCATTTGTTTCACACAATAATCTTTCATAGAACTTATTTAGCAACCTATACCCATGCAATAAAAAAGTAACCTTTTTAAAACTACATTGTATGCATGTTTGTTCATGTCAATCAATAGGCTGTACCACTGTACCCTGTCCCTAGATAATGAAGTCACTCACACTTGTTGGGCAAATAATCAAGTTGGGAAATGAGATCTGATGTTTGTAAATTCTACCTCAATACCTCTCTAATTCACATTAAGCATTACTGACGCTGCCAATTAGAAAACAGTATACGTTTATTATTAACAAAAAAGTAACTAATTATAAACCTACCTAGCTTATGTTAAATTCCTAATCTACACTACACTACACTACCTTATCCTCAGTACCCTAAAAACTAACCTAAAAAACCTTATCTTAACCTATACACTTAACAACATATATTAAACATCAACCCACCAAACCCTTTAAGGCACATGTGAAGACAGGACAAAGACAACTATACCTAAAAATAAACTACCTAAACAAATATCCTAAACAATTATATATATTATATTATATATATAAAGTGCCTTTAGATCACGAGACACGTCATGTGATCAAGCGAGCGCGAAGCGAGCGTAACGCGTCATGGAGGGCACTATGCCTGATTATCTGGTGCCGATTTTTCATCAATAAATGTCCTCACTGCTTTCAAACTTCTAATTGAAGTCTCCGTGATTTGGGCTGGGTGCGCTGAGGTCCGTGCCTGTGGTTTCCTGGAGTGACTGCCAGGTCAGGATTTGGAGTTTCATATATATATATATATATATATATATATATATATATACATATATATATATATATATATATATATATATATTACCTACTGGCGGTCGCCAGTAGGTAGTTATAGTTAGGACCACGTTTCCATAGGAAATCCGCAACATTCTATTTTGAATAACTTTGGCGCCGGTCGACGAATCCACACGAATTTTTCAAAATAGGTGGGGCGCTACACTCCGCTCCTACCCTGAAAGTCTCGGGGGGATTCGTCAAGCGGGGGCTGAGATAAAAGGGGGGTCCCAAAACACGTTTTTCCCATGCATTTTTCCATAGGACCTTTAGACAGGGCTACAGCCCGAACGGCTGAACAGAATTACTTGAAATTTGGCAGAGAGGTAGTCCTCAGGTCAAGGAAGTGCCTTTTGTAGGTTTGGTGTAAATCTGTTCAGTAGATTCTGAGAAAATAGCCTTTAAATCAATATATATATCTGAGCCAGCTTACGGTGTGCTTACGGTACGCTTACCGTACGCGTACGGTGGCGTGCGCGAGCGCGATTCTGATTGGCTCTTAGATCTTAGTAAACATTCGAATCGGCCGAAACCAGGAAGCGGCGGCCGCCATTTTCTCTCTCGCACTGAGAGTGATGATGAAAATACAAAGCACAAAAACATGTAAAGGGGCTGTTTAGACAGCTCCCACACACATAGCCATGTTGAGGGAGTCCACAAAGATCCCCCAAGGCCAAAAACGGAATTTTTTTTTTTTCGCTAATTTCGCCGATTACGCTTACCGTACGCGTACGGTAAAAAATTATATATAAAAAAAAATTATCCACACTCTCCCCACCCCGTGTGCAATTCGTAGCCGAAGGCCACCAATTGTGCATGGCTTATAACATATGAGATAAACTATAATATTTAAAAAAAAAAAAAAAAAAAAAAAAAATTATCCACACTCTGTCCACCCCGTGTGCAAATGGTGCCCGAAGGGCACCATTTGTGCATGGCTTATAAAAATTACGAAAAATTAAAATATTACCTTTCAAAACGAAGTGCATCATATGTCCTCCATGTGCGCACGGTGCGCGAAGCGCATCGTGCGTAGATGGCCCATCTAGCGTAATGTGGGCACGCGGTGCGCGTAGCGCACCGCGTGCCCACCGTGCGTGCACGGCACTAACTGCGTAAAGTGGGCGCGCGGTGCGCGAAGCGCACCGCGTGCTTACTGTGCGCGCACGGTGCGCGAAGCGCACCGTGCGCGCATGGAACGAACTGCGTTAAGTGGGCGCGCACGCCACGAATGGCGTAAAGTAACTTAGCATTTAAAAAAACGTACAAATTCACTGAAAAAACCATAGGTTTCACACACGTTATAGTTAGGAATTAGCATTTAAAAAACCTTGCAAATTCACTGAAAAAAACATAGGTTTCACACATGTTATAGTTAGCGGAAATTTTACTGATAAAAAACCAATGAAATTCCCCCGTTATAGTTAGTGCAGGCAACTATAACTCACGCGACCGCAATCTTCTGCTGATGACATATGTGTCTTTATGAAAAAAAAATATTTGTAATATATGTATAGCTAAAAATGTATGGAAGAAGACATGGGCAAATAAGTGTCTAAATACAGTATTAGCATCAGCAGAGGATTGCGGTCGCGTGAGTTATAGTTGCCTGCACTAACTATAACGGGGGAATTTCATTGGTTTTTTATCAGTAAAATTTCCGCTAACTATAACATGTGTGAAACCTATGGTTTTTTCAGTGAATATATATATATATATATATATATATATATATATATATATATATATATATATCAATTCCTCCTTTCGCAACACCAGCCGGTGTTGCTGCAAGACACGGACACAGGTATGCTGGTACAAATAGATTGCTTGGTTTATTTTCACTCAAACTTCATTCCGGTTCTGACGCGTTTCAACCGACGCAGCGGTCTTGATCACATGATTGACACGAGCAGAATGTGATGCTTTTAAACCAAATGTGTGACCCCTCCGCACAGACATAAAAGAAATACTTTACGTATAGGCATAGAAAAAATACTGTCGCTTTGTTGAGAATCTCTCTCATAGCTTTATACCAGGATTAATCCTGTATGCTATTATGTACGCCAATTTCCAGAAGTGGACTATTACAATGAATGTATCCATATATGATGCAAAAAAAGGTAAAAACAAGGTAGTTTGCTCAAATGCACAATACTAGTTGGTATGTTAAAACTGAATGGGGAAATGTACATAGGAAAAACTACATTTACCATTAATGTGCAAAATACGCAATACATGTGCAAAAATAAGCTTGATGGAAATATATGTACAAATACAGCAAGATGTGCAAATCTGCGAAGAAAATGTGCAAATCTGGCAATCTATACATTTGAATGTGCAAATACGGCTCAATGTGCATATCCCCAATAAGATGTGCAAAATATGCAAAGCATATATTATAAACCAAAATAAATACCTAATGCATAATTCAAGATACATATCTGAAATAAGTCTGGAAAACTGGAAAAAACCTATATACTCATTTACTTGAAGTCAAAAAACGAAGGCATATAAAAGCACAACTAAAAACACACTATGTGTGTATATGTGTAGGCTACGAGGAAGCTTATATACTTAAATACCCCTAATATCTACTCACAAACCTGAACTAAGGTGTACGGGAAGAAATATGAAATGTCATAGTAACTCCTCTCAAATCATCATGACATTAGGATACTCATAGTGATGTAGCTATGCATCAAAATATTTGCAGATCAAAAAGGAAAAGGAAAACAGGGAGAAGACCCATATGACCAAATGAAACCGATGCACCCAACAGATTACAATACAATTTACCAATCATTAAATCTCATAAAAAATGGTGCAAATCCTCCCCATTGTTCAATCCTCCTGGTATACGTGTGTCTAGCTCTAGTATATACTTGCACTCCAATTGCCTAAGGGTTTTTTCACGATTGCCCCCTCTCTTTAGCTTAGGTACCGAATCTATGATGAAGTAGCTCAGACAGCTCAGGTTGTTATTATGGCAAGCTTTAAAATGTCTGGCTACTGGGTACGTAGGATCGGAGTTGACTATAGCACGTAAGTGCTGCAGAATTCTATTGTAAGCTTGTAGCTTTGTACTGCCAACATATTGAAGTTTGCATGTGCATTGCAATATATAAACCACATGATCGGTGCGACAGGTATAATGTCCCTTCAAATATTTAGGCTTATCACTAAAAGGTGTCATATAGTGGTAGGTGTTGGTTCCAAACTTACAAGCTCTACAGGAGGAGCATTTAAAAAATCCTTTTGTGGGAGTGAGCCAGGTGCCTCCTACTGATACTTCCGGACTACTGGAAACCAGTTCGTCCCTCATAGAGAATGCACGTCTATATGTGACGGTGGGAGTGTTGGGAAGTACTGTCTTCAAGGTGGGATCAGTCAGCACAATGGGCCACTCCTTACAGATTATATTTCTGATTTTCTTGGCCTGTCTGCTGTAGGTTGTAATCAGTCTCATTTCACTTTTGCTCGCATCGTTATCAGGAGCAATACTAGCAACTGCTGGAGTTTCCTGATTCATGGTATTTTTAACTACCAAAAGATCGTCCCTATTTCTAAGATTAGCTTTGATCATTGCTTTGTTAAGACTAAGTTCCTCATATCCACGTGCTAACAGTCTGTTCTTAGCATCCAACTGATGTTGGTCGCGCGCTGCCATAGTGCTACACGCTCTGTGGATACGCAGGAATTCCCCATAAGGAATACTCTTTATGGTGTGTTGTGGGTGGAAACTCTCTGCGTGCAGTACCGTATTCCCTGATGTCTTTTTACGAAACAAACTGGTCTCTAATACCCCGTCCTTAACATGTACTGTTACATCAAGAAAGTTAACAACACTGGTGCTCACATCTACTGTGAATTCCAGATTCAGGTCATTATCATTGATGTTTTTGGCAAATTCAAATGCTTCATTTTCCGTACCCTTCCAAATGACAAACACGTCGTCTATATAACGCCACCATGCCAAGATGTTGTTCGACCACTGTTTCACAAAGCGGGCCCTGAGGGCATGCTTCTCCCACCAGCCTACATGTAAACATGCATAGCTGGGAGAGAAGCATGCCCCCATCACCACGCCTCTCAACTGTTGAAACAACTCACCATTAAACTGAAACATATTATTGTTCAGACAAATACGAATCATTTTCAATAACATGTTGTTGTGGTTGTAAAACTCAATGTCTCTTTCACCCAAAAAATGTGCCACAGCCTTCAACCCATCTTCGTGAGCTATACTGGTGTATAGTGCTGTGATGTCCATAGTCATAAGAACAGCATCAGAAGGTAAGTTTAGATTGTTCAATTTATGTAAAAAGTCCATGGTGTCTCTTATATAGCTAGGCAACTTGATCACTAGCTCCTGGAGGAAAAAGTCTATGTACTTCGAGGTATTCTCAAATATACCATTGATTGCCGATACTATAGGGCGTCCTGGAATCGGTTTGACTCCCTTATGCACCTTGGGGACGAAATATATACTCGGAAGAACCGGATACTCTTTATTCAAAAATTGTAGTTCTTCCTTCGTAAGCAGCCCTTCTTTGTGCCAGATATGTAATTCATCTTTGTACTGTTTATTTGTGCTGGCAATCAGTGCTCTGGGTATCCTACGATAACATTCCGAGTTGTTGAGGTGACGGTAAGCTTCCTCCTTATATTCTTTTTTACCCCATAGAACTACGTTACCTCCTTTATCTGATTTGTTGATAATGACATTACTGTTTTCCTTCAATTTGGACATCAATTTGAAATAGTCTCTCATTCTTTGGGTAGGTTTTGTCTTGTTGCTTAGAGTCTGGTGCTGTAACTTTTTAAGTTCATCAGTGACTCTCTCTTGGAATACGTCTATGGAATCACGCGGCATAGTAGGCATAAATGTGGAGGCCGGTTTGAAAGGACTCTTGCAAGATTTGGAGATGTTAATCCCTTCATACTCTGCCACCTCCTGTGTAGCACTTATAGCTTCCTGACCTTTACCCAGTGCGTTTAAGATGTTAATTGCTTGCATGTCCGATGCCACCAATCCTCTAGTGTTGTTCTCACTCGTACACACATTGCTTGTGGGTGTATCCAGTTCAGATATCTTATTGGACTCTTCACTTAATTTATTTTTAATAGTAAAGTATTTTTTCAATGTAATCTTCCTAATGAACTTGAATACGTCCACTCTCGTATGCACATAGTTAAAGTTGCTTTCTGGGCAAAACGAAAGGCCTAATGAGAGTAGTTGTTTCTCCGCCGTGTTCAATTCGACATCCGTAAGATTAATGATAGTATTGTCACTTACTTTTTGTGCTGTCTCCATTGTTGTCCACGACGATTTCGCCCTCTTGCACTTCCTTCTTTGCCGCCTTCTGATGTTTCGCTTCTGGCTGGTTGTGATTGCTGCTGACGTGGGCGCAGGGTCTGTTTGCGTTGCATGCGAACATAATCCAGTTCTTCTGCCAAAGTTAAAAGCCCTAGGTCCCCCGCTTCATTGCTTGAGCTTGGGTTGTCCGAATCCACCTCACTGGTAGTTGCGCTAGTCATGGCGCTACTTTCTGTTGATATATTGGAGGTCGCGTCATCGTCAGCCTCAGGTTGATTACCTGGTGAAGGCACAGGTGCTGATGTAATTTTGCGTTGTCCACTTTGATTTTTACGTAATTTGTCGAACTTGCGGGCAAACGTAAACACCTGTCCTTGTTCATAATCGCCTTTGTCTCTGGCGAATTTATAAGCCTTCCTCGTTTTGATGACCAATTCTTGTTTCTTTATGCGATCCTTCATTTCATGAATGCTTTTTTCAATGAGGTCCTTATTCGCTAGGAATTCTGGTTTATTGAGTTCTTTTTGAATCCGGTCAACTTCCTCCATATTGGCTGCTCTATCCACTTTAGCATATTTGATTAGCAAGCATACTATATACTATATATATTATCTACTGGCGGTCGCCAGTGGATAGTTATAGTTAGGACCTATTTTCCATAGGAAATCCGCAACATTCTATTGGGAATATCTTTGGCGCCGATTGACGAATCTTCGCGAAATTCTCCAAACTTTTGGCCAGCTCCGCTCCGCTCCTACCCTGAAAGTTTTGCAGTGATCCGAGAAGCGGGGGCCGAGAAAAAAGGGGGGTCTCAAAACGTGTTTTCCCCGTGCAATTTCCCATAGGATCTGTTGTCGCAGCTACAGCCCGAACCGCTGAACGGAATGACACCAAATTTGGCAAAGAGGTAGTCCTCAGTTCAGACTCGTGCCTTTTGCATATTTGGTGTGAATCTGTTCAGTAGTTCCTGAGAAAATTAGGGTAAAAAAGTTAGTGATATCTATGGCCGCGGAGGATCCGCGGACCGTACCCGCACCGTAAGCGCACCCTCCCCGAACGGAGCGCGCACCCTCCCGATCGCGCGCTGAATGCTAATTGGCTGTCGAGCGTCTCTCTACATTCGAAACCAGGAACTGTTGGCGGCCATTTTCTGCCTTGGTAGAAGCGAGGCTGAAGATGGAAGGGGAATAAGCGCGTAAAACATATAAAGGGGGCAGAGTGGGAATACTCTGACCCTCTAGAGGTGCTTAGGGGGTCCCAGAAGGACCCCCTGTGGCCCCCTTTAAAAAAAAAAAAAGCGGCGAAATGCACGCACGGTGCGCGCATCCTATCGCGTTGGATGCACGGATTCTCTCGCGGTGGGTGCGCGGATCCACGGCAACGTTTTTTGAAAAACGACTAGAAATCATTGGTTGTATAACAACTTTTTACACTGAAAGGTAGGGTGTATATTTTTGTTTTTTAAAGGTATGATTGTTATTGGTTAACAAAAACAGATTGTAAGGAACATTATATATGATAAGTTGAAAAGTCAAGCACACTTCCTGTCTTGTGTAGGAACATTGTGTGATGAACTTGTGACCTGTGAGCTCAGTGCAGTGTTCCATGACCTGTTTCTATGGTAACAGGCAGAAGGCAGATTGGGGGAAGGGTTGAAATGTATTTCAGTTGGAAAGGGTTGAAATGTTTAACCAATAGAAATGTGTGTTTGCTTTTGAGTTTATGTGCGAAGGATTGTGATTTGATGTTTACATGTATATGTGTGGAAAATGAAAGGGAAACTTTTCCATTCTTTGCTTTCGCTGAGAGGTGCACAGTGCAGAGATTCTGTAAAAGAAAATATGGTGAGTGATTGATATACTCCTTAATCTACAAAAGAACTTGAAAGATGAGTTATTTAATTGTGAGGGGATGTATGTAGACTATTTTGATTTTAATCAGACTAATGTATTTTTCCTGCTAAAGTGTAGGGAGTACTTTTTGCTCTACAATGTGTGTGCATGTAGAAACCATTCTGTGATTGGCATTTGTGTTTTTCATGTGTTTGTAGACAGATAACTGTGCAGTTTTTATATTTTGGTAGAATTAGAAACCAGTCATTGTTTATGAATTTGTGAAATGAGTTATGTTATGTTTCTATACTAAAATGTAGTACTACTTCTAGATGAAGAAATGTGTTTTGATATAGTGCAAGGGATAGTGTTGTTTGTCTAGAATCACACAATGAATCTGTGTGCATTTGGGAACCACTGTGAGAGAAGCATTTGGTAATATCGTGTATTTGCTGACAGATAACTGTTTTGAAACCAGTCAGATTGTCAAGTTTTAGTAGCATTAGAAGACAGTTATGGCTTATGCTTTCATTAAATGAGTGTGGCATTGACAGTAAATTGCAGTAGTGAAATATGTAGATTGTGTGCAGTTCCTCTACTACTTGCACTGTAGTGAATGAGTTTTGGTAAGCTCATAGGGATAGTGGTGCTTGTCTAGAATCACACTGTGAGTTAGTGTGCATTTGGGATCAGTGTGAGAGAATCATTTGGTAACATCATGTATTTGCTGACAGATAACTGTTTTAAAACCTGTCATGTTGTCAAGTTTTAGTAGCATTAGAAGCCAGTCTTTGCTTATGTGTTGATTAAATGAGTCAGGCATTGACACTAAAGTGCAGTCGTGAAATATGTAGATTTTGTGGAGTTCCCTTCCAGTGTAGTGAATGAGTTTTGGTAAACTCATAGGAATACTGGTGCTTGTCTAGAATCACACTGTGAGTCTGTGTGCATTTGGGAACCACTTTGAGAGAAGCGTTTGGTAACATTGTGTATTTGCTGAGAGAAAACTGTTTTAAAACCTGTCATGTTGTCAAGTTTTAGTAGCATTAGAAGCCAGTCTTTGCTTATGTGTTGATTAAATGAGTCAGGCATTGACACTAAAGAGCAGTCATGAAATATGTAGATTGTGTGGAGTTCCCTTATCACTTCCAGTGTAGTGAATGAGTTTTGGTAAACTCCTAGGGATACTGGCGCTTGTCTAGAATCACACTGTGAGTCTTTGTGCATTTGGGAACCACTGTGAAAGAAGCGTTTGGTAACATTGTGTATTTGCTGACAGAAAACTGTTTTAAAACTTGTCATGTTGTCAAGTTTTAGTAGCATTAGAAGCCAGTCATTGCTTATGCGTTGACTAAATGAGTCAGGCATTGACACTAAAGTGCAGTCGTGAAATATGTAGATTGTGTGCAGTTCCCTTACCACTTCCACTGTAGTGAATGAGTTTTGGTAAGCTACTAGGGATAATGTTGTTTGTCTAGAATCACACTGTGAGTCTGTGTGTATTTGGGAACCACTGTGAGAGAAGTGTTTGGTAACATCGTGTATTTGCTGACAGATAAGTGTTGTAAAACATGTCATGTTGTCAAGTTTTAGTAGCATTAGAAGACAGTTATGGCTTATGCTTTCATTATATGAGTTACGCATTGACAGTAAATTGCAGTTGTGAAATATGTAGATTGTGTGCAGTTCCCTTACCCCTTGCACTGTAGTGAATGAGTTTTGGTAAACTCATAGGGATAGTGGTGCTTGTCTAGAATCACACTGTGAGTTAGTGTGTATTTGGGATCACTGTGAGAGAAGCATTTGGTAACATCATGTATTTGCTGACAGATAACTGTTTTAAAACCTGTCATGTTGTGAAGTTTTAGTAGGGTTAGAATCCAGTCTTTGCTTATGCGTTGATTAAATGCGTCATGCTTTGACACTGATGTGGTGTAATTAAATATGTAGATTGTGTGCAGTACCATTAACTCTTCCAGAGTAGTGAATGAGTTTTAGTAAACTCCTAGGATAGTGTTGCTTGTCTAAAATCATGCATTTGGGTAAGGATTGTGAGAGAAGCATTTGGTAACATCGTGTATTTGCTGACATATACCTGTTTTAAAACCGGTCAGGTTGTGAAGTTTTAGTAGCATTAGAAGCCAGTCTTTGCTTATGCTTTGATTAAATGAGTCAGGCTTTGACCCAAAAGTGCAGTCCTGAAATATGAAGATTGTGTGCAGTTCGCTTACCACTTCCACAGTAGTGAATGATTTTTGGTAAACTCCTAGGTATAGTGGTTGTTGTCTAGAATTACACTGTGAGTCTGTGTGCATTTGAGAACCACTGTGAGAGAAGCTTTGGTAACATCGTGTATTTGCTGACAGATAACTAATTTAAAACCTCTCATGTTGTCAAGTTTTAGTAGCATTAGAAGCTAGTCTTTGCTTATGCATTGATAAAATGAGTCAGGGCTTGACACTAAGGTGCAGTACCATGTACTATTCTGTTCACTGTGGCAGAACTGAAAATTTAAAAGTTTTACCTAAGCACTGTCCTAGATGTAGTCTGATTATTTAGTCAGTTTCTAAGTACCAAATAGATTGTTTCAAATAAAAGTGTTCTGACATACTATACACTTGTCTTTTACACCTTCAATTCCCTAGTCAGTATCCATACACTTCCAGGAAACATCCTGTCACTTCCTTTGCAGTCCTCCAGAGACCCATTCAACAGCATGTACTAATCCATTGACTGTGCCAAAACTCAAACACTTATAAATTAACCTAGACACTCTCTTTCCAGTACTCTAATGATTCAGTCACTGCCTAAGTATTCATGCACTGAGCCAGGTCTTAGCACATGGACTACGTCAAACCCATATCCACTATGCATGCAGTCCTCTAACCACCTACACATTTGTCTTTCACACCTTCAATTCCCCAGTCAGTATCCCTTCACTTCCAGCAAACACCCTGTCACTGCCGTTGCACTCCTCTAGTGACCCATTCAGCATCATGTACTAATCCATTCACAGCGCCAAACCCTAATAAATTCACCCAGGCACTCTCCTTGCAGTACTCTAATCATGCAGTCAGTACCCAAGTACTCATCCAGTGACCCAGGCCTTAGTATATGGACTGCTTCAAACCCTTATCCTCTATGTATGCAGTCCTCTAACCACCTACACAATTGTCTTTCACACCTTCAATTCCCTAGTCAGTATCCATACACTTCCAGGAAATACCCTGTGACTCTCTTTGCAGTCCTCTAGTGACCCATTCAGCACCATGTACTAATCCATTCACTGTGCTAAAACCCAAACACTTATAAATTCACCAAGATACTATCTTTGCAGTACTCTAATCATTCAGTCAGTGCCTAAGTATTCATACACTGAGCCAGGCCTTAGCACATGGACTGCTTCAAACCCCTATGCACTATGCATGCAGTCTTCTAACCACCTAGACACTTGTCTTTCACACTTTCAATTTCCTAGTCAGTATCCATACAGTCCAGCACTTGTCACTGCCTTTGCACTCCTCTAGTGACCCATTCAGTACCAAGTACTAATCTATTCCCTGTGCGAAAAGCCTAGCACTTATAAATTCACCTAGGCACTCTCCTTGCTGTACGATAATCATTCAGTCAGTACCCAAGTAGTCATGCAGTGAGCCAGGCCTTAGCACATGGACTGCTTAAAATGCCTATGCAGTATGGATGCAGTCCTCTAATCACCTACACAGTTGTGTTTCACACCTTCTATTCCCTAGTTAGTATTCATACTCTTCTAGCAAACACCCTGTGAGTCACCCAGTGTGTCTCCTTATAGTACTGTAATCATTTAGTCAGTTAGCATGTAGTATTTTAGTGAGGTAGTTAGGGCATGAACTGCTTCAAAGTAGTATGCACTATGCATGTAGTGTTTTAATGATCGTCACACTTGTGGTTCAGGGCTATAGTTTCATAGTCAGTTTTTATATAAAATGTGTTTGTACAGTAATGGAATAGTATAAATTTGAAAGTTATTAATATACATTTATTTGTGATTCTTTTTTACAGATACAGAACAGGAGTGTTTCTCATCTGTTTGCACTCCTCTCGTGCAAGATTGTTTGGATGAAGGGTCCTTAGGTGTTTCATCATACTTGCTTGCCGCACAAGTATTTTTTGTTAGGATCTCCTCGTAACAGAACTCTTTGGCAAATCTTGCGAGTGACGAAGGTGGCATTGGTCTTTGTTTGCTCCTTGGAAAAAGTAAAAAATTTCCTCACCACTGAAGAAATACGTTGTTTGTGTGGTGCCTTCTGCAAAACATTTTCTTCAGATTCGGTAAATATTTTAAAGCGGCAACATTTACAGTTTTTGTAAGTTAAACTTATAAAATTTTGTTAGCTGTATGCATTTTATATATCTGTGATTTGTTTCTAGTGGTATTTTGTTGAGAATACCATGTTGTTGTTTTTTTAACAATCTTTCTTATTTTCCAGGTCTGTCGTCGACATCCATTGTCCCCACAGTAGTGTTCCACCTTGTTGTTTTTTATTATTGTTTGTTACATTTTGTTTGTTAGTTTATTGTTCATATATATGTTAATAAAAAAATAAATTTTGAAAATAGTTTTTCGTTTATATATTTATTATTATAAAAAATAAAGTTTGAAAAAAAAATTAATAACGTTTTTGGTTGTTCTCTTAACTGGTGTGTGACTCTTTCTTGTTCTTATTACTGTTATTTGATGGAGTCCACCATGGTGTTAAATTTTGGGGCACTTATCGCTGGAATACTGGTGATATCTGCAGTTTGCACCAACTTCTGAATAGTGTGTTAGATTTATCTCAACTTTACTTCCGTTAAAGTGCTGATAATGAAATGGAGAGTAGCCGTTCCCGTGCAAAAAGACACGAGGTGCACCTTTCCGATTTATTCTAAATACTAAAATTCTGTATTGAATTGCACTGAGGTATTGGCTGCACTTACAGTGTACACACAAAATCTATTAAGAAATCTCATTGTATTTATATTGATTGGGAATAGTGCGTCAGGTGCTGGATCTTGATGAGATACACTGCTCAGTTTGTATATTGTTCTGCACACGAAAAAAATCACATCACAACTTTCCCACCAATTGCAATGCGAAACAAATTCCGGCGATAACGCACGTTAGCACCAGGGATTTTTCACCTGCTTTCTGCTGGTGTTAAGCAGGACAACTACCTGCACCATGAAAGGGAACACAGCCAAGAGCCACACCAGAACACCCACAGGTACCATAGAGTCAATGAGCATGATACAGGGATACCCATGAGGGCCAGAAGACTCATCTCAACAACTCCAGGACCGCCAATGCCCCCCAAACCCACATCTTAGTAAGTGTGTCCCTGTGGTCATTGTCTTAGCATGATAGGCACGAGCCCTGCAACATCACAGTGTGCTGTCACCTCAGCATTGGCAGTGAGCCTGGATGTGTAGCTACACACGCATCCTCCTGCATGCACAACTGGCGTGTGCTGGTCTGGGGTTCACAGGTCAGTGCAGGGGTGTGCCTATCCGGCAAGGGGAACGGGGTGTCTCGGACATGTCCGTGTACAGGAAGTGCGGTAAGTGTGTCTCTGTGTTCTGGTGTGGCCTGCTACAAGAGCTGCAGCAGTTGATGTTGTAAACTGGCATGCACCACCTCCAAACGGCACTGTGATGTTGTAGTTGGAATGTAGCAGGACATGCGCAAATAGGCATTACAATGGTGTGCCGTACGAGTGCACGAGATACAACAGCGCACCGTACAAAAGTGTGGGGGCTCGTGGGAGGGAGGTGCAGCCGTTTGGCAACATAACACACAGTGAACTCGACCATGTGCCACATGCTGGGCATCTCATCCATGATGACCACGGTCGCAGACATCCCACAAAACCAACGACTGGCCTTTGTACACATCCTGTATGAATGCAGCGTGGTTTTCACTTCTATGCTCGTTCAGTGGTGTGATGTTGGCGGGTTGTGTCACTTGTGCTGCTTGTTGGTGTGTTTCATTTTGGCCATTGTTAGTTTATATGTGTGTTGTACTTAATTGTGCATGTGGGCCATTCTGCCCATCTCCACCCCTCCCCCCACTCCCTGCTTCTTCCTCTTCCTAGTGCTGTTGTGTCTATAATTTTGTTGCTGCACACATAAATACATGTAAAGAATAAATTAGAATAGTTCCTTGATTCTTTTAGGTTTCAAAACTTCTCTATTGGTTTATTTTTAATTTTCCATATGAACCATTTTTTAATATTCAACAACACATAGAAGTCAGAAGTGCAACGTATTCTATCAACACACTCTAGAACATTCTACAACACGTGCAGGTTAAAAGTTCATCAATTTTTTAAAACTTAACGATATTTTTTTGCAACATTTTCTTGAATATTTAACGACACGTGCAGGTTAAAAGTTGACAATTGTTTTAAGTTCGGACAGTGCCTTTCAAATGCAAGTAGCAGGTGTGGTTGATCTGAGCAAATTTTATCCTTTGATATGTACTCCACGTTGAAACTGCTTTTTCTTAACCAATCACAAAGATGCTTTTCCACAAAACTAATGTGCACCCTACTTTAAAAAAAGAATGCTTTTCATGATATCTTCAGAGATAAGTTATAGATAGGAATTAGCATTTAAAAAACCTTTGAAATTCACTGAAAAAACCAAAGGTTTCAGGGGCGTTATAGTTAGGAATTGGCATTTAAAAAACCTTAGAAATTCACTGAAAAAACCAAAGGTTTCAGGGGTGTTATAGTTAGCTGGACATTTCCCTCGTACAAAACCCTAGAAATTCCCCTGTTATAGTTAGTTCAGCTAACTATAACTCGCACCCCCGCAATGCACTGCTGATGACGTCACATATTACATCACTCATGACATGGTCAGTGACATCACTGATGACATCACTGATGACATCTCAAATGACATCACTCATGACATCACTGATGACATCATCCATGTGATAAATGAGTGCATCTTCTCACACCCTAATATAACCTTTGATACACCGACTCAAAATTTCAGACGGCCATTTTGAAAATCATAGATACTCCAATACCAATAACTACATACCCACTCATTAACTCTTAGGTCTACATACACCTCCACTCACTCACCTGTACAGTCACTCATACTTACAGTCACTCCGTACAAGACTATCATATGCATTTATACACCTATATAGACACTCACACACCGCCAATCATCCATTGAGGTACTGACACACCTAGTCAGTCGTGCAAGTAATTAAATACAGTCCAATTTACTCACCTATACAGTTAAACACACTCAAGTTCACTAACTCAGAAAAATAGTACCACATTCTTATGCTCTAATAGAATCATTGATACAAGCACACACTCATCCATACAGCCATTCTCACAATCACACACTCTCACATACACCCACTTATATACTCTTACACACATATATACTGCCTTTCCCATATGTAGTTAGTCACACATGTACCACTGAGATATACATTCAATCCCTAACACACCCATACATACACTCACCCAACCATACAGTCCATCACAGATGCACTCTTAACACCATGCACCCATAGAATCACCCACTCACACATCTATGCATAGAGTCACACACACCCTACCCACACAAACACTCAGGCACCCATACAGATACTCAGACAACCAATCAATAATCCATATAGACACTCATATAGCTATTCACAAAACCATGCATCCACTTATACACCTACACACAGACACATACAGACATTCACACAGTTTAGTCACTAGTCTGCAGTAAGATACATTTAATGACTCACTTAAAGAGTCAGTTACGCACCTACAAAAACATCCATTCACACACTTGTACACCCACTCATTCTTCAACAGACCTTTCCCTATATATATTAAACATATTAAAACTGTACAGAAACACATACCTACTGGATGATGTCATCAGTGATGTCATCAGTGATGTCATTTGAGATGTCATCAGTGATGTCATCAGTGATGTCACTGACCATGTCATGAGTGATTTAATATGTGACGTCATCAGCAGTGCATTGCAGGGGCGCGCGTTATAGTTAGCTGAACTAACTATAACAGGGGAATTTCTAGGGTTTTGTACGAGGGAAATGTCCAGCTAACTATAACGCCCCTGAAACCTTTGGTTTTTTCAGTGAATTTCTAAGGTTTTTTAAATGCCAATTCCTAACTATAACGCCCCTGAAACCTTTGGTTTTTTCAGTGAATATATATATATATATATATATATTTAATTTCTAATGTTTTTATTTTTTTAATATTTTTTATATTTTACATTCTAAACAAGTACTGAAACATCAACCCCGCACCCAAATGAAAAGGAAACTAAACCCAAATCACTATAACAAAAATCAAAACTACATTAAAACACTAGCTACACCTAACACTAAGCTAAACCTACTCTAACTATAACATTACCCAACAATTCAAAACATAATAACAAAGATTAAATGTAACACATGGGAATTGTGAACTGTACATGAGCAAAAGTCACAAAGGAAATTCAGAAAGAGAGCCCCAGCGCTCCCTTAATGTCCTAAGGATGTGTGAGCACCTGCTCCATTTGCTGCTCCATATCAGCAACCTTCACATTGAGGTCCAATAGCATCCTCTTGTCCTCCCTGCTTGGAGCTGATTGCTATCTTTGTGTGGCAGGTTGGTCTGGTGCAGTAGATTGGCCAGTTGTGGATGGTGGAGCAGGTGGGTCTGGTGCAGTAGGTTGCCCAGCTGTGGATGGTGCAGCTGGTGGGGTAGGTTGGGCCAGTGCAGCAGGTTGGCCAGCTGTGGATGGTGCGGCTGGTGGAGCAGGTGGGGCGGTGCAGCAGGTTGGGCAGCTGCGGATGGTGCTGCTGGGGGAGGGTGTTGGGCACCAGAGGAGATGGACATGTTATCAGTATCCCCATGGTGCCTTGCAGTGGCTGGTACTATTCCTCTTGGTGTGACTGCTCTTGGGGCAGCCTGAGAGAATTCTTTCCAGTGGCCTGCAGCCTTCTCCTCGATCTTGCAACTCTCCATTGCCATGCAGCCCTTGGCAACTCTTCTCACATTCCGGTATCTGTACTTCCCAAGTTTGAAAACCTTAGCTGCCTCAGCTCATATGTTCATCTGTAAAAATATGCACGCATGACTAGATGTAAGAAACAGAACAAACAACAATAGGTAAAAAGTAGCATTAGCAGTGTAGGCCATAGATTGCTGCACAGGTATAGCGTTCTCCATTGGTATCTAGAATTCTAGATCTAATATGCTAAAACTTTTTGTGACCCCACTGCTTAGGAGTCACAACAAAATACAATTACTGATACACAAAAAATGAAAAGGAGCATATGGTTATATCAAATCAAGTTGTAAAGGACAATAAGTCTTGTGAATCCATCAAATCCAAATATAGTAATCAGGGAGCCTTTGTTCATCTATTTCCAATTCTACTTTATTGCAGTTTAGAGAACATGCGTACATCAGCCCAGCCAATGCGTTTCGTCCAACAGGACTTCCTCAGGGCTGTAAAACAATTATAAAATATATATATAGATAAAACTATATTTCAAAACTAGATAGACGAACATAGATATTTACATCAAGTCATAGTAACATATTTGTTTCCATCACTCTTCTAAGACCCCCTGCCGATATACATTCTTTTGTGCCAAAGCACAGTCAAAGAATAATTTTCTTTAGACAATATGAATATATTGTTCACACTACCCCTCAATATCAAGGTTCATGTTCAGTCTCATGTATTTATCAATTCATGATATTCCCAAATTTATTTTTGTCATCTAATTGTGAGAGGGATGGGCGGAAAGTAAATCGAGGAGGTCTTAGGTAGGGCTGAATGATGGCTGCATTTATTAACAAAAGTTAAAAAAAACAAGATCAAACAATAGGAGGTTTGTAGCGGATGTGGCTTGGATGTCGTCTTCTTCCATTAGTCTGGTGGTGGGTATTCTTCTCCTCTTCGTAGGGCGATGTTGGCACAACCCCGGAGTACAAAAGAGAAAGGAGAGAGGACAATCAGTATGGCTGTCTTGTCTGTTTAAGGCTAACGTGAAACAAGTCACGTTCCACCTCCTTAGGATTTAGGCAACCACGGAGGAAGTGAAGGGGTATAGCAGGCAAAGAACCCAGGAAGACGTTTTAGGGGGGAGGGGATTCGCAACAGAAGGAAAGAACTCAAGAGTAAACCTCCTTTCTTTGGTAGTCAGGTCCGTCTAAATGACCAATACTCTTTTAGTTGTCAAGAGCTTGCTATTTTCTTTAATGTGGGCCCCTAAAGTTCCGCGGGGCTAAAAAAAAAGGCATTAATACGTGCAAATCGGTTGTGCATAAAGGAGGTGCTGTGCAAGGGGTTTATCCTCCCCCTGGAACGTGAGTGAGTGAACCGCAACGGAGTGAGTGAACCGCAACGGAGAAACACACAAAAAAATAAAAAAACAACGGGGGGAACAGGAGGGGGTGAACGGTAGAGGAGCATGTGACCACCACACTTCCCTGGGTGCCCTGAGTCTCTCAGACTCGCCTCCCCCTTCCCTATGCCACTGTCCCCGGCCCCGTTCCACGTACCGCTGGAGCCACAGCTCTCCAGAGCTGTGGCGGCGTTATGGCGTCCTCCGGGGGTGTCCACCACTCTTCGGACCACTCCTCCCGCTCGGCGTCGCCTTTTCCTCCGTATGGCTGGAGCGCTTCGTCTGCTTCTCGTCCTGGCTCTGCACAACCTGGTCCCGTCTCCACTCCAATTCTCCACTCTTCTTCTTCCGGCACTTTCCTCTCGCGTGCCTCTGTCTCGGCGTCTTCCTTGTTTTCAACGCAAGGATCCGCCCCTGCAGCCCACGACGTCTTCCGCCATTGGCCGATGCATCGAGAAGGGTGTTCTTGGTCCTGCGAAGGAGAGGAGCCGAAGGGGGTTAACTCTTTCTGTGCTGGGCTCTGGCTAGCGAGAGGTATCGTTGTTATTCTAGGGGTTTTAGCAGGGGTCCCGGGCGCGGTGATATCCCGGTCTTCCTCACATCCCCCTTCCCTAACATTCTTGTTGGCAGCAATCCCATCAAGAGGATACCGGGATAAATAGTCAGCGTTAGCTTGGTCTTTTCCCTTCCTGTGTTTGGTATGAAAATGATAGGGTTGTAAGGCTAGGAACCACCTTAGTATCCTGTCATTATGTCCCTTGTTTCTAGATAGCCATTCTAAAGGGGCATGGTCTGTGAACAACGTAAATTCCCTTCCTTCTAGGTAATTCCGAAGGAAATCAACCGCCCATTTGATGGCTAGGGCCTCTTTTTTCGATAACCGCATAGCTCTTCTCTCGAGGAAATAACTTCCTGCTTATATATAGGATGGGTCTTTCTTGTCCCTGGTAGTCGACTTGAGACAACACTGCTCCCAAGCCGGTGTCGGATGCATCTGTTTGCAGAATGAATGGCTGGGAATAATCTGGGCTGAGTAACACAGGGTGACACGTCAAGGCTTGTTTCAGTCGATGAAAAGCCTGAAGAGTGGGAGTAGGATGACTCAGTTCTTTCTCGGTCTGTACATTCTTCTGTAGAAGGTCTGTCAGGGGGGAGGCTATTTGCGAAAAGTTGGATATAAATCGGCGATAATACCCCAAGACCCCAAGGAATGCCCTTAACTCCTTTTTTGTCTTTGGAAATGGGGTGTTGGAAATAGCTGCTACTTTTTCCGCTTGCGGTTTGATGTATCCCTCTCCTAAAAGATACCCTAAGTATTTCACTGAACGGGCAGCGAGTCTACTTTTAGCTGGGTTTATAGTTAGTCCAGCTTTTCCCAATACTTGAATGACTTTCCGTAGGTGGGTAAGGTGGTCTGCCCAAGTGGAGCTATAGATGACGATGTCATCTATATAAGCTGCTGAGAAATCGGAATAAGGCCTTAAAACTGTGTTCATCAGGCGTTGGAATGTAGCAGGGGCCCCGTGGAGACCAAAGGGAAGAACAGTAAAGTAATACAGGCCAGTTGGTGTTGCAAAGGCTGTCTTCTCCCGGTCTCCAGGTCTCAAGGGCACCTGCCAATATCCTTTGCACAGATCAAGGGTGCTAACATATCGGGAAGTTCCTAGACGCTCTACCAATTCATCGACTCTCGGGAGGGGGTAGGAATCCAAACAGGAGATCTTATTCACCTCCCGGAAGTCGATGCAGAACCGGATGGATCCATCCGGTTTGGGTACCAGTATGATTGGGGAATTCCATTCACTACTGGAGGGCTCAATGATACCCATTTGCAACATTTGTTGTACTTCTCCCTCTATTGCTTGTCTACGGGATTACGGGATGCGATAAAGGCGTAGTTTCACTTTTGTATTGGGTGGAGTTATAATGGTGTGCTCTAGCAGATGTGTTCTACCTGGTTGTAGGGAGAACACCTCTTGCAGGGACTGAAGCTGGATCACTAGTTCCCTTTTGTTGGTTTCAGGGAGGTCCCCATCTATGCTTTGTATAAACAAAGGTTCGGGACCCCGGACAAGCCCTATCTGCACTGGAAGAGCTCCCTCCCACGTCTTAAGCAAGTTGACGTGATATATCTGCGTACTTGTCTTTTTCTGGGGATCCATTTCCAGACGGTAGGTAACTGGAGTGACCTTTTCTACAATGCGGTAAGGGCCCTGCCATTGTCCCAACATCTTATGGTCCGAGGATGGCATTATTAAGAGAACGTAGTCGTTAATGTCAAAGGAGCGGGCTTTGGCCTTTTTATCGTACTGTGTCTTCTGGGCTAATTGGGCTTGTTCTAGGTGGGTTTGGACAATACTGCGAATCTGTCCCAAATGGGTTTTTAGGTTTAATACATATTCGGGTAGGGGTTTTGCCCCTTCTGGCTCCTCCTCCCACTCCTCCTTTAACATGCCAAGCAAAGTACGCGGTTGTCTACCATAAAGCAACTCGAAGGGTGAATACCCAGTGCTTTTTTGGACTTTGCAACGTATTGCAAAGAGAGCCAGAGGGAGCATATCCTCCCACTTCCGTGACTCAAGGTTCAATAGTTTCTTTAACGTCACTTTGAGGGTGGCGTTGTAGCGTTCCACGAGCCCATCTGTTTGGGGGTAGTATGCTGAAGTACGGGTTTGCTTGATGTCCAGGGAGTGGCATACCTGTCTCATGAGGCGTGACATGAAGGGTGTTCCCTGATCTGTAACCAGTTCCCGGGGAAAGCCCACTCTCGAAAAGATGGTAATCATGACTTTGGCTATTTGCGAGGCGTTAGCCTGGCGTAAGGCCACAGCTTCCGGAAAGCGAGTGGCATAATCAACCAGCACCATCAAGTATCTACAACCACTGCGAGAGGGTAACAAGGGTCCTATGATGTCCATTCCAACCCTGGAAAAAGGTTCTTGTATGATGGGCATGGGACGAAAGGGCGCTCTTGGTGGTAGGGACCTACTGTTTTTTTGACAGGTAGCACATTCCTTGCAATATTTCCGGACCTGAGAATAGACGCCAGGCCAATAGAATCTTTCCAATATCGTCCTCTCTGTTTTGTCCTCCCCGAAGTGACCCCCTAACAGGTTACTGTGGGCTAGGAACAATACTTTTTCCCTATATGATTGGGGCACCAATAATTGTGGTGGCAAATCCCTTCCACCCTTTCGATAGAGTAGGTTCTTTTTTATAAAAAACTGGGGACCTACTTGTCTGGGATCTTCCTCACTTGTAGCCCTATTCCAGGCTTCACGTAAAGTAGGGTCCTCCCGTTGGGCTTCTTAAAACCCTTGTTCGTAGTGCCATATGGGGGTCTCCTTACTTTGGGTTAAGGCGACTCTTGTCCAGTCTCTTCTTTCTCTTTTTTTCTGCTTTCCACTCTTCCTGCATTTCCCTGGGGGACAATCGGGTTCCACCTCTTGGTAAAAAGGTGCTGATTTCCTCCATTCCTCCCCTTCTGCCCAGGTCTCTTGAATCAGTTTTGGCATATGTGGGTAATCATTTCCTCAGACTACAGGTTCAGGTAAACGAGGAATAAGCCCTACTCTCAATGGTTCTGCTTTCAGGGAAGGGTCATGTTGGATTTCAATCTCCGTGGTGGGATACTGATGACTGTCCCGTGCACGTATTGTATGGTGACCTGTCCCGTGAGCCTTGGGTGCCCTCCCGGGATCGCCTGTGGTTGTATCACGCTTTGTAAACAGCCTGTATCGATCAACGCCTGTCTTTCTTCTCCGTTAACCTGCACTGTTCTATGGTAGGGAAGACGGGCGCCAGAGGCATTACAATAATAGTTGCGCACCAATCCCACCTCAATAGGTTCTTCCTTCTGGGGGCAAAAACAGGCTATATGGCCTATGGCTCCACAATTGTAACATTGTGGTCCCTGCTGTACAGGGATTCGGGTTGGTGGTATGGAGGGTCCTGGTAGGAGGGTAACAGTGTCAGACTTGCGTGAGTGGTGGGGAGGTTTGTTGGGTTTCATAGGGGCTCCAGGATGTTTCCAGTGTATGTCATCCCATCCCCGTGGAGACTCTTGGGCCCTGTAGAAAGCGCTTGCAATGTCAATGGCGCGGTCCAGGGTGAGACCCGAATGTTGTCTTACCCATTTTTGTATATTTGGGTACAGGGATGACAAGTATTGCTCCAAGTATACCTTCTCCATAATTTCGTCTTTTGTTGAAAACTGAGGCTTCAGCCACCTATCGGCCATGTCCCGTACTCGGTAGGCCAGGGCACGAGGCGTTTCCATGTGGCCCTCTTTAATTTGTCCCAGACGCAAACGGAAAGTCTCTTCGTCTATGCCCATTCTCTCAAGTATACTCCTCTTGACATCTTCATACGGTGTTACGCCTAGTGGATTAACCGCTTGGTAAGCCGCTTGAAGTTCTCCGGACAACAGCGGGCCCGGGTACTGTCCCCACTTGTCTTGGCCCCATCCCGCAGCCCTGGCCATACGCTCGAATTTTTAAAAGAAAACATCGGGGTCCTCCCCTTCTACATATTTCTGTAGGACCACAGAGGGGAACCCCACTGCCCCTTTTTGTTGGCTAAGGGTGTCGGCCAGGTTCCCTATGACCGCCTCCTGGGTCTGGGTCTGTTCGGCAAGGGACTTATGTAAACTTGCTCGGTCCTCTTCTGCTACGGTCAAAAACCTCTCCATGCAGCGCTCCAACTTTTCCTGGCTTTCAGCCATCTTGCGCACAACTACCTCCATCTTTCCCAATCCCACTTCTGACACTAGATGTGAGAGGGATGGGCGGAAAGTAAATCGAGGAGGTCTTAGGGAGGGCTGAATGATGGCTGCATTTATTAACAAAGGTAAAAAAAAACAAGATCAAACAATAGGAGGTTTGTAGCGGATGTGGCTTGGATGTCATCTTCTTCCGTTAGTCTGGTGGTGGGTATTCTTCTCCTCTTCGTAGGGCGATGTTGGCACAACCCCGGAGTACAAAAGAGAAAGGAGAGAGGACAATCAGTATGGCTGTCTTGTCTGTTTAAGGCTAACGTGAAACAAGTCACGTTCCACCACCTTAGGATTTAGGCAACCACGGAGGGAGTGAAGGGGTATAGCAGGCAAAGAACCCAGGAAGACGTTTTAGGGAGGAGGGGATTCGCAACAGAAGGAAAGAACTCAAGAGTAAACCTCCTTTCTTTGGTAGTCAGGTCCGTCTAAATGACCAATACTCTTTTAGTTGTCAAGAGTTTGCTATTTTCTTTAATGTGGGCCCATAAAGTTCCGCGGGGCTAAAAAAAAGGCATTAATACGTGCAAATCGGTTGTGCATAAAGGAGGTGCTGTGCAAGGGGTTTATCCTCCCCCTGGAACGTGAGTGAGTGAACCGCAACAGAGTGAGTTAACCGCAACGGAGAAACACACAAAAAAATTAAAAAACAACGGGGGGAAAAGGAGGGGGTGAACGGTAGAGGAGCATATGACCACCACACTTCCCTGGGTGCCCTGAGTCTCTCAGACTCGCCTCCCCCTTCCCTATGCCACTGTCCCCGGCCCCGTTCCACGTACCGCTGGAGCCACAGCTCTCCAGAGCTGTGGCGGAGTTATGGCGTCCTCCGGGGGTGTCCACCACTCTTCGGACCACTCCTCCCGCTCGGCGTCGCCTTTTCCTCCGTATAGCTGGAGCGCTTCGTCTGCTTCTCGTCCTGGCTCTGCACAACCTGGTCCCGTCTCCACTCCAATTCTCCACTCTTCTTCTTCCAGCACTTTCCTCTCGCGCGCCTCTGTCTCGGCGTCTTCCTTGTTTTCAACGCAAGGATCCGCCCCTGCAGCCCACGACTTCTTCCGCCATTGGCCGATGCCTCGAGAAGGGCGTTCTTGGTCCTGCGAAGAAGAGGAGCCGAAGGGGGTTAACTCTTTCTCTGCTGGGCTCTGGCTAGCGAGAGGTATCGTCGTTATTCTAGGGGTTTTAGCAGGGGTCACGGGCGGGGTGATATCCCGGTCTTCCTCACACTAATGCTCTTAAAAAGAAGGCTCTATGTGTAGCATTACTCATAACTAGCCCCTGTCCTTATCCATTACTCTCAATATTCATGAACCAACCATTTAAGTATTTTCAACATGCAAGTTTACACCAACAGGAAGGTAACAGTCTGATAAAACTTTTTACAACGTGAAGCTTGAGGGAGCCACTCACATGTGTAGTCAAGGTCAATTCACAACATCAAATTTAGACCTTTAGGGTAATGATCGGTATATCACATAGCAATGGCAAAGTTACACAGCATCAGTGGATGGTCTCCTAAGTGAAATACTGACATTATCACAAACTCAGACTGAGTCCACCAGGGCCATGTACACAATGAGACTGAGTTACAGGCCCATTTTGGGCCCAGGGCATGACATTTACCCATACTCATAGGATGCACTGGGTGTAGTAGGGGCACATTACTGAGCACCAAAGTGTTTCACTTACACAAAAGTCACTCATCTGTCAACTGCAATGCACAACATAGTCTGATGTGTCTCCATAGCTACATATCCAGGGTTCAGGCTGTTTTCATCTACTTGAAGCATGTTGTACTTATATGTCACAATGCAGCTTCCCGTACTAAAATGCTACAAAATATGAGCACATGGCAATTAAGACAGGGAACAAAGTTGGAAAGTGTAGTTGGCCACATTCCATTGTCCAAATATAGATCTGGAGTAGATCAGTCATCGAACATTCTGATATACAACAGTTCCCAACATGTGTATGAGACTGGCTCATTGTATAAATAAGTCTCACTGACAAGTGTAGCTACAATACTCTGATCCTCAGTGATTGCCATATCATGCCAGTGTGCCCCAGGACGGTCATACATATCACCAATATCCCTTTTTCATAATGTTGCCTGTATCTACACTGTGAAACAGAGGCAGAGGCAGATGTCAGATAGACCTGTTGCACATATGTACAAGGTGAAAGTGCTACAGGAACGTCAAAAGATTACCATCCTCCATGTGTATTAGATAATTCTCTAGCTATCCACTGTGGACAAATGCTGCCATGTACACATGCAACTCTACCAAGAAGGCATATTTTCTGGCAATACTTACATGTTATGGGACAGGGCAGACACCTTACGCTCAGAACCCACTCAGCGATAAGCCTGGATTCACTCCACCACAAATGGGAGCAAGACTAGGCCACCAGTTCGCAGACACAGAGTGGGCTCGGGTGCTAGAGAGTCCGACACGTATCCCCAGGAACATGCGGTTCCGAAAAATCCAGTTGTATATAATTCACAGGGCATATCTCACACCTGCCAAAATCAATCAGTTTTTCCATCGCAAGGACGCTGCATGTCCGAGGTGCGCTGAACTGGGAGCTGATTTGATACACATGCTTTGAAGCCGCCCCCGGGTTAGCGCATACTGGAGCATGGTACCCACTGTATTACACACCCGTACTTGGCGTGAGTTGCCTTTTGATTGGCCAACGTACCTACTGCACAAATTCCATAGAACACCCTATACCAAAGTAACATCCAGGTTTCTGACTTAGGAATGGTAGTAGCCAAGAGGTTGATAACCAAAAGATGGAAAGCACCAGACCACCACATGTAAAGGCCTAGCGTAACTCATTGCTCGTATGGGCCAAGGCGGAAGGTCTCGCCATTAGGCGCAAAGAAGCCCTGGGACTACGTCAGGTTCCCATTGTAACATATTGGGATGCGCTCTGCGCTGAGCTGCAGCGGAGTGTGGACGAGGCCGCAGGGGACTCCTCTGCTGAAGTAGTCCGTGGGTAGACACCATGAGCACATTCCACAACTGCGTAAACACCACAACACTTTGCTAGCAATTACACACTGGCTGTACTAGTGCGCAGATGCACGCACCAAAGCGCAGAGGTAACAAGCAGTCAATAAACATAGAAGCAACACACAGGACCTATGTAGGGAAACGAGGGTTACTGCGGGCAGAGCGAATGTTTCAAGAGTTCCTTTTTTTTCTTTTCTTTTCCTTGTTAATCTATTAATGCCAATCAGGCACTTGCATTAACCTGTGTTCTTTTTTCTTCTGTATTTAAACAAGAACAACTGCAAACAGTAGTTGGTATGCAATATTAAGCATAGTCGAAAGGATGGTAATGCTTCTACACTAGTAATAGCTATCAAGACATGCCGGGTAAACGTATAAAGAACCAGGATCAGTATAGCAGCTATATTACCACCTGAAGTATCAGAGACTCACTAATGTATATATACCATACCAATTGTATTTACCAAAAGAACAACAATGTCTGTATATGCAAATTCTGAAAAAACTGCAAAATTCAATAAAAATAGAAAAGAAGGCATATTTTCTTAGGGAGATGCTATAGATGTTGCTGTTGACTTAACAACACTACACCCATTGCAGGCACATGATGCATCTAGTACACACCGAATCAAGATCTGTAGCTGCACCATCAGGTTACAACATAAATTGCAATATTGAAGGATGGGCCCAATGGGTGACATAGTATTGTAGATCTGCGTGCAAAAGTGTAGGGGCATCCTTTCAGAAGAATGGTGGAGCGTGGTATCATGGCATAACATGGGACATAACTTTGCCCTGTACGTACCACGCGCCTCTTAACGCTATTTACATTTTAGCCTAATAACGCTGCTATCTCATTGCTATTTTGCACATTACTAGGCACCTTGCACCTTCATTAGAAGCTTGGGGACTATTCCGTTTGGGGTTACGAACAGTATCTTTTTATTGTACTTTTATTGCATTTTTAACGTGTTCTTAGCCATTATTTTACTTACTGTTTGTATTGCCTTCTGTTTGCTGGTGTTGGGGCCGCCCCGTTCCGTCACGGCTGCTGTGCCGATTGAGCGGAGGGCGGACCCTGCAACACTCAGCTACACTGCCTCCTTCCGCTTCCGGTGGCTCACGCTCTTGGCGCTCACCGGAAGGGTTCATAAGCACCGATGGGGCGGACGCGCGCAGCGGGCGCGCCGAAGGCGCGCCTAAGGCAAGCCCGTCCGCGCCCGTCCGCGCCAAGTCCGTGCCCAGGGCCCCGCTTATTGCATCTTCAACATTAAAATATACGAGCAGTGCTCTACACGCCCTGGGACATCCTAGGGAGCTGACTTGTTGTATTTTATATCCCGGGGAAATGATAACTAGCTGTGCCTGTGGATTCGCTCTCCCCCTCCCCAGACTGGTGAGGGCATTCCGCGTTCATGAATGGCTAGAGGAGACCTTGCCACAGGTCCAGCCTATTTTTCAAAGCGGACTTATCAATGCTAGGTCCTTGGGCAAGCACAAGTACGAAATTGCTCACATGATAGAGTACTTGGCCCTAGACATACTATTCATAACAGAGACCTGGGCCGATGCGGCATCTGACCCCGACTTTATCAAGGCCACTCCCACGGGATACAAAGTGATTAGAGAAGATAGGCCTGCCAAGCATGGGGGTGGAGTCGCCATTATTCTCAGGGATCAGTTCCCGTCAGCTCATCATTCCATCTCCTCCTCCCTCTATGAAGGCCTCCACTTCTCGCTTACACTTCATCCCAAATTAACGCTTAAGGGAATTCTTCTCTACCGCCCACCTGGCCCTCGCACTACTTTTTTAACCAATCTAGGCAGTCTATTTGAATCAGCTATCTTAAACTCCGATTTTATCATTCATTTAAATTTTTATTTAGAGGATGCAGGTAACAAAGATACGGCAGAGCTATTGGATAGTTTTAGTTCCTTTGGACTCTCTCAATTGGTGCAATCTCCCACACACTAGATGGTGTGTTCTCCTCAGTTCAGGCTCTTATGGTTGAGGAGACGCTTCCTTTAATTTGGTCAGACCACTCCCTAATTAAATTTACGCTTCCTATGCCCAGTGAAGCCAAGGAGGTTGCCAGTAAACGCTCTGCCTCTGTTGGACTAGCATGGAACAAAGCAGACTTACTGTCCTTTAATGCTCTGTTAGAATCCTCCTATCCCTCCCTACAGGACCAGGTAGACCCGGCCGTGGATAGCTATACTAATTGGATACAAGATGCAGCGAATGCTTTAGTTCCTCAAAGAACTCTCTCAGCTAATAGGTCTACACCTTCCGCCCCCTGGTTCTCCGACTGTCTTCGCCTGGAAAAACAGCACTGTCGTCGTTTAGAAAGACGGTGGCGGATAAACTATGATGAGCCAGAGAAATTAGCATACAAAACAGCATTATCCAAATATAAAAAACTCCTCATATCTGAAAAAAAAAGATATTTCACCTCTCAGATCGAGTCTGCTGCCAACTCCTCTAAAGAACTGTTTGCAGTGATCAATAAGCTCTCAACACCCATTGACTCAGGCAGGAGGGTCAACCAGGAATTCTGCAATGAGGTGGCCGAGGTTTTTAAATCTAAGGTTTTAGATATTTTTAATGCTTTTAGGGAAGTTTCTGATCCCAGCCCAGTATCATGCCCAAACAGCCCAAGCATTAATAAGCATCCACCATTTGTATTTTCTGCAATCTCGATAGACATAGTGAGAAACTTTGTCCTTCAGGCTAGATCGGGGTCACCTTTAGACCCCTGCCCCCCAAGGGTCTATCAAGAACTGTTACATTCGGTGAGTCCTCCACTCACCGATATTTATAACCTGATGTTCTCCTCTGGTGTTTTCCCGACTAGCTGGAAGCAGACATCCATTCTACCTTTACTAAAAAAAACTACTCTTGATGCGACTAACCCCACCAACTATCGGCCCATTGCCAGACTGCCGCTGCCAGCAAAGATAGTGGACAAATTAATGAACAACCAATTGTCCCTATTTATCAATACCAACGGCCTATTGGATCACACCCAATTTGGCTTTCGCAAGGATCATAGCACGGAGTTGGCATTGATTAAAGCCTCCGAGGAGATCAGGGCAGTTATGGATGGTGGAGGTGCAGCAGCTCTGGTGCTCCTCGACCTTTCTGCTGCATTTGATACGGTGGATCACCGTCTCCTGCAGAGATGTTTGGAGAAGCTAGGATTAGGAGATTCAGCACGAGCACTTATAGCCTCCTTTCTCGCTGATCGAAGATCCACTGTATCCATGGATGGTTTTAACTCAAATCCCTACACCCTTCCATGTGGTGTACCGCAAGGTAGCTCATTGAGCCCTACACTATTCAACATATACGTCTCTGAACTGGCACCCCTTATTCGGGATTTTGGTTTCAGTCTGACCACCTATGCCGATGACACTCAGATTGTGGTGGCAGCCTCCAAATCTCAACAGTCTCCGGCTCCGCAGTTCAGGAATTGCATGAGCGCAATTAATAAGTGGATGACAGCACACTGCCTGAGGCTCAACTCCAGTAAAACGGAAGTTCTTATCTTCGGCAGTATACAGCCCCCTTGGAATGATCTGTGGTGGCCTGTCGAGTTGGGCTCCCCGCCCAATCCGGTGGTTAAGGCAAAGAACCTGGGTGTGCTTATGGATGCTAAACTCACCTTCCATCACCACACAAATGCGGTAGTGTCGGCATCGCATTTTCTTATTAAAAAAATTAGGAAAATCTTTCCTTTCATCCCCGATCACACCAAGAGAACAGTAGTCTCTTGCCTTATCTCATCCAGACTGGACTATTGCAGTGGTCTTTTCCTTAACGCCCAGAAGCAACATCTGCATAAACTACAGATGATTCAGAACTCAGCAGCTCGTCTCATACTGGATATCCCTAAACATCATTCTGTCTCCAATGAAATCCGCAATCTTCACTGGCTTCCTGTACCCCAGCGTATCGATTTCAAAGCCCTGTGTATTGTCTTTAAGGCCTTGCATGGTATTGGTCCGTCTTTCTTGCAGGATCATTTGTCTTGGTATTGTCCCACCAGACAGCTGAGGTCCACTGGAGCCCGATTACTTGCTGTTCCAAGAATCTTCAAAGCCCACTGGGGTGGACGCAGTTTCTTTTATGGAGCGTATAAATTGTGGAACACTCTTCCTTTTTCCCTCAGAAATGCTAGCTCCTTGACGATTTTTAGGAAACAACTGAAAACTTGGCTCTTTCAGCATTAGGGGCAAGGTAGTCTCGTGTCACTGTTATGTCTAGCGCCAAGACACCCCCGGGTATATGTGCGCTCTATAAATTCCTGTAACATAACATAACATAACATAACATGGCAAAATTGATGATGTGCCAAAACATGTGGAAAATACATGAAAGCAAGGAATGCACAATAATAAGGGGCACCCATGCATTTTCCCAAGCACCTGTGCCATTTTTGCTGCCCAGCACCAAAGCAGACACCATTGCACCATAGTGCAAGGGTGCCTGTGTTGGCGCTAGGCAGCTAAATATAGGACAGGTGCATTTGGACAAGTGCTTGGGAAAATGCAGGGGTGCCCTGTAGCATTGTACAGATGGAACATCCTTGCATTCTGAAAATGTTGGAGTGCAGTGCAGTAGATTTTTCTGCAGCTCAGTGCTACAACATCTTCTCATGAATATGCCCCATTGTGGGAGAGGTAATATCCATGTCATGCACACCCAGAGTGGGATCAATAACCTACCAAACCAGTCATCACAAAAACTCATTTGGGGATCAAGCATACATGGACTAAGGCACTCACTTGTGTCGTGGGGGGGTCCTTGAAAGAATCAACGTCCCCTTGTGTGAACAATGGCCATCTAGCCGTAACAAAGGCAATAGGAGTAATGATCAGTCATCATGTAGAACATGTATTATGTGTTGGTTTCAACTCATCTACACGCAACAACTAGTATTTCAACCATGTGTAGGTTTATGTTGCATAGAGGAAGGGGTGTGAAATGACTGACTCACACACAACACATACTCAATGCAGGATTATGTAGTAGAAGACAATCTGGAAAAAAAATAGGTGCTTCTCTTGTGACTACACTTTGAGAGTGGCAGTCACCTCAAACATTGCTTAACCACCTAATGACAACTGAGTGTCAGAAGACACCAAACCTAGATCACTTGTATGTCAGAGACTGCAAGGTGGTGTTGTTTCCATCTCAGCAGCACATCAGACTCTGAGACATCAGTCTACCATTTGTCCTCACATACTTGAATGCATGTAAACAATCACCATATTGCCAACGGTGGACTATTTTTATGTGCTCGGCTGGCATAGCCTCATGTCAATTAATGAAAACGTGGTGCAGTGCCTCTTAGCATGGCGTGGGCCACATTGTAAATATAGCCCTTTCCACTGCAGTCCACTAGAGCAAAGGGGCATGCAATGGGTTTTGGGGCTGTGCATACAAACACAAGACCCATATTGTTTGGCGCTGACCCAGATTAGCAAGTCGGTGGCTAACTCAGTCCTAACAACTCTAAGTGGGAGGTGTTAGAGTGGACCTACAAGGGCTAATATTTACATTCCTACATGTAATGTGCTCTACATATGCATACTTCATCTTCATTCTGCAGCACAAATAGAAGCATGGATTCGCAGTGAGCTATAGTTTTTATGCAGGAAGGTGTCCGTTCCTACACATCAAAAATCATTGCAAAACGGTGAGTCGCAAAATCTATGTGTGCGGCATGAAATAGCACACATAGAAGTCACAAAGCACCATTACCAATTGTCTATGTGCAGGAAGGGACACCTACCTGCTAATGAACTATCTTTTTCTTCACCAAAGTCACCCGTGCACAATGGTGAAAGAGTGCCTGCATTGGCGCTAGGCAGTCAAATTTTGTGCCAGTGCTAGGGGAAATGCAGGGGTGTACCGCATGAGCCTAACATTTGCGCATCCAGGCATTTGGAAACTGTCAGAGCGTGGCGTTAGCAAATGAGGATTAACGCCACGCACAGACAGATTCCTTGCACATATGATCCATGGAGTCATCAGCCTGTTTCCAACCTAACATGTCAACTTTGAATAATATTATTTACCTGGAAAACACAGTGTGAAGGCAGAAAATAGGAGAAAGGGGAGAGGATGTAGCCTAATGTCTAGAGCCATCAACCATGAAGCTGGGGAAAAGGGTTCAATCCTCAGCAGGGACGCTCAACATCCTGTGATTCTGGACAAATCACTTAATCTCCACGTGCCTAACAAAAAAATTAATGTGTCCATCTGTAACGCAAGTGGTGCTCATGTAAAGTGCTCTGATACCTTTGGGTCAAGTTTGCGCTATATAAAACTCCCACTAAATAAATAAATAATGTTCATTTACTTGCTACCTTGCCTGCCAACAAGGTTTCCCAGGTTGTCCAAGATGTCGCCCTCCCACCCAACTCAATCCTGCCACCGATGTTTCAGTTGTCGGACAGTCCTGTCCGCACCAAAGATTCTTAGCATGTGTCTGCAGATGCAGTCCCATCGCAATTTCCGGAGCATCACATCATAGCCCTTGAGGACCCGACTCCCACTCTCAATCATATTGGGGAGGTAGAATTTAACCAGCCAGAGGAAAAGCCCCAGATGCTTCCTCCGACTTCCTCCGGCATCCTCCCAGGCCTGTCTTCCCCACAGTCAGAAACCCACTATAAAAAGAAAACCCAACCTAAAGTAACAATAACGAACTAAAACTTAACTGTATACCCAGTAGACAGACACCAGACAAAACAAGAGTAAAAACACAAAAAACATGACAAATACTGACAGAGGACTTGACAGGGACAGTAGGGACAGGAGACTAGACACCACAAGTAGACTTTAGCCACACAGATCAAGCACACTCCTCCAAAGACAACCACACAGCTCAAAGGACACTAACAGTGTGGGCAAAAGTGAAGGTGAAAGTGTACAGCATACTTCCTGGGGAACAGGATGCATTCTGACATCACATCATGTGCTTTTTCAGCACTTTTTGGGAGTTAGCGTGGATTTACTAGACGCTAAAGGTTTAGAGGGTAATTTCCATTGACAACTCATGTACTTTGTGAGTTTTGTGTAAAGTGGCTCTGACAAACTTCATGCTAACGTAAAATGCGCGGGAAAAATTGTCACTAAGTGGTATTTGACCTTTACTTGTACCATTATTTTCTCTGTTGAATGCCTGGCAATGGTTTATGGCTATGGCATGTGACATATGTTGTGTATGTGGTTTTTTTTGGTCATATGTCTTTCCTTTAAAAAGTGTATGGGCTATTACCATGCAAACATTCACAGAGTCATGCTGCGCCATACGTCAAAATGTTTAAATGGCAATGCATGCATTTGTACAAGTCATACAGTTTTCCATATGTTGTATGTGTGTCTATATATGTGTCAAGTATGTGCCCCATTCCAGTAAGGTGTGTACCACTGTCATGGGGTTGAGGCACACACATATGTGTCAACCAAGCATTTACTACTTGTTCCAAAGATTTGTGGTCACAAGTAGTAAAAATCCCTTTTGATATTGCTTTGGTTGTGTTAAAGATATCCGCATACTTACAGAGTGGTGCGAAGACACTTAATGTGCTTTACACCACCTCGTCCATTTTTGTCTTATCACAGCAGTAACCTACATTGACGTGGGGTGAAATTGGTGTTGTGTTGGTAATTCCAACACAACATCCATGACTTTTGATTCAAGTCCAAATTCACAGGTCTGGGGCTGTGTCAACTTCGACAACCAAGAAAATGCAATGTTAGACAGGCAAGACTAGGAGACATGTACTGAGTACTTGTGCATTTCCACTGTTTAGAATATTTTCTGTTCTGGAAGGAGTCCCTTTATGCACACAAAAATACAAACATGCAGCATATTGACTCTTTCTACATGGCACAAGGGTGGCTGCACTGGCACTGCCCAGATTTGTTTGCACCACTGCAAAGGCACGCACAGGGATGCCCCATAAATATGGTACATATGACTTGCCCCTGTGTGTTGAGACAAGATAAAGCACCATGTTATAAATTAATGCACAACACCTGCCTCAGACCTTTCCTCATAGATTACCTCTAACAATTCTGAAGCTGAATTTGCAGTCTCAATGTGTGCAACAGCATGCATTACACAATTGATGAGCAAACTAGGAGGAACATGCAATGCTTTAGACTCGTATCACCCTTCTTAAGCATCCTTTTCAGAGCCCTTACATATTTTGGCACAGCTTCAGATTAAACACTTGGTTCCGCAACATGAGGCCATGTATGTTGCAGCAGAAGGCCCACTGCAACACCCTTTGCACACCCCTTTAACACTATGTGCAGCATGTGCAGATGCCTAACTTTCAATGCAACATTCAGTCATGTTACGTGGCTTGATCCCACTTTGAAAAACAGGAGAAGGGGAGTTTGCCATCAGTACATCACTAAAAGTGATGTTCTGTAGGTGGTATCCCCTGGTACATGTACCCCTAAGTAGTTTCAACACATTAGACATGTCCTTATACATTTGAAGATTTGTGTCATGCATGCTATAGCAAACGTTGCTTAGGTCCCACTATGTGGGCCCATATGTGCATGAATGTGTGAAGAGATGGTGGCATAGGATGATGTAACAACCATATGATAATTGTGTGTGTTCATGAGTGTTAATCAAATATCTGGTGACATACAACAGTATGTGACAGGACTATTTACTAGGTGTACATGCTCTTATTTATGTTCAATTATGCTTGTAAATAGAGTGGCATGTTGACAGGTGTAGTGCAAAGAAATACCTAGATCACATCCATTGACCTAACAATGTTTCAATTTGGTGTGTAGCATTTACTAGCTAGGTGATAGCTCTTCATTGTGGTACCAATCGCTTTTAGAAATTTCTGAGCACACTGGATTTGCCTTTGAGGGTGTAAAAAGTTGTATGTCACCTTGCATGTATTGGCCATGCTTGTTGGGATCCCTAACGCACTCTACTCCTGAGACTTTCATCATTTTTTGGAGAGTTTTGGACACACAGTAAGTGTGATCTGAGGAGGATAGCAGCTTTTGTCTAAATTGATTGCCATAGCACGATCATGGTGGTGGGCATAGGACATCCACACATTGTTATCATTGAATTGGTACCCTATTTGGTCTACGTACACATTAGTGAACACAATTGCTTAATCTGTTATCACATGGCACATGCCAGTGTTTGTGCTGTGTGTTGTAAGTCAATTTTAGGTTGGTACAGTGTGGACAGATGAGTCAAACACAGTGTTTGCATTTCAAGACATTTACCAACCTATAGTTACATCGACCCATGTCTAAGGTATGGGTAAGTATCACCTGCAAGACCGGACATTATGTGTATCGTTGGTGTGAGATGTTGTCCTTCCACTGTATTGATGCAACAGTTGGCATTGGGACCTTATCCTTTTCGTCTTCATCCTCCCCACCTTCCAGGTGATCCTGCTCACCATTGTGATGTAGCAATTGGACTTTTGTCCACACACATATTTTCTGTGTGATAAAGCACACCAAGATGCCTTCAGACACCATTGGCAGTGAGAAGAGCAGTCTGCCCCCAGATACATCTGTGCATCAGAAGCAGAATACCTTGGCTCCTACACTCATGCAAGATGGACCTGGTGCTACCTAGGGCACAACACTCCATGCACATAGTTTTTCCCAATAGTGCTCCATCTGCTTTTTGTAGTTGGCATGGACTAAACATTAAATGATACCAAGTTAGGTCATAGGCAGTGTCACACACTCTACTAGGTGATTGGTCTGTATGACTGAATTAAGGGGTATGAACTACAGTATGCCAGAAGTGTAATATTCAAATATGATTAATGAAGCTTACAATATGTTGGTTATGTGATTGTTTTTTTATGTTCCTAATCCTGAAATAAATAAGTCGATATTTATAGATGATTGTTGAATTGTTGTGTCATTACGTGAAGAAATTGTTTATGATGGCCTCCCTCCTCTGGGTTGCTGCGGCTGTACTTTCAGGTTGCCTTTGGTCCTCCTCTTCTTCCTCTTCATCTTCAGGATTTTCCTGATCCACATTGTCATCAGGCAAAGGTGTATCAGTCCGGACATATATGTTGTGTAGTATCCAACATACCGGAATAATTCTGCTCACCAGGGGTGGTGAATACAACAGTCTCCCACCAGATATGTCCAGGCACCTAAAACATGATTTTAGGACACCAAAGGACCTTTCAAATATGAAACCGATGGGGCCACGTGCAACATTGTTGCCCCTCTGTGCCTGCATCTGCGGATTTTTTTAACGGTGTCATCACCCATTGTATGAGTTCATAGCCTTGGTCAGCTGTAAATGAAAATGGTGAAAAAGGTACATTAGTCTATAATCATGATGGAGTTGGGGAAAAGTACATTAGTCAGCATTGTGTCCAGTGTCCAACTTTCTAACTTCACCTTGCACATGGTCTAGTACATGCCATTAAACAGCATCTAAAACATACCAGTGTCAATTGGTTACAGCTTACACATTACATCACAGCCATTTGTGTTGTCCCATGTGATATCTGTTTTTTGATAATCAGAAAAGTGCCAATGCCTTGTAGGATCTGATTAGTAAACACTGTAAATGTGTACTTAAGGATCTCTCAGACAATTGTCTAACATGCTTCATTTTTTTGGAGGTATGGGTACCATTCCAAATCCTCATCCTTACAATTACATGGCACATGACAGTAGCTGTAGGAGTTACATCCTTCTGGCAAAATGTTTGCAGGGTAATTTTTTAGGGATCCACAGGTTTCAAGGTGTCAGGCATGGCCATGACAGTGGATGTATGTGACCCCGTGCAATGTTTAGCAACACATGTTAGTGCACAATGTCCATTGTAGGGACACTATACATGAGTTAGTGACTTTATGTTGTACTTTTGCATTATATGGGCCTCATTTTTGCGCCACCAGTACGTGACTTTTTTTCCTTTCCGGTGGCGTAATCTGCCCCGGCATATTTACACGGCTACGAAAAGCCACTTTACGTGGCTTTTCCTGGCTTGTATATATGTGCCCCTTTCACGCAGCGCTTTGCATGAAAGGGGCATTCCATGGGTACTGCTGTGGTTGTTCACCCGCAATGGCTATCAGATATCAGCCAAGAACATGTTCAATTGTAAACCACCAATGTGATTTACCTTTTAGTGTGTCCCTGTGGTTTGGTTCTATATGGGTGAAACCTCACGAGCCTTCCATGTCCGGCACTCAGAACATCGCTCAGCGATACACACAGCCAAACCCAATGCCCCTCTTGTTTAACACTTTCTAGAACATAAACATACCGCGAATGATGTACGGTGGTTCATCATGGAAAAAACTAAAATCACTCCAGGAGAAAGAAGTGACGCTGTTCACAAGAAATGTGAAGTTTTGGGGATTTTTGTCCTAGATACAGTGAAACGGGGTCTCAACAGTGATATACCATGGGCAAATGCCATCTGTTACTGTTGATATAATGTGTTACTATCTTCTCAAATGTATCGTATGGTCTTTTTGTAGTCACTTTTCTTGGACATTTCATTGCATGTTTAGCGTGCTATATGTGATGCCAGTATACATATGGCATATATTTTATCTACATGTATTGATCTATTTTTCTAGATTTTAGGTTTAACTTCAATAATATATATATATATTTGAGTAATCAGTTGAATTTAAATAGGGTTCTTGCCTATCAGAAAAATTATAAGACGATGCCGGATTTATTTGGCACTACCTCGCATTTTATGAGTGGGTCACATTTTATGGTAACCAACTAGACAGACCATATTAATATAAAGGAGATATTTTGATATCCCTTTGCAGAGTATTCTTCATTCACTAAAACTCAATATACATATATGTGTCTCGCCATTGAACTCTCGACCATCGCGTCTTTCTTTTCTGTCTTTTTTGACTCTTCTATTTTCATTACAGGTGTCTGTCTGCGTATGACGTCCTCACGTTTTTTACGTACGTTGTTGCGTTACGCGGGATTGCCATCCGTTTGAGTCCATCAAAACGCGTATAAATATACGTACTATTGCCTGGCTATTTTGCACCCGGGGAGTATGCCACGATAGGAGACAACCTTATTTTGGTGAGGTAAGGAATGCTGGCCCGAGCCATATCTTCCATTTTGATCTGTCATCATCACATATGTAGGGCCCCTCGCTTTATTTAATTTCTTCGAGCCGGTGGCGCTTCGAGCATTCTGTATATGTGTTTGCTTCGTTTAACAAACACAAAGCGTGCGATACGTGCTCATTCATTTATTTATCATGTATTCCCATTATACAATACATAGATATTAGCGCCCCATTGATGTTCTAGTTTATCGCAATTGATATGATTAAGACCTTCTTTCGAAATATAGATGAGTTTATTTATTATTTATTTTTTCTTTCCTCTTGGTGTCACCCTCAGATAGTTGTCTCCCACTCGGATTTGATCTCTCGACTATGAGGTAACATACCATCCAGTAGACCATCTTGGGCAGAGTAACATATACATAAGGTACCTTCATTATTTTCACATATTCTGCAATTTATATATGTCTATAATATATGGTAGAAGTTTCTTCGATATCTGTATTTAGGATACCTTCCTTTTCCTGTTTTACAGAGCCTCTCTATTTTACAATACAGATTCATTTTCACTTGGAAGGCTTCATTGTGGCCCCTGTGGACGACTTGATAGAACTTGTTTAGTTGAAACCCATTACATAAAAGTTTTTAGGTAAGGTCTTCGTCATTTGTAGGTACTTCAGGGCCTCCAGACATAAGAACAAGCTCCTACATGGCAGTTCAATGTTTTACAACTTATACCTTATGTGTTTTTTTCTTTACTTACAGTATCATTTGTTCTTCTCCAATGAATCCTTCATTTCTTTAAACAATTCTATGTACGCCAATTGCATCAAAAATAGGTACTTTGAACGAGATGGACAGATGCATGCTAGCGGAGACCGCAGTTTTTAAGGCTCGGGGATGCCCCAAGAAGTGGGATAGGAAATGGTCGCATTAGAATGCATACCGAGGGAATCCATGTGTATCGCCTACTGTCGAAATAGAAATGAATAAGCAGTCGGAAAGGGGGCGGGGGGTAATGACATGTACTGAGAATTAATGACTGTCCCTTACTATGTCTATATATCCTGGTTCTGTCGTTCATTTATGTATGCATGGCTGAAACTAAAATCCAATAAAAATAAGTTTAAAAAAAACAAAAAATAGGTAATTTGAATTTATGATTAAACCAATTATCCTTGGTAATTATATCATAATAAAGAATATAACTCTCCTTACTCTTTCTTTTGCATGATAGGCAATTGATTTACTTCGGATACTAATATCCTAGTTTTGGGCCCCTTTCTCTCTTTTTGCTGTTATATCAATTTAGGTAAGCATTCCATTAAGTAAATCCACTTGTATCGTCATCTCGACTTCTGATTAGGAATCTTTGCTTACTTTTCTGTATCCTATCTATGCTTCACTCTCTGGGGCCGATTCCAATCCTGGAAAAAGGCTGTACGAATCACTGTACGGAGCGTTTTCTCCGTACTACTCGTACCCGGTAAACTTTTCTTACAACCTAGGAAGTACGATTCGTACAGAAAGCCTTTTTCTGTACGAATCGTACAAAAGAACATACGGCCAAAAAAAAACAACGATTCTGATCCCGAACAGCTTGTACGCGACGTCCGGACTTATTTAAGCAGCGGTTTCCGGCCCAGCAAGTACGAATCGTCCCTACGGCACTCCGTACGGCTCTTTTCTTACGGGAGCCAAACACAGCCGGAAAAGCAGAGTCCTACGCGAACCGCTACGCAACGGAGCCCCGGTACGCGATGTACACGCCATGAACCCCATCGTACGTGTCATCCCGGTCCTCTTGGCCTACGACCTGGTGCACCGGACCCGACGCAAACGCCGCAGAAGGTGAGAACAACACCCAGGGGACAGGGTGGGGGTGAGGGGCAGGAAACATACCCCATACCCAAAGCCAAACCTATAATATGGAGCCCATACATTACCACCAGGGTCTGGTCACTTGGGGGAGGTGTCCAGCAACCCCTGCGTACCGCAACAACGGAAGTGGACATGTACGGTGCGTTGCACACGTACCCCTACGGCACCATGGGAATAGTGATACGGACTGTACACACGCAATGAATACGTGGGTACGGTGCGTTGCACACGCACTCCTACGGCACCAGTAGAACAGCGATATGGACCGTACACACGCAATGAATGCGTGGGTACGGTGCGTTGCACACGTACTCCTACGGCACCAGTAGAACAGTGATACGGACCGTACACACGCAATGAATGCGTGGGTATGGTGCGTTGTACACGTACTCCTACGGCACCAGTAGAACAGCGATACGGACTGTACACACGCAATGAATGTGTGGGTACGGTGCGTTGCATATGTACTCCTACGGCACCAGTAGAACAGCGATAAGGACCGTACACACGCAATCAATGCGTGGGTACGGTGCATTGCACACGTACTCCTACGGCACCAGTAGAACAGCGATACGGACCGTACACACGCAATGAATGCGTGGGTACAGTGCGTTGCACACGTACGCCTATGGCACCAGTAGAACAGCGATACGGACCGTACACACGCAATGAATGCGTGGGTACGGTGTGTTGCACACGTACCCCATTACGGCACCAGTACATTTGGGCTACGAGGCGTACACACGCCAGAAATGTGGGCTTACGGACTGGCCCTGCATGTTACCTTCATATTGGTGTGTGTGTAGGTCCAGGCCAGCAGTGTACTGCTCCAAGGGGGTGGGTGGGTGGGTGGGTGCAGAGGATTCCCAGCAGTGGACAGAGATATGGGTGTGGGTGCAGAGGACTCCCAGCAGTGGACAGAGACATGGGGGTGGGTGCAGAGTACTCCCAGCAGTGGACAGAGACATGGGGGTGGGTGCAGAAGACTCTCAGCAGTGGACAGAGACATGGGGGTGGGTACAGAGGACTCCCAGCAGTGGACAGAGATATGGGGGTGGGTGCAGAGGACTCACAGAAGTGGACAGAGATATGGGGGTGGGTGCATATGACTACCAGCAGTGGCCTCTAATATGAGGGGTGGGTGCAGAGGACTCCCAGCAGTGGACAGAGACATGGGGGTGGGTGCATATGACTACCAGCAGTGGCCTGCAATATGAGGGGTGGGTGCAGAGGACTCCCAGCAGTGGACAGAGACATGGAGGTGGGTGCAGAGGACTCCCTGCAGTGGACAGAGACATGGGGGTGGGTGAAGAGGACTCCCAGCAGTGGACAGAGACATGGGGGTGGGTGCAGAGGACTCCCAGCAGTGGACAGAGATATGGGGATGGGTGCAGAGGACTCCCAGCTGTGGACAGAGATATGGGGGGTGTGTACATCATTATCAGATGACCACACCTACATGGTGGTATGGACGCATCCCTAACTTTGGACTATGATGATAGTGCTATAACAACACATCACTGACAGCAGTGTCCCACTCCCAGGAGGATGGATGTCTTTCACACACTGCATGACACACCAAATGTGGGTGTGAGGACATATAACACATGCATACCCACCCATGGCGGATGCAGCACATTACACACCCTGATATCATGCCACCAGACTGTATAGTCATGTAACTGCCTACAAAACTAAGATAGCCAAAGGGAACACACACTGTCACGCACATCCCAGGAGTGATCGGAATGTCCAGGTGCTGGTTCAGCCACCAAGATGTTGTCTCTCATGGAAGGAATAGGGTGGAATTCCCCTAGATACAATGCCTACAATTGTGATTCAGGTGCCCAAATACCCTGCATAACAAGTACCATTTGTGTGGTAGGTCGTGATTACACACATGCATAGTGCTGAAAAGGTGGAATTTGTCCCTAAAGGCATTCCTACATACTCAAAACACAAGTACAGTGACTAGCAAGGATGGCACAGACGATTCAGCAGGAGACATTGGTGAGCAGGCATGGCCATTGTTGAAGGGATCCGTCACCAACAAAGGAAATGTTAACACAGGTCAGCAATAGTGCAACTCTTTGCAGGTAAGATGTCAGGTGCCACAGAGGAAGGAACACTCCTTGGGACAATGTCTCAAAACAAAATGAACACACACTACCAATGATTCTTTGCAGACACATTGTGATGGCACACAGATACCATGGTCCACCTCATGACCATCATACAAAAACATTTCTCAGAACCCTAACACATTACCAGAACACCAACTCCAGGAGCCTCATCACCAACATCAAGTACCTGAAATGCAATAGTGTTGAAAGTAAAAAAAAAGGCGTTATTCAGCACAAAACAAAAAGTTAAACATATCGAATATTTACAAAGGCCAATGGCCAGTCCATAATTCAAGTCCAAGGGTGGACGTAGGGGACCCCGTCTACCACTAGCTTGCCTGCACAAAGGAACCTCAAGGTTTGTCGACCGGGTGGGGCATCATCTGTGGCAGGACCAGGCACCACAGGGACAGGAGGGGGAAGGGTAGGTGTGCTGGGTGCAGGGGTGGACGTCTCCACCACAGGGGGTGGGGCAGCGCCGAAGGTGGAGGCGAGCTCGGCGCTGCACACTGCTGCTAGGACGTCCGTCCTAACCCCTGCACCTGAGGATTCCCCAAGGTCAACGGAGGGTGTGGTGGGAGAGGGATGGGGTGCAGCGCTCTTGGTGGAGGGGGTGGACATGGTGGGGGACTCAACTCCCGTGCCCGTGGACTTCCTCGCCCGCTTGTGGGGTGGTGGCTCAGTGGGGGCGAGGTCCAGCTCACCCATAAAGAGCTGCTTGGGTGAGCGTTTGGCAGGGGAGCTAAGGGGAGTGGTTTTGGAGGGACAGGGTTGTGAGGACTGCGGACTGTGACTGTGGCTGCGTGTATGTTGTCTGTCCCCAGACCCTGTGGGTGTGCCTGCATCCCCCTGAGTGTGCGTACCAGGAGGTGTGTGCTTTGCCTTACTTGGGGGTGTGCTGGATGTGTCTGGTGGGGTGCGTGCCCGTGACTGTCTGGGTGTGCGATGGGCAGGCATGGGAGAGGGAAGTGTGGATGGGTCTGGTGTAGGGGGGGATGGAGCGCTGCAGGAGAGTAACTGCTTCCATCAGGGAAGAGTCCATGGACCGCAGAATCCTGCATTGGTCAGACATCGTTGCTGACATGCCCTCCATGAACGACACCATCTGTGTGAGCAGTTTAGTGTGTCCATGGAGGACATTCAGCACCGATGCCTGCCCAACCTGCAAATGCTGCAGGATGTCCACAGACTCTTCACTGAGGGCAGCAGGGGTGACAGGGGCAGGGGGTGCGGTGCCTGGGCCGAAGGAGACATGGTGGGCCTTTGCACGGACAGAAGGAACGGGAGCAACTGGGAGGGCGGAGATGGTAACGGAGGAGGCGGGGGCAGATGTGGGGATGCTGCCAGGTGGTGTTGCAGCCTCCGCCTCCTCGAGGAGGTCAGCGTCGGACCCGTGGGCGTCGTAGCTGCTATCGCCTCCAGACAGGTCCTCCGACTGACTCCCTTCACCCTCCGTGCCACTGGCTCCTTCTGACTCCACAGCACTGGCGGCACTGTCGCTGGGTCCCTCCTCCAATTCCGTGCAGGTGTCTCCCTCTGTTGCGGATGATGATGCTGTGGGCAAGGAGAAGAAACCAAAATGCATCAGTCACCTGTATACATCTGACACATGAGCACAAAAACAATAGGTCACAGTGCATATCAGGCAATGCATCATGAGTAACAGCTAGATTACTCTGCACATATGTAAGCCCTGTACTGCCCAGTTAGTAGACCCACTATGCCACTTGGACACCAGGAAAAAAAATAACACACCAGGCCAAAACTTGAATGAGAAATACACTGAGAAGCTAGTGTCTGTGAACCGGTGAGCACAGCAATACAATGAAGTCGTACCACCTCTTGTTTACCCTGAAAGAAACAGTAGGGGTGCACCCAAGGTAAACTAACACATCTCAATACTCAATGTGTCACCACACTCAGAGACCTGTAAGTACTTTGGAACACAAAATGAAAAAATGTTGGTACCTTGGGACTCACAATACTTTACACAATCGACATGTTTTGAATGTGCCAATTCGCCATTTTGTGAAAAGAACACTCATGTGCCTGTGTGAAATATGTCTCACAAGGCAGTGCACACAAAACTACATTTACACTGTCATTGAAGAAGCTGGCACCTTTTCTAAGAAGCCACTGTTAGAAATAAATGGTGTTGCCGAAAGTACATATACATGGGCCCACGGAGGTATTGATGTCTTGAGACTCGTTAGTTTGTATCACCAACAACAAAGGAGTCTCACCAAATCAAGACCACTGTGGGAACATGTATATGGAGAATCAGCAACACCATTTAATTCTAACAGTGGCTTCTTTGAAAAGGTGCCAGCGTGGTCCATGAAAGTGGAAATGTCGTTTGGTGTGCACTTCCTTGGCAGACATCTTTCATGCAGGCACATCAGTGTTCTTAACACAGATCATCAAATTACCACATTTAAAACATGAAGAACTGTTGACAAGTGCTGTGAGTGCCAAGGTACAATTTATTTAGAGTAACAACTTGAATTATGTTAGTTGTCACATGGCCATCCGGCACCTGATTACACAGTTGGCTACACATATGACCTACTGCCTGTCATCTGGAGTGGCACACATGTCCACACCCAGGACAATGCATAAGCTAATGGGCCTGCAATTTGTTAGTAAAAAAGCATAGCTGTACTATGGAGACACCCTCATGGCAAGCCGGAATGTACACACAGATGTCAGCACACAAAGTCCAAACTACGTTGCATCTGAACCACACACATGTGATAAAAATGTATGAGCAGGAATCATGTTTTTAAAAAACTGACACAGGCTGCAAAGCACGAACATTAAGCACTGGCCAGCATCACAGGGGCACTGCACGGTGATTCTTTGTACAGCCAATTCTCACACACAGGTCAGACCTGGCAAGGAAAAATCAGGGTTGCCCATGTAGGCCTCTCCCGCACAACCACCCATACCTGAGTCAATGTGATTGATACAGATCAAGAAGTGACAACTCTTATTCAGGGTTACAAAAACTGTGCAGCAAAAATTGCTACATTTACACAACATCACCTCGTGGGGCTGTCAACACATATTTGTGACAAACAACCATCAACAGATTGTTGTGAATAGCCACACAGGCACTGCCCAGTGTGAGTATGCACAAGCAAAATGGTGTATCCCTGTCCAGTGGACACATGTAGCACACATTTGAAAAATACAAACTAGGCCAGGGAACAATGACACAGAGGTAGGCCTATGCTGAACCCACAGAGAATGTGCACAGTGTTGGATGACACACATGATTAGGAGACCAGGGTGTCTCAGGGGACTGTAGTGGGCACACTGCTCCGTGTTCCTGGAATGAGCTGACTGTACCATGATCAACCGTCATGGCACTATGCATATCTCCCACTCATGCACATCATGTCTGAGGCCACAACATTGGTCATGCATGGTGCAAGGGTGTTCAGTTGAAACCTCACACTCCTATGTTGAGACTCATCATCAGTGCCAACAAATATGGACCCCCCACATAGTGAACAGGTGATGGCACAGGCAAGGTACCAACAGAAGTCACAGACCACCCTCCCACATGATGCAGAAAGCAATGTGCACTTAGATTTACTGGCACCCTAGATGACCATGTGCAAATGTGATTACACACAGACCAGGGGACACATGTCAAGGAGGGGAAGTGATGAAAAAGAGCACCAGGTGACATTGGGGAACAGAAAATGCACTGCACATATAAACTCTGGGAGTGTATCCAGGCTACAGATCACTTCCAAAGCTGGTGACACATAACACAACAAACAGCCATGTACCTACCCCCTCCTTGCTGCAGTCTCTCCAGTAACTGCCTAGCGAGGTCAGGGAAGACCACCGCCAGGACACGGCTCATGTGGGGGGTCAGGCGTCGGCGGCCGCCGTGGGGGAGAGGAGTGTCAAGCCCCAGCTGGACCCAGGCGATCCACCGGGTCCAGCACCGGATGTCCTGCCACCTTTTGCGAACCTGTGGCAGCTGCCGACTACGCTCCCCCGCAAATCTCACGGCCCTGACGATGGTCCGCCAGATCTCCCCCTTCTCGTAGGCAGTTACCTGTCAGGATGACAAAGTGACACAACATCAATACACCTGCTCCATGTCCCAGAGACACACATTTGAACATCTTTGAAATGTTGAAAAGGGCATAGGATGCAGACACAAATTGCATCATACACAATAAGAAATTGGCCTGTGTGCAAGCCCCAATGCACTACATGGCATTGAAAGTCACCAGGTGGCATGAGGGGTGCGACACACTCACTGATCATGCCACACACTGTGCAGCACATGCAACAGCAGGCTGATGGCCAGCACGTGCCAAGCAGTCACATGTCCCACTCCACTGACGCACCCTCATCAGACTAGACAGACACACCCAGGCACAGATCACTTGCCTGTCATTGACAACAGCGGATTCAACCCTCACTCTGCACATGTGCCACTTGGCAGTGGGGTGTCACAGGTGTCATGCTAGCTCTGCAAGTCAGACACACAGCACGGCTTACTTGTCACATCAGATGGGTATATCTGTCGCCTCCTCCATGCAGCTGTGGTGCAACACTTCACATAGACACTCACCCACATGTCAAGGAACATTCACACACATCAATGTCCATGAGGTCGTACACATCATTTGGACACTCTCACCACAGGTCCACTCAACTCATACACATCTGTGGGTTCAGTCACCTGTCACACCGGGGGGACCACTGAATCACCTCAGGACAATAGGAAAAAAAGCCATCAAGGATTTTCCAGGCTGAATGTGTCATGCACTATGCAGTGAAAGTCACAGTAAGCACAATGCAAGTGAGGAGGACACACAGGAACTACATCATGCTCTGCATGAGAGACATCAGCAAGTCCCCCCTGGGACCCACTCTAAACAACATAGCATGTCTGTCCCACCTGGACACAATATTGACAGTCACACAACAGGTGCATAGGCAAAGGTAGTGGAGTCAGCACTCACCTGCTCCCCTGGTCTCCCATACAGCTTGGTGTACTGTGGGAGGAGGCAGTCCAGCAAGGCCTCATTCTCCTCCATGGTGAATGGCTGGGCCCTCTCCACAGTACGTGACATGGTCCAGAGGAAGCAGAGACAGCAGCAGTGTGGTCGACTCAAAAGTTGTGCAGGCAAGTGCCCTCTCATGGGTTCTGGCTGCCTTATATCTGTCTTGCTGAGGGGCATTCATTTAGAGGAGTACATAGTGATTGGTCAGAATCATTTGCATCGTACGATTACTCCAATCACTTTAAACATACACCAATGACACGTATTCGCATCGTTCAAATTTTGAGCATCATGTCAAGTCAACAACCAGTTTGCAGCATTGTATATTGTGGCCAACTGACTGTTCCAGGACACCTGATCGACACATTTCAACTGAAAACTCTGTATCCATGACAACCAGGCATGCATTTAGGGCCTAATACTTGTCCCTTATGTGTCCCCTATGTAATTTTGAAATCCACACACAGGTACGGTGCGTTTCACACGTACCCCTATGGCACCAGTACAATGGTGAAATTTCACACTGTACCCCTACGGCACCAATACAATGGTGAAACGAAGCGTACACACGCAATGATTGCGGGTGTACGGTGCGTTTCACACTGTACGCCTACGGCACCAGTACAATGGTGAAACGAAGCGTACACACGCAATGATTGCGGGTGTACGGTGCATTTCACACGCACCCCTACGGCACCAGTACAATGGTGAAACGAAGCGTACACACGCAATGATTGCGGGTGTATGGTGCGTTTCACACGTACAGGTACGCACTAGTTGTACAGTAAGTTTCGCACGTACAGGTACGCACTAGTTGTACGGTGCGTTTCACACGTACCCCTACGGCACTAGTTGTATGGTGCGTTTCTCACGTACCCCTACGGCACTAGTTGTATGGTGCGTTTCACACATACAGGTACGCACTAGTTGTATGGTGCGTTTCACACATACAGGTATGCACTATTTGTACGGTGCATTTCACACGTACAGGTACGCACTAGTTGTACGGTGCGTTTCTCACGTACCCCTACGGCACTAGTTGTATGGTGCGTTTCACGCGTACAGGTACGCACTAGTTGTACGGTGGGTTTCTCACATACCCCTACGGCACTAATTGTACGGTGCGTTTCACACGTACAGGTACGCACTAGTTGTATGGTGCGTTTCTCACGTACCCCTACGGCACTAGTTTTATGGTGCGTTTCACACGTACAGATACGCACTAGTTTTACGGTGCGTTTCTCACGTACCCCTACGGCACTAGTTGTATGGTGCGTTTCACACATACAGGTACGCACTAGTTGTACGGTGCGTTTCTCACATACCCCTACGGCACTAGTTGTACGGTGCGTTTCACACATACAGGTACGCACTAGTTGTACGGTGCGTTTCACACGTACAGGTACGCACTAGTTGTACAGTGCATTTCACACGCTTACAATGGTAATACAGGCGTACACATGCCAGGAATGGAGGGCTACGAGTCGCAAAAGGGTGTCCATCAAGTACTTGTCATTGCATACTTTCATGTGCAGGCCCAAGGTGTGGCAGCCAGTAATATTGCACAGGTCATCTCATCTAGTTGCACAATTGATGTGTGATGACCTGTGGCCACATGTCATGTGTGATGGGGCACTATGTGGCACATATCACCTTGACACTTGCCACATGTGTGTCTGTAGTCCAACTGTGTCATGCACAGCAGCAGTGGGATGGCACAGTCATCAACACCCGCACCTGTCTCCTGATGCCAGGGACATGGACACTCTACCAACTGACATGTCACGATCAGCGTGCCCCTTTGTGACTATGTCAGGTGTGTGTCATGTGTTCCCATGAGCTTGCTGTCAGTGTTCCGTCAACTGCATCTGCTGTTGGTGCATCCAACATGGGTCTGTGTGGAGATGGGCATGGCACACATCTAAGCACACCATGCCACATGTGGATTCCCACGGCTGTAGGGTCTGTGTGCATCGGACATCATATTTTCCCAGGCATACATGTCTGCGTCGTCTCAATGGCTGTGTTTTTCTGTTGTCACGTGTACCCCTTCATCGCAATGTGTTTGATATGTACATTTGACATTCCATGTGACCTGTGCGTGTGCCTTGTCGTCAGCTGTCTGGATGAGATGACATCCTTCCAATGCAGCTATGTGGATGTGTGTCACTCCGGTGATATCTCTGGCTGTTCACTCAGACTGGCCCCCAGCTCATTTCAGGGATGTCATGTAGACTTGACAATCAACGGGTGTATCTGGCTTTTCGTAGGAGTGCCAGCAAGCTTGCATCTGTGTCCTGGATGTATTGCACACACCCGACTCCATAGTTACCTGATGTGTAGTAGCAGTTTAGCATGTGCTATGTTCATTGACATTGATGTTGGCCAACTCTCAAACTTCATTCTTCAAAACAATGTCTTGCAGGGCACCGCCTGTCCCAAGAACAATGCCAGACGTGGCTGGCATGAGGGAACGTGCCTGCATCCGCCGTTACAGATTCACTCGTCAGTTGATTGAGGACTTGACAAACAAGCTGGCACCACACCTCCAACTGTAACACAGGTATCCTACTGCGCTGACCCCCAAGATGAAGGTGAGGGCAGCCCTACATTTTTTTGCCACAGGTACGTTTCAATTGACCATAGCTGATGTTGGTGGGATGTCACAGACAATGTTCAGCCGTGTCCTGCGTGATGTTTTGCCAGCCATGTTGGAGCACCTTGATGAATTCATCAAATTTCCTACTCCTGAGGAGTTGACAGATGTCAAGGGTGATTTCTATGCCCTGGGAGGGATGCCCCATGTCATTGGGTCCATTGATGGGACACATGTGGCTTTGGTACCACCACAGGCACAGGAGCAAGCCTATCGCAACCGAAAACATTACCACGCAATAAATGCCCTTGTGGTGTGTCTTGCTAACATGCTGATTTCCCATGTCTGTGCACGTTTTCCAGGATCAGCACACGATGCCTACATCATGAGGCGTAGCAGGGTGCCACAAATGATGCTGCAGCTGCATGTTGGACTTGGCCCTTCTGGCAAGTTCACCCCTAGAACTTTTTGCAGTATCCTAGCCTTTTTCCTGTGTTGTACTAGTGGTTTTAGGCCTCTAGGCGCTTTCACACTGTGTCCCAGTGGAAAGCGCGTGCGCTCTGTGTGGTTGAATGAGACTGACCTGCCCTCCCATAGGAATGCATGGGGGATCTGAGTGACCGTGCTAGTTCCTGATGCGTGGGGAGTGCAGGGTCGAGTTTGATATGTGCGAACTCGTGAGAGTGAATGCTGTGCGATGATGTGGGCGGCGTTACTGTAGCTAGTGTAGAAGTACCACTTCTAGATGCTGGCATAACTGTGCAGTGACTGCCTGGCGCGTGATTGGCTGGTGAGCCTGGCTCCAGGGGTCAGGATGGGTCTGCCCCAGTGGTGGGTGGAGAGAGCTGCATGTTGATGAGTTGGAGGAGTACACCTAGGACCTGAATAGGGCTGGGCTTTCCCCACACAATGCTGGCTCCGCCCCCTGTGGTGCGGCTGATGACCCTGGCCTGCTCTGTGAATAGGGAGAGGGGCTGAGCAAAACAAAGTGCTCAGGAACCAGTTGCATCTGGTTCACCCCTTCCCTGCACCTTTTGAGAACAAAGGATTTGGTGTATAAAAGAGGGGCTGTGACCCCATGAAAATGTTCTTGTTCTTGTGCTTAACTTGAAACAACCAGGGGCGTGCTGCTGCTGGGGCCCAGGGGAAGGCTTGCCTCCCTGGGCCCTGCCCAGCCCCTGGATGTCTGATGGACTTTGGGGGACCTTTTGTTTCTGTTCCTGGATCTATCAATGACTTTGTGCAGGTCCTCCACATAGCGCCTGGAGAGCGCTTTATTCTAAATTTCCCCCAGAGAGAGCAGATCCTGATTGAACCACGAAGGAACTCTGCCTGACCAGAAAGACCTGGAAGAAGCTGAAGGAGGAGTAACTTTCCCTGACCTGGGGATTGGCCTGCAGTTGGTGCCTTGCTGAGAAAGGAGAGGAAAAGACTGAAAGAGACTTTGCACTTTGTTTTTCAACTATCTCCAAGGGCTTGGCAGAAGAGCTTGCCCCCTGAACTGAGTCCCAGGACCATTGGACTCATCTGCCTTCCAAAATTGAGTTGCTTGGACGATTTGTGCTTGTTTCCCGCTGGATTTGGCCCCAGTACGCCTCGTACCCCATCCGCCGCGAAGCCGTGTCTTTGCCGCCCGGCACCGTGCGTCTACGCTGATCCAAAAGCGTTAGTACGCGCCGTATCCCTCCCGGCCGCATTGCACCTAACCTTCCCCGCCGATTCGAGACGTACAACACTGGCTGCCGAACCCTGTAAGCCGGACCCAAGCTCCATCGTCCCGCAGGTAAGGTCCGTACACTGCTAACGTACTGCACCGTGCCGTACTCAGAGCCGAGAAGCCGCAGTACGCTGATCCTCCCCGTACGCTGTACGGCGCCGAGAAGTGTCGCCGCCTATCCGCACCGAAGGTACGGCCCGAACGCCACGGACTCTGCAAGCTGATCCGGGCCATCCGCACGTATCCCTGAAGGTCCCGTACCAACGCCGCGTCCCGACGCCGCGACCCGACCAGCATCCGAATACGCTGCCGAACTACGACCCGGACCCATCAACTTGTCCCGCACTGTCCATCGCGGACTCCACGAACTTAAGGTACTTTGTTCTGTTCGCACCGCAGCGTGCGCTCACGGACCCCGGAGTCCGCACCGATTGTTTGACTCGTACTTTCCTTGTTTTTTATGCGGACGAGCCGCACACCCAGGTACGAACCATACAAAGCCTGAAAAGAAGCAGAATTGAGTAAAATAAGTATTTTTGTATTTTAAGCCTTTTTACAAGAACATTGAACTTTGAAATAATACTGTGGTCATTTTAATCGTTATTCTGGTCTTGTGCTAAGCCTTATATAAAGAAACCTATTTTTGAGATAACCTTGACTGGTGTCCATTTGTGGTGTGTCATTGTATTACTGTATGTGTTCACAAATGCTTAACCTATGACGCCCTGAGAATAGTCTTGACTGCTTGCGCCACACTACCTAAAGGGTGAGCAGGGGTTATTTGAAAGGGTGATCCCCTTACTCTGACTTAGAATTGAGAGTCCCTGCTTGTCGCAAGTGCATACCTGTGCCAACTAGAGATTCCCAATTCTAACACTGCACAACGAACGAGCATGTCTTGTTGGTGGGTATACTCTGTTTGTCCTGTGTGTTACGGTATCTTTGGCTCTTACGGCATCTCCTGACCCACTTATTTACATGATGTTTCCATGTAGGGAACTCTGGATATCCCAACATGCCATGGCTGCTGACACCTCTCCGCAACCCAAGAACAGCTGCAGATCACCGGTACAACAATGCACACGGGCAGACCAGGCGAGGGATTGAGAGGACGTTTGGACTCCTGAAGAGCCGATTCCGGTGCCTTGACAAGACAGGCGGGTCCCTCCCATATGCACCGGAGAAGGTCTGCCAAATCTTCCTCGTGTGCTGCATGCTGCACAACATGGCAGTTCAGAACGCAGTGCCACTCATCCTGGATCCGGATGAGCAGGAACATCCACCCGTGGAGGATCAAGGGCTTGGTCACGAGGCTAGTGATGAGGAGGAGGAGGATGATATCCGGAGTCAGCTCATACGCAACTTCTTCTCATAATGGTGAGTCACTGGGTACGAGTGTGCAAGCTTGTAGCATTGAGTGGCATGTGTTGCAATGTGTGTGTCCAGCTGACTGAACGCAAAGTGACTTTGATGTGTGTTCTGATGTGTCACTCGAGTGATGATGTCATGCCACACAGTTTTGCGGAGAGAGTTTTTTTAAAATTTGCATGTGTCCAACATTGTTTGTTTCGTAAATGACCATGTGTGCGGGGAGAATTGTTTTAGGTGACTTCTTGTGTGTCTGTCATTCCCAGGTTTTTGCGCCTGTTTTCTGCTCGTGTCATCGTTGTCCTCCTGCTATTCCTCATGAGGATTGCAACGTGCGCAGAATCAGCGTCCCATGCACGGACATGTGGAAATGTCAGTTTGGGTAAGGACTGCAGCAAGGCTTTTTGGTGGTGGTACGGGTTGGGAATGTGTGGGGACTGCTTCTGTGCATGTTGTGGTACCATGCATACATGTCTTCTCACCATGGAGCATATCACATGTAGCATCACTCCCATGACATGATAGTCACGCTTCTTGTCAGTCATCTGTAGTGGAGTGTGGAGTCTGATGAAGGCATCAATGTGTGTAAACCTTGCCTCTGAAACATTGCGGATGGTACGGGTGGACATAGTGTGGGACATCACAACAACAGGCTCTATGGGGAATTGCAGCCTCTCCGTGTGCAGCAGGATGTGTTTGGCTCATCCCTTAACTTGTGTGCCAGTTCATTGGGATTTATATCATCCGTGTTGTGAAGGGGGGGTCCAGCGTATGTCCCACATGTTATGTCAACTGACCTGTGAGTCTGTTCATATGGATACATTTCCCTTTGTGTGAGTTTGCGGAATAAAGGTGTTCAGCACAATCCAAAGTGCCTCATCTCTGTCACTGTAGATCTCTTGCCAGTTTGCATGTGTCATCTGTGGCATAATTGTCAAAGATTGAGCATATGGGTGTATGTGTACTTCGGCAACATGCATGCAGTTCTTCATGTCTAATAATATCTATTGTGCATGAAGTACTTGGTTGTGTATGTATTTGTGCAGGTTGCTCCCCACAACAGGACGTGAAAGCCTGCTGATGATGTGTCTCCTGTGCGCGGCTCCGCATTTTGTTGCCTGATCCTGTGGCTGTCATTTTTGGTGATTGTTCATACATTTTCTCGGAGTGACCCATGAGTAACCTGACACTCCTTCCTTTACATACACCTGTTGCACTGTGCCTTTATGACCTCCTTGTCTTTGTGTGCTACTTTTTGCCTAGTTTCTAACCCCTTCCGCCTGCTGCTGCCTCACCTGCGGCACCGCCCCACCGACTGCCCTGATTCTGCAACCCACACGCCTCCGAAATGCTCCTCCCTTCCCCCTCCCATTCTAAATGCAGCCAGCAGCTTGTCTGTGCCTCTGTTGCGCCAACGCTGTGTCAAAGGCAGGATCGTCTGCACCTGCAACGTACACAGTGCACGACCCTCTGGTCTTTGCATGACCCATGTCACACAACAGGCTCATGCTGCAGCCACCCTCCAAGCAATTTCCTCCATACAATCAACCGCCTGCTATCAGGCAACCCCTAAGCGCACACACGACACCTTCGCATGCTGAGTGTGCAACTCCAACTGCCTACACAGAGCTGCCCCACCTATCAGACCCTGTCAGACCAACCAGGTCATGTGCCTCCTACTCCACACCCGCTCCGTCCACCAGCATGCCATTGGACTCTGTTACCTCCTCAACACAACAGCCCCACACATCACCTTCATGACAGTAACCTGGACAAAAGCATCCTCAGCACACAACTTCTTCATTGCCATCTCAGACAGATACAAGATCACCCGCAGGGACGGCACTAACAATGAATTGCAATTTATTCACAGGTACACCCTCAGAGTCAAAATCCGGTTTAGCACCAACGCCCTGGCAACCCTCAGAGTAACACTCATCTACAGATCTCCAGGCCTACATCCACAATTCCACTAAGCCATCAATACGTACATCTGCACGCACGCCCTCACCTCCACAGGCTACATGTGGCTGGGGACCAGTAACTTCTTGCTGGAGGAGAACCACACCACCATCCATCATTGGTCCATCAACATTTGCATCCACGTCTCCCACATGCAACACACTGCCCCACACCCCACTACCGATCCCCCAAAGATGCTTGATGTGAGTCACCACAGACAAGCTGTGTGGGACACTCAATACAACACCACCGCCACACCCTGCAACCTCACACACTGGATCAGCAACTGATCCAACAATCTTGCCACATTGACGGACTTTCCTGTGAAGCACAACAACAGTTAAGCCACCTGGGACAAGGCAGACCTACTGAACTCATACAGATCTAGCCGGACTCTCGTGCAAACCTTGTAACACAAAGAACCATAATTTATCTTACAGCCCTGGAAAACGCCACACACAGCCATCACCATATCATCAGCAATGACAAGTGGAGATCCTTCAGATAGGGGCGAGGCACCAAAACACACAACATCAAGGAGCTCATCAGCATGGTGAGTGAACTGACAGCAGATCTCCATCCAAAAGACACCCCACCCTTGCAAGGCAGATCACATCCCTCGCAACTTTCTACCACTACAAGCTCATGGCCATACACGACAGCCTTGGCACACAGAGGCAGACAGCACTATTATCCGCAGGACAAAGCCCCCTCAGGTTCTGGACTCCCGTCAGCAGCAAATACACCACCTGCCCCATGTGCACCATCCACTCTGGCTCTCCATCAGGCCCCTTCCCACACAACAGCTCAAACACATCATTCCCCATCCTTGAAGCCCACGTCCAGCGCGTCATGAATGTCTCCTTTGAGTTTGCCACATTCCATGGGAGATGTAGGCATGCAGAGACCCAGGCCCTTTGTTATATCCTGAGTTTTACATTGATTGTAATTAGCCTAGGTTTTCCTAGCTGCTCAGCCAGAGTGAGAGATGGTAACGGAATGTTGGTGTGACTGTGATGAATGGAATGCCTGGGTGCCTGTGTGGATGAATGATGACAGTTGGAGATGGGCTGAGCAGCTAGGCAGGCTGCTCCTGGTGGGGCTGAAGTAGGGGCTGGTGTAGGAGCTGGTACATGACTTGTACCTATCTAGAGCTGGATGAACTAAGTCTGATACAACCTGAGCTGGAACTAATAAAGAGAAATTAGAAACTGCAACATGGCTACCAGTGTCTTCATGTAAGATCACAACATAATTTTGGCGACGAGGATGGGATCTGGACACAAGCGTACTCAAGCACTGAACAGTAACCCAGGAACTAAAAAGAAACCAGCGCAACTACAAAGAAAATAGAAAGAAAAATACCAGCGCAACTACGAAGAAAAAAGAAAGAAAAATACATGAAACAGAATGGAGTAAAAGGCAAGCCGGCCCCACCAGTGTCCAGTCATAGGACGGCCCCAACCTGTGTCCTGCCTGATCTTACTCCATGGGCTTGACCACAGGTATGGTCTGTATGTTAGGGTATGGATTGACTGGCTTTCTCCCTACCACTTCCTTTTGAATCTTCTGTATGGATGTATCTACTGCGCAAAGGAATGTGGCTGTTCAAGATGTGAGTTGTGGTCCAACTCAGTGAAGTAAATTCACAGGTGCCACACAGGAGCGGTGTGGTTCTGCTAAGATTGGTACTTGTATGGCACTTAGAAAGTACAAGCAGCGTCAGTGAACAAGGTGGAAATAACGTGCCTGGAAGTTGTTATACAAAGCAACATGTTATAAATTTCTGGACAATATTCCTACAATTCGTTTGTACCCACAAGTTTTGCTTCAAATTGGGAAGTCTACTCCTTTGAAATGTTTTTCCACATTGAGTGTACACAGCATGGATGCAGCAGACGTCATGTTTCAAATGGAAAGTTTTTCTGCAGTTAATCTGTCTACTGCCAGTGGTGAGCGCCATTTGAGAGGCGCCTGCATATTGCTTTTGACATCTAAAATGTTGAATGGATATTTGTGCACTACAAAAGGAGTTTTGCCTCATCTAAATATATGTCCGGTTTTTGGACTTGAGGCGATCTGAGTGTTGGGAGCTTAGGAAAAACTAACGCTGGTACTGATCTCGATATCAGGAATTCTATGACTTGCACCTGAGGAGTTTTCCCGTGGAGAACGTAGCAGTGGTTATTTGGCATGGATGTGAGTGTGGTGTATTTGATGCTGGCGATTTCTCTGCCGGTGACACTTCCAGCCATTTCCGAAGTTTGGCGTATTGGTGCAATTATGGATGGTGAGACTTTAAAGTTATTTTTAATTGTCCCTGGCAGTCTCTCATTTTTGGCAGTTTAACCGCACTGTCTTGGTTTGAAAATGCGGCGCGTGTCTTGCTTGGCGCGTTCTTACCTTCACGAGGATCTCCGAAGGTTCGTTGGATGTTGTTCCAACTCTTCTGACGTCGTGTCAGCTTCATGGTTGTTTTTGGCGCATCCACGCGTCGTGAGCCACCCGGTGTGATGCCGAAAACGTGCCGCCATGTTGGGGTTGGCACAGTCTGCCTGTTATCTATCTTCGTTTTGCCAACCACGTTACTTTGCAGTGCTGCGAGACTGTTCGCAATAAAGTTTGTTCAAGAGTGTACTACGTCGATGCATGTCAACTGTAATGGACAGAGCGGCGCGGGTTGTTTGCGAGTGTCAGCTTTGAAGCAGCCCTTTTCGCTTTTCGGTTTTCCCATATTGTGTGGCAAAAGTCTTCTTCAGCTGACTAAAGGTACATTTATCTATAATATGTTCGGCGAACAAGTGTGGTTCCAGAATCCAGCACATGGGAAGTCACCACGGTCTTATGCCAACAATCTCTTTTAGTCGTCAGACTGCTCGCTTCCACAGTCTGTATTAACTGTGTGTGTTTGGTATTTGGTTATCTTGGTCTTGTCTGTACACACATTATATTGAGGTTAATTGTCCCCATATATTTTTGGTGAAGTCCAGCAATAGGGTGGTTGTTTTTGTGTTTTTCCTTATGTAGGGAAAGCTCTGATCTGGCACAACTCGGGTGAGAGGTCGCTCACCGGCGTGGAGCATAAGTCACTAGTGTTCTACAGTAATTGGGATTGTATTGGTATTATCTAATGTTTCAAAGTTTGTGATGCCACAGTTTTACGCTGTTTATGGGTGGACATCACAGTTTCTCCCTTAGATGAGGGTGGTCCTGATCTTGGTGGGTGATTCCCATCTTCTTATGTTGTGTGTGCAAGTTGCTTTGCGTTGCACGTCTTGTCTGTGTGTTGTGTGTAAGTCGCCTTGTGCATCACATGTGGTCCTGTGTAAGTCGTCCTGCGCTACAGATGTTGTTGTGTGTAAGTCGCCCTGCGCATCACATGTGGTCCTGTGTAAGTTGCCCTGTGCTACAGATGTTTTTGTGTGTAAGTCGCCCTGCGCGTCATATGTTGTCCTGTGTAAGTCGCCCTGCGCTTCAGATGTTGTGTGTAAGTCGCCTTGTGCATCACGTGTTGTCCTGTGTAAGTCGCCCCGCGCTTCAGTTGTGGTCGTGTGTAAGTCGCCCTGCGCCTCACTGTGTGTACCCTCTATGTGGTCCATATTGTGGTACACGTGTATTTGTAGTGTCTGTTCACCCTTGTTGTCTGTTTATGGCCTCGGATGTTCGTTGTGGGGTGTGTTCACCTCTCGCTACATGGTTTTCAAATGTTCGGGGGGAAGGATGGGGTTACTGCTAGTTTAAGTTGTTTGACATTTTATACTCCTTCTCTAAAGTATGCAGTGTTATTCTGCGTTGTAACATGGTGTGTGATTTAATATCTATATGAATTAATAATCTTCATGAGGGAGGATGGGGAATTTTGATGCATGTTTTCTTTAATATGTCGTTTTTTGCCCATCTTTTCTTTATTTGCTTTGTTCTCGCTTTTGTGATGTTTTACTTTGTGTTGCATCCTTGAGTTATGAACATTACTGTTTAACTTATGTAAAGTTCTCTGCTGTAGAATGGTAATCTTTGTTTTCATTTTAAAAGGAAAGTGATAATGTTATATCCTGAGTTTTACATTGATTGTAATTAGCCTAGGTCTTCCTAGCTGCTCAGCCAGTGTGAGAGATGGTAACGGAATGTTGGTGTGACTGTGATGAATGGAATGCCTGGGTGCCTGTGTGGATGAGTGATGACAGTTGGAGATGGGCTGAGCAGCTGGGCAGGCTGCTCCTGGTGGGGCTAAAATAGGGGCTGGTGTAGGAGCTGGTACATGACTTGTACCTATCTAGAGCTGGATGAACTAAGTCTGATACAACCTGAACTGGAACTAATAAAGAGAAATTAGAAACTACAACATGGCTACCAGTGTCTTCATGTAAGATCACAACACCCTTCTTAAAAAACGGACGGCAGTACCGCAGGATCTCCTGGAACATCACCCAGCTTCCCTACCCAGCAAATGTCATCAGGAAGACACTCAACGAGCAACTGACAAACTTCATTCACACAAACAGCTCCAGGCAACCGGCAACCGGCACCAGACCATTTTCCACAGTAATCACACCACTGCAACCGTCATCATTGCCACCACCAACTACAACTTTGCCCTGCTCAACAATGGTGAGACCACCCCCCTTGACCTCTCAATGGCATTCTACACCATGTGCTACCACACTGTCAGCTCACACATCTCCAACACTGGTATCCAGAGGAGGGCCCAGGATTAAATCAACAAGTAGCTCACCAGCAAGGCCCAGGGAGTCGGCCTCCACCCTGCAGCATGTAGTACACTGGGGTTATCTGGCCCATGCCCCAGGGCTCATCTCTCAGCGTGACTATCTTCAATGTCTCCATGACCCCCCTCTCCACCATCACATGCGCACACGACATCATCATCATCTCGTATGCCATTGACACCCAGCTGCTCCTCAACCTCACCAAAGACCCAGCCATTGCCAGATCCAACGTTCAAGAAGGCATGAGATCTGTTGACAAATGGCTGAACATCAGCCACCTGAGGCTTAACTTGGACAGGACTGAGGTCATCATCTGAGGAGTGTCCCCTTACGGCTGGGTCAACTCCTTGTGTCCCACAGGCCCGGGCACCACACCAGCATCCAGTGGCCACGCACGCAAGCTGGTGTTCATCATGGACTCATCGCTCACAATTACCATGCAACTCACCACCATCTGTACCTCATGCTGCAACACCCTCCGCATGCTGCAAATGATCCACAGATAGATCTACTCCAAGGCAAGACAGACCGTCCCTCAGGTCCACAACACCAGCCGGCTCAACTACAGAACCGCCCTCTACGGAGAACAACAGCAAAACTGCAGGAGAACTTGTCCACATCCAGGGTGCATCCGCACACCTCATCTTCAACATCCCCCGCCCCAGCCACATCACCGTCCACCTGAGATAGCTTCAATGGCTCACTGTCTGCTGCAGGATCCCCTTCAGACTCCTCAACCACACTCAGGAGGCAGTCCACAACCCCAGACCCAAAACAGACCTTGGACGTCTGTCATCCAACACCCCGTTGGCCCAACTCCGTACAGCCCACCTTGCCCTGGCCACCATTCATCACATCCACAGAAAAACTGCATGCAGGAGATAGTTCTCCCACCTCACCAAACAGACCTGGGACTCCCTCCCCGGGCACCTCAACATGACCCATGCCCTCTACACCTTCATGATACTCTTCCAAATTGGTCTGTCTGAGCAGAATTGCAAGCCCCCCCTCAGCAGCTTGAGGCCATCACGGGTGAGTATTGGGCTCCATGTCTTTATTTGGTGATACATTGTGACGCATGTGTGTCCTCGACCGGACTCAGATCCAAGTGTATGGATGGCTGGAGTTAGTTCCACACTCAGGCATACTTTGACATATCCCCACATGTATGTTGTGGACTCATGCTAAATGACTGCAACATAAAATTTCAATTATTAATTTTTTTATTATAGGTCTGGGGCGTGATTTGTGCGCAGAAAAAGGTGCAATACAGGGACCATAGAATCCAAAGTTCACAGGGGGAGATGGGATCCTTGGCATTTGAAGTCATCAGAGTCCAGACCACAGTGTTTGGCATCATTGGTCAGACTGTGACCAGCAAGTCCATGTGGCAGATGATGTCAGTCAATGAGGTAATGCTGTCGCACATGAAGGCCAGGTGCCAGGCCAGGTGACCTGGGAGATGTGGATGTGCCGCTGCCTCTCACGGTCTTTTCCGTGGACGACCCACCTTCCTCGGGGGACCCTCAGATGCAGGCCTTGACGATGCTTGGGACGCTCCGTCAGACGAATCCTCCTCCTCCTCCCTCCCTGTGGCTGGTGGTGGTCTTCGCCTGGTGGCACAGGGAGGGTTGCCCATGTTGTCGGCAATCCGACGGAGTGAATGGCTTATGTCCCTTTGCACCGCCAGGAGCTCAACCAGTCTTGCCTCCATCCGTCCTTGGTGTTCTTGTTGACTGGCGTGTTGCTCGGCCTGCTGGTTCTTCATCTCTGTGAGTGTCACCACTACCTGGCTGAACTCCCTGGTGTCACGCCGGTATGCGTCCATGATGTTGTGTATGTGTGACATACCGGTCCCTTCAGCTGGCTGGTCAGGTTCTCGCCTCCGCCTGCCTCCACTCCCACCACCCCTGCCCACACGAGCCTGGCCTGCCGTTGTGGGCACATCGGGTATTCGGGACCCCTGAGGGATGGCAGTGGTGGTGTTGTCTGCCTCCTCCTGGGTGCCCGCCGCACCTTGTCCCTCCTGGTCAGACTGGCTCAGTTGTTCACTGCAGGCAGGGCTCCTCGGTGTCTTCTGGGATGTGGCAGGAATGGGGGTGGTGGTTGGCACAGATGTTCCTGAACCAGGTGCTGCAGGGGCTTGGACACCAGAGGGTCCATGTCGGTCGGGGTCATCCGCGGACTGTTGAGTGTTGTGCGTCGCTGCCGGTGGGATCAGGTTCCTCCCGAGCCTGGGACTGTGATTCTTCACCCCCATTGTTGGGGGGAGATTCATCACGTTGCCCTGTGTGTGAGAGACAGACAATGTTAATGCTGTTTCATGCAACATCCATGTTTCATACACATTCAAATTGGCACTGTTCCTCCAGGTAGTTGTATGTGCCTAGCATTCTCCTCAATGTTCACTTGTGGATGGGTATGTTGCGGGGGACAGATTGATATGTTCTCCTGAGTCTTTGACATGTAGATTTTTGGCTTTTTATGCTTCTTCGGCTATGTATTGGTCTTGTTGTGTTACATGTCCTTTGTGACAGTGGGTAAATCCATTGCCTGTCCCGGGGGTGTCTGCTTGTGTAAGGGGTGTGTGTGGCAGGGCCTGCTGGTGTGTGTAGTGTGAGTTGGCACTGGGGCTCTGTTCTGCTATGGGTTTTTGGATCAGGTAGAATTCGCTCATCAGAGCCTCACTAACGCAGCCAGAATGTTCCTTCGTCCCTAGGACCTATTTACAATAGGTAACCACATATATCTACCGCCTAAGGACAGGGAATTCCTAATACACATACCAAGACCTTTTACAATCGGCGGCCTCGCGATCCCATACGGATCCAGAACTCTCTACCCAGACGGCAGTATCACAAATGGCGGCCTCGCGGTCCCATACGAACCCAGAACTCTCTACCCAGACGGCAGTATCACAAATGGCGGCCTCGCGGTCCCATACGAACCCAGGACTCTCTACCCAGACGGCAGTATCACAAGTGGCGGCCTCGCGGTCCCATACGAACCCAGGACTCTCTACCCAGACGGCAGTATCACAAGTGGCGGCCTCGCGGTCCCATACGAACCCAGGACTCTCTACCCAGACGGCAGTATTACAAGTGGCGGCCTCGCGGTCCCATACGAACCCAGAACTCTCTACCCAGACGGCAGTATCACAAGTGGCGGCCTCGCGGTCCCATACGAACCCAGGACTCTCTACCCAGACGGCAGTATCACAAGTGGCGGCCTCGCGGTCCCATACGAACCCAGGACTCTCTACCCAGACGGCAGTATCACAAGTGGCGGCCTCGCGGTCCCATACGAACCCAGGACTCTCTACCCAGACGGCAGTATCAGCACAAGTTCATCCTATGATCACCATAACATCATCACACAAAGACTGTTAGTTCGAGCACTGCCTGTTCTCTGGTTCGAGGGGCTCCCCTTCCCCCTTATTCAGTTACCACTCATCCGATCAGGGTTAACATCTGTTCATATAGCCGCAGCTGACTGGAGGAATAGGCTACCCTCTCATACAAGAACACACAGCACACGTTGGTCCACTACAAACTGGGGTATCATTATTCATCGGATCACACAAAGATTACTAGTTCGAGCACAACCTGTTCCCTGGTTTGAGGGGCTCCTCTTCTCCCTTGTTCAGTTACCACTTACCTGATCAGGGTTGACATCTGTTCATATAGCCGCAGCTGACTAGAGGAATAGGTTACCCTCCCACACAAGAACACGCAGCACATGTTGGTTCACCACAAACTGGGGTATTTTATTACTTATTTCATAACATTACAATATAACTCACAACCTGTAAAGAAAAGTGAAAGATTAGGTTGTACAATCTAATAAGAAAGGGTCGACATCACCTTAATAGTGTGTAGCCTGCACTCCGTGGTCATCTAGGTTCCCTTCTCGTCTATGCCTCGGCTCGTCTGGAAGTCACACCTCCGCGCACGGATCTGTTTCCTTCACCCTTCTCCGAGCCACTGGGACCTCTTCCTCATTGGCTACTCTCTCCTCTCTGGCTACTCTACTAGGAGAGTATCTGTCTCTCGGTTTCTTCTCCGCCTTCAAGATGGCGTTTGTCTTCCCTGGAATAAGTAGTAGCTCTACTGCTAACGGCCAGACGCCGCCTACGGACTGAAACAAGTGCCCACAACTGCCTCGGACTTTCACTAATATAGAGATGCATTTCCTCATGGAAAATTCCGGCCCGTAACCTGCCGCCCACCAAATTCTTGTACCTCCCCGTACCAAGGACACTTTCCCAGTCGGCCGGCCTGATGTAGTGTCTTCGGCATGAAGAAAAATACAATCCTTCGATAAGGGCCGGCCCGAACCGGTTCTCTCCAAGCGAATAACACCTCATAACTAAAACACTCCCTTTGACCTAGAAGCTTCCCAAGCTGTCGGAGCAGAAAGAAAGATGGAGTCTCTCCCGTTTGAGGCCTACCAGGTCTGAATTCAGCACGGCCCCAGGAAATACCCTCACTACAGGACAGGTTATCCCTAATACTAACAAATCTATCCCCTAGGTTATGTGTGCAAGCCCTGATCTACGGGAAGAGCACAGGATCATGTCGAAGTGCCCAGCAGATAGGCTCCATTCACTACTCTAACCCTTAGACTTGGATGGTAAGAGACTGAAGTCACAGTAATCACCCTACAACACAAAAAGGCCGGGAAAATCGAGCAGAACATTTCACCCTTGACTTCAGTCTATTATACATCCATTAAACGGAACTAACATCTGTGGAAGAATAATATGAAACAAAACTAACTGATCTATGTCTAGTACCAGGTGTGCAAAATTGAAGTAGTGAAGGAATACACTGAATAAAGCAACAGATAGATATTAAAATGGCGATAGCAATCAGAATACCTCCTAATACTTGACGTAACATATGGACATTGGGTAACCAATTAAAGATCCAGTCAAACCAGCCCTGGTCAATGTGTTTTCTAACTTCTTCTGTCAAGTCATGTAACTTATTGATATGGGTTCGAATGGATTGTGTATGATCAGACAAGTTAAAACAACAAAGACCCTCAAAGTCAGAACAATCATGTCCATGTTTAAGCAAAAGATAATCAATGGCCGCTCTGTTTTGCAGGATAGCCATGCGTTCACCCTGGGCGTCTAATAGCATGTCAGACAGGACTGTAGACGTATGATTAATGGATTTCACCATCCAGCAAGCCATTTTCCCAATAGATTTGGCATTATAAACTGCCAAAGCAGGAACACCAATAATTGAAATAGCCAGGCTAAGGTATTCAGACTTGGAATATAAATGTAAAGATGAGTCACAATCCTCATGTAACTTCACTGTATCTCGAATCACGCGAGAGTTGGCATTTGGATGTGAAGCGAACATGAGTAAACTCAGTCTAGTAATAGCACAAGGGCCTCCAGAGATATTTGCGGGGACATATGGCCAGGAAGTATTACCACATGAGAAAAGCCATCCGGCGGGTAGTAACATCGTGTGATAATGGCTGGGGGTAACTACCAAGCTCTTGCAAGTCATATTATTTAGAACAGGAGTACATGTTTTCGGTGTCCTTTGAAGGCACAAAGTTCGTTCATGAGCGGTAAATAACGTGGCACCTTTTAGTTTTAAGCGCACACATTCAGAGATCGCACTAGGATTACACGTGAGGAAAAAACATAGATCACCTTGTGTGATATTATAGGTAGTTATTTGAGACTGGATGGGAGGTATCGGGTCTGACAGTTCAGTACACGAGGGGCAATATTCATGGGTGGCAAAGTCTCCCAGAAGAACATTGGGGCGAGCCTCGGATATATTAAAAACACGAGTTAAAGTCTCCAGTGACGCAGGGACAGCAACCAGACAAGTTGCTAAAATATCGTTCACTGATCTCATCGGTGTCAAGCAGAAATGAGGGGCGCTAGTCACCCGCTTCGCTAGTGCAGTCCAAAAGTTCGACGACGAATCCCACGCAGTGAATGAACGCGACACTCGGATTCTTGGCTCATCCCGGGTTGAAGGGATCCCTCCTCTCTCGTCGTACCAGCCCGAAAACAGTCCACTTCCGACACATCCTGCAGCAACAGTCCAAAGAATGATCTGCTAGTGGCTTTCTCTCCAAAGTGTCCTGCTTTCTGGTGGGCCCATTTCGCCAATCCCGCAATATCAGAATCTTGCCTGTCCACCACTGCCTCAGCAATTTTGGATTTCTCATCTGCAATGTTATGAAAAAATTTGTCAAGAGAGTCTATCGGGGTATGAGCATCCACATGGAAGATTGTAACAGTACTCTGTGGGAGCATTTCCCAAATCTCCTGCCATAATTCTTTTCCCCATAGTTCTTTGGAATGTAATTCCCAACCATGGGAATGCCAAGTCGGCAACCAAACTGCCAGTCCATTGAGAGTAGACCAGGAGTCGGTGAAAATATGACATGTACCAGGTAACTTTTGTTTCAAAGCTTGATAGACAGCATAGAGTTCAGCAAATTGGCTGCTCTTACCCTCACCAGTTGTGCTCAGCAATTTTTGTGTGATCGGATTATAGGACACCGCCTTCCAATGCCGCTTCGTCCCTATGAACCTTGCTGAACCATCCGTAAACCAGACATGATTTCTGTCCTCAGCGGACAAATCATCAAAAGGTCTGCCCCACTTAACAGGAGACTCCTGTACTAAAGGTACGGAACATTCATTCTCAGTCTCAGTCGATGGCGCTCGCGCCACCTGCTCATGCAAAGATGCAACTCCTTTTTGTCCCACACGCGCCCTGTCTTGTATATACCACTTCCATTTAATCACACTCGCCTCTTGAGCATGTCCAATTCGGTGAGTTTTCGGCGAACTCATAACCCACTGCATGATAGGAATTTCAGGTCGCAAAACTATATCATGTCCCAAAGTCAATTGCTCGGTATCCACCAGAGCCCAATAACATGCAAGTAACTGTTTCTCAAAAGGTGTATAACGCTCACCAGCATCAGGTAACTTTTTGGTCCAGAAACCTAACGGTACTCTACTCTTGCCTTGTTTCTGCCACAAACTCCAATTCGCATAAAGACCTTGTACCGACACATTCAAATCCACATCACCATCACGTACAGGCCATAAATCCAGAGCATGCTGAATCGCTTCTTTTGCCAGACTGAACGCATCTTGCTGTGGTTTATCCCATTCAAATGCATTCTTTTTACGAGTGACACGGTACAAAGGGGCCAATATTTGACTCAAATGAGGAATATGCTGTCGCCAAAAACCAAACAAACCAATGAAGCTTTGGGCTTCTTTCCTACTCCTCGGAACTGCAAAATCAAGGATCTTCTGTTTAACCTGAGGGATCACTTCTCGGTGCCCCTCATGACAATTAATACCCAAAAATTTCACAGCCTGGGACGGACCTTGTAATTTATCCGGGTTGATTTCCCAACCTTTCTCACGCAGGCACTCAATGACTCTGTCCAATTGGGTCTGAACTTCCTCTTGTGTCTCGCCTTGGATCAAAATATCATCAATATAGTGACATATCTGAATTTGTGGATGAACCGGTACCTCAGCCAAATGCTCTGCCACCAGCCGGTGACATATCGTAGGACTATGTACATAGCCCTGGGGAAGACTTCTAAACGTCATCTGACGCCCGTTCCACGTAAAACTGAATTGTTCCTGACACTCAGGGGCAATCGGAATCGAAAAGAAAGCATTAGCAATATCAATGGACGCATACCATGTACCTGGATGTTTTTGAATTCTTTCAATTAGGGTAATAACATCCGGTACTGCAACAGTCAAAGAGGGTGTGTGTTTATTTAATTCTCGATAATCAACAGTCATACGCCAAGAATTATCACTCTTACGTACAGGCCAAACAGGATTATTCCAAGCAGAAGTAATTGGGGTTATAACTCCTACATCCACCAACTCCTGAATAGTGGTACTAATCTCTTCATGACCACCTGGAATACGATACTGCTTCTGACAAACCACTTTTGTCGCCTGGGGAACTGTTATGGGGGGCATTCTTAAACGACCAACCCGTACAGGCCTGGACGATATATAATTTTTAGTTCCAAATTGGTAACATCCGTCATCTAAGTGCAAAGTCATTCCTTTCAAAATATCAATTCCAATTATGAATTCTAAGAGTGGCACCACTAATACAGAGTATTCTTTTCTAGGAATTCTACCTATTCTCATTTCAAGTAACGTTTGAACTGCGGGAGTTTCCTTTCCTCCTAATCCGGTAATTGTAAAAGACTGACCTTTAAACTTCTTTGATTTTCCATGAATAAGAGTGGCCTCCGCTCCTGTATCTACCAATGCTCGGGCCCTTTGGATATTACGATGTCTCCAATAAATATCAATATCTACATAGGGTCTATTATCTCTGTGAGCCCATCTGTGTACTGGAGCTTGACCTATCTCCTAGTCATTTTTACTGCATTCTGTGTACCAGGATAAATCAGGATAGAGACTCTCACGTTTCTTAGGTATCGATACCTCCTGTTCATATCCATCTCCATTACGAAATGGATTCCTGTCCTCTGTACTGTGCTGCGGGTATCGATCAGCCAATCTGTGCCGATCCTCTCTCCTTCTCAACTCAGGGGATTGATCCCTATCATCTCTACGTCTGCTATTAACATAATCATCTCTCCCCCTTTCTTTTTCCCCCTCTCTCTCTCTGTCTCCGTCACGACGGGGGGACAAACCACGTACAGGACGTCGATCATCACGACGAACAGAGCGCCCACGGCGGTCGTCATCACCGCTACCGTCAGAAAAACCACGATCACACTCAGTCGTCCGGACACGCCGGGCACCCTCCTTTCGATCCAAGCCACGTTTGCGAAACATTTCCCACAAACGAGCAGTAGTCTCACCGTCAATATCCTCCTTCCGCACACCATCAGCCACAAGACCAAAAAACATATCACGTCTAGAAAGTTTATTGTCACCAGGAGTACGAGTGTCAGGCCGGGACTGTCGTTCAGGTTTAAACCACTCACCCAACTCACCGAGTTGGCGTATCGACTCCAGCACCACAGATAACATGTTGCCAGTCTGATTAATCAATAAAGTCATCATGACCTGCTTATAAGCAACAGGGGAAGAACGAATAATACGATTCCGCACAGAAGATGTCAAGAAACCATCAAGCAACCTGTCAGAAGTATTTAGAAAAATTGCCGTTTTCATCACCTCCTCTTTGAGGCATTGTGCAGCATCGCGCAAAGTATACCACGGTTTATCATTCGCAGGCCAGTCAGACTCAGTAGGACATTTTTGATTACAACCCTCAGTCGCCAATTGAAGCAAAGAAATTTGACCACCACCATTAAAGTTACGAAAATGATCCTGTATAGTAGAATCCGAACTCAAGGAACAAAACTTCAAACAATCGCCAGCATCCAACATAATGCCAGCAGCGCCCAGTTCATAAAGGCGAACCATCCATGTGAGTAAGGTCTCACCTGCACGCTGGCGAAAGCGCTGCAAAATATCACTAATTTCTTGTTGAGTAAAATCCTCCAAAGAATCCAAAGAAACACCATTCGGAGCAGCGGGAGACTGCTGCAATTTCCGTCGAAAAACTGGATGTGCCGAGACCGCGGGACGAGCATCACAAGGAGCCCGATCAGTACGCGCAGGGGAACAATCAGTGGAAGAAGCAGCGACCCCACTGGAGGGACGAGCGCAATCACGGGGTGCACCATCAGAGGTGCGAGAAGCAGACTCACAATCACGGCCGGAGCGAGAGGACTCGCGCTTGGCAGACTCCTCACCCGAGGAACAAGAGTCACTCGAGTTCCAGATATTACCATCCCATTCATCAGGATTCCAATCTAGTCCGGCTTTCGCCACGACCAGACGCACCTTCCGCGTCGAAACCCGACCACGCCGGTTCTTGTATTTATAACGAGCAATTCGCACAGCCGCCCTCTCGGCAATAGTTTGGTACGTCTCAAGTTTGTCAGCAAGCAACTTATTTTGACACCGCAACAAAGTATGAGCATTCTGAATCTCAACAAAGTTCTCTTCCACATCCTTATGCACTTTCTGTAACTTCAACAACCTCTCATGCAGAATCCTGTACGCAGACAGAACAATCCAACCTCTGCGCCCCAAAACGGGAAGCTCATCACCCTTCGATACGGGTGCCTTCTGTAAACAAGTAATCACATTAGCCGGCTCCGCCAGCTCCAAAAAAGAATTCCAATTCTCACTCAAACCAGTGGAATCAGCCCACTCACGGGCTAAGGCTTCATAAGGCGTTGAACCCCAACCGGGAATCTCAACGGGCAACTGAAAAGTAGATTTCGACTTTCTAGAAAACATCTCGGAAAAGAAAAAAGAAAAAGAAGAAAAAGAAAAGAAAGAAGAGAGAGAAAAAAAAACTATACGCAGAAATATACCACAAATAATATACAAACAAAACCACGCACACGCCGAAAGCAAACACGACACAACCACAACGCACACAGGTTTCGTAAACGGTTCGTGACGCCAAATGTTCTGCTATGGGTTTTTGGATCAGGTAGAATTCGCTCATCAGAGCCTCACTAACCCAGCCAGAACGTTCCTTCGTCCCTAGGACCTATTTACAATAGGTAACCACATATATCTACCGCCTAAGGACAGGGAATTCCTAATACACATACCAAGACCTTTTACAATCGGCGGCCTCGCGATCCCATACGGATCCAGAACTCTCTACCCAGACTGCAGTATCACAAATGGCGGCCTCGCGGTCCCATACGAACCCAGAACTCTCTACCCAGACGGCAGTATCACAAATGGCGGCCTCGCGGTCCCATACGAACCCAGGACTCTCTACCCAGACGGCAGTATCACAAGTGGCGGCCTCGCGGTCCCATACGAACCCAGGACTCTCTACCCAGACGGCAGTATCACAAGTGGCGGCCTCGCGGTCCCATAGGAACCCAGGACTCTCTACCCAGACGGCAGTATTACAAGTGGCGGCCTCGCGGTCCCATACGAACCCAGAACTCTCTACCCAGACGGCAGTATCACAAGTGGCGGCCTCGCGGTCCCATACGAACCCAGGACTCTCTACCCAGACGGCAGTATCACAAGTGGCGGCCTCGCGGTCCCATACGAACCCAGGACTCTCTACCCAGACGGCAGTATCACAAGTGGCGGCCTCGCGGTCCCATACAAACCCAGGACTCTCTACCCAGACGGCAGTATCAGCACAAGTTCATCCTATGATCACCATAACATCATCACACAAAGACTGTTAGTTCGAGCACTGCCTGTTCTCTGGTTCGAGGGGCTCCCCTTCCCCCTTATTCAGTTACCACTCATCCGATCAGGGTTAACATCTGTTCATATAGCCGCAGCTGACTGGAGGAATAGGCTACCCTCTCATACAAGAACACACAGCACACGTTGGTCCACTACAAACTGGGGTATCATTATTCATCGGATCACACAAAGATTACTAGTTCGAGCACAACCTGTTCCCTGGTTTGAGGGGCTCCTCTTCTCCCTTGTTCAGTTACCACTTACCTGATCAGGGTTGACATCTGTTCATATAGCCGCAGCTGACTAGAGGAATAGGTTACCCTCCCACACAAGAACACGCAGCACATGTTGGTTCACCACAAACTGGGGTATTTTATTACTTATTTCATAACATTACAATATAACTCACAACCTGTAAAGAAAAGTGAAAGATTAAGTTGTACAATCTAATAAGAAAGGGTCGACATCACCTTAATAGTGTGTAGCCTGCACTCCGTGGTCATCTAGGTTCCCTTCTCGTCTATGCCTCGGCTCGTCTGGAAGTCACACCTCCGCGCACGGATCTGTTCCCTTCACCCTTCTCCGAGCCACTGGGACCTCTTCCTCATCGGCTACTCTCTCCTCTCTGGCTACTCTACTAGGAGAGTATCTGTCTCTCGGTTTCTTCTCCGCCTTCAAGATGGCGTTTGTCTTCCCTGGAATAAGTAGTAGCTCTACTGCTAACGGCCAGACGCCGCCTACGGACTGAAACAAGTGCCCACAACTGCCTCGGACTTTCACTAATATAGAGATGCATTTCCTCATGGAAAATTCCGGCCCGTAACCTGCCGCCCACCAAATTCTTGTACCTCCCCGTACCAAGGACACTTTCCCAGCCGGCCGGCCTGATGTAGTGTCTTCGGCATGAAGAAAAATACAATCCTTCGATAAGGGCCGGCCCGAACCGGTTCTCTCCAAGCGAATAACACCTCATAACTAAAACACTCCCTTTGACCTAGAAGCTTCCCAAGCTGTCGGAGCAGAAAGAAAGATGGAGTCTCTCCCGTTTGAGGCCTACCAGGTCTGAATTCAGCACGGCTCCAGGAAATACCCTCACTACAGGACAGGTTATCCCTAATACTAACAAATCTATCCCCTAGGTTATGTGTGCAAGCCCTGATCTACGGGAAGAGCACAGGATCATGTCGAAGTGCCCAGCAGATAGGCTCCATTCACTACTCTAACCCTTAGACTTGGATGGTAAGAGACTGAAGTCACAGTAATCACCCTACAACACAAAAAGGCCGGGAAAATCGAGCAGAACAGGCTCCCAGGTGATGTAGCTGTCCCCCCATGGAGCATGCTGCTATGACAGTGAGTGTGAGTTCCTGTCCTAGATATCTGACCTTGTTGTCTTGGTATTTTTGTTTGCACTGGTCACAGGAGGGCCTTGTGCTGCCTACACCTGGGCCAAGTGTGAGCTATCTTGTCAATACTTTCACAATCCCTGTGCATTGCACATGGTGCATGGGTATGTACCTGGGCCATATGGGATGAGGGCAATTGTGTCTGATTTGGTGTTCAACAATGTGTTTTGTGACACCCACTCTCCCAGCATACTGGACATCCATTCTTGGGTTGGTGCTTCGTGTAGCATGGGACATAGCTTGGCCTTGCTGTCTCAATGGGGCATACACATGTTATTGGCATTAGCATTTTTTTTTACTGTGGTTCTGGCCGGTGGGGGCTTGGGGGTAGTTGCGTGCATTTAATGTAGTTGGGTGTGGATGCCATTACCCCCATGTTACATAAGTTGTTTGTGTACTCACCAGGCTCTGGAAGTCCTTGAAGTCCATGTACTCCCACCGGTGGAAGCAGGGCCATCACCTTCTCCTCCCAGGGATGGAAATGTACTGGTCTGCGGGGCCCACCACCTCCAGTGATGTTGCTCTGGGCGTAGTCGTCATTCATTTTTCGCTTGACTGACCTCCGCAGATCGTACCACCTGGCTTGGCATTCAGTCCTGGTCCTTCTGATGGGTGCAACAGCATTCACCCTATCGACGATCCTCTGCCACAGGCGTGATTTTTCAGCTATGCTGGTCTGTCTGACCAATGTTCCACACAGCTGTGGCTCGACTCTGATGACTTCATTGACAAGGATCTCTAGCAACTCCCTTGTGGACTTTGGATTCTTGTCTGTGGGCATGGTGTGGGGTGAGGGTGTGGATGGTTGTGGGTCTGAATGTGGAGGTGTGGGTCGGAATGTGAAGAGGGGGTATGTGTGAAGGAGGTTGTGTGAAGGTGTATATGTTAAGGTGGATGGGTGCAGTTGTTGGTGTGTGCTCTCTAGCTGCAGTGAGTCTGTTGCAAAAGGTCATGGTTTGTGTGTGTGGTCCCTTTTTATTGGTCCATTTGTGGGTGGGCCTCAGTTTGAATTTTTGGTGGGTGTGTTATAATTGGTGGTTGTGAATTTGCCCCTCTGTTTGCCTGTTTGGATGTGGCCAGGTCAGTCATTTCCATTGTTTGGGCACTGTAGACGTGTTTTGTGGTGTTGTGCGAGTCGAATAGACCCTCCTTGTGCTGTTTTACAGTGTCCGTGGTTCAGTACAGTACAGGGGTACGAGTCGTACAGGCACACACCCCCATTCATTGTGTATGTACGGTCCGTACACCTACATTGCTATGTACGGAGCGTACACCTACATTGCGTATGTATGGTGCGTACACCACCATTGCGTATGTACAGTGCGTACACCGACATTGCTATGTATGGTGCGTACACCGCCATTGTGTATGTACAGTGTGTACACCGACATTGCGTATGTACAGTGCGTACACCGACATTGCTATGTACGGTGCGTCCAACGACATTGCGTATGTACAGTGCGTACACCGACATTGCTATGTACGGTGCGTACACCGCCATTGCGTATGTACAGTGTGTACACCAACATTGCGTATGTACGGTGCGTACAACAACATTGCGTATGTACAGTGCATACACCGTCATTGCTATGTACGGTGCGTACACCGACATTGCGTATGCACGGTGCGTACAACAACATTGGTGCGTATAACAACATTGCGTATGTACGGTGCGTACACCGACATTGCGTATGTACGGTGCGTACACTGACATTGCGTATGTACGGTACGTACACCGCCATTGCGTATGTACAGTGCGTACAACGACATTGCGTATGTACAAGTCATTCCCCGTGTACAGGACGTTTTCCGTACAATTCGTAAATCGGAAAGCTGATCCGGATCGTACTTGTACGGTCGGACTGTATTTTTAGGCTTCGTACGGAAAAGTGTCCGGGTCCGTCTCGTACAACTTTTCCCGATCTGATTCGTACGGATAGGGCAGATCCGTATGTATTTTTCACATACGAATCGTACTTCATGGGTCGGACGGGACTTGTACGATTCGTATGGAAAAATTTACGGATGCAGGTCGTACGGTAACAAAAAATACAGGATCGGAATCGGCCCCTCTGTGTTCTATATTTAGTTTCATATGCAAACTCTTAAGTATCTGGCAAGTTGGGTCTTACACTGTATTTCTTTCTCTTTCTTTGGTTTATGACTATTCAGACAGTCATTCCTTTTTTCAGTCACCGGGGATAAGGATTCTTTCCTCTTTTCATTTGGTTTTTATCCGGATCGTCTGTACCCTTTCCTGAACCCTTTTGTTCTTTGAGGGTGATAGAAACCAGTTTTTGCACAGAAATTGCATGTTGGTTTATTAAACCAAGTATTGCTATTTATGCTTTGTTGGTTAGATATCATTCCCAGGCTCTTTAGGCTCAGTGCACTTATGTATTTGTGTTATTTAAATGGATTTTATTGTTTGTTTAGGCTTAAGTTGCGTCTGTCCTGAAGAAGGCATCTCAAAGCCAAAACGCGCGTAGACAATTTGAGAATTTGTCCAACATCTAGCCACTCTACTTTATTTAGAACAATTGATTGAATGTTGATTATGTGCTTTGTTTTTTATGTTTGAACTGTAACATTATGAATTACGTTATATTTGTCTATATTTTGATTGTTTTATAATCATGTATGTCCAATTAGTTTTTGATTTACACAATATTTAATATGAATTTATATCGATACAAATGGAAATATTTTAATATATGTTAAGCTCACTGTAGTCTATAAAATATATTAATGAGCTTGGTGTAGGTAGCTCCTTGACCAGTTAATTGCCTAGGTTTTGTTTCAAACCTGTTCACCCGCAATACCCATGGAATCTGAAGCATTCCCAGACTTACAAGAAATCGTAAAACTGTGAATGCGCCAGAATCTAATGCCACCCCACGGGTGGCGTTAGGGAGGTGAAACAAGGATTCATGTTTTTTTCCCTACATTTTTTCCTTTTTCTTTGTGTGCTGCATTCTGCAGCACACATAGAAAGAGGACATCAACTAAATTCATTGATTTTGTTCACAAAGGTGTCCCTTCCTAAACAAAATAAATCAGACCCGCAAAGCAGGCACCATGGCACCATGGTGCAAGAATGCCTGCGTTGGCGCCTGGTAGCCCAATGTCCACCAGCACAGGGGAAAAGGACAGGAATGCACCTTATCTCATAGATACGGTACATTTCTCCCCTTTTGTTTTGACTTAGTGTAGCGCTGCAAGATTCCTTGCGGCGCTGCCCTACATCAAAACTTCATAAATTAGGCCCATATTTTTGGGGATGAGAGTTGCCACAGCAACAATGTATGCACTGTATAAATCAATACATGGGCAATTTGACATTGTTTCCATAAATGATTGATTGCCTTTTGGTGTGCCGTGTGTTGGAGTTGTACTTACCAACAAGCAGTCCATTCCCACAGGCGCCATTCTGGAACCGCTGGTTGATGACAGATTGGCGGAAGGTGTAGGAACATGCACACTTCCAGGGTATTTTGCAACAACATTGATGAAGACACCAAGATGGTCGACACTAGCCTTCAAATTCATTGAATTGTTGTGCTTCCTGTTGCGGTAGGTGTGTGCAGTTTCAGCAGGAGGCACAAGTTGCGCATGGGTGCTGTTCATTGCCACCAACACATGCGGAAATATGGCAATGGCATAAAAGCCTTGCTTGTTGTTAAGTTGTTCTTGTGCAGTGTTGGCAAGTGGTGGTACTGTGGCGTGAGCCTGATTTTGGCAGTTAGGACAGTGGGTAGGAACCTGGAAAAGATAATTGTGATAGTCCTGCCACTCTGGCAGTGGTAGGTTGGAATCTTCATGAGGCCAGCATGCGTAGGACAGCGAGTAGCTTGGACTGTGGAGGGATGTTGGTGCAGTGCTGGGATGCGGACTGCAGCATTGGTGCTACCTGGTTCAGGTGGTGAACAATGGACCCCCTTTTTAGCCTGTAAGGGGCTATGACCTCCTCTTGCTGGAGGTGAATGAGGGTGATCCTCTGGCGGAAGATTCGCTCCCTTCTCCGGCGGTGCCTCGGTGGTGGTCTCCTTGGTACTCCTAGCTGCAGTAGCAGAAGATCCATGGCGTTGGTGAGGTTGCCAAAGATGACTTGTTATGTTAGCAACATTTTTAATACGAGGAAATTCCTAGAGGTAAAAAACTGCCACTAATAGAACTTAGCAGCAGTTTTACTATTTTAGCGACGTACAAGGAAATCCTTGTAAATATCACTTTGTATGTTTTGCGGGAGTCTTATTGCAGGAACACTACCTTGCATCTCATTTTCAGTTACTCATGCTAAGCAAAGTGACGAAAATTGTTGATAACTGTAAAAATTTCACTAACGGGGCTTTGCAGCAATTTGTAAATATGACGAAAAAAAGCTGCTGTGGCATCAGAAAAATTATGCTTTAGCTGCGTTAAATCCTTGTAAATATGTCAATTTTTTCCTTTCTATCTCGGTGTGGATGGCACTGGGCTAATCCTATGCTTAACAACTTTGATAGAAAAGCAGACATTTGAGGTGGGCAAATTCAGAATGCTGCTGGTATTGTAGGGTGCTCTAGACAGGAGCTGCTTTACACCTAAACTTGGGAACTGCCCAGAGTTCTCAGCTTCTTTTTTGCATAATTTATATATATATATAAAGTTATTCCAAATAGAATGTTGCGGATTTCCTATGGAAACACGGTCCTAACTATAACTATCTACTGGCGACCGCCAGTAGATAATATATATATATATATATATATTGTGATCAAGACCGCTGCGTCGGTCGAAACGCGTCAGAACCGAATGGAGTTTGGGAGAAAATAAACCGAGCAATCTATTTGTACCAGCATACCCGTGTCCGTGTCTTGCAGCAACACCGGCTGGTGTTGCGAAAGGAGGAATTGATATATATATATATATTCAGTGAAAAAACCATAGGTTTCACACATGTTATAGTTAGCTGGACATTTTACTGATAAAAAACCATTGAAATTCCCCCGTTATAGTTAGTGCAGGCAACTATAACTCACGCGACCGCAATCTTCTGCTGATGCTAATACTGTATTTAGACACTTATTTGCCCATGTCTTCTTCCATTAAATTTTAGCTATACATATATTACAAATATTTTTTTTTCATAAAGACACATATGTCATCAGCAGAGGATTGCGGTCGCGTGAGTTATAGTTGCCTGCACTAACTATAACGGGGGAATTTCAATAGTTTTTTATCAGTAAAATGTCCAGCTAACTATAACATGTGTGAAACCTATGGTTTTTTCACTGAATTTGCAAGTTTTTTTAAATGCTAATTCCTAACTATAACATGTGTATAACCTATGGTTTTTTCAGTGAATTTGTACGGTTTTTTAAATGCTAAGTTACTTTACGCCATTCGTGGCGTGCGCGCCCACTTAACGCAGTTCGTTCCGTGCGCGCACGGTGCGCTTCGCGCACCGCGCGCCCACTTTACGCAGTTAGTGCCGTGCACGCACGGTGGGCACGCGGTGCGCTACGCGCACCGCGTGCCCACGTTACGCTAGATGGGTATTGCGCACATGGAGGACATATGATGCGCTTCGTTGTGAAAGGTAATTTTTTAATTTTTAGGGTATATTGATATGCCATGCTCAAATGGTGCCCATCGGGCACCTTTTGCACACAGGGTGGGGAGAGTATGGATAATTTTTTTTTTTTTTTATAATTTTTACCGTACGCGTACGGTAAGCGTAATCACCGAAATTTTCGAAAAATTAAAATTCCCTTTTTGGCCTTGGGGGATCTTTGGGGACTCGCTCAACATGGCTAGGTGCTTAGGAGCTGTCTAAAAAGCCCCTTTACATGTTTTTGGCCTTTGTTTTTCAACCCCCTCTCAGAGTGCGAGAGAGAAAATGGCGGCCGCAACTTCCTGGTTTCGAACGATTCGAATGTTTACTAAGATCTAACAGCCAATCAGATTCGCGCTCGCGCACGGCACCGTGCGCGTACGGTAAGCTTACCGTAAGCGCACCGTAAGCGCACCGTAAGCTGCCACAGATATATATATTGATTTAAATGCTATTTTCTCAGGAACTACTGAACAGATTTACACCAGACCTACAAAAGGCACTTCCTTGACCTGAGGACTACCTCTCTGCCAAATTTCTAGTAACTCTGTTCAGCCGTTCGGGCTGTAGCTGTGTCTAAAGGTCCTATGGAAAAATGCATGGGAAAAACGCGTTTTGGGACCCCCCTTTTTTCTCAGCCCCCGCTTGACGAATCCCCCCGAGACTTTCAGGGTAGGAGCGGAGCGTAGCGCCCCACCTATTTTGAAAATTTCGCGAGGATTCGTCGACCGGCGCCATGTTGCGGATTTCCTATGGAAACAGGGTCCTAACTATAACTACCTACTGGCGACCGCCAGTAGGTAATATATATATATATATTACCTACTGGCGGTCGCCAGTAGGTAGTTATAGTTAGGACCACGTTTCCATAGGAAAACCTCAACATTCTATTTTGAATAACTTTGGCGCCGGTCGACGAATCCTCGCGAATTTCTCAAAATAGGTGGGGCGCTACGCTCCGCTCCTACCCTGAAAGTCTCGGGGGGATCCGTCAAGCGGGGGCTGAGATAAAAGGGGGGTCCCAAAACGCGTTTTTCCCATGCATTTTTCCATAGGACCTTTAGAACGAGCTACAGCCCGAACGGCTGAACAGAATTACTCAAAATTTGGCAGAGAGGTAGTCCCTAGGTCAAGGAAGTGCCTTTTGTAGGTTTGGTGTAAATCTGTTCAGTAGATTCTGAGAAAATAGCCTTTAAATCAATATATATATCTGAGCCCGCTTACGGTACGCTTACCGTACGCTTACGGTAAGCGTACGGTGGCGTGCGCGAGCGCGATTCTGATTGGCTCTTAGATCTTAGTAAACATTCGAATCGGTCGAAACCAGGAAGCGGCGGCCGCCATTTTGTGTATTTCACTCTGAAAAAAAAGAGTGAAAACAAGGAAAGGGGGCAATGAGGAGAGTTACAGACCCCCTAACATTTGTAAGGGGGTCAAAGAAGGACAGAAAAGTACAAAGAAAACATTTATTGATTTTAAAAAAAATCACGGGGTACGCGTACGGTAAGCTTACGGTAAGCGTACGGTAGGAAAAAAAAAAAAAAAAAAATGAAAATCAGATTTAAGTGTTTAGATATTAGGGGGCTCTAAAAAGAGCCGTTGTGTTTATGAAATGATTTTTTAGTGGTACCTACAAGTAAGTACCGATGCAGAGTCTAAGGTTCAAGAGGAAGACTCTGTTCCCTTCATCATTGAAGTGCACACCATCTCCTCTATAAATGTCTTGCATGTCATAACGCAAGTTGTTGTGGTAAATGGCACCCATACCATAGTCACGGAGGAAAGCAGAAACAGATTTGTTGACGTGCTTTCTTGCTTTGTCATCGCACTGCGTGCCCACCGTGCGTGCACGGCACTAACTGCGTAAAGTGGGCGCGCGGTGCGCGAAGCGCACCGCGTGCTCACTGTGCGCGCACGGTGCGCGAAGCGCACCGTGCGCGCACGGAACGAACTGCGTTAAGTGGGCGAGCACGCCACGAATGGCGTAAAGTAACTTAGCATTTAAAAAACCGTACAAATTCACTGAAAAAACCATAGGTTTCACACACGTTATAGTTAGGAATTAGCATTTAAAAAACCTTGCAAATTCACTGAAAAAACCATAGGTTTCACACATGTTATAGTTAGCGGAAATTTTACTGATAAAAAACCAATGAAATTCCCCCGTTATAGTTAGTGCAGGCAACTATAACTCACGCGACCGCAATCTTCTGCTGATGACATATGTGTCTTTATGAAAAAAAAATATTTGTAATATATGTATAGCTAAAAATGTATGGAAGAAGACATGGGCAAATAAGTGTCTAAATACAGTATTAGCATCAGCAGAGGATTGCGGTCGCGTGAGTTATAGTTGCCTGCACTAACTATAACGGGGGAATTTCATTGGTTTTTTATCAGTAAAATTTCCGCTAACTATAACATGTGTGAAACCTATGGTTTTTTCAGTGAATATATACCCACTGTGGTGTTTAATTTTAATGAAAACTGACATTGCATTTGAGCAGCTCACTGTAGCGTTATTGTGGCACTTCAAAGACCAGCAGGCTCAGGGTGAGCCAACGCCCACTGGGGCAGGTGATAATCATTATAAGATGCCGGTGCTCTTTGCAACGTTAAAAGAAGCCTCTGAAGAAATGCTCGTAGAGCATGAAACGCGTCAGGCAACAAATTCTTTTGGACTCTGTTTTCATTGCCCTGCGCTGTTTTCCTGCACATTAAAACGAAGATTTACCTACCTGTAAGCTGGCTCTTCTAAGTGGGAAACTTTGGATGTTGGATGTATTACGGCTGGTCCCGGTCGGTGAAGAGCCCTGCCACGGAGGTGTGGACCGAGCTGCAGGTATTATGCAAGCAGCACTGAGGGCAGGAAGGTCGTGATGCAGGTCAGAGGGCAGCGCAGAGACTTTGAGACATTTTCCATACCCACTGTGGTGTTTAATTTTAATGAAAACTGACATTGCATTTGAGCAGCTCACTGTAGCGTTATTGTGGCACTTCAAAGACCAGCAGGCTCAGGGTGAGCCAACGCCCACTGGGGCAGGTGATAATCATTATAAGATGCCGGTGCTCTTTGCAACGTTAAAAGAAGCCTCTGAAGAAATGCTCGTAGAGCATGAAACGCGTCAGGCAACAAATTCTTTTGGACTCTGTTTTCATTGCCCTGCGCTGTTTTCCTGCACATTAAAACGAAGATTTACCTACCTGTAAGCTGGCTCTTCTAAGTGGGAAACTTTGGATGTTGGATGTATTACGGCTGGTCCCGGTCGGTGAAGAGCCCTGCCACGGAGGTGTGGACCGAGCTGCAGGTATTATGCAAGCAGCACTGAGGGCAGGAAGGTCGTGATGCAGGTCAGAGGGCAGCGCAGAGACTTTGAGACATTTTCCATACCCACTGTGGTGTTTAATTTTAATGAAAACTGACATTGCATTTGAGCAGCTCACTGTAGCGTTATTGTGGCACTTCAAAGACCAGCAGGCTCAGGGTGAGCCAACGCCCACTGGGGCAGGTGATAATCATTATAAGATGCCGGTGCTCTTTGCAACGTTAAAAGAAGCCTCTGAAGAAATGCTCGTAGAGCATGAAACGCGTCAGGCAACAAATTCTTTTGGACTCTGTTTTCATTGCCCTGCGCTGTTTTCCTGCACATTAAAACGAAGATTTACCTACCTGTAAGCTGGCTCTTCTAAGTGGGAAACTTTGGATGTTGGATATATATATATATATCACAAGAAAGTTACCCCACGGGTGGAGGCACAAACCCAGGGCAGCCCACATTCCACACACGCTGGCTCCTCGAATTCACCGCCGACGCGTTTCAGGCCATCCGCCCTTCTTCATGGGCGGTCTGTAATTCAAATGAAAAGGCAAGCATGAACCACCAGCGTATTCCCTCTTTTATTTCAATCACTCCTTAAATGGGAAATCGGGGAATTCTGGGTCTGGTAGTTTTAACAATCAACTTCAAATGAAGTGCTGCCATCAAATCCATTTGTTATATAAAATCAATTCAGTCAGAGTTAATCGTGAGCGCACGGAACGAACTGCGTTAAGTGGGCGCACACGCCACGAATGGCGTAAAGTAACTTAGCATTTAAAAAAACGTACAAATTCACTGAAAAAACCATAGATTTCACGCACGTTATAGTTAGGAATTAGCATTTAAAAAACCTTGCAAATTCACTGAAAAAACCATAGGTTTCACACATGTTATAGTTAGCTGGACATTTTACTGATAAAAAACCAATGAAATTCCCCCGTTATAGTTTGTGCAGGCAACTATAACTCACGCGACCGCAATCCTCTGCTGATGCTAATACTGTATTTAGACACTTATTTGCCCATGTCTTCTTCCATTAAATTTTAGCTATACATATATTGCAAATATTTTTTTTTCATAAAGACACATATGTCATCAGCAGAGGATTGCGGTCGCGTGAGTTATAGTTGCCTGCACTAACTATAACGGGGGAATTTCATTGGTTTTTTATCAGTAAAATGTCCAGCTAACTATAACATGGTTTTTTCAGTGAATATATATATATATATATATATATATATATTACCTACTGGCGGTCGCCAGTAGGTAGTTATAGTTAGGACCACGTTTCCATAGGAAAACCTCAACATTCTATTTTGAATAACTTTGGCACCGGTCGATGAATCCTCGCGAATTTCTCAAAATAGGTGGGGCGCTACGCTCCGCTCCTACCCTGAAAGTCTCGGGGGGATCCGTCAAGCGGGGGCTGAGATAAAAGGGGGGTCCCAAAACGCGTTTTTCCCATGCATTTTTCCATAGGACCTTTAGAACGAGCTACAGCCCGAACGGCTGAACAGAATTACTCAAAATTTGGCAGAGAGGTAGTCCCTAGGTCAAGGAAGTGCCTTTTGTAGGTTTGGTGTAAATCTGTTCAGTAGATTCTGAGAAAATTGCCTTTAAATCAATATATATATCTGAGCCCGCTTACGGTACGCTTACCGTACGCTTACGGTAAGCGTACGGTGGCGTGCGCGAGCGCGATTCTGATTGGCTCTTAGATCTTAGTAAACATTCGAATCGGTCGAAACCAGGAAGCGGCGGCCGCCATTTTGTGTATTTCACTCTGAAAAAAAAGAGTGAAAACAAGGAAAGGGGGCAATGAGGAGAGTTACAGACCCCCTAACATTTGTAAGGGGGTCAAAGAAGGACAGAAAAGTACAAAAAAAACATTTATTGATTTTAAAAAAAATCACGGGGTACGCGTACGGTAAGCTTACGGTAAGCGTACGGTAAAAAAAATAAAAAAAAATAAATGAAAAGCAGATTTAAGAGTTTAGATATTAGGGAGCTCTAAAAAGAGCCGTTGTGTTTATGAAGTGATTTTTTAGTGGTACCTACAAGTAAGTACCGATGCAGAGTCTAAGGTTCAAGAGGAAGACTCTGTTCCCTTCATCATTGAAGTGCACACCATCTCCTCTATAAATGTCTTGCATGTCATAACGCAAGTTGTTGTGGTAAATGGCACCCATACCATAGTCACGGAGGAAAGCAGAAACAGATTTGTTGACGTGCTTTCTTGCTTTGTCAATCTGTGGACAGAAATGATTGGACCAGTTCCATTTTTGCCTTTGGCATATGTTGGAAAACACAAAGGCAGTTTTAGGGAAAAGTGTAAACAGTTGTGCAAAGGTGTCCTTCATAAGCATTTTCAGACCTACCCCAGTCAAAGTGCCTAGGTCATTGCCACCACAGTGCACTATTATGAGGTCAGGGTGTTGGATTTGAATGAAGGATTTCACCAATGGCATCAATTGGTGCCACTTTAACCCTCTCTGACCAATCCATTTAATGTCTACATTTGGCAAAGCAAGGTCTCTCACCATACCTGTTTTCTCTGCAAACTTTTCACTCCAGAAGACATAGCTGTGCCCTACAATCCACACTGTGAACATCTTCAAAGGAGAACTGGATGCACTCAGGAGGTGTCTTTCAGTAGAATGGCAATATGAAAAGAAAGACAGTTTGGAAATGGAGGCATACATATTTTTTTCAAAACAAAAAGAACTGATTGGCTGTTTCATACCATTCTAGAATAAAAACTAGGCTGTATGTGTAAATTAATAGAAGCATGTTTTGTATTGTTAAAAAAAAATGTGTAACCAAAGAACAGTACTATGGATTTGCTGTTAGGTTTGAAAAGTCAAGCACTCTTGCTCTGTGGAATTGAAACATTGTTTGGCGAACTTCTGACCTAACTCAACACAGCAGTGTTCCATGAGCTGTTGCTATGGTAGCAGGCAGAAGTCAAGTTGGGGGAAGGGTACTAGGCAGAAGTCAAGTTGGGGGAAGGGTACTTTTGGAAAAGGGTTGGTTTTCAACCAATAGAAATGTGTGATTACATTTGAAAAAAAGGGGGAAGCACTGAGATTTGAAACTTACAAGTATATGTGTGGAAAAATAGAGGGAAAGTTTGCCATTATCTGGTTCTGCTGAGAGGAGAGAGGTGAACACAACAGAGATCCTGGCTCTGATAATCTGCTGTTTGAGTGTCACATTTCTTTCACAACTAACTAATTTTAAAGGTGAGTTTACAGTTTGAGAGGGGATGTATGTGGTAACTTAAGAAATGAATAATAGAAATGGAAATTGTTTTTGTTGTAGTTACACATGGTGGTTTCATAATGTGTCAGTCTGTAAAAGTGATTTTCACTTGCCCAAAAAAAAGAGCAGTAAGTGTGCTTTCAAATTGGCAAAGAAATGTAGTTTTGGGACTAATGTGAAAACATGACTCTGTGTGCAGAGAGGAATTATAGGCAGAGATTTATTGCGTATTGCTCTGGTGATTTCACAGTTGCATTAGATGGAAAGGGGGAGCGAATTTTTGGAGGAAGAAGCAGAGTCTTAGCACACACCCAGCTGCTTTCCATGTAGAATCATGCACAGTATTTACAAGCGAGTGGGGTTTTCAGGTTTCAGTCTGTAATGCAAATACATTCAGCATCACTAAGGCTGGTTGCCCTTGCTGGAGTGTAGGCAGTCACCGAGAATACACATGGTGGTGGTCTGAAAAAACAGTTTGGACATGTGCATTTAAATAAATCAAAAAAAGTGGTTTCATAATGTGTCAGTCTGTAAAAGTGATTTTCACTTGTAAAAAGTGATTTTCACTTGCCCCGAAAAAAAAAAGAGCAGTAAGTGTACTTTCAAATTGGCAAAGAAATTTCGTTTTGGGACTAATGTGAAATCATGACTCTGTGTGCAGAGAGGAATTATAGGCAGAGATTTATTGCGTATTGCTCTGGTGATTTCACAGTTACATTAGATGGAAAGGGGGAGCGAATTTTTGGGGGAAGAAGCAGAGTCTTAGCACACACCCATGTGCTTGCCATGTATAGTCATGCACAGTATTTACAAGCGAGTGGGGTTTTCAGGTTTCAGTCTGTAATGCAAATACATTCAGCATCACTAAGGCTGGTTGCCCTTGCTGGAGTGTAGGCAGTCACCGAGAATACACATGGTGGTGGTCTGAAAAAACAGTTTGGACATGTGCATTTAAATAAATCAAAAAAAGTGGTTTCATAATGTGTCAGTCTGTAAAAGTGATTTTCACTTGTAAAAAGTGATTTTCACTTGCCCCGAAAAAAAAAAGAGCAGTAAGTGTGCTTTCAAATTGGCAAAGAAATTTAGTTTTGGGACTAATGTGAAAACATGACTCTGTGTGCAGAGAGGAATTATAGGCAGAGATTTATTGCGTATTGCTCTGGTGATTTCACAGTTAATGTTAAGTTTAAGTAAAAAAAGAATCAGGGCATTTTTAATACAATCTTTGTGATTGGTATTTTTTTTTGCCCGCTGTAAAATGATGAATGCAATTGCTTTCACAATTTATAGTGAAATGCAATATATTCTGAAAACAGCAAAAATAAGGCAAAAATATTTTTGGGAAAAAAATGTAAATATGTGTACTGTATTATAAAATGTTTTAAAAATATTAATACTTTTTTCTTTTTTTCCAGATAGATATAGAAAATTTTCGAAAACTACAAACATTTTTAAAACTATTTTTTAAAAAAACAAATGAATAAATATTTTTTCAGTGAGTATGGTAAGTCAATAATAATAATTGTAGTCTCTCAAGGACAATGTAATGTGATAAATGATTTTTAGTGTTTTTTAAAAAAAAAAAAAAAAAAGTACGCGCACCGTACGCGTACGGTAAAAAAAAAAATAAAAAAAAGTTTTTAAAAACATATGTAAAAAAAAGATGAAAGATAAGGTTGGCTCTTAAAAGAACCGTTGTGTTCATGCAGGGACAGAGGAAAGGAAGCATGGGAAAATTATTCAAAGCGACAAATGTGCTGATCTATTTTGTTGTTCACTAGGGAAACACTGGTCTCCCTATGGCAAATTAGATCTTTACAAAATGTGCAATGAATATCAACCGTCCGAAATCGAGGGTTCATTTCCAGAGGGCCAGCAAAAGGAGATTCTCCCCCCACAGATGAAGGGCTCACCTGACCTGCAGAAGAAGGAGTCAGCCCTGCAGATGATGGTCCAGGCTGAGCTACTGTGGATGTACTGGCTCGTCTTTCTGAAGAGTTACCTCCAAAAAGATGACCATGTGTCCTTCTGTGTACATCCTGGAGGTGTCTCTTCATGGTGTGATTCCCAAAGGAATACTTCCTGTTAGGATTACCTCTAGAAAGTACACGCTTACACAGCTTACAAGTCACTAAGGGTGCATTTACCTTTTGCTGGCCTTCAGGAAAAGTAAAATAATCCCATACATAAGAGGGCTTTTGTTTCCTCGATCTCTGCCTCAAGACAGTGCTGCTAGTGCTAGCCTCACTCTCAGAAGAGCTCTGCTGTTCTGCCATCGTATCCCAAAGACAAACCAGCTCCTTCTCCCAAGGGATCACAAGCAGAAATGAGGGGAATGGGTGTGGTGTAGGAGAGTTCTAGAACTGAAAGTAGTTTCAACCAATCAAAAGTTGTGTTTCATGATCACATGACCTACCGTACGCTTACGGTGCGCTTACGGCAAAAGTGCGCATGCGCGTAAAAAAGACACGCGCTTGCGCGCATGCGCATAACAGTCACTACCCGACACTTCCGCGTAACGTGCGCGTGTAGCGTAAGCGCGCACGCGTCCCACGCGCAGTACGCGCGGCTACGCAAAGTGCGTAACTATACGCAAGCAGCGTAGATAGATTACGGACGTTGCGTAAACCGTACGCTTACCGTGAGCTTACGGTACGCGTACTAAAAAAATATTTTTTTTTTTAAAAAAGTACTGCAAATAAATTTTACATGTTTATTTTAAAAAATATATTTAAAAAAACATATTAAAGAATTTTAAAAATTTAATCATAGTCTTTATAAAAGGTAAGATAATTAAATTAAAAATATGTTAGAAAAAAAAAAAAAAAAAAAAAAATTAGCATTTAAAAAACCTTGCAAATTCACTGAAAAAACCATGGGTTTCACACACGTTATAGTTAGGAATTAGCATTTAAAAAACCTTAGAAATTCAGTGAAAAAACCATAGGTTTCACACACGTTATAGTTAGGAATTAGCATTTAAAAAACCTTAGAAATTCAGTGAAAAAACCATAGGTTTCACACATGTTATAGTTAGCTGGACATTTTACTCGTAAAAAACCAATGAAATTGCCCCGTTATAGTTAGTTCAGCTAACTATAACTCGCGCGCCCGCAATGCACTGCTGATGACGTCACATATTACATCACTCATGACATGGTCAGTGACATCACTCATGACATCACTGATGACATCTCAAATGACATCACTGATGACATCACTGATGACATCATCCTTGTGATAGAGTGGCAGACCTCCTCTCACCCTAATATAACCTTTGACACACACATTCAAAAATAGAGACTAAAATTTTCAAAACAATGGACATACCAATACCAGTTACAACAACCTCTTCAGTAATTCTAAGATCCACATACACATCCACTCATTCACCAACAGTCCAATACAGTCACTCATACATGTACTCACTCATCATATGTACTCATACACCTATACATCCTGTTACACAATGCCACTCATCCATAGAGTTACTCACACACATAGTCACTCGTACTAATAAAGAATCAAACATACATTTACTTGCATATACAGTTATACACACACCACCATACTTACTTCTACGGAAACTTACACATACTTAGTCTTTTAAACAATCACTTATAGAAACACATACTTATTCATACAGGAACTCTTCCAATCTCTCACCCTTGCATATACTCACATATATACACCAATAGTCACATATACTAGTTTTAAACATATGTAGTTACTCATAAAGACACTATTGAGACAGTCATTCACTCACTAACACACCCATACACACACTCATCCACCCATGCAGTCCTGCACACATGGTCTGTTCAACACATACAAACAGTGAGTCACTCATTCATGCACCTGTGCACTACGTAATACCCCCCACCGAACCATGCAGACACTCAGACTGATACTCAAAAAACCAACTAATAACCTATATAGACACCCATGTAGCTACTCACCAACCCATGCAGCCACTTATACACAAAGTGAGAGACTGATACAGATATATACATATTTAAACATTACTCACTAAAACATGTATTCACTATGATACACTTAATCAGTCAGTTAAACAATCAATTTTTCAAAAACAAATCATCCATTTAGACACTTATATACCCATTTATTCTTCCATCGACCTTGAGATATACATATATAAAACATATTTAATTTTCAGAAAAACCCACATTCACTGGATGATGTCATCAGTGATGTCATCAGTGATGTCATTTGAGATGTCATCAGTGATGTCATGAGTGATGTCACTGACCATGTCATGAGTGATGTAATATGTGACGTCATCAGCAGTGCATTGCGGGCGCGCGAGTTATAGTTAGCTGAACTAACTATAACGGGGCAATTTCATTGGTTTTTTACGAGTAAAATGTCCAGCTAACTATAACATGTGTGAAACCTATGGTTTTTTCACTGAATTTCTAAGGTTTTTTAAATGCTAATTCCTAACTATAACGTGTGTGAAACCTATGGTTTTTTCACTGAATATATATATATATATATATATAATCGGCGCCAAAGTTATTCCAAATAGAATGTTGCGGATTTCCTATGGAAACACGGTCCTAACTATAACTATCTACTGGCGACCGCCAGTAGATACTATATATATATATATATATATATATATATATTGTGATCAAGACCGCTGCGCCGGTCGAAACGCGTCAGAACCGAATGGAGTTTGGGAGAAAATAAACCGAGCAATCTATTTGTACCAGCATACCTGTGTCCGTCTTGCAGCAACCCCGGCTGGTGTTGCGAAAGGAGGAATTGATATATATATATATATACATACATACATATATATACATATGTATGTGTGTGTATATATATATATATATATATATATATATATATATATATATATATATATATATACAATCTTCCGAGTGGGTCATTCCGGGATTGAGCCCGAGGTCAGGTGGTGCGTTTGCCGGTATGCCCTCACCGGTAAATAATCTTTATCCTTCTTCGAAATAACACGTACTCTCGAAGTTTAATGCTTAGCAGGAAGCCAATTTATTGTTTGCTACGCGTTTCGACAAATAAATGTCTTGTTCACACAAAGTATAAACAAAATAAAGACGTGTATAAATACATATGTAAAACTGAGGAAGGACTTCTATACATTCATGCTATGTCCTATCATTGACAAGTGTCGGCCATCTTGTAATAGTAAACACAAACCTATGTGGCATTTGTACTCCGATAAATATCGTGCTAAATGCAGTATATACAAGGGGACAACTTTGAATTTATATTTCTATTTCGCTCTAGTGGCGCAAAACAAAGTGATGTTGAAAAGATATATAAAAAAAAAAAGGTTTTTCTATATTTACATTATGTAGTGTATATTCCATTTTGAAATTCATTGTACTTAGTAAGAATAACATCAAATCGCACTAGTGGCTTTTTGCTTCAACTTAGTGTTTTAACTGAAATCACTCCATAAAATGCATTTAATAAGAGAATAGTTCCCTGTACTACATTTCATTAAACTCACTATATATATAGTTTTTCAAGAGAAGGCCTTCTTTGTATCCATTAGACAATAGCAGGACTAAAAGACAAGTGCACACCCTACTAAATATAAGTCCAAAAAGTAATAAAGGTTATCAAAAATTATTAACCCAATCCCTAAAAAAAGTGAAAAAAATGCAAGTAAATGATCAGACTTTTTTTACAAATTCAAACTTTGAGTAAAATTCAAATTGCTCTCTTATCTTGTTTCACATGTAGTTACGAGCCCGGTGGAAGGAAAGGGTAGGGTGCCCATGCAGTTACCATCTAATACGGTGGGTCCCTTCCTTTCCTCCTGTAAATATGAAAACAAGAAAGAAAATAACAACTTAAAATACAATAAAGAGTGAACTTTATCGTAACAAATTGTCCACAAAGGCAGAACATCGAAAAATAATTACAGTTTCTCACTCATTTTACGGTGTAATCAATTGGAGTTACGCTGACTAACATTTATTCTTCATACAAGTGGGTTGCCATTTCATCATCAATATTGTGGCCCCCAGGGAATTTAGTCTCCAATTCAAGTATCCATTTGGATTCTTTTTTGCGGAGAGCCAATTCTCTGTTGCCCCCCCTGTTGCTAGGGACAATCTGTTCAATAGCATAGAAGCGTAATAGATCACTGTTTGAACTGTGAAATCTTTTGAAGTGTCTGGCAATCGGATAATGAGCGTCAGTGTTGGCAATTGCTCTTAGATGTTCCATAACCCTCTTTTTGATCATACATGTGGTGCTTCCTACGTACCTCAGCTTGCAGGGACATTCCAAAATGTATATTATGTAGGAGCTACTACATGTGAGGAACTGTTGTATTTTCCATTTGCGTGTTCTGCCTGGAATACTGAATTCTTTAACAGAAGGACTATATTTACAAGATCTGCAGTGACCGCATGGGAAGAAACCCTTAAGATCATGGAACGTGCTTTTCTTCATGACTGTAATGTCACTTTTTACTAGAATATCTCTCAGGTTTCTACCTTTTCTATAAGTTATTTTGGGTCTTTCACCTATTTCTGTACCAATAATATTATCGGTTTTAAGGATACTCCAATTGTCACACAGAATTTTTTGGACTTTTTTAGAATGACTATTGAAAGTAGTAATCACTCTTGTGACTGATTCAGTGGTCTCCAATTCAGGTGTTTGGCCCAATGATACTTCTCTGCTTATTTTTGAGATCTTTTCTAGTGCTTTTTTCAACACTTGTTCAGGGTATCCACGTTCTCTAAATCTTTTCAAAAGGACACCTTGTTCCTGTATGTATTTAGCATCATTGTTGCAATTTCTTCTTGCCCTCAGTAATTCGCCATATGGAATGCTCCATTTAAGGGCTTCTGGATGTTCACTGAGGGCATGAAGAAGGCTATTACCAGCTGTCTCTTTGCGATATAAACTGGTAGTGATTTCTTTTTGTTCCACTTCAATTTTGATATCAAGAAATTCCACATATATTTTGCTGATATTATGGGTCAAGGTGATATTATATTGGTTGTCATTGAGTTTCTTGATAAAGTTCAGGGCTTCTGCTTCACTACCCTTCCACACAATCAGCAAATCATCAAGGTATCGCAGCCATTTTATTACTGACTTGAAATCTTCTGATAAATTAATGTCTGCACGAATTTCCTCTTCCCATTTTCCTAGAAAAAGGTTGGCAAAGCTAGGTGCGAAGCACGTACCCATCGCCGTGCCTCGCACCTGCTTGTATAACATACCATTGAAGAGGAAAATGTTGTTTTTAAGGCATATCAATATCATGTCTTTTAACATATTGGTATGTTGCAGATACATTATATTTCGTGACTTCAAAAAATGTAAACATGCCTCGACACCCTGATCATGATCGATGATAGTGTATAGTGTGTTTACATCTAAGGTAATCAATAAATACTCATCCTCCCATACAAGGCCCTCAATCTTGTTAAGAAAGTCCTTAGTATCCCTTACGTATGAGGGAAGTTCGATGACATAATCCTTCAGGAATTGATCAACGTATTTTGAAATATTTTCCAACACATTTCCTACTGAGGAGACAATCGGCCTACCAGGAGGAATAGTAGGATGTTTATGGATCTTTGGTAAAAGATACAATACAGGTAGTTTCGGGTAATCTTTCTTTAAGAAACAATATTCCTGCCAGGAAATGACACCTGCCTCTTGCCATTCTGCAAGTTTCTCCCATGTTGAAGTTATACTGGCATTGTAAGTACTGGTATCACAAATACAGTAAAAACTGGTATTATTAAGTTGTTTTTCCGCCTCTTCTATATACAACTTTTTGTCCCATAGTACTACATTACCTCCCTTGTCGGAGGGACGTATAACAAAACTATCATCTTTAGCCAAAGATGAAATCACATCATATTGCTTAGGAGATAAATTGTACTTTATACCATGTTTGTTATTCAATCCATGTTTTTGTTTTTTCAATTCCTTTGCTACTACGTCTTGAAAAGTGTCAATTGCATCATATGGTAGGTTCGGATAAAACACAGAACGTGGTTTAAAAGACGTACAAGCAGCCTTGTCAGTTAAAAAGTCAGAGTCAATGTTTTCCTGGTTTGTCGATGCATCTGTACCTATACCCAGGTCAAATACTGTAAGTAGAGTATCTGCATCACCAACTGTGAGATTAATGTCACTTGGGTTGTCAGACATGCCTGTGTTTTCAGACTGGGTTACGCTGTTTTTTAATATGTGCCATTTCTTTAATTTGATTTTCCGTACAAATTTAAAAATGTCTATTCGAGTGTTTGTATAATTAAATAGTTCTGTGGGGCAAAAAGATAATCCCAAACACAAGGTTGTTTTATCAAAAAACGACAAAGTACGTGATGAAAGATTTATAATGGTTTGATTTACCGTTTCCGGATCCATTATTATTGCATCTTGTTGGAGCCTCTTCTTCTTGTTCCCATTGGCTCGTTGCTGCTTTGTTCTACGCTTGCGTTTAAGTCTTCTCTGTTTACTCCTCCCCTGTCTCTTCCTCTTCTTCTTCCGCGGCCCCTTCCTCGGCCCCGAGTTGGGGGGGTTGGAGTCAGGGTCATTTTCCCCGGTTGTCGACTTTTTTTCATCACGCGAAACTCGTCTAAAAAAGTGGCTTGACGTGTAATTACTTCCACTTCTGACGATGAACTCGCTGTCCGTATAGACCCCTCGTTATCAGAACCACTTGTTTCGTTTTGCACATTCTGCACAATTCCAGTCTGATCTAAGGCTGATGATTCATCTGGTATGGATGTTTGATTATATAAGTGATCATACTTGTGGCTATATGTTAAAATACGGCCCGTCTCGTAGTCTATGCAGTCTCTGTGGAGCTTTCTTTGTTTACGAAGCTTTATTTCCTCCTCATGTTTGGATAATCTTCCTTTTAGATCTTCTTTGAATTTATTCACACTATGTTGATCATCATTTTTCTTTAGGTCTTCCTCTAGTTCATGTAGTTCTTTTAGGATTCTTTCCCTATCTTCCCAGGCATATTTTATTAATATGTTGAGCATATTCCGAGAACTAGCAGCTGAATTTTCCGCCCATTCATCCAGCATTTGTGGGTTTGGTGACTCATGGGAGGGAGTTATATATATTCTCAAGCCCCGGGGAATCATCTGTTTTTCAACATAGTCTTGTAGGGAAATAGCTTCCCACCACTTTGATGTTTCTTGTCTCTTGAGTTTTTCATATCTTTTTAACTGGCTGCTTAGTGTAATGTCTTTGTTCTGGGTAATTGTTGTAGTTGCTCCTCCTTTACCAGGTGCTCTTGCAAAGAGTGACAATGCAGCTTTACGTCTTTCACTTTCCTCATCCATATTGTCACTGCGGATAAAGTTTTTTCAATTTGAATAAAGTTTCAAAAGTCTTGTCATTCGTCTTTATTTCAGGAATTACGATTGAATAATTCCAAATTAGGCTTCCTCTAACAGCATTAAAACTTCCCCCTTTACCATAACGGGGTTCCTGATGCCATTATGTTAGTTTTTGTACGCAAGGGAACATTTACGATCTCTCCATATATATTATACACGAGAGGCTCTTCGTCGCGGTACAGCACCTCCTTAGCGTTCGAAGAATAAATACACTCTTGCAAAACAGTTTTTGCGTATCGTGCCTCTTTATGGATCTTAACGTTCACAGACCTCCCCCGAGAAGCAAGTAATCGCCCCGCCCGCAGCTCTCGTAGGTAGAACGCCGCCCGAGCAGATAGCTACGGCGAACGTTCCCACCACGGTGCTACAGGCACAGACGGCTTACCTCCTAGGGTTGGTCAAAACCTTGCTTGTCCTCGGTGCTTCGCCGATTTGGTTTGTCGCTTGCAATCCGAAAAGTAGTGGCCGGCTCAAAATCCCTCGTAATTCATTTACAATCTTCCGAGTGGGTCATTCCGGGATTGAGCCCGAGGTCAGGTGGTGCGTTTGCCGGTATGCCCTCACCGGTAAATAATCTTTATCCTTCTTCGAAATAACACGCACTCTCGAAGCTTAATGCTTAGCAGGAAGCCAATTTATTGTTTGCTACGCGTTTCGACAAATAAATGTCTTGTTCACACAAAGTATAAACAAAATAAAGACGTGTATAAATACATATGTAAAACTGAGGAAGGACTTCTATACATTCATGCTATGTCCTATCATTGACAAGTGTCGGCCATCTTGTAATAGTAAACACAAACCTATGTGGCATTTGTACTCCGATAAATATCGTGCTAAATGCAGTATATACAAGGGGACAACTTTGAATTTATATTTCTATTTCGCTCTAGTGGCGCAAAACAAAGTGATGTTCAAAAGATATATAAAAAAAAAGGTTTTTCTATATTTACATTATGTAGTGTATATTCCATTTTGAAATTCATTGTACTTAGTAAGAATAACATGCCCAGAGTTCTCAGCTTCTTTTTTGCATAATTATATATATATATATATATATATATATATATATATATATATATATATATATATATATATATATATATAATCGGCGCCAAAGTTATTCCAAATAGAATGTTGCGGATTTCCTATGGAAACACGGTCCTAACTATAACTATTTACTGGCGACCGCCAGTAGATAATATATATATATATATATATATATTGTGATCAAGACCGCTGCGTCGGTCGAAACGCGTCAGAACCGAATGGAGTTTGGGAGAAAATAAACCGAGCAATCTATTTGTACCAGCATACCTGTGTCCGTGTCTTGCAGCAACACCGGCTGGTGTTGCAAAAGGAGGAATTGATATATATATATATATATATACATACATACATATATATACATATGTATGTGTGTGTGTGTATATATATATATATATATATATATATATGATATCAACACATTCAACGTAAAGGTAGCATTCCTCAATGATCTTATCTACTTTTATTAACTTTGGAGCATGTTTGCTTATAGCTGAGGGGTTGCATGATGGTAGCATTAGATAGCAGGCATGAACCCTCAATATGTTTGTCAAGAAGCATGATAATGGGAAGAGTATTTAGTTTTCGTTTCAAAATTTGGAATAAAACATTTGAAGTGCTGAATAATCTAATTAAATAATTTTGTGAATGAGCTCAAGGCAGTCACTTTTCCACCGACACGTTTTTTACTCTAATTATTTTAGGACGACAATAAAAGTTTAATGACCTTTATATATAGATAAAAAACGTAACTCCACTGAATACAATCATTAACTAAACTCATAAGTCTGCAACTTGAAGAACAATTTACTTTTGTGAGTAGCCCAAAACACTAATCAGAGCAATGAAAACAGCAGGGGACATCAGAGATATTCAGTATCAGTTAAGGTGGCAGCCATGTTTACAAAGTGAAGCAATCATCCTATTGCAATGCTGAATGAAGTCATGAGTGGGAAGCCAGAAGGGGTAAGGGTCAGGGGTTCATATCAGGCAAACCAAAACCATTCTGAGGTTGTGATTCCTAGTGTTGCTCGTTACTAGTGCAGTAGAAAACTGGCCAACCAGTGAAAAAATGTAGTCGAGCACATAATAGGGAACATAAAAATTTTAAATACTACACTTGGGGGTGTTAATTACCCGGGTTTTCAATTATGTTATAAAGCCTTTCTTCTTAAACAACTTTCAAAGTGTTTAAATCATTCATCCTCAGCTATTTCCCCACTATGGCAGGATGTCGAATTATCCTCTCTAGATCCTTTCTCAATTTAAGAATTCCTTAAGTTCACTCATAGGACTCAATTTTCATCCTTTCCTTTACATAAAACTTCTCTTAACTTTTTAAATTCAATTATCAACTCACACCTCCCGCAGGTTGACCGGTTTCTATATTCTTCGATTTGGCATAATCGCTATATAACAAGTAATAAAAAACCCATATTCTGGAAAGCTTGGCGAGACAAAGACCTGCTTTGGGTCCACCAACTTGCTCTTGCGATACCTTTCTCACTTTCTCGGATGCACAAACACTCTTTGGTTTTCTGGATTCATATTCTAATAAATTTGAAACACTGATTCACTCTATATTCTTATTTTTATCATCTCAATCTTTGAATCCTCCCCCCTCAATATCTCATGGTAACATCCTTCCTATATTGAGTAATCATCCAAGTGCTTCTTCTATTTATAAATTTCTTACCAAATCCGTGGAGCATAGAAATAAAACCAAAGTGGAATAACAGTGGGAGCGGGATTTTCTTACTTCATGGTCCACTTTGTTTTGGGATAAATTATGGACTAAAATTCGCAAGACTTCGAGATCAGTTAGTACAATGCAAATGCTTTTCCTTTTATATAATAGACTCATGTTCACTCCTGCATCTTTACATAAATTTACACCCACAACGGCCCCTAATTGTTGGTCTTGTAATATTCCTAACGCAGGTTTGTTTCACATGTTATTCTCCTGTCCCCTTACCCATCAATTTTGGGTAAAAGTATGGTCTCAAATCAATATTATTTTTCACACTGACTTAACTTTTTCCGCTTTAACTATTTTTCTAGGCTCACTTTCTGAACATTGGCAATCCATCACATATAATACAGACATCGTAGATTTATTAATTGCAATTGCTTTTCAACAAATTACCAAAAATTGGAAACAATCCGCACAATTATCTTTCCAGGCCTGGTGGTATAGTGTTTGTTATTACCATCGACTTGATCGTGCTTACATCTCTCCTCTATCCCTACTTATCAAAAGAGTACATTTATGGTCACCTATTACTATTTTCTGAGATGCTTCTGCTCAGAGATATAATCATTATTGCCCACTGCTAGAAGAAGTCCCCAAACCGCCATGAATTGAATTGACTTCTCCAATTTTATACAGTATTTTCTTTGTCTTATTTACCTACAGTTACTATATAATGGTTTATTTCCATTTTACAGTCACTATTTAATAATTGATCCAAGCTCTCCTACCTTTTCATGACATTATAATTAATTCAATGTTATTGTACATTTTCCCTTCATGCTCTTTTCCCCCCTTTTTACAGTTTCCTATATCCTTATTATATTTGCGACTGTTTGATTTTGCTGAATGATTATTCAGTAATTAACATATTTCCTATTATATAAGCTCATTGTAATTTGTATTAATTATATATGTTTTGTTGCATTACTCTTTTCAATAAACTTCTTTTAAACTTAAAAAAAAACAATAATTAAAAATACTGTTCCAATCAGAAACTAGATTAGTAGTGGGCTTCCTAGTTAGCCTTAATAGCTCGAGTCATCTGCCTTTAAGGCCTGTTAACTAAGTGCTCCAGCTCTGCGTTTTAGGCCCTAGTTCATCTTATGCCATTTGACCCCATGGCTATGCCAGCCACAACCCGCCAAAAACACATTTAAAATGTGTAATACCTCAAAAGATTAAACCTGCTTCAAATATTGTTAGGTGAGGCAGTGACACTGAGGCAAACAAATACCAGAGTGTGCCAGTCCTCACGTAGGTTTTCTGGAGTGAATTATTTGCTTTCAAACTCAGCCAAGGTGTATGGGTTCTTGCCAAAGTGCAAGGTTTTATGAGGACACAACAATCCTGTAGAATAACTTTTCATGGAAAGGAGCTAGTGCTGGGAAAGTGAATCCAGTCTTCGGTACACATGTGCACTCTTCAGAGGCGACAATGTTGTAGTAACAGGAATTGAAAGGAAGACAAAGAATTGGTTCAACTGCATGACAGTGAGTATCATCCATATTTCTTTACTTTTGTCGGTGAATCGGAGAGTGAGCAGGAATCGCTTATCAAGATTTTTATCACAAATCTGATAGTCAACTTTACAATGGGTTTTTCATCTTTAAAATGAACCATTGGTTCTCTACACATATCTAAACCTTCTACGACCGACTAAGATATTTTGGATTTCCTACACATCAAGTGGGATTCGCCATCTATTTCTTACTCTCGATCCATCAAATATAAAGTTTGAACTTGACTTGCTATCAATTCGAGCCCTGAAGAAGTTCCGTTAAAATTGTCTTTAAAGGAACCAAACGCGTTGGCTGTTGTTGTGTATTTATCAGCTATGAAATAAAAGTCAAACAAAGAAAAAGAGAAATATTTTAGACTCTCTATTCTATGTTTAGTGCACCTCCATTTGTTCTAAATAAATTGTCAGATCTTTTTTCTGAGGCACCATTAGGTGAAGGGTGCTGGAGTTTTTGTGCACAAACAGCCAGATAAGGCAGCAGCATTACAAAAGTGAGGTGCTACCATTTATGTCCGTCACCTTCTAGTTATTTTTGATATCAATATTTCTTAGTGTTGTTCATCTGATCTCATTCCTGGACACATTCAGTTGTGCATGCAGAATAGTTCGTCTTTCTCTACACCATCTCCTGAGATGGCTTGCTGAGTGAGTGCCTCTTTGGGAGAGATCACTTACAAGGAAACCTATATTGTACTGCAGCAAATGTTTGTTTTTCATTGGAATATTAATATGTGTTCATATAAATAATCCACACATTGCCATGCTGGGCTTTAGGAATATTCCCTTGACTTCTGCCTGGCAATAGGACTATGAGAACTTTTTAATAGCATTGAAGAGATATGCACTGATCTTTTAAGCCCCTCTGTGGAGCAAACTGAGGGATGAGAACCTCAATCTGGATTGTGCAGTGAAGAGTTAAATTGTTTGATTAAAAAATATATTTACCACAAAAAAAAACATTTTAACAAAGGGTCTATGATCACCAGGTTCAACATCAAAAAGCTAGGGACAGCGCGGTCACATGTACCCAATATGTTTATTAATGGAAAGTGGGTAAAATGTTTTGCCTCGAAGTGTCAATTCACAACTGCGAAAAACAGTTTTTGTCTGAGATAATTTATTGCAGGGAGGGATGATTGAACCATGTGAAAAGTAAAGTAAACAGTTATGCACAACTTTTATTTTTACTTTAACAAAAATTTGCATTTGTAATGTATTACATTGTAAATGACAAATATAACTTTATTATTTTATTTAAAATGTATTGCAGGTTGTTTAGAAGGTTTTAAAAAAATATATATTTGTCGTTAAATGATCAAATTATTTAAGTTAAGGTTATTTGGTAGGCAGTTGTATAAGTTACATGCTATTATCTACAACCACTGTATAGTTATGAGAATTTTTGCAGACTTTTCAAAAAGAAGTTGCAATTTTTTGGTAAATGGTGCCAAGAACTTTTTCTGATGTTTTAAATCTTCTGTACTACAGTCCGTGGTCCGCCTTGGATCCCGTCGCTCACTCAGTGTGGCTTAGCGCCAAACTGCTTGACTCATTTGGCTCTGGTCTGCCCCTCACCCTCAATGTGCTAAATGTGCTAGCTCGTCAGTTTTTGCTTTTAAAACTCAAAGCTTAAAATGTTTAGAATTTAAAAACAGTTGATATAGGCTGTTTACATTTTAAACGTATTCACCTTTATGAAAAAAAGTGACATAGATAGGTAAACGGCAACAGGTATAAGGGTACAATGGTACTGTTTAGCTTCCAGCCATAAATGTTAAAAATGTATAAAAATTGCTTATGTGTTTATAAAAAAAGTTGTACTCTCAAAATAACTTATACAAAAGTTAAGTTTGTAAGTAAAAGCCTCAAAATCATTCAGTTTAAAAAAAAATGATTATAAACGTTCAAACTAGCTTTTTAACTTCTACAAAAGTTAACATTGTAAGCAAAAGCCTCAAATGTATTAATAAAAGGTATGCATTAATGCTATACTATTTATGGAATGATGAAATGTCAATGAACTCTCTTGTACAGTTGTGGGATTACAGACTAGAGAGCACATTTTTCTTTTTTCCAAGAATTCTCCAGCGTGGGATTTGGTCTTTTGCCCATCATTACCTATTACACCTTCCAAGGCTCATATTAGCTGCGTACTTAAATATTGTTTGCAGACAAAATACAAAGATATCCACTCACATGCATTTGTTTGTCAATTGTTCATAAACCTGATTCAAAAAGGGATTTCTGAGTCCTTTGCATTGTATGTAGTAAAAATGTGTAACTGGCAGATTTAAAAAAAGCTAATTTTTACCAAAATATGAGGCCACATCACTCCCATTCTGGCTAAAATCAATAGGCTAAACCAAAGGGGATGATGGACGGAGCGTTGAACAATGCAAGCACTCACCCCTAGTCAACTGATCTGGGATTAACCCATCATCATTCTTTAGCTCACTCCGCCACCCCAGTTCAGACATGGCCACATGCAAATCAGTCTGACCCTGTGCCTCATGGGAACAGTCCAGCCCGAACTGCCAAGCCATGTCTTCCCTGGACCGGAAACAAGCATCCTGGGACCGGTTTCTGGCTAATCAGCCGTCATCAGCCAGGCTAGCTTGAATCCAGTGGCAAAGTGAGCAAGGGACCCACATCTGGGCATACCCTGCCAATTTAGGGCGAACAAAGCAAAACCAAAGGGGATGATGGACGGAGTGTTGAAAGCATCCTGAACACTAGTGGTAGGTTAGTTTTTCGGGGGCATCTCTAAGATGCCCTCTGTGTACATTTTTCATTAAATCCCACACTGGCATCAGTGTGAGTTTAATGTGCTGAGAAGTTTGATACCAAACTTCTCAGTTTTCATTATAGCCATTATGGTGCTGTTGAGTTTGTAAAGACAAACTCCCAGCATCATATACTCTTAATGGCAGCACTGCACTTACAATGTGAAAGAATGGACTCAGACACTGTAGGAGTACAGGGCTCATGCACCTGTACCCTCACCACTGGTATAGTGCACCCAGCTAGAGGGGTGACTGACCTATGCCAGGGCAGTGGGTTGTATGCATGGCACACAGAGATGTGTGCCATGTCGACTCTTCACTTTGTTCTGCACCAAAACACACAGCCTGCAAAGGCAGTGTGTGAATGTAGTGGCACAGGACCTCTAAGGGTGGCACAATAAGTGCTGCAACCCTTAGAGGCCTTCTCTGGTCACAGTGCCCTGGGTACCTGTGGTACCATTTCCAGGGGCTGAGCTGTGGCCAGAGATGCCAATTGGGTTTAGGCTTCAATGCAGTTTTAGGGAAAGAACATAGGCCCTGGCTACCTGATTAGCAGGAGCCCAGGGCACACTCAGTCAAAGTACATCAGCAATTCAGCAAAAAGTGGGGCCAACCATGCAGAAAGAGGGCACTTTCTCACACTCTGATAACCATCTGTGTCTGGTTCACGCTATATAAAACTATAACTAACTAACTAAATAAATAAAACAAGTAAATGTAGTCACAAACTGTATAAGCAGAAACATTTAGCCTGCGTGAATAGGACCCTCACAATGCTTTCAATTGCAAATAGTCATTCTGAAGTATAGTATAAAAGCAGGAAAGCTTTTCCTTCAAGGGTCACTCCCTCCTCCTGGACTCTGTAGTCACTTTTTATTTTAGGGGGTCTCAGGATGAAAAGCAAAAGCCTTTCCTCTGAGGATATCACCTTCTTCCTAAAAACGGCATTCCCTTTTAATTTAATGTGGTCTAAGGATGACAAGTAAAAGCATAAAAAGCAAAAACATTTCCCCAGAGGATATCCCATTCTCCCTGAAAATATTCACTTCTTATTGAAAGGGAACCCAGAAGGAAAAGTGCTTTTATGCTTTCATTGCACAGATTATGCTGATCCAGCACAGAAGAATTCAGCTAGTAGGGTGTCGGACTTTGGTCGACCAGGACAACGACCAGCTTTCAAAATATCAGTATGCAATACATTTACACACACTTAATCCAAAATGGAATAGTTTACACAGCAGTTATCCTGAAATCGAATGCTAGACAGCCCCTCTGGGACCAATTTTGTGACTTTGAACAATGGAGTGGATTTACTAAACACATGTGCAGTGCACAAGTGGCACACATTAGTATCAATTTTATTTGTATGTATGAGGTATTTCTATAATGCAAGTCGAGACACAGGCAGCAGTGTACAGTGTCAAAAACAAGGATGCAGCAAACAAGTGATTGGAGAGATAGCTGGTTTGTTGAGGTAGGTGAGCCCACAAATTAAGAGCAAGAGCCGAGCCAAGGGTCGGCTCTGGCTATAACAGCCTGGGCACAAGCCAAGCCCTTCAAAATGTTAAACAGATAAAATGTGCTAGAAACATCATGTTAAGATAGGATAAAAAGTTCAAAAACATTTTGTTTTTAAAGTTTTTCCTTTGTTGCTTTACTGCATTCATTTACACCACTAGATTTAGTGTCATTTATTAGAAGTGATAGTTTCTACATATGAAATTAGAAACTATAATGACCCGCCCTCCCCACGATGATGCTATTATTGCATTAAGAAGGATGTGGGGTGTGATCTGCCCCATGTGACTCAGGCTGAGATAGATTGAACACTGTCTTAGTCTATTAGCCCAGGTACAAGAGAGGATTTTGTAAATCTCCCATCCTGAACTGATGTTTTTAAAGGTGCTTTCAGACGGGATGATGTAGGAAAAGGAGGCTTAGTGAAACTAAGTATTTGCTGAGGATCACACACGTTAAAAGCAAGGAGGCTGAGAATGATCATATGTGACCTGGCTGCACATCGTGCAATTCCAGCCACTAGATGGGTATATCTATATAATTTTACTTCATATGGTCAATGCTTCGAGTTCTGTGAGGAGCTAAATCATTACACTGTTAAATAAATGCATTTATTAAAGATCTTCACAAAAACAGACGCTCAGCTGGAGTCAGACGTTCGTGGCAGAGCTTGGACTATGCAAGTATTTTAATTTGGAATTACACTACTGGGGGGAGTGGGATACAGATGAATTAGAGGGCTCTTCACAATACCCTCATAGGCAGAAAGACCATGAAGGCTTAGTGCTGGGCAACACGACTCTACTTCAAAACATACGAATGAGGTCAGGGCAGGGAGGTGGCAGTGCAGAGGTCCAGAGTCATCTCATTGACCTACGTGTCTCCTGGTGTCCCAAGCTATTGTCTCTACAAAGAAAGTGGGGGAGGACTTACAATAAATTAGGCTGGCCCGACCAAATGCTGGCAGAGTTTCTTCATCAGAGTGTCTTGTGCAGTGGGTAAGTTGAAGGGATAAGAGGGTCTGTGAACCGCTAGGTCTAGCACAAAAACTTTGCCCTTATTGACAAACGCGGCGATTTAGGCTGCGGCTGTGTGTTGTTGTGGACGCTGTTTTTAAAAAAACTGTATTTTGCTGCTGATTTTAATAGCACGCCTAGAAAGCATTTTAAAATTGTAATTTGCACTTCTTGCACTTACTTGCATTTCCTTTCCCTCGTGACCCCGTTCCGCCCCGGCTCTGTGCCGTTTGTGCGGAGGGTCAGCTTGAGGAGCGTCACTTCCTGCTCGTGACACCACTTCCGCCCTGCACGAAACCTTCGCAGGTTAGCGGTCTAGTGCTGCCGAGCCTGCAGAGTATATAGACCTCGCTTTCAGCTCCCAGCCCCATTGACAAACGCGGCGATTTAGGCTGCGGTTGTGTGTTGTTGTGGACGCTGTTTTTAAAAAAACTGTATTTTGCTGCTGATTTTAATAGCATGCCTAGAAAGCATTTTAAAATTGTAATTTGCACTTCTTGCACTTACTTGCATTTCCTTTCCCTCGTGACCCCGTTCCGCCCCGGCTCTGTGCCGTTTGTGCGGAGGGTCAGCTTGAGGAGCGTCACTTCCTGCTCGTGACACCACTTCCGCCCTGTACGAAACCTTCGCAGGTTAGCGGTCTAGTGCTGCCGAGCCTGCAGAGTATATAGACCTCACTTTCAGCTCCCATCCCCATTGACAAACGCGGCGATTTAGGCTGCGGCTGTGTGTTGTTGTGGACGCTGTTTTTAAAAAAACTGTATTTTGCTGCTGATTTTAATAGCACGCCTAGAAAGCATTTTAAAATTGTAATTTGCACTTCTTGCACTTACTTGCATTTCCTTTCCCTCGTGACCCCGTTCCGCCCCGGCTCTGTGCCGTTTGTGCGGAGGGTCAGCTTGAGGAGCGTCACTTCCTGCTCGTGACACCACTTCCGCCCTGCACGAAACCTTCGCAGGTTAGCGGTCTAGTGCTGCCGAGCCTGCAGAGTATATAGACCTCGCTTTCAGCTCCCAGCCCCATTGACAAACGCGGCGATTTAGGCTGCGGCTGTGTGTTGTTGTGGACGCTGTTTTTAAAAAAACTGTATTTTGCTGCTGATTTTAATAGCACGCCTAGAAAGCATTTTAAAATTGTAATTTGCACTTCTTGCACTTACTTGCATTTCCTTTCCCTCGTGACCCCGTTCCGCCCCGGCTCTGTGCCGTTTGTGCAGAGGGTCAGCTTGAGGAGCGTCACTTCCTGCTCGTGACACCACTTCCGCCCTGCACGAAACCTTCGCAGGTTAGCGGTCTAGTGCTCCCTCACCCCCCAGTATTTAATGGCAGTATGGAGGAAGCGCAGCGGACGAGCGCAGCGGGAGCGCCGTCTTCGCGCCGAAGTCGCGCACAAGTCAAGCCCGTCTGCGCCCGTCCGCGGCCGACCAGGCCCAGGGCCCTGTCGTAATGCCCAATCTTACTCTTATTCCTCCTCCGATCTCCTGAGACTCAAATCCTCAGGACCCATTCCCGCCCGTGCTGTCAGAGCGGCTCAGGCATGTGGCATATTTGTTCCATCTGACTTCTCGGCACTTGATTCTCTTTACGACCCTTCCCCCTCACTACCGCAGATCTCCGCCTCTTTACTGATTTACTATCTTAATACCCATTCCCTTATCCGCCATCAGCTCGAGATCTTCCAACTATTGCATCAGAGCTCCATCGATATCCTTCTCCTAGCAGAAACCTGGATCACTGAAGACTCAGTCCCCGACATTCATGCAGCAATCCCTACGGGATACTACATTATGCACGCCAACCGGCCCGCGGGGAAGACTGGTGGCGGAGTGGCGGCTATCATCCGCTCTGAACATATCTTCTCCGAGATCACGGTGACTTCTATCCCTAAAACTGATTACTTAGCACTAAAATTTACCTCCCCTAAGTCGTCCTTTATTTGTGTTCTCGTATATAGACCCCCCGACTATATGCCTCTCTTTCCCAAACTCTTCAGCGACTCTATCGCCCAACTAGCAATCAACCACGCTAACATCGTGGTGATTGGTGACTTTAATTATTGGCCTTCTGATGTCCATGAAAGCCAATCGTCGGTGGAATTCACAGACCTTCTAAAAGGCATGAATCTCTCCCAACACATCCACACCCCCACCCATCAGAAAGGTCATATCCTCGACCAAGTCTGGACATCCAACCTCGACATTTCACCTCCTTCAGTTCTCCCTTGCTCCTGGTCTGACCATTACTCCATCTCCTTTCACTTACATCTGCACACTCTGTGTCCTCCCCCCCGTATTAAGAATCTTATGGCTCGCAACTGGAAAAGAGCCAATTTGCCTGAATTTCACGACTCACTGGCTTCTACTGCACCCACGTCTTTGACCTCACTAGAGGATCAGGTTGACAAACTTGATGAATGGATACGTCAGGCTAGTGACAAAGTTGCCCCTTTAAAAAAGATCAAAGCTAAGCGCCCCCACGACGCACAACGATGGTTTACGGAGCAACTCAAAGCGGACAAACTTGCCCTGCGGCAAGCTGAACGCCGCTGGCGTCGCCACTATTACCCACAGCTTAAACTTGTTTACACTGAGGCTTTAAAATCTTATAAACAATCGATCCTGGCAGCTAAGACGGCATATTTCGCACAAAGAATCCTGGACTCAAACAACAAAACGAAAGATATTTTTTCAATTGTAAATGAGCTCTCCTTGCCGGATAGGGTCACCCCCCAACCCCAGCCGACCCAAACCCTCTGTGACTCGCTAAACTCCTACTTCATAGAGAAAATTACAACAATAAAAAACAACATCCCGACCCCGGCATCTCCTACTCCCCCTCCTCTTCCCCCTAGAAATACCAGCACCTTGTCGGAGTTCCCACCTATCTCTTTACAAGAATTCGCCTCACTCCTTCACAAAGTCAGTTCGGGATCCCCCAATGATTGCTGCCCCCCGCAGATCCTGAGAGAAGCCTTTCTCGCATGTCCAGGCCCCCCCCTAGCACTACTTAGCAACTCTCTTGCTACTGGGGAGGTCCCTCTTTCCTTCAAGCAAGCTGCCGTCTTACCTATCCTAAAGAAACCCAACGCAGATCCCACAATACTCAGCAACTACAGACCCATTTCCCTCCTCCCCTACCTAGGAAAGATTCTGGAGACCTACGTCACCCGCTGCCTGAGCTCTTTCATAGAGAAATCCTCCTTCTTGGACCCTCAACAAGCGGGATTCAGACCCCTCCACTCCACCGAGGCGGTCATAGTAGCAGTCATGGACACCCTCAGGAAGGGCGCTGACAATAACACCTCCCAGACCCTGGTCCTATTAGATCTCTCGGCGGCATTCGACACGGCCGATCACACCATCTTGATCGACCGTGTCCACAATGCCGGCATTCAGGGAGTGGCCCTTGACTGGCTCAGATCTTTCCTTCACCAGCGATCACAGTCCGTCCATCTTTTCACTTTTTCCGCACCCTACACATCCCTTCCCTGCGGCGTCCCACAGGGCTCTGCACTATCCCCTCTTCTTTTTAATTTGTATCTCCAACCCCTCTTAGCCTCCCTCCGCAACTCCCCGGTCACAATTTTTAACTACGCGGACGACCTCCAGTTAATTTTTCCCATAGACTCCCTTCCTTCCTCCCGTCCTAATTTCCAGTCCACCATGCTGACCATTGCGGAGTGGATGTACCACAGCCACTTAAAGCTGAACCCTACCAAAACTGAGCTCGTCCTGGTAGGAGGCCCCAATCACCCATGGAATTCCACCTTCTGGCCAACATCTCTGGGGACAGCACCCACTCCTGTGAGCTCAGTCAAAAGCCTGGGGGTGATCATTTCTGAAGATCTTTCGATGAGACGGCAAATCAACGCGGTCACCTCAGCCTGCTTCTTTCACCTCAGGCGGATCCGCAAGATCAGCAGGTTTCTCACCAAAGAAGCCCTGACCCAAGTTGTCATTGCACTCATCACCTCCAGGCTCGACTATGCCAACATGCTGTACGCGGGAATTCCTGCATGCCACCTTCACCGACTACAGCTGGTGCAGAATCAAGCTGCCCGCCTGATTTTCCGCCAGCCCAAACATCAGCACGTCACTCCCCTCCTCCGTAGTCTGCATTGGCTCCCTATTTCCAAACGTTGCACTTTCAAACTGGCATGTTCTACCTTCAAGGCCCTCTCGGATGCAGCCCCCGCGTTCATCTCTTCGGGCTTGACCCGTCACATCCCTCCTAGAGTTCTTCGCTCGGCATCATTTAATCTCCTTGAGGTCCCCAAATTCAAAAGAAAAAAGCACGGTGGCTTGAGCTTTTCTGTCCAGGCCCCCTCCACCTGGAACTCCCTGCCACCTTCACTCCGTCTCTGCCCAAAGTACGACTGTTTCCGCAGACTTTTAAAAACCCTGCTTTTTCAATCCGCATATGACTAACCCTCTCATCCTGGATCACGTTACCTGTCAATGAGCGCCAAGAAACCGATGGTGATAGTGCGTGTTACAAATAATTTTAACGTAACGTATAATATCAGCCCCTTAATAAGCCAGGCCAGCATCCCATGGGGCTGCAGATTTCACTACTTCTTGCCCCTCTGCCCTCTACCACAGCCCTGTCCGGTGGCATAACGAAACTTGATCGGGCCCCCTGCAAAGTACATGGATGCCCCCCTCCGGAGTCAGTCAGGAGCTCATAGGCCAGGGTACTGTGCTTAGAGGGGCCCCTGGAGCTCGGCCCCCCCAGCACCGCGGGGGCCTATGTTACGCCACTACACTGTCCATGTCAAGCTGCGCCATTTGAAGGGCAAGAGAGCAGCTTCATCTCACTGGAACATAGGAGTTTCTGGGGTTTTGAAGAAAATGCTGCACTCTCTAAAACTGACAGTAAAAGTAAGCTGTGAAAGCACCTCTTCTATATATCTGTACAATATCAGGCACAAACCAGGTCATTTTCGGATACAAAGGGAGCTTCTGCGATTTTGGTCCTGGGGTCGGCAGCCATCTAGGTAAACCTACCAAACCCAAACATTTCTCAAAACTAGAGACCCGGGCGAGTCCAGGGAGGTATGAATTACTTGGATCCTCCAACGTTTTCCTACCCAGAATCCCCTGCAAGCCTCAAATTATAATGAAAAAATCTACTTTTCTCAAATGTCTGTGTGGGAAAGTTGTCGGATCACCGGGCTGACACAAATTTCCTACCACCCAGCGTTCCCCCAGGTCTCCTGATAAAAATGGTACCTCACTCTTGTGGGTGGGTCAAGTACCCGGGACAAGCAAGGGCCAAAACGTATTGTGGAGACATCAAAATTACCTATCTCAAAACCATCTGCTTTTGCAAGGGGGGTCACATTAGCTTTTGGTCACGGGTTTGGCGGCCATCTACGGAAAATGACCAAACCCACACATTTCTGAAAACTAGAGACCCAGGGGAGTCCGGGGAAGTATGGCTTGCATGGATCCCCCAACGTTTCCCTACCCAGAATCCCGTACAAACCTCAAATTTTGATGAAAAAATCAAATTTTTCTCACATTTCTGTGTGGGAAAGTTGTAGGATCACCGGGCTGACACTAATTTCCTACCACCCAGCATTCCCCCAGGTCTCCCAATAAAAATGGGAATACAGACAACAGCAAACAGTGAAAACAGTGTATACTGTGGCAACTACAAATGCGACAGCGACAACAAAACAGTTAAAACAGAAAACAACGATCAGTGAAAATAGTAAAACAGTGAATAGAGTGAAAACAGCAAACAGTAAAACAGTTAAAACAGCAAAAACATGAAAACAACAAACAGCTAACAGTGAAAACAGTGAAAACAGTGAAAACAGTAAAAATAGCAAACAGAGTAAACAGTGTAAACAGTGTATTAGCGACAACAGTGAGAAGAGTGAAAACAGTGAAAACAACAACCGCGACAGAATACAACAGTTAAAGCAAAAAACAGAAAACAGATAGCTGCACATAGCAAACAGAAAACAGCAAACAACTAACGGCATACAGCATATAGTGGACATCAAATAGCAGGCATTGGATGTGGTCTTCGCTAGGTCACGTTCCAATAAACAATCTCAACAAACCATTGACAACCATCAACAAACCATCAAGTGTATCACTAAAGACACCTGTCGGTGTCAACAATAATAAAATACGCTGAAGAAGCATGGAAGTCAAACAAAAATGGCCGACAAGGAGATTAAGACGAACTTCAAAAGAATTAAGGCAGACTCACCAAACCCAGACTCTCCAAATAAAGGCAAGCATGACATCAGTGCCACCATGGATACCATATTAAATAAATTAGCGGAAGTCCACAAACTCGCCAAGTCCACAAGAGAAAACACGGACAGGATGCAGACTGAGATCTCTGTGATCCGAAAAGACATCAGGGACACTAACGTCAGAATAACTGAAATGGAAAGCAGAATTAGCCGATTGGAAGATGAGGAAAACAAAATGAGCAAATCCCTCAGTGATCTAACAATCACGACGGACTCCCTCACGAAACGTCTATCAGGTCTGGAAGATTGAAATAGGAGGGGAAATCTACGACTCTTTGGAATCCCAGAGGGAGAGGAAGATTCTTCTGGGTCCTGCATTGCGTTCCTAGAAAAATGGTTTATTCAAGCCACTAATATATCCTTCAGTAAACCTCTAGAGTTTGACAGAGCTCACCGAGTACCTACTCGAATACTTGCGAGTCAGAAAGTTCCGAGGCCAATTGTGTGTAAACCTCTTCGCTATCAGCATGTTGAACAGATCCTCGCATTCATGCGAAAAAATTATCATATCCTTTGGAAAAATAAAAAAATCTATATCTCGCAGGACTATAGCAAAGAAACTGTTGAAACAAGGAAGGGTTTTCTGGCACTCCGCCCCAGGCTAAGAACAATGAACTATCAATTCATCTTCGCGGGCCCAGCAAAGTATTGCGTCATGATTCAGGGGTCTCCACACTTCTTCACTGATCACCTACAACTGAAAAGATTCCTGGATGGGAAAGATGATTCACTCATGGACACAGCCTCTGGATCTTCATCTTCAACTATAAGCCCTTAGCACTACGGCAATAACTTGATCTGCCTAGCCATCACCTCGGCCATCTCGGACTTGTTGTGTAACTCAACGATAAGCTCCATATGTCTTTGAGCTTCTTGTGACAAGAACTACAATCCATTGAACTCTATTGGATATGATAAGTACGCAGCTTTGAATCCTCTATCCTCTTTGTAAGTTTGCTGGTGGTTAATAGATAGATATCATACACGTTAGTGTACTGTCGGCTAGATATCGGTGACATGATATTTTATTGACACGTTTAATTCTCCAACGAAGCACAAATTTCCTTTAAGCTTCACAACTGTTTGGTTAAGTTAAATGGTGGCTTCCTTAGATACCTTACTTGACTTTTGGCCACAACACAACACAAACAATAACACAGCCAGGACTCTAGTGCATTATTATGTTGCATATGTTGCATATATCACTATGCTATGTTGCTATGCTGCCTGTTTGCCTGCTGCCTGTTTGTAAACTATGTTGTACATGCCGTAGCGTATTAAGATCTACATCCAATGACTTGTCTCTCTGAACACTATGTTGAGCATGCCTCTATCATATTAAGTTCCACATTCTCTGAATGAATTTTCTGAAGGCAGAGAATAACCTCTCTTAGTATGCGAAATTACCAAACTGTATAATGTGCCCTATGTCGCAAGTTATGGGACTTATGTGTCTATGGGAAACTTCAGTCAGTTTGTTCGTCAATCCCGCACTTTAGTGGGATATCACATTTCTGAATATGCTTGGTCAAGTTGCTAATCCATACTGCTAACTATCCACAACTGGCCCATTCTGCTTTACATTCCTAATGCGCCTACACGTTTATACGTTAATGCACAGTTTGTTAATCCTTCAGAGGTGCCTCCTACCGCTTTCAGTTCTAATCCATTGATGTGTTTGCCTTAGGTCACAGATTGGACAAATGCGTTGAATTACTCTTATCTGTTTCCCATGGGAGGGAAGTCTTCTTCCCCTAACACCATGCCAGTTCACTACTTTGTGGGTTGGGTGGGAGGGAATGGGATGTGGGTGGGTGGGGCATTGGGCTTTAGATTCCGTTTTTTTCCTTTATTTATTTGCGTTGTTGTTGTTTTTCTTTGCCTGTTATTATCATTATTATCCATATCGCCATTATTGTCATTGTCATTATTGTTTTCATCATCCAAATGTAAGGAAATGCAGTGAAATCTGTGTGCACACAGGTGGTTCCTCAGGGGATGGAGTGTGCTGTTTGTGCATAATCCCAACCAAGTTAACACCAAAGTTAACAACAGAGCTAACTTCAGAGCCATTAAATACTTTAGCGCAGGTAAAAAAAGGTGATTCATTCCTGTTCGAGATTGAGAGTGAACGTTACAAAAGGTTTCTATTAGATAGACTAGCACTCACTATGATCATATTTCACCTATGATGTTCCAAACTTCATCGATAGCTAGGGTGCAACAAAATCTCAAGATGGTTTCGCTGAATGTTAAGGGTCTAAATCACCTTAACAAAAGAAAGAATATCCTTGACTATCTCCATAAACAGAAAGGTGATATCACCTTGTTACAGGAAACAATTTAATTCACTTAGAAACAGGTTTTACAGCGAGGTTACTGGCTCTGAAGCTGTGGGTACAAAGAATGGTGTCCTGACTTTAGTAGCTAAAAAAGCCAACATAGATCTCGTGTCTAGCTCTACCGATACACAGGGAAGGTGTGTCACAACCAAACTAGTAAAAGACAACATGGAATTCTACATTACAAACATCTATGCCCCCAATAGGGATGACCCGGCATTCTGGGAAAATCTCAGTAAGCAGATTGAAACAATTCCAGATTCAGCCATGCACATACTCGCGGGCGATTTTAATCTAGCCATGGACCCAGCCCTAGATAGGGACTCACGCTGCTCTTTTCGTGTCAACAAGCCACACAAAGCCTTTATCAATCTATGCAACTGTTTTAATTTGTCTGACACTTGGAGGATACAAAATCCCACAGGGAGGGAGTACACTTTCTATTCATCTCTACATAATTCTTACTCATGCATTGATTATCTGCTTATTTTGAACAATGCTGTCCCTAGAATAGAACAAACCTCCATTGAGCCGAAGGTGATCTAAGATCACTCGTGTATTAGTCTGACCATAATTGATCTAAAACCTTTTAAAAAGCCATCCCTCTGGAGATTCAATAACGAAGTATTAGATGCAGAATCAAATAGACAAAGTATTGAGAATGCAATCCAAACCTACCTCAGGGAAAACAAAACAGGTGACACATCGGATCTCACAAGATGGGAAGCACTAAAAAGCACTCTTAGGGGTGAGATCATCAAAATTAGGTCTGCCATGAACAAGGACACTAACAGTAAACCTGAAAAGCTAGAAAAGGAGATTTCTACTTTGGAAGAAAAGCATATCATATCTAGAGAAACCTCTGTTTTGAATGAATTAGTGAAAAAGAAATACGAGTATAATAAAATAATAAGTAACAGGGCAGGGGTTTGGATTAACAAGCAAAAAAGCATCAGATTATGTGAGTCTAACAAAGCAGGGAAGAATTTAGCTTCCTATTTAAAGTTCAAACTACAAATAAATACGATTAAGAACTTACTGGATCAAAAGGGAATAGCTCACTCTGACCCCCAAAAAATAGCAGACATCTTTAAAGATTTTGACAGCACATTGTATAGCAAAAATCAAGACTTGGGTACTGCCAAAGCCCAAGACTATTTAGGCAAATGCAACTTGCCTACCCTCTCAGAACAAGACAGAGATGAAATTAATGGCCCAATAACTGCAACCGAAATTGGTGACACAATAAAAGCCCTTAAAGTAGGGAAAGCACTGGGGTCTGATGGTTTTAACGCTAAATTCTATAAGTCATTCTCCTCGGCTTTGATTCCCCCTCTTGTTTAACGATTTTAGTGAATCAGGCAAAATCAATGGGACAACGGAAGAGGCTATCATAGCTGTGATACCAAAGGATGGGAAGGACCCAGCACATCCTAAAAACTATCAACTAATATCACTGATTAACATAGACTGCAAAATCGATGCAATGATCCTCGCTAAATGTCTCCAAAAACATTTACCCAAACTCATTCACCCTTCACAAGTTGGATTTTTAAAGAATAGACTCTCTAGTGACAATACTCATATTTTATGCCATGCCCTGGAGAAAGCCAAAATAACTGACTCCCCACGTTGGATGCCAAAAAGGCTTTTGACAAGATCGATTGGTCCTACCTTAAAGCAACACTAGATAAATTTAATCTAGGGGACAATTTTATCCACATGAATATGGCGCTGTATTTTAATCCTACCTCCAGAGTTAGAGCAGGGGGATGCCTCTCCTCCTCTTTTAAACTAGAACAGGGCACTAGGCAAGGTTGTCCTCTCTCCCCTTCCTTGTTCCTACAGGCGATAGAGCCGTTCCTTTATCAACTTCGGAACAACAATCAGATTACAGGAGTACGCTTCAACAAATGCACGGTCAAAATAACAGTTTACGCTGATGACGTGTTAATTATCTCCGAAATTACGGAGGAAACCATAACTGCACTTATGACATCAATAGAAGAGTTTTCTGCGGTTTCTGGTTATAAACTAAATAAAGACAAAACAGAGGTAAAACTCATAAACAATCTTGGCGGCAAGGAAATAATCGGTAACTCAGGCCTTTCATGGCAACCAAATAGTATCAAATACCTAGGATGAGACTTTACAAGAGTCCTAATTACCACCCTGCAGATGAATGAGAATGCTGTCATAAAAAAAAATTCTACGTTACTAGATGGCTGGGCACATTTTTTTTATACTGGTGGGGAAGGGCAGAGATGTTAAAAATGATGATCACCCCACTAATAAATTATTTAGCCAGTATTCTACCAAAGATACTCACTGATGATTTCTTGACCAAGATTTATAAAATGTTCAACTCATTCCTATGGCAAGGTAAGAGACCCAGAATTTCTCAGTAAAAACTTCAATTGACCAAAGAAAAAGGAGGTCTGGGCCTTCCAAACTTCAGGAACTATCAAACTGCGTATCTTTGTAAACAAGGAGTAAACTGGCCACTCCCCTATTACGACTACACTCCAGTTTGGGTGGAGATAGAAAGATCACTCATTAACAATATCCCGTTATCTGCTCTCCTAACCATGGATATCTCTTCCATCGCCCATTCCAAATATATTATTCAAAACACCAAATGAGCCCTGCTACACCTGGATCAATTATCTGTGGTTAAAATTAACAAATCCAACTTAACCTCTCTGTGGAATAATCCTTACCTGAGGGTAGACAGTAAGATGTTTCTCTTGGAAAAATGGTCGAACAACGGCATAAACCTAGTCAAAGATCTTTTTACAGGGAAACTCCCTTCGCCTTTCTCTGAGCTTCAAACGCTATTTGATCTAGTTTACCTAGATTTTATACGTTTCTAAAGCTAAAGTCACAACTCACGCTACGTTCCATAAAACCTATTGACCCGTCAATCCTCACAAGGATGCTACAACTGCTAAAGTCAAGACACGCTGGGGTTTTATTCACAAGAACGTATGCTAAATATCACCAAAAAATGCTAACGCAACTTTACACATCGCAGCCCATCGTGGGAAAATAACCCAGTGTTAACGTGGAATTCACAACACGGTAGTAGCATGCGAGAGTTCACCGAAAACACGGCCAATGTCCGCGATACAACCACCCCGACGGAGATAAAAACACAAACCACAACAAAAGAAAACATGCGATGAGCCCATTTGCGATGAGGAAAGCAGGGATAAGCACCGCCAGGACCGCGAAACACACGGCAGGCGGGAATAAGCACAACAAAAGCCTAAAAAAGTAAGACAGACCAAACAGAAAACAACAGCCAACCACAATGGAGGCAACCCAACCCAGCAGACAACCCCACCAAACCCATTGGCAACAAAACATTGTACATGGCAGGCCATCTTGGACAAGATGACTGCAGCCTGAGAGTGGAGGAGGACAATGGCAGAAAATCAGACCTTCAGCAATGATGAGAAAGGCACAAACAAGCAGAAACACGCCAACAACAAGAAGGCAGGAATGCACACCGGAGGTGGGAGTCCAGCGCCACACCAGGAGCTGGATGACATGGAGGAAATGATGTCCACCACATCAGTCTGGAGAAGATGGCAGGACTCGGGGACCGGAAACTGCACCAAACAACAGACACAACAGCAACAGGGAGAGGAACCAGCAGGGACTGGGAGATGGAGGGAGATGGGCACAATGGTACCCCTGCACAACTAAGCACAGCACAACTGCAGACAAACCATGCCCAAGATGAACAACACCAACCAGGAGCACAAGTCACACAACCTGGCAATGTCACACCACTGAACAAGCACAGAAGTGAAGACAATACCGCCTGAAAGGGAGAAGGGTAAGCCAAATCAGAGCTGAAGGGACATCTCACACACAATGCAGCACACACACATAGGAAGCAGAGCACCCCAACATCAAAAACAATGTGGTACAAACACCAACTTGTGCACAACCAAACACAGGACACAAGTGCACCCGCCTGTGGACGGTAAACGGCCATACGCATCTGGCAAAGCACGAAACAGGGACATGATAATGCACAAGTACAAACACACAGTCCTGATGGGGTAGCAATGCACGTATGGCAGGGAGCCAGAGAGTCCGTGACACACACATTGGCATACAAATCAAAACACAACACAGTTGGAGACAAGTGAAAGTGCGGAAACTTTATCAACAAGTGCGAGTTAGCCAAGAGAAGTGCCACGATATGCAGACAAATGCAGCAGCAAGTCAGAATGAGGAACGTAGGAAAGTGCCCATCTCCACCTCGGGGGAGTCCCTCACCAACACAAGTCAGTGCCAACTTTCGTCTTGGGACATGTGACCATATCCACAACATGCAACCATGTGTCGGGACACGTGCAATGGCTCACATCCAGTTGTGTTTGCAGGTACCTTGTCACTTGTCCATGAATGCGAGTGCAGCTGCGTAGGCCAACATCTCCAATGAGCGATCGTCGTCCACCACATCTGACATGTCGTCTACGTAATCCATCAGCTGACCCGGACAGATGTGCTGACTCCAACCACTGGACCCAATGTGCACCAAAGCCCAATCAGGTAGTGGCTCAATGTATTCCCTGCACACGACGACTCGTGCAATCTCCCAGGTCCAGTTTCCAGCCTGCATGCCAAACATCCATGCATGCCATAAGCGGTTATCCTGGTGACACTCCTGGTCATGGGCAAACAGGGGGCGCACACACACGTCGTAATCCAGGTCAGCTACCCTTACGTTGGAGAGGCAGACATCCATGGGCCACTCGAATATGCATGAGCGACAATGCAACACAGGCTGCACGCAGGTGACGTGCGCAAGGCGGAAGCTCAGCCGGTAACTGATCCGCAGCACTACCAACAGCAGTGCCCCCAGTACATGCAGCAGACGTGCACGGTACAGCTACACGTGACTGGAGTCGAGCATGTGTCCGGGATGGTCTGCCATTGCGTCAGTGGCTCTGCTTGAAGCGGCACTGGCTCACACTGAGACAGTCCTGTGGATTAAATGGCACAGCTCGGTGCAATGTGCAGTGTCTGTGTTCAACGGGTGTAGGCCTTGGGTGGGGTGGGAGTACGTGTGATGGCCCTTTCATCCGCAAGACTGATACACATAACATCTGGCATGCATGTGCCAAGACCCCGAGCGTTCTTGCACTTCTACATGTCCCCGTACCCGCCCTCCTGGTACATGCCACATTGCAACATCGTGTCCTGTGGCCCTGGTGGCGACAACACCCCCAAACAGAGACACACTTACCGCACTTCCTGCACTGGGCCAGGTCCAGACCAAGCCATTCCCCCCCTGCCGAACCAGCACACGCAGCCTGTGCATGCAGGAGGGTAGGTGCGGGGCTATATGTCCAGGGTCACTGCCTACGCTGAGCTGACATGGCAACATCTGCAGAAGACAGCACACTGTGATGTTGCAGGGCCTGTGCCCATCATGCTGACACAATGAACACACGGACACACTTGCTCAGATGGTGTGAATAGCTACGGGCACGTGCGCACGGCCACATTTATTATCAGGCACCCTTACCGAGTGACACCTGTGTTGGATGTGTGTGGGGTGTGTGCACACCAGCCGGGAAGGGATACCTGGTGCAGTCAGAAACCGACAACAGTGTATATCGTCAAGGACACAACCATTCAACCTTAAAGGCCCCATGATTTGTGCTGCACAGAGTTAGTAGCCCCGGATGCACAGCGTCCTGCACGGGCTTGCCGCCACGGGCTGCTGACTTGCGGTGCACTGGGGCAGGGTCACGGGTGCAGAGCAGGTTCGCGGGATGACAAGGGGCCTTGTCGCGGAGTGTCTCGATGGACAGTAATAGGTGTACCCCCAGGGCAGGATGCAGAGGGCAGGCCCACGCTGATACAGTCACTATGGTGGAGATGAATGGAACAGACACATGTCAGACACCAAGTGCGGTCCAGCCAGAAGAAGATGCAGAAAACCACAAGGCCATGGGCTCTGATGCCACCAAGGTCCAACCGGATGGTGCCCATGACTCATTGCGCACAAAGTTAGTGGCACCTGTGCTGTCAAGGGATGCCGCCTGCGATGAGGCGTGTCCAATGGTGTGGATTCCTCCACATCTTACCCAAGACTCAGTTCCAAATGTGTGACCTATCTGACCGTGGTGTAGGCCTGAGGCAGCGGTCAGCACGGCCCATTCACTGAGTGTCGCCGGCATAGGTTGGATGGCCCCACTGGCCTGCGTAGTTCAGGTTCAGTGGCACCACGGGATACAGACTTGCAATGAACAGGGTTGATGGCACCAGGTCAGTTGTTGATAGTGTTCGGTCACCTCCGTGACTGTGACCCGGCGTTCGTCCAGACTGATCCACATCTTCCTCTTACTCCTCTCCGTGCAAGCACTGGCTTGGACTCTGCCATTCGTGATTCGCGACTAGGTGCTGGATGTGGGACCTACTGGTCCACAGGGTAGTCCTGGTCCCTCATCCGCGTGTCGCCAGCTGGCGTTGAACAGGGTTAGTGGCACCACATGTCGCCGGCTGGCGTTGAACAGGGTTAATGGCACCACGTGTTGCAAGATGCCCAAATGAAACTATGCCTCACTGATCGGGGGTCTAGTGCTGTGGCCGCTGTCACGGCTCAGAACTCCTCAGGATCCGGACGATGATATAGGGGTCCACCTCCCGACCACCCCGGACTCCAACCAAAGGTTTACAGAGCCCAGAGGGGATCAGGCGAGGGAAGGATAGGGGAAGGGGTCAGCAGGGATTTAGGCTCTGAAATGACAAAACACCATATTCTATCACTAGTACAGTCTACACTCATTTGGTCTCGCTAAGTATTTAAGCTAGAAACAAGCTAGCAGTATACTCTACACCCATGCAGTCTCACTACAGCACTATGAAACGTGTACGCAGGACACTCTACACTCATGCGTTCTCGCTATAGCACTAGGAAACGTGTAAGCAGTACACTCTACACTCAGGCGTTCTCACTAAAGCACTGTAGGCAAAAAACGTGTTGACAGTAAACTCTACACTCATTCGGTCTCACTACATCACTTAGGAAACGTGTGCTCTGTACATCCTACTCTCCCTCTGACAGGGGATAGGCGCTCTTTCAGCGCAGGAAGTCTCGAGTATTACGGCTCCTCCGAGCCGGTACTACTAATCAGGAAGCGTAATCACCGCCACCGATAATCGGCTGGCGAGTTTACGAGGAAGTCTAATAGCGCTTTCAACGCGCTGAATGCTGGTCTGACCGCTTGCTCCTCCGAGCCGGTCAATACTCTATAGCGAGTCCTGAAACGGGGACGCGCTCTTATAGCGCGGGATTAATCCGGCTTGTCCAAGCCGATGTGTCCAGAAAACAGGGACAAATGCGGAAAGTCAGGGTCCACCCCTTGTACACCGCAGCGTGCTCAGCCGAACACCGCCACGTCTCACCTGCCTCCTCGGCGTACGCTGTAGTTCCCCAGCCGCTCCCCGCCTGGTCGCCAAGCTCCGAGGGATGGGGGCGCGGAATCCTCTGGAAATATCTCCTTCGGTGCTTTTGGAATCCTTAAGCTCGCCGGAACGCCAACTCCGATCGACGAACGGTTTCCTCTGAATCAAAATAACGCACGTCTTCTGACGTGCGTGACGTCCTTATAAGGACGCCCATTTCCTGGGTACAGGGTTGCTGGGATTTGTAGTTTTAGATGCTAGGTAGGCGCCTCAGGGCCCGTTTCCTCACAGTAGGTCCCCTCCCCAAGCGCCTCCTAGAGCCTGGTTTCCCCGGATGGTTCTCATAGAATCTCCTCACAGCCGCCGGGGCGTGCACCGCCTCGGAGGGCTCCCACGAATCCTCCTCTGCCGAGTAACCCTTCCAGGAAACCAAGAACCACAACTTGCCCCGTCTATAGCGGGCGTCGCGGATGCTTCGCACCCGGTATCCCAATCCCCCATCCACCCATATTGGAGGGGGGGGTCTCCTCGACGCAGTCCTCGCCGGTTTCAATAAACTGCAATGAAAAACGGGGTAAATCCGCAAGGAACCCGGCAGTTTGAGTTTGTAAGCCACCGGATTGATCCTTTTCACTACAGGGTACGGGCCAATGAATCTCGGATGGAAAACACTACGGAGCTTAAATCTGATGTACCGCGTAGACAGCCAAACGCGATCGCCCACCTCGTACGTGGGACCCGAACTCCGTTTCCGATCCTCCCACATCTTGTACCTCCGTTTCGCCGCCTGCAAAGCCCCCTGTACGTTCTTATGTAGGCTATGCAGTTCCCCAAGCCTGGCCTGGACTGCGGGTTGATTCCCCAAGTCCTCAGGCATAGATACCGGTAAGGTTCTTGCTTCATATCCATAATTGGCGTTAAAGGGAGACACCTTAATCGAGCTATGCCAAGCCCCATTGTATGCCAGTTCGGCCATCCACAGCATCGCTACCCAGGACTCCTGTGAGTGAGACACGTAACACCGTAAATACTGTTTTAATGTTTGGTTTAGGCGTTCAGTTTGCCCATCCGTCTGTGGGTGAAAACTGGTGGATGTAGCGGATTCAATTCGGAGCGCCTTACACCACGTCTTCCAGAAGTTGGCGATGAACTGTGGGCCCCGGTCAGACACGATCACCTTCGGCAATCCATGAAGCCGCACCACATTGGTCAATAACAGCTGAGCCGTCTGTCCAGCCGTAGGGAGGTTGTGACATGGGATGAAATGACCCATTTTGGTTAGGCTATCCACCACAACCAGGATCGCTGTATTACCGCTATCCTTCGGCAGTCCAGTAATATAGTCCAAACTAATGTTCTGCCATGGTTGTGGTGGGGTGGGCAACGGGAGCAATTTCCCTTTCTTCCTCCCTCTGTCGCTTTTGTTCCTCGCGCATACCTCACAGGACATTACCCAGATGCGGATGTCCTTATGCATCTTTTCCCACCAAAAATGCCTGGCCACTGTCTCCGTTGTCTTTCGGATGCCCGGATGCCCCGCCAGAGGGGAGTCATGGCACCATCGAAAGGCCTGGATTCGGAGCGCCTTGGTCGGGATGAACAGCCGTTGTCCCTGAAAAGGCAGCCCCTGTTTTAAGCACCGTCCTGTGGCCGTGCGGCCCCACTCTTGCCATTTCTCCGCGGAGCGAGTAGCTCTTATTTCATCCAGAAACTCCTCTGCTCGGACGACACATATCACTTTAGCTGGGGTGATGATAGCTAGCGGAGCCGGGGTTGCACTCCCTTCTGCTGTGTTTTGTCTTGATAGGGCATCCGCTTTCCGGTTTTCCGTGCCCGGTCCAAAGGTAATGCTGAAGTCGAACTCGGCAAAAAAAAGAGACCATCGCATTTGTCTCGGTGTTAAGTGACGCGCCGTCTTCATATACAAGAGATTCCGATGGTCGGAGTAAACTAGAACTGGATGCTGAGCCCCCCACAGGTAATGTCGCCACTCTTGGAACGCCTTTTTTATGGACAATAGTTCTTTCTCGGCGATCGTATAGTTGCGCTCTGCTTTGTCCAGTTTTTTCGAAAGGTAAGCGACTGGATGCAGCCGTCCTGTGACCTTATCTCTTTGGGACAGCACTGCCCCGATGGCTTCTTCGGATGCGTCTGCCTCCACTACGAACTGAAGGTCTGTCTGGGGATGCCGCAAAATTGGTTCTGACGTAAACATAGATTTTAACGCTTCAAATGCCTTTGTGGCTTCGGTCGTCCACTGGAAGGGGACACCTTTCCGTAGGAGTCTGGTAATGGGTACTGCTATTAAGGAATAGTCCTGTATAAATCGGCGGTAATAGTTTGAAAACCCTAAAAAACACTGTACCTCTCGAACATTATGAGGAAGAGGCCAGTCTCGTATTGCCTGAATCTTTCTTTCAGACATACACAACCCTTCCGGCGTCAGGATTACCCCCAGGAATTCTACCGTGGATACCCCAAACTCGCACTTGCTGAGTTTGCAATACAAGTGATTAGCCCTTAATTTTTCCAAAACCAGCCGAACATGTCCGGTGTGCGCTCCCACCTCTGTGGAGTAGATCAAAATATCATCAATGTAGACCACTACAAAGATGTCCATATACTCTCTGAGGACTTCGTTTAAGAAAAACTGGAAAGCCGCAGGGGCATTGCAGAGCCCAAACGGCATCACCAAGTACTCATACAGCCCAAATCTCGTTTTAAACGCCGTTTTCCACTCATCCCCCTGTCTGACGCGTACTAAATGATAAGCTCCCCTAAGATCTAGGCGAGTATACACTACAGCCTCTTTGACTTGATCCAGCAGGACACTGATTAGTGGCAACGGGTATCTGTTTTTGACCGTATTTTTATTTAGCATTCTGTAATCACAACATGCTCTCAAATCCCCATTGGCCTTCGCTATAAAAAAAAGCGGAGAGGCCGCAGGGGAGCGGGATGGTCTAATGAATCCCAGAGCAAGATATGTGTCGAGGTACTCTCGTAGATGACGCGTCTCCGGGTCTGACAACGCGTAAACCCTACAAGAAGGTATGATTGCCCCGTCGATCAGATCAATACGACAATCAAAAGGTCGATGCGGGGGCAGCTGTTCCGCCTGTGTTTTATTAAAAACGTCCGCATAACCCTCATACTCCCTTGGCAATTCTACTTCTTTTTCGGCGGCCGTAGCCAGGCGGAAGGGACCAGCTAGAGCCCTAGCCTGGGAGCAAGGCCTTTGTAGGCATTGTTCGGCACACCCCTTGGACAAAAAACGTACAGTCTTGTCCTGCCAGTTCACCGTAGGATTGTGGCGTACAAACCATGGCATCCCCAGGATCACTTCGTATTGTGGTGCGGCTATGATGTTAATCTCAATGACTTCCTGGTGCTGTTGATCTCCATCCTGAAGGGTCATTTTCACGTCCCCCGTGTGGAGAGTGATCCTTCCGGATTTTAGTGGTTCACCGTCCACGGCCAACACCTCCTCCGGGGAGTCTCTCGGTACTGCTGTCATGGATAACAACCGTACCAGACCGCTGTCAATGAAGTTCCCTGTTGCGCCTGAATCTAACATTACTAGGACCTGATGTTCTTGTTCCCCTACTTCTAAACCTGCCGTTAATACTATGTGGGATTCTGTGGCGGTAGACCTCGTGTTGGCAAGAGACGGTATTCTCCACACCGTATCCTCGCGTAGCACCGGCGAGGCGACTTCCGCGGGATTCGGTTCCCTTACGAGGGTGGATACCGCGGCCTTCTTGCCTCTATAGGGCACCCCCTGGCTTTTAGGCTTGGATGGGCATTCCCGAACGAAATGCCCCCGTTTCCCGCAATACATACAAAGCCCCAGAGTGCGTCGGCTTTCTCTCTCAGTCTTTGATAAAGGGGGTCTCACTGCCCCTACCTCCATAGGTTCAGTGGTAGCTGCACCAGGGTGGGGTTACTCCTAGTGTACCTAGCAGTATTTCCGCTCCCTTTCTGTCTATCCCCCCCTCGTTCGGACATGCGACCGTCTAGTCGCAAAACCAAACTCATGAGCGCCTCGCAACTGGTGGGTTGGGGGTCTATCTGTGCCACGACGTCCTTTAATTCGTCACAAAGCCCTTGATAAAACAGGGACATGCGCTTTTCTTCCGGCCAAGCCGCTTCCGCAACTAACCGCGTGAAAGCAGTGAGATATGACACCAAGTCACTCTTTCCTTGTCTCAACGTTAGTAGCTCCTTGTCCGCACTGAAGGTGGTTGTTCGTCTATCAAACACCCCCTCAAACGCGGCTCGAAAGCCTTCCCAGTCCGACAGGATCGCGTCATTGTTCCGGACCAACGGAACCGCCCATGAAGCCGCGTCTCCCACCAAGTATGAGATGGCAAAGGCCACTCGGGAGTGGTTAGTCGGAAAGGACGAAGGCTTACACGAAAAATGTAATAACACCTGCGTTAGGAAAATCTGAATCTTTTGCGGGTCTCCCGCGTATCTCTCGGGACTGGCCAAAGGGATAGGCGGTGGAACCGTTACCTGTATCTGTTGTCCCATAGGCGACGTTGCATCAAAAGGGTTACGGGTTAATCTATCCAACCTATCTTTCAATGCAGCTGTTTCCCCCCGTGATGCCACCAGTTCCTGTTGGATCAAAGCTAGCGCCTGAACTACGTCCTCCAGGGAGGCCATCCCATATAAACACCCCCGGACCGGGAGGAGCACCTATCGTGGGTGCGTTATTCTGTCACGGCTCAGAACTCCTCAGGATCCGGACGATGATATAGGGGTCCACCTCCCGACCACCCCGGACTCCAACCAAAGGTTTACAGAGCCCAGAGGGGATCAGGCGAGGGAAGGATAGGGGAAGGGGTCAGCAGGGATTTAGGCTCTGAAATGACAAAACACCATATTCTATCATTAGTACAGTCTACACTCATTTGGTCTCGCTAAGTATTTAAGCTAGAAACAAGCTAGCAGTATACTCTACACCCATGCAGTCTCACTACAGCACTATGAAACGTGTACGCAGGACACTCTACACTCATGCGTTCTCGCTATAGCACTAGGAAACGTGTAAGCAGTACACTCTACACTCAGGCGTTCTCACTAAAGCACTGTAGGCAAAAAACGTGTTGACAGTAAACTCTACACTCATTCGGTCTCACTACATCACTTAGGAAACGTGTGCTCTGTACATCCTACTCTCACTCTGACAGGGGATAGGCGCTCTTTCAGCGCAGGAAGTCTCGAGTATTACGGCTCCTCCGAGCCGGTACTACTAATCAGGAAGCGTAATCACCGCCACCGATAATCGGCTGGCGAGTTTACGAGGAAGTCTAATAGCGCTTTCAACGCGCTGAATGCTGGTCTGACCGCTTGCTCCTCCGAGCCGGTCAATACTCTATAGCGAGTCCTGAAACGGGGACGCGCTCTTATAGCGCGGGATTAATCCGGCTTGTCCAAGCCGATGTGTCCAGAAAACAGGGACAAATGCGGAAAGTCAGGGTCCACCCCTTGTACACCGCAGCGTGCTCAGCCGAACACCGCCACGTCTCACCTGCCTCCTCGGCGTACGCTGTAGTTCCCCAGCCGCTCCCCGCCTGGTCGCCAAGCTCCGAGGGACGGGGGCGCGGAATCCTCTGGAAATATCTCCTTCGGTGCTTTTGGAATCCTTAAGCTCGCCGGAACGCCAACTCCGATCGACGAACGGTTTCCTCTGAATCAAAATAACGCACGTCTTCTGACGTGCGTGACGTCCTTATAAGGACGCCCATTTCCTGGGTACAGGGTTGCTGGGATTTGTAGTTTTAGATTCCTCACAGCCGCTGCCCCGGCTTTGGGGTCACTTCCATTCAGGACTCAGGACATAGTTTCATATATCGGACCTACTGGGCCGAAGAGGACGCCGGTGTAGGATGTGAATGAGGAAGGAGTAATGTGGGCCAGCGTCGGGGGGTCAGCGACGGTCTGAGGAGGCTGCAGAGGTCACGGAACTGATGCTTGGAGCTTGCACCAGCACGTGGTGGGCCCTCCTTTTTATTTATTTTTTATTGAGAGTTCATAGACAGAAATAAACATTACATAACATATCATATATGTTTTCCCCCCTAGCAATAAAGTTAGAAAAGTGCAAAATACAATTCATGTCATGATCAGCTAAAGCTAACTACAGTTAAATATATGTATTCAAAATCAAACAATTTTAAAAGAAATATTCATAAAGTGCAATGTGCATGATGCAGTCAATTAACAATCGAAGAGAAAAAAACGTTAAAATCATTATCCAGCAGAGGAAATCTAACACTCGAACATACTCCAATATTTATCATATTTCCTCAACGCCCCTGATCTCAACGCATATTTTCTTTCCCTTCTCTGGATTTTGGATAAGTTTGCCTGCCATGCTTGTAAGGTTGGTACTTTCTCTGATTTCCAACACTGCAAAATGAGCGATTTTGCTATCAGAGATGAAATAAATAAGGCCTCATCGTTAGGAGTAGAGGTCGAGGAACAACCAAGAACTGAAGTTAGTTCATCAAATGTAATATTGGCTTTAATGATATTACTGAGATATTTCCCTATCTCCTTCCAGAGCTCCTGTAAATTAGGGCACTCCCAGATTATGTGTTTCCATGTACCTTTTTCTTCACAGCGGAAACACTTATCCATAACATGGGGATATATACCGTGAAGGAATGAGGGTGTTCTGTAGATTAGCCACTTACTATAAAATTGCATACGTGTAAAGTTAGAGCCTCGAAAAATAGATTTATTACATTTATTGACTTTGTTTCACGTTGGTCTATCAATTTCAATATCCTCCCTCATTTTCCATCTGTCTCTGACTTTATTATACAATTCCGCTGAATTATCAGCTTTTAATTTTTTTATCCAAAAACTAATCTTTCTTTGCGTAGGATTGTTCAACTCTTCTGTTATATCGCTTTTATGAAATAGCTTATCCATATCTACCTCATTAAACACGGCATGGAGAGAGAAAAAGGACCATTTCAATATAGTATTTGAATGATGGATCTGCCCCTTGATTTCCTCCCAGGATTTCCATCTATTACCTAGTAGGAAGTCCTCAATTTTCTCGAAACCATTCTCTTTCCAGAGACTCAGAATATTTTTATCCAGAGAACCCGCAACCCCTATATTGAAATTAACTAAACTCGTTGACTTACTTATACTAGAAATATTATGGTATTTCATAAATTGGGTTTTCTGCTTAAGTAGCCACTGGAGAGACTTATAACGGACCTTCTTTGGATCTTTCGTAATTCTTACGGGATCAATAATTTTAGATTCTAACAGCATTTTCCTCATGAAGAAATTGTCTGCCTCGTGATCTTCTGTGAAAAAAAACCTAAAACTGTGATGTGTGAAAGTAGCGTGATAATGTTCTCTAATATTTTGGAGGGACAACCCTCCTTGTGTGGACGGAAAGTGTAAAATGGTAAGTGCTAATCTCGGAGTTTTTTTGCCCAAAGAAAAGAAGAGAACATAGCATCGATTTAAAAAAAAAAAAAAATCTGAATTGCACAAGGGGCTGCACTAAAAAGAAAATTAAACAGAGGTATAATAGACATCCGAATTAAAGCGACGCGCCCCATTATTGATAGTGGCAATTGATTCCAGCGCTCTAATTGTAGACCAACCCTTTTTAACAGAGGTATATAATTTAACGAATATAAATCTTCCAAATTTTCAGAGATAAAAATTCCCAAGTATTTCTTTGGATCAGTATTATAGATCTGCCTAAATTCTGGCAATAAAGTGTCTACAGTGCAATTGACTAAAATGATTTCCGTTTTTTTAACATTTATCCGATATCCTCCTAATAATTGAAAGTCGGAATTTTTTTTTTAAATTGCTACTTGAGTTGTGGACTTTGGATTTAAAAAAAGAGCGATATCATCCGCGTATAATTTTATATTTGTCATTCCGACTATAGGTACTGTATCGATCGATATCCCCCTAATAGCAATCGCCAAAGGCTCAATAAATAAAGCAAATAAAATTGGCGATAAAGGGCAACCTTGCCGTGTACCCCTATTAACTAGACAAGTTCCAACATTTATGCTATTAATAATAATCTGTGCCCTAGAGTTCTCATAAAGTTGTTTTAGGAGGGAGATAAAATTGATCGGGAAATCGAAACTGTGCAAAATTGCAAAAAGACAGTCCCATGACACCAGGTCAAATGCCATTTCGGCGTCTAAAATCCAGATTTGTGCTTTCACATTATTGATCTTAAAATAATCCAATGCCTCCAATAAAAATGTTGTATTCGTGTAAAGGTGCCTTCCTGCTATAAACCCGCATTGGTCAGGGTCTATAAGAGACCCTACTATTTTATTCAATCGGTTCGCTAAAAGTTTCGTGAAAATTTTATAATCTGTGTTTAACAGACTAATAGGCCTGTAAGAGTTCGTATTCTCCTTGTCCTTTCCCTTTTTTAAGATGCTAACCACTACCGCTGCGTGAAAAGAGTACGGAGGTTGCCCTCCTTGCAATATATAATTTGCTAAAGTTAAAAACTCATTGCGAAGGGTACCCTCAAATTTTTTTAAAAATTCCGCAAGGAGCCCATCATCACCAGTAGCCTTGCCACAGGGGAGAGAGTGAATAACCTCATCCAATTCAGCCTTTGTGAACTCCTCGACCAGCAACTTTTTCTCCTCATGATGTAATTTCGGTATTTGGAGCGCCTCTAAGAATTCCCCAATAGTTTCTGTTGCAGCACCTATACTTATATTTGTTTGATAGAGGCCCTCATAATGTTTTAAAAACAACTCCCCTATGGATACTGAGTTTTTCACTTTGACTTTGGTGACTGGATCAAAAAGTTGATCTATCCTGTTGCGGGTTTGATTTTCTTTGGCTTGCCACGCCAACAGTTTTCCTGTGTATTCGCTTTCTTTGTAGAGTTTCTGTGCATAGAGGTTACTGTTTGTGTCAGCCAGATCATAATAAAATTCCTTCATCATTTTGTTTGCTTCTGCTACTTTTTGCGCCGAGGCTAAAGATCTTACCCTGTAATGCTCCTGGTTCGCATGTACCAAATTTGTCTGTATCATAATTTTCTCCTCTCTTATTGCCCTCTGCTTCGGTATTTCTTTGGAAGTGATTGTTCCCCTTAAAGTAGCCTTAAATGCATCCCAAATCATGTTAATTGGAGCAGACCCTCTATTCCGCATGAAAAACTCGTCGATCTCTACCTGAATGTCTGAACACCATTGTGAATCTGAGAGGTTTAATTTATTAAAATACCATCTTCTAGCTGACGCCAATTCTTGCTTTCCTATTATTACTTCCATATAAAGTGCAGCGTGATCAGAAAAAGCATTCGGTAGATGATCGCATTTGTAAACTTCTAGCCCATATGAAGAAAGAAAAAAATCTATCCTAGATGCAGAATCATATTTTGCAGAATAACAGGAATATTGACGCTTGAGGGTATTAGAAGAACGCCAGTGATCGATAACATCCAGATCCGATTTACAACTCTGTAGGGCGATGGCGACTTGGGGTTCATTCTGGCGCCGATCTTTTTTAGATGAGTCAATTAAAGGATTCTGTAAAAAGTTAAAATGCCCCCACCCATATTATTTGCCCGGGAATACCCGTCAAAGCTTGTTTCAACTGCAAAATTGGAAGCGGGTCATCTATCACTGGTGCATATATTGTAGCTAATATTATATTTACATGATTTCATTTACCATAGGCAAATGCCCATCTTCCGCCAGGGTCAGTAAGTGACCCTTCCAAAACAAAGCCTATGTGTTTTCCTATTAAGATGCACACCCCCCTCTGTGCTAATCCAGCTACTGATGAAATCCTGTGATCCGCCCAACCCTTTAAGATATTATCAGATTGTACAGAGGTTCTGTGGTGGGTCTCTTGGAGGAAAATAATATCGGGGCTGAGAGTTCTTAACCAACATTCGATAGCATTTTTCTTACGAACATTATTCAGACCATTTGTATTAAAGGACACAAACTTCATCCTATTTCTCATTAATACTCATAAAAAATACATTCAGGTACTTTAGAAAATGACCAATCTCTAGTGCAGAAATGCGCAAACAGTAAAGTGCAAATGCATACATATAAACAACCTTTGTGGAAAATACACCGACCGACATTCCAAAAACAGCAACTAGTTATACAAAACTGAATTAAAAATGCAAGAAATGTGCAACATATGTCTAAAACCTCCTTTTTAAGCAGCTGTGCAAAATCGTGCAAAGTCGTGCAAAATCAGCAATAAGAGTGCAAATAGCATTAAGCTCAAATCTTATAATTCTTATAATTCTTTCCGAGTATAAACAAGCTATCAGGAATTTAAGCCCTATTCCAGTCGTCACTTGTAGAGGAACCCCCCGACTCAAATCTGGAGGCACCTTTCCATGTGAGAGAAAGAATTTGATAAACTTAAACTTAATTAGCAAAAAACAGGCTACTGCTAACAATGGAATTTTCTCCCCCGTAGTTATACTCCTAACTGATCAAATAACTTCTTATCATATGAACTCTCTTTTTTTTTCTCTACAACACCCCCTTCACCAACCCACACCCACTAGAGTGGACGGTAACCCCCCATGACCCACTTCCGTCCCCCTCTGTTCACTTTTCTTCTGTATGGATGCCATTTTCTTGCATCCTTATGCGCTTCCTGTACCGTCATCCGGCCGCCCCTTACTTTCTCAAGGAGAAAAAAAAAAAACTGTGAAATATCCATCACCTGATTTAAATCACAGACCTTCCAAAAATGACTGAGCTTCTTGTAAATCTGTAAAAATAAAAAATCTCCCTTTTGCTAACACCTTCAATTTAGACTGCTGGATGATCATAGCTTGGGTACCCTTAGCCTTAAAGGAGTCAATCATCTTAACAAACTCTGTTTCCTCATCACCTCTCACTAACTTGCCAGTGCCAGTCTCAGGTCAAGGATTAGGTCCATTACTGACCCAAGAAGAGGCAGCAAGTTTACTTCCTAATGCCAAAAAAACAAATTCGGTTGAAGAGATGCTGGTAATAATACTTCGTGAGATAAGGGATTTTAAAATCTCCCAAGCTGATGAGATATCACAACTTCATGAAAGGCTTACAAAAATAGAGGAGCATTTTGGAAACCTTCCTTTAAGGGTCTTGGAAGCTGAAGCTCGTATCTCGACTTTAGAGGATTCATTAATTATAATTCAGAAAGACCTTTGTGTGGCAAATAAGGAGAAATCTCAACTAGCGGAAAAATTGCAAGATTTAGGAAACTACAATAGACGGTCCAATCTACGCCTAGTGGGCATTCCAGAAAGCATGGAAGATACGGACATGGTGAAATGGACAGAGTCCCTTTTAAAAAAAACTATCCCCGAGTTACAAGGAGACCTAACAATTACCAGAGCACACAGAGTCCGTGCATACAAATCAAATCAAAGGAAAATTTATATAGCGCAACATATCACTCGGCAAGAGTCTCATGGCGCTGCAGACTGCTCAAGAGGGCAAAGACCAGACTAATTACCGTATAGCCAAGTTTTCAGCTGTTTACGAAAACTACCATGTTCTTTTATGGTACGTAGATGGAAAGGCAGTTTATTCCAAAGAGTCGGTGCAAGAAAAGAAAATGAACGACCTCCTTGTCTGACGGTATTGATTCTTAGCGGAGTTAGTAATGCCGCATCACTAGAACGCAGCCTTCTAGCCAGCTGATACCATTGCAATTTTTTACGCCAGTATTTTGGACCAATTCCATAAATAGACTTATGTGTAAGACATAATACCTTAAAGTGAATTCGTTTTTTTATCGGGAGCCAATGAAGAGTATTCAAACAGGCCGCCGAAGGTGATCTGTATGGGCGGTCCAGGACCAGTCTTGCAGCAGTGTTCTGTAGAACCTGGAGTTTGTCAGTGAGGTCTTCATTTATGGATAACAATAGGGAATTGCCATAGTCTAATCTATTTGTGATCAGTCCCTGAGTCAGGGGTTTACGCGCCTCCATGGGGAGCCATCTAAAAACCTTTTTGAGACTGCGCATGACGCCGAAACAAGTCCCTATAATATGCTTAACATGGCTGCGCATAGATAGGCAGTCATCTATCTGAAAGCCAAGATTTCGGACTGTTTTCTTCGGAACAGGACAGATTCCGAGCTCAGAAGGCCACCAGTCCTGTGACCAATAATTGCTGGCTTTTCCAAAAAGCACGATCTCTGATTTGGCCCCATTTAACTGAAGATGGTTTGATCTCATCCATTCGTCAACACAGATAAGACAGTCCTTAAAATGCTTTTTTGTATCACTTGGGTCAGGACCGAAAGTGACCAGAATCTGCGTGTCATCCGCATAGGATATGACATCAAACCCGTGTGATCTAATTACTTCAGCTAAAGGGGTCATATAAAGGTTAAAGAGAGTTGGGCTTAAAATGGAACCCTGAGGAACTCCCATTTTCACTGGCTTCGCACAGGAAACAAAGTTTCCCAACTGGACAGCAGTGGTGCGCTCAGATAGATAACTGATGAACCACCTCAAAGCATTTCCCCTGACACCAACCTCCCATAATCTTTGCTCAAGAATCTTATGGGAGATGGTGTCGAAAGCCGCGGAAAGATCGAGCAGGACAAGCACAGCAGATTGATATTTGTCAAGTGTCAGTCTGATGTTATCGGTGACCTCGACCAATGCCGTTTCTGTACTATGCGCTGCTCGAAATCCGGATTGAGAGGGGTCCAGAAGTTCATACCTATCTAAATGGCCCACCAGTTGCTGATTTATGATGGATTCCAGTATTTTTCCGAAGTATGGGAGCAGTGAAATGGGACGATAATTCAAAAGTACCTTGGGGTCCGCTGTTGGTTTCTTTAAAATTGGTCTGACACTAGCTACCTTCCAAACAGAAGGGAACACCGCGTCAGCCAAAGATTGGTTAAAAAGTGCAATCAGACTGTCAAGGACAGTGGATGCTATTATGGAGAAATATTTAGCAGGAATAATGTCAGCCGGGGAGCCGGACTTTATTTTCTGCATGGCAGAAATAACAGTTTTTTGATCGCAACCAATAAATTTGACTAGAAGGCCCGATGGATTTGATAAAAAACAGGGTCGTTCAGTTAGGTGACTATCGTTGGGTATGGGGGAAAAAGTCTTTTGAATAGTCATTATTTTTTCTTCAAAAAAATTTGACAACGAATCAGCCCACTCTTGAGACACGGGTATGGTAGGTAGACTTGTAGAGGTTGTAAAATCTTTTAAAATGTGAAAAAGTTCTCTAGAAGAGTTCTCTGCCCTAGTTATTCGGTTCAACAAATAAGATTTTTTTCCCTGTTTTATTTCATTCATATACAGATGGTGCAATTTTTTATAACTTTCCTCATTTGCAAGGCTTCTGTTTTTTCGCCATAGTCTTTCGGCTCTTCTGCATAAGTTTTTAGTAATTTTTAATTGATCGGTAAACCAAGGGGCAGTTTTAGCCTTAGGGTTGGCCTTTTTGAAAGGGGCAATTTTATCAAGGGTGGCCAGAATATCTTCATTCAAATTTAACGCCCTTTGATTAGTGCTAATTTCTAAAACTTTATGGTTCGCGCCAAAGTGTTCTTGGAAAAGATGAGGGGTAATCTTACGCCAGGATCTGCGTAGAACAATTTCATTTTCCAAATTATTTTTCCCTATTGAGACCGTGGGGATAATGAATTTCAGTAGGTAATGGTCGGTCCATATCAGTGCTTCTGGAGATTCCATAACAATGTCAGGTATATTTGTGAACAGGAGGTCTAGTGTGTGCCCCGCTTGGTGAGTAGAACCATCAACCAGCTGTGCAAGACCTAGCGAACTCATATTTGTAATTAATTTGTCCGTATCAGGATTTAATAACACCTCTGCATGGTGATTAAAATCGCCAATCAGGATAAAGTTATCCGAGGCTAATACGTGTGGTGCAATGAACTCTAATATTTGATTGGAAAAATTACCTTTAACACCAGGAGGTCGATAGACCAAAGCCGCTCTCCAAATACCATTTGAGAGACCGCTAATCTTAACGGCGCATATTTCCATCTGAGCATTCCTTATATTATCCAAGATTGTAATTACTAGGGTGTCTTTGTGAGCTATTAATATACCACCCCCTCTTTTTCCTTTCCTGTCGACTCGAATGATTTTATATTGCGAGGGAAAGGCGACATATATATCTGGGCCGGCATCTGCATGAAGCCAGTTTTCGGTAATGAAACATATGTCAGGGTTATTTGAGTCTAATATATCCCATACCTCTGTTGAGTGTTTGGGAATAGAGCGAGCATTTAAGTAGATCGCCTTAAGGGGCGTATTTTGTGTACCGCAATAATGAGGACATTTTGGGGTCCTGCAACGAAAAGGTGCAGAAGAACGCCATATGTCCTGGACCTTAGACGGGTCAGTTTCCCATGTGCCAGTAAAACTGCCTGCATAGGGATGTAGATCTTTGATCTCTTGGCTTGTATATTGGATGAAACCCATATTTCTAACAGCGCGCTCAAAATAATGGAAATAGGGAGATAGGACAAACAATAATAAGGGCACTAATACAGTATATCATCTAAAACTACCAGAGTAACTGGCTTCTGGCTGCGGTCAGGCGCGGACGGGCGCAGACGGGCTTGCCTTTGTCGCGCCTTCGGCGCGCCGCCGGCGCACCGCTGCGCGCTTCCGCGCCCTTAGTCAGAACTAAATAGAGAGGGGGGCGTGCGAGGCTGAAACGCTAACCTGCAAGTTCCGGTGTCAACCGGAAGTGAGTACCAGCCCCGATGACCCTCCGCTCAATCGGCACCAGCCGTGACGGAACTGAGTCAGGGGCAGCTAGGCAGGACGGAGCACAGTTTGGGTGAGTACATACAATTTTAGTAGTTTAAAAACATTGTGCAAGTATACAACTTTAGTAGTTTAAAAACATTGTGCAAATATATAGCAATATTGTGCAAAACAGGCAATGTTAAAATCTCTCGTAAGCGGGAAAGGCAGTTTTAAACATTTCCGTTTCACAGGCTAGAGGTAGGAAATACCGCCAGAGTCCAATATAAACACCTAGCAGCGGCCTCAAGACTTGAGCAGTGCTGCGCGCGTCTGTGCCCTTAGTCAGAACTAAATAGAGAGGGGGGCGTGCGAGGCTGAAACGCTAACCTGCAAGTTCCGGTGTCAACCGGAAGTGAGTACCAGCCCCGATACAAACCTAATAACCTAAAATACTCTTGTACAATAATACTTAATTTCTCAGAGTATAGGGTGAAAGAGAGAATCCTCAATACAGCCTTCTCAAGAAGAACATTTAATGCTGATGAAGTAAAAAAAAATCGGATTTTTTCTGACATGTCAGCAGCATCTGCCCATAGACGCAGAGACTTTGTTAAGATGATTGACTCCTTTAAGGCTAAGGGTACGTGGTGGGCCCTCCTTGACACACGCTGGTGTCGGCAGGTGATCAACGTGGCCTCGCTGCGCAGGGTCGGACCTGATGGGTTCGGGGTCCGGAGGGCCGGGGTATGGCAGGCGCACAGGATTGCAGGCAACGAGGATGGCATTGGCCTCGTGGCATGGTGAGAGGCGCCACCCTGACAGAGACGTTGGGCTTTCCGGAAGAGGACCACGCACAGAGCTACGTGCTTTTTATTCACACCCCTACTGTAGTGTAGTTCCTATATTCCTGCTAGGCTCTGAGCATTGTAATAACATACACTATAGATTTGACATAGGACTGAGGTCAGTATGTCTCTATCAAGTATATTAAACTTAATTACTTGTGTGTGCCAGCTAACTCAGAGGTCACTAGAAACATCTTGAATGAAAAAGAAGGAATTTGTTTCTGACAACCACATAAACATGACAACTTTGTTTCCCTTATAGTCGGAACAATCTCAGAATCATGGAAACAATAGATAACAGTTTCACTCAGTCAATTGTGCATGCTTCGTTTCTACAGAGTTGCATAGAAATAGAGAGACGGGCGTTTCAATAAAAAGGGTTTATTGAACAGTCTTATTTCTCATGCAAGAGATATGAACTGCTACAATCGTAAGACATGCTGCGAAGTACAATATGTGCAGAGTTAGCAGTAAGATAAAATAATACTGCAATAGCATGATTTGTAGCTATGACATATATTAATTAAAATACATACATAAATAACACAAGCTAAAATGTGATACTCATCTGGTGCTTCCAAATAGTTCTACCCCAGTGTACCTAACCTAAGTGTAGTACGAGGTATGAAGTAGGTGCTGCATTCTAAAGTATAGCTAGCTATATTTTAGTTTAGCCAAGAGTTGTCAAAAGTTTCTCTAGGTTCTAGCCTGCTCCATACCTTGGAATGAGAGGGGTTGGAATCTCTTTCCAGAACTCGATATCTAACACCCCGCAAGGGGAGTCAGAAACACTGGAACTGGATTCTCTGCGAGGAGGATGACAGCGTCTGGTCAGTGCGTCAGGCTGGGACTCGATCTCCTTCAAAACTTGCCGTGGCGAACCGCGTAGCCGTCGTACTGGATCTGACTGGATCGGACCGAGGGCCAAGGACTGTGGTTTGCCAGGGCAAGTGCAGGTATATTTATACCTTGAAGGTGTTTAGGAATGCCAGTATTGACGTAAAAGTCGGGCAGAGGAACGTCATGGATGAACCCCTAAGCTATAGATGTTCATCCATAATAATGAGTTCTTGGAGAAATCAATATCCAAGCAAGGGAAATTTCTAAAGGCTTAAGAGTCTGGTTTTCCAAGAACTCGTTGTGACGTGGATTGACAGATGTAGGTGACCATGTCTGTATTTGGTTAGCATGGACAAAGCCTAAATAAGGGCTGGATTTTCTATGCCTAAATAAGGGCAATATGAATTGTACCTATATAAGGGCATAAATCGTGAAACCTATATACGGAATCTAAATCGACACACAACACTACGCTGGGCTGGTGTACGCCGGGCCATCCCACTCTGCTCACGCTTACGGGGGGTCGTAACAAGCAACATTTCTGCGAACTCCCCCACTGGCTAGGGTGACATGTTTGCATCCACTGTCCACTACACTTCATACACCAGAGGTGTATGTCTCCATGGTTATGGGTGTGTTCTGCATACTGAGGTCTCTCCAGCACATCTCCGCCACTCTTGGCATTGTGTACTTTCCCAATCATGGATCTCCTGCCTCCTTCACACATGCCTGGTTGCCACCTCTCCCCACATTCGGCTAGTGTGTGGCTGAGGTGCCATGCCGTTGATGACTCATGTTCACGGCTTGCCCAGGTTACCATTGTAAGTTTTTCTGTCGTGTCTGGTGGGTGGGCATGTTGTTTTGCTTGTTGGTTTTGATTTTGTGACGTGTGCATTGCCAGAGTTGTGAGTTGCATGGTTGTGAAGTTGAGGTGAGTGGGGCGTTCATTTAAAACTTGCCAAGGGGTTGTGCATTTCCCTTGGTGCCATCATGGGAACTCTGGTCGCTGATGGACTGTCGGAGGATGGAGGAATCATGCACACTTGCAGGGTATTTGGAGGCGACATTGGTGGAGGTTCCACGGTGTTCGGTTGTTGCCTGTACATTGATGTGAGACGTGTGCTTTCTGTTGCGGTGATTGTGTGCTGTGTCGGCAGGGGGCACGGGTATTTCATGTGTGCTGTGGATTGCCCCCAACACGTGCGTGCATCCAGCTATGGCATATGGTCCTTGCTTGGTGTCCAGTGGATCCTGCGCATTGTGTTGGACGTATAGGGACAGGGGTACCAGGCTGATGGTGATGTCCAGGACAGGTGTGAGGGACTGGCTGTGTGACTCCTCCGGCTCTGGCGGGTGTTGGTTGGGGGGATACCAGGAGCCAACAGATGCAGCACAGCCAGCAGCTTTGTGTGGGGCGGGATGTTGGTTGTCCGCTGTGTTAGTGCCTTCGGCCTGTTGGGCGTTGTTGGTCAGGATGCGTACGATGGGTGTCCTTTTGAGCCTGTAGAGGGAAATGACATTGTCAGGTGTTGGGTCTGTGTGGCTGGTGCGTTTCATGGGGGTCCGCTGTCCTTGTCTGCACTGCCTCTGTGGTGGTTGGGGGGTGTTCCGGGTGGGGGTTGGGGTCCTGGGGTGGTAGCGGTGGGTGTTCTGGCCCTCTTGGGTGTCTGGGCCGCATGGCCAGTGGCTCCATGGCATCTGTTGCCCTTCCGGTGTGGCTGTGGGCTGTGCTCCCTTTTGTGGTGCAGGCTGTGGTCCGACTTTGCACCAGGTCAGAGCAGGTGTTATTTTCCTGCTGCTAACGCGCCTTATCACCTGTTTTGTGTTCTTATCGCAGTTCTGGCTGGTCGTTGTGAATGTTGTGGAGTGGTGTTGTCGCGGCTTTTGGCCCGGGAACGCCTACCCTGCATCTCATTAGTGATAGTTGCGGGGGGTCTTCTGTGGCGATGTTTTTTGTGGCTGGGTAAACTAGTGCTGTGGGCTGTTAACACCAGCTTGTGAATGGGGCGATAAATTTATCGCAACTTTGGCTGTGGTAAAGTGCCGTTAACTTGGCGATAGCTCCTTGAGAATATGCACCACTGTTTCTAAAATCTACAAGCTCCTATCTCCTAAACCCTGTAAATCACACTTAAAGAGTGAGATAAAATGGGAATCCGAAACTAACACCAGAGAATTCCCCTTTGACTGAGACAAGATACATATAACTCCCTTCTCCAATAAAATTTCGCCAGTATAATCCCAAACAAAGCTAATAAACAGGACATACTAGAACCCTGAAAGGATTTTTAAACTTAAACTCAGCCAGAGCCCTACATGCTGGAACTGCAACACACATGTTGGCGACCTTTCCCATATACCTTTCCATTGCCCCACCTTACAAACTTATTGGGACAAAATATATGAGTGTATATACAAAACATTTAACATCAACCCCTCAAGGGAATTTTCCTATATCCTGCTGGGCGTTCTGGACCCAATGCTTCCAGATGTGAATGATCGCTATTTGCTAGACCTTATGCTTACACTGCCTGCAAAATAGTGCTCAATAAGTGGAAGAACTCCAAAGAAGTCTCCTTCAGAATATGGCAGGAATGGTTGTCCTTCCTTAGAGGGGCGGATAACATCTCTCTGCATTCCTCTCCCTGGCGCACTCCACATAGGAAACTATGGAGGTCCCTTGATGCCTTTTCCTTAACATTTGACCCACAGTGAAACCCATTATTCCACTGCAAAAACACAGTATCCAAGGTCTTCGTACTTTAAGAGGAGTCTTCCCACCTGTCCCCCATTGCTAAAGATCGTTGTGATTTTACTATGTCCTCTATAGTATGCCTGTAATGTATCATGGATCGTACGTAGATTGTGATATTCATAGCCCTCTAAGGTATGCCTGTAATGTATTATAGTTCGTATGTATGATGTGATATTCATAGTCCACTTGTACCTCTCCAACATAACTGCATTTCCTTCTGCAATGCACATGGATCATTTGTCAGTATTATTGTTATTTATGTTATTTTTACTGTGATTTCCTTTTGTAATATTCGTTTTGAAAAACCAATAAAAATAATTTGAAATTTTAAAAAAATCAAATTTTTCTCTCGTTTCAGTCTGTCTCTCCGCTGCTGTTCTCACCATGCTACAGGAGTAGCACAACTAATCCACTCTGTGTCTGAGGAGCCGCTGGGACGCCGGCACTAACTGTGTAGCAGCAGAGGAGGGTGAGGCGCAGGCCCCGGGACTGCGAGGACCAGCATTCCACAGCTCCAGCTGGTCCTCTTCCCGCGTGAGCCGCGCCCCCTCACAGCGCCACGCCCCCAGCCAAAGCCCTGCAACTACTCGCCGCACCCGCTTCGCGGGTGCCACTCGTTTCAGTCTGTCTCTCCGCTGCTGTTCTCACCACGCTACAGGAGTAGCACAACTAATCCACTCTGTGTCTGAGGAGCCGCTGGGACGCCGGCACTAACTGTGTAGCAGCAGAGGAGGGTCAGGCGCAGGCCCCGGGACTGCGAGGACCAGCATTCCACAGCTCCAGCTGGTCCTCTTCCCGCGTGAGCCGCGCCCCCTCACAGCGCCACGCCCCCAGCCAAAGCCCTGCAACTACTCGCGGCACCCGCTTCGCGGGTGCCACTCGTTTCAGTCTGTCTCTCCGCTGCTGTTCTCACCACGCTACAGGAGTAGCACAACTAATCCACTCTGTGTCTGAGGAGCCGCTGGGACGCCGGCACTAACTGTGTAGCAGCAGAGGAGGGTGAGGCGCAGGCCCCGGGACTGCGAGGACCAGCATTCCACAGCTCCAGCTGGTCCTCTTCCCGCGTGAGCCGCGCCCCCTCACAGCGCCACGCCCCTACAATCTATTACACTTTAAAGAGCGCGCTCCGAACCGCGTAACGCGGGACGCGCGCGGGACGCAGCCCGGGGCGAAGACCGGGCAAAGAGCGGGCCGTTTGAGGCCGTTCGAGATCGTGAGAGCCCGGCCCGGCCCATCCTCCAAAGTTTTTATCGAGGACATCTAATTGCAGGTATTTACTACTTCTGTGACATGCTTCTGCTGATTGTATAGTTGCCACATAAAATATCTCCTGTACCCATCCCGCTGAAAATGAACACGAGATCCAGCAAGTACAAAAAATCAAAAAAAAACGGGATAGGAGAGAAACTGTTAGGCCCAATGGATGACTTTCTCGCAAAAGCTAATACATTCATAGACCAAAGCTTAAGTCTAATTGAGGGGAGGGTCTCAACAGAACTTGCAATAGCACGTCGATCCTCATTGGGTCTATTAGCAACTGCAAGATCCCCGGCCATACAGCCCCGGATACCTCAAAGGGATACTGCTGCAAACAGAAAAAACCCCAAACAGTTTTCTTGATCCAACCCCCGAAGAAGTAAGGCAAAAAAGAGGGAGGAGGGAGGGGGCCATAAAGAAAAGAAACGTTAAGAAAAACTTAAATCAAACTGAAAAACCTAAATCAACTGATCATACAAGTCTGGTCGGAGATACAGATTTATTCGAATTGCCCTCTGTCCCCCTAAACAACAACGTGATAGAAATTCACCAGCCATCACACGCCCTCCAAGATTTTTCTATGCCAGATTCCTTAAGCCCACATCATCTAGGCAAAGAAAGAGACTTATCAAAACTATCTAAAGAAATAGCTTCCCTCTTAAATTCTTATATTCGCCCATTAGAAAGTAGACTGACTAATATCGAGAGACAATTAACAAAAATCTCTGGCTCTATCAAATCTATATCCTCTCAAGCTCTTCTGAAACCAGTCTTAAATCCCACGACTGCTTTTCCTATACTTAACCAACCTGTTACTTTATCTCCTCCAAACACCAAAAAACAACCTTTACTAAAACCCCCAACAGTACCAAACATTCTTACTTCACAAAAATCAATTCCCAAACCCTTGATTATCCCGTCACAAACTAATCCCCAACCTTTATCATCACTAAATACACCAACTATTAGTACACCTGCCCCCAAAAACCTAGCTACAACAAACACTCAGGCATCAAAAATCAAAGGACCCCTGAAAGGGACCACTGAGCAAAGACCCACCCTAAACATGCCACCTGAGGCATGTCCATATGTGGTAGTCATGACAGGGGTCCCGGAGCTTACAGGTGAGGGGACGGAACCAAACTGGTCATTAAAGAACAAGGTCCAGTATTGGCTGAACACAAACCGTCCGGTTCCGCCACCCTGGAAAGCCAGAATAGTATCAGTCACTAGGACCTCGTGGGTGGGCCATAGAAAAAAAACTATTCGGGGAGACTGTGTCGTAATTACATTTGAGGACCCCACAATAGCTGAGTACATCTGCTCTTGGGAACACAATAACACCATAGGGGCGATCACTATAAGATCGTTGTCTTATTTTTACCCAAAAAGATCCTGCAATAATAACACCTTATACGACACTGATAATATCTGGCGGAAACCCATTTTACAGCCCTGGGAGTTAGAGGTTGTCGGTCCAAAACTCCCGCTACGACATTGTGACCCTCAAAACTCCTGGTGGTCTGTAAATCAGAATCTCCAGCAAAGAGAAGCCCCATGGCAGATCATGGGCCCACAAAATAGACCCAGAAATTGGGAGCAGTGGGAGAGACCACCCCACCAGCTACATGGACTTAATTATAGAGACACCATCAAGGGGCAAAACTGGTTAGGCATATCGACCATGAATCGGTTCAGTGGTCTGGAAATGGTTGATTGACTAATGGTTAAATCTTCGGAGTCCCCACAAATAATCCAGGAACTATCTACCCCTATTTCAGCGGCTGTACAAACAAAAGCTACCGTTCCAGTGTGCACTTCGTCACAGCTTTCTGTGATCTTTTGGAATGTGGCGGGTCTCCGAAACAAAACTGAGGATGGTTCTGCAGCAGATTTTTTGAAGGATGCACAAATCATCTGCTTACAAGAAACATGGTCAACTACACCTATACACTTTGAGGGATATAAAACATTTACATCCCCTGCCCTTCCTAGTACTTCAGGCAGACCTAAAGGGGGATTGGCCATCTACCTAGCAAACACAATCTCTGACCTGAAGATTACCAAGGTAGACCTCTTCCCAAACTTCCAGCTCCTTACGCTCAAAATAGGGAAAAAGCTCTCCGTAATATTCATCAACATCTATAATAATCTAACGGATGACAACTTTTTGAATGTTCTTTCACAAATACAAGGAAAAATAAATGAACACAGACACCCAAAGCAAATTTCTGAATATGCTAATATAATTTGGGGTGGTGATTTTAACCTGCATCCCTGCCCCAAAAATGATATTTGTGGAATAGTGGATGAATTCGAGAACCCTTTAGCCCACTTTATCCACTCAAGTGTGGGATCAGCCATGAATAAAGTACTTTCCGATCTGGACTTGCAAATTGTAAATCCCATTCAACAATCAAATAACAAACTGGAACCTACCTACAGAGGAAGGGGCCACAAGACCACTGTTGACTATATAATAACAACCGATTCCATCAGAGAACAAATTAACAACTTTAAAATCCTGGAAAACATTTTGAGCGATCATTCCGCTTTAAAAATAATCTTCCAAACAAACCACCTAAGAACACATATGGTAAACTTAGCAAAATCCTTAACACAGAACAGGATTGAACTGGGGAAAAAAAACGGATTTACCATAAAATGGGAAAAATTGGACCCCAATACCATTACAAAACAGTTAGTAGAATCCACTTATAATAACATCTTGATCTGCCTTGATCCCCATGCAGGAACGCACCAAATTGTCGAAAACTACAAGATAATAATAGAGCAAGTGAGAAAACTACTAACAAAAACATCTAAACGAAACAACATAAGCTCTACAGGTTGGTTTAACCAAGATTGTACTAAGGCACGCACTAAGTTGAAAAAAGCTCTCGGAAACCCAATCAGAGACATCACTAATATTCAATCTCTCCGACGGGAGTATAACACCGCCAGAAAAATCAGGAAAAAAGAACTGAAACAATCTTTGTGGAAGGCTTTGCACAAAAGTGCTCTGCAGAAAAATAGCCAGGCATTCTGGAAAATAGTCAAATCCCCCTTGTTAACGGAAAACAATGGCCCAAAAATAGATGTGGCCATTGACGAGGATGAGTGGGTAAATCACTTCTCAAAAATCTTCAAATTGACATCTACGAGCGAAGAACATCATTCCATTATCAATCCAGTTGTATATCCAATCCTAATGGAGGTTGAGCTGCAGGACATTGACACGGCGCTATCATTAAGTAAGACTGGGAAAGCTCCAGGTCCTGACGGGGTCCCAGTAGATTTATTCAAACATCTTCCAGATCTCTGGGTACCAATTCTTACCAGAGTTTGCCTAGCAACAATGAAACTTGGGCTGCTAGAGTCATGGTCAACTTCCATCATGGTCCCAATTTTCAAAAAGGGGGACCGACAAGACACCAAGTGCTATAGGCCAATTTCGCTCCTAGACTCTGTGGGCAAATTGGTTGGTAGAGTCCTTCTCGAAAAATTACAGCAACGGGCAGAAGACAAAAACATTCTATCAGACTTACAGTTCGGGTTCAGGGAGGGCTTTGGAACCGTCGAACAAGCCTTAAATCTAAGCCTGTTAACATCAAAATATACCCATGCAAAACCTGGCTCCATTTATATGGTTTATGTGGACCTATCCTCCGCTTTCGACTGCGTCTCGCACGCAAGGCTCTGGTCACTGCTGAGTGAAATGGGGGTAGATCCCCCGCTCTTGGACTTTCTGAGAGAGCTATACAGCGAAGCCACGGCGAGAGTGAGGTACGGGACACAAGGAGAACTGACATCGCCATTTAGGGTAGAGCGGGGTGTGAGGCAAGGCTTTGTCCTTGCCCCCTTCCTCTTCTCTCTGTACACCAACGGCCTAGAAAAATCTATGCTGAGAGGAGGGAGAGACCTCCCAAGAGCAAAAGGTCGCCCGATTCCCGCTCTGCTCTATGCTGACGATGCAGTTATCTTAGCACGTACCCCCATTGAACTGCAGAAATCTCTATCTAAATATGCAGACTTTATGGGTGCCCTGGACCTCCACATAAATGTTAAAAAAACTTTTGTTATGGTAGTTGGCGGGTCAAGAAAAACAACAAAGTCCATCTTTTTAAAGGATCAAAGAATTGAAAAGACTACGCAGTATCCTTACCTAGGTATCATGATCGACGACGCCCTGAATTGGAAAGCGGCAGTAGAGGCCAGGAGACATCTTTTCAAACGAGCAATTATGGCACTGATGAAATTTTCTAACAAACTCGGTAAAAGACCATCAGTAGAATTGTTACAGATCTATGTTGCGAAATGTCAAGCCACTGCTCTATATGGCGCAGGGCTCTGGGGACATATACCTACCGGCCCCGTCCAAAAAGAGGAGAATATCTTCATGAGGTTCCTTTTATCAACTCCAAGAGGCACTTCCATCTATGCCTCACACATAGAACTTGGAATCCCATATATCGAAGACTTAATAAAAATCCAACCTATTCTGCTCTGGAGGCGAGTATGGGTATCAGAAAAAAACAGTCTGACTAAAACCATCTTACGCGACACTATGGATCTGGACCACGCCCATAAAATAGCCTGGCTTTCCTATGTAAGACACTTCCTCTGCGACCTGGGTCTAGAAAAATACTATCACAAGCCGGAAGAAGTGAAGGAAATATCCAAAAAGGAATTGAAACTAGCTGCTTTGAGTCACCTGGAATCCCTTAGACTGACAACAGTGATCGCGAAAAAATCAGTTACTCATGCAATAATGACACAGCAGTCTCTGAAGATCCAGCTATATCTGACCATGGAGCTTACAACTTATGAAAAGATGCTCCTAACAAGATTCAGAATGAATCTTTTTTTCAGATTAGTTTCATTTCCGGAAAAAAATAATTGGAAAACTCAGATGGAACCATGCCCATGTGACGATCTTTCACAACAGTCTACTATGCATACCCTACTGTTTTGCAAGTTCTTCCATTCCCATCGAAAAATTTGGCTAATTCCTCTATTAAGGAAATGGGGCTATAGACAATGTCGACCAGCTATGCTGGCCCTTCAAACTTTGGACTCTGAATGCACAGTGTATCATGTACTGAATTTTTTAAAGTGTATTATGAGGCATAGGAAAAACTTGTAAAATAGTGAAATAATTCTCATATTATTTAACTATTTACATGCTTCTTTTTTAACTGTTTATTTAAACATACTCTTCTTAACAAATTTTACTATGAACATTTGTATGTTATGATATCTTTTATGGTTTTATAATGTCAAAAACCGAATAAAGATTATTATTATTATTATTCTGTATGGGATGGTTGTAGGATCACCGGTCTGACACAAATTTCCTACCACCCAGAGTTTTCCCAGGTCTCGTGATAAAAATGGTACCTCACTCTTGTGGGTGAGTCAAGTACCCATGACAGGCAAGGGCCCAAAAAGTATTGTGGAGACATCAAAATTACCTATCACATTACGATCTGCTTTTGCAAGGCGGGGTCACATGGGTTTTTGGTCCCAGGCTTGGTGGCCATCTAGGGAAACCTACCAAAGCCACACATTTCTGAAAACTAGAGACCCGGGGGAGTCCAGGGAGGTAGGGCTTACATGGAACTCCCAACGTTTCCCTACCCAGAATCCCCTGCAAACCTCAAATTTTGATGAAAAAATCACATGTTCTCAAATTTCTGTGTGGCAAAGTTGTGGCTGACACAAATTTCCTACCACTCAGCGATCTCCCAAGTCTCCAGATAAAAATGGTACCTCACTCTTGTGGGTGGGTCAAGTACCCGCGACAGGCAAGGGCCCAAAACGTATTGTGGAGACATCAAAATTACCTATCACAAAACAATCTGCTTTTGCAAGGGGGGAGGGTCACATGGGTTTTTGGTCCCGGGTTTGGCGGCCATCTAGGGAAACCTACCAAACCCACACATTTCTGAAAACTAGAGACCCGGGGGAGTCCAGGGAGGTATGGCTTGCATTGAAATCACTTTGAAAAATGTCCTATAATTCACATGCTGGTAGGTACCCACAATTTTGGAGATGTGCAAATAGCTACTGTTTCTAAACTCTACATTTTGTTCTCATTTCAGAAATACAGAAATACATAGGTGTCTTTCATACTGATTTTTCACTTTTTATTTTTTCCCAAAAGAATTGCTATAGTCCCGGTACACAATAAAAAATCCATTGCAAAATGCTGCTCAGGTATTGGTTCCGGGTTCGTTGGGTTCTTGGTGAACCTACAAGTCCTATATATCCCCACAACCAGAAGGGTCCAGCGGATGTAACGGTATATTGCTTTAAAAACTCTGTCATACTTAGAAGTTACAGGTGAAAACATTGGCACAAATGGCTGTTTTTTTCAACTCATTTTCAATTGTTCCTATTTTCAGCTGGTAGGGTCTATGAAAAACCTTGAAGGATCTACACAAATGACCCCTTGCTGAATTCAGAATTTTGTCTCCTTTTTTAAATATATAGCTTTCTAGGATCCATTATTGCTTCCATACCCATTTCTACCATTAACTGGAAGGAGGTTGAAAGCACAGAAAATAGCAAATGTTGTTTTTCTGACAAACGTCAGCCTGTCCCTAAAAGCTGGGAAGATGGTGATTTCAGCACCACAAGCTCTTTGTTGATACCATTTGCAGGTTAAAAAACAGACGCTTTCCTCTTCAGCACTTTTTTTCCAATTTTTCCCAAAATAACCAAAATGTGGCTGTATTATGACTAATTTCAGGGTCTCCTCCAAGGTAATCAACAAACCTTGGGTACCTTTAAAATCCCCATGATGTTGGAAGAAAAGGACTCAAATTTGGTGTGGATACCTTATGTGGTCAAAATGTTACAGGGGCCTAAGCGCGACCTACCCCAATAGCCAAAAAAAGGCTCAGCACAGGGGGGGAAAAGGCCTAGCAGTGAAAGAGTTAAGCATAACATTCACATTATATTTCAGCTATGGATCAAGCGATGTATCATGAATCGGTGCGCTGAGGCAATGCAGAGATGTGGGCCTGTTTTGAAGGCTCCCCACTGTCTAAAGCATGCACCCTTTTTATCCTGAAATTCTGGGTTCAGTGTTTGCCTCGCTCTGCTTTTGACCAGCATCAACGGGATCCCAAAACAATTCTTGTTTGTCCACTTTCTGGTCTGTACAGTGACTGCCCCAACCCAGATTTTGCCTTTAGATGTGGGAGGACAGAAGGATTACCATAGTACACTTCCCACACACACCTCTACTCCTCAGAACACAAATTTAGTGTGGCCTAAGACTTCGACCAGCTTGCAAATACCTAATGTGTGAAGGGTTAGCACCGGGAACCTTTGCCCCATTGGTTAGGGTGACTAAAGGGTCATTATCTCATGCCAGGAATAACCTTTGCACCTCCAGGCACCGACTTCAGAACACTCCTGGATCTGTGGATGATCAAAAGAGGACTACACCTGCTGTAAGAGGCCAGAGAAGGGCCTAGAAGACTGGATCTGCTCTCCCTCTTGTTCCCAGGAAAAAGAAGTGGATTCCAAGGGTCATAATGATGACCTTCTGTTAAAGCTACAGGGACAGAACAGGCTACATGAGGTGTTTTTGTGCATCTGCCCAGCTGACCAGTAGCAACTGGATTGGACTGAACCCAATTCCTGGCCTCTGCCTGTCACAGGATGAACCTAGTTGATGTATCTGACCCACACCCCATCACAGTCAGGGTCAAATTACACCTAGGTTCTATTCTACCACTACCATCGACTATTGTTGCCACTTTGTGCTCCTTGACAGTATTTCTACACAAAACTTTTAAAAGTGTTGACCCCGGTTTTGCATCTTGGATTTTTGTCATCTAGGTGTCACTTTGTTTATTATATTTTACTCAAATTTTTTATTTTGTTTTGGGATATTTATTGTTTCGCATTTAAAATGTATTACTATTTTTAGTACTGGATAAATACTTTACACATTGCCTTTCAATTAAGCCTGTTTGCTTTGTACCATAGCTACCAGGGTGTTGAGCTCTGGTGAATTCAGTGACTTTAGTGAGTCACCCTAACAAGGACTGAGGTTATTAACCCCTTCTGTGCCCATGACGAGATAGTCTCGTCATGGAGCGCGGTTGCGCTGTGCCCATGACAAGACTATCTCGTCATGGACCCCGCCCGCTAATGAAAGGGCCGGCACAGGAGGGGGAAAGGGCGGGGCACTCAAGGGGTTAACTGAGGTGGGTACCCATCGCCCACAAATAATACCCCAATTTCTGACACTTTGTTTTCCTATCTTTATCTTCCGCTTTTATTCTCCCTTTTATACCCTTCTATTTCTTTCTCTGTGTCAAAGTCTAATGATGGAAAATAAGGGCTAGTCCTCAAAGTCAACACTGATGACCACCGCCAGCAAACAACTGAATAAATGAAGCATTGTTTCTATGTGCAGCTGTTCTCAGGCATGTATGCAAAGGTATACCCTCTTTGTTGCTCTTACGGATTGTTGCCACGGTGTGACGTGTCGAATAGGGTAACCTGGAGCAGTAAATAGGGCTATGGACTAGGGGTATGTAATGCTGCAAAGGTATTTTTCTGTAACTTTCACAAAGATCCATGCAAAACCTTGCAAACCTCTCAGGGTTTGTGAAAACTTTGACACTGGAAATTTGAGACTGCCATTTGAAAATCGGCATACTGGCTAAGCATGACTTTACATCCATGCGTCAAGTTGGGCTTTGGCTAGTTTCTATTAGCGTGACATTTAACTCACTAAGGGGCATATTTACAATGTGGCGATAAAAAAATTATCGCCACGTTTGCGGCCGTTTTCGTCCGAAAAGCGGCAATAATTTTATCGCCTAATTAGCAAGGCCACGCTAACGCGTGAAACCTTGCTTTAGCGTCAGGATTCCTAACGCCCAGCTTTGCATCTCTAATGAGATACAAAGTGGGCGTTCCTGACCTAACCTAACATGACAGGAGAAATGTCGCTAAGCGACATTTCTCCTATCATCAAGCCCTACGCTATGAAGCATAGCAGCAAGAAAAGTAGCGATAACCCCTGTTATCCCTACTTTCCTTACGCCTGCTTCAGGACTGACTTAGCCATGATATCCTATGGAAGGTGGATGTCATGGCTAAGTTTGTGAGTCCCTATCATCAAGCTAACGTGAGATTATCGCTGGGTTTTCAGAGATAATCTCACGTTAGGCAGTTAGCGTGAGGATTTTTACCGCTCAGGAGATAAGCGTTGCTAATAGCATGCTATCTCAGCGATAAAAATCCACGTTACCCTGGAACAGACCCAGACCGTGTGTAAGAAGTCCACCTCTTCCCGGAGCATCGTGTGCATCGGGCTGAGAGGCTCTGCCAACTTTGTGCAGTCGCCGAGGCGTCATGTAGGTAAGATGTAGGTAGTTGAGTTGGAGCATGCGGAGGCGCGAGGAGATAGCCATTTCTCAAGGAGCCAGCCTGGCCTCACGCTATTCATCATCATCAAGGTCTCCCACCCATGCCTCACACCACAGACATAACCCCGAGAAGCGGTCCGGAACATTAATGACTAGAGACCGGTAGATCCTAAGAGATGGCTCCCTTACCTAGCCTTCCCATCAAGATCTTAGCTTCAAAAGGATTACATTCAGAAATGTGTGTGCCCATTGGAATATGTGCCAACAGCTGGTTTTTCTGCCACTGTGAATGGTAATTTCTCCAGTTTTTCAATGCTCAGCACCATATTGTCTGCTCCCCTTTGTGCCAGTTTGATCTGTCTATCAGTGAGATTGAATTCTGCAAACAGTGATGTAGTATTGATTAAATGCCAAGGCACATAGCCAGAATGCAGGTTCTGAAGCGTCCAGCTTAGTAGCATGATAGAACGTAGCTGTGACTGACCATGTTGCAACATGACCAAGTCTAGTTCCATGATGTCTATGACAGAGGATACAATGCTGTCCAAAAAATATATCCTGGACGACAGAGTCGTTAACCCATTGTCTACTACAGAAAGCGATTTCTCTAAATTAATACGATCAATTTCTCGTATTTGTTCTGCAGTCTCTGCTTGGGGGACTTTTCATGCTTCATTATAAGCAGCATAGATACCGGCATATATGAAACGTTTTTGATGTGGTTTTCTAGGCCCTAGCAAGAATTCCCTAAGGTCTGCACCTTGAAGTAAAGTTAAGTGTTGTTTTACATCCTCTAGTGTAGCCTTCTGCAGCCAATCAAGGCAAAGTTTCCGTACACTGTAAGTTGTTACTACCCCCGGATGCTGTCTTTGGACATAACGTGTGTCTGGCCTATGAAAGGGAAAACCTTGAGTTTTGTTCAGGAATCTATCTTGACAGCTGTTTGTGTCTAAGGCCCAGAGCAACCATTTTTTCCATTCAGGATCTGATCTGTTGTGATTCAAAATAGTATGTACGTCAACCTCCCCCTGTGTAGTGCTTTCACTTGTAGGTGCAGGTATAGACGGAGTGTTCATGTCTTTTATCTTGGGTATTCCAAGGCATGATGTTTGTTGGACAGTGTCGTTCAAAAACATAATTTGCTCATGGATTATACAGGCTCTAACCAAAGCTTCTATTCCATGTACTTGCCAATCTTTAGTACCCCAGACAGTTTTCGGCTCAATGTTGTCTTTCCAAAGTTCGTAACCCTGTCTAGACAGAAATGACATATTTTTCATTTCTGTCTTGTTGACATTCTTAAAGTAAAGTGTCTCTGCATTCAAGATATTAAACCCTGAAAAATATGGAAATGTTATTGCAAATGTTTTTGAGCTTCCCTTTGGTGGCGTAGGACAATGTTCCCATTGGTTATACATAAATACATTTCTAGATGTTGCAGATTTATGCAAGAAATGATGACCATAGTGGTTATAACAATACAGTTGTTCATAGTCTGATTAACCTTGTAAACATTCATTATTAGTGAATGCAGTTGACATCTCTAGATCAGACATCATATTAACAGTCTCGAAGTCCCAATCATCAGAAAAGGTACTGGAGGTAATACAATCACTTAATGAAATTTTAAATAAATGTGGAATCTTCAAAAGCTCCGATGAGCTAAAAATGTCATATTCGGTTTTGACCCAAACTATACCATCAGGTATAGGAATCGCTGTGATGTTCACTGCTGACAAGTCTCTTGCTTCACGATGGGATGATTTGTGTGGCTGGAGAAGTAAGTTCACTCTTTTACTTGCTGTGTCCATTTGAATATATCTTCCATTAATCAGCATACCCAGAGTTATTACCAGAGCTAACCAAAGTAGAAAGAAGAATATTCCCAAAACAATCCATACTTCAATCCATGGTGAAACCAGATAAGTTTTTTCCAGTAGATGAAAAAAGTCTGTTGCTTGTTCTTTAAAAGTTCTTTGTACTGGCGTCGTTTCAGGCTCGCTGGGATCCTCAGAAAACGTATCAAAGTTCATGAAATAGGCATAAGCAGTTCTGTCAATGGTTGGATTTGCATCCAGATTTGATAAAATTGCTGGAACCAGTTGATCACTTGTTACTTCGTTGTAGACAGATGTATCTGGACAAACTATTATTTGGGTCTCAAGAGGTACAAGGTCCATAGCATTGTTGCTTAGTCCTCTATTTCTTACTGTCGAATCTTCAAAGGTGATGAGTCTCTCAGATTGAACCTTTTGGATTGTAGCTAGAGGAGTGCGTCTGCTACATTGGTGGAGTCCACTTGGCCTACTGTTCAGTATCGGCCACATAGTGTTGCTTGATCAGGTCGATGGACACAAATCTTTTATCCTTTTTACCAGCAAGGGGCGGCAAAAGTACTGTTCTTGATCTGTGGATTGCTAGGGCAGGTACTGGTTGTCTGTATGAAGGCCCAAATTCCTTCTTATCCGCGATCTTTTCTCTGACTAGATCCCCAAGCTTTGGGATCCAGACAGGCCTTGCTGGGACGGCAGGATTTTTCTCAGTGGTAGTTGGTTTCAGGACCACGTTGCTTTGTTGCGTTCTCAGTTCATTTAGGTCCTGTAAAACAGCCAAACGATCTTTGATATCAAATTGTTTGTTTTCCACCACTGTGCCTTTCATATCTAAGTCTGGAACCAACATTCTAGTCCCAAACAGGACCTCATATGGAGTGACACCATCTAGAGAACTTCTTGGAAAGTTGTTTATTGTGCGCGGGACCCCATATAAATGTTTGACCCACCCATCACCCGAACAGAATACCCTAGCTGTTATAGACTGCTTTATGTATCGGTTTTTTCTTTCCACAACAGAATTTCCCTCAGGATGCAATGGAGAAGAATACCGCAATGCTACGCCCAGACTGGCCATGGCTTCTTTGTAAGCCCTAGAGCTAAACGCAGGACCCTGGTCAGAATGTAGTGTGCCTATTGCGTATGTGCCGATTAAGACTTGCAAATCTTTTATAACAGTTTGAGCGTCAGCCGAGCGCTGAGGCTACATCCATAGGAACCTAGACTTAGTGTTTCTGGGATTGCATTCGCCCATGAGGACGCATGTATATCGTTAGTCTGATGCTATCTAACAATGGTGTCTGAACTGGGCTGGCTACATTGTAGTCAGGTGTCTGGTGGCGTTCTGTACTGCGATCTCTATTGCATGCTATACAGTTATTAATGAAGATGTGAATGAGAGTATTCATCCCTGGCCACCAGTACATCTCTTTTAACTCTAAAATTGTTTTTGAGATCCCTTGATGTATCAGACCCTCTCCCAGATGCGCTTCGTCAATCAAAGCTGCTCTACGTTCACTGTTTGGAATTACTCTATACCCCTCTCCAGGAATTTGAGCAAACAGAACGCCATTCGCATCAATTATATATGAGTATTTGAGTGGAGACTTTATAGGTAATGCCGCACAGCTGCCTTTGCTTGATGCATTGACAGCCAGCATTATTTCGCTGTATATTTTCGTTTTTGAACAAGTGATTGCAGCTACGGAAGCCGTTTGCACAGCCCCTTTCGCAGCTTCATCAGCCAATGAATTCCCTTCAACGTGAACACCATCATGTTGGTGACTCAGCGTGTGTATCACGTGAGTGTTCTGTAGTCCGTTACGCAACTGAACTACTTGTTCCCAAAGCAATTTGTGCTTGATTGTGCCACCTTTTGCATCTTCGAAACCATTTTGAATCCAATTCTGTAAATATTCATTGTGAGATTGAACACAGTAAAAAGAATCGCACACTATCAGTGTGGGGAATTCGCGATCTGTATTTTCAAGTGCGATCTTAAATGCTTGTAGTTCAGCTCACTGAGCTGTACAATCTCCTAGAGATTGCGTTTTTGTGACCATTGGTCTGAATTTGCCATCTCGCATGCAACCTTTAACGATAGCACACGCTGCACTGTAAGCTTGTTTACTCCCCGTAGCGGGCTGCGCAGATCCGTCAGTATGATTTATAAATTCGTACAGGCCAAGAGGGAGAATTTCAGTAGGCAGAGGACATTTGTGTTCATATTGCAGGAATACTTGTGTTTTCAAATATGGATCAAAAACGTATTCAACATCAGTTGCAGCAAGAGAATTAACCCATTGTTTACATCTCGGATGTAAAGCTTTTACATTTGGAATGCTAGCCTTTTTAACTGCCTCCAGGGCTGGTACAGTAGTCACAACCATAATGCCTTTCCCCTGTGCTAGGGCTCTTTCTTTTGCTACAGCGGTTTGAACTGCTGTCACAATTTTTTCTATAGAAGTGAATTTCATTTCTGCTTGTGTATACAGGTGGGATTTGTATGCAATTGGTACTTTTTTACCTTCGTTAAAAGTTAAGTAGGTGAATCCGCATTGACCCGGAATGATTCGGATCACTAAGTTGCGTACGTTTACGCGTGTTTGCAAGTGTTTTGTTGCTAACATATCTGTTTGGAGTGAACGCAAAATTTCTGTGTGTTTTTGTGTCCAATGTGTGATTTTAAAATCAGGTTTGATTAATTCGTAGCGAGGTTTAACCCTTTCTACGTAATTTAAAATGTAAGTTCTTCCAAAATTCAGAAAACCTAGAATCAACTAAATTTTTCTGCGTTTTTGGAGGTTGGAGCAGCGCACACTTTTCTAAAAAGTTGGCTGCCAGGCTTTTGCCTTCACTTGATAGTTCATATCCTAGGAAAAGGACGTTGAGGTGGGCAATTCTTGACGTCCTAAAGTTGAATTTGTAACCCTCAGAGGCGAAGCCCAATATAATGGTGCTCCCCTGTTTAAGTGCCTATCCAGGTCATTGTCTGTCTGATATTTCATCGACATATGACAATGCCTCGTCATCATAAGTTTGTAGTAACTCTGTTACCCTTGCTGAGAATAACCCTGGGCTGTTTTTCAATCCCTGGGGCAGTCGACAAAATTGACGCTGGGTCCCCATTATTGAGAAAGCGGTCAAATATCTGCTTTCTGGTGCAATATTTTGACAAAAGAAACCATTTGAATTGTCTAATGTGGTTTTGTACTTTTTACGCACAATGTTATTCATTAATGCTGTACTGTGTGCATTTTGCACTGCAAATGTTTTGCAACAAGAATTTAAGTGTCAGTAAACCAAAACTAGATGATATGTATTGTCTGGTTTGGAGACAGGAAACAAAGGATTGTTCATTGATGAGGTGCATGTTTCAATCACCCACTGGTAGTCAAGTTGATCTAAAATCTCCCTGATCTGTTTTTTAGCTTCTTGCTTAACTGGGTACTGCCTTTGTGCAGTCGGTTGACTTTTTAACTGGATTTTATGGTGAGGTGAGTCCTCATCCCATCCTACATGATTTTTATACAGTGCTGGGGCTTGGGCTACTGCCCATTTTCTGGCTAATGTATATTTTAAATGAACTGAAACATGGTTGGAGAAGGGAGGCATAATGATGTCGTCGCCATGTGGGCACTCCCTGACATATTCTGGTGGCCAGTCCTGTTCTGCTAGAAGTATATCATAACCCTTTGAAAGATGCTTCCAAAAGAGTGCTTCACTTTTCTCGGTATGTCTCCTTCCATCTGGAATGTTATTTCATATAACCTATGTGGAGAACTAACCCTGGTGTCTACATTCTCAACTTGTATGTCTTCATTCAAGTCCACTGTCTCCAGAAGTCCCTTCAGGTTCTGGCGAGTTATTGTAACTTCTGCTGCACTGTCCAGCATGGTCTGGGCCCATTCTCTGTTCTTGAGTTGAGTTCTCAGTATTCTCGGCATGTCTTATCTTCAGACCTGCTACCTTTTTCTTGGAGAATTGAGGTTTTACTTTATTTTTCTGAACGTGTTGATCGTCTTTGGACTTCACGCACTCTTCCTTGTTTTCTGACCGTCCTCTTCTTTCGGATGTCTGTGACGATATCTGAAAAGTATGAGAGGAACGTGTATCATTATCTTGATATCTGTCAGGTTTTCTCAAATTATCCCTATTCCTGAGGTTGTACCTCCTTTCAAAGGGCTCCTTCTGTGGAGGAGACCTGCCTCGGGAATGAGAACGCTTCTCTTTGGAATTCTGTTTGCTATTTTCCCACTTCTTTTTAGAAGAGGTAGGAGTGTTTTTAGGACAGACCTTATCAGGACTTTCAGACAGTTGTGGTTTTACTGGTTTCCCTCCCAGACTGTCTCTGCCTAATTCCTCATACGATTTTTCAATTATTCTGGCTAGTTCTTGAGGTTGTTCTGTAACATCAAATTGCCTTAGTTTCTGGAGGATCGCCACTGATGCTGCTTCTCCTTTAATATTAGATAATATTATTGCTGGCACCTGGTCGAAATTTTTAAGTAACTTCATACCTAAATTCAGAGCAGGCTCTGCCCCGTTTTCATTTTGAATCTGTTTCAGGACAACAGGTATTACTTCCATTGATGGAACACCATGTGTCTTTGAGTAGATAGCAGCACAGACTGTGCCCCAAGAGGTGCAGTCTTCCAGATGTGGTGTGATCCCCATTGGTAAACAAATTGTTAAAATTCTATGTTTTTCAAACGGGGTAGTATTAGGAAATACTGGTTCGATTTTAGTAATTTTTTGAGCTAACCAGAATGGAATTTGTTCGCGTTTTGCGGGTAATTTACCCATGACTGAGTGTAAAGTCTGTGGAGTAATTTTTAACGTATTCCCCTGATGAGGGGCTGGATTTTGAATTCTTAATGGTGGTTGGACTATGAAAGTCCGCATGACATATTGAACCAATTGTCTATAAATCTTGATTAACTCCTTGAGTTGAGCAAGTAATTCTACATCTGACATAGTTTCAATGTCAGGATGAGGTGTATAGCCGGCTAAAATCGGCCATGTTGGTCATGGTCTACCTAGTGGACCGAGCCTGGTAATGTGATTGTAATGTTTTAGGGTACCTTTAAACCAGAGCTCATGCGAGTGGAATTTCAATATCCTCGAAAGGAATATACTCCTCAGGTGGTTCATCTTCTTTGTAGAAGTGAAACACATGTGTTACTGGATTTGATTCTGGGAATACTATCCATGAACAGAATACCTCTGTCTGGTGAAATTCATGTGCCTCTATCACAAAAACTGCTCTACCACCTCTTGGTGTTAGACCATGTTTTATAAGTTTTAGAGTGATGGCTCTCTTTAAATTTGTTGGGATGTGTATAACACCCACTTCGTCTTCATTAAGACCCGTAAGGTCAGCCGCAGCTTGACCGTTGTTGACGATTGGATCGCCGTTCTCCGACATTGTTTAATGAAAGTTGCAGAGCAAGTTTCAAGGAAACAAAGATACGGTGCACAATATTTTGGAACACTGTATCCTTCAACGTTGAACAAAACCAAACGTTATGTTATGTTATGTTATTTGGTATTTTTATAGCGCACAGCTGCCCCAGCAAAGGGGCGTCCTGGCGCTTTGACAGATGCTATAACATAACACACAATAAAAGAAAAGAAATTAACTAGATACCGGGAACAGGAAGGTTTTAATCGCCTGCCTGAAGGTGAGCAGATCTTCAAGAGCTCGAATGTGTACAGGGAGCGAATTCCATAGGCCTGCCGCTAGCACCCTAAAGGAGCGGCCACCCATTCTGCTCAACTTGAAGCGTGGACAGATGGCCAGATGAAGCCCCTCCGATCTCAAGGATCTCGAAGGCATATAGGGCGTAAGAAGAGGAACAAGTGCCGGCGGCGAAAAAGATTTCAGAATTTTAAAGGCCAGGCACAGCGCCTTGAACTTAATTCGCTGTCTGACCGGGAGCCAGTGCAAGGCCGTGATGGTACCAGACACTGAACAATGTCTTGGAAGGCCCACAATGGCTCGTGCCGCGGCGTTTTGTACTCTTTGGAGCCTAGAGGCCTCCGCTTGATTCACCCCTAACAGCAATGAGCTGCCGTAGTCCAGCCGAGAAAGTATTGAGGCCTGGACTACAAGCTGTCTGGTAGGGGGATCAAAATACTTTAAGACCGGCCTAGTACCACGCAAAATTCCGTAGCACGTGGCAGCCACCTTCTTGGTGTGATCTCTGAAGGTCAGCGCAGAATCTACCCATACTCCTAAATTTCTCACTCCAGCGGCTGGAATAGGAGTGACACCAAGCTCCGATGGCCACCACTGATTTCCCCATAACTCCGCGTGCTTCCCTAGAACCAACACCTCCGTTTTGGTGGCATTCAACTGAAGGCAGTTGGTGCGAAGCCAGCCGGCTACTGCCAAGAGACCCGCACGGAATCTGGGGGCCTCCACCTCAGGGTCTTCACTAAGTGTCACCGCTAGCTGTGTGTCGTCCGCATATGAAGCCATCGTGAGACCCCACTGTTTGACGACACCAGCCAACGGTTTCACATAGAGGTTGAACATTGTCGGGCTCAACGAAGATCCCTGTGGTACCCCGAGCTCCAAAGGATAGGTGGCAGATTGACCAGGTGGTATAGCCACTTTAAAGGAGCGGTCTGCCAGAAAAGACCGAAACCACTGGAGAGCGACATCCGTCACTCCCGCCTCCTGTAAGCGTTGGATAAGTATATGGTGGGACACAGTATCGAAGGCTGCGCTTAGATCTAATAGTATAAGCGCTGCAGTATGACCTGAGTCAAGTACCTGGCGAAGATGTTCCGTGATGTAAAGTAATGCCGTCTCGGTACTGTGTCCTGACCGGAAGCCGTTCTGACTGGAATCCAGAATCTGGTTACGAACCAGATGCTCGGACAGAACAGAGTTGACATGGGCTTCAGTTACTTTAGCGATCCAAGGCAACAGGGAGATAGGTCGATAGTTTTCTGGCAATCGGGGGTCAGAGTTGGTTTTTTTTAGTATCGGAGTGACCACTGCCTGTTTCCATGCCGCGGGTACCGTTCCACAAGACAATGACATATTGATGAGATTCAATATGGGGTCGCGGCACAGCGGGGAAAGTGTGTTAATGAAGGCTGGCTTTAACGGGTCCGTAGGAGAGCCTGACTTGACCTTAAGGCTGAACCTGTCAAAGGCCTCAATAGACAGTTCAGGTAGAATGGCCAAAGGCTCAAGATCTATTGTGACAGGGGTAGAAGCCAGTTGATCCTGGTGGAGTGTGTCGAACCCATGATAGATTTTTTCCACTTTCTCCACAAAAAAGGAGGCCAATTTATCACAGTGCGAATCTGTGCAAATCACCTCTGATGATGATCTATTTTTCATAAGGTGCTTCAGTACCTTGAAAATCAATTTTGAAGGATTGGAGCTGGTAGCAAATTCATGAGCGTAAAATGCAGCTCTTGCTCTGCAGATAGCTCTATGATAGAGCTTCAACTCAGTGAAGTACCGAGTTTTCAGCGCAGGGTCATAGGAACGTCTCCATTCCCTCTCTGTTTTTCGGCAGGATTTCTTCAATTCTGCGAGAGACTCATTATACCAGGGGCTCGGTGTTTTTGTCCGGCCTTTCGACCACCGCAGAGGTATAAGAGAATCCAAGGCATCTGTGATCCAAGCGCAGAACTGTTGATATCCTTGATCCACATTAGTAAAGGTACTCAGAGGTTTTCGCTCTAATATACCGTAGAACTCTTCCAACGTAAGCTTATGCCAAGGCCTTTTAAGAATAGGCCTGTCTATGGGGATAAAAGGTTTATCAAGGACCGGACAGAAAGCTTCTACTAACAAGTGATCAGTCCACCCCATCAACCTCGGTTCTGACAGCCTTAACCCATCTAGAGTGGAAAAGAAGGGGTCAAGAATGTGACCTCCCGAGTGGGTTGGAAGGGTAACGAGCTGAATCAGTTGGAGAGCTTCCAGATCCGCTAACAGGGAACTCACGGTAGTGGAAGACCCATTATCGAAATGTATGTTGAGGTCACCCAAAATATTAAAATTGGCACAGCCGAGTGCTATAGGACTGACCATATCGGCCAGTGCTAACCTAAAAACCGAGTCATTGCCGGGGGGACGGTATACAAGTAGGCCACTGAAAGTAAATTGATGGGAAAATGCGACTTTAAAAATAGCGCTTTCACATGCGGGTAGTTCTGACGGCTTCCATTCCGCCGGAGAACAGGATTTGACTGCCATAGCAATACCACCACCTCTTGTGGTCCTGTTAGAAGTGAAGATGGTATAGTTCTGGGGGAATGCAAGATTCAATATGGCGGAGTCAGAGTCCTGAAGCCAGGTTTCTGTCATTAAAAAAACATCGGGATCCTCTTTATCTATCAGGTCGTAAATAGACAAATGATGCTTTACAAGTGATCTAACATTAAGGCACCAAATACGAAGTTCTCGCGATGCAACATGTAATCGTGTGACTGGGGCGGTATTGTCCAAGGAGCGTATTTTTGTAGGGCTCATAAGAGACCAGCCCTTACAGGCGCAGCTGTATGGGCCAATTAAAGGGTCCACAGGCTTACACGCACCTCCTTTGGACATTTGCCCTATGGCCAGCAGCTCTGACCGTGTATAGGACAACATACCTGCCAGGAGCAGCTAAACAACGATGTGTTGAGATACAGAGCCTGCCCCGCCTCGCGCTACTTCGACGCGGACGAGCGCAGACGGGCAGGACTCTGGCACGACTCCGGCTAAGCGACGGCGTCCTCACCTGCGCGTCCCGCTGCGCGGGAGAGGGGAGCTTTAAGTAGGCTCGCCAATTAAAGTGCGAGCGCGAGGACGCTCCAAGATGGCGCCCAAAGCTATCTTCCCATTCCCTACCCAAAATGGCGCCCACAATGAGCCACCCCCGGGATCCAGGCCCGCCCAAACGGCGGTGAGGGAGCCGAATTATGTGCGGTAAGAGGAGGGGGCCAAGACCCTGCTAAAATCAGGGAATAAGTGCAGAAAATAAAATTTAAACAATATACAAAACGAGGAGAATTAAAAGCGTTAAAAAGCGCAGCAAAGCGCCTGCAGCAGCGCCAGCAACAGCGTGTGTCCGGTCAAATGAGCATCTGTCAAGGCCTGCCCTGAAGCTAGATTCGCCTTAAGTAGGCTCGCCAATTAAAGTGCGAGCGCGAGGACGCTCCAAGATGGCGCCCAAAGCTATCTTCCCATTCCCTACCCAAAATGGCGCCCACAATGAGCCACCCCCGGGATCCAGGCCCGCCCAAACGGCGGTGAGGGAGCCGAATTATGTGCGGTAAGAGGAGGGGGCCAAGACCCTGCTAAAATCAGGGAATAAGTGCAGAAAATAAAATTTAAACAATATACAAAACGAGGAGAATTAAAAGCGTTAAAAAGCGCAGCAAAGCGCCTGCAGCAGCGCCAGCAACAGCGTGTGTCCGGTCAAATGAGCATCTGTCAAGGCCTGCCCTGAAGCTAGATTCGCCTTAAGTAGGCTCGCCAATTAAAGTGCGAGCGCGAGGACGCTCCAAGATGGCGCCCAAAGCTATCTTCCCATTCCCTACCCAAAATGGCGCCCACAATGAGCCACCCCCGGGATCCAGGCCCGCCCAAACGGCGGTGAGGGAGCCGAATTATGTGCGGTAAGAGGAGGGGGCCAAGACCCTGCTAAAATCAGGGAATAAGTGCAGAAAATAAAATTTAAACAATATACAAAACGAGGAGATTTAAAAGCGTTAAAAAGCGCAGCAAAGCGCCTGCAGCAGCGCCAGCAACAGCGTGTGTCCGGTCAAATGAGCATCTCGTCCTACTCCGCTATGGCGGATACTATCCCTACCCACTCCAGACGTCTTATGGAGTTTTATGAGTAGAGGGTCTCTGAGAAAAGCACGACTGAGTTATTTCAGTATCTAGCATTAAATTAGTGCCTTACCAAACCGTTGGTCGCCATGTAGTGTAGTTCCTATATCCCTGATAGGCTCTGCGCATTGGAATAACATACACTATAGATTTGACATAGGACTAAGGTCAGTATGTCTCTATCGAGTATATTAAACTTAATTACTTGTGTGTGCCAGCTAACTCAGAGGTCACTAGAAACTTCTCGAATATATAAGAAGGGATTAGTCTCTGACAACCGCATAAACATGACAACTTTGTTTCCCTTTAGAATCGGAACAGTCTCAGAATCGTGGAACCAATAGATAACAGTTTCACTCAGTCAATCGTGCATGCTTCGTTTCTACAGAGTTGCACAGAAATAGAGAGACGGCGTTTCAATAAAAAGGTTTATTGAACAGTCTTATTTCTCATGCAAGAGATATGAATTGCTACAATCGTAAGACAGACTGCAAAGTACAATATGTACAAGGTTAGCAGTAAGATAAAATAATACTGCAATAGCATGGTTTGTAGCCATGACATATATTAATCAAAATACATACATAAATAACATAAGCTAAAAAGTGAGACTCATCTGATGCTTCTAAAATGTTCTACCCCAGTGTACCTAACCTAAGTGCAGTACAAGATTTGAAGTAGGTGCTGTTTCTAAAGTATAGTTAGCTATATTTTAGTTTAGCCAAGAGTTGCCAAAAGTTTCTCTAAGTTCTAGTCAGCTCCATAACTTAGAATGAGAGAGGTTGGAATCTCTTTTCTGTACTCGATAGTCTAACCCCCCACAAGGGAAGTCAGAGAGCACTGGAGCTGGATTCTCTGCAAGGAGGATGGCAGCGTCAGGTCAGTGCATCAGGCTGGAACTCGATCTCCTTCCGAACTTGCCATGGCGAACCGCGTAGTCTGGGTTGGATGTAATCCTCTGGGAACCGCAATTTGCAAGGGCAAGTGCTGGTATATTTATACCTTGAAGGTGTCTAGGAATGCCAGCATTGACGTAAAAGTCGGGCAGAGGAACGTCATGAATGAACCCCTAAGGAATAGATGTTCATGCATACTTAATGAGTTCTTGGAGAAATCCTAAAGGCTTAAGGGTCTGGTTTTCCAAAAATTCGTTGTGATGTGGATGGACGGATGTAGGTGGCCATGCCTGTATTTGGTTTGTACTGACAATGTCTAAGTAAGGGCCGGATTTCTATGTCCAAATAAGGGCAATGTGAATTGTACCTATATAAGGGCATAAATCGGGAAACCTATATATGGAATCTAAATCTGCACACAACAAAACAACCCATCCTCCCAACAGCCCCCCACCCCACACTATCAACTCTTAAGGAGTTGTCACCCCAACCCCAAACATAGCAACAGTCAAATGGGGCCTAGAGCTGTCTGGAGGGTCCCCGTTGCCCCCATAGAAAGGATAATAGTGCCCGACAGCAATCTCAATATATTATGCTACAACATAAGAAGCAATCAACCATAGCCCCAACCCCAAATGGAATGACAAAAGGCATGCATAACAGGGAAGCACAGTCTCTGCAGCACAGACTCCTGATCACTCACCAGAGCAACATCACTCAAGTCAAGGATCCAGATGTCATGGGAGTGCTTCTGCGTTTTCCCCGCGGGATCGGAAAAGGTCCAGGGTGCCCGAGGGCAGGGCCTCCAGATCAAGGGTTTCAGTACCGACAGCACCTGGGTTGTTCTTGGTGAGATGTGCCTCATCCGTAGGCAAGAGCTAGCATTCAAGGAGCAGGTAAACTTCCTTCGGGGACGTTTGGAAGGGATGTATGACGTTACAACGCATGCTGTTACAACGCATGCTGTTACAACGAAAGTTTTACAACGCGATTGCATTGACAACGCAAGTATTTACATCGACTTGCACTAGATGGCGTGCTAACATCAAAAAAGTGTAATTTACTATTCCAACTCCAGTCCATGTAACAGTAGGGAAGGTGTTGGGATAGTAAACTACACTATTTTTAATGTTAGCACGCCATCTAGTGCAAGTCGATGTAAAGACTTGCGTTGTAATGTCCTGCGTTGTCAATGCACTCGCGTTGTAACAGTTTCGTTGTAACGGTAGTGCGTTGTAAAAGTTGCGTTGTAAAGGTTGTTCCCCGTTTGGAAGAGGTGATGGAGTACACCTCTCCATGTGCGACTCAACCTCCTCCGATCTGCCGGGGCATCAGAGTTCACATTGTTCCGTTGCCCACTCCCATGCCTGCTCCGGAGTGTAAAAGAAATAGGATGAGGAGTTTAATAGCACTCTCAATCTGGCCAGAAAAAGGAGCATATATTGTAGTTTGATGGCATGAAGTTTCTGTTTGACAGCTTCAAAGTAGCATTTGTGTTGGTAAACTGTGCCAGTGAAGTCAGGGAAGACCATGATCCTGGTGTGTTGAAAGCGCAGGTCTTAGAGTTGTATGGCCTCCCGGACAACGACGTTCCGGTCTCGGTGGTTGAGGATACTGGCTATGGCAGGACGAGGAGGTCCCCAGGGGGGCAAAAGGACCAGGGATCGGTGAGCCCTTTCCACCACAAAGCACTGGGACAGTTTGTCGGAGGGAATCCAAGACCGCAGCCAGTTTTCTAGCATTCGATTGGTGCCTGACATCTCTACCCCCACAGGAAGCCAATAAATCCAAGGTTGTTCCACTGCGACCAGTTTTCTACATCTTTGGCACTTTCTTTCAAGGTTTCCATAATGGCTAGCAATTTAGAGACCTGAAAATTTAGGGTGGCCACCTCGTCTTCCATCGAGGACACCCTGGTCGCTGCCTCAATCACCAGGCCAGCGACGTTGCAGAGGTCTTGGCATACTTTAGTTTTGACTGCCTCTCTGGACTTCTGCATCACTATAAGGATAATAGTGAGGTCAGCCTGCAAGGAGGTGTTACGGGAGGGAGGCCCCAGCAGTCCCATGCACACCAGAAGTAGGCTTGGTAGATTGATCTATCTTAGTCTGTGCCAGCGGGGGGGGCCTGTCTCTCTCCATGACCCAATGTGCATCCAGCAATGTCATCAGGAACTGATACCTGTACCTGCAGTGGCCCACTTATCCCAGAGGGGCAGCATGTGCAGCATGTGCAGCATGTGCAGCCGAGAGGTTGCCTGGAACCCAACTCGTTTGAACAAAGAAAGAATCAGGTAAAATCATGACTCGTTTCCACATTTTTCTCCACAGTAAGCTTTGTCTCCTCAGCCCATGTTGGCACTCAGATAGGACCAGTGCAGTTGGGCACAAAGAATCAGTTGGGAGGGTGCCTTCCGTGACACAGTCCCATATGTAAGGGAGAGTGATGGTGTGCCTATTTCCCAGGAGCAGGTGTCTATACCCCCGACGCACGTGTAGGTAGACCATCGACCCCCCATGCAACTAAACAAAGTGGGAGGAGGGCAGTGTCTCAACATCCTGTGCAGCCTCGCCTCGCCACCCCAAATTGGGTCCACAGCAGATAGGTACCAATGATCCCTGACAGTCCCCTAAAGGTGGAAAAGAAGTGGGGGGCCTGCAGCTGCAAGTGTCACAGGCGATGAGCCCTCCACCGCCACCTAGCAGCAGGCGTCTCGGCGAGGGCCCACAAGTCATGGTGTGGTTCTTGTGGAGTAGAATAGAGATGGGTGGGGGAAGAGAGAAAATCAAACACCCGCACCAGAAGGGCAGCAGCTCTCTCCTCCGATTGTCTGCCACCAAGTGTTGGTCCCAGAGTGGCCTCCTGATCAGACATGACCCTGGACCTGCTGATGTAGGCACTCCGGTTCCCACGGCAGCAGTCTGGGTGGCATCTAGCCCATAGTCTGAGAGGCCCAGGGAGTCAGCACGGGGCAATGCCACAGTGTCCAGCGATGCTGCCTCCCCCAACAGTGCCAGTACCGCTCATCTTTTTGGTAGGTCACACCCTTGGGACTCAAGGGGGGTGCAGAGGCCACAGATTGCTGGGTCGCACAGGCTCCACGACCCGTCTTGGCTCAGGATTCCGTAGCCGGAGTTCAATTTCGGGGCTGATGGCACACACGGCACCATCCCAACATGTCAGTTTGTGCCCTCAGCGTCTCTGCGCTGAATCACATGGTGGGAGGCGACTAGCTCTGCTCTTGGGCAAGGATGGCAGAGGAAATTCGTGGGGCTATGGGAACTGGGCTAAAAATGAGTCGCCTTCTTGGCTACGGAAGCCACCCCCCAACTTCATATACGTTAGAAAGGTTAAAATTAGGTTGAGGATTATGGCCTTATTTAGTGGATGGTGTCAGTCAGTCAAGAAAATGTTTATTTAGACCTTGGTATTTAACACACGATAAAAACAATGTAGATATTAAATACTTTTTACAAAGATAATAAGAGCCCTCCATATAGTTTATATGAGTAATTTAGCAGCCACGTATAATTCCTAAACAATCCATATTAAAACCCAGATAAAAATTCCCTAACGGCAATCAGATATCTTCCTAAAGCACGTCACATCCAAATATTTCATATCTGTTAAAAACTCCACAGCCTGCCTGTGTTCTTCAATACCATAGTTTAAGAAAATTGCTCTTTGTATTGTCAGCAACTTTTGGCAATCTACAAGAATATGCAAGCAATCACACTTTACTTATAGTCTGCAAGTGCAATTTCCGGTTTCCTCTTTCATTACATTTGTCACCCTAGGGTTTATGTAGCACGGATTTAGTCTAATTCATAATCATAACACCTTAGATCTCAGCAAAGGGATGGGTTAAGGCATCAATAGATGGGGGACGTTGCGCATTTTTCCATGAATTTTGCAGGAAGTGGGTAGATGTATATCCCCTTAGATACCTAATGCCCTGTTTTCTGGCGCCATTTTTAACCAATGTGCTGCGTTTCCTCTTAGTGGTCTTTACTTGTAGGATTTCCCTTTCTATATTTAACCCCAAACTCCTATATATGTTTTCCAGGTTGTTCCTAACTCCCTTTACCCATTTCAACTTACTATGTATGATCTCCTGTTTCCAGGCGCAGCCAGAATCATAGTCTAGATGGTTCCAAGATGATATGTCAGTTTCCATTCTTATTGCCTGGGTCATTGTTGACTTTGTTAATGACAGTAGGCTTTTTAAGCATTTCCTCTTTTCGTACTCCCAATAATGTTTATTACTTAGACCTAGCAGTTCTACTCCATAGTGGAATTATGGGTATCATAGCCGCATAAGTGGTTAGCATCGGTCTTAGGGACCCTCCACTAGAGTCTTTATTACATTTTTTAAACCCGCTTACTGAGGCCAATGCTCTTGCTTTAAGTGATTCGATATGTTCTTTCCACATTCATTTCTTCTTGAACCACACCTCTAAATAATGATATTTATTTACTATTTCGATCTTATCTGGTCCTGGGTACCATTCATAATTTACTGATTCTTTCCCAAACTCTATCACTTTGGTGCTATCCATGTTTTCCATAAAAAAACATTCTCACCACAGTACTTCTTGAATTGATCTAATTTCTTATTTCAGTCATATCCATTATGACCACCAGGCCGTCAGCATATTAAAGGCATGCAATGTGAATGCCATCCATTTTAGAGAAGTGTGCGATAAACAGTGAGAAAAGCAGGCGGGGGCAAGATACATCCCTGTCCCAGACCATTTTTTATTGGAATTTTCTGGGTTAGAAATTAACCCACACATTAACCACACCTTACCCCCCTTAGGAACAGAGATATTATACATCAGAGACTGAACAGAGGGTGTCCTGAGACAGCAGTAATCTGCTGTTAGTTGTTTAAGCTTTTTTTTTTTACAGTTTGTACACTCATTTTTTGGCTAGGAGAGTGAGAAAGGTTTTGGAAAAACAGTAATGTATGAGGGCAAAGTCTGTTAGGCCCTTACCTGCAGAACTCCAGAGTGTGGATTGAGCCTGTCTGTGTCAGACTCCGTAGCACGCAGGGCCTTTAACGGCACTCACGCTCACAGACGGAGCAGAGAGCCCCGCCCGCCATTCCCTGTCGGTCGGCTGGGGGTGGCGCCTAAGGGATATTTAAGGACGGGATCCACGCTGGAAACGTGCTTCGCGTTCCGGTTCGGATCCCGCCTGGCTTCCCACCGCCCACCTCATTTTTTTTCCATGCTTTCCAGCTTCTATCCTGGACCTCCGATTTTTGTGTAGGTCGTTTGCCTGCTTTCGGTCTCCGGATAGGCTCTTCTGTTTCCTGGGTCCTCGGGGGTTTTCTTCTGGAGCTTGCTGCTCTTCTTTGATGTTGCTACATAGTTGCTAGCTAGATTCAGTGGTGTTAACCCTTGGCAGTCTGGTCCTGTAAGACATAGGAAGGAAACAGCATAGGGTTTTAAAGCACCAATATCTTTGCTTTGGTTTTTTTAATTTCAAAACTTTATTTTGGAATAGTATTATCTGATGGTTCTGCATTCCCTTGAGCATTTCTGGCAATTCTTATTGTTTTCTAGTCACTATAAAAGAAAGGAAGATATATTGGCATAATAAAGGAGTCCATATCTTCATTAATGTTGTTTGCATGATTAGACCCCTGTTTATTTAAATTTTTTATTGAATGTCCCTGTACCTCCTCCTGCGAAGGGAAATTAGTTTTTTGTTTTTTCCCTGCCTATTGGAGTATGGATGTATTTTGTCTTACTTGGGGTCTTCCATACCTATGGTGATTTTCACCTAGGTTAGTGCTCGCTATTTTGTCTTCTTGGTTTCATATGCTAACTGCTGCAGTCCTATTACTTAATTGACCCTTGTACATCCTTCTAGGTAGCAGGCATTCTGGCGTCCCTAGGAGCTGTCTCTTCGTGCAAGTTAGCTTCTTCCATCCAAGGTATCCCTTAAGAATAGTGCAGTATTTAGCTAGCTTGCTTGTGTGAATACTTAGTACTCACCTTGTGCTTTCTCTTTTAGGGTTCTATGAGACTCTCTCTCTGAAGATCCAGCGGACGACTACCCTTTCTTCCTTACCTTGTTTTGTTTCCCTTCTTCCCCACCTTCCCTCATTTGCTTTGACTAAGTTAGGCGAAGGAGGTGGGTGAGGGAAATTGGGGTCTAGCTTGGTGTTCATCATGTCGTCCCTGCAGTAAACCCAGGTGAGCTCTCACAGCCTGGCTCCTAGGAGATTCTGAATTGAAGAGCAGCTTCCAGCCCCCTGGCCAGCAGCCTAAGCTTGCTGATTCGCTCCCTAGCTCCCAAGCCACCCTGAGACCACCTCTCACAACTGCCAAGGCCCCTTAAGGGCTTGTTGGGTGAACCCCAAAACATTCACCTCCATTTTGTGAGTTGCAGTTTCCCTGTGCCCAATATTGCAGTGAACCAAGGACCAGGAGGTGGTAAGAAGGCAGACTTGTGCTGTCTCTTTCCTGAAATTTAAAAAGCGATTTTCCTCTTCCAGTGATTGCATCATTGTCACCTGTTTTGTTTAGAAATTTGAGGTTTTTACTTGCCTGTGACTGTTTCATTTTATCTGTTGCATTGTGGTTTTTGCAGTCCAAATTCAGTTGTATTTACAACTTGCCCGCGACTACCTGATTTTCCCTCCTAGTTTCTCCCTTGATCTGGCTCAGACCAATGTGTTAAGCAATACACCCCCTTGCTCCAATTTCGTTTTAGCAAGTGAGTGAAACCAGATTACCCCCCCCCCCCTTCCTCCCTTAGCAACAGAGATATTATACATCAGAGACTGGACAGAGGGAGCTCAGAGACAGCAGTAATTTGCTGTTAGTTGTTTAAGCTGTGTTTTTTAGGGATTGTACACTCGTTGTTTGGCTAGGAGAGTGAGTAAAGTTTTGAAAAAACAGTATTGTTATCGGGCAAACTTACCTGCAGAACTCCAGAGTGTGGATTGAGCCTGTCTGTCTCCTAGGAGATTCTGAATTGAGGAGAACCCTCCAGCCCCCTGGCCATCAAACATTGCCTGAGGTTGCAGGGACCTTATATAGGTGGCTATTGGATGCTACATGTGTGCACTTATTGGTGGTTGTATCTGGTGTTTCTAATGGATTAGGGTTAGTGTTCTCATTGGTTAAGTATTTAAGGGTGCTGATTGGATCCTTGGTCAGTGATTTCATTGATGCAGGACTTAGGGTATGTGATCTGATTGTGGATCAGCAGCAGACTCGACTACGGAAACGCCCTCTACACGGGAGCCCCGACCAAGCTCATCAAACAACTACAACGCATCCAAAACGCCTCGGCGCGACTGATCCTCGACTTACCACGCCACAGCCACATCAACCCCTCCTTCAAGCTCCTCATCCACGCACACAAGCCACTCCACAAGACCGGCCCTGCCTACCTCAACAGACATCTCTCCTTCTACATCCCCAACCGCTAGCAACGCTCCGCTGACCTCTCACTAGCCACCATCCCGCGCATCCAAAGAACTACCACCAGCGGGAGATCCTTCTCCCACCTCGCCGCCAAAACATGGAACACCCTCCCACTGAGCCTATGACAGACCCAAGACATGCTGACCTTCAGTAGAACACTCAAGACCTGGCTGTTCGATCAGTAGCAGCCCCTCCCCCCAGCGCCTTGAGACCCTCGCGGGTATGTAGTGGGTTTTATAATTGAATGATTGATTGATAGGTTTAGGGTTTCAGATTGGTTCATGGGGCTACGCTTTTTTATTGGACGTAGATCTTAGGGTTTCTTGTATAATTTGCTACTGGGACAAGGGTTAGGACTGGGGTTGGGACTGGGCTTGGGGGCTAGGCTTTCTATTGGAGGTAGTAATGTAGGGCTTAGGGTTTGGTCCCTGATTGGCTGCTGGAACTAGCTAGGGCTGTGATTCGCTATAAGAGGCTACTGTCCTATTGGATCTAGGGCTTAGGGCTAGTGTTGTGATTAATTAGGGTTAGGGCTAAGGTTCTCTTTGGCCGAAGAGGTCAACTGATTACTAGGGCTATTTAAGGCCAGGGTTCAGGGCGTCTTAGCCTGGGCGTCGAGGTTAAGAGCAGGGAGGACAAGGGCAATTGCCTGTTTCAGCCTGGTCAGGAATAGGGCTAAAAATGCTGCCCAATTTCATATACACCAGCACCCACCCTACCCCATCCACAACCAGAGTAACACACTCATAGCACATGTACTCTACTCATTCACTACAAACTAACCCAAGACAAAGTTCAATGTCTCAGCACCCACAACAGAACCCAAGAAATCAGACCTATACAACCTTCTATCCCAGCTACCACACATTTGCACCGTCACCTGCAAACCGTACACAACTCTATCCAATATAACTAACCAATCCACTCCTCACTAACACAACCCACATCCACACCATACTTAACTATATCCCATCTAGACACACATTTCCTGCTCTAATTACTCCTAACAGACCCCTTTTTGCCACTAACAAACCCATACTCAGCCTTCCATAATTTCTCCGACCAACACCCTCCTTTTCTTTCTACAACAATAATACGACCGCACAACACTTACACTCCGCTGCACCACACATATTACGTCTTTCAGCAATCAAGTCTAAAACAGACACCCTTAACTCTACTCCACCCCCTCTTACAAACAATACTCTACTTACAAACACATCACCACCCCCTTTACTGTCCAAATTCCACTCACAAACAATACTATACAAACAAATTCATCTCATAAAACAAATACATCAGCACCTCATTTCACTACTCCTCAAAAACAAAAGATAACACACACATCAGCACAACAAAATCTCTCACACGCAACACCTCATAATACTTTCCATCACAAACTAAAAACATACATCCACCTTTCAGACTACACAAATGAACAAACTTCAATGCCAAGCTTTCTCTCTTCCCCCACACCTAACACATATACAGCAAGTCTCTTTGAACCGCCTCTCATCCATTGGACAATTTAGAACCTTACTACATGACCCACATGCTGCACAACCACAACTCATACACCTTCCGCCCTAAACAGATGCAAACAAAATAAGCAAGATGCCAAAACTCACAACTTCACTTCTCCATGTCTACTGCACAGCAAAGTTACACTACAAAAACAACACAGCGCACCAACTCACTCTCAACCCCCGTCTCCACCACCTACACATGCAGACCCATCAAAATGCCTTCTTAGCCTGCTGGATGAGAAACTCGATACATAACAGCTACACAATTGCTATCCTAATACAGCTAATACCAACACTAAGAAAACACCTGCTGCAAGCCCTCAAAATACTGCTCACTCTTCTACAAAACAAAGTCACACTATCACCAAGGCACAATCTCTAAACTGTCTACTAATAAATGCTCGATCACTCTCTAAAAACAAACATCATATCTACGACCTTCTCACTGACACAAAACCTGACAATCTATTCATAACTGAGTCATGGTTGGGAGACGATATGGCTTCAGTCTTGCATGAAACCGTTCCACTAGGATATCAAACTTTCTCACAAAATCGTATAGGCAAAAGAGGAGGTGGCCCAGCTGCTGTGTTCAGACAAACATTACATATCACTAAAACTGACAACATCTACATAAAAGATTGTGAGGCCCTTTTTACCAGATGCAATCCTGCACCATCTTCCTCCTGTAACTTCCTGCTCCTTTACAGACCTCCATCTAGCAATGCAACATTCCCAGACACACTTCTATATACAGTTTCAAACCTGATAACACTACACTCCAACCTATGCGTTCTGGGTGATGTCAACATTTGGTGGTTTTGACAAACCCAATATGCCCCATCCCAAAATAATCATCGCTGGCCTAGATGCACTGAACCTGCATCAGATCGTCCACAAACCCACACACATCGATGGACGCATCCTAGATGTCATTTTTGCTAATACAGAACTAGTTACCTTTCAAACAATGACTCCGGCCACATGGTCAGACCACCACTTGCTTGCTTTCCAACAGGAAACATCCTTTACCCCGCATGCGTTACTCCGCATGCCATTACCACGCATTTTTTACACCGCAAAATCTTTTACGATGCAGGGCTTTACACCGTAAACTATTACAACGCATTCCCCAAAGTAACGCCCCCGTGGAGCTAGAATAGTAAGTTGTGTTGTAATGGGGAATGCATTGTAATAGTTTGCGTTGTAAAGCCCTGTGTTGTAAAAGATTTTGCGGTGTGTAAAAACTGCGGGGTAATGGCATGCGGAGTATAAGTGTGTGGGGTAAAGTGTCCTATTCCTTTCCAACATTAAACAACACAAAGCAATGCACCTAAAACCACCTTACGTACATCCACCTATCGACCGTGGAATAAACTCAATTTGGAACACTTAGAAACACAACTAACATCCAGTACAGATCCAGACACAATAAATTCTGTTAAAAAACTATATGAGTGGCTACAGGAAGCTTTTGATATCCTAATACCACTAAAAACGACACAACAGAGTAAAAGAAAACAGGAACCTTGGAGAAATACAGAGATAAAAGAGATAAAACAACAAATTAGAAAGCTGCAACAAGCCTGGCTCAAAACAGACACCAATCAAGACAAACTTTGCCTACAGAAACTTAACAGATTATACAAGTCAGCTATCAAAAAAGCTAAGAAAGGTACTATTCAGAAAGAATCTAAATGCTAAATGTGCAAATAAAGAATTCTATAAAATTCTCAATTGATAAACCAAATTACCTAGAAGAAGCTCTTCCCGTTACTCAAGATTTTAATGACAAACAGGCAAATTATTACACGGCCAAAGCAGACACATTGGATTCATATTTAAAACAAAGACAAAGCAACCAGCACCGACCCGTTTCCAAAACAACAATCCATGAATACTCTAACCCAGCCTCTTTGTTCCTTTCAACACATTTCACACAATGAATTTATGGACCTGGTCAAAGCAAGCAGGCCTGCCGACAGCCCTTCTGATCCGTGTCCACCGAAAGCCTTCAAGAGAATTCTTCTAACAACCTCTGCTGCCACACCAGTAAGAAGAATCATCAACAATTCCTTAACTACCGGAATATTTCCAGAAGAACTCAAAAAGTCATGCATACTCCCATTACTGAAGAAAACAAACTTGGACCCTCAGAACCCTGACAACTACAGACCCATTACAAATGGACATTCCCTGGGCGAACTGATAGAAAGAGCAGCATTCACTCAGATGTCACAATTCATGGGTGGTGATTGGAAAAATTATGACCCCTTGGCCGCCTGGCCTGATGATCTGGGAACACCGCCTAAAGTATCAAAGGAAGTAAGAAACCTCGGATGACCATGGACTCCAGGCTATTAATGAATGCCCAAGTGGACAAACCTGCAAGATCAAGCTTTGTTACTATCAAAACTCTGCGACAAATCTTCCCCCATCTGGGATTTCCACACAAGGTCCAGGCTACCATCTCTCTTGTTCTGTCAAAACTCGATTAGGCCAATAGCCTCTACCACGGATCACCTTTAACGACTATGAAAAGACTACAAGGGATTCAGAACTCAGCTGCCAACTACTTTTACATATAAAGCCACATGACCACATCTTCCCTACCTTGAAAGCCCTGCATTGGTTACCGATTGCCAGAAGATCCACATTCAAGCTGCTTTATATCACCCACAAGGCGATACCTTGAACAAGACCTCTCTTTCTCAGGAATAAAATCACCAAGCACATTCAACAAAGGAACCTCCGCTCTAGAGTGGTACCTAACCTTAGAATCCCAACGTACAAGAAAAAACCATGGGTGGCGCATCCTTCCCTGTTCAAGCAGCCAACCTATGGAACTCTTTACACCCCAACATAAGATCCACGGATAACCACCTTATCTTCAGAAAACTAATCAAGAATTGGCTCTTCCCCACATAACCACCATACGCAAACAGAAATAAACAGCATATCCCTATTTATATAAGCATTTATTTGGATTGATATGTACCTATATATGTGTATTGCTTTGTATAAACGTGTATTATAATTATGTTTTTAAAAATAATAGATGTTCATTAGTTCTGTTTAACAAATGTACATATTACTGATAGTTGCATTATTCTATGTTTTTAACATGAATATAAGTGACTGAATAAAAAAGTAAATCTTTTATCATAACTATTTATCTACAATTGCTTCACTATTGAATTACAAAAAATAAATACATTTAAAGTACAAAAACACTTGAAAGTCGGAGTTTATGCAATGCATCTTTAATCTATGTATACTACCTTCCTTATACATATATATACCTTCAATGTACTTATGTATCTGTATATGTATTACTTTACTTCAAATTCAGCATATCCAAAGCACTACCCTATTTATCACCCTATACTGCTCTCAATATGTCCTCTACCTCAACTCTCTGACTCAACTCAAACCTCATTCTACTGCTCTTTCCAATGCACTATCCATTTCTCACGCTATACCTCTATCAATATATCCTCTACCTCCACTTTCTCATTCATCCCAAACCCCATACCACTACTATGATCGCCAAAATAACCCTTTCTAGACTCTTCCCCCTCTACCCCTCCTTGCATCATCTCATACCTCTTTTACTATTCAGATCTCCCAAACATGCCTTTCTAAATCCTTACCTCTGACTCGTCCCCCTCCACCTCCCTTTTACTCATCCCAAACCCCCTCCTTCTGCTATGAACTAAAAAAAAAGATTCTTGACCCTTCTGTCTTCTATACCTCTTCTATCCCCCTCTATCCCTCCACCATTCCTTTTCCATCCAAAAAACAAAATAACATGTCCACCACTGAAATTCATTTCATATTTCCCTATACTAACTCCCCTTCACCACCCCTTTACTCACCCCAAACCCCCTCCGACGGCTATAAACTACAACAAAAAAAATTCTAGACCCCTTCCTCTTCCATCTCAATCCAAATAACTGACTGACATGTCCACCACCCAAATTACTTTCATATTTCACTATAATAATACACCACTAATCCTTTATTGGTTCCGGGGTAGCATCCTACTTGCTGAAAAAGTGCTTTGACACCCCATCTGGGGTAGCAATCACAATATAAATGCAAACCTTTTTCCCTCTTCTGTCCCTCCACTATCCTTCTCAATCCAAATAACTAATATATCCACTACTCACATACTTTCATATTTCACTATAAAAATTCCCCACTAATCCTAATGGGTAGTGTGCTACCTGCCGAAAAAGTGCTTTGATGCCTTGTCAGGGGTAGTAAGCGCTATATAAAGGCAATTACAACACAATACCAATTCCTTCTTTGTTGATGTTTACCTGAGCCCAATTCTGGGAGAGAACCTCTTTTAAGATGACAAGTATGGTGGGTGCAGGTCATCCACAAAAATGCTGCTGATGTCTCGGTCACTGTATTATGAGTGCACTGATGTCAATAACACTTTAAATCTGCCAAGGTTTTTGTTTTACTTGCAAACTCTGGGACTAGTGTTTATATGGCTTCCCTGCTGGGTGATGCTACATGTGTGCACTTATTGGTGGTTGTATCTGGTGTTTCTAATGGATTAGGGTTAGTGTTCTCATTGGTTAAGTATTTGAGGGTGCTGATTGGATCCTTGGTCAGTGATTTCATTGATGCAGGACTTAGGGTAGGTGATCTGATTGTGGATCAGCATAAAAACAAAAGAAAAGCATAAGAAATAGGCCTTAGATTTATAACGAGTGCGACTCGGCCGAGCCACTCTCCACTCGTTAGTGGCTCCTGACTTCTCGCGAAGTGTATGCGTATTAAAGCATTCTAGCAGCTGTGGAAGAGTAAAACACACAAAAAAGCTGTGCAAAACATATGCAGCCACTCTCAGGAGGCATGTGTGAGAAAAGACAAGATGAGGAAACTACCCCTGGAAGAAGCATATGGGAGGGTCCATGCTGCACTGAATTGCCTGGGAGGATGTGAAAAATTGCACAGAAGTCTCATCCACCCATGGGAGGGGAGTGATAGTGGGACATGAGAGGGGTGTTTACCCCCTTGGAGAGGAGTAAAGATGGAAACAATGGTGCAGCTTGAGGAGGAATGGCATGTTGTGCAGCCACTTCTGATGAGACCCTTAGGTAAGGTGGCAAGAAGCGCAGCTACCCTTGGGGGGGGAACATTTACTTCTCAGCCGAAGCACCTCTCATAGTGCGGTGCTGTACGTGAAAATTGAAACAATAATAAGAATGTGAGAGGAATATCAGGGGCGTTTTGTAGCATTCTTACACAGCACTCTGTACTGTTAGCTATTATGTTGCACGTATTTGTTTACATTACACATTTGAGCATCAGAAGTTTCCCACAATCAGATGACTTTTGGTCACGTGCCAGAACCAGGTTTAGGAGCCTGCCATGCAGGTTCCAACAGCAACAAAAGGAGATTTTAATAATGGTGATAATAAAAGATTATCCTTGAATTGGGAGCAGGAGCCAGTGAGTTATCAACATGCTGTCAGTTTCCCAGCCCAACTCGCCAATTAAGCAAGAAAATGGCTCCTTTGATGATTCTCAGAAAGGACTCTTAATAAGAACAAGGATTGGCAGCGCCAATAGGTCTGGCTTTAAAAGAATGTTTTATGGTAACATGAAGCCATACAAGTAAGTAGCATGGGTATAGAAATGTATTTGTGTGGAAGCAAAGAATTGTAGAATAATGTTGGGGTAGGTTAAAGGTCAAGTGACAGTTGCACTGTGAAGCCAGACTTATAGTTCCTATAGGTTAGTAAAGGCCCACCTCCGTTCTGTGCTGCTTCCAAAGAAATAAAAAACACCATAAAAATAGCATGAAAATACTATGTGTGAGCCCCTGAATGTTCAATCCCCAGCCTGCTGGATAAATTATCAAGCACATCTGCGTGGAGGGTAAGCACTTTTTTGTGGAAGCACACAACTTCTGCCCAATCAAAATATGTACTCTTGGCTTCCAACACTTTCCCTCTCCTGGGGATGCTCACATAATTGTCTGGTGACAGCTGAGCTGTCAAGCCAGACCATAAGAAGAAATAGTATATATAAACATTGGCAACATATACGTCTGAACAGCACATCACGCTTGTCATGATGAAGAGGGAAAGCAAGGGATAATGAACAGATATATGGCCGAATCTAAGGACACCCTCCCCCCACCCCATCGAAATATAGAAAAATACAAGAATGGATGTCTTGCACATTCATCCTATTGTAAATACCCAAAAAACAGGAGAGGGGCCGGATAAGAGGGCAATACTGTGAAACAACAAGCGAAATGAGTGTTTTATTTAATCTTTAACCACAGTGAACTAAGTCAAATCTGCCTTGAAAACTTGCTTAAAGCTTGTAAATCTGGATTTGTGAAGGTTAAGGCATATTGGTCAAAAATAATTTTTATAACCTTAAAAATGTTTGTTTATACACTACAAATGTTATTTAAAACTTTTTAAAGAAATTCCTCCCATTTTTAAATTAACTCAAGTTAATTAGGAGGTTTTAGATACTTGAGGGCGGTTGATAAATGTTGTCAACGACATATTTTGCTGTTTATTTTTTTGCTTCTTTAACCCTTTGGAATATACATTTATGCAGAAAGGCAATGCCATATGGGCCATAGAGGCAAAAATCAAATAAGATTAATAGACACGTCCCACGTTATAAAGGCCCACTATAGTCTTCCGAAACGGCCATATCATCGAAAAAATAAGTACATCTACACACATACACAGATTTATTATCTCGCATCTGTGTAGATTTACTCAATCTTGAAATTCACAAAGGCTTCCCATGTTACGATTGGAAAAAACTGACATTTGCAGATGTCCAGAGGTATTATCAATTGCACATTTGCAAATGCGCCTACACTTCGGTTTTCTGGCATGCACACTTTTCCATAATTCACAGTTGTGCATGAGGTAACACCACTGTTTATGAGAAACAGCATCTTTTCTTTTTTTCTTTATAGGAAAAATATTTATACACAGGGACAAACTCTTACATTACATCCCCACTAATTTTGGGAGTGGTCCATCCTTTATCCCTTTCAACACTGAAAATTAATTTACACCCTTCCATTGTCTGAAGTAAATTTCTGCCCATTTCCAAGGTGGATTTGGGCGGAGAACAACTTGTGAATCCCGACAAAGGTGTGGCAGGGGTGTGACTCCTGTCTCTCCTTCCCCATGATAGTCTGGATGTCAGGAGGACCCCTCTACATATTTCACAAGGGGTCGCCTCAGATTTTGTAAGTACCTGACGCGTAGGCTTGTGCAACCTCTCAGGGCATTTCAATGGTCGAACCCCCCCTCCATTCCCCACTAAGGAAGTAGATTCACTACCACAAACATATTGTGGGCCTAAATCCTAATGTGATTGAAGACACAACTGTTGTGAATTCCAAAGGTGGCTTTACATTCATAAAAGAGGCTATTCACTGTCTTCACTTAAACTCACAGCTAGCCCAGAGAGCTCAAAATATATAACTAACCTTTGAGATATGTGAATAGCCTACTTAAATGTTCATACACCTGGAATAATAAACATTTCAGGTTTATAGCTGGTCTTCAAAAAATGAATGTCTCCCCTAAGTGACTATGTATTCTATTTCCACTAATTACACCAGGCGCCAACCAGTGCAGAGTCCAATCCAGTATTTTTGCTTAACAGCCTTCATTGACCCTTTAAATGCCATACTGTAATTTTCCAAAAGGCCACAAAATTCAGTGCCTACTAAAGTATGCTTTACGTGAGAAGGCCAACATCATTTTGTAATTCCTTCCAATTCAAAAATATGTTTAGTAGCGTTTAGATCAACTAAAGCCGGCTCCTTTACCAACAACTTAAAGAAGAACAGTACCTGTTTTAGGACAGTATTGATAAAGAAAGCATTAACCAAAGGAGACTATAACACAAATTATCTTCCAACACCTGAATTTTGCCATTGTGCAGTGCCTCCACAACTCACCACAGTATCTTGTGCCACCATTTAGGCCTTGAGCACGTCTATCAAAGTTTTCAGGGACTGACAATTATGGGTGATTTTGAAGCTTTTGATTCGATTGCTCAACTATGTCATAACATGGACTGATATACTAATTTAATCAACACAAAACACTGAACCTGCAAACCTAAGACCCAGGTTGTCAAAAGACAAAACCAAATCCAAAACTTGGCCATTTTTTAAAAGTAGGTTTTAGGCTTTTGTTGAGAGCCAATCACCAGTAATTTAGATTTACTTTGGTTTTATACGAGGCCCCCCTTTAAACAAATCCATCTTGCTTGTTCAAATTCTCTTTGCAGTGTGTTTTCTGAATTCATCCTTAGCAGTGCATTATTGGCAAATTATGCCATTGGCTAATAGGTAAAAAATAATCATTTGATACTCTAAGTGCAAGAAATGCTCAAAATATTTAAAACATATATTACATATATTCAGTGCCGACACAAACCCATGTCTGACACCTGTTATATGAATAGATTCACTGTTGACCTAAAACTAGTATATGTGAAATACAAGGTGGTGTAGTTTCAGTATGTGTGCTGTATTAGTGGCCATGCCTTCTGTTTCTAAAACGGGCCATAGATCAGAGCAAATCACTAAGTAGAAAAGACCGACTTGAGGCCTGCTGTACAAAGCGTGGAGCCACAAAGCACCTGCTGAAATGGATGATGTAAAAGAAACTGACACTCAAAATAGTAAATAGACGTCTAGCACATGTTTAATGCAAAAATAGCTAGCAAGGAGTAAATTAAGCAAAGGTAAAATGCCAAATTAGGGGACCAGAGCTTAGCCCCTTGGTCAGTTGGAGCACATATCGCTGAACTCCCCAAATGTTGGCCCTACATTTATTCACTTTCTCTCTATAAAAGTGAAATGAAGTAGGTACATGTGATGGGCCGAAACTGTAGATAGGCGCTAATGAGCAGGTACCAAGTCCTTCTTGTCGAAAGAATGCAAGAATACCTTAAACGATATTAATAGTTTTCTCTAGCAAAATGTTTTTGTTTATTTTAAAATAATTTTTATTGAATAATTAAAACAGTACCTTCGTTACAACGAGCATAAGGAAGAGAAGTAACATGGTAACAAGATAAATATAACAGTAGAATATATAAGCCTATGCATATGAATAAAAGAGAAAAACAATAAAATAGGGCACCTATTAATCAATATTATGCATATATTTTTAAGTATAGAGAAAAAAGGTGAAAAAGAAAAGAAAGATGTAAAGAAAAAGGGAACAAAAAAAAAGGAAGAAGGGATAGAGAGAAGAAATATAATTAGTAATTAGTGTAAAGATGAGTGTGTAGATAAATAGGTAGTAAAGGGTAACCAAAGTAAATCGGATTACATTTTTTGAGGTATTGTAGAAGATGACACAGTAGAGATTCTATGTTCATCACAAATAAAGTTTCACCAAGTTAGTATACACATTTTTGAGTTGTCTTTCCAACAGGTAAGAATAACCTTAAATGCCATAGCAATAAAAAGATCAAGTAGATTCAGCCTCAATGAATTAATATGAATATCATTAGATAAGGAATCCAGAAATACATTTTGAATAGAATAAGGAATACAAAAGTGAAAAATCTTATAACATTTGAACCATACAGCTTCCCAATTTTAAAAAACATTAGGCCACTAGTACAATAAATGAATTAAAGTACCATTGGAGGATAAGCAAGACCAACAAAGAGGAGAGTGAGAAGAGTTAATTTTATGTAGGGAGACAGGTGTTCGATAAGCTCTATTATATATAAAAAAGAGCGATTGTGTGATATTAGCAGCTTTAGAAGTGGTAAAAATCTTGTGCCATAATTTATCCCATTCTTTGATTGAAAGAGTTATCAAGAGATCGAGTTCCCAAGCTAGTTCAGTCGATGTTTTTGGTCTTTCTGGGTTAGAAGAGGAGATACATTTATATATAAGAGAGGCTTTCACATTAAAATCAGGAGAAATGTTATATAAAGGAGTCAAGAGTGAAAATGGAGTAACATTAGGAGGAAAATTATTGTCTAAAATAAATGCCTGGAGTGCTTGTGATATTTGAGAGTATTTAGGTAAACACTAGGTGGGTAAATTGTAACAAAAGCATCCCAATTGTTATGGATAGAAGTGTCACTTGGTTTGTTAAATTTAAAAAATTCCTTTATAAAACAGGTGGCATCAGAAATAAAAGCTTGACGAGATAACAAAAAATTATTGAATCTCCATCTAGCGTGCTTAGGTGTAATGAATTATAAATCTAAATTAAGAGAGACAAGGTCATGATCAGAAATAAAAATGGAACCAATCTCAGAGGATTGGATTGAGGGGAGTAAAGATTTTGAGATGAGAATGTAATCAATTCGAGACATGGTATGATGTGCATTAGAGAAAAAAGTAAATTCTTGTTGATCAGGATTACAAATTTTCCAAGCATCGAAGAGTGGACGAGAAGCAATAGCAGATTGAAATGCTTTATGAGATTTGTCAGGTTTAAATTTACAATCGGATTTCCTGTCAAAAAAGGGGTCCAGCCAATCATTGAAGTCTCCGGCCATAATGATATACGGGTTAGTAAATGAGGACAATTTTATTTTGATAGAATGCCAAAAGTCTGGGTCTGATTTAACTAGTCCATAGATATTAAAGAAAGTGATCTACTTATCATTGACCATGGCATTAAGTATTGCCCATCGTCCACTTGTATCATTTTCAGTAGATAAAATTAGCAATTTCAAAGATTTGTGGCAAAGAATGGCAACACCACCCTTACGATTGATAGCTGGAGAGAAAATCACCTGACCCACCCATTGGCGTTTTAATTTAAGCGGTTCAACATCATTACAATGAGTTTCTTGCAAGGCAATCTGACAGTTTAATTTAGATAAATGAGAAAGTACCTTTAGACACTTGATGGGATGACCCAGACCACGAAAGTTCCACAAAGCAACATTAAACATGTTGAGGACTAAAGAACAGGGGGATGAATACAATAATGACGAACTGCATGGGGAACAATGAAAACAAGAGACAACTCATATCAGAGATCAAATAACATGACAAATATAATGAACATATAAGGAAATAAAACAAATATACACTAGTGAAAATAGCAAGGATAGGGACATTAGATTTAGGAAACAAAAATGAGGAAAAGAAGAGGAAAATAAAGACAATGAACAAATACAACGGACAACAAGATAAAATTAAAAGGATCATAGTTAAGCACATAAGGTAAATGATCACGCAAATAGGAAAAAGGTAGGGAAAATAAACAAAGAAAGGGAAAATGACGAAGAGGGAACAAAACAGAAAAAAGTAAAAAAACAATAGAGCAAAGAAAAGTAGGAAAAGACAGATCAAGTGCAAAGAGCCAGATCTACACAATGCAGAGTAGAGTACAGAAACCGGGCATGTCCGCACACATGGACAAGGGCAGCAACGGAGAAAGGTGGAAAGGATGAGGATAAGAAAAATGTAGATAATAAAACATGTAAGGTATAGAGCAGATAAAGGAAATTTAACTGTTGAAACCGCATAAAACTTCATAAATGGAAGAAAATCAAAAATGTGTGAGATATAGAGGAGATAAAAGAAGTATAAAAGGAACTGTTTAGACTGTATAAAACATCATAAATAGATGAGCCGCCATCTTGTTCGGTGCGGTAGCCACGCCCCCCCTCTAGCAAAATGTTGACTTCACTCATTTCTACAAACCTTGCTTCATTTTGCCAACTACATAACGGGGCTACGCTTACTAGGGATAGGGAGGTTGGGCAAAATGTGCAATTTAAAAATGGGTAACTAAATGGCAGTCCATTTAAAATGTGTGTGGGTGTGCAATAACTCTAATGCTTTAGTGAAATTTAAGCAGGTATTAAAAATGAAATTGCAATTGTTAATACAAACAGTGTGATATACATAAATACACGTTATCATTGAAAATGCAAGGATGAACAGACAGCAGAGTGAGCAGACCTCCACCATGGGGTCCAAATCGCAAACTGCGACTTTTTTCTTGTTTTGATGATGTGAAGGACATTGGTGGATATATGCGAAGGGGGCACTCAGTCGTCCCTTGCACTGCTGTGTGCTTCCTCCAATGTCTACATTTGCAACTCTCAGGGTTAAAGACCATCCGTTGGTACATCGGGGACATTCAAGTCTTTAAAAATTCGATAAACAACTCTTTTACATGGTAACTCTTTTAATTTAGTAAACACTAGCTAACAAATGTATTAATGTTGTCAGCTCCTCTGCAAAAATCATCCTTGCCTGTTGTCAAAATTTGCCGTCATCCCATTCCTCTAGTAAATGGTTCAGAATATATCCACCAAATATTATTCCAGATCAACCCAATAAAGAAATGGTAGGGGGGTGGTAATTGCCAGGAAACTGCTTTTTATTTGTAGAGCAGTAGGACAATATTGCTTTTTCAAGGTGCTCCCAATTTCCCCTAAAATATTAATGACCAGATATAGCCAGGGGTCCAGGCCTCAATCTGTGATAAAACAAATTAAGTGGAGCAAAATCTCATCCTGAATTTAATTTTGTGCACAGAAAGCCTCTTGATCCTAAGCTAATGAGACAACTTGTCACTCACATCTGTAACCTTAACCTTGTTAACTGCTGGCTGAGCCTTACTCAAGTCAGCGTTACAGAGGACTGAATAATAAGATATGCAGTTTAATGCAGTGGCTAGCTGAAGAGTGATCACATGCATTTTTCATTATAACTTTCCAAAATGCTTTGGTGCACCTGGATTTTACTGACTCTAGAAGATCTTCCAACTGCAGTTCCTGGTAAAGAGCTTCTTTCTTGCTATCATTTGTTTACACTCCTGTTAGGTTACTCTGAGCTTTGCCACAAGGTCACCTCACCTCTGTCTCTATTATGCTTAACAGCTCTCTCAGTTGCCATTTTCTCACCCTGCATGTTTTCCCTTAACCAACCTTGGCACCTTCTTAGCTGTGGCATGTACTACAGCTTCCCTTTTCTTTTATCATAGGCTGTTAGTACCACATAATGTTATGCAAACAGCTGCCAGTAGAATGATGAGTTCAGGATAGATAGCATTTTTTTATGCAGGTAATAAGACGTTCTTACCAAGCCTTTCCCACTTGATAACATAGCGGCTGCTATTGGCATAATATCTGCAATGTTTCATGACACTCCTCATTCAATACATTAAAGGCACACGCTACCATCAAAGTAATGATCATGGGAAGATGGGTGGGGGGTGGTCTTAGGTCTATTAATTACAACAGGTTTGATGACGAGGTAATTTAACATTTACTAAAACTCCTTGACTATTAAAACAATTCTCAATTAATCTACATTCCACAACCAAAAGTAAACCATGTCAGTGAAACAGGTGTTGTCTCATTGACGATTCCTAATGAACATTCTTTATTCAATTCTATGAGTTGACTTCCAATGCCACTACCTTCCTTATTTTCTAAACATCCAATATCCTGATTCCTCATCCTTAACGCATGTTCAAGTTTAAACATGCTTTACTGGATAAGGATCAAACTAACTTGGAATAACAGAAAGAACGTATAAGAGCATCTATAGAGTACAGAATAATAATCAAAACATGTTGCGTTGTTGTAAAGGTCCAAAAAACAACTTCACATTTTATAAGAATTGTGTGTTTTTGATAAATATTGGGAAAAGATACATAATATAACAAGTAGCTTAATAATAATTTCATGGGTCATCGAGGGTCAAACTTAGTAATTGTGGTTGGAGGGATACAAGATTGTCTAGACAAGAAGGACGACACGACTGCCATAGCAAATGCCGCTTGATCATCAAGTGCATGGAAATAGTATTTGCTCTATCAAGTCTTTGATTTTGACACATAATATTTCACCACCCAGCGAACGAGATCTTAGTAGTGTCCTTCAACTTAGATGTAATAGTCTGTGCCGCAATGGCAATGAATAGGTTGACAAGTTTTTCAGCATTGACTTGAGAATGCCATATGTATGATGAACCTCCTAGAAAAATATGTATGAGGTCAAAAGGTATATTTATAGAACACATTTTGGATATCTTGTCCCAAACTTGCAACTAAAAAGCATGTACATGGGGACATTCGAAGAACATATGGAAAATGTTGCTTTCCTCCTTTTGTCAGGTTTCAGTTAGGAAGATGATGTTGAGTGTGAGGGTGGTGATTAGGTCCCATAATTCAGTGAAAAGCTTGCATAGTGAGCGTGTGTTGAGAAGGGTGCATGCGAGTTGATGTTTTCGTACATGTGGTGTCTGTGGTGTGTTCAGGGTCTGGCTGGCCGGTGGGCTTATGTGTGTGCAGTGGCATTGGGTGCAGGTGAAAGGTCCTACCGTGGAGCGTGGGTTGGCGCGGTGGCAATGTTTGTTGCAGCATCCTGGGTTGAGAGTGTAAAGATCGGTGATGGTGTATCTGCAGAGGGCCAGGGGCTGTGGTGCTGCGTGCAGTCCAGGCACTGATGGGTGCAGATAGTCTTACCTTTAGTGCGCCTTTGGTGCACCAGCAGTGTGGTCACGCCGAAGACTGCATTAAGTAGGTCCTGGGGTGGGTGGGGTTCTGCTGGTGGGAAGAATGGTGAGTGGGAAAACCCCGTCAGGAAAACCTGGGCAGCTGTGTTGTCACTGGATCAGTCTGGAAAAAGCAGGAACTGGAGTCCACAGGCCAGGGGCAAGCTAGGTGTCTAGGTGCCTACTGATGTGTTTGCACTGCGGCCTGCATTAAGTATATCCTAGGGTGGGCGGGGCTTCTGTTGACAGGAAGAATGGTAAGTGGGAAAAACCCGATCAAACCCAGTGGGAAAACCTGTGCAGTTGCACTGTCACTGGATCAGTTTGGAACAAGCAGAAACTGGAGGCCACAGGCAAGTGGCAAGGTAGGTGTACAAGTGCCTACTGATGTGGTCGTGCTGCGGCCTGCATTAAGTAGGCCCTGGTGTGGGTGGGGCTTCTGTTGGTGGGAAGAACCGTGAGTGGGAAAACCCAGTCGGGAAAACCCCAGTGGGAAAACCTGGGCAGCTCTGGTGTCACTGGATCACTCAGGAACAAGCAGTAACTGGAGGCCACAGGCAAGTGACAAGCTAGGTGTCCAGGTGCCTACTGATGTGTTTGCGCTGCGACCTGCATTAAGTAGGTCCTGGGGTGGGTGGGGCTTCTGTTGGCAGGAAGAACAGTGAGTGGAAAAACTCAGTCGGGAGAACCCTAGCGGGAAAACACGGGTGGTGTCACTGGATCAGTTTGGAAAAAGCAGGAACTGGAGGTCACAAGCAAGTGACAAGCTAGGTGTCTAGGTGCCTACCTCAATACTAAAATAAAAATAACGGTGGATGTAGGAGGGATAGAGTGTGAATGAAGAGGCCAACTAGATTGGACCCCCGGATGATCAGTAACATATGAGAGACACGGTGGGGGAAGATAAACTAAGAAAGAGATGGATAAAAATGCATATGAGTAAAAACGCAGACCATAAATATCAAAATATGGAAAAGACTTACCGACATGGACAGGACAACACCCTGGGATCTAAGTGGGACGGAGACAAGGAGACACTCGAACATATAGAATACCATAAATTCTGAAGTTGTTACACCTGTTGCAATTTTCTGAGTCTTCTGTCTGTTTCTTCAGGACAGTAACCTCTTTGGAAAGTAACCCCATTGTAGCCATAACGTCCTGTGTGTTAACTAACTCGCTGTTCAACCTTTGTGAGCCAGGAATCCAAATGAGACCATATGCTTTGAGCTGCATTCTTTTCCACAACAAATGACATTTTAGCTCATCCATAATATCCTCCAGTGTTAAAGGTAGTACCAATTTCATAGGAGAGGTTGGGCTCTTTTTAGCTCTTTGAATTAACATTGCCAATGGGTTCTTTGTGAGAATTAGTAAGGGAGGGGTAGGAGAAGCGAATGGTTTAGATGAATAGGGAATTTGAGTTCCATTGTAAAATTAAATAGTAATATAGTGTTAATGTGTAGTGGTGATCATGAAGATTCTGAAATGCCTAAGGAGGATGACCAAATGAAAGGGCAGAGGAAGTTAAGAGAGAAAGGCAGTCCTATTGAATAAGGATGAGCAGAGTGATCAAGAGTACTGTGATGGGAAAAGTATCGAAGAGTCTAGAGAGAGTCCCAGTCTGCTGATGAGATGTGCATGATAAAACTGTATATGCCTCAAAGGACAACATATGAAGGTGAGAATCCCGCACTCATTAAGGTTGGCTGAAAATGAAAGGAGAACCCTCACGCCCACATCTTCAAATAAGTAGCAAATGAGAGCGAGTGAAGCGCCTTCAATGGATGTTGTGTGGGAAAAGAAAATGGTGGCCGCGGCCTAGGGAAACAAGGTGAAACAAGAGGTAATCACCAAAAGGTTGAGAAGATTTGTTAAAGGTCTAGAAATTCACCCTGTGTCTATCCAATGCCCCCGCAGCCAACTCCGAGCTTCGGATACCATCAGAGCGAGGCTCCTCTGGTGTCAATCCTTCTAACAAATGCAAGAATGAACTGTGGATTTCTTTGGTGGCCTTTGAATAATTACCTTAGCTCTGGAGATGTCATCTTAAGAGAGAATATTATCAGTCAGTGCACAGTGACTGATGGGAATTTACAGTGCTGTAGAGTAATGAAGTGAAACACTGTGTGGAAAAGCGATTTCTAAAGCTGCAAGAAGTAACAGTGCTGTTTATGTGGTGTGCTTCCCACTTCTTTAAATTTGTGCAGGGAAATTGTTTAGTGTCCTTATCAGCCCAAGTGAATGTAGATGCAGATAATGAGGGCAGGTGAGGCATTCCTGAAGTCCGTCATGCATCATACAAAATGGCTGCCGCGGGAAGCGAGATGGAGTACGGGGCAACTGGCAAAAGGCTGAAGAGACCTGCAAAAGGTCTAAAAACTCACCTTGCCACTCTCAGTCGCTCCCATAGCTGATTCTGAACCTTGAGTATCGCCAGGGTGAAGTGGATTCGCTCTGCCTCAACTATCTTTTCCAAGGGAACCGGGAGGTCGCGGACTCAGTGGACATCTTGTGATGCTCCCACACACGCTCCCTTAATGCATGCTTTTGAAGTAGAATAGAGGTCAGCACGTACTTAAGCATTTTGTTACAAGCAGGAGGTCACGCCAAGCTAGTTATTAACTGGGGTAGAGTGGCGTGAAAGGGCTCGAGGAGAATGCATGTGAGCTAAATGTCTGACGAGCAGATTAAAACATACACTTTCAATACCAGCAGCAGTCTTTAAGTTGATTCCCCAGTGTTCTACATTAGCTTCACCCAAAGTACTATTGAACAGCAAGAGTGTTATAGTTTTATATTAATGACAAAGTGAGACACTCCAGGAATTCATTTTTCTGGATTAGGAGCTACAGAGCTGAAATTGTTTCCTATGGACTGGGCAGAAGTAAATGAACGCTTAGGTGTTAATGCAGCTATACAATGAGCTGGCTAAAAATGCAAGGGAAGTTTAGTCATTTATTGCATAATATAGTTTTAAATGGAATAAAATATTTAATGAGAGAGATCTCTACATAGGTCCAGCATCCCTTTCTACATTTGTTTACTCATACTACCATTCTTCTCTGTCGCCTAATACCTCCTTAATATTAAAATAGTAATATTTTGGTTGACCTAGAAGGTGCTTTTTAATCTTTTATTTAAATATATGGGAGTAATGTTTGTTAATGGTGTACAAAGTGTGGTGACAGGAGCGTGCTTCAAAGAACTCTGCTTGCAGCGTGTGCTCCTATGTTACCATAGAACCTTTCTGGGCTGACACAGATCAGTGACACTGGGGTGCTTACCTGTAGTGTATGCCATCTCCTTTCCCACTGTATCTCGTTAAATCCTTGACTTATCCTCTCCTACTTGGTGCTGTGTTCTTCATTATTTCACTTTGGCGACCAAGTGCTAAATTGGCAGAAGTACCGTGGGAAAATTTCACAGTGTTGATGCTAGACTTCAAATCCTTGGCGTGGTTTTCCCCCAACGTTTTGCCTGTTACCCTCTTGTTTTGCTGACATCATTTTGCTGGCCTTAGGACTCTACACACTTTACCACTCCTAACCAGTGATAAAGTGCTTCTTCTCTCTCCTTAAAACCTGGTAGAATTGGCTTATACCCAACTGACATATTTAATTTACTTGTAAGTCCCTAGTAAAGTGGCACTACCTGTCCCCAGGGCCTGTAAATTAAATGCTACCAGTGGGCCGTCAGCACTGGTTGTGCCACCCACTTGAGTATTCTTTAAACAGGTCTCAGGTCTGCAATTGCAGCTTGTGTGTGTAGTTTTAAACTGCCATTTCGACCTGACAAAAGAACCCAGTTGACAGGCCCAATCCTTCCTTTTAATACATATAAGTCACCACTAGGTTAGGCCCTAAACAGCCCAGAGAGCAGAGTGTATTGTTTTCAAAAAGTTGGACATTCCCTTTTACGTTTTACATCTCCTAGTAATGAACAATTCTGAAATTAATTATTCACTACTGCCTGTCCTACCTCTCCCATAGGACAACTTTGGATTTACCATATTACAGTTAATAAGCTGTGACTTCCAAATGGGAACGGGTATCCAGTTCAGTCTCGGTGTCTTTGGAATTGTAAGGATTATCCTCTCCAATGGTAAAGCTGGATTTTACATTATAGTTTTGGAAACGCCACTTTTAGAAAGTTGGAATTCACCTGTCCTAGCCATTTGGTGCCTGCAGTGTGTCTCTGGGTCACATGACTGGCTGTAGCTGACAGTTGTGCTTTGTGTATTAACCCATAGAGGGCTTGGGTGTGCCTGGATGGGCCATCATTGGCAGGATGAGAGGGCAGAGCTGGGGATTGCCCTACTTACGCTTGAATAGGCTGTGTCCCTCCTCCACACAAAGGGCTGCATATCCCCTGTAGTACGTTTGGCGCCAGAGGAGGCAGGAAATCTGTGCACTTCAAAGAGAAACCTCTAGAAGCTTCTCCCACTTCAAAGGAGACACTTGGTAAACATTTGGACCTCAGACAGCAACTCTTCAGCACACTTTGGAACCTGTGGACACTCTGCCAGGAACAAGGACTGTGTGCTGTTGAAAGGACTGCCACTCTGCTGGGCTGCTGCCCTGCTAGACTACTGCTCTGCTAGCCCGCTGCCTTGCTGAATTACTACCCTGCTGACCTCCTGTCTGCGTCAGAGGGATTTTCACTTGCACCCAGAACTCCCAGAGTGACTCCAAGGGCTAGTCTGCTGGCCTCCTGTCAGAACCACAGATACATAACAGGCTCCCAAAGACCTGAACCAGCACCCAGATCCAGATGGAGCAAGCCCTTGACCCCCAAAGTAGTGCTCCACAGGTCCTGGGCCCTTGGCGTGTCCTCAGGGGAACTGAATTGACGTTTTTCGGCTCTTTGTGACTGTGAAAAGGCCCGTTGGTGCCAAAATCGTGTTGCTCAAATTGCTCACCAAATCGAAGTTCTGTCAACCCAGCCCTTCGCCTTACAGCCTGAGCCACTAGCAGGGAGCATCAGCACGATTCTCCGGCCCAACCGCTCATGAAGACAACAGGATCTTCACGCTAAAGCAACAACTATCTGTGACACCTGGCCTGCTTTTTGTGCTACATTGACGACCGCCGGCAATGCTACCCTGCCCCTCGCAGCTCCTCCACTGCGAACAGGACTCTTTGTGCTGGACTGAGAAGGTAACTTCTCAGCGGGACAAACCTGGTCCCTGTATTCAACCAGCACTCCATTGCGATCAGCCTGAACTTGTGACTTTCTCCCAGTCTCGCACGACCAGATAGACGTGAGTAGCGCTCTGGGCATTTTGACGCTATTTTCACTTAAATCCTTGAAATCGCATATCTCTTGTTCTACTGATTGGATTTTTGTCATTTTGTCTTGATTTATTATTTAAATTTTGGTGTGGGATTTTTCATGTATTATGTTTTCACTCTTGTACTGTTTCAAGTGCAGCATCAATATTTTACACATTCCTCTAAGTTAAGCATGGATCCTTTGTGCCAAGCTATCACAGGGTTCGAGCACAGGTTAATTTGGGGTTTGCTAGTGCCTCACCCTGACAAAGATTGTGGTTGTTGTTTCCTGAGTAGGGTTTCACACTGTTATGTTGTGAGGACCACACCATGCAATCTGCGATGCAGGGGTGTCCTCAACATTTTGTCTTAAACACACCAACAGAGTGGTACCGCCCCAGGCGGAAGTGGGGTTAGGAGATAAATGAGGGTCGGGACCGGATATCCGGGTTCAGACCGGTATTACCACTATTACAAGTGTCTGCTGTCTTTCATTCATCACGCTGTGGCCTGTCTCATTATAATACCTAGCAGTACATGTCAACGGGTTCCCCTGGCACATAACAACTGGCGACGAGGGTGGTTCCTGTCCCTGGGACCCGTGCGACTTCTGTGCCTGCCTCCGTGCGATCGCTCCACTCCGGAGTGCGTCTACACTGTCTGCGGTGGTCTCTGTGCGGCGCGGTGTCGTCGGGCGCCAGGCCCGACAAGATTACAGTGAGCGTCCCCCCTCCAGCGTGTCTCCGCTGCACGCTCACCTCCTCAGCATGTGCTCGTGGCTCTCCTGTGCTTTCTCCTGGGATCCAGAGCGGCGTTCGGCCATGTCCATGTGCTGCCTCAGCGCGGCCCAACGCACGTGGTCTGTGCGTGCGCACGCCTGCTGTGAGCAGAGATTAGCGTGGTGCCGGGGTCTCAGTGCCGGTTGGCCCTGGATTCAGTGTGACTGTGTCGCCGGAGGGCGGGGGGCCCTCAGGAGTTCTTTTCAGACAAGCGCAAAAGTGAGCAAAATAAAAAAGAAAAGAAAAGAATTATAAGAAGTAGTGAATTCACAATACAGAAAGTCACAAAAGAACAAAAAGGGAAGGAGAGCCATAAGAGAAAGGGCATGTGTGGGCTACACATACCGACAGTGTGGATTTTCTACAGGCAATTAAATGGCTGTATGAAATGACAGGGGCATCCCAGAGACTGCCAGTGTAACACATTAGGAGTACAGTGCTGGAACGTGCTACCGCACAGACAAGAGCCACATCCCACTGCTATTTTCGCTGGTGCATCCCAAGTGGGACTGAAGCTCGCAGAATGGCGATGGTCCCCCCAGTGGAGGCTTTCGTAGTCGATGGTCCACCATCTGCACAGGTGGCCAAGTGGAAGGACTGGTTGGAGCGCCTCGAGACCTACTTCGCAGCAGTGGGCCTGAAACCGGATCGCCATCAACCCATGCTGCTGCACCAGGGTGGTCCCGCGATCCACAAGTTGGGCAAATCGGTGGTGGAAACTGGGCCACCTCACACGTATGCCACACTCAAAGCTGCACTGACTGCGCACTTCGAGCCTCTAGCCAACCCAGATTATGAACGTTTCCTTCTACGCCAGGCACAACAACTTCCCAAAGAGTCAGTGTGACACATTCTATGCCCGGTTAAAAGAGCTGGCGAGATCTTGCATGTTACCGGATGCTGAAAACGAGATTAAGGCCCAATTCATTCAGGGGTGTTCGTCAGCCAAGCTACGAGAAAACATATTCCAAACCCCTGGAATTTCCATGGTGGATATCTTGATGATGGGTTGGTCCAAAGAATTGTCGAAAGTGTGCGCTGCGCACATGGAAGCAGCCCTCCAACGGCAGGTGAAGACAGAACCTGTGAACGCGGTGGTGACCGAATCCCTGGCAAAACCCTCAACAAAGAAGCCTGAGCGCAGTAAACCATCTCCAACATCAAGGGCGTGCTACACATGTGGAGGAGTCTACCCTCATCAAGGTCCGTGCCCTGCTCAAGGAAAGCAGTGCACTGTGTGTGGCAGGTTCAATCACCTGGCACAGGTATGCCGCTCGGCTGGGCAAAGACGACAGCGAGGCCGTCAAGTCAATGCGATGGATACCCCGCAAACGGGAGGAGAAGAAGATGACATGGATGACGATGACGTGGAAGGCGCAGTCCACGTCATTCACGCCCTGCAACCAAACTGATGCCCCAGATGGCGAAACCCAAAATACAGCATAAGTGTCGCCGGACACCCAATTCAGGCGCTCATCGATACAGGAACCTCAATAAACATAATGGCGAAGTAAATACTCAGGACCCTCCCATTACAGCCAACCCTGCGGCCAACCACGACGGTGAATGACATCGTCGCGGAAGTGAGTGGTTCGCAGTGGTTTTCGAAGATGGACCTACGGGCCGGGTGTCATCAACTATTGTTGGATCCTGAGTCGAGAGCCATAACGACTTTCTCCACACACATGGGACTGCGCAGATACAAGTGTCTCAGTTTTGGTGTCTCCAGCACAGCAGAAGTCTTTCAAGACACCATCAGAGGTGTGCTCTCCGGCCTAAGAGGAGTCATCAAAGTCAGTGATGATATCTTGGTGCATGCACCCACTCTAGAGGAACACATGGACCGCCTTGGAGATGTATTCCAGAGACTTAAAGACAGTGGCCTCACCCTCAATCGGGTAAAATGTGCATTTCTACAAAAGGAGGTAGCTTTCTTGGGATACCATTTTTCCCAGCAGGGTGTGTCGCCGGACCCTGCGAAAGTCCGTGACATCCAGACCGCACCAGCCCCCACCACTGTGACTGGTGAGAGAAGCTTCCTGGGCATGGTCACATACTGTGGCCGGTTCATCCGCAACCTCACTGACCTCACGGCACCATTGAGAGACCTTACGAAGAACACCTCCACGTTGGAATGGGGCCCTGTGCAGGAAAAGGAGTTCCTGAACACCAAGCGTGCTCTCTCAGCTGAGACCACGTTGGTCTACTTCAACCCGGCGTGTGAGTCGGAGCTATCCATTGATGCAAGCCCCATTGGACTTGGTGCAGTGCTGTCGTAGAAACAATCGGACTGGGAGTGGGCCCCGGTACCATATACCAGCCGTGCCCTCACAGACACTGAACAGCGGTATTCCCACATCGAAAAGGAAGCTATAGCGATTCACTGGGGGTGTCGTCATTTCCACCTGTACATTCAGCCGTTCACAGTCCACACAGACCACAAACCGCTAATTCCCCTCTTCATGGGAATCTCGTCAAAACCTCCTCCGAATATAGAAAGATGGATCCTGCAGCTACAGGAATACCAATTCAACGTGGTCTACCACCGTGGGACGAACAATCCAGCCGATTTCCTGTCCAGGCATGCGAGGCCAGTAACTAAGGAGGAGGAAGATGAAGCAGACAAGGTTGAAGAGTACGTCAAGCTGGTGGTCGAACGATCTCGCCCCCTGCCGGTCTCGTTGGAGGACATCGTAGAAGCAACCAAAGCGGATGAGTGCTGGGTGATGGCGATCTCGGCAGTGGGGTCAGGACGGTGGCATCTCCTCCTCGAGAAGTTGACATGGAGAACGGAGGAAGCGCAGGTAGCCCTCAAGGGCCTGCATCATGTCCGCATGGACCTGGCTGATTCCCCTGAGGGATGCTTAATGAGGGGTGCCCACCTGGTGATCCCTAGAGCACTACAACAATAGGTGGCGGATCTGGCTCACATCGCTCACCAAGGAATAGTCAAGACTAAGTCCCGACTGCGCGGCAAGGTGTGTTTTCCTGACCTGGACAGTGTCGTAGAGCAAACAATCCAGTCTTGCTCCCTGTGCCAGGCAGTTGGCCCAGCTGAACCATCTGCACCGATTTTGACAGAAGAAATACCGCCTCACCCCTGGCACAGAGCAAGTGCCGACGTCGGGAGTCTGCAGATGGAAGACACATGCTCGTAGTAATAGACGACTTTTCAAAGTATCCTTAGGTCGAAATTCTGGACTCTATTACAGCCAACAACACAATACCACAAATTGAGAAGGTAATGGCCACCCATGGCCTCATTCAAGAATTACGCACAGACAATGGTCTGCCTTTCTCGAGTCATGAATTCATTAGCTATATCCAATTCTGAGGTGTAGCTGCATTGTGGGAGGTAGAGGATAAGCTTTGCTGTCGTGTTCTGGATGGTCTTGAGTCAGTGGAGGAGTTGATTGGAGATCCCGTCATTAAGTGCGTTGCTGTAGTATAGTCTGCTCATGATGAGGGCCTGTGTGAGGGTACGTCTGGTATTCTGGAGTAGCTTTTAAAGATATTGCAGAGTATATGGAAGCAGGAGGAGCTGACTATGTTGACCTGTGCTGTCATGATGAGCTTGTCGTCTAGCATGATTCCCAGTTTTCTTGTGTGGTTGGTCGTTGTGGGTCTGAGGTCTGATGACCACCAGGTGGAGTCCCAGGGAGAGTTCTTGTTCCCAAATACCAACACTTCCATCTTGTTCGGAGTTGGTTTTCAGGCAGTTGTTTTCATCCAGTCTGCTATGTTGATCATGCAGTTGGAGAAGTTGGTTATGGTGGTAGTGGACTTGTCGGTCAGAGATAGGATGAGCTGGGCATCATCGTTGTAGAATATGATGAAGGTGCCATGTCACTTGGTAATGTTGGTGAGGGATGTCATGTATATATGAACAGGGTTGGATTTAGCGATGAACCCTGGAGAACTCTGCAGAGCAGATTCTTGTGTTCCAATGTGAAGGGTGGTTGTCTGACTTGCTGTGTTCTTCCTATGAGAAAGGAGCAAATCCAGTTAAGGGCTAGTCCTTGGATACCTTTGTCATGCAATCTTCTGATGAGGGTGTGATAGGAGACTGTATTGAAGGCAGAGGAAAGGTGGAGTAGGATGAGGGCAGCAGTTTCTCCAAAGATTATTGTGTGGATTTCATCAGGGGCCACGGTGAGCGCTATTTCTGTCCTGTGGTGGCTCCGAAAACCTGATTAGAAGTGGTAGAATAGGTCATGGAGTTTTAGGTGGTTGGTGAGTTTTTTAGTTCATTGCCTTCTCTATCACTTTGATTGGGGATGGGAACAGATGGATTGGTCAGAAGTTGCTCAGGTCGTTGAGGTCGGGCGAAGGTTTTTTGAGGAGAGCGCTGACTGCTGCATGCTTTCAGTCTTCTGGGAAGGTGGCAGATTTGATGAAGGTATTGATGATGTGGGTGAGGATGCAGCTGATCGTTGGTCGTCCCATGTTGTAGATGTGGTGGGGTATTAGGCCCATTGGGGCCACTGAGTGAATTGTTTTCATGATTACTGTGGTGTCTTCTTCGGTGAGTGTTTTCCATGCAGTCAGGTGTATGTCTTGTTTGGTGGTGTTCAAGTTGGTGATGAGGCCTTTGGGATCAGATTACTGTTCAAAGTTTATGAAGACTTTTTCTATTTTGCTGTGGAGGAAGTTAGATAACTTGTTGCAGAGTTCCTCTGATGGAGTGATAGTGTTGGCTGCGGCCATGGGGGTGCTAAATTCTTTGACAGTCAAAAAGATCTCCATGCAGTGGTTGGAACTCTCCTCTAAACTTTCATTTTGTTCCCTTGTATTCATGTCTCTCAGGAGTCAATGGTAGCACCGGAGTACAGCCTTGAAGGTGGTTCTGGCATCGACATTATGATTGGATCTCCATTTTATTTCTATTTGTTTGCAGTACTGTTTGGATTCCTGGAGGTCATATGTATGCCAACTGGTTTGTTTGCTGGTTCTTCTTTGTATGTTGTTTTTGACTGGCACGAGTGAGTCTGCACAGTTCTTCATTTATTCATACAAGTTGGTGATGTTTTTGTATAAGTTGTTGGTGGGGTTGGGATGGTCCGTTAGGGGGGTGTTATGCCAGTCTGCCTATGTTACTTTGTTCCAGCTTCAGCTGGGTAGGTTGATGCTGGTGGGAACGTTGACTTGCAGCATTGTGATTTGTATGTGTATGATAAAGTGGTAGGTCCATATGAGTGGTGAGGCTTCATTGTTCGTGATATTGTTGGTGGAGAAGATTTGATCCAGAGTATGTCCTGTGATATGCATAGGGTCTATTACGAGCTGGGTGAGTCCGATGTTGTTCAGGCTTTTGAGGAGGTCTGTGAAATTAAGGTTGCTGAGTAGTATGAAGTCCTTGGAATTGTTGTTGAAGGTACCAATGAAGTCTGTGATGAGGTTGTGAAAACTGGTTCATGGTCCAGGTGGTTGATATACAAGGGTTCCTTTCAGGGAGAAGCTATTGTTTGTTTGTAGGCAGAAGAGCTGTGTTCAATGACGGGGGGTCATTGTCCATGGATATTGTTGATGGTGTCCTTGTAGATGATGGCAAGTGCTTCTCCTGGTTTGCAAAGGAGGTCTTGCCGTGCGATCTTGTAGCCCGCTAGGATGTCATGGAGATAGCAGGACCCAAAGCAGGGTTGAGCAAGGTTTTTATGAGGAAGTGGAGGTCTGGCGCGTTGTTGCTGAGGAGATCTCAGATTTCGGTGGCCTGATTACTGAGCGAGTGGGTGTTGGTGTTGAGAAGCATGCTTGCGAGTGGTTGTCGAGGTGCGGTTATGGAATGTTGTGAGGCGTTAGCCCGAGTGGATGGTATAGGTGTTGGTGCATGAGAGGCAAGTGTGGATATGTTGCTGAAGGTGGAGCAGCAGTGGATTCAGGTGAACAGTCCTACCATGGTGTGGGGTGCAGCGCAGCAGCAGCAGGTGACTTGGTGAACTGGGTCAAGTGAGAGGAGGATTGTTGTAGTGTAGTGGCACAGACTGACCGGACCAGGATTTGTGGCGCTGGGCGCAGTTGCGTAGCAGCCACAATTAGTAGGTCCTAAAAGAGGGGAGGAGCATGGTGGCTGTGGGCAGGGCTTGAAGCAGAAAGCAGGAAGAAGAGGGTGAAAGGCAAAGTGGGAGGAGCAGGTAAAAAGTGGGGGAGGAGGGAGGAGTGGAAAAGTGTTGGAGGGGGCAGAGGGGCCTGAAACTGGGGAGGGGTCTGACACAGGGGGGTGAGCTGGAAAAACGGCACAAATAGGATGGACAAAAGAGAAACATGCACAAGGATAAGTCTGCACAGAAAGGACAAAAGGTCAGAAAGGGAGAAAGGTACCAAAAAGAGAGGGGCACAAAGTGCAAGAAAGTGGTAAAGGAGAGCTGAAACAGATAACGGGCGCATAAAAGAAAAAAAGCACCAAGAGACAAGGGCCCAAAAGTGGAGGAAAGTGGTGAAAGACAGCAGAAATCACAGAAAGGGGCACAAAAGAAGAAGAGGCACTAATATAGAGGGCACAACATTGGAAGAGCAGAGAACAGGCAGAAGAAAAAATGTGGCAGAGAGAGAGGGAGTAAGAGAGAGAGGAGAGAGGTGGCTGCAGAGCAAGGCTGGGTCTGAAAGGTCCTAGACTGGTGGGAGGACCAGTCCCAGATAAGTGGGTGGGGAATGGGCCTAAACACCTGCTATAAGGTTGAGCACAAGCATTAGAACCTTCAACACGTATTTAGGCACAATTTATGGACAGAGATGTAGACCTGAAAGACACAAAGAATTTGGTCTGTTATTATTTGGATAGTGATAGTTTTTCCTCATAATTTATTTTTCCAGAGCTCAAGGTCCCAATGAGCTGGTAAAAGCTTTTGTTACGGCTGTGAACATTTTAGCCAAAGATTATCAGGATAGGGGTTTTACCTCACAGTGAATCAAAATTCAACTTGTTGCTTGATGCAGCTTCAAGGTTTACAAGAGCATCATCTAGATTGTAACAATGTTAACCTTGACAAAGCTCTACATATAGCATGAAGTAGAAAACAGTCCCAGGAAAATTCCAATTACAAACTTGTCACATAAGTCAAAGTTTTACTCTCACATTGCCACTCCCTCATCATTTACTATGCATCCTACAGCGTTTGTCACATTCAATATGAGAGTTGCCACACAACAGTATGGCCACTGTGCCATGGTACCTTAAGGTACAAGATAAAGTGGCAAGTCAAATTCAGGGTCTCTTCTAAATAGATTACCATTGGGTCTAATAAATGCTATAAGCATGGCTCTTCTTTGCATCTAGCTCGTTTTTGCATTTGTCCTGCCATCTGTCAAGTATGCCGGAAATGCGGAACACTAGGTAATTTAGCAAAGTATGGTGCTAAAATGAGTGGTGAAAAGTGTGAAGTGTTATGCTTTGTAGATAATGACACTCAGAATGACAAAACTAACACTGAAGATAAAATGGATGAATTAGTCTTAGTATCTGACCCTGAAAGCAGTTGTCCTGTGAAAGCCTTTTGAAATTATGATGACCCATGCATCAAAGTTGTGATTGATGGAAAACCAACTGATGTAGTAGTAGAATCTGATGCAAGAATCACTATTATTTATATGGTATGTTATGAAGGTGATTGAAAAAAAAAAGATTTTGCTCCCTCCAGATGGAAGAACTTTAGAATTTGAATGTAGCAGAATAGGTTAAGTAGTTAAGTTTTGGGGCTGATTTTTTAAAAAGATCGTAGCCTTCAAGGAAAATTATATGTAACAATGGAGGGACTCACTATGGACTCTGCAATAGGCAGTTTCAAGATGATCCTTATGTCCGTGGAAAAAGATTGTGCTTTGCTAGTAGAAGACTATACAATGCATTCCTGGACTGATATGTGCAAATACATGTTCTTTGTTAAACTGGGCACAATTTGTGGTAAAACTAATCATCCTCCTATTAAGCATAAGCTCCCTGCAATGTTCCTTTTAGTATCCGTGCAGACTTGCACAAGCAAATTGATTACTTTGTTTAGGGCATAGAGCCTTTAGATGCCACATGATGGCTTTCTCCACTGATTCTGTCATGTATGAAGGCAGGTGATCTAAGGTTTTGCACAGATTACAGACATCTGAATGATGCCATCTGGGTAAACAGTTTTCCTCTTCCCAGAATCGTGGTCCTTTTAGCTGTTGTTAGTAAGGTCATTTGGCACACAATGTAGGATATAATGGCATGTTATCATCAGATAATGCTCGAACCAGGGTCAAAACATTTCACCGGATTAATAACTGCTATAGGTACATACTAATTTTGACAGAAACCATTTGGCCTGGCATTAGCTGCTTCAACCTTCCAAAGGGCGAGCTCTGAAATGGTGTAGATTTTCAAGATGATATCTAAAATTTTGATGATTGTGTTCAGCAACATAATTCTGATGTTGAAAAAATTCTTGAAACTTTAAAATAAGGAGGGCACACTAGGAAAGGAAAAATGTGTTTTCAGGGAAAAGGAAACTGAGTATTTAGCTAAATTTTTGCCTTGTGCTGGAGTTAAACCTCGGCCTGCGCTGATCGAATTTATCATGAATGCACCATCTTCTAAAGACAGAGATCAACTGCAAAACATTTAGACCATTACTTACAAAAAATTGAACTTTTGAATGGAATAATAAGAGCCACATTGCGCTGGTTGAAATTAAGAAATTATTTCAAGGGATTCTGCCTTAAAGGATTTTTGGAAGGACCCTTGAGCTGTATCACAGTGAATACCAGTGCATATGTCTTGGGAGCAGTGTTATCCCCTGTTGAAGGACACTCAGGGATTGAAAAGGAAATGATAGCTTGTGGATGGAGTGTTGAGAAGTTTAAGGTGTATGTTTAATTATGTCAAACCAAAGACCTCTAGTGAAAATTGTGTCTGGTGCCAAAAGAAAATCCAGGCTAGGTTAGTTGCAAAACTATGAGTGTTTAATTTGAGAATAGAATTCTTTTCAGCTGTGAGAAATGTGTGCAGACTGCTTATTGAGTTTGCCAGTAACAGACGAAAGTGGTGAATTTGTGAACAATATCAAGGAAAATATTATTGCTGAGTGTGAGATCAAGTTGTTGGCAAGAGTTACGATCAATAGAATTTGGAAATGACTCGTGATTGTGTTATGCAAGTGGACCTTAGTTATTTGCTCTAAGGATGGCCCAGAGAAAAACGCGTTGTGCCAAAGATAAATTATAATAGGGTAACGGATTGTTGTTTAAGCAGGACGTAAATTGTTCTGGCCATGAAGAACAACTTCCCAAATTTTAACAGGAAGGCTTCCTTTTGAGTGGATGCATGGGAGGATGACAGGCTCAGGGCTGTATCTTAATTGCTAACTTACCTATAGATCTGGGGCAGTCTGCTTACCAAAATACTAGATAAAGGGTCAAGGTAGTGAATGAGAAAAATAGGAGAAAAGTTTCATATGTATAATTCATATGCCACGTTTTGTTGCAGGGGAATCGGTCAGAGTTGAGTCCATTTTTGTGAAGAAAGATTTGCTGAAATTTCTTGACCTATACCTGTGTTGGAGGTGCATGGCAATGCCGTCTTGGTTGAAGAGAGGCAGTGGGGGCATAATGGTGGACTGGCTAAACTGAAAAGAATCAAGTGGCATATCATCAACAACCGACGATAATTATCGCTAAGCGCACTTGGAGCTAGGATAATTATCGCCAGCTATTGCTGAATTTTATTGCTGAGATAGCGTGCTATTAGCAACGCTTATCTCAAAAGTGCTACAATTCCTGGCGCAAGCTGCCAAATGTGCGATTCGCACAACGTTTGCCGATAGTTTGCTGATAAGGCAGGGCAGACTTAACCATGATATCCACCTTCCATTGGATATCATGGCTAAGTCAAACTAAATGTAGAAGGAAATAATGGTTCTTAATGGCCTATGAAGGTCCAGGACAGAGAGGGGCCCTTAAGAGGGCAGGTGATTTTGTATAGGTACAAAGACTCATAGGGGAGAGTGATAATTAATATAGAGAAAGGGGACAAGAGAAGTCAATATATGACACTTATTTATTATACATAAGATGAATTCAAGTGCTCACATATTCAGTGACAACAAGCGTGACGTGAAGGTGAGGGTGAACTTTAAAAAAGAACATCGCATTGGCAACAGTTGTGAACCATTTTTTGTTAGATCAGTATAAAGGGTTCAAGTTGCGTAAGGTCGACGACGTTTCGAACTCAGTTATTCGAGTTCATCTTCAGGACAAAATGTGAGCATATGAACTTTAGCATATGGGAGGGTTAATCATTGAAGGTGTAGTCCATTAACTAGCGTTTCACCGGTGGTGTCACCACTTCAGTGAGTGCCTCGAGGAAGATCGAAGGCTTGCGAAAACCGCTGTGTCCAAACACATCAATTTAGAATGGAGTGAGGGTGTTCTGGTGCCGGGAATTGAATTCTTTGAGGCGGCACACAATCCAATAAATGGGACTCTCAAGGAGGGGTGGAGCGGGTCCTGGTCGCGTGCAAGTACGCGCTGTGACTCACGCGCCTCACATGCTTCCCCAAATTGCATGAGGTAATTGTATTTCTGCAGTGAAATCTGTTGTGTTTACCAAATCCATTTTGTTGTTATACTGGGGCTTGTATATCGTTTTTGGTCAATGAATGTCATTTTTCCCTTTTGTACCTATTCACAAAATCTTTTACATTATTTCTTACACGGCATGATTGTATGGTGGATTTGTTGCCATAACGATAGTAAGTATAAACAGTACTGAATACATGATATAAATCAAAAGTAAATCGGTGACTATCATATAAAAATGCTACTGTGAAAGTATGTTTATATAACAGGTGAATGGATGAATAATGAATTGGAACAATATGCATTTGCATAGTTGGTATTTGTAGAATCTTCATTTGGTAACGTGTTTGCAATAATATTAACACATTACAAGATGGCGCCACCGCTTTTGCAATATAGGAGTTGTCCTTTGTTTATTTCCATCACACATTGAGGTGTTTAAATGACGGCTGCGTATGGTGTGCCGGTAACACCGAAGAAGGCAGACCGCCGAAACGAGTTTGTTCTGGCAATAAAGACCCGTCAACACGTAAACCCGTGAGTGCTTTTATTTTTCTATGGATGAGAAAAATATCGGAGCGTTAATAAATTGCGACAGGCACCGCCGCATTAACAGCACCCGACCGTGAGTGACTCGGACATGGTGCAAGGGGAGCGGATATATATATATATATATATTTTTTTTTTCTTAATCCTTTAATTTTTCTTGGCACATACACCTTTTCCATATACGCTCTATTTTCAACATTTTTGCTTGTCTGCCCACTTGGGCTTTACTCCAAAAGTAAAAGCAAATACTTTGTTTGACAAATTGTATTTTACAAATCATTGCATTACTATGACTTATGCATTTCATTTATACGTCAAACTTAACTATAGTGCCCTTTTTGCTAAAATGCATTAATGTTTTTTTCAACACAAGTCAAAAATGTGATGTGTATTTCAATTCAATATTGAATTTTTTGTTTTATGGTTAAGACATACCTGTTATTTCTTTTATGTCTATGTATACAGTTGCTGTGGCAACCATGGTGGAATGTGCCTCGTTTCGGTGATATAAACGAACACTGTAGAGGGACCAAATGTAGTGAAGAAGACGGTTTTCCCGTCGAAACGCGTCTTGGCGTCCTTGTGAAATAAAGTATTTCTTTGATCTATCATCCCACGGAGTCAGCGCCTGGATTTGTATGCGCTCAGAATTCAGGATTGGTTCAATATATATGTGTATATATATATATATATACATACATACATCACCGGGAAAGCCCATCATAGTGCCATGTGATGGACCTTGGAAAATATGTGTTGGTATATTGACTATTTTTAACAAGACCATGTCAAGAGCCTGAAATCCTATGTACAAGATACCAGTGACTTTTTGCGTAAAATCCAAAATATACAATGGCAACCAGGACATAGGCTTATTGCACTTGATATCACGTTGCTCTATACGAGCATAAGGCATCTGGGTGGTATCAGAGCGGTGGAGCACTTTCTAAATAAGTGTCATTTAAAAGATGCACAGCACAGCCAGATGTTAGTGAATATGCTCCTGTTCTGTCTTGAAAATATTTTTTTTATGTTCAAAAATCAAATATATCAACAGGTCCGAGGAGTGGCAATGGGGGCCAGCTTCTCTCCCACCTATGCTTGTTTGATTATGGGGTGATGGGAGGAGCTGGTTCTCAAACAGCAATATGGCCACATACTCCAAGATAAAATAATAACATGGTTGAGGTTTATTGATGACCTGTTTATAGTATGGAATGGGACAGAACAATGTGCAATGGATTTTATTTCTCAGATTAATGTAAATAATATGAATTAGAATTTTACTGCCACTATTAGCTCGGAGATGGTAACTTTTTTAGATATACAGGTATCTATAGTGAACAATCAAATCCAAACGTCCTTATATCATAAGCAGACCGCAGGAAATACGGTCTTGCATGCTAAAAGTTTGCATCCAGCACATCTCATTGAAAGTATCTCATATGGGGAGATGTTAAGGATCAGAAGGATATGTAGTGGTGATGAAGATCTTGAAGGGAAACAGCAAGAAAGTAAGGAGAGATTTCTTGCTAGAGGCTACAAAATAAAGACCATAGAAACCGCTATAAGGAAATCCAGACTTCGGTCCAGATCAGATTTACTCACAGGTATCACCAAGAAAAGAGGTAATGATGAGATGATACAGAGTACTCTAATAAAAGAGCCCACAAGACTCATTCTAACATACACAAGACAGGAAAAACAGCTTAGGGGCATAATCAAGCGGAACTGGCCTATTGTATTAGATGATTCAGAAATAGGCCATTTGCTGCCTAAGACACCATCCTTCTCATACCGAAAACAGTCTCCATGGGGAACGCCCTAGTTAAGAGTAGCCCGGAAGACATACGAACGGGCTCTTGGCTTACAACACGAAAAGTTGTTTTTAAGTGTGCAACCTGCAAAGCCTGTAAGTTTGGTTGTAATAAGAATACATTCCAGACGGCCTTCAGTAGCAAAATGGATTTTGTAGTCCACATACTGGAATGCAGCTATGGGCTCCGGTACGTGGGCAATACAAAATTGCAGGCACACAAAAGGATCTTGCAGCACACTAGGGTTATAGTAAACAAAGACCCCACGTTACCGGTTGCCAGGAATTTTAGAGAAGTTCATGACAGCCATGTAAAACATTTTAAATATTTCTAAATTGATACTGTCAGTGCCCACAAGAGAGGAGGCAACCAGGAGGAGAAATTGAGATGTTTGGAGACAAGGTATATCTTGGAGTTAGATATCAAAATAACTGGAGAGTTAAATATAAGCGATAACCTACATACATGTCTATATCTTGGCTAGTATTGGTCCGCTCGTGAGAACGTACGATATATACTTTGTTTCTATGCCCTTTGGGGCACTAAACAATATTAAGTATGGGCGCTTTTGAGACATTAGCGCATACTTATATAGACACAGGAAATTTCACAAAATATACACAAGTTATTTTCTCACGAGCGGACCGATACTATGATTCCCATAATGCATTTGGGTGGCTATTCCCTTCGGGGAGTTGCACAAGACAATGGGACACAGACATACATGACAGGTCTGTTCTTTCTGAATTGCATTTATTAGAGTGGCCTTTTAATTTCCCCTGTGGGTAATGCTTTTTACCATTTATAGTGTTAGTTCATTGAATGTTGAAGTATTTAACACAATGTAAACAATTGTCGATGCCAAGATGGCGGTGATGTATTGTAGTTGTTACAGTCCACTTTCCATGTTGGTGATTTCTCGTAGTGGAAAGTCCTTTTAAGAGACGAACTTTATTGACTGTTGTGTGAACAAGCGCTCTTTGGAGCGCGAAACGCGTCACGACTGGTTTATCTTGTTAATAAACCTCTTTACTTTGCCTTAAGAAATGGACCCTGTTGTTTATTTACTGACCCGAGTGCTCGTTGGCACTCCATTTATATGTGTATATATATTGTGATGCAGACATTTAAACAACACGCCTGCAGGTGGAAGGACAATGGTGCCTTTGAAAAAGAAAGATTCCCTTTCGAAACGCGTCAGGCTTTCTTGGGGTATGAGGAAGCACTTGCAACTTACCTGTGATCCTTAATAAAGAAGAGTTAAAGCTCCCCTGTGTGTTTGGCGTCTTCACAAGGGCAACTTTGTTGAAATGTGGATTTTGGCGGCCGGCCCGGTCGCGAAGATGCCCCACTGCTGCGGCGGATCCTGCAGTGACCCACACGGGTCACGCTTATGGAACAGGGAAGTTCGAATTTAAGGACTTGTAAAAGCAAGAAGTTGTCTTGTGTCGCCCCATCCCAAACCCACTGGGGTAACACTTTTGCATTGCCTTTACCTGCAGCACTCACTTGAGAAGATTGATGTTTGAAACTGCAAGTACCAGCGGCACTTGCGTGCTGACGCCCACTGGGGCGGGGTTCACGTTGTGATGCAGACATTTAAACAACACGCCTGCAGGTGGAAGGACAATGGTGCCTTTGAAAAAGAAAGATTCCCTTTCGAAACGCGTCAGGCTTTCTTGGGGTATGAGGAAGCACTTGCAACTTACCTGCGATCCTTAATAAAGAAGAGTTAAAGCTCCCCTGTGTGTTTGGCGTCTTCACAAGGGCAACTTTGTTGAAATGTGGATATATATATATATATATATTCATCAGGCATCTGCAGTACAGTAATAATGTTTATATAATGTAAATCACTTAAGCACTTTAGAAAGTATTTTAATTATATTCTGTCTGGGAAGGATTCTTGATAGATTTTCACATATATTTATCTTTTAGGAAGGCACAGATACACTTTAGGAAAAATTGGTTTGTGCAGGATTAGCTTTGGTTCATGGCCTCGCATTTAAAAAACAAAAGGGATTGAAAAATAGGGAGAAAATATAATGAGGACGTGTATTTAAACATGCATTGAGACCAATTTCCAAATCAATCTATACCTAAATATCTTTTGTACTTGTCACTTTAAAAAGTCAAAAAGTGAAAAAGATAAAAAGTTGAAAAATCAAAACGATAAATTAGAAATTATGTGCGTATTTAATCTGTATATTGGGTCAATGATAAGCCAATATGTGTGGTATTATTAGAACCATTAGGGATATTTCACTACATGAAAATGTGGATATTAAGGTGAAATAGAAATACTCATTTTAGCTATGTAATTACAAAATTGTAATGAGGTTAAATCTGATAAAATAGGGGGATTTATCCACCTTTTATATTCGTTGCATATTGCATATAGTTGAAGAGTCTTTTGTCTAGGTTCATTGACCACGTGTGGAATACGAATGATTACAAAAGGAATGATCACCATCTGAAGCATTGTCATGTGATCAAGGCCAGCAACGGCAAAAACGCGTCATAGCAGAAGTAGCTCATACTAATTAAAAAATACCTGCACTCAAATGCGGTCTGCACTCATTCTTTGGGAAAAGGAATACAACGAGATCTGTGGAGATATATATATATATATATATATATATATATTATTCACCAATACCCTAATGCTTCGGGAGGGCACTCGCCAGCAGCCCTGCCATCCGGCTTTTACTCAGAAATCTTCTCCGCATACCAAATCAATTAATCCAGGCCTAACGCGTTTCAATGCACAAGGCATCTTTATCAGAGGCTCACACAATTTTCACAGGAAACGCTCTCCTTTCCTTTTATTGTCCGTATGTTCTTTCTTTCTATGTTTCCTTAATTAGGTTTTGCTAAGTGCAAACTTGGAGCATACTGGGATATGTAGTTCCCTTTAACGAGCAGTTCATCTTCCCTAAGTGGGCTCCTGTTAAAAATTTGAATTAAAATGAAAATTTTCTTCCTTCGTAGGATTTTGGATGTCGGGAAGAGTTATATTAATTTCGGGTCGCTGCGCTGTACGCGGAGGAAAGGTTTCCCTCCACAGCCTCTCTGCTTACTTTGACCGAGATGGTGCCTCCTCCCCACGACCGGACCGTCGTGCAAGTTATGTTATTCACCAAATGCCCTGATGCTTCGGGAGCTCACTCGCCAGCAGCCCTGCCATCCGGCTTTCACTCAGAACTCTTCTCCGCATACCAAATCAATTAATCCAGGTCTAACGCGTTTCAATGCACAAGGCATCTTCATCAGAGGCTCGCAAAATTTTCACAGGAAATGCTCTCCATTCCTTTTTTTGTCCGTATGTTCCCTCTTTCTATGTTTCCTTAATTAGGTTAGTGCAAACTTGGAGCATACTGGGATATGTAGTTCCCTTTAATGAGCAGATCATCTTCCCTCAGTGGGCTCCTGTTAAAAATTTTAATTAAAATGCAAATGTTAGAATTGTAAATCAAACAGAAAAAAATTGGTTTTTATTTATTTTAAAACACACTGCAGATTGTCATTAACTGCACAATCTTCATAGTTTTAGAACAATTTAGATATGTAATACTAACAAATGGAAAGGAAGGCTTTTGGGTACTGGTTTATCCTCTGAACCGGCAGCAGCAGAGATAGGAAGCATTGTCATATACATAGTCAGCATTCAGCAGAGGAAACTGGATATTCCTAAAGCTGTCTTCTCCAGCAAGATGTCTCCCATCTTAGGCAGATTCTGTGAGCTCGTGAGCATTCTAGCTCTTTACTAGAACTGCTTCATATTCACAGGCACCTGGTATTGGAAGAATGCATAGTGATATGTGGATTGAAACTGTTATGCAGCTTGTCTCGGATACTGGCTGCTGGGTAGATATCGATCGGCAGGAAGGGGAATCAAAATGCAGAATTTTTTCGTAGTGTACAGCTGTCTGTGGCTTCAAGGATTTACTTTGTACCTACTCGATTCTATCACTTACCTTTCTAAGTGTGTCCAAGCTTCCCCTTCTCAATATTCATGTTAGAAACATTAAGCAAATAAATGTTTAACTCTTCCCCGCTTCAATGCAAATATGTAGAACGCTCTTGTCGGTAGGCATTCGTATAAATAACTACCCTCCAATTCTATTTCCTGCCCAGACCACCAAGCCTGCTGCTTCTATCATTCTCAAAATCTGTTTTATGAACATTTAACTAATAAATATTGCCCCTTACACCTCTTCGGGAGACAGGTTACTCTTCAGAATGATTATTAGCTGAGTTGCCTGCTGTGCAATTTAATAGGCTACCTAGACCACAATGCCACCTGCAGGGCATCCTCTGTTGTCTTTAACATCATTAGTACCAAAGGTGGAAAATAATCACATTATGGTGCATTTAGTAACCTTGCTTCCTGCCTCCAGCAGATATCAAATTGTGAAATAGAATCACTCCAATTCCTCCATGTAATCCTAACGGCTGATGCATTTCAACTTAAAATTCTTAACATATAATTAGGGGTGAGCGGAATAATTCAATTACGACCATGGAAATGGCGGAATTTGGTGACTCCGCGTTACTCTTGTAACATGGAGTTCCAGCCAAGTTCTGCCGATCGCTGCATGGCTAAATTTTTTCCAAAAAGGCTCCAGAAATGAGATTGAGATTTGGTGTCGGCCAGCACGATTTTCTAACATGAGTGGTCGCTGTCAGAGAGCTGCTTCATGAGTAAATTTGCTGAAGTTCAAGTAGATTTTCTACTCAAGCATCAGCCAATTCAACTCGAATGGCTGCGCACTCTTGCTCATGGTGCTGTGCATGCTAAGTTTTCAGCACTGCTCGCGCTTCTGGCGCTAAATTGCAGCACAAGCGGCGCGCCATGCATATTTTTAGCCCATTGGCGGAACTCCGCAGGATTTTGCTGAGTTTTTATGTAACTCCACAAAATTCGACAGTGTGAAACTCCGCGTGTTCCGCCCACTCCTACATACAATCATATTTTCATGCAAGCTTAGCACCCTTCTCCTTTAAAAAACTTATCACCTTTTGGAAGGGCCTTTCTTCAGCAGATGGAGATCCTTATGAAAAAGCTGTTCTTTTATAATCCAAATATTAAATTATAGGGTTACTAAAGGGTTGACATCCTCAACCCCTGCATTGCTCATTTATCCTGTCTGGACTTATAGTTCTACTTTTGGTCTTTTCACATAAACACTTTTCTTGAAGCAACTTATGCGCAAAGGGAAAAAATCATGCATATAGTTACAGCTGACCTTCTTTTGGAACGTCCAATCTGTAGATATATTTATACTTATATTGTAGTAATACGAGTCATTATTAAACTCAGTCGCAGCTGCTGCCTGGAAGCAGCAGTGGGACGGTTGGGGGACAAGGGACGGGGGGAGTGGGGGAGATCGCTATAAAAAAAAAAATCACTTACCTCCCAGTCGGCCGGCTGGCCAGTTACCGCCGCCTCTCCTGCGTCCTCTTCCTGGCTTCTTGTAAGAAACAGGAAGCAGGAAGCTCCAGGGCTCGCACGCTCCCCGCAGCCAATCACAACGCTGCAATGCAGCGCTGTGATTGGTCTGAGCTCCGTCACACGGTGCTCATCCAGGGGCTGTAGGGGTAAACATGTTCTCCATGCAGGCTGTAATGCAGACAGCATGGAGAAGGGGTAGAGTGCGCATGACTGGTTTGGGCTGCGCGACAGTCATCGTGCACTTAGGAGGGTTGTACCACTCCTCTCCTGATCTTCAGCCCTGCCCCGCCCCCTCGCGAAGCTGCCGCAGTAGGAGGAAAAAATAAAATTATATTAGCACTATTTATTATCACTTTTTTTTCCCCTTTCTTTTGCTTCTCCGAGGCAGTGGGGCGACGCTCCTCCGCCTTAGCGGAGGAGCCGCCACTGATTAAACTTAGGGTAATACGTTTATTGCTGTTCTGCAGAAAGACCTTTATGTTCGTTTTGGATTATCCTCTAGTTAAAAAAGTAAATGAATGAAATAGTTGAGGGCAAATAATTACTGAAAACTAACAGATTTCATTGTGATGCCCTATACAGGCAACCATGGTGAAGAGCGTTGCTGTCATTGGAGCCGGCTGCTCAGGGTTGGGTGCTGTGAAGAGCTGCCTGGAGGAGGGGCTGGAGCCCACCTGCTTTGAGAAGAGCGATGACGTTGGAGGGATCTGGCGGTACAAAGTATGTGTTTGTTTCACCGACAAGTTCTATAATTCCGTAACTATGCATGGTTGGGCTTCTCATTCTCACTGACCGAATATCTCTCCAAGCTAGTTTTGAATTTAAATCCTTTAACCCTGCTTTTATAGTTGAGGTCCTGAAAGTGGGGGGAGGTAGTAATCGGTATTGAAGGAGATAAGGAATTGGTGAAAGGTCTGAGAAAGCTTGGTAAATCGATTTCATGGAAAGGTAAGCACTGGTAAGCATTCAAAAGCAGGAAGGTGTTTCATCTGGAGCTGCTTGGAGCTGTAAATGATGGTGGCTTTAGTTAATGCCTGAATATAAAGAAGACATGCTAGTGCCAATGCCAGTCTAACATCTAGAAAGGATGAGAAGGTAAGTATGTTGGCTATAAAATTGTTGGGGTTTAATCATTTATTATAGGTTTAAACCTAAAACAGGACAGCCTAATAAAAAGGTAAGGAAATGCATTCAGTGAAATTGAAAATGAATGAGTGATTGAGTGCATAGATAGATGAAGACAGTTTACACCAATCATTTAGGCTGGGACCTCAGGTAAATCACAATTATGTATGTTTATTGTTATTTATATGTTATTAAAATTATCTCAAACAGTATGTAAGGACTTACAACCAATATGCAATTAGGATTGTGTTCTTGGTGGGCACAATAGTGTCATGGATGCCCACCGTCTGTCAAAAAGCATCCCCACTATTCCAGGAATCCCTGCCATAGTGCCAGAACCCTCATAATGCCAGAGGTAGGAACTATGCTGTCATGGATGTTCACAGTAAGCAAAGAAGAGCTAACCTTATGCAAAGACTGGTATTGTTCTCTTGGTGGCTATCATGCTAGAATGTTAACATTACATCAGTAACGATGACGCAAATAAGCAGATGGGTGGTACCTGTGTGTCAATCTTTCTCCATTTTGCTTTGATTGATATGTGGGCATCCTACCAATAAACAAAGATGGGGCAGGAGGGATGGGAAGAAAGTACATTATAGGTTTGCGGACATGGCTATCCTTATAGCAAAGCGCGCAATTACTCTGAGATGGAAATCGGCCCTCCCCCCCCACACCACTCACCTGGCACGCAGAGATGACTCGCTGGGGCAGAGCGGAGAGTGCTATAATACGTAAAGAAGAATCTAAAGGCTTGCGTAAAATACCCATATCTTTGGAATGGGATCAGATGCTGGAATCATTAAAAGCTGTTGATCCCTTGGAACGCCCAGTCTCCCAAAGTGCAATCCCATTTTCCCCTGTAACGCCTGCCAATACGGATGTGCCCGATTAGGGTTATGTATTGAGAGAAACCGCAATGTTTCAACGCCATTAAAAGATACATTATTCCCAAATCCTATAGTTATTCACGAGATCATATTTCATATACCTTACTACTTAATGCAAACATAGGTGGAGGCTAGAAAAGTGGGCGGGGGGAATTCTTAGCTGTAGGACTATTACGTTGTATTGTTGTGAGTAGAAATGAATCATATAAAACGTGGATTTATGTAGATTGTGATGGTCATCTCCTGTGGAATAAGATGTATCATTTGGACACTGATGGATACTGAGATATTATAACGAAGAAGTACCTCCGCATATGTATGTACCATCACACGACAATGACATTTGTGTATCATTTGTTTGTGATAAAATCAATAAAATTGTGTTTGGTGGGAGGAGCCAAGATGGCGACCGGAGCAGTCGCTTGAGCGCCCGGCTCCGTCGGCCCTTGGCCTCGGACTATCATCCTGATTCCTATCCTTGCCGATTTTCGAGGTGCAACGCGTGCGACGACGCGCTGACTGCGCCGCCGCTTTCCCGAAGTCTTAGCCCGCCCGGATGCCGGAGTTTTTGGTGCCTTTGTTCCCCGCCCTGGACCCTTGCTCTACTGTGGCCTCGGCCGACCCCCTGGAATCGTTGCAGTCACCGGACCCGCTGGTGCAAATCTGAGCCCGAGGTCCCGATCCCGCCTCACGCCACGCACGGTCGCCAGAAGAGCCGGGAGAGAGACGCCCGGACACCTCCTGTACCCTGCATCTGATGGGCTGGAGCCAGAGGGTAAGCCCCGGTGTGGCGGGTCTCCTACCCCGCTCTGTGGACCACGCTGTAGAAGGCTGCAGACCCCCTTCTTCTATGGTCTAGTCGGCTGCAAAGAGAGCCTGAGGGAGGGGAAGAGACTGCTGGCTTTCACCTGTTGCGGCGCAGACCTGTTGGGAATTGCCTCCTTGTCACGATCCCCCCCCCTGGCCACGGTACCGTTCAACGGTAAAACATGGCGCTGATTGCCTGCTCGCTGCGGGGGGGTGATGCTCCGGTCTCGCCCGCTGCCCGCTTCGCCCTCCCTCTACCAGACTCCAGCTCCCCAGTGCCGTCCCGGATTGTTGCCGTTGGGGGGACGCAGCTTCCGCTGACATACGGCTCCGTTCTGGCTGCCCTGCGGGACTTTTGTCTGCAATTGTGTGTCGGCTTGCAAACGCTGAGTGAGCGGTTCGACTCTACACTGTCTGCTGCGGGCCGTGAGCGCCCCGTTTGTGATCAACAAGACGTGAGTCTGCCAGTGCTGTGGTCCTCCTGCGGGGAAGCAACGACTGGGTATAACGGTGCTACACTGGTGTCTGCATTTGGCTTTCCCGGCGCTCAGGATCAATCGCTCTCCTGCTCAATGGCAGATACTTTGTTTCCCCGGTCATTGCCGCCTGCTTTGTTGTTGCCTGCCTCACCGTGCCCGCAGGAGTTTCCAGCTGAACTACACCTGGCGACCTCGAGGAACTGTTCACGGTGGCCTACGACTCCTTTTATGTGGAACTCATGTACTTTACAAGCCAGGTCTGGATTTTATATGGTGTGCAAGGGGACCTCAATAGATGATCGGCGGCCATTTTGTGACTCTACTTCTCCATCTTCTCCCAAGTGGCCATATTGTCTTTGTCTGTTCGGGATGCGGGGCACTCACGAGGGGGCGGGTCTAATCGTACGCCCGCGATCGGGCCAGGGCTAGATTACTTTCTATCATCATGGCTTCACGGCCGGGCTGGACTGGGACTGGAATTGTCTACTTATGTTGTGCGCACTCGTCGCGATCTGTCTGCCTTCATTTCCGTGGTGTTACATGCTGTCTTCCCACGACCGCCTTTGGGTGTAGTGGGGTTTCAGTGTGTGGAGGCTTGGTTGGCCGGTGGTGTCGGGCGCTCCTGAGGATACGTGGGCTCCTCCCCGCCTCCTTTCTTCTTTCTTCTCTTAGTTTCTTTACTCTATTCCTACTTTCTCTCTCGGCTATATTTCGGGTTCATTGGGCGACAGGCACTATGCTGGGGGGGGGGTAGGCCATAGCCTCCGCATTGGTGTAGGGTGGGGGGGTAATTTACTGTTTCTTTTTTAGTTCTATGGGCCTCTTTCTTTCATGTCTCTGCGCTATACTTGTTTCGATTCGGGGTCCGGGTGTGGGGTGGATTGAGTGGGGGCGGCTTTTAGGGGGTGCGTATTTACTACTGTGATGATCCTGTTATCTAATTGCATCGCCTTACTGTATGAGATTTTCTATGGCTGTTTTAATGATGCTGCTGCTCTCCAGTGTATGAAGCCGACTTGCGGACTCGAATCTCCTTGTTTCTATCCTTTATTGACTTTTTTTCCCGAAAAAATTTTTTTTTTTGAAAACCTTAAAATTAACCTTCACTTCTCCTTCCCCCGGTGTCAAGGCTCCCTCCAGTGTATGAATCCTGAATCGTTGCTAATCTTGACCTTGACGCACAGGGGATGTATTGTTTGTCTCTGTGCTCAACCGTATTGTGGCCGGCCTGATGGTTGTAGGCCCGTATTTGTTCTTTTACTATGCACAAATAAAGGTTTTTAAAAAAAAAAAAAATAAAAAAATAAAATTGTGTTTAAAAAAAATGGGGCAGGAGGGATGGGATTCTCCAGAGCATTGTAGCCATTCATTCGATCTCGAAGGAATGGGACAAATATCTAATGCAGGTTCTAAAAGGCCCTTCATATGGCCTTAATCCCTGACAGGGCTGTCACATCTCCATAGTGAAATTCACACCCTAGGGGCTATGTGTGCATGCACATATGCATCTGCAGGCGTGCAGAGAATCTCAGGGATCTAAACACCCGCTAAAAACATGGAAACACATGGAGAGACTTCAACATAACCCCAGCATTCCCACTCACATCTCTAGTCAACGTTTGGCAGCAGGAGCTGTCTAAATATCAACTTTGCAGAGTGACACCAATAAAAGCCCCCAGCACCCAAGCTCTAATAGCTGAAGAGCATGAGTGGATAAAGCCCTAAAGCCCAAATCCCTTAGAAGCTCCCACGGTAGTCCTCAACTAAGGTTTTGCATTTGCTTGCATGTTGGAAAACCACATATTTGCTGGCCTGCCCCTTTCATGTTGCTATTAGTGATTTCACCTGCATAATGCCAATAACAATGCGTGAAAGTCACACCTGAATGAGAGGTGCTTTCCATTTACATTTCTACCTTTATGTAACACACAGGCAGGGGCAACCAAACCCCAACCCCCACCATTGCAGCAGCCCTGCTGTAGGATCTCCCTCCACATCCCACATACATGGCCTGACTAGCCGTACCGGGCAACGGAAGTTTCCCTAGGAGGTTGGAAGGGTGGGGGCCGGTTTTGTAGTAGGGAGTCCACATCTGTCGTTGGGGGTTTTGCTATGCAGAGCCGTTTTGCAGTGGTGCAATATCAGCCCCCAGTAACAAAAGCAGCAGGCAAGCATGTCCAGCCTCCGGGGACCAGGCAGTCCTTCTTCATGGGCTGGTCCGAGAATATTGCCAGGGCTGCTTTGGGTTCCCAGTCCGGCCCTGCCCACATGTACCTACTGAGTAGGAGCACATGGTGTTGGGAACAGCTCAGCATAGGCCACAGCCATAGCAGGGCTTTCATATACTGTGGACTGTTCCTTTCAATGCTTACTGCTACTGTTAGGAGATTGAAGATCCGCAGCCCACACTTTTGGAAGCCCTGCTTCTCTGCCATGACATTGCCATCAGTGGGTGGCAGGAATTATACATATACTGTTTCCTCCCATTACCTAATCAAAGGTGAAAAATAAAGAGATGTGGCTAAGGATGAGAATTAAATAGAGAGCGAAAGAACACAGAACACTCCTCTTACCCGAAGGCAGAACTCTGGGTCCATGAACCAGCTGAAACCCTTAACGCATGTAAACAAAGACCATGTAATTGATCTCTGGCACTTTTATGGGGAGGAGCTATTTCACAAGAGCAGGGGCTATTTCAGCAGTGCACACCTCAGCCTACGCCTCCCCACAGCCAAAAATCTTGGCGGTGTCCTAAACTCTCTCGGCACATTGTGCGCATGCCCCTCACAGGGATTGGTGTGCAGACCGCCTGACGTCTGTGCGGGAGCCAAGCTCTGGCTGAGATGCCACTGATTAATGCGCAGATGCCAGGAAAGCTGATCTCTGAATGGAAGAGAGTTTGTCCTATTTTTGCAAGAGGACTAGATCCATGCTGGCGTCTGATCAGTGGAGATCTCACCCTGATTCTTATTTAAAGTGATATTTTTAAGGAGGATGGGCCGGTGGGATGTAACAAAACCACTGCACCTCCATTGCACGTGCATGGATACTTGACTTGTCCGTGCACTGCAAATGGAACACTCGGTGAGCGGAGTAACACACCTAACTACCAATATCATGACAGTGAGACAGAAAGAATCCGCTGGGGAAATCGAAAATGTGGATGACGCTTTCTTCAAGTAACAACTGAACGGTACTGACCCAAAGCCCCTCTCTGTATTTTTTTCTTGGATCACATGAGCAGACAGCTAAAATGGTTTGTAGTTAAATTTAAGAATGGGAACGACTAGAAGAAAGCTGAAAGGACCAAAGGAGGGCCTTTGAGGAATACTTCTTGTAGGAAAGAGAATACGCAGCATGCGTTAATCCCTAATATGTACCCTCCACCTAATAGAAAATGTTGCTTCAGATATTGCTTTCTATTTCGCTTTTGATAATATATACAATAATATTAAATGTAACCATGGCAATTGGCTGTGAACGTTCTTCAGCTGAGAGGGTACAAGACCCATGAACAAAAACATATTTAGTGATTTCTTTTTAGATGTTCTTAAAAACTTTTAAGACCTTTTAATCAATCAAATGTATTTATTTATGATGTAACATGCATTGCATTTGTAAATGATTTTAGGTAATCATACAATAAAGAATTACTCTTAGTGATTCCCACATCTGGAAAAAAACATATCTGATTGCCACATCTGGGTATAAGGCAACTGCCATTGACAAAGGAATATATCAATAAAACACTTTTCAGGAGACACAAAATGGATGCAATCGTGTTGCCCCCATGAACCCTAAATCCTAAACCATTTGTTGACACAGCCTCTGCTGTAGTAGCTATCTCTCAGATGACGTACAGTGGACCTTTCCACTCAAGTTCCATTACTACTATGTCCCTTATAGCAATGACGAGCCTAGGAATGTTTCCTCATAACTGGTTGCTTCTGGATTGCTGCTAGGTCCGAACAAAGCTAATAATTTCCCGACAGAGATAGGATGACAAGTCATTTCCACTAGAACTTTTACTCCTCATTAAACATTGTGCACTGCTGAGCAGCTCAAAACAATATGTATCAGGTTGAGGTTTCCCTTTGGTTCCACGCATCGGAGGCACACATTAGACACATTCCATACCATGTTCAACAATGTAATGCTTATGTAGTGTAACCAACACAAATATTATAACTGCGCCAATCTGAAGCTGGTGTAAATGATCGTCAGCCTTGGTCAAATGATTGCTTCTGTCCTGTTTGCATCTTCCAGGGCCCCTGAATCCCTTTCACGATTTCGCATTCAATCAATGTTTATCTCCTGAATACATACCCATTAAAACAATGTGACATTATTATACAACCTCCTTGGAGATTCAGAAGTATAGTCTGTAATGCTTGATGCCCTGATTTTGGGAGGTGGAGAGGAATGTCAGTGGGAAAATGATACTGTCCTTAAATGATTTTCACTGAGAGCTACTGATGACATATAAGAGTATTGCTCATGGCCTATTTCTTGTTTCTCGCTATGCCACATGTACCAGGGTTCTCTGCATAAATATATAATTAAAGTTTAAAAAACAAACAAAAACATTATTAAACAATCTAAAAATATAGAGAGTAATACCTGTATATAATTCACATCATCCATTACAATTAAAGAGAATCCATATAACACTACGTCCAGTAAATTGCAAACTGTAGGAATCAAACAATTTTAATCATAACTGCAAAATGCAAAAACGATCATAAAAACTGCGAAATGCACAAATCAGAAACACATATTCTTAACAAATATACCATTATATATAAAATTCATTCAGCAATTGATAATAAATCCAACCTACTTTTCCAGGCAGAAAGAATTAAGTGAGGAATGGCAAAATCTGAGAGACCTAATGTGTCTGATTTGAGAATACAATGGACATTCTGGTCATTCCTAAAAATGTATGTTCCTCAGGAGTAAACAAGCCACTTAGATTTGCAGTAAATTATGCAAAACAATAGGATATGAATCTGGGATTCTTCCATGGAATTAGAAGTAGTGTTTTTTAAAAAGGTACTTCTTGAAATCTTTCTTAAATCGGAGCGGCACTGGGGTGGTCCTAATGAATACCGTAATGTGTTTCCAGAGACTGAGGGGCTTATTAATGAGAGTCCTAAGTCACTTTGCACCACATAAAGTGGTACATGCGTGACGCAGGGCTCTCATAAAGATATATGAAGCCACGCAACGTCACTCTGCGCAGTTTTTGAGTGGCCTTATAAATTATGAGTAAGGTGACGCAGTGCAAATCGCTGCATCACCTTACTCTGCACCCACGAGGGATTCCTTGGGCGTTGCTGTGGGTTTTCCCACACAACACCCATGGAATTTGATGTTGCCCCAGATTTACAAAGCGATGTAAACCCGGGGAAGCATCAAATCCATAAGTCTCCCAAGGTGAGGCGCAACAAGGAGAAATATGTTTATTTCTCCCTTGTTTCCTCTTTCTGCAGCACACATGGAAATAGGAAAATGCCTCATGAGATTGTTTTTGTGCAGGAAGGTGCCCCTTCCTGCACAAAAACAACCCTGCCTGCAATGGAGGCTCCCTAGACCCAAGACAGCGCCAGCGCAATCAAAAAGCTTAGGAATGCACCGTATTGCTGAAAAACAGTGCATTCCTGCCCTACGCCAAAATGCATAAATGAGGCCCTGAGTGCATAGATAGACATGGTTCCAGAGCATGATCTGCAACGTCCCTTCAACTTTATTGAAAACCTTAGGGATCTTAAATGGAGTGTTGGGAAATCTCAGCAGGGAGATCATCCTAAATAGAATGGTGCTGTCTGGAAGATAGATCTGTTCCATGCCTCTCATCCTCCTTACATATTGCCACCGACCATTCTAGGTTTATAAAGTGTACCATGTAACTTACCACCTCCAGGCCTAGACATACAAAACAATCATTCTCCACCCTTGATTGGTATATCCTGGACATCATTCAATCACATTGCTTTACTGTGAATAAAACTGATATTAGCTAGTTGATTTAAAAACCTGAGTGTCTTCTGAACTCTCTGACCAACTCAACATCCTAGGCATTCACCACTGTTCATGACCTACGTATGCCATCATATTGTCTGCTGTGAGAAAACAGTCTTTTTGCAGGTTTCTCTCGAACTTTTTGCCCCATTTTGGACTACTAACTGCTGTTTTCTTTACTTTGAGAGTGCATAGAGGCCTTCTGTCCAGACCTCAGTTGCAGAGTTCTTTCCTTTGCAAAATGGTATGTTTAATTGGGTATTCCAAATTGGCATCTGCTGACTTACTTATAAATCCCTAGTATATTGTACCCAGGGCATGTACGGCTGGCTGTCCACACAAGAGCTGCACCACTGGTTGTGCCACTCTGTGCGTAAAAAACTGGAAACACGACTTTTAGCTGCCATTTCAGCCTGAAGAGGCTTGCATCCACTGCACACACGACTTTGCCATTGCCATTGCCAATTGTGTCACAGTGCACAAGTCCTTTAACTGTATATGTAAGTCTCATCAAAGGCAGGCTTATGAAGCCCTAAGGCAAGCAGCTGTATATTGTTAAAATTGACATATATTTTGGATATGTCTGTACAGCAAAACCGTAAACTGTTGGTGTTAGCTGAGGACAGTTAAGTAGCCTTATAAGGCAATTGCCGGGTTAATGGTTGGCATTCCAATGCGTCTAACTCCTGACAGAGGCTACCTAACCATGACATGTAAAGTATCAAATTGAATGGGACATTAAATGTGACTCCGTGGGGCAGTAGATATTTATGTCAAATTTAATGCTGGCCACTTTTGCAAAAGTTGCCACTCTTTGATCTAGCTGGTCCAGTGACTTTGCAGAGGCACTGGGACTGAGACAGAGTTCTGCCTGCCTGGGGAGACATATCAATGACTCCCAGTCCAGGAACAAAGACTGTTGCCATGCTGTAGCTGTGACCCCCCAGAGGATGGGCTACATAGGGTTTGAGCCCAAAAGGCAGGCATCAAAGCTCATGTCGCCTTTGAATGGCTGCTGCAACAACACTCACGCACAGAAAGCCTTTATTTTCTCCTAGGCAAAACAGAGCCAGGGCCAAGGAAGGGACAAAAACAGTTTCAGAACTGGTTGTTCATGGGTATGCATCTCATGGTAGTCACACTCAAGGATGTGGGCTACCAATGTCCTCACACTCGACGAAAATGTAAGCAATGTTGTTTGTGGTATGCAAGCTGCACTCTGGGATAGCCAGATGCCACATATCACTGGAACTCTGTCACCAGATAGGAGGGAACCTACTAGCCCATTGACTAGTGACTGCGTTGTCCTCATGGGGCACTGATCTGGGATATAATGGGCACCCCTGTCACCCGAGACTTCAGTACTCGCTGGACTTGGAAGAAGAATAAGAAGAAGACCACTTTGCACCGTTACACAAAGAGAGACTGCGACACCAGAGAGATTGCAACTGCTGCACTTTGGGCAAACAGAGTTTGGACCCTGTTCTGCGTGCCTGGCTTGGCAAAAACTTGATTCCCAACTCCAGTCTGAATTACTGACTCCAAGGGTCAGTTGGCTGACCTGCCACACTGGGGACATTAAAGCTGAAAGAGCCCAAGTCACATCTCTGGTAGCCACCATAGAAGGTTTGCCGCTACTGTACACCGGGCACCCCAAAGGACAATTCGGAAATAGCCAAAAGGTACACCTGTGTCTGCTGGACACATGAGTGTTGGTTGTGACCAGATTTGCCAACCAAAGTGGATCCCAGCTCCCACCAAACATTTGCACAGTGACCACTGTGTTGTAAAAGCGCAAGGTCTTCCTCGGCAGCCCTTGGAATCCTGCATAGAGGACTTCGTGGGACCCAGAGATCCACTCACCTGTGGACCAAGGACTCAACCGGACTTTGCTCCCATGGACCGCACTGCACCAGGAGCATCCTTGAGCATCTTTAAGCCTGCATCCATCGGCATCAGGACCACTCTATTCACTTCTACGGCGGCTGTCCTATAAAGTTTGGAAATCGCTTAAAAAAAGCTATTGTGGCCAGGTGAAAGTCCAAAGTATCCTTTCTGGCCCCCTGCTGGACTTGGTCACCGAAGTCGGGCTGGAACATACGCACTAACTTTTCAAAAGTTTTCAAACTTTGCCTTTGCAATGCTTGTTTGTGGTTGCATTCCAAAGTGATTAAAAGTTCTAAAATCTGTATCTCTGGAACACTCTGGGGGATTTGAATGATTAAGGTCTCTGAAAATTCATAAAAATATGCTCTATTTTTTAAAATGTTTTCGTATCTCTTTCTTGTTTGGTGATTTTCTTATTCTGTTGATTGGTGCTGCTAAATGCTTTACACGTTGTTAATTTGCTAAGCCTTGCTGCTCTGTGCCATAGCTACCAAAGGGTTGAGCTAAAGGTTAAGTAAATACCTCTAACTTTACCCATAACAGTATCTGTGAGTTTATTCTACGATAAAGTCACAGCCATATAATATAATACACCCAGATCCTAACATCTGCATAGATGGAGAGGCAATCCTCAACCCCTTCAGTCACTCAGTTCTTTTTAGAACCAGATCCATGTGACTTCAAACCATAAAGTATTCCAGCACCATCCCAATCAGAGACAGGGACACCTTTGTCTAGTTTCGCTCACAAGTGGAATTACTTATGAAATGCAACTTTTAACCCTTACCTTGGTGGCGAGCTTTGTGTACCATACCTTTTTTCCAACCCATGAAGAGCGGGCTAAATTAATATTTTCTTAAATCTTCAAAATGAGGTTCCATTGCAGGTAATTAAAAGACTTTAAAGATTCTAGAGCTAAAATGATGAAGGGTCACCGAATATTAACTGGAGGTTCAATAATCAGCTAGCTCTAACAAATACTAGAACCTTCTGCAGTTTCATCTACAGGATAATTTCACCATAAAGTCCAGTCAGTAGGTCAGTACTTTGATTGACACCACCTTCCCAACCAATTGGTTATAATTCTCAAGAGCAATTTTGATTCTAATTAAACATAGGGATGGTCCTGTGTCAGGGACAAACATCTTTTGGTTTCCTTTCCTTAGGGATTACTGCAATGATGGGTGACTCCCACTACACTAATGCTCTGAATTAAAACTCCTCACACTCACATTCAGGCACTACACAACTCAGGTCCTATCTACCTGAATAGTCGCATCTCCTTCCACCAACCACCCAGACACCTCCGCTGCGCAGGACTTCTACTCGCACACATTCAGATCAGGAGAACAGGCGTTCTCTTACATCATTGTTTTTTAAATATATTTTTATTGGCATTTTGCAAACATCAAACATTTGAACACAATCAAGAAAAAAGACTGAAACGTAAAACAAAAAATGAAAAAGGAGGCAAAACATAATATACCTGCTATTACCGTCCACATTCTAGGGTGTTAGCTCCACCCATACAAGGTTATCTCACCAATAACATATTGATGGAGTCGTTCGATATCAGCCCACATTGTGTGTGCATGCCTGTTCATAAGTTAAGTCATGATATGCTATTGATATCGTATAAATGCAACCAATAAGAGATGAGAAAAAAAGGAAAGCTAAATAAAATGTAAACAAGCAACGAGTAACTGGTGCAGAAGAATGGTGTGAACACTTGAATTTGCTAATATCTAGTGGGGTCTGGAACAATCCCAACCCGCAAATGAAGCCTGGGCTGATGAAGGGGACCCCCCGTTGCAAGTACTCTACTACATTGGTGGTCTTGCCCGTGGCAGAGTGTGGTCCAAGTCTATCCAATCTCTTACCCTATGTCAGACATCTGAAGTCCTTGGTGACCTCGGCTCTATCGTCTGGGACTCGCTATTTGTTCGCGACAAGCGGTCTGACTCTCCCTCATCACTGCCTGACCCTGCAGGCCCCTCCAATGCAGCTAGTACTTCCTGCCATTGTTGAGCCGTTGGGAGCTTCCTCATCCCTTTGGCCTCCTCCCATGCCAGAGCCCTGCCCTCTACCCCCACCTATGCAATGACATCCCGATTCCAAACTGAGATCAGTGGGCTCCTCACAGATTTCCACTCCATCACGATCCTGCGTTTAGAGAAGCCCAATGCAAGATCAATCAAGCGGTTCCCGACATTGCATTTAGGCGGTCTGGGGAATAGACCCAGCAGGCACGTCTGTAGTGTTAAGGCCAAATCCCTCCCGAGCACTTCCTTGATCTTAACCAACACCGCCTCCCAATAGGGGCGTAACTCCTGGCAATCCCAAGGCATATAGACAAAATCAACATCCGGATGCACACAACTAGGGCAAAGTCTCACTTCCCTTCCGTATGTCACGTTGAGCCGATGAGGTGTCATATAGGTCATGTGCATATAGTTAAATTGTATATATTTCAGTCTGGTGTTCCTGGGAAACTTTCCCAGAATATCTCAAAACTTTACGCCACTCTGAATCAGTATGGACTTTACCCCCCATCGTGTCCCAACTGCTCGTAATCTATCCAGTGGGCCGGTTGAGGCCTCCACCAGGGTGGCGTAAAGCCATTTCACGAGATGTCCCGCCATGCCAAGGGTGAGTATCGCATGTAGAACAGGGTGCGTATCAGGCTCCTCCCTTCCAGAACCCCATAGTTGTGCAAAGGTGCGCATTAACGCTTCATAGCGCAGGAATTGGCCCGGGGGGAGTCCACTATCTTCCATTAAGTCCGCAAAAGGGATTAGGACTTTGTTGAGATAACAATCCCCTACAGTATCTAGTCCAGCATCCGACCATCTTGCCAGTTGGGCGTCCGTGAATACAGATTGAGGGTCCCCGTGTGGAAGACCCACTAAGGGAATCAAGGGGGAGTACTTTACAGGGTGTTGCCTTCCACGTCTGACAGGCCGTGCGATGTAAAAGAGAACAGGAGGGGACGGACATGGCCAGCAGTAAGAGTTTTGCCATCACTAGTCCTTGACTAGATGCTGTATCCGTTAGGCATGTTCCCTCCTCATTCACACCCTCCACCCACTGTGCCAACCATTGTAATTAGACGGCCAGCATATAAAATTCGAAATTTGGCACCCCAATGTTAGATTTAAAAATTCCCTTTCCCATAATGCCTCTGCCGTGCTATTTTAGGTTAGCAGTGTGTGGCTAAAATACTTGCATTTGTATTCACGTTATGCAACCCACTGAGATATCCTCGCAGCATGTAAGCTTTAGTTAGCCAGTGTGCATCCATTTTAAATTTCGAAATCCATATTAGACTGTGCCTGGGTTAGGCCTCAGTGCTCATATTGCTTGCATCAGCAGAACACTGTGTTTTGTAAATATTTCTCCTGCTGTCCAAGCCTGTTTCCTTGACTTGCTAATGAATAAGGTATTCTGCCATCACATGACTAGCTGAATGTGTAGCTTCTGCCTCCACCTTAGGAGATGCTGAAACCCAGCACCATGGCCTTGTAGTCCTGATAACATGTTCACATCTGGCATGTGTTAGCTCATCTCTCTGTGCTCCATTGTTCAGGTCCGGCTCAAGCCAGTACTTTTCCACAGTGGGCGGGGTTGGAGATGGCTGGGAAGCCCTTTTTACCTACTGTAACCTGTTGGGTATGCAGTCCCCTCAGTGTCCATCTTAGGGTGCAGGTCTGACCGGGGCTCTCTCCGCAGAGAACTACTAATAAAGCCTGTTTATATTCTCTACTGTCTGACCGACTCTTCACTTAGGAAGGCATAGCAGGTGGTTGTATATATAACCCGCGGGGCCCTTAGAGGGCCACGTCCTTCACCAAGTCCACCTTCCGATACAGGGCGCTGTAGGATCTGCAAGGACACTCGCGGGCGTCTGCTACCCCAAACCAATTGCTGCAGGAGAGCATGCAGAGGTTTAAACCAAATTCTCGGCATCAGAACCAGGAGGTTCACAAAAAATGGAGCAACAGAAGCAACATAACCATCTTGGACAGCGTACTCCGGGCCATGATGGGCAATTGCAACGAATTCCAAAAATGAATGCATAAGTGAAGGGAGTGCAACGTCTTGCCCAGATTCCCATCCTTTAGATCAGTCAGATCATGGAAAATTTGTATGCCCAAATATTTGAGTGTACGCTGTGCCCAGAGGATATCGGGCGGGAGCTCCTCCTGCCTGGGTAAGGGCCCGGCTATGGTAAATGGATAGGTCTTAGTTTTATTAACCTTAAAGCCCGAAAGGACAGCAAAATCGCCAAGAATCTGCAAGGTCGTGGCGGTCCCCCCAAATGCCTCCGTAAGATGCAACAACAGGTCGTCAGCGTACATAGAGACATGATGGCAACGTCCGCCCAAAGTCAATCCCATCGCACCCCCCCCCCAGTCGGAACCGTTCTGCCAAGGCGTCCACAGCCAAGGCAAACAGGAGCGGGGAAAGTGCACAGCCCTGTCGGGAGCCACGAGAAATCCGGTAGGGCCTAGATATGGTTCGTCCTGTCTTGACCCTCGCAGTGGGCGAGGCATAGAGAAGCTAAACCCACCGCACCCATTCATCACCCAAGCCCGTACGACGCATCACCTTGAACAGGTACTCCCAGCTCACCATGTCGATGCTTTCTCTAAATCTACAGATAAAACCGCCGCTTGCCCAAGGGCCAGATTATCCGCGTGATAGAGCACGGAGTAGAGCCTACGGTGGTTATAGGAGGTGCTACGTGTGGGGATAAACCCGTTTTGGTCTGGGTGAATCAGAGACTTCATATGCAGGAGCAACATACCCGCTAATACTTTACTCAGAATCTTGAAGTCTAAGTTCAGCATGGAGAGTGGTCGATAGTCTCTCACTCCTGCATCAGGGTCTTTGGACTTGGAGAGTAGGATCACTGATGCTATCTGGGTGGATTCAGGTAAACCCCCCCACCCTCATATGCTTCCACATACAGCGTAACCAAATGTGGCGCCAAGACAGCAACAAACCTCTGGTAACATTCAGCCGGGTGGACATCAGGCCCAGGCATCTTACCGTGTGCCAGTGCAGCTCTGACTTTGTGCTCCGTGACCGGGCCTCCAAGTTCATCCTGATCATCCTCCTCAAGCATGCAGAGTCACAGAGGAGCCAGGAAGTCAAGTATATCTGACAAGGTGGCCACAGCCGAGGCCTCATACAGACTCTCATAATACTGCAAAATACAAGAGGGTCATGCACTGTATCCCCCATATCTAAACCAAGCCGCGTGACAAGGGCACCCCCATCTCGGTGTTAATTAAACGTGCCAACAGTCGGCCCGCCCTTCCTTCCTCCCTCGCACCTTGTCCAAATAGTCCTTATAGTTATAACACCGCAGTCTCCCCAGCGCTTCGTTGTATTGCACCCGCACTTCGTGTAAGGACGGTAAGGCCGTGTTATCCATACCCTGCAAGTTATCCAGTCTGCGGATAGTCTCCTCTAGGTCCAACAGTTTGCACTTAATTTCCCTTTGTGCCCCACATGCCTGAGCCATACAATGACCCCATACCACAACCTTAAATGCTTCCCACTCCACCTGTGTAGAGGAGGCAGTGTTTGCATTGATAGAGAAATAATTGTCAATTAATGCTTCCAGTGAGGACTGGAAGGGGGTATCATCAAGTAAGAGCGGATTCAATCTCCAAGTTGGGATCGGGGGGCACAGATCCAATGGTTGGTATAGCATAAGTAATGGGCTATGGTCCGACAGCGTACGCTCCAAGTACTCTGTGTGAGATACCGAACCATTAAATGCCAGGGAGCAGAGGAACATATCAAGCCACCTCTCCAAGTAGGCCCAGCAGTCAGCCTGGGCGCTCGCCACCCCTCCGTCACACCATACGCAGCACTAGACCAAGCCCCGGCAAACCGCCAGCTCACTGGGAGGAGCCCCAGCCTCCACAGTGACCATTACTTTCGCTCCACAGGACCCAGCTAATGTCCAGTGGAGAGGCCCCTCCTAAGACAAGAGCGCTGTGGGCGCCCTCCGTTACCAGGGCCGGTGGCATCAGACTCCCGCTGTCCGCTCAAGCCCCCACCAGACCCGGCATTCAGCTCAACTTCACCAGAGTGGGCGCGTCCCACCACAGCATCGCCGGTGTCTCCACTGGGGTCCGCCAACATACCACTGTCCCACGCTGCCAGGACCCCAGCTGCAGCTGCATACCTGCTCCCAGAGCGCAAGCCGCAAAGAGGAGCCAGCTCCGCTCCTCACTCAATAGCAGGCACTCGTGGGCCGCCATCTTGTCTGCCGCTTCCCGGGGCCGGTGGCTGAGGCTCCGACCTCCCGCGATTGTCCAGGGAGTCGCCCAGGTGCCAAATCGAGCCCCCAATGTCTCTGCACTGTTAGGCACCGGCCGTAAGCGCCCCCGGTCTCCGGCCACAAAGAACTCACACCAGGTGCACGAGCCCCTACCGGGCTCCACGCGCCATATAGCCGCAGTGCGCATGTCCTACTTCAATTGCGCTGGGGCCGCCGATATATCACTGGACCACGCCATCAGTAGCAAAGCAGGGTTTTCAGGCGCATACACAGAGTGCCGGCCACATTTGGAAGCAGACTCCGTTCTCCTCCGCCCAGCAGTCCCTTGCAGGCCGCCATCTTGCCTGCGATCAAGGTTCCGATCTCCCACTGCAAATCAGGGAGTCGCAGCAGTGCCAGAGTGAGCCCCTGGCATCTCTGCACCGCTGGGCATCATTTGTAGATGTTCCCCGGTGTCCGGCAGCAATTTACATGCGAATAAGTACCAGGCCGGCACGGAGGTCCGAGCTCACGCATCTGTCATGTTCGGCTCCTTGGCCACGCTCCCCCTCTTACATCGTTGTTAAAGCATGGAAGAACTCCTACTCACATCAGAGCCTCCTCCTCTCTTCCTGAATTTCGCAATTCTGGCTTTTCAATTAACCAACCTTCCACAGGTAGGGCTAGGCACACACACCTGCTCAGCACCAGGAAAACCTTGTGGGTGATAGTGCGCTTTACAAATGTACAGATCAATGACAATCCCTATTAATTCTTGCTGGAGACATACCATTTCTCTGCCATCTGGAAACATATAGACCATATGCCCATCAGTGTCCAAGCCTTTTTACAAACTCCACCCAGAAGAAATTTGTGTCAAGCATTTTGCATTGTTTGATCCATTCAACTTCCTCATTTACTTCCTGGATAGTGATCACTGTTTCCAATTTTTTCCTGACTGACTTTTGGAGGCTGTGTGTGTTGAATCTGGTCCTTTGAGGAATTCATCCATTAGAGTAGGAGTTTCTAGCGCGTAGCTCGTGAGCATCAGGTAGCTAGCCAGTACCCTGGAAGTAGCCCCCTAAAGTGCAGTCCAGCTCAGTACTGAATACAGAGGCTCTACTTCTAGTCATATTGAAGGTCACTTTGTGAGAAAATGGTGTGCAAAAAAGGATGTACTGCGATGTGGCCTGAGCAATTACCAGTGGCTGAGATGAATTCAAGCATTACATTCATCACTTTCTTGTATACGTCACTGTGACCCTCTAAGAGTGGTGGTTTTGCATGGAGGTACATCCTGTGCACACTGTGCCACTGGAACCAAGATATACTGGGCTGATGAGCTGTAATAAGTGCAAAATCGGTCCTGGGTTGCTTGTGTTGTGGTTCAGGGAGGGCCTGGCCTTTAAGGGTGAACTGTGCTCATTGGAGCAGGTTGAAGACTGATTTGCATATGGCAGAATCCAAACTCAGGCAGCATGGTGTGCAAAATAACAATAGCCTGGGATACGGCCCGTGTAATTACCAGTGGGTGATATTAATTCAAGCATTCCTTCCATCACTTTTTTGTATATTTCAGTACAACGCCCTAGGTGGTTCCGGTATGCCCAGATGTGGGTCCTGTACATACTGTGCCACTGGAACCAAACTAAACCCAGCACTAATAACGATAGAACTGGCCCTTGGTTGCTTGTGTTCCAGTTCAAGAAGGACCTGGCATGGCAGTTTCGGCTGTACTGTTCCCATTGGAGCAGGGTTGAGACTGAAATACATATGTCGGGAAACAAACTGAGATGGCATGGTGGGCTAAAAAATTATGGACTGGGATGCGTCCCAGGTAATTATGAGTGGCTGAGATTAATTCAAGCATTCCATCCATCGCTTTTTTGTATACTTCAGTCCATATTCTTTACTCACAAAATGTATTGCCACCCCTGTGCTTGGGAAGTAAAGGATATAAAAACCTTTGTAATGTTCTCATCCAAATATCGCTCTAGTTCAATAAACTATTACACCGTTAGTGCAGGTATCTATCAATGATGGCTTTTACCACCAGGTATTATATCCATGGGACAATGATATTTACAATGAAGTGGAAATAACTCTATCCCTTCTCACTGAAGACATGAGAATATTCCAGGCAAAGTTTGTAAATACCATAGAAATGACATCTGTTGTCAGAAACATTGTACTTTTGAAGCCTCGAGTCAAGGACATTCTCTGGATGGGATGACAGTGTTCAATGAATGAGGATTTTGACTGGCCAGATGGGTCCAAAAACAATAGTGGGGCCCACGATTTCTCATAACAGGAAAGTAGTACATCCATCAAAAAGTTTGAATGTTATGTAGTAGACTTGCATCCTTATAGTTTGATTGAGCTGCTCATGTCATTCATGATGGCACAGTGCTGCATTTCTCATCTATTTAGGACATTTACAAAATATAGGGGCATATGTATCAAGAGAGCCGTTTGCGAGTCCTTATTAGCGAATTTTAGCGATTCGCTATTAAGGACTCGCAAAAGGCAATGTATGTAGGATTTGCAATATTAATTGCGATTCCTACGTATACGTAATTAAGGAATACCTTTCCATACATTCCTATGGGCCTAGAGGCCCATAGGAATGAATAGGAAGACATTCACAATTTGCGAGTACCCATTAGGTACTCGCAAATTGCGAATGCAATTTCAAGGGTGCAAAAGGACACCATGTTGCACCCCTGAAATAAGCATGTGTGCACATGTGGTGCACATACATGCCCTAAGGGCATGTAAGTGCGCCACATGGCACTTTCAAAAATGCAAAAAGTGCATTTTTCAAAGACATCGCAAATTACCACCAACTTGAAGTTGGTGGTAATTTGCGATTTCTAAAGGCAAAATCGCACAACTTGGGTCCTTCTTGAATTGCATTTAAGGAATCGCAATTTGCGATTCCTTAAATGCATTCGCACAATTGGGAATCGCACATTTTGTGATTCCCTATTCCCAAAAGGCTTTTTCCAGTTTGCAAATGGGCCGATCCGTTTGCGAACGGGAAAAAGGCTTCAAACATATTCCCCATAATGTGGTTTCTACCATTGGGGGGAGCCAGTGGTTGTCTGCAAGCGGAAGAGCAGGAAAGAATAATCGCCCCATTCCCAGTAGGCGCATCAGACGGCGACACGCCCACCAAGTGGTGGAGAGTGGCTGTATGTCTTCGGGGTCCAGTGGAAGCCCCATGGGAAGGATGGCATTAAGTGGTGTATCACCCGCTAAGTCTGCCCAATACGATCATAAGGAAGGTGAGCATCTCTATTGTACCAATGGTACGCAAATTGACACTGAGCGACCAAATAATAAAGGTGACAGTGTGGCACACCAAAGCCGTCTCTTGTATAGGGAAGGACTAGCGCCCCCCCAACCAACCCGCGGTCTACGGCCCACCCAAATTGGTTGCAACACAGAATACCCTGCAGTGTGGCAAAAAAAAGCATTAGTAAGAGGAAAAGGAATATTAAGAAACAGATAGAGAAATCGGGGAAGGACGACCATTTGAATAATGACAATGCCGCCAGCTAACGACAGCAGTAACTTTATACACCTCTCGATTTGTGTTGTTAGTTTACTCACAGCAGGACCATAGTTCAGGCGGAGGACCTGCTCCTTATAGTGATGAATATGGATGCCAAGATACTTGATGGTATCATCCTGCCACTGCAAGGGGAAATAGCTTTGAAACTGTTGCGTGGCCGCTGACAGCGGAAAGAGCTCAGATTTTCTCCAGTTGATTTGAAGACCCAAAAAATGACCGAATCTTTGGATCTCCTGAATAATAGGATGCAAATTCGTGGAGGGATGCCTAAGGAAAACCAATATGTCATCTGCATAAAGCGATAGTAGCAGCAAGCCTTGGTTGAACTTTGGCTTACACCAAAGATGTTTCTCCTGCAGGTGTCGCACTAACAGGTCCATGGCAATAATGAATAGGAGTGGGGAAAGTGGGCATCCCTGTCTGGCGCCCCTAGCAAGCGTGAACGTGGATGTTAAAGAACCATTGACACGAATATGAGCCATCTATTGAACGTAGGGGAGCATGATTAGGGACAAGAACCTGTGCAGGAGGCCAGGTTTCTGCAGTTTTGCAAAAAGAAAGGTCCACTAAAGAGAATCGAAGGCCTTCTCTACATTGAGTAAAGCCATAGCGGCAGGGACCTCAGGAGAAATTCTGTGCAAAATGGAGAACAACATATGCAGATTTTTGGATGTAGATCGATGCAGAATGAAGCATGGTTTTGAGAAGGAGAGACAATCTAGTGGCAAGAACCTTAGCGAGAATCTTATTATCAAAATTCAATAAAAACAACGCCATATAGGATTGGCAATGCAGTCGTCCTTCCCAGATTTTAACAGTAGGGATATGATCGCTTCACCAAGCATGGGAGGTAGCATACCCATCTCAAGTGATTCTGCGTAAAGTTCTAAAAGGCGAGGAGCAAGAAGATGTTTGTACATTTTATAAAATAGTCCTTTGAGGCCATCAGAGGGGCCATGGACCCATCCATGGACTCTATTGCAGAGTTGATTTTCTCAACCACTATTGGTTCACTCAGAAATTGCTGCTCTGGAACAGATAGGCAGAGCATAGCCACCTCTGAGAGGTAGTCTTGAAGGGCACTGCCCTCCTCCGCATACTGAGAAGTGTATAGCCAGGTGAAATACCATAGCTATTCTGCTAGAACCCTGCCATTCTCTGAGGTCCGGCCCATCCTCAAGTGTGAGCTTCGGTATCTAATCGGACCCCTTCTGCGGGCAGAGCACTGTCGCCAATGTACGACCCGGGTGCTCGCCCTCATTATAGCAGCGGGCCCTCGCATATTTTCCAAGTAAGTGCCACTCAATGTCAGCTAACTTGCAAAATTCCTCCATCGTCTGATCACGGAGGTGGAGTTGCTCATCATCAAAACACCTCGAGGCAGCAGCATTTATATGTTGAAGAGTGGCATCTAACCGCTCCAAGGAGTAGCGTATGTCCCATAGTATACCGCACTGCTTAGCTATAACTACCCCACGCATGTAATCATTAAAGGCCTCCTAGAGGGTGGCCTGTATGGTCACTGTGCCTTCATTGAGTTCAGAGTAGTCAGTGATGGCAGTTCGAAGTTCCTCGTGGAAAACCGATTCACGTAAACCATGACGATGAAAACGCCACGTTTTGGCCCCGCTGCCCAGGAGTGGGACTATTCAAAAACCATACATACCGAAGTGTGGTCCGGCAGTGTGCAGAGAGGGCATCTCAGCTCACCAAGCCAGAGGAGGAGTGAAAGAAAAAGGAACCACTAGTCGAGCTGCAACCAGGTGCCATGAGGTGCAGAGTAAAAAGTGCAGCCCTGGAGCTGGGCATGTCGATGTTGCATTGGATCCCTAAGGGAGTATGAACAACAGATGTGTGTTGCACGAGGCTTTCACTTGTGCCAGCCTCCATGGAGTTCAATGCTGGGTTGAAGCCTAAGTTGAAATCACCCCTAACTATTATATGGTTTGTATCCACCTTCTCTAGTAACTTAATTAATTCATGAAAGAAATCGGAAGAGTCGATGTTAGGAGCGTACATATTTAAGAGCAGCACAGTTTGGCCTACCAGTCAGCCGGTAACCGCCACGTATCTCCCCTCTGAGTCAGTAATACTATCTATAAAGGAAAAGGGGACAGAGCAGTGAATCAGGATGCATACCCCATGGGAGTACGAGATATAGATGGAGAAATATTTATGTGGACCCCAAGTCGAAGTGTAAGTCATATAGGAGCCTGGAGACATGTGCGTCTCCTGCAAGAACACAATCTTTATCGCATGCCTAACCAGGTACTGTAGCGCAGCACTTGTTTTCCCTTGAGGAGGTTGTTAATGCCTCTAATATTCCAAGTCATCAATGGGATCTCTAGTCTACCTGTTGCAGTGCTATGAGCCATGGGCATTCTCTACCATCGTCATGCAGGACCAACTGAATGCAACATCACAGTCATACTCACAGCATGGTGTGTAATCATAAGCACAAAAAACAACCTGTTCCCAACCACCTCCCCCAACCCATCCCAGGCAAAGACCCATAAGAGAACAAAAATGTAAAATACCCAATACAAACTAAGAAACATGACGTGTACACCACAGAGGGTGGGCAAGACTTCCCCAGCAAGTTCCCATTGTGGACTCATACGAACAGTTAGAGATCAGGATAATGGATACTTGTGAAGGAAAAAGGGGCAACAACAGGTCAATTGGATTAATATGTCATGTTCAGTAAACAACTCAAGGGCACCGCCCGTCCATAAGCACATAGACCTCCTTGAAGAAACCGCCACAGAAAGCAGGCTGTCTTGGCAGTTCACAAGGACCTAAAGGTACTATTGATCATCCTCAAAGGCTGTGGGGAAGGAGCATCATGACCAAGTTGACTGTAGCATCACACAACACTCGGTATTACTCCAGTGGGAACATATCTGAGCAATTTGTGGCCTGCAGGTTCAGAGGAGATCGTGCGGAAGACTTTCTGGAGGTGTTCTGGTGTTTTCTAGCATATTTCTCGCAGAATGCTTGGGCATCCGCAGGTTTGTCAAAAATACGTGGCTTACCCTGTACATTCACATGAAGACAATCCGGGTAAAGCGTAGCCTCAGTCCCCTAAGTGAAGCCTTCGCATCTGCAAACTTATGACGGGTCTCCTGGACCATCAAAGTGAAGTCGGGATAAAAGGAGATGGTGCTTCCCTGATATCGGACCTGCCATTTTCATGCACAAATGAAGTGTGGTAGCTCTATCTCCGAAGTTCAGCATTCGAGCAATAATAGGGCGCGGTGTCGCCCCCATAGAACGTCCCCTGTCCGAACAAGTCCACTAGTAGTTGTTCAACAAATAGATCCATTTTAACGCTACCCATGAATTCTGCAATACCAATTATGTGTATGTTATTGCGGTGCGATCTGGCTTCCAAGTCCTAATTTTTCATAGCCATGGCGTTACAGCTTCTCCAGGTGCTTTGACATGGTAGCCGTTCCATTCTCTAGCGTAGATACACATTCCTCAGCTCCCTCAATCTAGGTCTGATTGCGGTCAAGGTGTTAATTCATTCCATCCAGTCTGCCTGACCCGGCATCACACGTCTTGTCTGACCTCAATGCCACAAAGGTGTACCAACCTGGTGAAATACTCAAAAGGTACTGTGACCCGAGAATACTTTGGCAGCCTGCTCAGCAACCCCAAATATTTGAAATGCCTAATCTCTACTGATGACAAATAATAATCCAGAAACACGTGTATAGAGATTAACAAGTCAGCACCAGTATGCACCAACCTGGTGAAATACTCGAAATAACTTTTTTGCAAGTACACACGCTTGGCGAACTGCATTCACCATAATGCTTAGGGGCGAACCTGCTGGGAGGTGAAGCAGTGTGATCCCACATCTGTTTCCTGTGTACCAGACACCTCCCTAGTCTAGCAGCACCATGGCCTGGCTAGTGAGGGTGACTCTGGCTGGAGGCTGGAGCCTGGAGCTCTTGCTAATTGGGCTTCATGAATTTCTTACGGGGGCCTGTTAGAGCAGGTTGCACTCTGTTGCCCCCTCAGACTGTAGGCTTAATAATTTAGCCTTGGGTGCCCAGGGTTTCTGCACATCTTCCTTGAACTCGGACGGGTTTGCCTGGTTTAAGGTGGTTTAATAAGCTGCACTATTTGGGCCTATCTAGGAACCCACTCTACCTCGAATATTAAACGGTCACTAAGTGCCAGGGGCAGCAAGAAATATAAACAGCCCTGCTGGCTGACACTCTTGCCTTCTGGTCTGCCAGCCATTAACCAGTTTACTGCAGCCATTCATTAACCAGGTAGCTGTAGACAGTCATTGATCAGTAAATCCAGGCCCACTGTAGCCCTTCATCAGCATGCCCAGGTCCACTGAGGTCACAGACCAGAGTTCCTAGACCAGCTGGAGCTGCTGCCCAAGAACCTAAAGCCATTGACTGTTATGTCTCTACCAGTGCCCATTTCAGCTATCCGGTCATCAAGCTGATCTGCAAAGGGTGTTTGCCCACACCATGCACCTGGTGGTACAGGGTCGATGGAGAAGCCCACATGCCTTGCCGCAACTGGAGGTGACTGGTGCCCTTTCCCTCCTGCTAGAGGTAGAGGGATGCTGACGTGGGCGCCAATGAGATAAAAGCTTGAATCAGGATAACTTTCAATAGATTGCAATGAAATAGCTGCCCTCCTACATACGAAACCCTGGCCCAGAATCAGGTTGTCTACAAATGATTGAGCATCATGTGTTGCACTAGATGTGATTGAGGCAGGCTCGTTCCATCTGCACTCTAGTTTGCAAGTGAGGAGCTGCACCCCCAGCTCAGAGGTCAACTATAGGAGGACAACCAAAGCTCCAAAGCTCCACAGTATTGTTACGGTTTAGGGGAATCCGGACTTAGAGATATTCAGTTAAAATTCCACAGTTGGTAGCTTTGGTTTCATTCGCTGCTCTGCTAAGCACATACAGCAAATGTCTAAACCTTCAGGTCCTCTCATACTAAGCAGGATTACTATTGCAACAACACATAATCAGTAACGTAAACATAATCTGTTTCACAACAGTTTAAACCCAGCACATGTTCGCTATTAGTGGATGATCAATCTAACACTTAGTGAATGCTGCCTTCCAATGTTATAAAGAGCTGACGTAGAAGAATCAAAAGCAACAGAGCTATGAATGCCTAACCACCATAAGCCAGTTATCACTGTGGTATTTTTTCTGACACTTTGTGCTAAAACCCAGAAAGTCAGATAGATCATGAGACCCCACTTTCACGGTCTATATATGTATCGAAAATCCAGATCAAGCAAGATTTTTCCCTTCTGCTCCACAAGAGGTTTGTGTCCTCCCTGAGATAACCTTAGGATACCAGTGTTTTCATTTACAGATGTACCACCACAGTCATACTTCCTACCTCCTACTGTCTATGCAGTGGGTCGCACCCAGCAATTGCTGGACACATAGGGCCGGAAGCAAGAGAGCCACAGGGCTCCCCTACCCCTTACCTGGCAAATGAAATAATGAAATGAATAGTGGTAGTTTCTTGCTGCACAAAAGCCTTTTACTTATCCTATATCCTTCATGTCGCCTCACGCTTCCAGACTACAGGCTAGCTGAATAGGGGATTCTTTCCCTGCTGGTTCTGCAAAGCCAATGTATGTGGTTTTGTAGGATAGTAGGTAGGGACAGTGGGATTCTTGTTCTTTCATTCATGTACTTCACTATCTAGATGACAAGGCATTTTACTATTTGTGCTACAATGTGGTGGCTCATTCTGGGTTATTATTGCTGCTCCTCAGTGTCAACTCAGTCTTTGTCAGACACTATTCAGGGGCCATAGGACAGATAAGGGCTACTGGGCATAAACTTTGGTCATTTGCTTCTGGTTTCCCGAAATCCATCCTACTATGCACCGCAAAGTGGGACCAGTATATCCCTTCCACACCGGTCTCTCAAGGGTAGTGAGGGTGAGCAGTCAAAGGCTTCTGAGGTGGTACTGTGGGGAGGCAGAGATTCAAAACTCAAGAGTCAACCAACAGACACAATAATTCACTGTCCAGTCTGTTTCTACTCTTAAGAAAAGAGAATGAAACCCTGTACAGGTGTGAGTTCACTAACCGATCACTAAGTTTCAGTAATCAGTAGGTTAGTTCATGTGGTTTTAAATGAAAAAAGTTCACACTGGTAATGTTATTTCCCAAAGGGCGAGCTTTTATTTGCAGTTCAAGATATATGGCCTGATTTAAAGTTTGACAGAGAGGGTACTATGTCACAATGGTGACGGAGTACTCTCTCCACCAAACTGAAGGTCTGTCTGCCTTATTTAGCATCAGGCGGACTTTCAGTATGCCAGGGACGGAGACTACTCCATCTCCGCTACTGACATACTACAAAAAGAGTTAGGGCAGTCGGAGGTTTGGCCATTTGAACACCTGCCCGATTTAGAGTGGGTGATCGAATGGCCAGTTTTTGCTTTCACAACCTGCCATCAAAAATGAGGTGGTAAGTGAAAGTAAAAACTTTTAAGTGACCCCCACACCATGGGAGAAAATGTACAAGATGGGGGTGAGGGGGAGTGGCGGGGGGGTCATTAGCTTTTTTATTTCCAAGAGGAAAATCCAGCTTTGGAATTTTGTTTTTGAATATTGAAAAACATATTGAAAGTGTGCCAGACGTCACCTTCATATTGACGGAGCCTTACTACATACTTTCAATACATTGACAGAACCGCCATGCCAGCAGTTCCTGCAGTGGTCATAGATGTTTGCTGAGCCCACAAAAATCTATAAATTCAGACTGCGGCTAATCCAAACTCTAAATCAGGCCCATAGTCTCAGTTTTTCATTTCCAGGCCGCTTGTTACTTTTTCTCAGGGAATGCAGGTGTAGCAGCTCCTGACAGGGAGCTTATCTGGTTTGCTCTTATGGTATCCTTAGACGTAGAGCAGTGCAAGAGATGGCAGCCTCACTCCTCATTGGCATTGTTCAGATGAACAGTATGGCAGGCCCGATCACTTGTTCTTAGCAGTTGAGGCCTTTGGGACATGCGCAGGTTCTCTGCTATGGTGGTGACATGGACCAAGTCAAGCAGCGGCAGTACCAGTCTCTCTGAATATGTTGCAGGGGTGTCAGACACCACTTTTCTAGTTTGGTCTATAAGTTTCCTTCATGCAGTTTTCCACATGAACTACATAGGTAGACCCGGTACCTCTTCACATCTTGCTCAGTACTTGTTTGCTCTTCCGATGGCAGTTGACTTCCTCTGGGTACTCCACATGCCAGGAACATGGTTGGACTTCTTTTCCTGGAAAGCATCATCTTGCAGGGCCCAACACGATCTCTGATAAGGCAGCAGGCCTATGGTGCTAGGCAGACTCACCAGCTTTTCCAGCTGGTTACACATACATCAGGTTATATCCCATCATCTGTGGTAAACAGGTTGTCATACGGACACCAGTCTGGTGTCACAGCAACACTTCAGATACTCTGTGGAGCAGCTTGAAACTGGAACCTAGTGGAATGGTTTACGTCCCACTTTTATACTCATTTTGCAGAGAGGGGATCTTGATCCACCTTCTATGGTTCCGGAATGGGTTTGAGGTGGTTCCCTTTCAAATGCCGTTCTCTGGCTGCAGTGTAGACACAGCCTTTGAGCAATTGAATTGCCTTCTCAGCAAGTAGCAGTGATGCTGGCTCCAAGCAGCAGTATCTAAATAATTAACACAATGCAGTGTGAAAACTCTGCACCTATCAGCTTTTATGCAGCAGCAATTATGGAAATACAAAAGGGCAGGCACTGCCCACAAATGTCTGCACCCTTAACAATAGAATGTGCTAACTCAACCTCTCTGTCCTACCTTCCACCAAATGGCAATACTCGGAAAAATCTGATCAGCAATAACTTGCTAAATGGTCTTCACAGCATTTCCAAGGGCAGCCCTGTTCCATCCTCTGTCACTTCAGTGTCTAGGTCTCCACCATGAGGCAAAAGGAAAGCTGGCAGTACACTTTCACTGTCGGGGGAAACTGTATCCACCATCAAAATGTTGCCTTTCAAAACCAGGGGCCATCCAAAATAGATCTGTCTGTTCCATGCAATCACACTACAGCCTTGATGTCACACGTGCTGTACATCGACCTTGCATAAATGCTCTCAATAACCTCACAGAATGCTAGTGCAAGGTTCTGGGTGTCATATTTCAGCATATGATTGCATGACTAGGCACAGTAGGCCCAAATCCCCCATGAAACAGAAAAAGGTCTGCATAGGACAATTTATTTACACAAATCCGTACAAAGTCCCTACTAATTTATGTCACCACCCCAGAACATTTACAGAAGTCCCATTGTCAGAAAAGAGGGCACACCTGGTGAGGTCTCCAGGGCGCCGAACAAGTTATGAACCTTGGCTTTCCCACATTCCATGGCTGTATTCCCAGGGGAGCTCAAATGCTGTAGATACTTGTAAATGAAGATGGCCTGGAAATGCAAACTTGTTTCTTTGGCATGTTTCCATGTTGTCTTAATTTACATGCCTCCCCTGAGGTGCATACAAAAGTGTGGAATCCTTAATCCTGAGTGCCATGGGACAGGATCAGTGAGCCTGATGGCGGGATCAACTATGTGCTAAAAAAGTTATGGCATATAGAATAATGCATGCACAGCTTAAAGGAAACTTATGTGCAAGTTAAAATAATCGGTAGGAAATGTACTATTACATTAAGAAACCTCAGTTGGTTAATGCGATCACTGTGTTTGTTTGACTTGGGAGTCAGACAATGTAATCCTAATTGGTGCAGTGGGGACTTGACTCTGCTACAAGGTCCCATCTTGTGACAGAAAGGCACTGTGAATATGCAAGTCATTATTTTAAAAAAGTATTTCGCAGCATAAGCTAGGCTGCCAAAAATGAAGTAGTGTTTCAGATAAAACAAGTGCTTCCAAGATATATATTTTTGTAATAAGTAATGAGACTGTACCTAGTGCAAACATTTCACAAATGTCGTTTAAAAGGGCAGACTCCCGAACTGAGTGTATAACACCTTTACATTATAAAAAAGAATACATCTTTGCCATCATGAAGGTTTAAGTGACAATTAAAGCCTGGTGAGAAGGCGTATTTCTTCTTTAGCTCTCTGTCTCACCCACCACCTTCTTCCGCTTTCAGACAGCGGCACCTCAAAGTCAGCATTTAGGGATAATTGATCTTTTTGTGAAAGGTGGGTCCACAGGGAGGTGGGGAGAAGGGCCGAAGGGTTGCAGTCAGATTCAGAGCCCTGATCCTCTTGACGCCTTGGGCCTCAGAGTAATGGCCCAGGCAAAATAGGGAAGGAGGAAGATCCAGTGATACATTCAAAGAGGTGGCCCAGAAGAGGGGGTGTTATGTGGGGGCTCATTCTTTCATTTACAAATGGACAGAGATGGCTCCCTCAGCAAAATACCCCACCCGGCAACGTCACAACATATGGAAGCTTTTTTAAAAAAATAAAGGATAATCACTACCATTGGAGCAGGTACTGGGGCCAGGAGTGTGAGTGACCACTGTACCCCAATTATGGGTGTCTTACTACAAAAAGCGAATGGAAGCAATTTTTTCTTGGTAGCATAGAACCCAGGTTGCCAGTGCTGCTTTTTATGTTTTTTACAAAAGGGGCAAAAAGTCTGCTTTGGGGCTCAGGCATAGGATTGATTGCCCAGTGGAGTGGGTAGAGCATACAGCCTGCTCCACAAGGCTGTAGGTATCATAGCTTCTGCAGGTGCAGTGGCACCAGGACCCAGCAGTATGAGGGGCCAACTAAACCCCAATCATGGATGTTTTACTATCCTTCCTTGCATGCATGGGGCCCATAGCAGACTTACTGTGCCAGTGTTCCTTTGGGCCTCAAAGTATTGTCTCAGGGAGAGTAAAATTGAAGCAGAGGAGACACCTTAGCTTTGGCCACAGAGAAATGGCACAAAAGAGGATGTGGCACGATGGTATCCCATGTTTTTAACAAACAGTAGAGAAGCCCGCTTTGCAAGGCGGTATCTAAAGTAAGTGTAGCAGCTGCTGTGACTCAGGGGCTCACTGCATTAAAATAGAGGCATTGGGGCTTATTTTTCTTTCTAGCATTAGGGGCCAAAGCCCGCCTTCCTAAAAAAAAGGGAGACATGTGGGAGCTAATTTTTTAATGAACTGGACAGTTTCAAGATTGGAGTGATGGTCAGACATGATGACAAAGGGAAGAAAGAGGCAGAGGAGCCTGCTACTGAGGGCCGCATGTATAGTTAGTTCAGCAGGTGCAATTGCATTGGGGCCCAAGAGTGCAAGGGGCTCACAACATCAAAATTATGGGGAGCAGTATTTTTTTTTTTTTTGTTTGTTTTTTTTTGTTTGTTTTTTTTTGTCCTCATATATGCCGCCAATCTATACACTGGATGGAAACCCCATATGCCTTTCACATTGTCTGTTAGTACCACCCTGGACTCAATGCGTGGCATTAAAGGTCGCCCAGAGGTAGGCTGTTTCCCTGTCCCACTCCCCTGTCCTTCGATGGAATATCTCAGGGCTGGGGAGGACCGGATCATAACAAACCTCTGGCGTAATCATCGGACCGTTATGTCGACAACCAGGCGACCAATGCCGACCACACGTTATCTGAATTCTCTTTATGGCACGCCATATCCATCTTGCTAACTTCTATAATAGTTCGTAAGCAGTAAACCTGGGGGGGCAGTTGACTTCCATTCTTTGCATATCTCTCTCCTGGCTATAACCATCACATAGAATATAAATTGTGTGGAATAATTGTTCCCGTTATAACCAGGTGGTAAGCCAAAAAAGACTACCCTTGGAGAACATATAATGGTAGTTGTTAAAACCTTCCGCAGGAAGTCAAAAATCTCCTGCCAATATTCGAGAATCTTTGGACATTCTAAAAATATATGTATGTCATCGGCTAACAAAAGTTTGCAGCGCGGGCAGCAATAGCTCACACGTGTGACCCTGGACAATCTAGCGGGGGTCCAATACACCCGATAGACCGTGAACAGATTATTTCTCCTTAGACTAGCCGGTTTTATTAAACTCTGAGACAGAGAAAAAGAGTCCGTCCAGATCTTACTTATCACTTCAGAGCTATCTGATATCGAGTTACCCCAGAGACTAGCCAACTCACTGTTTAACATTTCAGTTGCCCCCAGTAAAGCCTTATACCAAAATGAAACCTCACGTTTCCACCCTCCTCCCCTGGAGACAGATTCAAGTAATTCAAGGTCTCTCGGTCGCTGTACCGTCTGTCTTGACCACCAGGCGGAGAGTTGGTAAAACTTAAATCTTGTCAAAGATCCATTTGTGAGTGAAACTAAGGAATCCCAGTCCAAAAGGCCCGAGTTGCCCCAAAGATCTCCCCATCTCCTCACGCCGGCTGTTTTTAAAGGTTGGGACAACTGGTCCTGAAGGCACTCCGGGGTGCCCGGGGAGTCCCAGACTGGGGCATTAGCATGGTAATATGGGATTCCCAGAGCCCTCCGGACAAATACCCAGTTCCTAAGGGCAGCCTGCAGGATCTTCAAACTGACTTTCTTATAAAATTTCTGGTCGCCAAATTTAAACAAAAAAAACTCCTGTCCCTGTGGTAGGTCATGCAGCAAAGCCTGGAATAGGCGGCCCTGTGAGGTTGAATCCAATTTATTGGTCAGTAGTCTAAAATTTTTGAAGTGAAAGGCGTGACAATATGTGAATAAGTCAGGTAAGCCTAAGCCCCCAATCCTTAACCCTCTTCTTAGCTTTTTCCAGGCTATCCTGGGAGATTTACAAGCCCAAATAAAAGAACCGATCTTACCTTGAAGGTACTTAATCTCTTTTTGTGGAAATGATAAGGGGATGGAATTGTACAAAAAAGTTAATTTGGGAAGAATGGACATTTTAATAAGGTTAACACGTCCATAGATGTTAAGTGGCAGGTTACCCCATCTTGTTAATGTTTTTGTTATTTCTTTTGCTACTATCTGCCAGCTCATTTTCGAAATATTTTTCAATTCTTGGGTTAAATTAATTCCCAAATATCTCATTCTATGTTTTATATTTTGTATAGGTGTAATATTATTCCATCCCATTATTTCGGTCTTTTCTCTATTTATTTGGTATCCCGATAGCCTTCCAAATTCTTCCGCTAAATAAAACAACCTGGGTATGGCTTCCTCATGATTAGAGGTATATAAAAGAAGGTCGTCAGCATAAAGAGCAACCTTTAGCTCTAGATCTGCTATCTTAAAAGGTTGAATTACATTATCAGCCCTTATACCACAAACAAAAGGCTCAAAATAAATGTCAAACAAAAGAGGGGACGGGGGGCAACCCTGTCTCGTACCACGGGATATCTGAAACCAATCAGACAAGCCGTTGTTGACCAATACTTTTGCTCTAGGGCCCTGGTAGAGTGATTTAATTCCCTCTATAAAAATTGAAGGGAACCCAAACCCAGCCATAGTGGCCCACAGATAATTCCAATTTACTTGGTCGAAGGCCTTGGCTGCGTCTATTGCAATTAGAGATAATGGAAGCCCTCTGTCTTCTGCATAATCGATGGCACCGATCGCCTGGAAGGTCAACTCATTCAGCTGCCTCCCCGGAATGAACCCTCTTTGATCCTGATGTATTATAGATTTTATAATTTTGGCAAGCCTAGTTGCTAGGATCCCCGAATAAAGTTTCAAATCAGAATTTAAGAGAGAAATGGGCCTGTAGGACTCAATTTTTTTCGGATCCTTATTAGGTTTTATAATCAGGGTGATCGTCGCTTCCGCCCAAGTGGGGGAGATGCTCTGGCCAGAAATCAATAAGTGGTTAAAAAGTAAGGTAAGGATAGGTACCAATTGCTCTGAACAGTCTATATATACTTCACTTGGTAACCCGTCTGGGCCCGCCGCTTTCCCCCTCTTTGTTCTCTTGAGTTGAGCTATTACTTCCCCTTCCCTGATCTCACTCTCTAGATAGTTCTTATCAATTTCTGAGATTTGGGGTAAATTTTTCTGGCTTAACCAGGATTGGACATTCTCTAACTCGACACTCGTATCTTCCCTATAAAGGCCTTGCATGAACCCTCTCGCTTCCTCCCTGATGTCCCCATCCTCCAAAATTGATATACCTGTCTCTTTCTGAATTAAAACTTTAATATTGTTCCTAGATCTTTCCTCTCTGGATTTCCAGGCGAGAAGGGCCCCACATTTCTCCCCATATTCAAAATTCTTTAGTTTACTAGTTTCCCATTTTTGTCCGAGTGATCTTTTCTTCGCTAGCCTTAAAAGATAGTTGTAGTTCTGAAAGCTCCTTTTCTAATTTTGGAATCTTCTCTCTATCTGAAACAGTGGCCATTTGTAGTTCCAAGTCCTTTTCAGTAATCGCTTTCAACTCATCCTGTTTTTTATTTTTAAGAATCTTTCTATTGTGGGCCATCAGGGAACTCAACATGCCACGTAAAAAAGCCTTATAAGATTCCCACACCATCTGAATGGTAGAGGAGCCAATGTTAATATTTAGAAATTCAGTTGTTAATTTCCTCATTTCTGCCTTCACTTGATCCTCTAAAAGTAGCGTCCTCTCCAGTGTCCACCTAATGACAGGGGGTCTAGAACTTAGTGAAAAGACCATTTCAACTACCGCATGATCGGATATCCCTACTGGGGTATGGGAAAGGGAGATTATGTCTGCTAGCAAATGTTGATCTACTAGGAAGTAATCGATTCTCGAATAATTTTTATATTTTTTGCTGTAAAATGTAAACCCCCTAGTAGAGCCGAACTTAGCTCTCCAAACATCTAGCAAATTAAAGTCTTTCATCATAGCTCTCAGGGCAGAAAGTGATTTAGAAGGGGCATGATATTTAACCTTTGAAGTCCTATCCAGATTAGAATCAAAAATAAGATTAAAATCCCCCCCCAAAATCACAGGACCTGGGGGTGCTAATAGACCTGCTGCCAGTTTCAATAGAGGACCGGGGTCATCATCGTTTGGGCCGTAATATACTGCACATGTGTAGTGGATACCGTGAATAGTGAGGGCTGCCACGATCCATCTACCAGTCTGGTCAGACTCAAACTTTATCAGTCTTATCCCCCTGTTTACCCTAACAATAATAGCAACCCCCCTGGTCACCCCCTTCTGTCTGGAGCACACTATCTCCTGCACCCACCCCAATTTTTCAAAAAACTAGCTTGCAAACATTCAACTCAAGGTGTGTTTCTTGTATAAACATGAGGTCGGCGCCGGAGTTTCTTAAAAAATCACAGACCCTAGTCTGTTTCCTCTTGTCGCCGATTCCGTTCAAATTCCAAGAGAGGGTTTTAATACTTATCGATCTACCCATGGCTCCCCATGACTATACTTCACGTTTGCTCTCATCCTAAGCGTGTGGTACCCATATATGAAGACTATTTTTTTTGCTTTTTCACCCACCACCTGACACCCCACCCTCATCCCCCCCCTGAGGAACCCCCCCAATATACCTGACGGTGAAAAACCGTCTGTAGCGCTCTGGGGGAACTACCTTTGGGTCTGCATGTAACACGGGAATTTTATCATTACTCCAATTGCTACAAAGAAATGAAATAAATATATATATATATATATATATATATATATATATATATATATATATATATATATATATATATATATATATATATATATATAGTGAAAGAATAAGTGCGTAAGTGGAAGGGTGCTACGTGACAAAGTAGGTTAGGAAAAAAATAAGTCTTTTTTTTTAATTTTTTTATCTCCTTTGCTATTCCCTTCTTTCCCCCTATGTGTCCAAAGTGACCTATGTTACCGCAGATATTTTGCACCTTCTTTAATCCATATCTTTAATCCATATCACTTCTGTCTCATCAGAGTTAGGAGATCTTCTACTTCTGTAACCTGAGTACAGTTATACATTTTATTGTTCCACATAATCTTTAAGAGAGCTGGGAATTTCATTTGCACTTGGGCTCCAAACGATCTTAATTCTGGCATTCTGGTGCCCAACTCCCACTGCCTCTGAGCTGTTCTTCCTCCTATATCCGATCTAATAAGATATGGGGTTGCCCGATAGTGAAGGTCTGCTTTAGAGAGACTTCTCCCCAAGATTAGTTCTTTGATATTGAAAGACTGAAAGTTTACCAAAATGTTTCTGGGTGCTTTTCTATTTGCGTGTAACTTAAAGGGGTCTCTATGTACTCGTTGAATTTCAGCCTCCAAGTCAATGTCTGGACGGTCTTTTAAAACCCCTTCTCTTAACAGGTTACAAACAAAGCCTTTGATGTCCTCCAGCTCCGCTCCCTCTGGAATTTTCAAAATTCTCAAGTTGTTTCTTCGGGCTTGGGTTTCTAGCCTCTCCACATCTGAAGCCAGGGATTTATTCTGTAATTTCAGAGTTTCTAAGTCATTAGAGTTCCCCTGGACAGATTTGGTTACGGCTTCCACTTCCAGTTCCAATTTACTGGTCCGGGCAGTAACATCATCTAATTTAGATTCCAATAGATCAAACCTATCGTGGATCGCCTTTTGATTGCCCTCCGAGATCTCAAATTTAGTCATCAAATCCCCCCTTAAGGACTGAAAAAGGGAACCCAATCTGTCTATCTCTAAGCTCTCTGGTTCCCTTAAGCTCCCCTGGGTCTGACCCTGTTTGCGAGTTGGGCCCAGGCCCAGGCCCGGGACCTTGATTTGTTTTTCCTGCGGCATGACCATTGTAGGAGCAGCCTGTGGGCTTGGACCTTTAACCGGCCCCACCGTCTCCTCAGACTGTACCGGTAGTGTCTCACTCCCTGTGTCGGACAGTTCTGCCAAAGGGGCAAATTGATTTTCAAGGGGGATTGAGGAGATCTCACTCTGCCTGTTTATCATGCCCAACAGCCTGCTCCATTATTCTAAAGTAGGTTTTAAGTGAGGGTGAATTTTTCTTGAACGGTAATTGCGCAGGTTTAGGCACCTTTGCTTTTTTAATATTTCCTACTTTTTTACCCCCCTTGCAAGGGGTTAATGGCGTGGGCCGATCTCTTTCAACAGGATCCAGCTCACCGCCCTCATTCAGCTCCTGTGAGCGGAGTTGATATCTGTTCCTTTGTCTCCCAGGAGGAAAGGACGATGTGACAAATTGCTGCCCTAGTTTCCGACTTGGCACTTTTACTACCGGTACAATAGCTTGTGTAGAAAGCGAAATGGAACGGGATTTGCCTGATGGAGGAGGTTTCTCTGTTACCCCCGCGTCCAGCCTTTGCCTCATAACACCTTCCTGGATTAGCTCGTAATAATAACCATCCGTGGAATTAGGAGGGGTAGAAACGCTTCTGCCCTTATCCATAAAATCACACACTTTCCCCTTGTCACACCAGCTTACCATCTGTACCTGTGCCTGCGCCACATTACCCCATGGGAGACTGGGAACTCTCTCGCACACTGGGCCACGGAGCTGGAATAAAACGAGGGCCAAACGAGATCGGAACCACCAGCTCCTCCGGTATGTGGCCGAGTTTCCTGCTTGCAGCACTCGTTTCCCACACATGGGAGCCCGAGCAGGTCCTAGCGCCGTCTGCCGTACCTCAAAAAACAGGGAAATAAGGACGAAATTTGAAAGATAGAACCCTCTTCGTCAGCGTACCAACTCCATCCACTTCTTACCGCATTGGAGTGCCTTCCACAGCCATCTACCGTCCCGCATCATTATCGGTATTTTCCGACCTCGATAGTCCCCCGGAGCCGCTGCGACCGGCGCTCAGCCTGCCGCCATGTTCCTCAACGCTGAGGAGCAGTATTAGTGGGTCAGTTACTGTTTTGGTTTGATGCATTTGTGCTCTAATAAGTACCACATTCAGTGTGGATTACAAGCTAAAGAAAACCCCTGAAATGATATCATAAGTCCGCATCTTGAACTCGGCCAACCACCTTTCGCTCCCCAAAACTTGTCATAAGATTTTGAGCGGGGCCTGCCTTTAAAACATTTTGCTTAGTGGTCTCAGAGCAGAAAAGTGTGGAGGTCTACCATAGAGTTTCAATGCACATGCTAGATTAGCCTGCTAGCTAGGCCAACAAAACGTCAGGATATGAAACAGTCAGATTATTCAGGGCAGGTGTCACACCCATATATCAGGCATGGGGCATCCCTGTATCAAAAGACACCCCTCCCAGATCAGACTATCTGAAACCTCTCTCCACTGCTGGAGAAGTCCGGTTGTCAGATTGGCAAAATCGTCAGGAACGTCCATTTCCATTCAAATACATCATTCTGGCTTTCTTCCAGGAGCACAATGGTTGTTTCAGAAAACCAACCATATAATTAAGATGACCTTGAGAAACATGAATCATACATGAGATAGGTAAATTACACCCACCAGCATTTCCCTAATAGTTTACCAGTGCCTAATATTTACCAAAGTTATGGAATTTTCTAACATTGCTTATCCTGAGCAGAGTAAGTTTCAAATAGCATTTCAATACTGTGACCTTGACTTCCATTTAATTTGAAATAATTCTGAACAAGTTTTACCAAGAGGTACTAACAGAGTGGGCCATAATGATAGACGGTCTGCCACTCATACCCACCCAGAAGACTGAAATACTGAGTAAATATTTGATTCCCACCCTACCGTACAAACTAGAAATGGTAGGTTCAAATGCAAAAAGTCTAACAGAACTTGATCAACCAATAACAAATTATGTGAAGAGTTACTATTGCCTACCACCTATACCTATATGATGGGCTGTTATACTCAAAAAGATCTAATGGTGGTTTAGCAGTACCAAAACTACGTACAGCAATCAGAATAAATAAAGTGAACAACCTCTGAGATCTAATAGAAAAGCCACCTTTCTATGCGTGCTGCAGACTAAAGATATTTCCCCTCATTATACCTTGCCTGGGAGGCCTAGCATTTTGTCGCATTCCCAGGTCTACCTGTAATGGTAAATCTGGGAAAGCTCCACAAACCATGGGTGGATGCGTGGGAAGTCTCACGCTCCACCCATGGAATGCTTCCCTGGGGCAAGGTAGCAATTTGCACTGCATTGCGTTATTCTGAATTTATCAGGCCATGCAGTGCCACGCAAGCTTCTGATGAGTCTTGTTCCAAAACATAGTTGCATACATACAATGTTCAGGACACATTTCTCAGTGTCAAAGGCTCAAGGGTTTCACAGCCTGCGTAGTATTGTGTGTGCAAAGCCCCAGGCAGCTGGTTGGCTGAAACACATTTACTGATGTACTCTGTTTCCTCTTATGCTTGATTCAGGAGGGGGTGGAGGAAGGAATATCCAGCATCTACAAGTCCCTTGTATCAAACAGCTCTAAAGAGATGTCCTGCTACAGCGACTTCCCCATGCCTGCTGACTTCCCTAACTTCTTGCCCCACACCAAGTTCATGGAGTACTTCAAGTTGTATGCAGAGCACTTCGGACTCATGAAATACATACGCTTTAAGGTGAGAGATGGTTTCTTCTGAAGGTGTAGAATAGGGCATGTACCGTGTGGCCTTGTACATGTTCCTGAAGGTAAAGTGGTATAAGTATGTTATTCATTTATTACAGAATACCTAACAGTGCATATTTTGGGTTTATCTTAAAAATGAATGTCTGAAGATTGGTTTTCAGAGATGCTGTCTATTAAACCATATTTGACAAACTACCAATCATCAGTATTGTTTTATTCCTGGTAAGAGTATTCCATTAGAATTAGAGGAGAACTAGAAACCTATTCTGGATAGGATTTTGAATAGGGTTAACCAGTGTCATGGTCCTATTAGTCCTAAGAAAGTAAATTAATTGGAAGAAGCATAATCATTGAAATGATCCAGCTATTAATCTATCCACTTGGTTGCTCTAGGCCTCTACCATTTAATCAATATTATATTATATTATATTATATTATATTATATTATATTATATTATATTATATTATATTGGGAAGTCTGAATCACATTCAGTTCCAGATTTACTAAGGCTTTCTGCTGACACAAAGCATCACAAGGTATTTACTATTCAGGGCAGGCAGTGCTTTGGGATAGGAAGGTGTTCTTTTCTCAGTGCAGAAACAGCTTTGAGCTGCTTTGTATCAACGGTGTTGATTCAGCGATCTGAGACTAATAAATGTCATCACCTGGACCCAATTCAATACCCTACAAGACCCTTTCACGCAGGGTGAGTGTAAACCAAACATACCAAATTTTCATTACCATATCATCCTCCTATTACCCTTTTGTGGCGGTGCAATCTTTATTATGTAATCAGGGTTTGGCAAAATAATAATTGGATCTAGAAATAAACTATTGTATACTCTTCATATAGCCCAGTCAATAACAATAATAAAGACAAACTCATTTATGAGGTAATAATGTTTTATCTATAAAAATGTGATTGCTCATCAAGTACAATACAGCTCGAATCATAAATCACCATACAAGAGAAATATCAATGGAAAATGACAATAGAACATCTCAAAATGCAGCGCTCTGAATGAGTGGAAAGGCGTAGAGATAAAAGAGTAGAGACATAAGTCATTTGCAAACGGTTATGCAAATTTAGAACATCATACTAACCCAAGTCCAGCCAAGGAAATACAAATTTCAAGCTTCCATAGTTTGTACGCTTCTTCCATCTCAGTCGTGTATCAACTTTTGTGCCTCGATTGTTTCAATGCGCCGCTCACTGAGGAAGTCTTCCATTCTTTTATTCAATTCATTTCCTCCATGCAACCTTGGCGAACACACAGGGCTCGCGAAGGACAGTTCACAATTTTCTTCCCTTCTACATTTCTAATACGGCTTTGTAATTTCAATAGTGACTCTCAGGCCTTTTCGGCAGAGTAGAAAAATCACACTTCTAGGAAAGACAAATACAAGTATTATTTATTGTTTATGAAGTCAAACTATTAAAACACCCTTTGTAATGCATATTTTCTCGCTTTATCTATGCGCACTTTAAAAGATTATTCTTTTTGATTCAATTCAGTGTAAAATAAAACTAGCAGCTTTTAGTCTGTTATTTTCACATGCATTTGTGGCCTATTACAGCACTTTAACACACTTGCGCATTTTTCATCTTTCCCCATTAGCCTTTTACATTTAGTTTGCACAAAACTTGAGTAGTATTTTCACACAATGGGGGTTCAATCCGAGCAGGTTTTATTTCGTGAAAACCCTGCTCTATCAGTGTGTTAGTGGGACAGGTCAGTGCAACTACTCATATGTTTTAACATAAAGCCAAATCTACACATAGGCAGACTGGGCTTTGCGTGAAAAACTAACACCCCTTTGAAGAAGGTGCCAATAAGAGGACGTGTCTTTTTTACCAAAACAGGGGATGTCAGCAGCAGCAGCACCCCAATCTTAGTATGGCTTTGTGCTGTGTTTTCCCCCTTTCATAACGCAGCAGAGAAAATCTAGCTGTTGACCTGCATTGTGTGACAAATTAGAAAATCTGTCCCTAAAAGTCTCTTTGGTCATATAGTTAAGCTGGCGTCCTTAAGGAGCAAACTCGTGAACTAAGCCTCCTCATGTTTCAGCCAAAGAATGTAGATCAGTCTCCAATAAACCTTCTGGTATCATTGAGGCCTCCGGTGTGTGCATTAATCAGCAACATGGATGGGTGCTGGTGGACCTTCTAACTCAGAGAAGGCACAGCAGATTGACCTAGGTGTAGCTATCATTATCCAGCAGGTACATCTATCCCAATCTAAGATGTCTCCTTAAGGGTGCTGGGGCTGTCTATCATTGCTGGGAACACCAAGACAGTGAGAAAATCTTGCATTTTCCTTTGAGCATTGACATACTCACCAGGAGCAGGAGTGAGTCCTTAAACAACTGAAGCCATAGAGGTCTCAGCGGATGAGGTGAGTTATGCTGCATCAGTGTCTTTAGTGCCTCACTTTTGCCTCCAAGAGCTTGGGAGATTCAAAAGCCGATGGTGAGTCTCACATGCGACTGGTGGGTGTGGAGGCACTTGTAGTCATTGCAGCTCAGAGGCTCCACGTGGCTGAGGGGCTGCGCAGTAGTCACAGGTCTGGGATCCCATTCATCTACAGTCCTACAGTCCCACAGACTCACAATGTTACATGAACCACATGTCTCAGGCAATGTGGCGGATTTCTCTTATGTGCAATGAATGGAAAGGCAGTAAATAGAACTTCCATCCCTCCAAAAACTATTTTTTTTGCCACGAACTTCAGACAGCATAACAGTGTGTCAGACCTGTCTGAAGATCTAGTCAATAATGACAGCAGTTCACCATCACATATGTAACAATACTTAGCGCTATTGACTGGCTGCAAGGTCAGTGATGATATTAGCACATGGATGTCACCACACCTTCTTCTTTCTCTCTAAGGAGCCAGTAGCATGTATAAGAGTCCCCGATGAAGGCATGTGCCTGCATTTAGGGGCTGTATTATGAAGAACCTGTTTGGTGTTTCAGTCTCAAAATTCAAATGCATTCAAAATTACAGTTACTAGTGTTACAATAATATTTAAACAATTTTTTCTTGCCCTTATCTTTAAAGACCAAAGTGTGCAGTGTGAAGAAACGGCCTGACTTCTGTAGTACAGGCCAGTGGGAGGTGGTGACGGAGAAAGATGGCAAGCAGGAGTCGGCCATCTTTGATGCTGTTCTGGTCTGCAGCGGACGCTACTTGGTACCATTTCTCCCTCTGGAAAACTTCCACGGTAAGCTCTGTGTATGACCCATAAATTGGCAGTTCTTTCTGGTTTTCAGCCCAAGCGCTGTCTAAATTGCTTCAAGAAGCTAACAAGCATTGGCAAAGCCAAAAGGTCTTACCATGCAAGAGCTATGGCTTTGCCAATATGTTTTCGACATGTTGCACACCAACGTGACTGCTGTTCAGCATGGCTAAAGGTTAGTGGGGTAAAGTGGAGCAGAGTCGAGTGACATAGAGTACAGTTAAGTGGCGTGGAGTGGAGTGGAGTGAAGTGGAGTGTCATGGAGTGACGTGGAGTGGTGTAAAGTGTTGTGGAGTGTCCTGAAGGGAGTAGAGTGTTGTAGAGTGGAAGGGGAGAGAGTGGAGTGGAGTTGAGTGTAGTGGAGTGTCAGACTGGAGTAGAGTGTCATAGTGTGGAATGGCCTAGAGTGCAATGGAGTGGTGTACAGCGGAGTGGAGAGGCATAGAGAGTGTTGCGTACAGTGGAGTAGAGTGTTGTAAAGTAGAGTGGCATAGAATGAAGTAGATTGTCGTAGTGTTGAGTAGTGCAGGAGAGTGGAATGGCATCAAATGGAGTAGAGCAGAGAGGAGTGGCATAGAGTATCATAGATTGGAGTGGCATAGAGAGGAGTGGAGTGGAGTAGATCGGAGTACATAGAGTGGAGTAGTGCAGTGGAATTGAGTGGAGCAGTGTGTCATAGACTAGAGTGGAGTAAAGTGGCATGGAGTGGCAAAGAGGGAGTTGCATAAAGCATTGTCGAGTGCAGTAGTGTTGTACAGTAGCATAGAGTGGAGTAGATTGTCATAGCGTGAAGCAGAGTTTAATGAAGTAGAACATCATAAAGTGGAGTATCGTAGAGTGGAGTGTCATAGAGTGGAGTAGAGTGCTCAAGAGTGAAGTGGCGTAAAGCATCGTGGTGCGGAGTAGATTGGACTAGAGTGCAGTGGTGTAGAGTGCATTGGTTTTGAGTAAAGTGGTTTATAGTGCATTTCTGTAGAGTGCAGTGATGCAGAGTAGAGTGCAGTGGTGCAGGGTAGAGTGCAGTGGCGCAGAGTAGAGTGGAGTGGCGCTGAGTGCAGTGGTACCGAGTGCAGTGGTGCAGCACAGATTGTTTCAGAGCACAGTGGAGTGGTACAAGGTAGAGGACAGTGGTGTAGAGTAGAGTGACATGGAGTGCACTAGTGCAGAGAAGATTAGAGTACCGGAGTGGATTGGCATAGAGTACAGAGTCAAGTGCACTGGCATAAAGTGCAATCGCGTAGAATGCAGTGTTGCACTTTAGAGCTGCATAGAGTGGAGTGGAGCAGAGAGGAGTGGTGTAGAGTGCAGTGGCATAGAGTGCAGTCCTGCATAGTAGAGTAGTATGGGTTTGAGAGCATGGGCAGAGATTAGAGTGGTGTACAGTAGAGAGGCGTACAGTAAAGACACGTAGAGCGAAGTGGCATAGAGTGGGGTGGTGCAGAGTAGAGTGCGGTGACCCAGAATGGAGTGGAGTGGCGTACTGTGGAGTGGTGCAGAGTAGAGTGGAGTGGAGTAAAGTGGAGTGTGCATGGTGTGGTAGGGTACTGCTAATTTAGGCCTTATTTAGGGTTTGGTGGTAATGCACAATCCTCCAATATCTGGAGGGAAGCACTAATCCAATAGGTGAATATTCTTCACCAAACTATCTCTATGCCAAAAGAAATTCCGTATTTCTATTAGATATTTAAGACTTTTCATTACAACCAAGCTACCAGGCTCTTTGTGTACTTGGGAGCTTTTAGTGCCAAAATTCCTCACTTTAGTGATATAAATTCAAGCTTGAAGATAGCTTTAGAGAGAGGACAACGTTTACAATCCCTCTCAAGTGGATACACAGATTTGGCAGTGCTGCAAAATGCATCACTATCCAGCACTTCTATTTTTGGCTGCTTTTTTTGTGATCTGGAAATGGTAGTTTGGTATGAACGCTCTTGCTGGATCTCAGGCCCGTTTTCTCTCCTTTGTCTACCTGACGGAACGTTTTCTCTCCTTTGTCTACCTGACGGAAATAACTTTAAAAAAAACAATGCCTACTTGCTGTTTGTGAGTAACTGGATGTTTGTTGCAGTAACCCCCCACTTTTTGCCCAGCTTTTGATGCAACTTTGACTAGGTGTACTGGGTCCCTGCTAACCAGGTTCCCATTACCAGTGTTCTTTCCCAAAACACTGTACCATGATTGGCACAACTTCAGCTACCCTGTAAGTCCCTATTGAATGGTACCCCTGGACCCTCGGGCATGGAATCTGGAGAGGGTCCTCTGGGGCTGCAGCACTGGTTGTGCCACCCCAGGGCCACTTCACCAAGGCTATGCACTCTGCCACTGCAGGCTGCGTGTCTTGGTGAAGGAACATCAGAAGAGTCAGCACTGGGTCCAGCCCTGTGTGCTATGCCACCCATGCACTACATTAGATCTAGGTTAGTCACCCCTGCTGCAGGCCTTTAGCTCTAAGGCAGGGTGTACTATATCCTATGCGTGGGCATTTTAACATGAGCAGATATGCCCCTCCAATGTCCAGTCCATTCTGTGATGTTGTAAGTGAACAAGGAAGCCATAAAGAGTATATGGGCAGGATACTTGTCAACACGACTTTCCACCTCTATGATGGTGTCACTGATTTCTAAGATGTTTGGTACCAAACATCTTGTCTTAATAAATCCTCTCTGTTGCCAGTGTTCGAATTATTAATACATTCACACAGGATATCCTTTTAGAGGGTCCCCTGAAACCTAACCAAACACTAGTGGGGTCTCTGGTAGGTTTTCATCAGCCTGCCACCACCAGACATGTTTCTGAGCTCATGGGGTGAGAGCCAGCACTCTCAGAGGACAGAAACGATACCTGCTCTGGGTGGGGGGGTTTTACACCTCCTTCAAGACAGGATAGCCTTCCCAGACAGGAAGCTTCAAAGGCAATGCCACATTTGAAATCTAACCCAGGAACCCCCAGATAGTGGGAAAGCCAAACCCCCTTTCCTGCTCTGCCTTTGGTGGGAGGAAAGCCGGGAAAATCAGTTAGATGAGGAGGATGGTACCCCCCAGCCTGCACTACCGCTATGGCAGGGCAAGCGAGGTGAACCCTCTCCTGAAATTCCACCATCTTGAGATGGTGGGAAAACCTCCAATCAGGGTTATGGTAGTGCCCCTTCCCACAGGAAGTGGTCACTAGAGGGTGTAAACACCCTAAAGGTAAGTAGCCCTTTGGCTGCTACGTGTCTCCACTTGCAACACCCCTAAATTCAGTATTTTGGTGGCTCCCTGAGACCTGAACTTAAGATTCAACAGACCAAAAGAAGACAAAGGAAGAAGACGTGCTTCTGAGCCAGGAACTGAGCCCTGCTGCATAATAAACCAGCGCCAAACCCTGCCAACTTTGAAAAGGACTTGACAACTGTTGCTTGCCGTCCCTACCTGAAACATCTGCAGCCTCCAAGAGCCCTACCTGCCTTTGTCATTTGCCCGGGACCTCCCTTTGGACTAGTAGTACTAGTCCCCAGCACATAGCCGGTAAAGACTGCTGACTGTGTCAATGCAATTCACCCCACCAACCAAAAGTTGCAGAAGCCAAGGCCTGTTGGCCACCAGACTGATAACCAACACCTACAATGCATCCACTAGCCTGAGAGATCCTCGCAGTACCTGCAACCGATGCTGGAAACAGCCCTATTCCTGTTGTGCCTGTACCCACTTTCTGGTGGCGTGGACTGCGTGAAAGCAGCAACTTGGGCACGACTGCCATGGACTGCACTCACCGCACCTGTCGCTGAATGTTGCCGAACCATTTCTGCAGCCCAAAACCTCCAGCACCTCAGACCCAGGTAACCCAGAACTACCTGCTGTGTCGAGCCCTAGGACTTCCAAAACTCTGACTCCCCTGGAGTAGAACTTCCCCTGAACTCTGAGAGACCGTTATCCCCCAAAACTCGATGGCGGAGTGTTGCCTTTATTGACCTCAATGGTAAATGTGTTGGCGGTACTCCGCTATCTAACCCTATGCCTTCCTTCCCTTGTTCGCGATGTCTCTCCTGATGGTATTAACTGCTGTTGCTTAAAACCTGTAAGCATGTGTGTCTTGAAATGCATTTGGATAACAATCAACACACAAAGCAATTACTAACTGTTGAATTTCTAAAAAATATCAATAAAGATACAAGGTTATTTTCTTGTTTGGTCTTGGATTTATTCTTGAGTGTGAGTCTCATTTCTTGCCTGTGTGTGTGACAACAAATGCTTAGCACTACCCTCTGGTAAGCCTATAACTGCTCACCCACACTACCACAAAAAAGAGCATCAGAATTATCTGCTTTTAGCTCTGCACACCTATTGGGGATCCACTGGACTCTCTGCACAGTGTACTCCATCTGTGTGAACTCTATGGAGAGCCAGCGTCCTACACTCTTGCAGTTGTCAAACCTTTCTCCTCTACTTATTTTCTCATCTTATCCCCTCACCACCTGTCCACCCTAACCCCTCATCCTATAACCACACCTCACCAGGGGGCATATTATCAAGACAGGCGATACAATTATCGCCGCTTTAGCGGCAGAAAACTGCCACTAAAATGGCGATAATGGGCTTGATAATATGCTCTATGGAATTCCAATTGAAGCCCATGTTAGATGTGAAGGACATCTAACCCGAACTTAAAGCGGCGATAATTTTATCGCCTGTCTTGATAATATGCCCCTAAGTTTCCTAATTAGACCCTCATTGCGAGTTGTGCATTGCGAATTAACAGCATTTTTTTTTCGTTAAAGCCACTCCATACTATTAAGGTGGAGGTAAAACCAGGTGCAATTTAACCTCAGCCAGATTTTCCCCGTGGGGTAAAATCATAACTGCTAAAATTTGGTGCAATAATAAAATTCCGGTTACAAATTGGCAGTTGACCCTTGGAAAGGTGGTGAGTTATCCTATCATTGGTGTTATTAGTACAAAGGAAAGTGTTTTAGTAACAAGCATACTCTGAATTGTAGGTCAGGTACGCATGGTTAGAACCTGTTGGCTTTATTACATAAGTTTGCAGAGCCTGTTGGAGGAGTTGTTGGAGTGACGTGAGGCAGCAATCCTGTAGAGGTCAATTGATTTCACCTGTTGGGGTGGGCGGTTGCCTATTTTGCCAGTTTCATTCGTAATCATTTTTTTAAAGTCATATTTCATACAAACTAGTACAAAATAGTACAACACCAAAGCCCATGTTCCATAACGACACTGGCAAGGTTACGTCATACAGTACAATCATTGCATCATCACATGAATGATTTGCCCATTATACATGTTCACATACCTTTCCGGAGCTATATCCGTATCCCACCACCCCCCCCCCACCCCCATCATATCCCTCCACAACAATCTTAATTCATGCGTAATCTTGAAATATGAATATGCAAATGTGTGTATTGGAGGGATAACGTTCGCTTCTGCTTGATAGGCACAAACTGGATATAAAAGTCCAAATTAACAATGGTAAACAATGTTTTATTCAATAATGTTTAAGCACATGGGAGGTGCGTGCAAACAAAATAAATGTTAATAAGGCAAAACAAATTCCCGTGCTTGTGTTTAGGTCTCGTCTGACCCAGCGCATGCGCTGGTCTGGCGAGACCTTTTTTGAGGGCTTAAAAAAATGCTACCATGGCCAGCCTAGAGCTACAGTGCATGTGCGCGGGCGCGCGCCGCGCTTGATCGGGATCGCGATCACTTTCACTTTCCGCTTTGATGTTCTCCGTGAGCCAATGCTTGTTTGTTCATGCTTCCCCTTGATCCTATTTTTTTAAACAGTAGTACTTGCTTTTCAGTAATTGCTATCTATTTATTTAAGTCGGTTATCTGTATAACACCGAGATCGATCGTTTAGGATAGTTAAGAGTTGACGAAGGAAGTTTAAATGTGACCATGCGGATTGAGCAGAACTCAAAAGAAGTAATACCTCACGTTCTTCATTGACAGAAACTTTACCCAAGAATACCCACATTGATGACGGCAGAGATATCAATGTCTACTTGGCTTTTACTATGTAAAGCACGCAGTATAGTCCCTGGTGTATCTGTTGTGAAATCTACTTTTGTTTACCCTTTTGCTTTTGTCTAAATTTAGATTTACATAATGAATGTTTGATATGTTTTTTTTCTAACTAATTTTTACCAGTTTTACATCCTTGTTTGTTTAGCGCTTATATTTTGGATCAAACGACATCTGTTGACGGTTCATTTTTAATGTTGATTACTCAAATGGAACCGTGCGTGAAGTTTTCTGTCTCATAACTCTTTACGTTGTTATTTATGCTGGCCACCTTTAATTGTCTTGACGACGAACCAGGGTAACACAATGTCTTCCTAAAAGAGATACTTTAGTTTCAATTGACTGCCTGATCATTTGCATATTATATATGGCAACAGAGATCATTTAAAAAAATACAATTAAAGGTGTTTTCATTTATACAATTTTCAAAAGATGAGTTGTGGTACCAGAACGCCCATTAAACAATCCAGAATGTAAAAAGGAATCATGTATTGTATCTGCTACATCGAAACTTCAATGTGGTATATGATTGTAAATCTGCACATGTATTGGCGTTTTTTGTAAACAATAGAGTGTCGGATGAACGAAAACAAAGTAGGTCGTTGACATTGGTGTGGTATTGGTCTGTGGCGTTTACATTGTTAGTGATTTGATAAACAGGGTATTTCAAATTAATAGGGTGGACAGATAGCAATATTGCATGTTTTTTTTCTCTAATAAATACATCTATGTTATTCCAAGATGGAAAAGGTCAGGGTTTATATTGTAGCCAACGTCCTCTACTTCTTTGTGTTCCAAATACTAAAGTAAATGATTGTGCAGCCAATACATGTTGCCATTCTGGACGGCACTCAGTCAGTCATTATTCTTCATTTTGAACACAATAGAGAAAGTTGTGCAGTCAGTACAATCAATATTTGCACTGATTTATTTGGTCAAGAAGGAAGGGAATAGTGAGATTTCCATTGTCGAGGCGACCCTTCGGTTTCAGGTGTGTCTAATGTAAATGCGATAGTCCCTCTGTCTAGATTTACACTGGCAGTACAGATATTCTTGTCGTCGTAATGTACTGGTAGTTCGGTAGTAACCTCGTGAAATGTGGACAAGGCAAATTGCAAATCACTGAGGTCCAAATGCAGAGAGTCAGTTTTCATGTGGTACATACCACACCACATCTAAATATGTTTACATCCTGGGTAAAATTGGCATATATTGGGTATTCATTTCTACACTGTTGGTTACAAGGCATGTAGGTCAGTGGCACAAGATGTAGTCTGCAGGCATATTTCTTTGTGATGACACACACCTAGCTATATAATCGACGTAGATAAAACCCCTTCCCTGTTCCTGTTTTTATTTTTAGCCCATGCAGTAGTTAGCACACCAACACAGAGGTGCGGTATGGCCTTGACTCCTAAATGGTTCACCCCCTTTTTGTGTTTTGCCCATTTGCAGTACTTCTATATGCAGCAATGGCACATCACATACAAAATTGTTAATTTTCACTGTTCAGACAAATTATTTTTTTCCTCCAGGAAAGCTGAGCAGGTTTATCAATTTGTATTACTTTAATTTAAATGTTTCCATATGTTTTACCCTTCCATGTTTTGCTTGTAGACTGTTTTGTTTGTTATAAATCCTAGTGTTTAAATGTTGGCGTTATGGTGGGGTGGAATTCAGTACGTTTTATATATTGTTTCTTACTTTGCCGCTGGACACCTTTTCTAATGTATGCTTTCCTTTCATATCAAAACAAAGGCAGCGCAAGGTTTTATGTTTGATCTGGTGCAGGTACAATGCTTTATGTTTGATCTGGTGCAGGCACTCGACTTCCCAAGTAATGATGCTCCAGAGACAGGCTTAGTTACGATACCCACTCTCCTGTTTGCCAACATCACGTTACTTACATCTAAAACTCCTGCAGGCCTCCGGACTATTTTAAATAGCTTCTTGGCCTTTTGTTCAGATCGTGTCCTAGAACATAATATAGGAAAAAACAAGTTTCTGGCCCTAAATCCGTACAAGTTTGTAGTGTAGTTCCTATACCCCTGATAGGCTCAGCGCATTGAAATAACATACACTATAGATTTGACATAGGACTAAGGTCAGTATGTTTCTATCAAGTATATTAAACTTAATTACTTGTGTGTACCAGCTAACTCAGAGGTCACTAGAAACTTCTCGAATAAACAAGAAGGGATTAGTTTCTGACAACCGCATAAACATGACAACTTTGTTTCCTTTTAGAATCGGAACAGTCTCAGAATCGTGTAAACAATAGATAACAATGCTTGTTTTGTTTTTCCGTTTTATAGTACACAAACTCAGCCCAGGGGCATGCATCGGAGATCTTTACAAGAGCACCAGTTACATTACACAAGGACAGATTCATTTTTAGGTCTCGCCTTGCTTTCGCGTAAGCGATCGCAAGGCGAGACTATTGTAAAGGGGCTTTTCAAAATGCTCCTAAAAGCGGATTGCATGACTAGCACGCGCACAATCACGCGCATCGTGCCGCCATGCACTCCGCTTTTGGGAGCACTTCAAAGGGTCCGCTCCCCCACCAGGAATGGGCTCCCCCGCCAAGCGCACGCGCGCCACGCTCCGCCGGGCTTTTTTTTTCTTGTTTTCCTTTCATCTCCCTCCTATTCTGTAAAGAGGATGTCTTCTTAAAGCTATCTGCCGCACCCTCACGTTAGAAATCACAAGGCGTCTTTACAAAATCCGTCTGCCAGTTCCACACACAAAACAAGGGGGCGGAGCTTGAGACATAGTTGACATTTTCATCATAAGAGTTAAATTTTGTTTGGAGAGCGGTTTTTCTACATTATACTAAAAAGCGTTTTGTGTGGTCTCTGATGAGCGTGAAGATATCTTTCTGAGAAGTAATGCCACAGAATGTTCCACAACAGTGCATGGGCTTGCATAACGTGTTACATAATTAGCTCTCCAAGGCCGCTGAATTCAACCAGCTCTGCAACATGACTTGATTCTGCACCCCCTCATGAACGCACAGCTCCAGCTCATGATGTGGAAACGCACGCGTCTGCCTGCAATAAGTTCCCTCACACATACACACTACCTGCTGTCTCCCAATCCCTGTCTCACACACACTTTCTCTCCTCAGCGCTGTTTCCTCCTCTCCACATCTCTCACAAAGATGCTTCCTCTCCTTCTCTCGCTCTTTCTCGCTCTGTCTCCCTCCTCTCACACACAGTCTCTCTCTCTCTTACCCTGTCCCTCCTTTCGCTCCCTTTCTTCCCCCTCCATCTCTTTCAACAAGCAGTGGGGACCACGGAAGCCTCTTCCTGTACTGGGCAGACGATTCAAAAATGTAAATTGTAACACAAATTCAGTTCAAAACCATGTGTACAGCTTTCAAGTCCCTGCACGGCCAGGGTCCTACTGGGTTAACTCACTACTTTAAACCCTATACCTCTCGAGAGCGCTCTGGTCTGCTGCCGGCAGAAACCTTGCCGTCCCCTAATTCAACAAGCATTTGCAATGTAATAGGTCTTGCATTACTGAAAGTTTGAGCTATTGACGTTGCATCATTATTTGCAACGCCAATAGGTCAAACTTTCAGTAATGAGGGTCCGCTCCCCTGCCTGGAATGCGCTCCCCCGCCCCCGCCAAGGGCGCGCGCCACGCTCCGCCGGGCTTGTTTGGGGAACAGCGCTCAGTATTTTCACACTTGACTACCCCAGCCAGTCAGGCTTCTAACGCCTGTTCACGCCACTGCAGCCTGGCCTCCAGATAACAGCTCGGCTCAGGGGAGGGGGATGCGAGCACATTCCAGCCCTCAATATCTTTTGTTTGTTGGCCTTTGGGCTATCTTTGTACTTACAACTGGAAACAGGGTTATGTGACCCCAAGACATGCTAAATCCAAACGATAATAAACTCTTATAAAACAGCCTGGCGCAAGAGAGAAGTACACTACGGTGCATCATTGTCTTTTGTTTGTTGGCTGGGCTATCTTTCCACTTACAACTGGAAACGTGGACAGCCACCAATCACCAAAGCTCTTGATACACCATAACAGCACTGCAGTGGTACGGGTTTCATTGACCATAGAAGATGGCGGGCTAGGTCGGCTGCGCTGGTATTGTCAGTTGCGCCTGGGTGAAGTTATCTCTGCATCTGGTGCATTGAGCCAGCGAGATAGCTTATCGGGCACTCTTTGCGTTTGGACGTGTTTTCTCGCCGCGAGCTTCGTTCCTGTGCTGTCTTTGCTTTCGAGTGTCACCGCGGTCCCAGCAACCTTTTCGCACACCTCCCGCGAGGCGCGTGTTTGGCAGCACTACTGAAGATGTTAACCTGCCTCTGGGCTACAGCAAGCCTTCTCACCTTGGTGAATAATTGTCGCATGGTTTATTTTGTGTCATTGTGGTTTAGGTGGTGTTGTTTCCCAGCAAGCCAGGAGGTGCACATCTGGCTGAGCCCGTTAGAGTAAAGTTTGCACCATCAGCTACGGGTTCTGGTGCTTCGGGGGATGTGGACCCGAAACCCCTTCTTTGCATCCAGGTTTGAACCAGAAACTCGCCCCTCTCCCATCACAACCCACACGTTTCTTTGCATGGGTGGCTGTGAATCACTGGTTTCTTTACATCGCGGTGTCTGAACCCGCCCCTTTCTTCGTTTAATGACCTATGTTCCTGGTTCCGACCCCCCCGCCCATTTTCTCCCTTTCAAGCCTAGACGTTCCTTTGCATCGATTGATGTGTACCCGTCACGCCCACATTTATCAATTCAATCCTTTACATTGGGGTATAAACCAGATACCCCCCAATTCCTCCCCCTTATAGGCCTTAGGTTCCTCTGCATTGGTGGATGTAAATCTGATACCAGCTCCTTCCTTATCAACCACAGGCTGCTGTGCACACCGATCCCAACCCCACACAATCTTTCTCCCTTTAAAGGCCGTACGTTCCCCTGCATTAGTGTCCCTGCACTCAAAACCCCTCGTTTCATCCTCCACAGACTACCTCCGCTCCTAACAAAAGTATATCCTGTAATTCGGGCATCTGCTTTTGCAGCTGGACACACGTTTGTTCCTTCCTCAGGCCTCAGAGTGCATGTGAGTTTGTCTGCACACTATTTACTATTTTGACTAAACCGCACAATAGAGGGTTATTAGTTGGGCCGAACTGCACTGCTTTCATCATTTTCGTAAATGTTCTATTTATTTATTCAGTTTTAAAAAATGGCGATGCAGAAATCAGCACATGCCAATGTGTTAGTGTGCCTACTTGTGGCCGCAATCACAGGGCAGTGTGCGGCGGACCCTATAGGCCTCAGCAAGTGCTCCTTGAGATGTGATGTCTCCAGATGCCCAAGTCCCAGCTGCCCCGGCTGATACGTGCCCAACCGCTGCAACTGCTGTCTCGTCTGTGCCGCAGGTGAAGGGGAGGCCTGTGGCTGCAAAGAGGACCCGCTGTGTGGGGATAGTCTTGAGTGCAAGCACCCAGCAGGGAAGCGCATGGCCAAGGGCGTGTGCCAGTGCAAGCTGACGTCCAAGGTGTGTGGCAGCGATGGAAAAACCTATAACCATATGTGACAACTGAAGGTGGAGACATGCAAGGCGCTGCAACAAGGGCTGCCCGCCATCCTCCAGAGGCAGAAGGGAGCCTGTGAATCGGGTAAGAGTGTGAAAGCATCACCGGCTTATGTCACCACTGGGCCTTATCTGCAATCTGCTCTTAGTATTGTTGCCAAATGTAAATACTTTTACCTGGGGACAAGTGGATCCTTTGCAATGCAATAGGTCTCGCATTTGCGAGAGTTTCACCTATTGGCATTGTAAATGTCAATGCGTTTTATTTAAATGTTTGTTTTAAAGCATAAATAAAAGGCTTTGTCATTTACAATGCCAATAGCTTAAACTCTAGCAAATTATTGCATTTTTTTTACCACGCGAGTTTAAGCTATTGGTATTGTAAATGACAATGCCTTATATTTATGTTTCAAAAACGAAAACATAAATAAAAGGCATTGTCATTTACAATGTCAATAGCTCAAACTCACGTAACTGCGAGACCTATTGCATTGCAAATGCTTGTTGTCTTTGTTGTTTGTTTCCAGGCCTCTGTAAAGGCGAGCCACAACTCCCTACGATGGGAGTGAGGTGACCTGAAGACAGAGAGACTGAACACTTGTAAGTCCTGGTCAACCCTTGTAGGCATGGCCAGCGTGGGAGTGTGCAACAAGTAGCCACTTCCGCATCCTGGACCAAGGCAGAAATGCTTGCAGATCATCTGGTGAGCTGTAGTGTAGTCAGCCTGTCATGAGTCTCAGCGCAACGAAGGAAATGGCCCCCAGATACATTTTGTGATATAGAATAGAGTAATAATCAGGGCTCAGAGGCTCCCTCGTTCGTCTGGTGCCAGGTACCACTGCACCTGCTGCACTAAGGAACCCTTGGCCCCTGCTTGTGAGACCATAGATGTGGACTGCCGCCTCCCGAGCTTTCACAGTGCAGAGTACAATTGAGAGTCACAGGGGTCCACCACCACTGGTGATCTATGACCTGTCACGCAGCAGGGTCTTATGATCCTGGTGAAATGATTTATGTATGGCAGAGATGATGTATGATGAGTCAACCGTGATTAATGACCTGTGTCATAATTATGGTTCATGATCCTGTCAGAATGATGTGACATCAAAAATCAACAAGAGAGGAAGGGATCTACACGGCTAGTCCCCTCAGTAGATTATCCAAAATCAACAAAGCCAGTGTACAGTAAATCAAAACAAAGGGCACTGTAGTCAAAGCAGCACTGTAGTCAAAAGAGCACAGGTCCACAATTTCCATATAAACCGGTATGTTCACGGAAAGAAAGTAGACCTCTATGGAACAATACCCAGTTGGTATTAAAAGCCCTCACTCGCCAACCTGGTTGGTGACATGCTTCATCATCGGGCTTCCACTGGGACGACCGAATGTCATCCCAGTGTGCTGCAACGCCAGGTTACTGCGGAGCGGGGTTTTTTTGTGTGGGGATAGTGAATTTAAAATCTCCAATTGAGTCAAAAAATAAAACTTTAATAATTTTGCTTAATTGGAAAAGAATAAAAGGGAGTGAGGGTCAAAAAAATAAAAGACCTGGTTCACTCAGCGGCGGTCAACATGTTTCTGCCTCTATGAGTGTTAATCGGGCATTCTTCAGGACCAGAGTGGAGGTGCGGAGCCCCGGTGGTGTGAACACTCTAAGGTCCACCCTACCGTGGGCTACTTATGTGAAAATCAAAAAAACTTGATAGTGAAAACTCCGCCAGTTAATGTTAATTGTTAAGGGGAGAGGAACGAGTTTACTAGAGAGGCCAATCCGTTAATTGCCTCATGGATCCCGGGAGGGGGGTGGGAGCAAATTGGCACACCGCCCTTGCTGCTCAGCACCCGTGGAAAACCTACACAGCCTCTTGCTGCCGGGTCCATCCATTGGAGATTTTAAATTCACTATCCCCACACAAAAAAACCCCGCTCCGCAGTAACCTGGCGTTGCAGCACACTGGGATGACATTCGGTCGTCCCAGTGGAAGCCCGATGATGAAGCATGTCACCAACCAGGTTGGCGAGTGAGGGCTTTTAATACCAACTGGGTATTGTTCCATAGAGGTCTACTTTCTTTCCGTGAACATACCGGTTTATATGGAAATTGTGGACCTGTGCTCTTTTGACTACAGTGCTGCTTTGACTACAGTGCCCTTTGTTTTGATTTACTGTACACTGGCTTTGTTGATTTTGGAGAATGATGTGACACTCAGAATGAGTTATGACAATGTAATATTGTTTTTATGGCCTTGTCATCTTGATTTATGACTGGCCACTGTGATTTGCGAGGTCAATGATGTAATGTAGAGTCGATGCATGTAATGAAACCGCGGCCAAGTATTGCCACAGAAAATGCGAACACATGGCTGGTATAAGTTTATTCATAAATGTATATGTGGAATGTGCATATGTACTAATTAGAGTGGGCCAAGTGTAGGGTTATCGTTGGGAGCGTGCTTCGCTCAAGCACAGACATGCTGCACGGGTGGTAGCACAATAGGCAGCCGCGAAGGGTGAACAGACCACGATTGCGGGACCAACAGTTGGCCAACTTCATGCATTGTAGGAAAGCGTCTGAAAGTGAGGGGGATTTATTACACTTTAGCCGTCCTGGGAGCAATATGCAGATGAACCTCCCACTCTGGTGAACAGTCACCCAGAGGGACCAAAACTTCAAGGGGAGGCAGTCCTCGCCTTCAGGTGCTTCACATGCCCTTTGTAGAAGGCTGGCCAGGTGATCACATCTGACCTCAGCGTTTGTAGCACCTCTAGATAAGCACGTGTACCACGATGAGCTGTTATCCAGGATGGGTCACTGCCCAGCAGATGTGAGGTCCTGGATGATTTATCACAGAGGCAGAACACAAGCCTGGCTCAGCAATTCCAAGTGGAGACGGGAAGCAGGCACTCATGATGCTCCCTCTACCTGACACAATCGCTTCAGCTTTGTCAAAGCCTTGCACCGAGAATGTTGAAAGTGGAACTCAAGCTCTGCATAGGGAGGAGGGGTCCATTAACCTTTCAGGTGATGCTATAACAATGTTTCCCCTGGCATCCCAGGAAGTGGCACTTCACTGCGGGTGAGGGATGATTCCTACAATCCACTTCATAAAATAAATGACAACTCTCCGGGTTTAGTTGGTAGCTGCCATGTGTTGTAGAAAAGTAAGGAAGTGGATGGACATTATATTCCATGTAGTGGCTTTCTGAGCCCTGAGTAAGAAACAGGGGGGCTTCATGAAATCAGTCCATCAAACAACACGTTTCTTGTATGTTCCATGTCTGGAGAGAGCACAATTGGTTGGTAAATCCACAGTGAGAGTGACTCAGACACATACATGTTGTACAAATGCAGATCTGTGTTAGTTTTGTTTTAGGTCGAAGCCTACCTGACAGTGCAGCTGTCTGGTTTGCTGACAACATCTTGGGTATATTCAGAAATGTTCTCTGGGCAGGCATTCTGCTCATTGCTTACCATTGTCTTTTTGGTTTGTAACTCACATTTGCTTGCTTTCTTTTTGATAACTTTATTTGTTTTAGGCTGTCCAGCTTGAGTTCCTTTCTTTCCTTTCCCAAACCCTATTTACTGTATTCTTTCACTAGTAATACATTTCTGTAAAAGTTCCTTGAAAGTTCTTATCTTGTCACATTTTCTGTACATTCAAAGACAGAGGTCAAATGTCAGGCTTGTCTTCCACAGAGCTTGGTGTTAACTTTTCTTTCTCTGACTCAAAGTGAGAGGATTTATGTGACAAACGTGCTACCTCCGGAGGGTGTGCTGTACAATTTTACCTTCTATTATAGCAGAAAACAAAATTTAAATGTCTGTAAATTAAATGTGCATATTCAGAGTATGGAAACCACAAATTAAGCAAATTTTGGGATAATTCAGAAGTGTGGCGAAAACAACATTTTTAATATGATCAAAACAAATCAATACACCAGCAGATGCCATTTCCACATGTTATAGTTTGTGCGCTGTATAGTTTTATCAGTAAAACTGCATGTCTGTGCAAATGTAATGTCTATTTCAATTGAAGATGTGTTGTATGTAATGGCAGTTCATTACCACATCATGCATACTCCACTTTACCGCACTCCACTCTGCTCAGCACCACTCCATAACACTGCACTTTACTCTGCACCACTCCACACGATACCGCTCCACTCATTCCACTCTGCATCACTGCACTCTACTCTGCACCACTCCAGTCTACGCCACTTCACTCGACACCTCTCTACTCTATACCAATGCACTCTACCCTGCACTACTCTATGATGCATCACTGCACTCTACGCCACTGTACTCTACACCATTGCGCTTTATGTCACTTCACTGTGCACCACTCTATGTCACTGCACTCTGCACCAATGTACTCTATGCCACTCTACACGATTGCACTCTAAGACATTCTACTCTGCAACACTGAGTTCTCTGCCACTGAACTCTGAGCCACTCTACTCTATGCAGCTGCACTCTATGCCACTGCACTCTACTCTACACCACTCCACTCTACACCGCTCAACTGGACTGTACTCCAGTGCACTCTACGCCAATGCTCTCTATACCACTCCACACTATGCAAATCCACTCTATGAAGTTCTAATCTACTGTGCACAAATGCATTACATGACACTGTAGTAGTATAAATCTTTATTCCATTAAAACATAACCATAAATAATACATAAAAAAACATAAAAGTATAAAAACGTATTATAAAAGTAGATTCCAACAAAACGTCACTGAGCACATAATATAGGGTCTGACCCACAATCAAACCATTATGACATGCATTATTATACTATATGAAACATAAAAAAGGACCTCAAGCATTTCAAACTGTACAAAGGGTATCTACTAGGTTCATCAGGCTCTAACCAAAGAACAATAAAATAACACCTTTATTTCCCACCCATCAAGCCAATCCCACAATGAAGTCCATCTCTCCAGAAGCTTTATTACACAGCTCAAAAAGTTGGTGACGAATACACAGGTGTAAAAATCCCTGAGCCTCAGAAGATAGAACATAGTAGGCCTTACCTGTTTGAATTTAAAATCTTTAAGAAGGTGCATTAAAAATCGTATTCTGGGCCAGGTTAATTATGGACAGAACAATAGAAAGTGAGCAATAGTTTAGGCCAATCAGCTATCACACTCACAGGGACACAAAGTACCCTGAGCAAACCAACCCTTGAGAACACTAATCAGTTGAACAAAAAGATTTAACTTGAACCTTGTCGATAATTGATAATTGACGATGATAAACATTAGTCACTGATGTCAAAAATGGTTCTGTAGAGGATACTGTTTTTATTAAAACAGAAGGCATGGGCGGCAGATTTCTGTACTTCATTACTTTCCCTTATGGCTGCGGCACGGGTGGTAAAATTATGTTTAACCCACTTCTAATCTGCTTTGGTGAACTTTTTAGGAGTAAGATATAAATCTGGGCGATCCAGGCTGACAAATTCTGATTTTATATAATCGAGCCAAGGAATCGCTCTTACATTGTACAGAGAAAGACAATCCATAATGATCATTCTGTTCAGGGTTGGCTCACTTTTATACCACACAGAAATCCACCATAGCAAAGGTCTTGATGCAATGGTGTGTGAGACCTATTTGAGACCCAGTTCTTTGTGAACAACAGAAGTTGAGGTACTTTTCTGGACCGCCAGTAAATGTTTGGCAAACCTATTCTCCTCAACCTGAATACTGTTACAATCCTTGTACCCCCAAATCTCACTGACATAAGTTGTAGCAGACACACACTGGCCCTATAAACCTGAAGGAGGAGCTTAATTGATTTCTTGCGCAGCCTTGCATCAAAATCCAAAACTGCTCCCCATGTGCGAGCAAGCATTAATCTTTTAGATGTAAAAAGGGGACCCCAGGCATTCCTTTTATCAAATCAAATACCAAAATAATTAAAGGTGTGAACTTGAGCAATGTTAAATTTGTTAAAGGACAGGGTTTTTGGCCACATGCATCTAGCTAGGCAATTGCGATTACTTAATAGCGATTATTAAGGAATCGCTATTAAGGAATTGCAATTGCCTATGCATGTAAGTTTTGCTAAAATATTAGAGATTCCTACACATTCCTTAATTGCGAATCGCAAATTGCGATTCGCAATTAAGGAATGCTTTCCTATTCAATCCTATGGGCCTAGAGGCCCATAGGAATGAATGGGACAGCATTCGCAATTTGCAAGTACCAAATAGGTACTCGCAAATTGCGAATGCAATTTCAAGGGTGCTAGGATGCCGAAAGGCCACCCTGATGCACCCCCAAAATATGCATGTGTGCACATGTGGCGCACAACCATGCCCTAACTTGAAGTTGATGGTAATTTGCGATTACAAATTTCAAAAATGCAATTTGCGATTGCATAATGCATCGCAATTAGGGAAACGCAATTTGCGATTCCGTAACTGCATTCGCAAAATTGGTAATCGCAAAAATTACTATTACCTGTTTTGCGGATGCCTTTGGGCTTGATGCATTGCAAATAGCATTTTACCAGTCGCAAACGGGCCGATTCTGAAAATTGGCCCATTTGCGACCGGTATTTTGCTACCCGCAGTGGCAGAATCATGGCCCAGAGTTTGGATTAATGTACCTGGTCAAATGCTGAAGTAAGATACCTGAAACTTTTAAAAAAGATGACTTTTTTGGCCATGGTATACTTCGGACATATTAGATATAGGTTTAGGCACTGGTCGATGGTGCCTAGACCAGGCCTGAACCCTTACTGCAAGTCGGATATGATATTGTTCTCCTGGCCCATAGGGATTGCCTTTCCAAAATCACTTGACCCAAGACCTTGACAGTTGTATCAGTCAAGGAATGGGCATGTAATATCTTAGATTGGCTCAGTCGCCTGTTTTGAAAATAGGAACAGTGATAGATTGGGCCCATAAACTCGGCAGACCGAGTGCAACAACAGCATTTAATACCGTAGTTAGCTTGGGTGCCCAAATAAGAGGATCACTAAAAAAGATATCCACTGGGACTGCATCTAGGCCCGGTGTCCTATTTCCAGCCAAACTCCTGATAGTCCCTCCGACTTCTGCGACAGAGAATGAAAGATTAACATTCAGTATGATACACTGGGAAGGGGAATCTGGCCCTGGCTCTAAAAAATATATATGAGAGAAACGGTCAAAGCATTTTCTTCATCTCTCACACAGCTCAAAATAGGCCCATACCGAGATGCTAAAAATGGCCTTTTAATGACCCTCCAACAGGTGACACTTACATGGGATGGGTATCACAAGCACTCATTAACTGATCCCAGGCACCATCTTTTAGGGGCCTTTTCCTTGCCTTGATAGTCTTCTTATATGGGCTACATAAGAATCTCACCTCCTCTCCCACCCTATGTGTAAATTTAGGGCCTTCTTTAAATCATGATGAGCTTTAGAGCATGCCTGGTCAAACCAACGTTCTGCTTAGGTGATGGTATAGTCTCTACTGAAAACAGTAAGAGCATTCCTCACACTTTCACAAAGTACAGACAAAGCCTTTTGAGTCTTTGGCCTCTAATTCAAAATTTAGGCAACAATCGATCTCACCACTCCACTGGCAAAACAAATTTCCAAGAAACTCCTCTGGGATCACTTTTGGCCATCCATTTCAGCCACCTGCCTTTTTCTGTGGGAGCAATATTTGAAGAGGCAGGAGCTGTCAAAAGCCGCTTCTGTAGTAAAAACCTTAACAATAATACCAAAGGATTAAGATCACTCCAGCCAGACTCCAATACGTTATGCTCAACTCCAAAGTGTTATAAGGATGAGGAGATTAAAATATAGTCCACTATTGTTCTGAAGCCCCTGCTTACATAAGTAGGATCCCCCAAAGAGCTTGGTACAACCAGATGTAAGGATTGCGCTCCCCTTGAGAGGTGTACTTATAATGAGCACTAGAAAATCAATCCCCAAAAGAGGAGCCTGAAACATCTGGTAATATTTTTTACAGGGCTGTATGTTAAAGTCACCCCTAATTAATAGTGGAATAAAAGAAATAGAACTTGAGCCAGATTCTGTGGAGCATGTCTTCGGATTCTCAATGGCCAGGCCCATAGAGGTGATAATATCAGAACATGCCAATTGGCCATTTGAGTTATAAATATTTAGGACAAGAAAGTGTGATTTATTAGGAAAGGTGAGAAGAACATCTCTGAGATTAGGAGAATTAATCTCCAACTCTTCTGTTAAACAATTCAGTGACAGTTATATTAAAAAACACACCACCCTGAGCCTGACCAGAAGACGATGGAATTGGTGGGTGGAAAAAATGAGGAAAGCCGTCTAGGAAGGGATTATTTCTACCTGACCAAGTTTCTTTAAAGGCCAATATGCTAAATTGTATGATAAAATCTAGCCAATCTAGCCAATTCTGATCGTCTACCTTCTCCTCAAACTCAGCTATATACCAGGACACAAAACTGAGATGGTAAACAACAATATCCCCTGTAAGTGGGGGAACCCCTTCCTTACCCTGTGAGGCATTTACCTCAAAGCAACTAGAAAGGGGTAGGCAGTCCACCTCCTCAAGTGTAGTAAGTACCTCAAATATGTTCAAGAGAGGCATAGTCTTTATTTTAGCAGGCCTAGAACGAGCTCCAGGAACTAAACCCTGATGTACTGAGATTGTGGGCCATGCGGGTAGCCAGAATATTAAAATACCCCCCACCCCCTTTCAAATCAGGTTCTGAGAGCACCAAGCACGCCAGGCATGTGAGCCGTAGCCTCTCTAGATGAGCTCCCTTTGTCTCTTCCACACAAGAATCAATCTACACATCCTTTCACCCTTCCATCCACCCACTGACCTCCACCATTTCACCTTTGCATTCTCACATCCATTCATTCTTTTATCCATCATTAAATATTTAACCAGTCCATGTATCCACTGACCATTCCATCTATCCTTGCTTTAATCCATCTATACATTCATCCACCTATACATCCATCATTTTACTTATCCATCCATCAATAAAGCCTTTCATCCATCAATTGATCCTTTTGCCCATCCAATCATCTATCCATCATCCATTCGCTCTAATTTCGATTTACTTTGCCATCCATGTTTTCTGATTTCAGTCAGTCAAATAAACTTTATTTCGGAGAGTATCTCCATAAAAGATGCATAGAATTATATTATTATAAAAATATTTAAAAACATGCATAAAATTAGTTAAAAAGTGGTTTAAAATATTTAAAACATTTAAAAGACCAGGACATCTATATGGCCGCTCGTTACAACAGTCATATACAGTTTAAACCAGTACAAATTGAATCAGGTGAGCGTTTTCAGGTACCGTCTCCTTGTATGCCAGAAAGCCCGCAGAAATTTGGCCACAGAAAACACAATATGGGCAGCCATTTCACTCTTGAGGATTCTAAAGGCTTCATGACACCTAGTAAAACCCAAGTTCCTGCAAATGGGAATGATCCATTTTCTCCGCGCCTCACTATAGCCCGGACAAAAGAATATTATATGCAGTTCAGTTTCATCACTTACTCTGCATGCCGGGCAAGTGCTAGGTGCGGACTCAGTCCAGTGACTAGTGAGTGCACGGATTGGCAGGGACCCATGCCTCCATTGCAGATATAGCTTCCTTATTAGTACTGGGTGTATATTGTCCAGGGCTGGTTCCAGGCTGTAAACATTTTTAATACAAATAAATTGCTCCGTGAGGGTCCTAGGGGTTGTGCAGGGGTGGAATGTGGGAGCCTTGGAGTCATAGTACATTTTAGTGAGGGCCTTTTTTGGAAGCCTGGGGCAAGCATCTAGAGGATCATTCCATAGGGTGTCAAGGCCTAGACCCACCAGACTACTCCTTACAAATTTGAGCCAACCAATATTCCCCGAATTCGGAAGGCTAAGGACTTCCTGCAAGCCCTGCCTATAATGGATCAATTCGGGCACCGCCCACAGTCTGCGCCAGTAGATCAGAGGGCGGAGCGCCAGATCTTCTTCCAGGGGTCTAATACCTAAGTCAAGTCTTAGTGGCACTAAAGGTGTGCTTGGAGGGAGGGCTACTAAGCACCTGAGAAACCTGTTCTCCTCCTTTGCCAAGCAAGACGAGACTTTGTGGCCCCATAATTCACTGCCATAAATAACGGCTCCTCTGGCTTGCGCCCTATAAATGTGGAGCGGAGGGCCTATAGGTTTAAGAGTTGACCTATTCTTCCCCAACAGCCTTAATATCCCACCCACATGTTGTACTAGTTTTAGCTTTGCTTTCTCCTGATGCGGACCCCACCCCATTTTCTCATTGAGGGTTACACCAAGATATTCAAAGGTGTTAACCCGTTCTAGCGTATTGTTCCCTATACGGGGAATGCAGTGGAACCTAGGCGGGGGATTGAAGGCCATAAATTTGATCTTCGTAGTATTAATCTCCAGTCCGTGCTCTCTACAGAAGTCCACAAAGCCATCCAGAACATGCTGGATTCCCATCGGCGACTTGGAGAGGAGGAGGGTATCATCCGCAAACATAATTGCCGGAACCCTCCTTCCTGCCAGCTTTGGGACGTCAGAATTAGGGACCCCGTTGAGGTGGTCAATGACCCCATTGACAAAGAGGCAGAACAGGGTCGGTGCAAATACGCACCCCTGTCTTACCCCTCTGCCAACGGGAAACTTGTTGGATAGGGCGCCCTGCTTACCACACCTCACTTGAGCATAGGTGTTGGTGTGAAGTCGAATAATCATCGACAATAGATCACTTGGTACCCCCACTCTAGCCAGCACTTCCCACAGCTTACCACGTGGAACCAGGTCAAAGGCCGCCCTCAGGTCCACAAATACAGTATAGAGGCTGCCACCCTCCAACTGTATTGTTTTCCAATATATGAGGGACAGCCTGAAGACCTGGTCTATGGTAGAGACCTTTTGTCGAAACCCAGCCTGGAGGGGGCTCAAGATTTCCCTATCTTCGATCCAGTCCGAAAGCCGATTCAACAGAAGCCTCGCGAAAAGCTTCTGGGGGACGTCTATCAGACTGATCGGTCTGTAGTTGGCTGGAAGCAGAGGTGAACCCCTTTTAAATATAGGGACAATCTCTGCCCCCAGCCAAGTAGAGGGAACCGCCATACCGTGGACAATAGCATTCATTTTGCTATCCATCCATCCTCTCAGTTTCCCATATACTCTGCCATCCATCCATCCATCCTCTTATATTCAGATACTCTCAGTTGAGATAAACTTGCTCTCATATTAGGTGCATCGGTGGCCAGGGGTTCGGGCAGCTTAGCACACAGCTTCTCGCCAAACTCTAAATAACCTGCAAAGTTTTAGAATTACCCATTATCAGGGTGGTGGGTAAGGGCAAGCCCCTTCGTGGGCAAAGTCCGTATGCCTGCAAGATCTAGTGTTGCATTGGGTAGGATCAACGGTACAGTGTCCCTGGGGGAAATAAGGTCCTTCAAATGGTCAATGTAGATGCTGGGGCTAACAGTAGGGCTGAATGTACATTATGGCAGGCCTGGTTCAGCCTGCAGGGAGATATCAATTTCTGGATGCACTGGGAAAGTGCATCTCACGGGCATCAGCCAGTTGAGGACATGGCCGATCCATCTTGGACGCTCGTTAAGAGTATTGTCAAGATAAAAAAGGAGTTTGCCTCTTGACACCAGTGACTGTTGTTGAGATGAATTATGTTATTTTGCAGGATACAACACAAATCAGCATCTAACAGGCATCAGCCCGTGACAAGTTAACTGCTTCACCTTTGGGCACACCTTAAGAGGTGGTTGTAATGCTATTGTTAAAAGGTTTCGAGGCTTGGCCGAGGGGGGGGGGGCATGTTCACCAGTAACCTCCATGCCCTGTGGTAGAGGTAAATGGAAAAAAAGTCAACTTTATCAACTGAAAGTATAATATGTTTATTGATGTCTGTTTTGGGTCGGTGCTGGGCTGGTCGGAGGAGGAACTGGCATACTGGCCGTCCAAACCTTGCAGCCCTACTCGGGGTTGCCCCCGGATGGACAGTGCATTGGGGTGTAGCTGGTCATGGGTGCCCCTATCACAAAAGGTGCCTTGAAGTTCCCTGTCTGCTCTTGCTATGAGGTCTTGATGGGTGCGGGCCTGGCTGGACATAGTTGGAAAGTGATGATGACAGGAACCAGATTAGTATAAGTCCTGTTTATTTGGCCATCCACTCTCCACAACTGAACTCAGGTGTCAACATTCCAATGTCAGCTCCCAGAGGGAGAAACCAAGGCACAGGAAAGGAAAGGGGGGGCAGAAGGTACCAATATGTTATGTTATGTTATGTTATGTTACGTTATGTTAATTGAGAACTTCTAGAGCGCACGTACACCAGCAGGTCTCTTGGCGCAGACCTGGACATTCTCCGGGGCTTCACATGGATGAACTATGATGCATAACTGTTGTAGTCAAATGTAGGAGGCCACTAGCGTGTTTGTAGAAGTATTTATTCCGTCAGCTGAAACCCCTCCAAACCACTCCCAGGCAGGCATGGCCAACAACTGCCCTCGCACTATTCAAACCTGAATAACCGCATCTTGTCATGAATACCCTTACGTAGAGAGCACTCCATGAAGCACAACAGGTTGTGAGCTACCCAGAGCTCAACACAATACAACACATCCCCTTCCCAAAAACAAACACCAGAAACAACAACACAAAAACAACACAACATACACAAACACACAAAACATTTAGACAGCACCCCCACCCTAAACACACTCCCCAAAAAAAACATGTGGTACAGTTAGTTCACCCACACATATAATCATCCAGGCAGTCACCACTACCTCAATGCTCTTGCAACTGACAACCCCACATCGCCAACACCCGCACTGACACAGACCACCTCACCACCACCAACCTCCCCTCTCTGAAATTCTGAGTCTTCCATGAGTAACCACCCTGAACACGTGTCTTCACTGCGAGGACTCGCCTTCAATGTACCTCCCTTCTTATACAAGGAAACTCTCCCCAGATTCCAGGTTCGACGATTCTCCAATTTGACCACATTTTCTCTCACGTCCCTTACCTTAAATGGTCCTTTAGAGTGGGACAAACCTCTACCAACACCACTAGGTTTGACCTTCACCCAATCTCTCCTTTTGATGAACCTATGATGCTGGCTCTCTGTCACCCCATTCCCAACGACTTGGAATACAAGAAACGCTTCCTAGAGGGAACCAACTATGTCCTGGGCTGTCTACCCTGCATCATTCCAAAAGGTGTTTCCCTCATACTGTCATTGACTGTGGTGCGATAAGCCCACAGCATGTCTGTAACAGGCATCTTGAGCGGATCAACCTGCACTACATGCCATTTCTATGGTCCCCTTCACCAGCCTGTTGATCCTTTCAACTAAACCATTCTCTTGGAGATTGTACAAGGATGTATACACACATGCCTGGTGCCAACATTGTCCAGAAAGAATTCCATTTCCAGAGAGATGAGTTGTGTGCCATTGTCTGTTACCAGCATTGGATGAATACCTCCCTTTCTAAAGACTTCTTCCATGACTGCAGTAATGGATTTAGTGCTGATAGACCTCATAAAAGCCACCTCTACCCATTTGGATTTAGCATCCAGCATGATGGCTGTAAACATTTCCTGTTCAGGCAAAGAACCAAACGGGCCTATGAAGTCCAAACACACCTTCTTCCAGACTGCACTTGCTTCTGCAACATGCTGTTCTTGAGATGAGACCCCTAAAACCCCTCTCAAACACTTCTCTGATTCCTTGCACACCCCACACTCCTTCACCCACTTCTTCACCAGAGTGTCCATAAGTGTCCATCAATAGATTTCTCTCAGTCTTTTAAGCGTAAAGGTTTAACAAAGATGGGCCTCATGCGCCAAATGCACCAACTTGGGTGTTACCAAACTGGGAGGTATGAACTTACTACCCATCATGACAACACCTTCACCTTACAATGACAACTCGTCTACGATTTTATTGAAAGGTCTAACTACCTCTGGCAAAGTACTTTCTCTCCTCATCCCACCTTTGATCAACACCAGCACTACATTGAGTATGCTATCACTTTCCATACCTCTCATCCAATCTGCTTTGGAGACACAACTCTCCAACCCCTTGGTGGCATCCTTCACATTAATAACCACCTCCTCTCCGTATATATACCAATTTGCAACCTTGCTTTTCCAACAAGGTACGTATTCAATCCTGCACTCCTTATCCTGTAACTTTGCCACCAATCTAGCCAATCTCCCTAAATACATTTTCGTGCCAGCTGGACATAGTATCTTGAGTGAGGGCTTCTGATCTGTACTTCACACTACTCTGTTTCCCCAAATAAAAGTTCAGAAGTGATGGTTGCCCAAGCAGAATCTAATGCCTCTCACTCTATAATGAAGTCATTTCTTTCCGCACCCAACAAGGAGCGCGATGCAAACACCACTGTCTTTTCCACTCGGCCATGCACCTGTGACAACAGTGCAACAATACCAACTACACAAGCATCCACTCTACCAGCCGTTTTCAAACCCATCTGGAATGGTGCTAGAACCCCTGCATTGGCGATGTTATGCTTGATTTCAGAAAAAGCTGCCAGCTGCTCCTCACCCCAGGTGAATTATCTTTCTTTCCTCAATAATACCCTTAATGCCGCCATCCTTTGAGTGAAATAATGTACAAACATAAAATAATACTCGACCAAGCCCTTAAAAATTAGAGTTTCTCTTTATCATTAGGTACTGCTGCATTCACAATCGCCCTAACCAAATCCGCTTTCAGTTTGACCCCACCTCTGGTGATCAAATAACCCAGATATTCCACCTCTTGGAGTAAAAATGTACATTTATTTCTTCATGTCAGACCTGCTTTAACACTACAAGCCAACCTCTACATATGTGATAGGGTTATCAAATTCAAATTCAAATTCAAAAAGCTTTATTCGGCACATATTACATGACCATAAGAGCATACTAAAAACACAAATAAAAATATCTCATTTACACAGTCACTATTAATATACAAATACAGTCCATATTTCGATAAACATCCAGGAAACAATTTGATATAAATTCATTAAAATGTTACAGATTCATTAAACTTTAAAAATCATCTTACAGAGTACATAAAGTGCATTCAGTTATAAATATCACACGTTTTTAAATATTGTGCATTGTATTATCCATCTTCAATTCTCATCGTTTTCGTAAATTAGAGCCTCCAATTGGGAATAGGTCTTTCTTTTCTTAATAGACATTTGGATAAAATTACAAGCAGCATTCATAATTTTTTCATCCTCCAAGCTACATATAATATTAAAAGCTTGCTTGTAATGATAATATGTATTTACTTTAAAAAGGGGTTTCAATGCAAATTTACGAATGTCCCTGTAAAAATCACAAAATAGTAAGAAATGCAGCGTGGTTTGAGTAAACTTTCCATCACATGGACAATTTGGTAATACATGATACCTTCTCCTGATCTTAGGAAACGCAACTAGATAATGTAGGGTGCCAAATCTTAATCGTCAGAAAATACCTGTGCTGAACATTTCTTACTATAATAAGGTAGGGTTGTATGCCGTTAAAAAATGAGCGTTCATAATAAGAGATAACACTTTGTTTTGTGCTTTGTTCGCCCTCCCTTACTACGTCCATAGCCGTAATAAGCCTTATTTTCAATTCTTTCTTACTATATTCTTGAATAGGCATGAGTTCCTTAGGCTCTAAAGTTAGTTTGCAGCTTTTTAATAGAGTTTGTATATATTCAAGCCACAATATTTTCCTGCTATTATCTAGGGCCAAGCAATCAAGTATTATACTCTTAGTGAACCTAGCTTCTTCTCGCGTCCAAATCCCATGCCATAGTGTTAACCCAGCTGTTTTTATAAAATCGCTAATGTAGGGAACAGACAGTTCTCTATGAACTAAGCAGTTAGATGTAGAACTTGGGACTGCTAGCAAACGTTTTAAAAACCTATTCTCATGTGTTTGGAGGATTGCAATATTAGCTCTCCCCTATAAAGCTGCACCATAGCATGCCGTCGAAATTGCTTTACTTCTATATAGGGTGAGCATTTCCCTTATGGGTTTGTTTCCTATTTTTTCTGAGAATCGAAAAATGCCCTCTATGCTTCATGTAAATTTTAAATTAGATAAATTAATATGTGGGCCCCATTTACCATTTTCATTAAACAATAAACTCAAATAGGTAAAACTGTAAACTCTCTCAATCGCAATGCCGTCCACATAATGTTTTTTAATCCTACTTCTATTTTTGCCACAAGTCATGATGAAGGTTTTTGTTAGGTTCAATTTTAAATCCTTTTCAGTCATGAAGTGGGCAAATTTTTCAATCAGGCATTGCAAACCGTTTGCCGTCCTTGAAATAAGGACGGCGTCGTCTGCATAAAGGAGCACTGGGGTAGGACCGGGTCCTACTTTCGATACGTCAGCCTTAGAATTCTGTAGACAACAATCAACGTTATTTATATATAGTGAGAATAAGAGGGGTGCTAAAATGCACCCCTGTCTTATCCCACGAGTTACCCTAAAATCAGCCGTGCAGTCTCCCTTTAAACCGAATCGAACTCTGGATAACAGAAAAGTGTAAATCTGGGACACATAAACAAAAATATCTTTGTGGGCACCTAACTCAACCAGTGTTTGCCACAATTGTTTGTGATTTACCAGGTCAAAAGCACTGGTGAGATCCATAAAACAAAAATGTAGGGACCCCCCTTTTGCTAGGATATATTTTCCCACCAAAAGACATTGTTCTTTTGTTCCGATACCTCTCCTAAACCCATACTGGGCCTCTGAGAGGATGTTATTCTCAGAGGCCCAGGTCTCTAGTCTTCCCAGCAGGACGCTCCCCATTAATTTCGAAGTAGAGTCAAGGAGAGATATGGGACGATAACACTTGGCATTTCCTCTATCCCCTTTTTTAAATATGGGGACTATAATACTTTCAACCCAGGATGCGGGCAATTTTCCATCAAGGGTTGCATTAAAAAAATGTAGTAGAATAGGTGACCAGAATTCAATATCGTGCCTAAAAACGTCGATTGGGACCCCGTCAGGGCCAGCAGCTTTTCCAATAGCACTTTTATTAAGTGCTCCTTTAATTTCATCTAGAGTTATCAGGGGCATCCCCACGGGTTCATCTTTTATAAAATTATTTTCCTCTTTTTGCAGGGTATTTACCCCTCCTGGATTAAAGATACCTCCATAATGGGTTATCCAATCTTCCATAGGCACTAGGATGTCTATCTTTACTGCTGCAACATCTCTAAAGAAAGGGAATTTAATTGTTTTCCAAAATAAAGTAGTATCCCGAGTTGTTGCAGCTTGTATTAATGTATCCCAGGCCTCTTCTCGGATCTCTGTTTTCCTGACATTCAGAGCTAAATTATACTTTCTCCTTAGGTCTCTTATTTCAAAATTGTTCCTAGGTTTAATTTTTAGAGTATTTTTCAGTTCCCTATTCAACCCTGAGCATTCCTGATTGAACCATCTAGGTTCTTGTTTATGCACTTTATTCTTCTGTTTTGTTTTTAAATCATCAGCTATTTCAGTGATAATACTGGAGAAAGCACCAATAATATCTGAATCAGTCGAGGAGGAGCCTAGCGCGCATCCAAGATGGTCGCGTGAGCACAGGGCTCCCCGGACCCTCTCTGCTCCTCGGCATTTATCCTGAGAATATCCTGACTTGGCTTATGGAATCTGGGAGATAAAGACCAGCTGAGCGTATATCTCTTTTCAAAACTCAAATCGGACCTGGGAATCCTGAGTTGTCGTCGTCGGAACTTTTGGGACCCACCCGACGGAGGTGACCGGGGTGAAGGTGACCCGAGGGACCGGGCTGCAATTGAACAACAGCGGCTTCAGCGCGGTGCCAGCTGCCGATCCACCACTTTCGGTTTCGGTTTTGCACTTCGGGAGACCGGCAGGGAGGTGCGCTCGGGGTGGAGAGGTGCTTCCTGGGCCTCTGCATGAGGTTTTCTTTCATCTGCCACTAGAGCGCCTATCGCCTCGGACCCCCTATACCGACATTTTGTGGTCTTCTAGCTGGTGCCTTACACCTCTTGATTGGAGGTCCCCTCGGGTGACCGTGTTCACATGGGGGGCAAAGGGGGTCCCGAGGGCCGCAAGACCAAGGCTTCCCTCCGCGGGGGGGCAGTCCAGAGCAATAACATGGACCGCTACACCCAGGGCAGGGGGCCCTCTGGCGCTGCTGGCCTCCCCTCGGATACTGCGGAAGGAGGCGCGACCGCCACTACGGAACTATCCTTGCAGGACATTATGGGCGCCATTGATGGCATCAGGGAAACCATCGCGACGCAATATGAGGCCCTGGCCCGTAAGATTGACACTGTCGCGATCGATGTCACCCTGATCCGGGCCGACCTCTCCAAAACTAACGAGAAGGTCCAGGCTCTCGACGCACGGACCTCCACCCTCGGTGCGGATGTGTCGGATCTGCGGGCCGCGCTTGGAGACATTAGGGTGGTTAACGACCATATGGCCCGGCGGCTTGAGGACTTCGAGGGACGGGCCCGACGCAACAACATCCGCGTCATAGGTGTACCGGAGTCCTCTGACGGCCGCCCGGTTGACCTCGTGGTCGAGGAACTTATCCTGAAACAGTTGTCCTCGGCTGGCCTAAGTAAGTTCTTTGCCGTGGAGCGGGCCCATCGAGTTCCGGGCGGTCGGCCACGGCCGGGGGCCCCCCCGAGGCCTATCGTGGCCAAACTGTTCTACTACAGGGACCGCGACGCTATTCTTCAGGCCTCACGGACCCACGGCCCGGTTCGCCATGAGAACTCGACCATCAATTTTTACCCGGACTTCACGCAACTGGTCCAGAAACAACGGATGGGATTCCAAGGGGTGAAGCGTCGTCTCCGTGAGCTGGGCCTAAAGTATTCGATGCTCTACCCTGCAAAACTCCGAGTGGAACATGGGGATCGGACAGCCTTTTTTGACTCTCCTGTGGCTGCAAGTGACTGGCTGGACTCTCTGCCGGACGGAGGTGGCCGTCCCGGACCCTCTGCGGGCACCGCAGGTGATGGGTCCCCTTTAGAATGACTTTTGGTCCTTGATTTTGCCTTTTTGCACAGTACAATCGGGTCTTATTTCATTTGCATATTGTGTTTTACCAGGACCAGTGAGGGGGGCGGGCGGGGACGGGTCCCTTACCTCCTCGGGGTTCTTTTCGTAGAATGGGGTTAGTGGGGCGACAGGCACACTGCAAGTTGGGGGGGTTTGTTGGCCCGCAGGGGTGCAGGGTGGGGGGAGTTGGTCCTGGGGTGGGGTTGGGGGGGAGGAGGGTTTGTTTTGCTGTGTGTTTTTTGTTTACAGGGCGAGGTACTGATTTTTGTCCACATTTGGGAACTGTGCTGCAGGCTGGGGGACCCTTGATCTATTGGGGGGGATGGGGGGGGACGGGTTGAGGCTTATGTCATGGAACGTCAATGGGTTGGGGGACCGTATCAAGCGGGGTGTAGTACTGCAATATTTGCGTCGTCTGACTCCTGATGTGGTGTTTCTCCAGGAGACGCATCTGGTGGGCAATGTTTGTCATGCAATGAACAGGGGGGGATACCGCCTCGTGGCCCATTCTGGTTTCACAACTGGTTCCAGGGGGGTGGGCATTCTGCTGCGAACCTCACTTCCGGTGGAGATCACTAAGATAGTCTCGGATGACAGAGGGCGCTATGTGTGTTTGATTGGGAGGTGGGAGGGGCAGCCCCTTGCCCTGGTTTCAGTTTACGTCCCCCCGGGCCTCCAGAACTCCACCTTCACTGACTTGGGTCGAATGCTGCTTGACCTTCCGGACAGCCTCCTGCTCATGGGCGGGGACTTTAATTCAGTGGTTTCGGGTGAACTGGATCGTCACCCACCAAGGACCCTCCCCGCTGCCCAGGCATGGCTGGGTGGGATGCTGGAGACCTTCGGCCTGGTGGATAGTTGGAGATTGATGCATCCGACCCAATGTCAATTCACCTTTCACTCGGGGGCGCATGGGAGTCTCTCTAGGTTAGACTACTTCCTTATGCCCGCGGCGCAGACTGGTCGGATTCGAGAGGTCAGGCACCTGGCGCGGGGTATCTCCGACCATTCTCCGCTGTGGCTTGTTTTTGACACCGGGCCGCGGTCTGCAGGGCGGATCGCTCCCATTAATCCATGGTACCTGCGAGACCCTACGACTCGTGACAGCCTGGTTAAGGCTATGGACCAATACTTCCTGGATAACGAGGAGTCGGTGTCTTCTGCAATGTCCCTGTGGGAAGCCTTTAAAACCGTGATCCGCGGACACGCCCTTTCCCAGATAGTGGTGGCTAAGAGGGTCAAGAGTGAGGCAGTGGTGAGGCTGGAGACTGACATCTTGGGGCTGGAGTCGGCCTTGGAGGCGAATGTTACTCCGGACGGGCTCCATGCCCTCAGCCTGAAACAGTTTGAATATAGGTCCCTGGTCACTGACGCGGCCAAAACTATGTATAGGGAGCAGCAGGGTCGACTGTACGATGCCGGGGACAAGGCGGGAAAGTTGATCGCGTGGCTGGACAGGAAGGAGAGAGTGAATCGTGTGGTCCCGGAGTTGCGTGCTGCGGATGGTGTGTGTGTGACGGAGCCTGGCGAGATTGTGGAATGTTTTGCCGACCACCTCCGGGCTGTGTACTCCCCAGTGACTGACAGGGATGAGGACGACTCTCGCCTTCTACTGAGGGATATCGCCTTGCCCTGCCTGTCCGTTGAGGACCGTGAGCGGCTGGACGCCCCCTTGTCGGTGGATGAAATAGCGACCGCGATCCGCTCCCTTCGCTCGGGCAAGGCTATGGGTCCCAACGGTCTGCCCATTGAGCTATATAAATTGCGCCCTGACAAGCTTGCGCCCTTCCTCAGTCGCATGTTCCGTGAGTCTCTGGCGGCGGGTTCCCTCCCGGCCGATCAGCGTTTGGCCACGATAGTCGTTATCCCCAAGGAGGACAAGCCGCGAGATCGCTGTACTTCTTACCGGCCTATTTCACTGCTAAATGCGGAGCCTAAGATCCTGGCGAAAGTCCTTGCCAATCGTCTGTTGAGCGTCGTGTGCGATCTGATTCATCCGGACCAATGCGGATTCATCCCGCATCGTAACACCGCTCTTAACTTGCGGCGTCTTCATGGCGCCCTTGCCAGGGCGGAGCTCCTCTCCGAACCGGCCGTGCTGGTTTCTTTGGATGCCACGATGGCTTTTGACACCATCGAGTGGCCATTCCTCTGGGCTGTCTTGGCTAAATTTGGCTTTGGGGAAGGGTTTATTGGCTGGGTGAAGCTTCTGTACACGGGGCCCATGGCTCAGGTGGTGGTGAACGGGCGGGTCTCTCGGCCCTTTGCCCTCGGCAGGGGCACGAGGCAGGGATGCCCGTTGTCCCCTTTGCTCTTCGCTCTCGCCCTGGAGCCACTCGCGGCTTGGCTCCGCTGGGAGCCCTCGCTTCAAGGGATCCGGTGGGCCCCGGGCTTTGAAGATCGGGTTTCGCTGTATGCGGACGATATTCTCCTATATCTCACCTCACCGCGGCAGTCGCTCAACGTCCTCTTTGACGTTCTGACTTCCTTTGGGAATAATTCGGGTCTCACGATCAATTGGTCTAAATCCTGCGTCTATCCGATCTCCGGTGGTCCTCCACTCCTACCGCCTCGGCTTCCGATCCAGGTATCACTGAGCGGCTTTAAGTACCTGGGGATATACGTTTCGCTGGACCCGGTGGCTCGCTATGAGCTGAATCTCCTGCGACCGCTTCGGCGATTGCGAGAGGATACGGCCAGGTGGTGCAGGCTGCCCCTGTCCCCGCTGGGTCGGGCCGCGCTGTTCAAAATGATGTCCCTTCCCAGGTTCCTCTATGCACTCCAGAATTCCTTCGACGTCATCCCAGTGGCCTACTTTCGGGAGGTAGAGAGCCTGCAGAGGAGACTGGTGTGGGACGGGCGGGCGCGTATTGCTCTTGCTAAGCTTACTCTCCCCTGGTATGACGGGGGCATCGCGCTTCCCGACATTCGCAGGTATTATTGGGCCGCGCAGCTTTCGGCCATCAACCATGCCACGTATGCGCCTGGCCTGAACCCGGCGTATGAGATGGACAAGTTCCTGCTTCCCGGCGGGGACTATAACAGGGCGCTGTACTCCCGCTCGGCTGGCCGGACCCTTACGGGTCCTACTAAGATTGCTGTGCGGACCTGGAGGGCCGCCACTGCTGCCACGGGCTGGGGTGAGCGACTGACATGTGCTACTCCTTTGTTTGCCTCCGATCGCCTGGGGAGCCTCTGGACTACGAAGGGGTTTGACCAGTGGGACACGATTGGCATCAGCAAAGTGGGAGACCTGTGGCATAAGGGCGCGGTTAAGACTTTCGCGGCTCTTCAGGCCGAATATGAGCTTACGGATAGGGAGTTCTTCCGCTATGCCCAGGTTCGACACGCCCTGCTCTCGGTCTTTGGAGAGGGGACCACGATCCCGGTTTCCTCGCCCCTCGAGGACCGCATACTTGACGGACATGTCCCGGACAGCACTATTTCTTTAATTTATAAGAAACTGATTAATCATCGGGCTGACCTCTTGGTGCGCCTTCGGGAGGCGTGGACGGGGGATGGGGTGGAATTGGACGACGAGGACTGGCAGTCTGCACTGTCGTCCCCCAAAGAGGTCGCCATTCCGGCCCGTCTCCGGTTGGTACAGCTTAAGATTCTTCACCGGGTGTATGTGACGGGTCCTCGCTTGGTCTCGATGGGATATTCCGACGATGGGCTCTGTAAGCGGGGTTGTGGGCTCAGTGCCACCTTTCTCCATATCCTGTGGGAGTGCCGCGAGGTGGCGGACTACTGGCGCCGGGTACATACGGTTATGGGACAGGTCACTGGGGTTGTGCTGCTGCCGGAGGTGCGTCGTTGTGTTCTGAATGTGTGGGAGCCCAATGATTATAGCGCGGCTCAGACTCGGTGGGCGGCCCTGGGGAACATGATTGCCAAGAGAGATATAGCGCAGCTTTGGGGTGCCCAGCGGCCGCCCACCGTGTCAGTATGGAAGGAGAATATGGACTGGTGTATGTTCAGGGAGAAGACTGTGTATGTTGCCCGTGGTAAGCCGGGGGCATGGGGCAGAATCTGGGGGCAATGGAATGCTTATCGCGGGGGTATCTGTACGCCCCCCCTGGTGGACACCGATATCGCCATGTCCCCCTGACCCTTGACGGTTCCGGGCACCTTTTGGAATGACTATATATGGACGTTCAGTTCCCTTGGCCCCCCCCCCCCGTCCCCAGCCTCCCGGTACTCCTTCCTGTCGTGTGCTGCTTAATGGTCTGACCTGGAGTTCCCCGGAGGAAGCCTGCCCTGCGCCGTTTGTCTTTATGCCTCGCCTTTTGTTTTTCTTTTAGTTTTCTGTGTTTGTTTGATCTAAGTCTCCTGTGCCTCTAGAACTATCCGGACTCACTACGGGGCCGACCCCCGGGAACCGACTGCAGCTTTGATAAATGTATATTTCATTCTGTACTTAGCGGCCGGCCCTGGTGGTTGTAGGCCCGTGCTTGTAATCGACTTATTGTTCAATAAAACTTTTAAAACACAAAAAAAAATAAAAAAAATAAAAATATCTGAATCAGTCGATGAACCATCTAAACAGGTATCAATATCATGTTGTTTCTTCCCTGTAAGATTTTCCATAAACAAAGAGGCATTTACTTCTGACCATTTTAATGAGACTCCGTTGTTACCTTGGGTCACAATATTCAGCTACCTTCCGTCTTTTAATCCTGGATGTATTTATCTTCAGAATCAGGACTAAGGGGCGGTGATCGCTAAAAAACCTTGCATTAACTATAAGGGAACCCACTAGATCCCTATATTGTTCTATGACAATAAAATGGTCAAGAGTTGAAGACGATCTAGCACCTACAAATGTATGGGTGGGCGATTGCTCATCTACATCCTTTAATTCTACAATTACTAAATCATATTTATGGATGACAGAATTAATAGCTTCTTCATAAATATCATGGGGGAAAGGTGGAATTTGATCTCCACAATCATTTAAATGGTCACATTGTTCCCCAAATATGACTCCACATTTTTCAATATTAAAGTCACCAGCCCATATGAGCATATAACCCCCATCCCTATCAGAAAACCATCGAGATCCTTTTCTAATGAGTTAATTACCTTAGATCTTGTTTTATCAAAAATGTTGTTATAGAAATGTATTACAACAATGGGCTGTTTCCCCTCGATTTTAAAATAAAATAATTGATAAAATTGCGATACAGTGTATGATTTTTTTTAAACGAGAGAGGAAGATACTGAAATTGCGACTGCTAGGCCACCTTTTGCACGTCCCATTCTAGATGGTGTAGCATGAGTACATATAGTTTGGTGGCAATTTATAAAAAATGGTTCAGTATGCCACGTTTCTTGAAACAAGATTAAAGCACAGTTCTCAAAAAAAAATTGCCATTCCTCATCATTTAATTTAGCTTTTACCCCTGCCACATTCCATGACATTATACTTAAATTGTCTTGTGAAAGTTGGCATACACCAACCACTTGTTTGGTGCCCATCATTTCCCTTTCACAAACTAGTGGCCACTGATTCGGAGGTGGCTTTCTAGCACAATCCTCTTTGGCGGTCATCCTACTCTTTTTTTCGAGTTGTATCTTATTATATTTAAGATTGACTTTCTGGTCATTTGGTTGCAGCTCTGTGACTTCCATTACTTGTCAATCTATATCACTACAGGGATTTAGTGGCATAAATCTATTTGGTGTGGGGGTAATCCCCATTACTTCAGACATTCCTAAATTATTAATTTCATTATAGCAATGCTCATTTTTGGCCTATAAAAATAGCCAAGGGGAACGGCAGTAATATAATCACCCGAATATACAGTGGGCTCTGCTATAAGGTTACGGGGCATATTTAACAATTTACTAACCAGTTCCCTGCTACGAAATTTCACTACCACACAGTCTCCTTGACAAGTTTTCCTTAAATTCCCTACCCAGCTAACTCTTCTCAACATTATAATGTTTTGCTGTAGTAAGTTAGTATTAAATTTAAACTTATTAGAGAACCAATGCACCACCTGATTTTTTAATGTATCATATGATTCTTTCCTGGCCCCTCTCACTTTGGGGATATTTTTCAGAATTATCACATAGGGGGTTGCCTGTGGGGGTAAATGTAAAACTTCAGCCGGGTTGTTAGTTAATAATTTTTGCCCCTCTGCCGATTCCGGCTTATTTGCTTTAGCTATAATTTTAAAACCATCTTTGTCCATTCTTATTCTTTGATCTGATGCGGGGTCAGTCTGATGAGATGATACTTGTGGTATGGATCTTAGCTGTTTTTTACTCCCTGCAATTTGGGTCTCGATTTGAATCCCAGAGCAATCTTTCTGTGTCTCAACAGGTGACTTTATTGTCAATATGTTTTCCGGCATATTTAAAGATGATAATTCCGAGACCAATTCTAGGAGGTGTGTAACATCCTTTTTTACTAGCATTATTTCTGACATCATTCGTTGTTCGATGCTGTCCATTTTTCCGTGCAATTTTTTAAAGAGATTTTCCCATTTTTATGGTTTTGGATCATAATTAGCCATATTTTCATTGGGTATACATCCTTCATTTTTTGTTCTTTTCTTAACTTTCGGTTTGGATTTAACCTTTTTTTGCTGGTTTAATGTCAATATTTCTTTTACTTTAGGAGGATGTTGTTTCAATTTTTTAGCCGGTGGAGAGACCATTTCCAAGGAATCGGACAGTGCAGAAATTTCTAGTGGAATTGTCATAATGCAGGCATTTGCCATACCTCTAGTATTTGCTATGGTGCTTACGCAATGACTAATAGGTTCAACCACAGAGACCTTATCGCTACCCTCATCGACATCCTTTGGCGTTGTGGGCAAAACAGGTTGCGTGCTCCCTACCTCTAGATGCAACTTTTTCATTACTGCATCTAGGGCATCCTTTGTGGCAGCAAGTTCTTCAACCTGGGTTATTTCATTGTTAATTATCCCCACGGTCAAAGTTAGTAATAGGTAAATTTTTTGTATTAGCCTTCCCTCCATTTGGCACTAATTTTCTCTTGCCCATGCTCGGATATATTTGATTCGCGGATTTGTATAATCGGCGGCTTCTTACCCGTATGATGTTATTCCTAGGACCAAGGGGGGTAGCCCAGCCCAGCCTTGTCCTGCTGCAGACGGGCCCGCCCTTGGTCCGGGCGCGTCCCGGGAGTTCTCTAATGAGTCGCCTTTGTGTGCCTCCTGGCGCTGGTCGATGACGTCGCGGCAATGCGCCGCCGAAATCAGGCTGGGGCTGGAGCCTGTAGTCCTGGGTGCTGCGGATGCGGCCGCCTGGCTACTTAGTAACCCGTGCAGCGGGTACGTCTAGGTGCAAGGCAGTTTGGCTCGATTGAGTCAAGTTCAAAATCCAGACCGTGGCCAAGAACTCCCAGCTAGCGCCCTGCGAAGACCTGCTGAACCAGCCGAGGGCCCGGCAGGGGATCAGGCAGGCAGTCCCAACAGTTCCACAGGTTCCGTAATCCCCTCGCTGCAGGTTACCGCCAAGCACGGCAGGCACGACAGGCGCGACCCTTCCCCCTCAGCTCTCATCTCCGTGACTCCCCGAATTCATCCTTGTCACTGGCACGCGATGGACTGCAGGGGTCTGGTATCACTGTACCAATGTGATCCGGACCGGAGCTGGACCAGAGCAGTCAAAGAGCAGAAGCACCAATCACGAGGCACCGGGTAGGGAGGCGGCGGGTCTTAGGTTGCTGATCCTCAGTAGAACAAGCTGGACTCTGGCAATGCTGCACACCGGGACACGGAGCAGTCGTCCCTCCCTGGAGCGAGCGGAACAAGCACAGAGCCCGGAGCAGCTGGCAACAGCCAGCAAACAATCAACAGTCAAGCCGTCAAACTGCGGCGGCAGCAAGCACTCCGGGCGGCAGGCAGGCAGGCACTCCTGGATGACAAGCAGTCCAACCACAGAGCAACACCGCAGCCCGGAGACAGCCAAGCCGCGGACCGCGAGCAGCGGCAGACACTCTGGGCGGCAGACGGGCCGGGGTAATGAGCAGTCCAGCCACGCAGGCAGTCAAGCCGCAAACCGCGACCACGAGCGGCAGCGGCTGTGGTGGCTGGAGCAACGGCGGGAGGGACAACAGTAGCGGCTGCAATGTGTGATATATGTGTAATTTAACTTTACATATGTGATATTGATGAAAATATGTTTTCTTGCACAGAATGTGTAAATATCAATGGCATGGCTCCTGTGATGTTTAACTGTTGCCATACTTTTGTTGTGATTCTGGAGGTCATTAAATGCAATAATTTTTTTTAAACACTGCAAGCCAACACCTCACCCTAAGTTTTGTTATGTGCAACAATGCTTTCCCAAACACAAGGATGTCATCTTGAAAAAAACAACATTTGAGACACCAGTTAGTACATTTTAAATTAGACTTTGAAAGATGCTTGCAGTCTCCTAAATTGAAATGTACCCTCTGACGTAATAAAGGCAGTCAGGTGCCTGAAGTCTGGGTAAAGTTCCAACTGATGGTAGGTACTCCTTAGGTCAAGATTTGAAAAGTATTTTCCCCCTACAGCAACAATATCAGTTCATTGATGTTAGGGGGAGGAAAGGAGTCCACAACTACGTTTTTAATGAGGCTACGAAGATCCACACAAAACCTCAGTGACCCATCAAATTGTTTAGTGAAGACTACTAGTGAAAGCCATTCAGTGGCCTCCACTTCCTCTATGATGTTATTTTTGATCATCTGCACCAGTATTTCCTTCACGCTGTCCCTCACTACCATTGGCTCTTTCCTCGCCACATGCTTCACTGGTACTGTATCTCTCTTGAGTTTTATCTCATGCAACTACTCTTTGGCTACGCCCAGCCAGCTCTCAAACACAAACTTTTGTTGATTTGAAATGTTCTCTAGGTTCTCATCCTCCACCACCATCACCTGGTTGTCATCCCTTGCGTTCGGTACAATATGTAGATCATACTGATATGACCAACTGAGATAGGTGGCTCCTCAGGCACCACATACACCCTTCCTTTACTCACCTTACCACAACACTTTATCACAACCGAAATGAAACCAAGCACCCATGATGTCATGAATGCCCTTACTTAGAGAGCATTCCCTGAAGCACAACCGGATTTGAGCTACATAGAGTTCAACATAATATAACAATACCAATATTCTGTCATAACAAATTCTGCAAACAAATAACATGAAAATTGGACATGCCTGGTGTTTGCTTTGAAGTAAAGAAAACAACAGTCCACCATGAATACCACCAAACTGTTGTCTGCCATATATAAAGTATGTGTTTGGAACATGAAGGACTGATATCAATTAGCTAAACAAGTGAGCACACTATGGAAAGAGCACCCTGCAGCTAGCGAATTGGCACCTTTCGTAAATCTTAAGGGGCCAGTTGTGTTTAGCCTTTTGTTTGAGGGAAGTCTCCAACCCCCACCTTCTATCCATTGTCCACTTTTGCTAAAAGCAAACTCTTAGCAGAGCGAGTGGTTTGGGTGACATCAGTTAATGGGAGTGGCAATAAGCTTATAAGCCTAAGTTGCTCAGTTATCACCCTCTTTTGTTCACACCGTCCTTGGAAATGGACCACGCTTAGGTCGCAAAAATCCTGCTCACCAATGAACTTCTCTTGTAAAGGCAGGGGAATAGCAGCAGAAGTAAATGTAAAACAGTTACATTATTAACTGAAGGAACAATATGCGTACTTATGACTGCTCTTGTTATGAGAGTTTTTGGTGGGTGAGGGGCTGGTCGGAGGGGCGACTGGCCTGCTGGCAGTCCAGTCCTTGGATGGCGCCTCGGAGTTTCCTGGTTGCATTCACTTGTAAATTAATGATTCAGATATGTTGCATAATGATGTGGAGTTTAAAGAATTGTAAATGAGGTGACACAGACGTTGGTTGGTCATTGGAACCTGCCCTGAGTGGATGTAAATAGAAATCTGATGATGTAGAAAAATGTTCTGTCAAAGAATTCTGCAAAGAAATGACCTGCAAACCTTAGCATGCATTGTGTTTAATTTGAAGTGAAGAAAGCTTCAGCCTACTATGAATGCCACCAAACTGTGGTCTGCCTTATGTATCGTATGTACTTGGGAATTAAAGGGCTGAGATTAACTGGATACACAAGTGAGCACACTATGTCATGGGACAATCTGAGGCAGACCTTGAGAACTGTACAGAAAGCTGACGTGACTACCCTTGATTACTCATTCAATTATTTCTTTCTGCCAGTTCCTAAACTCGCTGCGGTAGTCTGCGGGCTCTCAGCAATGAAGAATCCAGGAACAAAAACACAGTTCATCTTGATGCAGCTGTAAAGTTACATGCTGCAGAAAGGTGGCTTTAACTGGGTCTTCTACAATCAATAACATTGTTGGGCTCAATAATTTTTGTTTATGGTGAACAATGACTTTTCTCTCCTAAGAGCAGAGAAAAACATCACGCACCATTTTAGGCCAAGCCTAAACAGCGTTTGCGCTGTTAGGCAATCTGTTGTCTGTACTTTGTGGGGTCTGACTCCTCTCATGCATTGGATTGGGTTTTCTGTGTGTCATTTACAAATTATAGCCTGTAAATGGCTAATGGTGGGTGCATGTCCCACCTTTTCGGAGAAGTTCACTCCCATGGACTAGTCCCTACATGCAGTCTGGTGGTATTACTGCCTTTCCATTACCAGTGCGAGTGAAAACAAGCCTAAAGATCTTGTTTTTATTGCAGCTCGAACACAATGGACTTATCCACAGCTGGTGGAGCGAAAACATCATGTAACCCGTGGCCTCCCTGCAACATGCCCTTTCACGCTTCCCAAATGGCCATTAACTCAACACCATCAACCATCCACGTCCTACCATGGCACCCGCACTCCAGGCATGCTACGATACTCCCCATGCGTCTCCAGCGAAACCAAGCCCACACCTCTTAAAGCAGCTGCCCTGGCACAGAATCCCCCCCCCACAACTCCCCCATGCCAGGAGCAGACGCGCTACAGCTGCTTTATTCCTTCATGGCGCAAACAAGGCCAACTCTGTCATAACCGCCGCCCATGGCCCCCTGGCAACACAACACCAGCAGCACGCTTCAGCAATGCCCATCAACTTCACTTTAAACCCACAGCGCCTGCCTTGCCACCCGTGTACCCACAAAGCTCCATCCACTCCGCTCCTCCCCTGCAATACCATAAATGTTTTATTTACACTCGTCTTTCTGACAATTGACTGACACCTTGTCTTTAATCACACTGTACCCGCAAGCTATTTTATTTGTCCAGTGTTTATGAAGCTGCTGCAGCCTGCTGATAAACTCCCGCCTGGTCTCAGCGCCATATTGCAATCATCGCGCAACTTGACCGGTATGGACTTTGTACATATAGTCCTTACTTACGAAAAGCAAGGCTGGCAGCAAAAGAGTCGTAGTTACTGTTATATCCTGAGTTTTACTTAATTGTAATTAGCCTAGGTCTTCCTAGCTGCTCAGCCAGAGTGAGAGATGGTAACGGAATGTTGGTGTGACTGTGATAAATGGAATGCCTGGGTGCCTGTGTGGGTGAGTGATGACAGTTGGAGATGGGCTGAGCAGCTAGACAGGCTGCTCCTGGTGGGGCCGTGTTATGGGCTGTAACAAGGGCCTAAGTTGTGGCTGGAATAGGAGCTGGTACATGGCTAAGCCTTGTCTGTTGTTAACTGGAACTGGATCTAATAAAGAAGACTTTGAAACCTACAACATGGCTACAAGTGTCATCCTGTACAGATTACAACAGTTACTGCCAGCCTTTCTTCTCATAAGCAAGGACTATAAGTGCAAAGTGAGGGTTTACACACTGCTTGCAGGTTTTCAAAACAAATAAATAAAAGGCATTGTCATCTACAATGCCAATAGCTCAAACTCGCAAAAAACGCGAGACCTATTGCATTGCAAATGCTTGTTTGAAATAGTACCCACTCTGATATGGTACGCTGTGGGGTGCCAGACCCCTCCATTCCCGTTAATGTGACAGGACATCCTAATTTTTAAAGCAAATATGTCAGAGAAAGGATAGTAGCAGCGGCCTCTCCCCCCGCCCCCATCAGCGTGGGCTTAGTCACCTGCGTATGTAACGTGTTCTTTGTCTCTTTTATCAGCTTTGAGGGCGAACGCCTAAATTTGGTGATGTGCGGGGTGTGTATGTCTGAATTCAGTTTTTCCCTTCCTATCGCGGTTGAATTCACAGACACAAACTTGACCTTGTAGTAATGAATGCAGCGTCGCAGACTGAAGAGCCAAGAGATAGGGAGAGTCGGGAGAGTAAATCATTTAAATCGCAGTGCACAACGTTTTCCAATAGTTACAAATATGACACCGAGTCCATATGGCAGCGATTTGTCATAAAAACCTTGAAAGCCCACGCACAAAACAAATACTAAACTGTTAAAAAAGTAATCCTTGAACAAACATGTTACCAGTGAATGAACCTAAACATCAGTGTGACGTGTTGTATGGAAAACCTGAACACCAACATCCACATGTAAAATTGAACTTTATTTATTGCTTACTTTTCCTGCAGCTTGGCCCTGGTAAAATCAAAATAGAGAGTTTAGAAATATGAACTTTGTTGAATTAAAGCAGCACGGCAGCAGGGAAAGCCAAGGGAAAGGGAGATTAGAGGAGATGAAATCATCACAGAGGGTGACGTTTTAAAGTAATTAATAGCAGGTAATCAATTGGCTTTCACTAAACAATAGGCCAAGTGTGCAGGTTTTAGATTTATCAACTGCTGTTCTTTGCTTACTTTTTTCAACAACTTGACACCTTTGAAAGATAGCTCGGCGGCGAGATGGCTACGGAGAACCACGCCTCCGAGTAGCCACAGGTGACGCTGCTTTCCCCACCCCCAGCAATGGAGAGCTGCACCTTTGCGGTTGTTAGCGACCACGCTGTGAAAACCTATTGTTTTCGGCCCGCAAAACTCTGAAAGACGCTGTGGACACCGAAGGAAACAGAAGAGAAGCGTATGCCGAGTTCAATGCGAAAGTAGTTGGAATGCCGCTGCCCGCGTCCCAAGCAGTGGGACATCAGCAGGGCAGCATTCTAGTGGCCGCCCGTCGGAGCCTTCCCCCCTTGTGCTGCCTCGCGCGCGAGGCCGACGCCCACTTGGGTAGGACCCCCTATCGTGTGAAGCTGGAGGCGGGCCGGGGGGCGCGGCTTACCCCCCTACTTAGTTGGCTCTCTCGCCCAGTTCCTCCTCTGTCTCCTGCGCGCCGCACCAGCCTGGACACGCGTTCTCGTCGGTACTGGGATCGGCTCCCCCCCCCCTCGGCGTCGTCGTGCCTTCCGGGAGATCTTCTACGCCGGTGAGTCTTGCTAACCTCCCCCACCCCGGCCCTGTCCCTGGGCATGACCAGGTTGACGGGGCCCTGTGGCTCGATGTCCACGGGTGGGGGGGGCGCAAGTGGCGTGATGCGCGTCGGGGGGACGCTTTGGTCGGTTTCGTGGCGGGAGAATCAAAGGCGGGGCGGGCTTGCAGGACAGCGCGATTTCTAGCGCCGGTAGACGGGACCGTGTGCTTGGGGGTTAGACGTTTGGACTCCAACATGGTGAGTCGCCGCGGAGCATAGCTCAGGGGTAGAGCACTGGTCTAGTTACCAGCGGTCACGGGTTCAAACCGCGCTCGGCCCTGTGATCTTTTCAGAAGGTCGGGGGTGAGTCCCGGGTGCAGTGCGTTGAAATGCGGGATGGGGATGCTTGAGAGCAACCCCCCCGACGGCGCCTGCCGCGTGGGGGCCCTTGTGCGAATCGCGTGAAGACTCTCCACACCCCTGATCGACCCCCGCCGCCGATTTCGGTGGCTTTGCTAGCCCCATGCCCAACAAACAATCTGCGTAGCGGCCACGCGCGTTCGTGCCGGTGTATGGGTGTTTGAAACCCAAACCCCCCCCCCCCCCCCCCTGCGCGGCTATCTTGCCTTGGGGTTCCACGGTACCTAGGCTCTCGCGGGACAGGTTTTGCGCCGGTGCGCAATATCGGGTTCGGGTGGGTCCTTAATTGCACATCGCTTTAGACTGATCCACCCGGGTCCGGAAGGGAATGGGGATTCGGGCGTGTCCTCAATTTCGCAGCGCTTTGATATGTGCACCCGGGTCTGGAAGGTAATGGTGGCAAGGCGCGAGCGGGCCACTACAGGGCCGCAGGAGGCCTTGAGGGAAGAGTGGGGGCTCCTCCGCCACAGGGCGGGCCGCAGGGGGTTTGGTGTCTGTTTGGACGTGGCGTCCACATTGCGTGATTGTTAACCCCCCCCCCCACCTGAATTTGTAATGCGAATGCGGTGACCGTATGTAGCGCTCCAATGCCGGCGGTGGGGTTCGCGCTAAATTTTAAAAATCGCAACGCACTTTCCCCCCCAGCTTCAACTGTTCGTCGCGGCTTGGTGAGTCTCCGGCCTGGGTGTTTGAGGCCGCTGCCTCCGGTATTTGAGAAAGTGGCTGAATAGTTGCGAAATAGGAAGGCTCTCCATTCGCGCGCAACCCACACAGTCCATCGGCCGGCGTGGCGCGTTAATAGACCCCGGGGGGTTGATTCTGGGCAATAACTCCCTCTCCCGTACCTGAATGTGTAATGTGATCGTGTGAAGCGCTCCATTACGGCTGGTGGAGTTCGCGCCAGATATTGATACGCAAACATGTAGAATGCAGGGACGCTCTAGCTTTTCGGCAGCAGCATGTACGGACATGCGCAGGTAGCTGTACAGTCACGTGGCCTCCGCGCGGTGATTAGCGCCCCCTGCTCTTTGCTCGCCCAGCTGTTGGTGCCTTCTCAGACCATGTGTGGTACCATCGGGTAAATGGAACGGTATCTCTTGCATAGCTCCGAACATCTCCCCCCCCCCGCACCCACGCCGGAAACTCGGGCGCGTGCATGTAGCCCACAATGTTAGAAGGGCAGCGGGGGCATACGTTCTGCATTTCGCACACAAGGCCTCCTGGCTCTGCCAGTCTTGGGGGCTGGGACGCGGGGTAGGTCATTTAGTGTCTCCGTTGCAGGAGTGCGACCAACCGGCTGGCGTCTCGAGGCTTCTCTTCCAGGAGGCGGGCCGGGTGGGCGGGAGGCCACCCCGGCATGGTACGCTCACCTTTTAGTTGGGGCGAGAGGGTTGTGCTTGGTTGCGGAGCTGGCCTAACGGCGAGAGCGGCCAACCTCGAACCTGGACCGGATTCGAGTCTCGGGATAGACGCTGAGCATCCGGTGACCCTGCAAATCACCCTATCTACCCCTGCCTAACAGGGGCGGGCATTTGCAATGCAATCGGTCTCGCTTCCCCCAGGAGCCGGCGGCTAATTGGCGCCCGGAGGCCCTGACGGGTGATTGTTCACGCTTTACAGGTGTGGTTTCTTGTTTGTGCGTGGCGCCGCTACAAGTGGGCAGTTTGTCTTGGTTGTTGGGCCCAGCTGCCTGCACACCGCGTCGCCGGCAGCCTCGTGGCCATAAGCCATTGAGGGGGGGCTCACAGTCGGTGCTGGGGGTATTTGCGTCGCCGTGTGCTCTTACCATGGACTAAGCACGAGCAGTTCCCCCCCCCCCCCTGTTGTAACGATCCCATTCCATCCCCTTCCGACGCGCGCACTTACCGATGTTAACGCGAACATAAGGCCGTATTGCTTGTCACATGGTATGTTCACCGTTAAATAATTTAATGCGTCCCATCGCTGGGATGCCGGCGCATCCCCTCTAAAAAGGCGCTGTTGAATGCCCCGAATGCACGACCGCTTGGTTGGGCTGGAGTGTTCCGTGAGTTTAGTCTCCCCGCAGGACAGTTCACTTGCTGCCTCAGTGACCCCCAGTTTCGGCTGTTGTGCTTTGTTTGCCACGCTCTCTACCGGTCCTGTGCCTGTGCTCCCTCCTTTCATTCCCGCTGCGGGCAGCAAGCGGAGCGGCAACTTGTGGGCGTGGTAGGCCACAACGGAATGTAAAGGCGGCATTTTTAAAAGGATTTGCTGACGTGACACACTTAAACGTTTGCTCGTCAATGATTTTAATACTGTACAGTTGTGGATGGAAGGCTCGGCGCACAGGACGGAAGCCTGAGCCGGGGTACGCTTTGCCCGAGCTCCAGCCTGGATCCTGGGGGCGGAGGGGGGTCTGGCAAGAATCTTGGTGGTGCCGCGGGTAGCCTAAATAATTTGGCGGGCTAGTGCGTAGGCAGCAAAGACAGGGAATCTACTTTCCGATGCGTGTTAATTATTCCCTGTGTGTGCACCTTGTGCCCACAGACCGTCGCAGTAAGGCCCGGGGCGCTCCCTGTGCCTGGACATTTTCTAGTAGCACTCTGTTTTTTCATGCCCGCAAGCTGTCTCATTAATGCACTGTCAGCACTTCTTGTGCAACGTTGTTTACGCGTCTTGTGCTAAAGAAGATTATCAGAGCAATAATACACGGCTTGTGCTACCTTTAGCCCGTTAATGCCTTCTGTGTGCTTGTTGTGCCCAAAGGCTGTTTTTGCAGTGCACTGTTGGTACACCTTGTGCCCCGGTGTACACTGCATAGTGTGTGATGCAACTTTAGCTCCATGTTCACACACTGACTCCTTGTGCACGTTCACGGGTCATCCTGAGGTTACGCAGGGCCAGGCCGGCTAGTACTTGGATGGGAAGCCCAAAGGGGAACACCGGGATGATGCTATTTTGGAAGCAGATTTTAAAGGTATTATAATGCTCTTGTCGGTTTGGCGGCTATGCGCCTAGACAAAGGTGCTTGTTGTTTTTTCAGTCCTTTGGCCTTTCTTTTCAGTATGCAGATGCTTCCACCCAGGCGCCCCCCTTTTCCTGTCGCTGGTTTCTGATGGTGCTGTCACTTTTGCTACCAGGAGCTATAGCTCAATGGTAAGTCTTGTGCCTCTGGTTATCAAGGCTCTCACAGGACAAGGGTTCGAGTCCCGCAAACGCTGTCAAAGTGTCATAAGTTGGCAACATTTCAAACTCTTCTTACAGGGGAGTATATGGCAGGGGGAAACAACGGAGCAAATAGCTATGCTGCTGAATCCTGCATTTTCACGCAGACTAATGAGCCTATCTGTAATATGCTCTGCGCGATTCTCGGGCCTGTTGTTGCTCGGAGGGCGTGCACTTTGGTGTGGAGGTGCTAGCTCCACGCCCCTACTGAGAAGGCCATCTCACGGAAGCCGCTTCTGGTGGCCATGGTTTACTTAGTAAAGTGCGGCGAAGTTCGTTAGGTGTCACAATTTGTTCCGTGAGTGCCACGCTTAAGTCAAGAGATGCTGCCGCTTTTCATCTTTCGCCTCGCTCTTCTGAAACAGCTGTTGTAATGTTTTCTGCAACTCGGTCATAAGTGGCAGTTAGTTCATACAGATTAGTTGATTAAATGAATAAGTCGCATGTTCTAGCTCGAACAGAGCAACTGTTACTTATCGCAATGACATGGGTTCCCACGCACGCGAGAGCCCCCCCCCCCCCCCTTTTGCATGTATCCCCTGGTATTTTTGTACCGAAATGCAGCATTTATTAGGAGTATCCGGTAATAGGGGGTATCTCGTTGGCATTAGTTCCATGCCGGTAGGTACGAAGGGACGAAGTTGTGTCCCACGTGGTGCAACAGGATAAGGGCAGGTATATAGGTAGATATATGTCCCCTGGCAGCAGGTGTACAAATATGTCAATGTTCAGCCTAATTCCCGGTCTCAACCATGGTGCAATGGTCAGCTTGTGGAAAGGTAACACAGTAATTGAGCGACCAATGTTATTATTGTAAGTTCAACGCTTGAGTCAGGAGATGCTGCTGTCTCATCTTTGCCTTGCTATTAAAGAACAGCTGGGGTAAGGTTTCCCTCAAATTAGTCATAGTGGCAGCTTAGCGTATATGGGAAAGTCAGCAGCCTGTGCTGTGTTGAGGCAAGTTGTGGGCTTGGGTTTGTGTATCATACATAACATCTTGAAGGTATTGTGTAGTTCCACGCTGAAGTCAAGAGATGCGGCTGCCTTTCATCTTTAGCCTTGCTATTAGGAAACAGCTGGTGTGATATTTTCGGCAACCCAGTCATAGTGGCAGCTTAGTCTATACAGGATAGGCAGCAGCATGAGCTGTTTTGAGACAGGCGGAAGGCCTGGGGTTGTCTATCATACTTAACATCTGTGAGGTTCTTCTCCCTGCCACAGGGAGGCCAGGGAAGGCAGAGAGTGACATGGTTGACCGAAACTTAGCCTGGCTGCCGCTTCTGCGACCTTGTGAGGTTTGTTTATGTATTGTATGAAGGTGACAGAGGCTGTCACTGTGGTTTGATAGGCGCCAGGGCCAGATGAGGGTTCAGTGCAAGGCCACATTTGGGGGGGGCAATTCCAGGCGAAAGCATTAAACCAGACAGCCCTGGGAATTAGCCAGGCATACGATTAGCTAAGATTTTGGTCAAACTGAGGAAGAGCATATCGACCACGAATAATTGGGGAACCAGATATCGCTTTACAAGCAATGCTGTAGATTTACGGTAGAATGCTGTATGGATAGGCTTCAGGGATAAGGCCGTGACCTTTCGGGAAGGGGCATTCTTCTTCAACCTGTGTCGATCTGGGAAAGGAAATAAGGAGGGCAGGGTAACTCTTTATTCTACCTGCGTTGGCACATCTTGCCAGGAGTGATGGTCAAAGGTTTTGCCTTCAGCCAGCCTAGGCAACACCCATCCACTCCAAGCTAATTGTTCATGGTGGTGTCGGGCCGCATTTACACAGCCCAGTATTTTGCCCCTGGGGTTGTCAGTGTCGTGAAGTACTAACTTTCACTGAACTGGAGGTGGGCCGGGTTTTACACGAGCAGAAGTTTGGGAGTGCAAGCCTCCACCTAGGGGGTGGCTGGCTGAATCTGATGAACCACTTGAAACGGTTCACAGCACTGCGCGTGGGAGAGTGTCAATGACCTGGGCATACTTCAACCAGACACCCGTGTATGGCATGCCCTCAGCCCATGGTAATAATTGAGAGACCAGAGAGCGACCTTGAGCATGACCAGAGACGTGCTGCTCTCCACAGACATTTGACGGGTTAATGGGCAAGGCTAGCGGAAAAGCCAGATGTAATGTCGTCATTTAAGGCGGACGTGCCCCAGGTATTGGCAAGATAGAGACACTGTCAACTATGATGATATGAACGATATCATATCTGGGGCTCACAACAAATCATTTGATAAAATATGTCGTTTCATTTTCAAGCCACTATGGCGGCACCACGAATTACCATAGCACAGCAACACCGGTATAACAAGGACTGTAGGCACACCTTTTGACCCTTTCCATCAGAAAGCTAGCTGCTATTCACCAAGCGAGGCAATTGTATACGCTGTCCCAGTGGAGAGCAAGAAATGATTGGGTTGGACAGTGGGACTAGTATAAGACTCTATCGTCCAATTTAATGTAACTTAATTTGCAAGTAGAAAGGCTGAAACGAGGAGATGTTGCTGAGATATGGGTCAGTTTGCGGTAAGCAATAGGATAATACCTGTGAAAGGAAGCAAAATTTACATACCCGTGATGTCAGCTTGTGTTTATATACGTAGGTAAGCGGCCGACTCACACGCTACCTTCACCCTGCTTGTTGTGCTGTTGGGAACACAATTACACGCCAGGAAGGCACTTATTTTGGCCAATTGGAAAATCGCAATAGGATTGCAGGTCCATAAGTGCCTAATTCACCTATGCCTTGTTACCAATGCCATATTTCCCAGCCTGAGAAACTGATTTAGGTGTTGCTCTTCCCGCTCAGCCTTTCTTGGAGCCAGGGAGTTGGGAAACATTCACACATTTGGGTCCCCGAGCTGAGAGAGGTATCCTTCGGCAGCTCAGTCAGTCAAATTGGCTTTATCCGGAGTCATGATAAACGGCGTCCGATTAGCAGTTGCGTTAAAAATGTCTTGCCCAGCCGACAAATCATGCAATCCTCGCAGTAGCAGCAGCAACTCAGGAACCATGACGCTATCAATACATCAGCTTTGGAGATAGAGTGGAAATTAAAACCTTCGTGCTAGGATATGAAGGGAATCGATGGATTGAGGAATTCAGCTATGGTTCAGTTCTGGCTCCATATGCAGGTGCTAGATCTTCCCATAATTACGTTAGGACGAGCTGCTGTGGCTTCGCTTAGAAGGTTAGGAACACCATTCACGTCTAAGCTTACGGCAGTGGGGCCAAAAGACATCCTTTGTTCGTCTGCCCTGGGCTTCTGTGTGATGTTGCAAATTAATGCCGTCTTTTACGGGTTACGGAGCAGGACCCCTAATTTAGCCCATTAAGCTGGCCCGCAGGGGCAGGGCACATATAACAGCAAAGGGAGGAAGGGGGGTCTCTGGCAGCGACGGTAGCCTCCCCAGAGCTGTGGCGGAGTTACAGGGCGATCTGGATGCAGACTGGTACAGTAAGGGTACCTCTGCGACAGGCGGTACAGTAAGGGTACCCCTGTCCGGCACAGTAAGGGTGCCCGAGCCAAGGTCCAGGAGCCGAAGGGGGTTCTGGGAAGACCGCGACGGCGCCCCGTTAGTCCTTCGGGCGGTTGGGGGGCCTGACCAACCGGGGGTGGCCACAACACGCTCCGCCCCTGTCGGAAGGGGCGGGAGTAGGAGGCAGATCACGTGACCCAGTGGATGATCTGCAAATATTTATGTGCCACACTGCCGGGCATCGACCCACCGTGTGTGCTGGCTCACCAGGCGGGCGGGCAGCAAGGGGCTGCCTGCCCTGGATCGCCCGTAAGATAACCCAATTTTATTATCATACTGTGTTGTATGAAATAAACCTGCAGCAGTTCTTCACCCACAAATAAAGTGTCAGTGTAATCTTTGGGTGATGTCTGTGTATGCGTGTTGACTGAAGCGGATGACGGTGTGGTCACTATGCCGCTGCCCGCGTCCCAAGCAGTGGGACATCAGCAGGGCAGCATTCTAGTGGCCGCCCGTCGGAGCCTTCCCCCCTTGTGCTGCCTCGCGCGCGAGGCCGACGCCCACTTGGGTAGGACCCCCTATCGTGTGAAGCTGGAGGCGGGCCGGGGGGCGCGGCTTACCCCCCTACTTAGTTGGCTCTCTCGCCCAGTTCCTCCTCTGTCTCCTGCGCGCCGCACCAGCCTGGACACGCGTTCTCCCGCCCTTTCCTCTTACCCCACGTGTCAGGCACAGCGCGTTATTGGAATGTTTAATGTTTTCTTTTTGCGTTGCAGGCGGAGTTACAGGGCGATCTGGATGCAGACTGGTACAGTAAGGGTACCTCTGCGACAGGCGGTACAGTAAGGGTACCCCTGTCCGGCACAGTAAGGGTGCCCGAGCCAAGGTCCAGGAGCCGAAGGGGGTTCTGGGAAGACCGCGACGGCGCCCCGTTAGTCCTTCGGGCGGTTGGGGGGCCTGACCAACCGGGGGTGGCCACAACACGCTCCGCCCCTGTCGGAAGGGGCGGGAGTAGGAGGCAGATCACGTGACCCAGTGGATGTTCTGCAAATATTTATGTGCCACACTGCCGGGCATCGACCCACCGTGTGTGCTGGCTCACCAGGCGGGCGGGCAGCAAGGGGCTGCCTGCCCTGGATCGCCCGTAAGATAACCCAATTTTATTATCATACTGTGTTGTATGAAATAAACCTGCAGCAGTTCTTCACCCACAAATAAAGTGTCAGTGTAATCTTTGGGTGATGTCTGTGTATGCGTGTTGACTGAAGCGGATGACGGTGTGGTCACTATTGAAATCTCTCGCTCGGAGGAGCTCGAGGCAAGACGCGGATGCGAACGCCGAGTTCAGATGGCGGATACTCGGGTCAATCTCCGACTCTAAATCCTCTGGATAAGACTCTCGTGACACCACCGACCTGCTCTTCTGCGGTGTGTTTTTATCGAGCTGCTCTCTGATGTGCGATGTGTAGTGTTAGAAGGGGAGCTGCGGGCATTAGGATTCTTGCGTGCTTCTCCCGAACCTATTGGTCCTTCGTCCGTCTGGTTGGAGCGGAGTGCTGATAGCAGGACGGAGTGGAAAGTGCGGAGTGCTGACATCAAAACGGAGCCCTGAAAAGCTTGAAGTCCTACGTGAGTTTGGTGAAAGGACGCACAACTCGAGGTATGGAGGAGCTAAATTACCCCATAAGAGGGAGAGGGAAGGCTAAAAAAAAACTGTAGAAAATGGGCAAACCCCTGAAGCATTCTAATGTAGTTGCGAAAGTCGACTCCGCAGCCCGCCTTAAAGCTAAAACACGTCTAGTCCAGGCAAAAGAAACTTCAGTTAGCCAATAAGAATATACCACCAATCCTCATTGTAGTGTCCTGCGTGGACAAAAGGAACACGGACACTCGTGGTTCTTGTGGAGGTTCTTTATTTGCGACCTCGCTATATCTCGGGTATCTGCTAACTGCCGTTCTTGGCCCCCGGCTCCTCCCTTTCCGACCGCCCTCGTCCTCCCTTGGGCAGGTCCTAGTGCCCCTCATGTGAGGTGCATCATTACATCTCCCCTCCCCACCCCCTGTAAACAAACAAAATAGAAACAACAAAAGAAAAGACAGTTTCAACTTTACAGTTCTTCAATCAGGCGAGATGGTTTCTTAATGGTCTGCTTGGGGCGTGATTGATGATCAGTACTGCCTCGCTCATGTTCGCCAGTGATTTCCATCAGTGCCTGACTGCAGCGGGGCGGTGTCTCTGGTTCTCTTTTCTCAACTCGCAGTTCAGTCAGTAGTTCCTTGACATTTGGGCTGCACTTCTTGAAGTATGTCACATTTCTGGTAACTCGTCTTCCGTCAGTTTCCGCAGTGATCATAGTTCCTTTCTGTTGCACCACTTTCAGTGGAGTTTCGTGATATCTGCAGTCAGTCTTTCGGTGTTGCTCTTGTCGCGCTAACACCCAATCTCCTTCTCGGATCTCAGCGGGAGAGGCATGTCGCCGTTCATCCGCGTAGTCCTTCATTTTCTTTATCTTCAGCCTGTCTGTGGCTGCAATCTCCTCATGGTCAGAGTCGGGGTATTGTTCACTCGCGGGGACACCTATCATTGGTAGTGTAGTGCGCGCGGGCCGTCCTAGCATGAGGGTGGCCGGACACTTGCCCGTGGTGGAGTGGGCTGTGTTTCGATAGGCTCTTAGTACCTCATTCAGTGCTGTCTGGATGCTCTTTCGAGTGAGTTCCGCCTGTTGTATTGCTTTCTTGATCGTGGACATGAAACGTTCAATCATTCCGTTCGCCTGAGGCCATAGTGGTGTGATCTTCCGGTGTTTAAAGTTGAGGTGTTGGGCGGGGCGTGGCTAACCGAGCAGCGAGATGGCCGCTCTTTGAGTGAGCTCCGCCGGCTGCACATGAATTAATCCTTTAATATCCTGCACAGCGCTACCGAGGGGCCCGGCTTCCGTGGGTAACTGATGCGGCTGTCCGGAGGCACGATCAACTGAATCCTTGCCGCTCGCGGGAGGCTGCGCGCCGAGATCTGGCGGCCGCGGGTGACGCCGGCCCGCATACCAAAGCCCGCCTGCTGCTGTGGAGCCCGAGGCGGCTGTGACACCTGGCCGAGCCTCGGGGATTACTGGGCCTACGGAGATCGGCGGAGGGGAGACTACTCTGGCGCGCTTGGCGCGGGGCTGGAGGCTGCCGGCGGCCACTACGCGGAGACCATTGTGACCGGAGGAAGGGAGCGGAGCGGCCATTGAACAGAGGTAACGGCTCGGGGGAAGGTCGGGGCTTAGGCTGAAGCGAGACGCCGCCATTTTGCGGTGCGGCCGGGTCGCTAGAGGAGAAGCTGCGGACCCGTGGCGCACTACACCCCACACTGCGAGAGCCCCCTGCTTGGCGTGCCCCTGAACCCCTGCAGATCGCCGTTTGGTGTACAGGTGTCGATCTTGCCCTGATACCAGGAGCTCCGCTCCCGGGCACAGCAACGTATTAACAACCTCAGCCTGATCCTGCGGGAGCCCTTCCCGTGCTCTGTCCTCCAGCCGGAGCCCGTGGGGGGAACTTGGTAGGGTCACAGACGGACTCTGGGCAGCCCACCGTGGATTGGGGCTGCTGGCCCCCAGTTCCCTCCTGCGACGACTCGCACTGCGCCTGTCGGCCCTAAAAGCCTACGCGGTGCGCCGGGGAGTGCCTCCTACCACAGCCTGCACCCCGTGCTCCACGCGTGTCGGAGATGGGGGGCACGAAGGATGCAAAGCAGCCCAAACTGACTTTTTACCATAAGCAGAAGGCCAAGCAACATACAGCGGAAACAGGAGCCGCGTCGTCTCCTCCCAAAAGCCCTGCAGCTGAGATTGATTTTGGCGCTTTAATGATGGAGGTTCGATCTAGCCTGAAGAGTATCGACGCAAAGTTGGATGCTATGGCCACACAGCTAGAAGCGGTCAAGTCCAAAGTGGACGTACACGAAACGAGGCTAGACTGCCTAGAAAACAGGCATACCGAATGTGCCGAGTTTCAGCAGCAGGCGAAAAATCACATCACCAATATTCAGCGCGAACTGGAGTCCATGCGGGCCAAGGCGGACGATCTAGAGGCGCGCTCCCGGAGATCCAACGTCAGAATCACGGGCATTCCGGAGACGGACAACACCGGAAAGATGGAGGTCTTTGTGACTGATCTATTACACGAGCTGTTTGACCCGGACCTGTCCCAGGTATTCACGGTGGAGAGGGCGCACAGGACACTGGGCAAGAGACCGCCGCCAGGCGCCACCCCACGCCCTATATTGGCCAAGCTGCTCAATTTTCAGGACAGGGACCGCATCCTGCAGATGGCCCGTGAAAAAGGCAAGATCATCCATAAAGGGAATCATATCTCATTTTACCCTGATTTCACCCCCCTCGTCCAGGCTGCCAGGAAGGAGTTCATACCTACGAAGAAACTCTTGATGCAGGCCGGAGTCCAATACTCCTTGTTATACCCAGCCAAATTGAAAATCTTCCATGAACAAACTGCCCACTTCTTCACCGACGCTAAGTCAGCCTTGAAGTTTGCTAAACACATCAGTGGCCCTGGCGCCAGACGCAAATCGCCGAGGTTGGAGGAGGAAGCGACCCGCACAAGCGACAATGATTGAGGGACTGAGGGTAATGGGGTCTGTGTTGCCCCTTTCAACTAAAGCTGGCATTCGCTGGCTTGTTTGGTTCCCTCGAGTGGTGAAATGGAGGGTACTACTGGAACTGCTGGAGCTGACCTATTCATGTCGAGAGGGTCTTGGTTGTTGACTGTGTCACAGGTCCGAGGTGTACTGGACGGCGAACAACTAAAGTACTCTTTGTTCCATGCTGCTGGGCACCCCTCGGGTGTCGCGCATCACCTTCAGTGTGCAGCCACCCTGTATATTCAGGGGTGTCAGCTAGGAGCACCTCGCCCCATGGGGAATATCCCGTTGTTTTTGTTCTTGGTTGTCTCAAGTGCGATTCAGAGCACGTATGGGTTTTTAGCGCAACCTGATTGGGGGTTTGGCGTGGGTGGGGGTTGGGGGGGGATGTTGAATGTTTGGTTACCGGTGCTGGTGGAGCGAGTTGCAAGCTATCTTCTTATGACTGTGCTGCGCGGGGGCGTGCGGCGGCCTGGGCCTGTCGGGGTGGGGGGGGGGAGCGGGGTGGCGGCCTGGTCGCCCTGGATGTGCTATAGACATGGGGGGCGTTAAACTGTGGACTTGGAACATTCGTGGCCTTGGGGACTATAAAAAAGCCAGATTGATGCATAACATGTTGACCAGACATAATGTAGACATTTGCTTGCTGCAGGAATCTCACATCAACTCGACCCCATCGCCCAGGCTGAAACACCACAGGTGGTCGCATGTATATTCAGCTATCTACTCTAACTATGCCAGGGGGGTGGCTGTCCTCATACGGAAAGGATTGGATTGGAGAGAGCATCATTGTGTACTGGATAAGGAGGGTCGTTATGTACTGGTGCATGGCTCGTTGCAGGGTAGGCCGCTGGTTCTGGCCGCTATATATGGTCCAAATGTAGACGACCCTGATTTTTTTCGCAATGTTTGGGCGCAAATTGTGTTGCTCGATTGTAACTTGATAGTGGTGGGGGGGGATTTCAATGTAGTGCTGGACGATGATTGGGACAGAAGGGGTGCTAGTAGACCTACGCATGCGAAGGCGAGACAGGCGTTGCTAGATGTGATGGAGGAGGGGAGGCTGACTGATGTGTGGAGACTTCGTCACCCGGGGGAGAGAATGGGGACCTGTATTACGTGTCATCACGACGCTTGGTCCCGCCTAGACTTTTGGCTGCTGTCTCCTGAGGTGGCTACATGGGTGGGGGAGGTGGACATTCAGGCCAGGTCGCTCTCGGACCACGCCCCCTGCATGCTAGAGCTGCGGATACCCAACGTGGCCCCCAGGGCGTTTTCATGGCGGCTGCCGCCCCACGCCCTTACGGATCAGGTGTTCACGGAAGAAATCAGAGATGACATTGTCAAGTACTTTGCCGAAAACGAGGGTTCGGCCTCCTCCGAGGCCGTGGTGTGGGACGCTTTCAAGGCGGTGATACGGGGCCAGTGCATAGCTCGGCGGGCGGGGGTGCTACATACCATACGTCGGACACTGGCTAAGCTAGAGCGAGAACTCAAGGAACTGGACTTGGCCTTCTGCCGAGACCCGACGTTGGCTATTGCAGGTAGTATTAAAGCAAAACTGTTGGAATTCAACGAGGAGGCACAGAGGGAGGTGAAGTTCTTAGGGAAACAGGCCGAAGCCCGCAGATATGGGGAAGGTGATAGACCGAGCAGGACACTAGCTAGACTGATCGCTCCCCAGGCTCAGGCGCATTACATACACACTATCAGGAATTGTGAGGGGACGCGGGTCACGGGCCAGGAGGCGGTGCTGAAGGCCTTTGCCGATTTTTATGCTTCCCTTTACACGTCCAAGCACTCTGCTGCTCCGCCTCCCCTGGACGGTTTTCTTGATTCTATCGCCCTTGTCTGGTTCAATGACAACCATAGACAATACATGGACCTGCCTGTCTCGGCCCAAGACATAGCTCAGGTTATCAAGAGCATGCCAGCTAATAAAGCTCCCGGCCCAGATGGCCTAACCACAATGTTTTACAAGACATACGCTGAAGAACTGGCCCCGAAACTGCACTCTGTATTCGTGGAGGCGCTAGAGCTGGGTGCCCTCCCAGACTCCATGCGCGAGGCACTCATTGTCACCCTATTAAAACCCGACAAAGACGAATTATACTTGGACTCCTATCGTCCCCTTTCTCTTATAAATGTGGACGCCAAAATTTTCGCCAAGGTCATTGCAGACAAATTGCAGCCGCTGCTGCCGATCATCGCTCTCCCGGACCAGTCAGGCTTCAATCCTGGCCGTGCCACCTCGCACAACCTCAGAACACTTTTCTCCATCCTACATTATCTCCACCCCTCTGTCCAGGCCGCAGTTGTGTTTTTAGACGCGACTAAGGCCTTCGATTCGCTGGAGTGGCCGTACCTGTTTCGTGTCTTGAGCAGGATGGGCTTCAGTCGTAACTTTATTACTCTCATCCAATTGCTATATGACAGACCCCGAGCTCGAGTGCGAGTAAATGGCCTGGTGTCCGAGCCCTTTCCCATCTCCAGGGGGACTAGACAGGGGTGCCCACTGTCGCCCCTCCTCTTTGCTATTGCGATGGAGCCACTGGCGGCCAGAATACGCCAACACCACACGGCGAGAGGGATAGGCTTCAGCTCTCGTAGTCTGCTAATCTCTCTTTATGCAGACGACGTCACTCTGTATGTCTCCAGCCCCGCAGAGAATTTGAATCCACTGCTCCGAGAATTTGTACGTTTCGAGGGTCTGGCGGGCGTGTCTATAAATTGGTCCAAGTCCGTTGCGTTCCCTCTAACTAGCGAGACAGCTCAACCCCCTTCGGACTACCCCCTGCGTTGGGAGACCGACGCGGTCAAATACTTAGGTATTTGGATTAGTCGGGACACGCAGGAACTATGGTCACTTAACTTCGGCAGAGCGGTCGATTGGCTGGAGCGGAGGGTGGAGGTCTGGAACAAACTCCCCCTGTCCCTGGTTGCGAGGGTTGCACTGGCGAAAATGGTAGTTCTCCCGAAATTCCTATATCTGTTCGTTAATCTTCCGTTGCCCATGACTGCATGCTTCCATGCACGAGTCCGCTCCTTACTTGTATCTCTGGTGTGGGCTGGGCAGCAGGCAAGGACTTCTTGGGCTTTGCTCACACTCCCGCTGCGACAGGGGGGCCTCGGGGCGCCTGACCTCAAGCTCTACTCGCTGTGCGCTCAGGCTCAATTTTTGCACTTCTGGGTCTTCCCCACACCTTACCAGCCGCATGTAGCGGTGGAATTGGCCGCGGTTGCCCCGCTGCCACTTCGGGTGGCGTTGTATGGCAGGGTTTCCCGCCCCTCGAAGGAGGTGGACACCGTTGAAATGATCCGTTGGTCATGGAAGGAGTTGCGCCGGAGGGCGGGCCTTCCCTTGCTCTATGCGCCGGCCATTCCGCTGCGAAGCAATCCGATGCTGCCCTGCCTGTGCGCTAGGGGAGATACCATCACGCTCCAGGGGAAACGGGTGGCCACTTTCGCAGACATCTACCCTGGTGGGACGTTTGGAGCGTTGGGTGTCCGTGAGGACGGTCAGCCTACCTCGTTCTCGGACGCGCTTCTGTATCACTCCCTCCGGGAGTCCTGTAAGAAGATGTGGCCTCAATTCCCTGAGGCACCTCCACAACTGGATGCCCTGCAGAACTTGCTGTCATGACCCTCCCCCGCGAAACTGGTATCCAGACTGTACAACTGCATGCAGGAGCAGGCCCCGCTCACTGTGCCTGTGGCCAAACAGGCTTGGACCGCAGACCAGGACGGTGCCCTGTCAGACGACATGTGGGAATACTGCTGTAAGCAGCTCACGGCGCTGTCACCGAACTATAGGCTACGGCTGGTTCACTTCAAATTCTTGCACCGGTACTATCGCACGCCAGTGCTGCTACACCGCATGGGAATCCGCGCTGACGCTTCATGCTGGAAGTGTGGTGGAGCTGACGCGTCCTTTCTCCATGTGGCGTGGAGCTGCCCAAAGCTAGATGAGTACTGGTCGAGCATCTTTGAGGCCATCAATCACATTTTACACAGGTCAGACGAACCCACTCCGCTTTTGGGGCTCCTGGGATACGTTAAAGACACCGAACCCGTTGACAGGAAACTGCATGCGATGCTGCTGCTTTACGCTAAACGCCAGGTGGCGATACACTGGGGCCGTGGAGCCTTGCCCACGTTTGCCGCATGGGTTCGAGACGTTACATATGGTCAGACACAACTCACGAACTACTGGGAGACGATGCCCACCGCGTCTAGGCCCAATGACATCTGGGAACCATTCCTGCAGTGGACTAGAGAGCAGGCGGGTTCGGATGCCTCTGTGGACTCCCCTGGGACGGGTGTTTCGGATGACATGGGGTGAACCTTAGAGCCCTGTGTGCATTGTGTTGGGCTGGATGGATACATGCTTGGTTGATGTGTTTGAGGGCTGTGGAATGTGTTGCTCTTGCCGGATCCCATGCCTGCTGCATCCTATCGGGCTGGACGTATTGCCCCCCTTCCCGTCCAGGCGCCCTGCTGGCTTGTCCTGCCGCGTTCTCTCCCCCCCCTCCCCCGCCCCCGCCCCGTGGCCGCTGCCTTGCGTTCCTCCTGCAGCCATCAATATTGCTTGTAGTCGTCCCTCTATGACGGACGGGTCCTTGTACGTGAGCCCCTGCGTATGCGAGATGAGATGTTTGTTGGTTCTTTTTATAATAGCTCTGCACCGAAGTTTGCTGTTTCCCTCCGATTGTTGCGGGGGGGTTGGGTGTAAAGGTGGTAGTGGACGATTTACCTATGCAGTATCTCTTTCATGTGCTGCGGTCCTAGTACTCGCCGGAGTGCCTGGATGAGACCGTGAGCCTAGGATTCGTTTCCAGTTCACGAAACCCAAAAATGTAAGACCAATCCACTCTGCACTGGTTACACCTTGGTATTCCTCACCAGGGTTGAGGGTGTGTATCGCCATGAATGTTAGGATATTACATTGTTTACGTCTCCTAATCTGGTACACCTTAATTGTAAACACTTGCTGATATTGCGGCCTGCCTCCGGGTTGTTGGCGTGACGCAGTGTGACCATTCTTTTGCACAATAAAGGTCTTTAAAAAAAAAAAAAAAAAAAAAAAAAAAAAGTTGAGGTGTTGGGCAAAGTCGGCGAAGTCGTGTCTGTTGAATGGGGGCCTGTTGTCGGATTTCACCACTTGAGGAATGCCCCACGCAGCAAAGACTTCCTCTAGTATTGATATGGCGCTGGATGCTTTCGTGGATGTGCATAGTTGTGCAATGGGGAATCTGGAATATTCGTCCATGATGACCAACACATATTGGCCTGACTTGAATGGCCCAAAGAAATCAATGGCAACGTGTTGCCAGACGCCCTCCGGTAGTGGAGACATTTGTAGCGGTGCAGGGGGATCTGGACGGCTCACCAGTTGACATTGTGGGCAGTCCTTCAGTGTTGTTTCCACCATTTGGTCCAGTGTTGGAAACCAGACTCTTTCGCGGAGTGCTCTTTTCGTTGCTACTATGCCCCGGTGTTTTTCATGTGCTAGGTTTATGACCCCTTGTCTTAATTGTCGTGGGATCACAATTCGCGTGTCCTTTAGGATGAGACCATTGGTCGCTATGGACAGTTCTTCGTGGACGTGCTTGAACGTTGCCATCTCTTGGTAATTTTGTCCCTTTGTTTGCGCCTGTCGCCAGCTGTTCGTTTGTATCCTGCTCTTTACTTCTTGTAGGGTGACGTCAGATTGTGTCGCTTCGCAGATGGCTTCCAGCGGAACTGCAGGGGGTCTAGCCTGATCTACCACGAAGCGAATGTATTCGTCCGCAATCGATTGCTCGCATCGGCTGGTCTTGGTCGGATGTCTGGACATATAGTCGGCAGGGTTTTCAGCTTTTCTGGGCTTGTGTATGATGGTGTACGTGTATTCTTGTAGCCTGAGGCCCCATCTCTCTATCCGTGGCAGAATTTTTGCTCGAGGGTTTCCAAAGATTGTGATCAGAGCCTGATGGTCAGTGACCAGGGTGAAGTGTTTTCCGAAGATAAATATGTGGAAATGTTCACACGCCCATACGACAGCCAAACTTTTCTTTTCTGGCTGGGAGTATGCTCTCTCTGTGTCAGTTAGACTCCTGCTGGCATATGCTACAATGTGCCGTCGGTCTTCCTCTCTGTCATATTGCGCTAAGATGGCTCCTAGCCCCACTGGGCTGGCGTCCACTGTGATTTCTGTCTTTTTTTTTTGGATTGAAGTAGGCCAAGTTGTTAGCCGACTCTACCACTTTCTTGATCTCTCTGAACGCCCATTCACAATGAGTGGACCACAGGAATGGCTGCCCTTGTTTGGTGAGCATCCTCAGGGGGTGACTTATTGTGGCGTAGTCTGGTATATATCTGGAGCAGTAGCTGGCCATGCCTAGGAACGAACGTACGTCGCCAACGTCATCTGGGGTCGGTGTGTCATTTAGCGCTGCTACCTTTTCAGGATCTGGCTTCATGCCATTTCCGGAGAATATGTGTCCAAAAAATGTCAGCGTTGGCTTGTGGAATTTACACTTGTCCTTGTTGAGTGTGATATTTGCCTATGTCAGTGCATGACAAACCCGATCTAGCGCTCTGTCATGTTCTTGAGTGGTTGCTCCGTATGCCAGGATGTCATCGCTATAATTTAGTACATGAGGCACATGATGAATTGTTCTTCTAATTGCTTCTTGAAATATTTCTGCTGCTGAGGACACCCCAAAACGGAGTCTTTTGTACCGGAATAACCCTAGGTGCGTTGAGAACGTCGTGATGTATCTGGACCGCTCATGCAGCTCTAATTGGTGATATCCTTTGTTGAGGTCTAGTTTTGAAAATATTTTTGCTCCGTTGAGTGACGTGATCATGTCGCTGATGTGGGGGCCCGGGTGTCTCTCTCTCCCTATCGCTGTGTTAGGTGCTCTCATGTCCACACACAGGCGGACTTGGCTTGTCTCTACTTTCTTTGGGACTACTACGTCCGGGGAGACCCATGGTGTGGGCCCATCGGTTCTCTCTATAATGTCAGCCTCTATTAGGTCTTGTAACTCCTTCTCTACTGCTTCTTGCAGGTGAAATGGGATTTTTCGGTGGTGTTGGGCCACCGGTGTGATTTGTTCGTTGATGTGCAGTCTGACTTGGCAGTTTTTCATTTTTCCGAGACCTTGGAAAAGTTTGGGGAACTTTTGAATGACATCTAGTTTGTCATCCACTTTGTATAGTATGTCTATCAGTTTTAGTCTTTCTGCAGTGGGCAGGCTAAACAAACTGTCTGCCTCAGGCCCTTAAATAACGTGAATGTAGGCTTGTAACGTGCGATCGCGATACGATAGATCGGTTGCGAACTTCCCAAGACACGGCAGTGGTTTCTTTGACATCCACGTGTACACTTGCACATGGGCGTCGACCAGTTTGGGAGGCGGCCTCATTCTTTGATATTCCGCTACAGGTAGGTAGTTTAGTGACCCCCCACTGTCCAGTACGAACTTGGTGTGATGAGAGCCAACTCTGATGTCTAGCCGTGGGTATTCTTTTAGCCGGTCAGGATCAGCCACGAAGTGGATATATTCATTTCAGTCTTGTGGGATGGGTGAGAGGGAGCTGGATTCTCTCGATGACGACCGTCGAGATTGACAGGTCCGGCAGGAGTGACAGCTGGATTTTGACGACCCTGTGGATGAGTCTCGTCTATCCTGAACTGCTCTGACATGGTGACGACTGCCCGAGGGATGGTGTTGCCGGGGCTGTCTTTGTTGGTCATCCTTGTGTGATGTACCACACATGCTTTCGAAGTGGTTGCTTCTGCCACATTTCTGACATTGTTGTCTTAGTGCCGGGCATGCGTCTGCATGCGGGAAGTCGTAGCCGCATCTGTAGCATTTCAATTGTCTTTCCAATCGTTTCTGAGTGTGGCTCGCGCTTCGGCGTGAGTTGCTTGACGAGTGGTATTGTTTCTTGGATCTGGAGGAGCGCACTTGAGGTGAGCACCGTCCATGCGCTGGTCGAGACTGCATTCTGAATGCCTGTTCACGTTTTTCACTTCTCCCGGCTTCCATCTTCTTTGCGTGTTCATCGGCTTGATCCTCAACTCTTGTCATTTCTTCAATCTCTTCTAGCGGGTAGCTTTTCTTTAGCAGTTTGCGCCTCAGGGGCTCTGATAAGCAGCCTTCTATGATCCTTAGTCGGAGGGCATCTTCGGTGGAGAAATTATCAAACTCACAGTATCTTGCCACGCGTATCAGACGTGTGACAAATACACCCATTTGTTCACCTCTTTCTTGTGAAGCTAGGTTGAAGGTGTATCGCTCATAGTCGACATTCTTTTTGTGCAGGAACTAGTGGTTTAGTGCTTTACAGACTTTATCATATGACCCAGCGGACTCAATAGGCAGCTCTTTTATGATCTGTCCAACTTCTTTGCCGACCCGATTCTTGAGGGCAATCAGTTTCTGTTCCAGGTCCGTTACCTGAGACCCATTCATGAAGTCTCTGAAATCTTCTAGCCATTCTTGCCACCGCAGGCCCATGCCCCCGCCCGATTCAAGAGTGAGGGGCTCTGGAGGGCGTAGGAACGAGACTCCCAGCACACCCATGGGAGCCGGAGCGGACTCCGTCATCTCGTGGTTTGTTGCACTCGCCAGTGCTTGTATGCTATGTTCGTTGCACTCGCCAGTGCTTGTTTGCTATGTTCGTTGCACTCGCCAGTGCTTGTTTGCTATTTCAGGTTCTTTGCCTGACTTCAAAATGGCCGCCGAATATCCCTGACAGGGGATTGGATAACACTGCCTGACTTCAAAATGGCCGCCGCAAGAGTCTCGTGTGCAACGAGATTTGGCCTTTTCTTCACCGGGGACTAGATTATTTATTCACGCTCTCTCTCACTCACCGCTTGTCAGTTTCAGTCGGCACTTTCTCCTGCCAGGCACCAGGTGAGGCAGCTCTTTCTTCGGTTCCCTTTTTTTTTTCTTTTTTCGAATGAAGTCATCGACGGGGTTGGCTCCCGGCGAGTAGGCAGGCGGCAGGCTCTAGCCCTCAGTACATGCCACATACACGCGCGGTGTGAGCTCCGGGCAGTTTGGCACACTCCCAGATGGCTGGGGTGGGCTCCCAGCGCGCGAGGATGCTCGCGCCGTTGCTCACTTGCCATGCGGTTTCCGGCCCCACGCAGCTAGGTGCTCCCCTTTCCCAGGGGCCACACCGAGTTAGCCTTCCCTCGCGTGTTGGGTCTGTCACCTTTGTCTCCAGATGTAGTGTCCTGCATGGACAAAAGGAGCACGGACACTCGTGGTTCTTGTGGAGGTTCTTTATTTGCGACCTCGCTATATCTCGGGTATCGGCTAACTGCCGTTCCTGGCCCCCGGCTCCTCCCTTTCCGCCCGCCCTCGTCCTCCCTCGGGCAGGTCTTAGTGCCCCTCATGTGAGGTGCATCATTACACTCCTGGCCTGGATAGCACCCTAGAAATTTCGGAGGAGGAGGTCCCTCTCATAGAGTCTAAGGTAAGTGAGGTACAGGTGGTAGATCAGTCCAACGTTGCACCAAATCTTCCAGAAGTCCTAGTTTTAAAGTCCAAGTTACAACAGGATAATTCATTATTGGAGGGCCACAAAAAAGACTTAAAAGGAGCGAAAGAATTTCCTCTGTTTCTAAAGAAAACAACTATACAACCTCTCTCTCTAAATCCAATTACCAAAACATTAAAAGCGCCACCAGTGTTACCGGAATCATCTGAGGATCCAGCTTCAAAGGAACAGGAGAAACCACAATGCCCCCAGCTACCTGACCAGACTCAAGCATTGTCTATAAGAAATAATTCTCCAGTTCTGGTGCTAGATCAAGGTCAAAGTCCAGGTCGAGGGCGAGTTCAAGACCAGGGGGTTTCTTTAACATCATTAGGGGCCATATGTAGATAAATTATATTTACCGATTCATAAATACCGAATTTTACCGAATCGGTATTTATGAATCGGTAAATAGTATGTAGGTAAACAATCGGTAATTATTACCAATTCGGTAAATATCGGTATGTATGAATAGGTATTTACCGAATCGGTAATAATGCATCCCTTCCCATTCATTCCTATGGGTCTGGAGGCCCATAGGAATGAATGGGAAGCCATTTACTATTACCGATTCGGTAATAAGGGAAGCATAATCATGGGTGGCAGGGTGTCACATTGACACCCTGTTGCACCCCTGATTCGTGCATGTGTGCACATGTGGCGCACATACATGCCCTAAGGGCATGTATGTCTGCCACATGGCACTTTTAAAGCAGCCAAATTTAGCTTTTTGAAAGGTATTTGTTATTTAACATCAACCTGTAGTTGGTGTTAAATACCGAATCCTTACTACTGAAATTCACTCACTTGAGTGCTCCCTACATATGATTTAAGGATTCGGTAATTTACCGAATCTGTATTTTACCGATTCGGTATTTTACCGATCCCTTACCGATTCGGTAAATTACCGAATCCTTGAATCATGCCTCCTACATCTCAAATGCCTAAATACCGGTCGGTAACGGGATATTTACCGAATTTCGGCCGTTACCGACCGGTATTTAGCTACCTACATGAGGCCCTAGGTCTTGTAGAAACGACCACTTCCTGCTCAATTCAGTCAAAGCTATCTTGATCTTCAGATGAAGGCAACAAGACACCAGTAAATGCCTCTTTAAGCCCTATGCCACTTCAATCTCAGCCTCAGCTCCAACTCCGACCCCAGTCCCTGGCTCAACTGATGACTGTTGGTCTATTAGACCAGGAGACCTCCATTGTTGAAAATCCGAATCTCGGCAGTGGGGAATTACAAAGTAACTTCAATCAAAGGTCGGAAACACCAGGAACATATCAGATGGATATTAGAGATATGCTGAACCTAATATTGGAAGAGGTTCGTGAGATGAAAAAAAAAAAAAACATGAGATTGCCTCTCTGTACCAACGGCTAGATAAAATTGAAGAAGCAATGATATGTTTCCCAATTAAACTCCAAGAAGCGGAAGCCAAAATGTCACTACTTGAAGATCAAATGAATACAATTATTGGGGAAGCAAAAGAGGCAGCAAAAAAGAAAAGCTATCTAGAGAACAAACTCGAGGCTCTCTAGAACCATTCTCTGAGGTCAAACCTCCGAATAGTGGGGGTTCCCAAACCCTGCAATGGGGCAACTCCTTTATTAAGGAAAAAGTTCTTCCGGAATTCGAAGGAGACCTCACGATCACTAGGGCACATTGAGTTCCGGCTCATCCCTTCCCCAATTCCACGATACCACGAACAATCTTACTGAACTTTTCAGACTTTCGTATTAAGGAGCGAATCTTAACAAAGGCATTTCAGCAGAGGCAGTTTTCTGTAAACGAAACCTCTAAATGCCACATATTCTCTGATATGATTGCTGCTGCAGCGCGCAGAAGAAAATAATTTGTTAAGATTCTTCATTTGTTTAAAGCTCATGGCACTAAAGCATCAATTGCTCAACAGACTAAATTGTGGGTTTTGGTTAAGGGGATGTTTTTTATGCTTTCTGATTTGGAAGAGGCTCAGGCATTATTAAAAGAGATCTCGCGTGGATCTTGAGCGCAAGGGAATAGCATAAAAACTCAGGCCTTTCATATTTGAAAAGGGGCTCCTCTCATGTATAATGCTAAGGTGTGCCGGCTATCTATGTAATTTTGAAAAAAAAATGTGCTTCTTCTTTGCTGGGGGAAGCAGGGTCGCCCAGAGTGTAATTACATGACACCCAGGAGGCTAGATGGGTAGGTCGAAATGTGACTAGCGTGGATAGTGGGTTTTCTTTCACATTTCGATGGGCGGGTTCTTTTTTTGTGGGGTGGGAATGGGGGGGGTGTGGGAAGGGTTCGCAGCAGGAAAAAGAGCTGTAGCAGAAGGTACAGATAGTAAGAAATTAGGAGATTTGTTATTGAGTAAACCGGAAATTTACTCTAGAAATAGAAACAGCAATAGAAACTAGTAAATGTAAGATCCTGTAAGTCAACGCTAATGGAATTCTTAATAAACGTAAATATGGCGCTCTCATTAGATGGCTGACCTCGTTTAACCCCCAAGTCTTGTTTCTCCAAGAGACACATTTAAAATCCAATTCCCCCAAAGTATTTTTACCCAGGGTCTTTTCTGATGTATTTTTTGCGTCCGCAGGCCTCGCTATGAGAGGAGTTGCTATCTACTTTTCTAAAAAACGACCCTGGGAATTTGTACAAGTTCGCAGGAATCCACAGGGGAGTTGGATATGGGTGGAAACTAAATTAAAGGTGAAGATTTTAAACTTTGTAAACTATTATGGTCCTGGCTCGGACGATACCTCAGAGTTGGTTAAAATTAATGTGCTCTTGAGGGGAACCCCCGGGCAGATTATTATAGGTGGCGATTTTAATTTTATACAGGATTTAAGAAAGGACGCCTCAAACAAAAATAAAAAAACAATTAAAACCTAACACAAAAAAAAATTGTGGATGGCATTAAACAAGAATCCCAATTAATAGATCCCTGGCGAAATATAAATCCCGACAAGAACTCTTTTACTTGCTACTCGTACTGTTTTCAAACTGCTTCCCGAATTGATTTTTTTTCTTGCATCAATATCCCTTTGGGCTTTAAAGGCAGACATCGGTAGCAACTCATTTTCTGATCATGCGTATATAGGGCTCAAACTCGTACTTGGTGGGGGAGCAGAGACCAGCCCAGGTGGCAGCTGGACCGCCTCCTTCTCCAGGACCAAGATTGGGTTAAGAGCTTTATAGAGTGGATCTCCGAATATTTTAAGATCAATGATAGTACAGCAGAACCCTTTTCTGTATGGGGTGAGTTCAAGGCTGCAGCTCGCGGACAAATAATTTCCTATTCGGCTGCTCAATCTAGCGCTCGGCGGCTTAAAATAGCAGAATTACAAGCAGTGGTCGAAGAGGAGTACGCTCACCAGATCCAGCTGCATCCTCATCATCTCGAGCAGGCTAGAAAGGCTCTGAGGGATTTTTTTGTTTTAGAGGAGATCTGTAGTTCCCAGCTGTATCAACAAAGGGTCTAGGAAGATAGCCAGCTGGTTGGTAAGCTATTGGCCAATTCTACAAGAAAAAAACAAGAAGCAGCTATAATATCAAAAGTGATAGACCCTAAAACCGGATTAGAAGTTGCTAATGGTGAGGAGATCCCACAGACCTTTTTAGAGCATTTCCAGCAACTTTACACTACCGAATATTCAGTAGGGGAGGAGTCTATCCAGGAATATTTTACAAATGTGAATATCCCAAGAATCTCTGACAGCCAGATCAATCAGCTTGGATCTGATGTGGAATCCATCGAGATTTTGGAATCCATCAAAGCAACAGCCGGGGCAACAAGCATGTGGGGAGGATGGCTTCCCCATCGAATTTTATAAAACCTTTTCAAAATAATTAATTTCGCCTCTGACAAAATTATTTAATTATATTAAAAAGGGTGGTCAGGTGCCCTCTTTTTTTTAAAGAGGCAATAATTGTGTCCTTCATAAAGAAAGATAAAATTCCTATGGATGCCAGGCCTATTAGTCTCCTAAGTTCAGACTACAAGATATTAATGAAGGTATGGGCTGGGCGCTTTTTATTTGCCACACAGGAGACAATCCACAAAGACCAGACCGGTTTTATAGCAGGAAGATTTATGGCAGCTAATACCGAGTTCTTAATACAGGCCTTGGATTATTTTAACATCAATTCTATTCCGGCCTGTATTATGATGGTCGATGCGGAGAAAGAATTTGACTTGGTAAATTGGAAAACCTTGTTCTTTGCCCTCAGTCAATTTGGTTTCCCTCTCCAGGTCATTACTATGCTACGCAACATCTGGGGCCTCGGCTCAGGTAGTAATCAATATGAAACGGGCGGGCATGGTAAAAATAAACCGGGGGACAAGACAAGGTTGCCCGGTTTCGCCATTGCTTTTTACCTTTTTTATAGAACCGTTGGTAATCAAAATACGAAATAGTGCTGCTATTAAACCTCCAATCTCTGGTATGGCAAAGTTGAAACTTTTTGCAGATGACATTATTTTATACTTGAAGCACAGCAAAGATAATTTGGAAATGGTATTGAGCGAATTTAGGAATTTCGAGTTAATAGGGGGCTACAAAATAAACTCTAATAAAACTGAAGTTTTGGCCCTCAACACAGATTTAAACTTTTCTCCATCTTGTCTGAGGGCTCAAGCTGCAAAGTCAGACCCAATTATATATCTGGGGATGTATGTGTCCAACCAATACCAACAACTATATAAACTGAATTATTTAAGGATAAAAGAAAAAATTAAGAGACTTTTAGAACAGTGGCTTTTACTCCATTTAATGAAAAAATAACTGTTGTTGATTTTTTTTTTTTCTTACGACCTTTGGTCAAAGAAATGCCCACCTATCTCCAGGATACGAAAGACGTCCTGAGATTACTACCCGACATCTCTTTTGATATTGAGACAGATTTGTTGGTAAGCTTTGATGTTGAATCACTGTACACCTGTATTCCACAGGAAGAGACATTAGAAGCCATACGAGGGCTTCTAGATGCAATAGATATGGACACTATAACGCCGGTGCACTTTATCATGGAGTGTGCCAGATTGGCCATGATGGAGAACTTTTTTAGATTTGAAGAGATTTTGTATCTTCAAATCTCAGGTACATCAATGGGCAGTATTTTTGCGCCTAGCCTGGCCAATCTTTATGTCCATCTCTTCGAACAAAACAGTGTACTCAACCATGACAATCCCTACCATGATCAGATATTGTTATGGAAGAGATATATAGACAACATTTTTGTCATCTGGCATGGTTCAGCTGCTACACTTTTGGAATTCCATACATGGTTGAACACTCAAAATAGTTTTTTGAGATTCACTGTTGACTATGACAAAAAGAGACTGCCCTTTTTAGACATTATAATCTGTCCTAGGCAAGGTAGACTCTGGAGTGAGCTGTACAAAAAGCCGATGGCAAAAAACTCGCTACTTAAATTTGACAGTCATCATCCAAAGTCTCTCCGGGAAAATCTGCCTGTAGGGCAGTTTTTGCGCATACGGAGAAACTGTGCAGACAGAGAGACTTTTGAACATAATGCCAAAATACTATCCAAACAACTATATGAGAAGAAATATCCCAAACATTTGGTGAGACAGGCTTGGAAAAGAGCCTTTAACAACAATTGTGATGCTCTCCTTGAACCCCCTGTACTGAAACCTCCGCTTTCAAGAATAATTTTTGTTAACACCTTTAGCACTTTATTGAATAAAGTGCAAAAAATTGTGCGCAAACATTGGCGTACTCTTAATGTTGGTAAGGCGAACATTGAAACTCCACTCTTTTCTTTTAAAAGAGGGACTAGTTTACCGGACAGTCTAGTGCATACAAGACCTAAGATCCATACAGGGATTACGACGAATACACTGTGGGATCTCCCTCCAGTACAAGGACACTTTCCTTGCGGATCTTGCACAGCGTGCCCCCAAACACAACACACCAAAATAGTGGATATTGGGACAGGTACACCGTGGGTCCTCAAGAAGCACACTAATTGCAATACTGAAAAAGTCATCTACCTGATTACGTGCCCTTGTTCCCTTCGCTATGTAGGGATGACGACACGTAAAGTTAAAGTTCGTATCAACGAACATAAAAATACCATCAGACGAAATAAACTGGCAACTAGACTCACGAATCATTTCGTGACTTCGAGACATAAACCTGATGACTTACGCTGGATAGTATTGGAACATCCTTTTATTCCACCACACGTTGCAGATGTAACAAAGTTCTTGCTCATGAAAGAACAGAAATGGGTGTACAAACTTAAAAGTGATCGATGTGGGCTGAATGACGAGATACCTTGGGTGTCATTATAACGAAGTCTCATGTCAGAAAATTTCCATAATAATACATGAGGTTGTGTTGTATGGGAATTTCTTCGGTATACATGATAACATCCAGTCAACAAGATTCTCATAGTGTGAAATATCTCTTGCCAAGATCAAGACACTATTTTCAGGTGGCTTTGTATATTTCATGACTACCTTTCCGCTATGTTTGACAGTGTCTACACATCCAGAGAAACAATAATAATAATTTTTATATCACGCTCTCTGTATAGACATCACAAACACAACAAGGAAGTTCTCGATATGTTGGCAACATATATGTTACTCACTTCTGGAATCTTGGTATCGTTTTACCTAGGAATTCTTTTTAATAATGGTATTCATGAAGATACGAAGAAAGAGAAACGTTTCCTCATATTGTATTGAGTGATGCCATAAAACTACAGAATGTGTGATTCATTGTGTTCGTTGAGAACTACAAAGAATATCACGTGACGCTTACTTATTTTTTGCCATTGGTTTTTAACGGTGTGACGTTAAGATATAACATTGATTGAGAGAGGACAACCACTATGATCAGAAGATGCCAATTCTGATCTGGGTTGTTTTGTCATCCCTTTTTACATATAGAGCGGTGCCTCACGTCCTGAGCGGATGCCAGGTGAGGTGAGGCGCGCACCCGCACAAAGCCGGGTAAGTGCTTTGGACTAATGCATAAAACTTTTGGTTTTTAAACGAATGTTTGTTTCTGACACACTAGGTGGTGTCTTGATACATTTAGAGTATCACTTTTGAACCATTTAACCCACTGTTACAATGATCATTGTGAATGTTTTGAAATCTATATATTACGTTTATGTGAGTCTTTCTATTTTTCACTAGGTACTATACCAGTACTACTGTCTGTATTTTTCCAAATTGGATCCACAGATATACTCAGGTTGTATGGTTCCATCAACCTTGATTTTATTGTTTGATTTATTTTTTGCACATTGAAGCACTTATTTTCTCGCAGTAGCTAATTAAACAAATGTCCTGACGAAAGCCGGGATTTCAATGTCCAAGGGCTGAAACATGTAGACCAATACATCTTACAGTTATTTGTTAAAACTGTATAGACACTGCTTTTACTTTGACTCCAAGACAGCGCTGAAGAAAGATTTTTGTGTCTTGTTAGTCAATTATAAAATCACCAATGTTTGCACATTTCTACACTAGCACTGCAACCATCACCCCGAAAGCACATTCTGGCTTTTTCCACATAAGTGAAGCCTTTGCTGCTTTTTTTACTGAACCATATCTCTCAATTTTCTAATGAGGGTTAGGGTCATTAAGAGTTCGCAGATGATGAAGCAAGCCACTTCGGTGGGTGATGGGATCTCATTCACTTTTCTTTACGACTCCTATTCTTACATTTGTAATGGTCATTGTTTGTGTTGTTGTGGGTTATATTCATTTCTAGACCTCCAGTTTTTACTTGTATTTTGTATTAGTGTGGGGATTTAAAACTGTTGAGGTCTTTAAAAATTATCCCTAGTACCCCCCTCTTTTTTGATGGAATTTTTGATGTTTTACTCCATTTAACCTTGGTGGGAAGAGTTTCAGTAATTAAAATGTCCATACTTCCGCTACTTATCTTTCTTCTTATTAATGTTCCGATAAAAATAAATGTGTCTTTTTTCAAAGAAATGGAAACTCTGATTAGAGAGTTCGGTTGGGGAAAGAAAGTCGCAAGGGTTAAATTGACAGCATTACAATTATCGACTCCACAAGGGGGTTTAGCTTTACCTCACTTAAGAACTTACTATGAGGCCGCATTTTTAGCTCTATTGGCGGGCTTGTTGGGATCTAAGTCCATCAAAGATGGCTTCCTTATTGACAAAATGACACAGGAAACAGGATCTCAAACCCGAGTGTTTTCAAAAACTTCCAAACTCCCAAAAAACCCAGATATAAGACCTTGAAGGATTACTCTTTTAGACTCCAGTCCTTCTTTAAAAAGTCGGGCTCCCCCGGTTTACAGTACCTGAGACTGGGAGAATGTACTCGTCTCGGCCTCCAGATTCGATTAAGCCATATGAATAATTGGGAAGGATGCGGGCTAGGGGAGTTAAGATATTTTTTTATTCAAAATAGGGTGATCTCCTGGCAGGAGGTAGTGTTAAGGGCTGGGAGTCCAAGGAAACCTAATTTTTTTGAATTCCTACAAATTGTCCATTTAAAAAAAATATACCAATGGCATTATTGATACTCCTAATACACTTGTGGTAGCTCGCTATGGGGCTAAAGTAAACGGGGTAGGGAATTGGTATCGTTTGCAACATGATCAGGGTCAACTACCCTTGATAGCGAACCATTTGGAAAAAATAGTTCGCGAAACACAATGTATTTTTTCCATAAAAGAATGGGAAGCCCTATGCCACATAGGAAGTAAATCGCTGCGTGCAGCAAACTTCAAAAGGATGACCTTCCTAACCCAATGGATGGCCTCCTTTACTCTGGAAGGACTGGAAAAAAGATACCCGGATGCCGAAAATAGGTGCTTCCAATGCCAGGCGGATGAAGAGGGGGGTTGGCATCATATTTTTTTTTTACATGTCCAAGGTTGAGGCCTTTTTGGGAGGCAATTTTTCTTGATTTAGATCAGGCAATTGGGAAGAAAATTGAACCTGAGGCTGAGGCTGCTCTGTTTGGATTATGTAGAAATAGAACGATTTTAACAGAGGACGAGGCAGTTTTTCTCTTTATTTCTTGTACTGTAGCCCGTTCTCTAATTCTTCAAAATTGGAAATCTAGGGATCTTCCTACCCATGCGAAATGGTTTAATAAAATGAAAAGGACACCGGATTTTGAAGAAGCTTATGCAAGACGGGTGGGAGCTACTAGGAAATTTACTAAAAAGTGGAAGTTTTTAAATAACGTACAAAATCTAAGGAGAGATAACATTATTCGCCTTTGATAATAGTTTACATGTCAAATTATTTCTTTTTTTGGTATGGTTTGGACGAATTGGAACCACTCTTGTTAAGTAGTCCAACACTTGTATATTGCTATTCAGCAGTTTAGTATAAAATGTACTAGCACTTTTTCTTCTATTGCACTTTATTGCACTTTTTGCACATTGCTATATTGCAACTATTACTGATTTTATATTAATTATCTGCTATAGAAGAAGCTATCCTATCAATGTTAACATGGTTTTTATGCTTGCTCTGATTGCAATATGTATATCCTGTTCTTAATGCTCTGCTCAATAAATAATTTGTAAAAATAAAACAATCTTTGAAAGATAACTCCAAAGGTGGGAGAACTGTGAGGCCTGCACACTTACTTAGTCCAGACTGAGCTAGTGATAGACGCATACCTCTTCCCTTGGTGCAGACTGTGCCTTTGTGAGGAGGCAGCAAAGGCTGTACATTGAGCCGTGACAGGTTACAAACATAGCCAATCACTATGCAGTAGGTGTTGAAAATACTTCAAGGCTCGGAAGACTGCCATGAGGTCTTTCCAGTTTGATGACTTGAGACTCTACAGGAATGACCGCTTGAAAAGACCCTGGGCCAGATTTACAAGAAATTACACATCTCTGCATTTTAGCAGCTATGTGTCAGTTCAATTGCGTCATGCAAAAAAACCCTTGCGCCACCATGGATCCGTCGCATTTATGATGCGGCGTACCGTGGTGCAAGGATTGACAGATGCGTTGCGCATCAGTTGGCGTAAAGGTAACGCATTGCTGGAGTCATGTCGCAAGTGCGACGCAACTCCAGCAATGCTCAGGAATGCCTATTCCTATTGTGCAGCGTCACTCCTTACGCCTGCTTCAAGCAGGCGTAAGGTTTTGACGCAGTAGCGTCGTAGAATTGACGCAGTGAAATCTTGTAGCTTTCACAGCGCCACTTTTATGAGGCTTTCTTGCATCGGAATGCCCACCCTGCATACATTATACCTGACGAAGGTATAATGTTACGCAGGACTTTACAACTTGATGCATCTCCCTAGATGCGTCACGTTGTAAATGTGTTGCTAGTAGAGCCAGGGGGCTTAGGTTGTTCAGGATGGCCCTCTCTACCTGTAGCCAAGCCGGTGTGTAGCCGGTAGGGGGTGATATCCAGTAAGACCCTTGTTTTGCCAGAAAAGCTAGTTGGAATATTCTGAAGTCTGCTAGGTTTACTCCTCCTTGGTTTTTCCCTAGTCTTAGTTTTGTTATGCTTATCCGTGCTTTCTTCCCTCGCCATAGGAATTTAGAGATCAGGATATCTACTTTGCGGTGAAAGTCATCTGTGAGTAGGAGTGGGAGTATGCTAATCAGGTAGTTAATCATTGGGGTGATCATCATTTTGATAGTTTCAATTCTGCCACACCACGTTATGAATTTTGGAGACCAGGACTCCAGAAGTTTCCTAATCTTTTCTAGCAGTAGTTTCTCATTGTGAGTTAGTGTGTCCATTAGGTCACTCCCAAAATGTATACCTAGATATTTGATAAACCCTGTTTGCCAGGCTAGGCCTGACCCCCCAGAATATCTCTAGTGCAGTGAATATTTAGTGGTTTGCACTCTGATTTGTCCCGGTTTAGCTTGTACCCTGAGTGCTCGGCGTATTCTGCTATGGTATCTATCAGGACCTCGATTGAAGCCTTCGGTTGTTCCGTTACTATTAGTATGTCATCATCATATGCGGCATGTTTTATCTCAACGCCATTAATATCGATCCCTTTTATGATCGTGTTTAGCTAGATGTCTCGGATCAGGGGTTCCAGTGCCAGCAAAAATAGCGAGGGGGGAAAGTGGGCAACCCTGTCTTGTACCCCGTTGTAGTGTAAAGGGTTCAGAGAGTGACCCATTAATGACAATACGGGCTGTTGGGTCCCCATACAGGGCCATCACCATCCGTATATATCCTTCCCCTAAGTTGAAAGATTACATGCAGCGTTCCAGGAAGGCCCAGGAAACCCTATCAAAGTTCTTCTCGGCATCTAGGGTAATACCTACTGCCGGCTCTGATTTTGTGGCCGTATGTGGCAGAGAAGTCGGGTATTGTCGTTAGACATACGAGTGCGTAGGAATCCCATCTGAGAGTTGCTTATTAGGTTGGGTAGGGCAGAATTGAGATTGACTGCCAAAATGTTAGCGTATATTTTGCAGTCCACATTAATGAGGGATATGGGTCTGTAGTTTTTTGGTGACAATTGGCCTTCCTTTGGGATGACTATTATGTTGGCTTCCGACATGGATTGGGACACAGTCCCTCTAGATGCACAGTGGTTAAAGAGCTGCTTCATGGTAGGTTTCAGCTGTACTAAGAAGGTCTTGTAGACAGCGGCTGTGAAACCATCCAGCCCGGGGGCTTTATCTTTCATTGATTTGACCGCCATTTCGATTTTGTTATCGCTAATTTCTTGACCTAATCTAAGTGTATCCTCGCGGCTTAGCTGTGGTAGCCCGAGTCTGTTGAGGTATGTTGTGCATTCCTCTGAGTCCGGGGTCTGATCATTTTTGTAGAGTTCTTGATAGAACCCTTGAAAGGTCTTGAGGATGTATTTGTGTCTTGTGTGGGTTTTGTTGTTTGAGTCTGTGATGGACGAGACGGTAAACTGGTCTCAATTGCACTACTAAAAATAGACAGGAAACTGGAGCATAGCATCAAGGGCACTAAGATGGAGTACCTCTGGGCCAATAGTAAGATTCTGTATAAGGGGGAATGCCTAGTCTTCGACACATGGATTGAGAAAGGTATCTACCACCCTCACCAATTAGAAGACGGTGCATACCCCGTTACTTTCGCCGACCTCAAATTTAGGCACAACCTAACCGCCATTGAATTCTATAACCTTTTGAAAACCAGAACGGCCTTGACCAAAACCAAACTATCCACCGCACATCCGTCAATCTCCCGGTATGTGGCAAACATTAATAAATTAGGACACCAGGTCTCACACCTCTACAAACTCCTACGCCCAAAATCCTCTAAACTTAATGACAAGACAATTAACTATTGGGAAAAACAAACTAAAACCACACTTAACGAACGAGAACGGGCCACACAATCGGCCTCTGCCTCACGCAATAAAATCTCCCCAGTGCTCTCACAAACAACATTTGGGCTACTCCATAAGGCTTTTTGGACCCCTGCACGCTTATTCTCACTAGGTCTCAGGGAGGATGCATTATGCTGGAACTGTACCAAGGAAAAGGGGGACTTAGCACATCTTATCTACCAATGCCCAACACTTAAAACATTCTGGGAGAAAATCTTTGGTTTTATAAATAAGTTGCTGGGCTGCACGGTAACAAATGAATTTTCCTCCCTCTCCACCACATTTATGTCCGTAGAACTAAGATCAGATCACGATAAGGACCTACTAGATCTGCTGCTGACCGCAGCAGTGAAAATGGTCCTAGCCAATTGGAAGGACACAAGTAAGACCTCATACAAAGGCTGGTTCAACTGGATTGCGCATCTCAGAGGTGCGGACAACATTGCACTGCAGAACTCACCCTGAAGACCAGCCTCCAGAGGGATGTGGAAATCACTCGACACATACCTAGACTTTTACAAACCCCCATGAAAACAAGACATGCCGGCGAAACATACCCTAGTCCCCCTTATCTAACGACAACTGAATGTAACGGAGCGCAACTATTATGGCCTCACGGGTCTGTATGCGAGCCAACATGCTTCCCAATTTCTTCACAAGTAAGCTAGTCGTATGTCAGTTTGATAAGCGATCATAGGATTTATAACTATCAGAGCCTGTCTCCTGTCTTTTTCTGTCACCCTTTCTCTTCTTTTCAGTAAATAACTTTATGTTGGGTTAGCTAAGTAAATGTGTCATAGTGCCTCAGGGCACTGTTGTATAAACTGCGATTAGCTAACCTTAACAGAAATGCTAATGTTTTTGCATAAAAATAAATAAAACAATTTTGAAATAAAAAAAAGTAAATGTGTTGCAATGTGGCGCTTTTTTTACGACACAAAAGTGACATAATGGTGGCGTAAAAGTGTCGCAAGGGGCTTGTAAATCTGCCCTCATGTCTTTTTTAGCACTGTTGCTCACCAATCCAGACAACTGGCAAGCATTGTTAGGACCACTGGAGATTCTGGCTGCATTCTCACTCCCTTGGATAGAATATAAGCATCCAACCACCAAAGAAGACTGTCCTTGACCTCTGAATTTAGAGAAACCATCTGGTCCAAGGAGGTCCAAGGAGTCAATTGTTGATCACCACCAACAGTTGAGATGCCACAGGAGAGGACATAGATGAAGTTGTGCCCATTGAACTGTATGAACACTTGCTGCCATGTGGCCTTGGTTTTTTATCCATAAACTGGAAAGAACCTCTACCTTGGAAAAGAGTTTGAACACTGAAGATTGCAGACAAATAAGTCTGTTCTCAGGTAGAAAGACTTTCCCAAGATCTGTCATGAAATTAGCCCAATGGAAGGAGAGAGCTGGAACTTTGGAATGTTGAGCAGGAGACCCCAAACGATATATGGATAGTTGTTCTTCTCTACTCCCAGAACAGGAGGGTTTGGACGATGTTTGAGGCATGCAGCAACCAATTGTCGAGATAAGGAAAGACCGGGATCCCTAACACATGTAGATGTGCCACTACTGACGCATGTTATTGAACACTCTTGGGGCCGACTTCAGGCCATTCGAGAGGACATTTAACTACCAATGTTGATTTTCCTCTGCATACTTCAAGTACTTGTTATAACACTTGGTATGCGGAATATGTAGAAAAGCATCAATGAGATCCAACATTATTGAGAAATGATTGGCAGATATTAAAGGTATAATCCTCTGCAGAGTTTCTTACTTGAATTTGATGTTCTGGATGAAATTGTTGATGTTCTTTAAGTCAATCACTAGGTGATAGTCCAGAGATGATTTTGGGGCTAGAGAGATTATAGAATATGCTCCCTGACCTGATTCTTCCTTGGAGATTGGGAAAATCGCCCCCTTTTTCTGACGAGTTGATACTCCCTTTAGTAAAGCCTCCCTTTTGGCTGGATCCTAAGTGAGCGGAGTATGAATAGTCACAGCAGGAATCAGGTCCGACAATAATTCAATGAGGTACCCTTGCTGACAACTTGTAAAATCCAACGAACCATTGTTATTTTTTCCCATTGTAATAAGAATCTTTTAATTCATCCTCCAACATTTAATGGCTAGTGCTTCATCATGGCATAGTAATGAGCGCTGATTCTTAGTGCTTGCATCATGTGTGTTTCTTGTATGATTTGAAGGATGATGATTTACTCCGAAAAGTCGAGGACTGATCCTCGCCCTGTTTCCTCTTTGAAGGTTAACAAAAGAGAATTTAGGCTTTGAAGAACTTGAACCTCTGGATGACTCGTGTTGGAAAGATGAAGAATGCATCCTTTAAAAGAAAATTCTGTGGAATTTATCCCTAGATTTAGCACCAAATAATCTGAAACCCTCAGAAGGCATTTGTAGCACTGTCGCCCACTGAGCCGTATCAGTGTTCTAGTCTTTGAGGTACATATTCCTTCTGGCAGCTATGGCAGCTCCTCCCACAGGTGCTGCCGATCTGACCACGTCAAATGAAATATCTGATTGAAATTCTATATGGTGCTCCATGTCCCCCAATCAAGGAAGGCAATGCAAATTACCTGGATTGCAGTAAACCGATTCTTAAAATCTGAGATGCACCCTAAATTCCAGCTCTCATAGCTACACAAATACCAGAAAATACTTTTTTCAATGCAGAGTCCAACTTTTCATCTGATGGGTCTTTCACTATATTTTCACTGCCATGGATGAAGGACCCACCAGATTCAACACCATGAAATCAATGTGCATTGTCTGACAACATACTGTCCATATTTACCAGAGGTTAGAGCTTGCCAATAAACCTTGTTAATATGATTCTATCAGGATCCTTCCGTTCCTAATTACCACTTTCATAATGAATTTATTTATTGGTAAAACTTTAGTATATGGCTTTTGAAATTGTCTTAACAGAGATTTTTCAGAGGTTCCTGTCTTTTTCAAAGGAAGAAAATTGCAATTCTCTCTGATAGGAGCTAACGCGCCTGTTCACATGTCATTTGTAATGTACTTTCCCTATAAATCAGAGGAAATAGGGGATTTGTCAGCACTTTATAAATCCCCAGTATCAGAGAGGTCACTTCCACTTTCTTTTTCTGGCTGGGAGCATCATCCATACATGCAGCCAGTTAGCAAATCATTTTTTCGAATCCTCTCCTCCTCCCTCCCATGTCTTTGGCATTTAGGGGAAGGAGGCCGATCATGTGATCTTGATGAGGAAGAAGGGGATGAAGAAACATACCTCCCTTTAGCAGAATGCTTGCCCATCAATGTACACTCAGCTAGTGACAAAAAAGCTAACCACATACTAAAACTTTCCCAGAGTTACTTGTTAGCTGCAAAAACGCTTACCTGCACTTTAAATACTGGAAGAAAAGGCATGTTGGCCCTGCATGGCCGAATCAAAGGACACACATGCACAGTTGAGCCCATTTTGACTGCACATGTGTGAGTAAGCCATCAACGCACATGAGCGAAAAGCAGGAAGCTCCTCCAATGGTTTCCACAGACCATGGAAGGAAGTCTTGATATTTCAATGTCCCTAGTCTCAAGCAGGCGGGGACAAGACAGCGCCACCAGGAGAAAAGAAGCTTCGGAGAACCTTCTTTCTCAAGATGCACCTACAAAGGAGGCCAGTATCCACCAAACCCAGCAAGGGAGGTACCAAGCCCCTCAAAGTGTCTAAGCCAAGAAGGGACATCCTGCTCCCTCATTCCAGTCACAGGAAAACAAAACAGGAGGAGTCTGGACACCCAGGTTGGGTGAGTGGGGCTAGTGTTCTAGGATCTTCCTGCTTTGATCCTGTCATAAGGTGACATCACCTCATTTGTAATGACTGTGATGAGGACAAGGGACATAGGGGTAATGCTTCTGTCATAGAGCCCACCCCAGCCAATCCTAACTCTGCTTTCATGCTCTATATTACAACACATAGCTTGAAAGTAGCATTGAGGTTAGCTGGGCAGGCCAACCCAGTGCTCCCTTTGAGTACTAGAGGGCTGGGTCTCTGTTCCCATGGCCCTCTGGCACAGCGCGGGTTCAGAGGGCTAATATACTTATTTCAGGCTGGCCTTTTTTGAGGGATTAGTCAGTCTGACATTCGTACTTCATTTGGCAAACTTCCAAACTGTCAGTTAAAGGCCTTTCCCACCACACTGAAAACTCATATTAAAATGTGGATCTTCAATACATAAAGTGTGTGATAGTTCATAGTGGGGAGAGGCACTGCCCTAACACGCCTACGGAGGAGCCGCCTCTTCCACATCATCTTGCTTCTCCTTTCCAACTCTACCTCTTCAATCTGCTTCCCAACTCTCTGCATCTCCGAATTAAATCCTCAAGTTACCCTTCCCCCATTCCTTTATCTGCCTGAGGAGTAATGCCTGCTACTACTCATGTTCTCCCCTACCTCCACCCCATCGCAACTCCCATCCCAACTCAGTAAGATAACTTCTGAGCATGCTTGAACCTGATCTCCAGGACCTACTTTGGTCACTCCTGTAACAGTGTGAAACCATTTCTGATCTTCTGCCCAATTTTCTGGTCACTTATTCAAGCTGTCACAACTCTAGTTTGGGATTCTGACTTGCAGCTTGGTCACTCAATGCACGTGGCCTTATAAGATGAACTTTGTGCTTCACAAATGGCAAATTAGAATAGAATTGTTTAGAATAGATAAAGAGAAAGATGATAGAGCGAGCGTGAGAGAGAAAGAGAGAGAAAAGGATCAGGTGGCTCCCCAATGCCATTTTTAGGTCTTGCCTGACCCAGCGCATGCGCTGGTCTGGCGAGACTTATTGAGAAGGCTCCAAAAAGTGCTACCAGGCCAGCCTAGAGCTACAGTGCATGTGCGCGGGCGCGCGCGCCACTTTTACCGCGATTACTTTCACGTTTGATCGCGATCACTTTCACTTTTGCGGCCGCTTGGCATAGCCAATAGGTCTTGCTTTTGGGACCTTATAGGTGTTTAGTTATGCAACTGTTGCATGGCTGAACACTAAGGTCCCATAGGCGAGACCTATTGGCTATACCAATGCTTGTTTCATTTTATAGCAGGATCACACCTATGGTAAATAAAACATTGTCTAAGCCAATAGTGTAGTGTTGGCTGCCGGCCTTTTGGCTTTGTCAATGCTGGGGTTGTTTATGCACAACATTGTTGTTTGGAAAGCTGTTGGACTACATGACTCGAAAAAAAGAAAGCCAAAAGCGATTTTAGTTAGTCTCAAAAAGCACATATTGCCTAAATTGGCTCTGAGGGGTACTATGGTGTGGATTTGCTCCTTGTGAAAGAGCAGGATGCCATCACTTACAGTGAAGTCAGCCAATAGCTGAAGTGGGCAAACTCATTGCTTGACCTTGTATGCTTTGGTGGGTGGAAGTAAAATGTGAATGACACAATAACAGACCAATTTATGAAGAGGGCACCTAAAAGCTCTCACAAGTAAGTGAATTATACATTAAATTATATTAAAACAAAAAGGTCTTGCCTGGTGCGAAACCTGTTGATGAAGGCAACACTATTTTGTGTGCATCTGTCTCCCTTCCAATAAATACACCCACTGCAATTAACTTCATGTTATGCATATTTATTAAGTGCTAGATAACAGTATGAATTGCATCTTCTTGCAAACAAACTGTTCACGTTTCTTCCTCTCATTTCCCGATACAGTATCTGATATGTGACAAAAATTATCAAATCACATCTAATTGCAGATTATTTTCTTTAGCTAAGTGTTCATTTTCCTCTATATTTTTGGCCCCACAGGTATCAAAAGGTTCCAGGGCAAGTACTTCCACAGCCGAGAATACAAGCATCCCGAGGGGTTCCAAGGGAAGAGGGTGCTCGTGGTGGGGGTCGGCAACAGTGGAGTGGACATCGCTACAGAGATCAGTCGCGTGGCTGCAAAGGTATGCAGCATTTGGATGGGGCCTTGAAAAGGATGCACCAATCGCGACTAATGTCAGTCTCAGAAAATACAACCGGTGTTCCTGGAATCAATCAGCGACTGGCTGACTTTTGAGAATTTATGTTCAAGTTAAGAAGCGAGATGGGCAGGCTGGCATGCACAGAAAAGAGAAAAGAGATTGCTGACTGCACTCATGCAGGAAGCAGGGAGTATTGAAACATGGCTGACGTCAGGGGATTCGAATGCATTTCCCTATCAATAATAATCTGATTGAATAGCTTTCAGCAGTCACTGGGATTTGGTCATCCCTGGCAATGTCGTTACCTTGTCCCGAGTTCTAGGAGCTGAAATAGTCCTTTGACTCCGCCTTACCTAAACAGAAATAAGTCGGAAACATTTTAAGTCTCTAAGTATCTGTAACTGGATGAGTACTAGATTCACAGGAACACACCCTTCCATATGCCGTTACTTTCTCACATACACATGCAACTTAATATCTTTTTTATTTATTTAATAATGCACACATTTTTTCCTGTATTCAATTTAAATATCTTCATCCTTATTCACTATATTCTTTTGAGAAGAAGCGCTGTTTTTTAGATAAACCGTTCTTAATCAGAATATTCCCCTTCATAAAAACAATATATTCAGTTTTTGAAAAAAAAATAACGGAGGTCCCATTTGAAATGTTGCTGCCTTCACATTTGATTCTCGAATGAAAACCCTTGCTTCAAGGGTGTTCAGTTGTGGGTTGACAAGTGGTCATGGTGAATATATTGTATTTGGGACATACTCTAAGGGGCTTTGGTTCTGTTTCCTTCCGCCATTGGCTTCTTTGAACCGTGAACATTCATCAATTGGCTTGAGCCCTTATCAGTCACGGCTTGGATCAGACGATAGGATTAATTTAATCTCACTTTCTTTCTATTGGTTGCAAGCATCCTTCCTCCTCCACTGGAATGCAAGATGGACTTTTTCATACCTGAAAAGTACGCTAATTCATCAAACATTTAATGATTTATCTATTCCATGCAAGGTATTCTCAAAGAAATCCTCCTTTTAAAATTGTTTTGCACTGCAGCAGGTTTTTATTGTAGCTTGGTTCTACTTACCACATTGAAACTTTTCAACATGACACCCTTTTCGATACATAACATGGATGCCAATTCATTGATCAGGGTTTAAGTAATGCCTTAGTGTATATGACATTGAGACTCTTTGGCGACCTGTGCAGGGAAGAAAATCCAAAAAGCTACACAGTGGTGGATGTTGAATGACTGGTTTGTCTTCCAGGTGTTCATTAGCAGCAACAGAGGAGCCTGGCTGTTGAGCCGCTTCTCTGAGGGTGGCTATCCTTGGGACACGGCGTTCACAACTCGCTTTAAGACATGGATCCGGCTATCGCTACCTTTGTTTGTGGTTAACTGGTTGATCGAGAGGCATCTGAATAAACGATGTGACCACTCAACCTACGGCCTACAGAGGAACAGGTATGGGTTTTTTTTAATTCAAATTTTTTTATTTAATTTTATTTGGCAAAAGGGGAAAATACATTCCAAAATATATCTGAAATTTCTTAAGGGATATGAATATCTACCGAAGATTTTATATAAAAAGAATCTAAATTGAACTTATTTGCATGGTCACTGGTTACCATGACCCACAGGAGGCTATTAGGAATGTTAGGCAAAATATTATACAGGTAGATGTTGTGTAGGTTGAAATAACTGGAGTCTCATTAACCCATTGTGTGCTACGTCACATGGGATAGGTCAATATTGTAAGAACTTCAGACCTGAAACCCCAGTAGGATTTTGTGTTTGGACTTCTCAGCCAATTTGGAGTCAGAGAAGTCCATCTGAAAATTTGTATTACAAAATAACCTGTAGCATAGAAAATGGCAGGGCAAGTGTGTTAAAGCATTAGCACAGGAGACATCTATGAATGTGAACAAAAAATATACTTATGATTGTACTAAGGGGCTAGTGAAAGGGCTGTATATGTTGAGGTTGGAGATGGGACTTGGTGGAATTTATGGTAAATCTCAACCCTTGGAGCAGGGAAATCACTGCTTGAGTGTGGGATGCGCATTGCTGACTCTCACTGCTGTTAATCAGCCAATGTAGAAATAGGGAAATATGTGAGTGCCCCCTCGTTACAGGTGGCCACCCACCACTGTAAGGCGCTACAAGGCAGTTTGTGAACACCCGTGGAAAGAATTTTAAATTTGTAGTGTTGTCCACTTACCATAAAACCAAGGTGCCTTGGCTGGGCAGGGTAGGGTGGATGAGTATGTGAATTTAGGCATCCTTAAGGTTGAGTGCTGTCATGTAATAGCCTTGTCGGAGCAGAAGGATAACATCATGTGGGGTAGTCCTATACAAATGTTCCGATAGGATCTATTTGTTGAGGGGCATGAGGACTGAGGGGCGTCTCCCTTTTTGGAGATGAGACAGTACAGAGTAGATGCTTTTTGGTTTGGAGGCATTCTCTCTATTGCATCTTTCTGGAGAAACACTTGTACCTCATCCTCGGTAAGTTAGAGATGATCTCTGCTGAGGACATTCTGTGGAGTGGGATTTTACAAGGGGTTGTGAAAAGTTCTAGGAAGTAGCTATGGCAACGCACTTGTAAAACCAACTGGTCTGATGTGATTTCCTCATAGTGAAAAAGGAAATCTCGTACTCTACCTCTGACAGGTGACTTACGATTGGGTGGAAGTTGGGTAAGCCACTGGTTAGAGGTGGAAGCTCCATTCCTCAATCAACCTCTGCTCTTGCCTCTGTTATTACCCCAGTATGTACTCCTGGTGTAACCCCTCCCAGCCTATTGGAGGAAGGTTTGCTGCTGTCTCTGATAGGACTGTAGGTGGTTGAGCGAATTGGCCCTGGCTCCACCCCTGGGCTGTTGCTTATGAAAGGTACCTCTATCAGCTGGAGTCTACAAGGCACCCATGAACTTTGCAGTCTCTGTGTCCTTCTTCATTTACTGAAGCATCTCGCCAATGGGGGTAAACTATCTTATGGAACCTGTTAGGATCCAATAAGTGTCTATATACAATGCAATAATTAATGTGAACAGACCATGTAGAATATTCCATGGCCATAATTTACATCAAAGTAAATTCTGATTTACTTCACCAAACACACATGTAATTTCAAATGAAGAAGGCATAACATTTTTGATTCATGAAAGCAGCGGTAGCCGGGACCTTTATCTTTTTGCCCATCAAACATTTCTGTGATGGGACTTTGTCCCCCAGAGTGCTGCCTGGTGTGGGCGGGGCAGCCCAGGACAACCCGCTCAAAAGCGCTCACAAAGCAGCACAGGATGCGCGCGGGTAACGCCCAGGTGCGTGCACGGGTGAACACCAGGCCAAGAGCGGGCCCTTCTGCGCCCTATTCGCGGCCAGATGACGCTGGGCTGGTCCCTGTCTCTTGGCTCTGGACTCTGGTGTTTTTCATCTTTTATTTGCACTTTTTGGCCTTTCATCCTGTGTGCCTGGGATCTGTGAAGATCAGACAAATCCTAACTTCTATTTTTTTATTCTTGTGTGACTGTATCTTTCTAACAATGGGGAAAAAGATTTTTGCAACCAGGAAGTCTGAGGGGATAATGGGGCCCTCCATGCAGTTCCAATTACAACTTATTTAACTTCTGCAGTGGGTGCCATCTCTTCTGAATTGGAGATTGTAGAAAGCCGCATAGATGCAGTACAAAAGTTAGACCCTTTTACAGTGCTGGATGCATATTCTGCAAGCCAAGGGGCTGTACCACTCTCCCACAGGTTTACCCTTGGAGCCAGTTATTGGGATTCAAAATCCACACACTCTTCTAGATGCTTCTCATGACAACTTACCTAATCCTTAAGTTACCAACGTGCCTAAAGTCAAAAGGAAAAGGCACAATGATACCAAAATTACTACCATTGGAGCCCAAAAAATGCGCACAAAATCTAGTGTTCTTTCATGTTCTGACTCAAATAAATATTCCTTTGGACATTAATGCCACTCTATTGGAGGTGTGCAAAACCCTTTTTTCAAACCAAGATTCCCTTTTGTTTGATCTCTGGAATGAGATTTCTACCCATTTAAATCTCTTGGGTGAGAAAGTTCAAGCACTTAAGGCACAACACACCTCTTCATCCCCGGATTCGGCTAACTGTATTCTACATCAGCCCCTGCCACCAAGTAGTACCACCCCTTGAAGTTTGACTGGGGTACAAGCGCTCAAGCCCGGTCATACTTACCAAATAGTGCCCACTCAGTCCCAAAGTCTTACTATGGGGGTTCCAACATCACTTCCACCTAGCTGCCCTTTAACAACCTGAACACCGGCAATGCTTTGGTGGAACAAGTTAGCGTAAGCCTGGCCCATGAGGGGTGGCATAGGGACTGTCAGCAACTTCCACCAGATTGTACCCCATATGTAATCATTCTTGCTGGGGTCCGCCCAGAGCAGACAGGTGGACAAGAAAGTTGGCACCGTTTCAAGAAGATTATTGTCCACCTGTGTAATAGACATTCGGGTGGGCCAACAAATCTGGCAAACAACATCATTATGGTTAGAAGGGTGGGATTGGAAGGGCTTTCTCAGAAGTCACCTAAAGGGAACTGTGGGGTTAGAAAATGTCAAAATCCTAAATTGGCTGGGCATCTTTTACACAGGATTAATAACTCCTCAAAAGGCCACAGGGACTAAATTCAAGTTCGGTGTGTGCTCTACCATTGGGCTTCTTGTACCAGCCTTCAACATTGCCTCCTGCTCATTCAGGGAGGGTTTTGAGAATTAGAAGCTAAACAGCAGCTCCTTTTCTTCTCCATCCAAACAGTTTTGTGGTTATAGAAGGGTCCCTGTAAGTTAATTGACTGGGCGAAATACCAGTACATAAACTATCCTTTTCCGCTGAAGATCCCTCTGGTTCTGTAACTCCTTTACAGGACCAAACTGTCTCAAATCCAATTCGATTTGTATCATGGAACGTTGTCTGCATAAAATATAAACTGAGTAACCTTGACTAGCTAGAAATTTTCAGGACATCAATGTGGTTTGTTGTCAAGAGACTTGGTCTCAGGAGGACCTTTTTATTGACAGTTTTCAATCATTTTGTTTACCGGTTTTACCATCTACCTCAGGTCGGGCTAAGCGGGGGTACGGGGATCTGTGTTTGCTTAAAAAATGGGCTTGTGAAAGCAGAGAAGTTATGAGGTTCACCTTGCTCCCAAATTTTGTGCCTCAAAATTCCAGGCTTATTGGATATACTTTTGATTAATTTATATTTTAACTACTTTGTAATTCACCCCATCAGTTTAGTTAAGGCGATAGATACATTTGTGTTGGAATATTTTCTGAGGTGCCCAGACAGGGAGGTGATCTTATGGGTGAGAGATTTTAACTCAATAGCTTGACCCATAGTGAACAAGCAGGTGTATGGTGTCTCAGATGGATCCAATGAGAATCTGACCCATTTCTTAAACACCCTATATGGAGACACCTTGAACCAAAGCATCATGAAATTCAATCTTCAATATAGCTCTGACTTTCCAAAGTGAAAGCCCCACCCCCGTCCCACATTTATGGGCAAAGGAAGAGGTTCTACAATTGACTTTGTTCTTTTCTTCCCACACAGTCCCATATGTTCTTGACTCCTACAGAATGCCTTCAGTTTTGAGTGACCACAATCCTATTGTTTTAGTCCTTTCAGGCCCTATTATCAAATTAACCGGGACTAATTGTCACATTGAAATAAAATATTCAGTGAATAAGAAAGTCCATCTTAAATGGGTCAAAATCAATCAAAAGAAGTTTTGGAGTAGCCTGATCTCCCAGAGCGGTCAGGACATTATGGTCTGCCTGACTGAGGGTGCCCCTCCTGTTGACGTGGTCCAGAGCTTTGAGGCTATTTGCAATCAAGCCGTTAATCAATTTATAATTCAGGTTAAACACAAAGAGCCTCGTCCTTTTGAATGCTTTTCCTAAGTGTACAGCAGCCTTAAAATTGCTTAAGGAGGTCCTCAAGGAATCCCCTCATAACGCTGCCCAAATCAAACTGCTTAGGGATTTGTATAAAGCAATTGCTGCTGCTAGGAAATAGGGAGTGAGGGACAAGGCCTGGGACGACCTGCTCATGGCCTCATTATTTTGTGACTCTAAGATTTTTTTTGGGAAGTCATCAACAGGTCTTATTATAGTGACAACAATTCCCCTCAGATCGAATGTCATAGCCCATCCGCCAAATGGCTACACAATGTTTCTGAACTTTTCGGCAACACATGTTTAATTAAAGACAGGCAACTGGTCTCCCGTTCCCTGGATGAAGTCCTAGCCCTGAGCGATGACATTACTGTTGATATGACAATGATAGCCATTTCTAAGTACCCCTCAGGTAAAGCCCCAGGGCCTGATGGGTTACCCATTGAGGTTTTTAAACAAAGCCTTGTCTTTCGGGCATTACTTTTAACAAATCTTTTTCTTAGTGTAGTCTTAGGTCAGATCCCTCCTTCATGGCGAGATTTTACCAAAATCCATATTTTTAAAAAGGGTAACAGCAATTCACCCACCTGTTAAAGGGCTATATCCCTCTTGGATTGCTCAGCCAAAATTATGGAGATAGTAAGGCCCCCCCTCTTGAGGAATGGGCTAGCGATACAAAGTTTTTTTCAAAGGTTCAATTTGGCTGCTGCCCTGGTGTTGCAACTGTGGAACGATTTCTGAACCTCCTTATGATTTCAGGTAAATATGTGCAAGCCAAGGGTGGGGCAATCCATATGGCTTTTATTGGCTTGCCCAGCGCTTTCGACTTGTTTGACAGGGAGAAGCTCTGGACAATTATGGGGAAAGCTGGAGAAAAACAAGCATTAATCGACCTCTTGACTAGGATACACAAGGGAATGGAGACACTGGCCCGTTTTAACGTCGTGGGAAAATGTACCCCTTTCTTTTTTGCCAATAAAGGTGTGGGACAGGGCTGTATCCTGCCGCCTTTTCTTTTTCTTTTTTATATAAATGCCCTAGAGAAAGAATTGACATTAAGAGGCAAAGATCTCCCACGGACCGAGGTCCAGGCTTTTCTCTTAGCTTTCAGAGCGGACTGGCTTCAGCTGTTATTGGATATTTTTAACAAACTTATGAGGGAATTAAACTTGAAAATTAACTATGCGAAGTCCTATACCATGATTTGGAGGCTCAAAAAGACCCCTTCCCGCCTTCACAATGTTGCAGGCACTTCTATTACTAGAGTTCAGAATTTTAACTATCTTGGCATTTTGTTGTCTTCTGATTTAAAATGGGAAAAACTCTTGACCCCAAGAGTAGGCAAGATGGAGGGGCAATAGAGGCTATATTTTGCTTTTCAAAGAAATGAAGCCATAAACCAATTCAGGAGTTAATCGCCCTGTATGAGGAGAAATGTATCCCCTTGGGAACATATGGCGTAGGAGTGTGGGGTTATACCTCCCCTGGTTCATTACAAAGAATTGAGAAGAAGTTTCTCTGTAGGTGATTAGCTTTGACATGGAGTACAGCCAGTCTAATTACCCACATGTAATCTGGCATTTCTTTTCTTGAAGATGCAGTTTTAGCTGTCCCTTTGCTCTTGTGGATCAAAGTATGGACCTCTCCGTTTTGTTAATTTTCCAAAGAGATTTTGGCAGATTGCCTAAAACTAGAACAAGTTAAAGCCATTTCTTGCTTGTCCTATGTAAATAAAAACAATTCTGGACCTAGAACTCCCTCATTGTTTTCCTTTCCACAAATGAACTCACTGGCAGTGCAAAAGATGAGGTGAATTCTATATTTTTCCAATATGGAACCCAGAAGAGACTTTGCAATCAACATTCTTCAGTTACAGTATTGCGTTACTTAGGTCTCAAACAAGAGATGAAGGGTGAACGCTATCTTCTCTGGGTTACCAACATAGGACATATGTTCTATTGCACCTGTTTAAACTAGGCTTGGTTCACTTTCTTGTAGCGCATCCCCATGAGGGTTCATGGTTTTAAAGTTTACCTCCTTGCCTCTGTGATGGCATCGCAAAACAAACACTTGCACACTTTTTGTTTTTTGTAGTTTCTAAATTCAACCTAGATCTTTTTTTACGACCTATCCTGCTGTCTTTTGGGTCCAGAAGTCATAGCGCGTTGTCTGTCTCGTCCCTTACGCCTAGATTCAGAACTATACTGTTCTGCTATTTTATTTGTGGGGCCCTAAAAATCAGGAAATCATTGGGTTAGATAGTCTTAATATTAACTGCTGCATTTTAATATTCTGAATACTGTATTTGCATTTTAAGTATTGACCTTTTTTAACTTTATAGTGCATTTTTTATGATTGATTCTTTTTCTTAAGGGTTTTATTTGTTGGCGTTCCTTTTTATAGGCTTTTGGTCACGTGGTATGTCCTTATCAATATGAACTCATGCAGATCTGAATAAAATTGATCGACATTTTGCTTGATAGTTGCCACTACATCCTGGGTAACTTGGTGGACCCTCTGTGTCCTTTTTATGGACTATTTGGAGGTTTCCATGGTTTTGTCTTAATCATACAGCTCTTTATTATTCAAAGGTGCATTAAAATGAACGTAATTTAACCTATGGACAATGCACTTTGATCTTTATTTTATTGTGTTTTTATATGTTTATCTTGTTTACTTCTATGGTTCATTTGAATCGAATAAAGATGATTGACTGACTGATTCATTCTGAAAGTACACTTTGCAATGTGTCTTAGTGCCTGTACGTTATCTACATAAGTGGTACCAGGCTTCTTGGTGCAATCCCTAAACCTCTGCCTGTACAATTCAGGAGTTAACCCATACCTTGTCATCAGAGCTTCCTTCATGTGTGGATAGGATGTGGTGACATCAGAGGGGAGATCCAGCAGTGTATCCCGCCCCTCACTCAGGAACCTTCCCCACAATCCCGCTCCCCAATCTCTCTCAGGGACCCGGTGGGAGGACATGGCTACTTCATAGGCCCTGAACCACTGCCCAATATCATCCTGCTTATAATACTCTTTCACTAAATCTTTAGGAATGTGCACCCTTGACTCTGTTAAATTGCTGCCACCAGAGGGAGAGCGGTCTAAACTCTTGGCCTTGAGATCCAACTCCCTCATTTTTACCTCATGTTCCATGGCCAGCCTTTGTCTTTCCATTTCCATTTGCAGTTTTGCCATCTCCACTTCATGTGCTCTTGCAGCAATCCTGTCGCCCATCTCCTCTGGCGACAGGCCTCTGCCAGGCTCAGAAGCTCCTTCTGGGGGTATCACCTCCAGCACATTCTCTGGGAACTTGGATTTGTACCAGGCCCTCAGCGCCTTGGTATTCTGCTCCTTGTTTTTCAATCCAGTTTGGTTAATGCTGTACTTGGAGAGGTATCCTTTCAAGACTTCACTTGTGCACCTCAGCAGTGCCCTCTCCTCCCAATACATGTCATCAACCCCAGAGAATATAGAGGCCTTTCTGCCTCCATTGTCTGAGCTAGGCATGGTTTCTTAAAGTGGAGATTCTTCAGCAAAACAAAAATCAATACTGTGTGGCTGCGTTATCGGTCTGAACTCACTACGTGGCGTTCACTCAATCACTGTACATGAATCACAAATGCAAATTCAAATCCTCACCGCTGACCACCAATGTTAGAATTGGGAATCTCTGGTTGGCACAGGCATGCACTTGTGACAAGCAGGGACTCTTACTTCTAAGTCAGAGTAAGGGGATCACCCTTTCAAATAACCCCTGCTCACCCTTTAGGTAGTGTGGCGCAAGCAGTCAAGACTATTCTCAGGGCGTCATAGGTTAAGCATTTGTGAACACATACAGTAATACAATGACACACCACAAATGGACACCAGTCAAGGTTGTATCAAAAATAGTTCTCTTTATATAAGGCTTAGCACAAGACCAGAATAACGAATAAAGTGACCACAGTATTATTTTAAAGTTCAATGTTCTTGTAAAAAGGCTTAAAATACAAAAATAGGCTTCTTTTAGTCAATTATGCTTCTTTTCAGGCTCTGTACGGTTCGTACCTGGATGTGCGACTCGTTGGCATTAAAAACAAGGAAAGTACGAGTCAAACAATCGTTGCGGACTCCGGGGTCCGTGACGTGCACGCTGCGGTGCGAACAGAACAAAGTACCTTGGTTTTGTGGGGTCCGCGACGGACAGTGCGGGACAAGTTGATGGGTCCGGGTCGTAGCTCGGCAGCGTATTCGGATGCTGGTCGGGTCGCGGCGTCGGGACGCGGCGTTGGTACGGGACCTTCAGGGATACGTGCGGATGGCCCGGATCAGCTTGCAGAGTCCGTGGCGTTCGGCGTTCGAGCCGTACCTTCGGTGCGGATAGGCGGCGACACTTCTCGGCGCCGTACAGCGTACGGGGAGGATCGGTGCGATGCGGCGTCTCGGCTCTGAGCACGGCACGGTGCAGTACGTTGGCAGCGTACGGACCGTACCTGGGGGACAACGAAGCTTGGGTCCGGCGTACAGGATTAGGCAGCCAGGGTTGTACGTCTCGAATCGGCAGGGAAGGTTAGGTGCGATGCGGCCGGGAGGGATATGGTGCGTACTAACGCTTTTAAATCAGCGTAGACATACGGTGCCGGGCGGCAAAGACACGGCTTCACGGCAGATGGGGTACGAGTCGTACTGGGGCCAAATCCAGCGGGAAACAAGCAAGAATTGTCCAGGCAACTCAGTTTTGGAAGGTAGATGAGTCCAATGGTCCTGGGACTCAGTACAGGGGGCAAGCTCTTCTTCCAAGCCCTTGGAGATTGTTGAAACAAAGTGCAAGGTCTCTTTCAGTCTTTTCCTCTCCTTTCTCAGCAAGGCACCAACTGCAGGCCAATCCCCCAGGTTAGGGAAAGTTACTCCTCCTTCAGCTTCTTCCAGGTCCTTCTAGTCAGGCAGAGTTTCTTCGTGGTTCAATCAGGATCCGATTTCTTAGGAGCAGGGCTCCTACATTTATACCAAGTTTCTTTTGTCTTTACAGGCCAGGGTGGCCTTTGCATAATCCCAATCCAGTTCTTTTCAGTGAGGAGCACTTTGTTGTTGGGACTCTGGCTTCTTCTTTCAGCGGGCAGGGCAGAGACATCAGACGCTCCCCAGGGGGTGGAGCTAGCATTGTGGTGGCAGAGCACTGCCCTATTCAGAGTCAAGGTGCACTCCTCCCACCCATCCTGGTGTAATCTCTCTATTCACCACCTGGCAGCCCCAGCCTGTCTCCTGGAACTTCTCAGCCCTGTCACTCAAGCTACACACAAAGAAGATAGCCCTCCCCTCCAGAGGCGGATTGAAATGGTTAGGCACGCAAAGTCTAACTTTCTAAAAGTAGCATTTGCAAACCCAGGATATTAAAATAACCTTTGCTAAAAGATGTATTTTATTATTCTGAATTCAGGCATACTAAACATGAATTTCTACCATGCTTCCTGAGCCTGCTAGGATTATAAAGTGTTATAATCTAGTAGCCCATTCTGGCCTATGGAGAGCAGGTAGCCTTAGTCAATTCACATAATACATTTTCCCATAGGGAGCACTTGCCCTGTGGCACTGGATGGCAGTGTCACAGGGCCCTGAGCAGCTAACACCAGCACAAAAATACATTGAGGCACAGACAAAAATGGAAGGGTGACCCACACCAATGGTGCCAGGTCTAACAACAATGATTTTAGGCTCATATTTCAGGATACGGGCAATGCGCGATGGATCGGACAATCTAATCAATAGAGAGTCAGTGGGAGGCGTATCAGTCAGTCGAAGTACGGTCCTTTCTCTTCATTGTAATGTCTCGTACATGCACCTTTACTTGTCTATTCTAAATGATACCAGTTGAGATTGTTTGTTGTCTCTTGCTGAATCCTGAATGGCAGTGTCCCCAACTCCATACCACCACACTCCCTTTGATCAGTGAGGGATATTTCCATATGCAACTACAGACTCCAGTAGGCAAGTAAATATCACAGTCCTACACCCTACATATTATCCTTTTAGTATCCTTGCTTCAAGAACTTGTTTTTATATCAGTTATAGCTTTACTACAATAAACAAATTCATCTTCAAATGAAAACTAAAATGGAATAGCAGTCTACACTGCAGGCATTACAGCTCGCAATTCCATTTTTAAATGCTAATTTCTAACAACAAGATTGTACTCAGAAAATACAACACTTCACCAGTGTATTCTATACTTATTTCATCTTTTCATCATACACCTACACTGCCCTCACTAGGGCTCCCAATGGAAATTATTTCTTCATTCATTAACTACAGAGTCCACTAGGCAAGTAACTATTACAGGCCTCAAATCTACATAATATCCTTTTAGTATCCTTTGTTCTTGAACATTTTTTATATCAGTTATACTTTTAGTACAATCACCAAATTCATTTTCAAGTACAAACACTCAGCAGTCTACACTGCGGGCAGCAGACATCGCAATTTGAATTTTGGACACGTGGTGCCAACTAACACTGTCCAACACAAGCCGATCCCACATGTGTAACTGTGTCCTGAGTCCTGAATGGCAGTGACCCCAAGTCCATGGCAGCCACCACAGCAGCAAACTCTCTTTGATCAGTTAGATGTATTTCCATATGCAGTGACCCAAAACTTCATGGCAGCGACCACCACACTCCCTTCCATTAGTGAGGAGTATTTTCATATTGAAGGCTGGCGACAAGTGGTGCCACTGAACCTGCACTACGCAGGCCGGTGAGGCCACCAACGTATGCACGTGGCTGTGGGCCCTTGCTCACTGCTACCTCTGGCCTACACTATGATCAGCAGGCCTCACAATTCAGATAGAGTTGTGATTCCACCTGACGCAGTGCTATAGCCAAGACACATTGCTCCCAGTGCGGCCCGTCCACACCAAGCATCATCACAGGCTTATACACTCTCAATACTTCTGGTGCCACTAACCCTCTTTAACAGAAGCCGATCCCACATGTAAAACTGTGTCCTGAGTCCTGAATGGCAGTGACCCTAAGTCCGAGGCAGCAACCACATAACATACTCCCTTCGATTTGTGAGGCATATTTCGATTTGCAAGGCAGGCGACACGTAGTCCCACTAACCCTCTTTAACACAAACCGATTCCACATTTGTAACTGTGTCCTGAATCCTAAATGGCAGTCACCCCAACTTCGTGGCAACGACCACAGCACCAGACTCCCTTCAGTCTTATTTGTTGTTCTTTTCTTTAAATAATTTTTTTTATATGTAAATCTATACATGTCTAAGACTCCTCTTTGTCCAAACGCACAGGGACACTTCCGGGCCCAAGAAGGTTGTTGGGGGTATGATGGTAATGTGGAAAGAGGGTGCGTTACCTACTGATGTGGGGAGAGGCAGCGTCGAAGGGGTATCTATCACAGAAAGAACTCCGATATGTTTTCACAAATACCTCGGACAAATGCCAGCTGACGGACTGAATCACAAAATGATTTTTCAATACTCAGGCTCGCAAAGGGACAGCTGCGGCCCGTCCACTCCACTCACAGATGCGGTACTACGAGCCGTCTGCGCCATTGTAGCCATCCCTGCCCTGTTCTGTTGTACGCCACGCCACGCCACGCCACTCAGATTACTTTCTGATGATGGCCCCACATACCTACCAGTCGCAGACGTACTCGCTGTTTCTGTATAGGTCAGTGGTCTAGTTCTCCGCATCTCCCACCCACTCCCTGAGGGCAGCTTTACCCACACACCACACCCGTCCGGCACATGCGTCACAGGCCATGTGACCACGCACATATAATAGATCGACAACGTCACATCCTTTATTGCTGGTGCTGACTAGATGGTGTAAATGGAATGCAGCAGCACATGTGCAAATAGGCATTACAATGGTGTGCCGTACGAGTGCACGAGATACAACAGCGCACCGCACAAAATTGTGGGAGGGAGAAGCAGCTGTTTGCAACGTAACAGAGAGTGAACTCGCCCATGTGCCACGTGCTGGGCGTCTCATCCATGATGACCACGGTTGCAGACATCCCACAACACCAACGGCCCGCCTTTGTACACATCCTCTATGAATGCAGCGTGGTTTTCACTTCTATGCACGTTCACTTGGCGAGTTGTGTGACTTTTGCTCCTTGTTGGTGTGTTTCATTTTGGCCATTGTTTGTCTATACTTGTGATATACTTAATTGTGCATGTCTGCCATTCTGCCCATCTCCCCCTGTCCCCCCACTCCCTACATCTTCCTCTCCTGGTGCTGTTCTGTCTATAATTTTGTTGCTGTACACATAAATACATGTAAAGAACAAATTAGAATAGTTCCTTGATTCTTTTTAGGTTTCAAAACTTCTCTATCTTGGTTTCTTTTTAATATTCCATATACATTTTTTTTTTTAATATTCAACAACTCATAGAAGTCAGAAGTGCAACGTATTCTATCAACACACTTTCTAGAACATTCTACAACACGTGCAGGTTAAAAGTTCACGATGTTTTAAGTTCGAACAGTGCCTTGCAAATGCAAGTAGCAGGTGTGGTTGAGTTGATAACTTTTATCCTATGATATGTACTCCACGTTGAAACTGCTTTTTCTTAACCAATCACAAAGATGCTTTTCCACAAAACGAATGTGCACCCTACTTTTAAAAAAGAATGCTTTTCGTCTCCCAATCACGTATCGTTTTGTATGGCAATAAAAAGTAGTTCCCCATCTTTAAACATATCTCTTATTCTACCAAGGAACTGCATGAGCTACAGACATCTTACCATACCTTCAAAATGCTAGTGTGGATCGTAGGACATAGGTATATTTTCTGGTGCAAGAGGTATGCAGAACAGAGACGTATTGACTTAGACCTAGGTTTACAAAATGTGGTCATTAAATGGTTTGCACAGAGAGGATTGAAGTGGCACCAATTGTTGCCTTTGGTTAAAACCCGTTTGCATCTCCAACACCCTGACTTCATGATTGTGCACTTTGGTGGAAACGACCTAGGCACATTGACTGGGGTAGGTTTGGAAATGCTTATGAAGGACACCTTTGGACAACTGATGTTACTTTTCCCTCAAACTGTCTTTGTATATTCCAAAGACAGAAGTGGAAATGGTCAAAACAATTTTGTCCTCAGATTGAAAAATCTAGGAAGAAACTCAACAAAGCTGTGTCTGCATACCTCAGAGACCACAAAATGGGGTCCATCTACAACAACAACATACGTTTTGATTTGGCTGATATCTACAGAAGTGATGGAGTACACTTCACAGATCACAGAAATCGAGTTTTCCTGAATAACTTGAAGCTGTGCATCCACACTTATACGTAGCTGAAACTAATCAACACAAGGGCTCTTTTTAGAGCCACCCTATAACTGACAACTTAGGCCCGCTATTTTAGGGCCAGGTAACGGCAACTCCCGGACCCTCGCCAAAATGTATTCTCCACACAGCTGTGATGCAGCGGCCAGACCATTTGACTTTGCAGCACAGAGCTCTTGCTTTGATCACCACCTCTACTCCCCCATAGGGGTGAGTAGTTTGTGCTTTACATATACCGTACTAATTTACCTGCGCACTCCCTGTACAACTCCACCTAAGCACCATATACAAGTTGGACAAGTGTGGCACAGCGCCCAGAGTACATGACTTCACAGCATAGCAAACACAGGCTCACGGTTTCATATCTGAGTCCAGCAGCAGCTCAATTTAGCAGCATGCTACTCTAGGCAATACCTCACTTAATATCCGTACCCAGCACTTTCAGACCAGTAAGGGTCAATAGTTCACCGGCTTTCCCCGAGTCCGTCAGCAGCTCAGCTTACGCCCCCAGCGCCATCAGGCCCCTAGGAGTGAGTAGTTTGCACTTTACAAATACCGAATTGATTTGATACGCGCAAATTTACCTTCGCACTCCCTGTATAACACCCCCTAAGCACCATACACAAGTTACAATGTTCGAAACAAAAGTTCCTCCGAGTAGGTATAACTACATACTGACACTACTTGGACAGATGTGGCACAGCGGCCAGAGCACATGACTTCACAGCATATGACCCACTGTTTGGACTCACGCTTTTATCCCCGAATCCGGCAGCAGCTAAGCCTAGCACAATGAGACTGTACACAATACCTCACATATTTTCCGTACCCCACAAATTTTAGACCAGTACGGGTCAGTAGTTCATCCGAGTAGGTATAAACACATGCTGACACTACTTCCACAGGTGTAGTGCAGCGGCCACTGCACATGACTTCACAGCATAAGACACACAATTTGGGCTCACGCTTTAATCCCCGACTCCCGCACCAGCTCACCTTAGCAGCGTCAGACTCTAGGCAATACCTCACTTAATTTCCGTAGCCCAGCACTTTCACACCGCTAGGTGTGAATACTTCGCTTCACACCCCGTCTATAGCACACCCTAAACACCCCACAGAGGCTTACAGTGCTCCTACCCTACTCTTTCCCACTTTTCTCACCCTTTTTTCCCCTTACTCGCATCGACGGAATCACAAAATGGCGGCCAACACTTCCTAGTTGCAACCGCTCGCAGCGCTCACAACCAATAATTGGATTCACTCTATCACTAATTCATTTCCAAGCTGGGACAAGCGACTCCTGCTGTTGCCGTGACTCTGCGGACAACATCTTACTGCTCCTATTGCTTTGCATATTCTAGATGCCGGCTCTCATTTTCTGAGGACGCTGCTACTCCTTGGTCCCGGCTGGGACATTTCCCTTACCCGACCTGAGGCACCATCTACACAAACCCCGGACCCATTCCTTTTCCCTTCCCCCCGCTCCGTGTTTGCGGACAACCTTGCATCGTCTCCGCTGGACTCGTGCACCATTGACCCCCGCTGGTCTCAGGATCTACTACCGCATCGCCGCCGCCCAAGCCGCTGGCCGCTCCTTTCTTGTACCTGCGCCTAGCAAACTTCCCAGGCATTCGTTTCATCGTTTAGTCCTGAAGAGATCCCACCACTTTCATGGGGATCGAAACGTCGTCGACTCACGTCTCTAACTCTAAATTATATTATGTATTCTACATTTGAGTATTCGATGTTAAACTGATTGTGACTTTCTATACTTTCATTTTTGCACACACTGAAAAGTCACTTTTCAAGTCACTTGCCTGTGGTAAGAAAATCGGCTGATTTCCATTTTACCTATTCATGGTTTGCTCACTTATCCCCCTGCATATTACGTGTTTCTACTTTATTGTTAATAAATTGCATTTATTTTTCTAATTGAGTACATGGATAATTCCAGTTTTTGACTGTAAAAATTGTGATACTATACCTATCCTATTTGTATGGGACCTTTGTTTCTTTAAAATATATCTACCCTTGGTCCCGTCTCACCCTTAGGGTTTCCTTGTTTCTCTCTATACACAACCAATAAGCAGCAAGCTCGTGCTCGTAACGCCTCAGCCAATCAGATGGCAGAATTCCCAAATATCGATATCTGTAAATTTCGATATTTCTCAAAAACTACTGAACGGATGTACACCAAATAAACAAAAGCGTGCTTTCTAGACCAAGACCCTTCTCCCTGCCAAACTTGGGGTAATTCCGTTCCCCCGTTCGAGCTGTAGCTTTGTCTAAAGTTTCCTATGGAAATTAACATGGAGAAACCAAGATTTGGGACCCCCCTTTTTACGCGGACCCCCCTTATGAATCACCCCCATACTTCCCACATAGGAGCTGATATGAACAAAGAATTACTTTGGAAAATTTCATGAAGCTTCATAAAACGACGCCAAAGTTATAAGCAAAACAAAAAATGCTCTTCCTATGGAAACTTAGTCCTACCTATAACTACCTACTGGCGACCGCCAGTAAGTAATACATATATATATATATACACGGGAAACCTCACCCGGCCCGGACACGGAAAGGATTGACAGATTGATAGCACTTTCTCGATTTTGTGGGTGGGGGTGCATGGCCGTTCTTAGTTGGTGGAGCGATTTGTCTGGTTAATTCCGATAACAAATTAGACTTCTCCATGCTAACTAGTTACGCGACCCCCAGCTGCAGTCTCCTTGTGTGATCAAGGGCACTGGATGCCCGAAACGCGTCATGGAATGAGGAGTGAGAGATAAAGAAATATTGCCATTGGATTTGTCCTGGTGGTCCGTCTTTCTTCAGTTCGCCGAAAGGAAGTGCTGGGAGGTGTATTGTGTGTGTGTGTGTGTCTATATATATATTCCCCCGTTATAGTTACTGCAGGCAACTATAACTCACGCGACCGTAATCCTCTGCTGATGCTAATACTGTATTTAGACACTTATTTACCCATGTCTTCTTCCATTAATCTTTAGCTATACATATATTACAAATATTTATTTTTCAGAAAGACACATATGTCATCAGTGATGTAATATCTGACGTCATCAGCAGAGGATTGCGGTCGCGTGAGTTATAGTTGCCTGCAGTAACTATAACGGGGGAATTTCATTGGTTTTTTATGAGTGAAATGTCCAGCTAACTATAACATGTGTGAAACCTATGGTTTTTTAAGTGAATTTGCAAGGTTTTTTAAATGCTAATTCCTAACTATAACGTGTGTGAAACCTATGGTTTTTTCAGTGAATTTGTACGTTTTTTTAAATGCTAATTTATTTATGTATTATTTTTTTTATATATTTATTTTACAATAAACTACGTATTAAAAATTATTATTTTTTTTTTTTTGGTTTTCACCCTGCGAATAATTTTTTTTTTTTTGTAAAAATTATTTTTATTTTTTTGTGTTTTTCAGGGTGCGCGCACTGTGCGCGCACCCCCGCGATTTAAAAAAAAAAAAAAAATTTTTTTGCCTTCGGGGTCCTTCAGGGAGCCCCTGACAAAGGCTAGGGGGTCAGGAACTCTCTACCCTGCCCCCTTTTCACGTTCGCCACCTTCCTTTTTCACTCTCGCACTGAAAACAAACAAAATGGCGGCCGACACTTCCTGATTTCGACCGATTCGAACGTTGACTAACATGTAACCACCAATCAGAATTACGCTCGCGCACGTTAGGGTGCTCGCACGGTGCTCGCACGGTGCGCGCACCCTGCGCGCATATATATATATATATGCTTTTAAATGCTATTTTCTCCGGAAATACTGAACAGATTTACACCAGACCTGCAAAAGGCACTTCCTTGACCTTATGGCTACCTCTCTGCCAAATTTCAAGTAATTCTGTTCAGCCGTTCGGGCTGTAGCTGTGTCTAAAGGTCCTATGGAAAAATGCATGGGAAAAACGCGTTTTGGGACCCCCCTTTTATCTCAGCCCCCGCTTGACGAATCCCCCCGAGACTTTCAGGGTAGGAGCGGAGCGTAGCGCCCCACCTATTTTGAAAAATTCGCGAGGATTCGTCGACCGGCGCCAAAGTTATTCAAAATAGAATGTTGCGGATTTCCTATGGAAACGTGGTCCTAACTATAACTACCTACTGGCGACCGCCAGTAGGTAATATATATATATATATATATATATATATATATACTTTGTTGTATATCGTAGTGACTGCCCCGGTCACGGATGGCACCGCCGCGTAAGCATTGCGGCTCGGCTGCTGCCAGAGGATTCGAGCGGCAGCGGGACAGGAGATGTGTGTGATTGTATTTGCATCTAACGCAAAAGAAACAATTGATGGACGGAATGCTGGACAATGCAAACATTCACCCCCAGTCCCAAAGATCTGGGTTTAATCCATCATTCTTTTGCTCACCACACCACCCCAGTTTGGACCCAGCCATATGCAAATCATTCTTGACCCTGTTCCTTGTGGGAACAGTCCAGCCCGAACTGCCAAGCCAGGTCCTCACTGGACCAGAAACAAGCATCCTGGGACCGGTTTCAGGGCATCACCCTTCTTCAGCCAGGCTAGCTTGAATCCAGTGGTGTAGTGAGCACGGGACCCACGTCTGGGCATACCCTTCCCACTTAGGGCGACAAACGCAAAAGAAACAATTGATGGACGGAATGCTGGACAATGCAAACATTCACCCCCAGTCCCAAAGATCTGGGTTTAATCCATCATTCTTTTGCTCACCACACCACCCCAGTTTGGACCCAGCCATATGCAAATCAGTCTTGACCCTGTTCCTTGTGGGAACAGTCCAGCCCGAACTGCCAAGCCAGGTCCTCACTGGACCAGAAACAAGCATCCTGGGACCGGTTTCAGGGCATCACCCTTCTTCAGCCAGGCTAGCTTGAATCCAGTGGTGTAGTGAGCACGGGACCCACGTCTGGGCATACCCTTCCCACTTAGGGCGACAAACGCAAAAGAAACAATTGATGGACGGAATGCTGGACAATGCAAACATTCACCCCCAGTCCCAAAGATCTGGGTTTAATCCATCATTCTTTTGCTCACCACACCACCCCAGTTTGGACCCAGCCATATGCAAATCAGTCTTGACCCTGTTCCTTGTGGGAACAGTCCAGCCCGAACTGCCAAGCCAGGTCCTCACTGGACCAGAAACAAGCATCCTGGGACCGGTTTCAGGGCATCACCCTTCTTCAGCCAGGCTAGCTTGAATCCAGTGGTGTAGTGAGCACGGGACCCACGTCTGGGCATACCCTTCCCACTTAGGGCGACAAACGCAAAAGAAACAATTGATGGACGGAATGCTGGACAATGCAAACATTCACCCCCAGTCCCAAAGATCTGGGTTTAATCCATCATTCTTTTGCTCACCACACCACCCCAGTTTGGACCCAGCCATATGCAAATCAGTCTTGACCCTGTTCCTTGTGGGAACAGTCCAGCCCGAACTGCCAAGCCAGGTCCTCACTGGACCAGAAACAAGCATCCTGGGACCGGTTTCAGGGCATCACCCTTCTTCAGCCAGGCTAGCTTGAATCCAGTGGTGTAGTGAGCACGGGACCCACGTCTGGGCATACCCTTCCCACTTAGGGCGACAAACGCAAAAGAAACAATTGATGGACGGAATGCTGGACAATGCAAACATTCACCCCCAGTCCCAAAGATCTGGGTTTAATCCATCATTCTTTTGCTCACCACACCACCCCAGTTTGGACCCAGCCATATGAAAATCAGTCTTGACCCTGTTCCTTGTGGGAACAGTCCAGCCCGAACTGCCAAGCCAGGTCCTCACTGGACCAGAAACAAGCATCCTGGGACCGGTTTCAGGGCATCACCCTTCTTCAGCCAGGCTAGCTTGAATCCAGTGGTGTAGTGAGCACGGGACCCACGTCTGGGCATACCCTTCCCACTTAGGGCGACAAACGCAAAAGAAACAATTGATGGACGGAATGCTGGACAATGCAAACATTCACCCCCAGTCCCAAAGATCTGGGTTTAATCCATCATTCTTTTGCTCACCACACCACCCCAGTTTGGACCCAGCCATATGCAAATCAGTCTTGACCCTGTTCCTTGTGGGAACAGTCCAGCCCGAACTGCCAAGCCAGGTCCTCACTGGACCAGAAACAAGCATCCTGGGACCGGTTTCAGGGCATCACCCTTCTTCAGCCAGGCTAGCTTGAATCCAGTGGTGTAGTGAGCACGGGACCCACGTCTGGGCATACCCTTCCCACTTAGGGCGACAAACGCAAAAGAAACAATTGATGGACGGAATGCTGGACAATGCAAACATTCACCCCCAGTCCCAAAGATCTGGGTTTAATCCATCATTCTTTTGCTCACCACACCACCCCAGTTTGGACCCAGCCATATGCAAATCAGTCTTGACCCTGTTCCTTGTGGGAACAGTCCAGCCCCACTGGAATCAAGCTATCCTGGCTGACGAGGGCTGAAAGCCCGAAACCGGCCCTAGGATGCTTGTTTCCAGTCCAGGGAGGACCTGGCTTGGCAGTTCGGGCTGGACTGTTCCCATGGGGCACAGGGTCAAGACTGATTTGCATATGGCTGGGTTCAAACTGGAATGGCATGGTGAGCAAAAAAACGATGGATTTAGGCCCAGATCTCTGTACTGGGGTGAATGTATGACATTGTTCTGCATTCTGTCCATCAATTGTTATTTTTGCATTTGTCACCCCGAGTGGGAAGGGTATGCTCAGACGTGAGTCCCTTGCTCTCCATGCCACTGGAATCAAGCTATCCTGGCTGACGAGGGCTGAAAGCCCGAAACCGGTCCTAGGATGCTTGTTTACAGTCCAGGGAGGACCTGGCTTGGCAGTTCGGGCTGGACTGTTCCCATGGGGCACAGGGTCAAGACTGATTTGCATATGGCTGGGTTCAAACTGGAATGGCATGGTGAGCAAAAAAACGATGGATTTAGGCCCAGATCTCTGTACTGGGGTGAATGTATGACATTGTTCTGCATTCTGTCCATCAATTGTTATTTTTGCATTTGTCACCCCGAGTGGGAAGGGTATGCTCAGACGTGAGTCCCTTGCTCTCCATGCCACTGGAATCAAGCTATCCTGGCTGACGAGGGCTGAAAGCCCGAAACCGGTCCTAGGATGCTTGTTTCCAGTCCAGGGAGGACCTGGCTTGGCAGTTCGGGCTGGACTGTTCCCATGGGGCACAGGGTCAAGACTGATTTGCATATGGCTGGGTTCAAACTGGAATGGCATGGTGAGCAAAAAAACGATGGATTTAGGCCCAGATCTCTGTACTGGGGTGAATGTATGACATTGTTCTGCATTCTGTCCATCAATTGTTATTTTTGCATTTGTATTTGCATCTACTCAGACATCCCCAAAATCTGATTGCATTTGAATGGCTTTAATGGTGGCACCCCATTTGGGAATGATTTTATAAAGACTACCAGTACCAGAATGCTTTGAATTACCTAATTGGGCGTAATCGAAATAAAAGGACACAAACTGGTGGTTTGTTTGCCATTAATCATTGCATCAAAGGCTGCCCATGAGGAAGGGCGGTTTGGCCTGAAACGCGTCGGCAGCATGATGGAAGGGGCTCTGTTCTGGTGAGAAGCGAGCGATCCCCTGTGTGTGCCTCCACCCTTTGGGGAACTTTGTTGTATATCGTAGTGACTGCCCCGGCCACGGATGGCACCGCCGCGTAAGCATTGCGGCTCGGCTGCTGCCAGAGGATTCGAGCGGCAGCGGGACAGGAGATGTGTGTGATTGTGGGGCTCTGTTCTGATGAGAAGCGAGCGATCCCCTGTGTGTGCCTCCACCCTTTGGGGAACTTTGTTGTGTATATATATATATATTTTTTTTTTAATTCCCCCTAAAACCCATAAATGTCCCTTTGTATCCCAATATCTAAACACCCCAAAATAGTAAAATTACCTATACCACCCCAAAACCCATAACCCCTAAATTCTTAATTTACCCTTAGCACCCTAAACCCACCCTGAACCCTAAAATTACCCTGGGCACCCAAAAAACCCAAACAAACCCTGAACCCTAAAAAAAACCTGCACCCCAAAACCCAAACCCCTGAACCCTAAAAATACCCCTGCACCCCAAAACCCCAAATCACCTCAAAACCCAAACCCACACTTTATCCCAAACCCCATTCAAACCCTGAACCCTAAAGTTTGCCTGTTCACCCCAAAATCCAAACGTACCCTAAACCCTAAAATTACCCCTGCACCAAAAAACACAAACCCACCCTAAACACTAAAATTAACCTTGGCACCCCAAAACATATACCCCTACACCAAAACCCTATACTTACCTTATACTTACATATAAAATACATATGCATTTGCCATTTATGCCTTTACAATGAAATTCGTTGTAAAAGCACGCGTGGTAAATGCATATGCATTGTAATGCCATGCGTTGTAATGGCATTGCGGAGTAATGGTAGTTGCGTTGTTATGGTATGCGGGGTGAAATTGTTGTAATGGGTATTTACCGTGATGAATATATATGATAAATATATCATAATATATATGTTGGTGTGGGCCGACTAACTGTAAGGCACTACTGTAGACTTTGGCTTATTCAAAGAGGTAACTGGAAGTCTACGTGCCTCCTGTACTACAGTACTACAGATATCTTCGCGAGATACATTTACATTCAAGTACTTTTAAATAAAATGTAAATATATGGTCAGTAGTTAATGTGGAACTACGGCATGGATTTGACCACCTGGGACTATGTAGTCCACCTCTGTGCGTCAGCATCACGTCTCAGTTATTCAGACCAGGCATGGGTTACTAGCAGGGTACAACAAAGCCTTCTGCAGCAATGAAAACATACAACTAGCTATGCCGCACCATTTCAGTGTAATAGGATGCACCCAATAACTTACAAAACAATCTTAATGGTATGACGGCACTTTGCTATATGTCTCACTCTGGACCAGAAGGCCCTGACCGATGCCAGATTTACAGGATCATCACTGAATATGTGAATTAATTCCATTTAGGTTAATTATATGGACATGTTTCTTATGTTACTTTACTGAAAGTATGGGCTGGATCTGGTACTCCTGGGTCTATGCTGGCCACACCCTACTCTTGAATAGTTTATACTAATGAAACTAGCAAGGTGGCTCAGAGAGCTTAGTACTTTACAAGTCGTAAGCCTTGACTATACAAGCAGTTAGATGCAGTTCTTCCGGGTGAATAATATGTATTTGAATGTGTTGTTGAATAGATATTAAAGATCTTAAAATTATCTCTTCGACTCAATGAAAAAGCATGATAATTAGTAAAAGACACATACCATAGAGTAACAATGCGGACATTTTTACATTAAATACCTTAAGGGCCTGTCCGAAATACATTATAGCTGCAGCTTTATAAACTCCTCCTATATCTGCTGAATGAGAATTCCCCACAGCTCATAAATGACAAATATGAAGATTAAAATGCATATTATAAATAAGTATAGCTCCAAGGTACTTAAAAGATGATACCTTCTTGAGCCCATCAGTACCCAAATACCAATTACCCCCTGAGGGATAGCTGAGCCTGGGACCAATGAGAGCATGTTTTCATTTGTTCTCAGGTATAGGCAGAATATAGTTTGCTGATTGCATCTTAGAATGCAATCTGTCTATAATTCTTTGGATCTAATTGCAAACCATTCTTGAGGTTTTTCATTGTTACACACCCTTTACAGTGATCAGGTACAATACTAAGCTTAAAGAAAGATGTAAATAATGGTTAAAAAAATGACCCCATAGTTCAGGATCTTTGGGACCCTATGCTGTATTGTCTCTCACCTTCCTGATTAACTTTATTATATCCCGGGATTGTAATGAAGGAAATTCACTTGCCCGTAGGACCCTGGCCTCTGTTTTTCCTATTGGAAACCATCCATTTGAGGAATACAGTTCATCCACATAACCTGTACTGTGTTTTTTGATACTTTTTTTTTAGAATATTTTTGTTGATACATTTTCAAGAGCAGCTTAACATTAGAATAGTAACATCTGACACACCATTGTGTAAGCATGGTTCTTATACAACATAGTTGACAGTCATAACCTTGCATGAGAATGCGTTCTAGCTTATTACAAATGTTGTGGGGTACAGAGGGGGCATGTATCTTATTCTTCCAATGTCCTCGGTTTTGGTCTAGGATTGTCCATGACATCTTCTTTTTCAAACCAATAGTATCTTATCCAGGGACCCCAGATCTTTGTAAACTTTTTGGGGCACCCTCTTGCCTGGTATATCACCTTTTCTGCCCCCATGTAAAGGTCCATACCTTTTCTCCAATCTACCCTTTTGGGAAGGTTTGCAGCCCCTAGTGTTTGGCAATGTCTCTCTTAGCTACCATCAACCCCAAGTTACATAGCAAGAGGTTATATCGAGAGAGATCCACTTCCATAGGGATACCAAGCTAAGCGTATTTAGGATTCACTGGTAGTTGTGAGTCCACTACCTTTCCCAACTCATCCATTATCTGATTCCAGTATGCCTTAATGAGATGACATTCCCATAATGTATGGATAAAGGTCCCAATTTGTGTTTTGCAGCGAATGTATTCAGGTGACTCGGCCCTCCCTATTTTATGTAGACGCGCCCTGTCAAAATAAGCCCTGTGTAAAACTTTAAATTGTATCCGGCATAGCCTGAGTTTTATGGCTACCTCCCATGGATGCATTAGCGCTGCTTCCCAGTCTGTGTCCTCTGTTCCCCACATGGTCTCTTCCCATTTCTCCCTAAGAGCCTGGAGATTGTCTGCCATATTGTTAATGAAAGTTTTGTATATCCATGAAATGAATGTCTCCTGTATTGCACCCTGTAGTAGTCTACCCTCAACTGGCGCAAAGTCTGGGATGTCTGACGTATCTAGCTTTTCTGCCGTCCAGGCATGTTGCAGTTGTAGGTACTTGTATCTCTGGGTTTCGCTCATCTGAAATTCCCTTTGCAGTGTGGAAAATGTGATCAAGCCTCCTTTCTCTATTATGTCCCATAGTTTAGAGATCCCTATTATATCCCATGTTTTGCATCCCTGCAGTTTGGCTAACTCTGGGAGACATGCCCCCGCCCACAATGGTGTCTCTTTTGTACGTTTCCCCTCCCACTTCATTTGACGCTCTGCCGCCTTCTATGCCTCTTTCGTTACTTGGGTAGCCGAGAGCAGTTTCCTAATTCCCCTTACCCCGTATGTATAGTGAAGGTATGAGCGGGGTTGGAATTCCAGCCTTTCTAGGGCATGTGCTGGATGGTCGCCAGGCACGTGGCCCCTTTTATTTAGGGCCACCAAGTGGGCTGCCCAGTAGTTAGACCTAATATCTGGGAGCCCTGTTACTCCGTTATAGTGGCTACGTTGCAGGGTCTGTAGTGACACTCTTGGGTCTCCCCTATTCCAAAGAAGGGAGCAAATCTCTCGCTCTATGGTCCGAAATATCTCTTTGGAGTCTTATGGTAGGTGTTATGGAGAACATAGAGCAGCTTAGGAAGAGTGATCATTTTGAACATTGCTGCTCTGCCCAGGAGGGTCAATGGGAGCTTGCGCCATCGTTCCACATCTGCATGGAATTCCCAGAGTACTTTTTTAATATTGTGATCAATGCTAGCCTCCGATTTAGTGGATATATGGAGGCCAAGATACTGGAATACCTCTTGTTCGATATGCAATTGTCTCAGCGCCCTCAGTGTGTTTGGACCTCCACCCACTGTATATAAGCTGGATTTGCCCCAGTTTATTTGGTACCCTGCATGAAGGCCATATTCGTCAAAGATCTGCAGTATTGCAGGTAGTGACGTATCCAGCTCTGTAACATATAGAAGTATCTCAGCTGCGTACAATGAGATATTTTCATCCTTGAGTCACCCTTGCTCATCTCTAAGGCCACTGATATTTGGGTATCGTTGGGTAGAACCACATGCCAGTGGTTCTACTATCAGGGAAAATAATTGTGGAGAGAGGGGACATCCTTGTCTGGTGCCTCGGTTGATTGGGAAATCAAATGACATTGCTCTGTTAACCCATACTTGTGCCCTTGGGTTGGTGTATAATAAGTCTATCCAGGCCAAGAACTTCGGTCCGAATCTGAATTTCACTAATATGAATGGCCAGTGCACTGTATTGAATGCCTTTTCTGCATCCAGTGATCGAATTACATGTGGGTTCTCCCTGTTTCTAAATGCATCCAACCAGTTGGCCAGTGTGCATAGGTTGAGTCTTGTTGCCCTCCTGGACATGAAGCCAGACTGGTCACTGTGTATGAGGGTAGTGATCACTGACACCAGTCTTGTGGCTAGGATCGTGGCCAGTGCTTTCGTTTCTATATTAAGTAACGCTATATGGTGGTATGACCCACAGCCTAGTGCCGGTTTTCCTGGCTTGTGGATCACTACCACAGTACCACTCCGGAGATCTAACTGCAGGGATCCCTCTGTTTGAGCTGCCAGGAACAGCTTAAGGAGATATGGGCCCAGCAGACTAACATTTGCTTTAAAAAATTATGCCGGTATACTGTTAGATCCCGGGGTTTTTGCCCGATTTTAGTTTCTCAATGGCCGTCATGACTTCTTCTAGGGTGAATTCTGCTTCGAGAGCAACTTGCTCTTCTCTGCCTAGGGTGGGTATATTTAGTTTGGTCTGGTAGCTAACAATTTGAGAGATGTCTGCTAGAACCCATGCTTTGTAGAAACCTGCATAATAACGCGCGAAGGCGTCTGCTATATTTGGGCATCCGTGTGTATCGCACCCTCTTCCTGAATGGCTGCTACCCACCTAGAATCCCTCTCCTTTCAACCCAGCCATGCTAGCAGCCTCCCTGCTCTATCTCCAGTATCATAGAGGCAATGGTGCATCGCCATCAGTTGCGACTTGGCTTCCTGCTGGGCCATCGCCTGATATTCCAGACGAGCAACTTCTATCTGACGAAGTAGCTGCAGATCATTGTTTGTAAGGGCTTGTTTCTCCAAAGCTGTGAGTTTACACTCCAGAGCCTTGACCTCTCTAATCACTTTCTTCTTCTTATGTGCAATTGTATTTTGTGCTCCATCTCGGAGAACCATTTTAAATGCCTCCAATAAGACTACATCCGACGACACAGAACCCTCGTTTTCACTAAAATACAGTTCTGCATCCACTCTAATCTCCTCTGCTACTACCGGGGCTCTGAGTTCCCATGCATTGAGTCTCCAGCCTGACCTACGCCCATGGGTTTTCCCTCCTATTGTCATCCATAGGGGTGAGTGGTCAGATAACCCTCTCACCAGGTATTCTATCTTTGTGACATCACTTATCTCTCCTGCTGGTACAAGAAGGTAGTCTAGCCTTGAGAACACCTTATGCGCCCCTGAGAAGAATGAATATGTGCGGTCTGTCGGATGGTGTTTACGGCAGACACTGACCAGGCCCATGGTCGGTATCTGTTCTGCTAGTCATGTCGGGTTCACCTGTCCCCTGTTGGTGCGTGAGTGGTCTAAGCCTGGCTCTACCACATCATTAAAGTCCCCTCCTAATATGTGTGTTGAGGAGTCAGAAGCTGGCAGGATCTCCACCACCCTATTAAATGTGCCTTTTTGTAGTCCTGGGGGAGCATATAGACTGACCAGGGTAAATTCTCTTTGCCCCCAGAGCCCCTGGACTGTCACAAAGGTGTTGTTGGGGTCTGCCCACGTTTTGTGAATGCGGAATGGGGGTTTCTGCTTTGAGTATTGCTACGCCTCTCAAACCACTTGTGAATCCTGCATGGGCCAGTGTTGTGTATGCCCAAGGAATGCCCACTGGGTGCCTTGAAGGTGCGTTTCTTGAAGTAAAATTATAACCAGTTTCAATCTCTTAAAGTAATTAGCTACCAGCCCTCTCTTAATTTTGTTTTCTAAATCGCTGACATTCCAAGTCAACAACGAGTAGCCACCCTTATCCTGAATCCCCTTGGATAGACTTTTGAATAAACCATGCTGCCCATGTCGACGCCTGGGCATATCCTTCCCCGCCCTCTCGTCCATGCTCTCCTAGTCCAATTTTCAATGTTATACAACCCTGTCTTTGTTGCCCCACTCACTTCAACTTCCCTTTGAAACTCCCCCCTCCCCACTCTCTCCCCTTACCCACGCCCGAACCCCAATGGTCAACTTGACAACTATGGCGCAGGTGAAGACTGAGAGGTCTGTCCCCCCCCCCCCCTCTTAACTGTCCCCTTCTGTATATTCCTACCCAATTATACCCAAAAGTGAAGGGGATGTGTTCTAACTACTTCCCCGAGGTGTTGTGTGTGTTAATGTGTCGGGGCACCTAGTGCTGGCTTACTCTCCACCGGTCATCCTTCAGCCCACTCGGTTCACCCTTTCTCGCCTCCCTCCTGCATCTGTTGTGGCTCAGTTCATTGGTCGGCCTCTGCTGGTTTCTGCTCTTCAATCCGTACAATCTTCTGGAGCAGTGGATGATCACTGTCTGTGTCCATTGTGCGATCTTGATCTGACACTTCCAGAATTGCGCGACCCCAGCTCTCAATTGCTTCAGTTTCACCATCTTTTCCTGCTTTTCTTCTTCTGATTTGGTGGAGGGTATATCCTCAGTTGACTGTGTACTCCGTCTGAGGGGAGTCTCCGCTCATTTCATGCTTGACCAGCTAGTCCTGTGATGCCTTACATCTCTTTTTTGCTTTGAGATTGTCTCCCGCTGTGGAGCCGCATTCGGGGATCCACCGGGTTCAGGCCGGCGCCGCAGTGATGGGCGTTGTTCTATCCAAGCCCAGGCTTCTTCCGGCCTCTGAAAGAAGAGAGATTTTCCCTGGTAGAGGACTTTAAGCTTTGCCAGAAAGAGCAACATGTACTGCAGCTGGAGCTGCCTCAATTTTGCCTTCACTGCGTCAAAATTATGTCTTTGCTTCTTGACCTCTCTTGAGTAGTCTGGGAAGACCACGATTTTGGTATCTTCAACCTGAACTTCTCCCCGCTTCCTCAACTCTCTCAATATCAAGTCACGATCCTGAAAGTTCAAGAAGCAGGCTACTATGGGCCTTGGTGGAGCTCCCATCAGTGGCCCGATGGCGGGCATCCTATGTGCTCTTTCCACAATGAAGCAGGACGAGAACTGCACCGCCGGGAGGTATTCCTCAAACCAGAGGGCCAGAAAAACACCTGCATCTGTTCCCTCTATTCCTTCCGGAAATCCCACAAAACGCAGGTTGTTACTGTGTGCCTTATTTTCTGCATCATCCACCCTCCAGACAATTTCATTTGGAGAGGAGGTAAGGGTTGTGACTTCATTACGGAGCATGTGTGCTGTGTCCTCCACTCCTGGCATGCGTTGCTCTGCTTGTGTCACGCTTTCTGATAAGTCTTGTCTCAGCAGGGTAACTTTGCAGCGCACCTCTGCTATCCTACCTTTCAGTGCTTCTCTGGAGGACTGCATCACTTGCAGGAGAGATGTGTTGTCTGGAGGTGGCGGCGTTTCTCCCTCCGCTCCTGCTGCAGGGCCCATTACTCTTCCCTGGTCATGTTCTGGCTTGGTTGTCTGGCGCTCGGTCCCACAGGCTCAGGATAGGACGGCTTGTTTTTCCTTTCCACTATCAGGTTGGGCCATGAGCACCTCATTTCTGTTGTCCTTTAGCTAGGCTATGGTATGCTCCCACTTACTAGCAGAGCTGCCACTCTCATTCTCAGCCACTTTATTCAGTTTACCTTGAGTTGACTTAGCTCTTTTTTGTCCTCCCGGGTACTGGGGCCCTTCTTTTGGTATGCTGTCTCGTGTGTCTTTTCCACCTTTATGTTCTCTATGCTGCAGTGTGGCCAGATTACACCCCTAGCCCTCTACCTCATTGTCTTTTTCTCTCAGCGAAGATCTGAGGTGATTTGCGAGGTGTACCTCGAGACACTGCCCGCTCTTTGTGTCTGCTCCGCTTCCTATTAGTTCCCCATATCAGGAAGGGGCTTCAGGTCCCGTCTTCTATGCCTGCTGTTTACCTTCATTTTGTGTTCACTGTCTTTTGGGAGCTCCCTTCTGTACCCCTTCAACAGGGCACCTCTAAGACTCTTTAGACCACGACGGAGTGACCCTGCCTTTAGGCACTCAGCCTCCCGCCTACAGTCCTCGTTCACTGTGTGCTTCGGAGTATCCGTTATTTGGAAGGGCAGGCCTTAGCTAGGCCCAGTGGCTCTCTCTCTACTCAGGGCAGGTCTCGTTTTACCTCTGAGCTCGCTCGTGCTCTTGTCTCCGAATCTTTCAGTTTCCGCGGATGTCCCCTCCAGGGGCCATCTCTCAGTCCTGGGGTTTTGGCACAGCCACTGCACACAGGACTCGGTTGCCTCCTCTCTGCCAGTTCCCACTTCCTTACTGCCCAGGCCTGTTCCCGTTGATGTTTTACAACTTCACCCACTGAGGGGGGGGGGGGAGGCGATTCACCCCGGCCGCTCTAACACCCCCCTGCCATGCGAACAATAGTCCCCGATGGGACCACTTTCTTTGTCTTCTCTGGCTCAGCCCCCCCCCCCCCCCCCAGGAGCAACCGCAGGCCCCTACTTCTTTTCTGAGCCTGTGCTTATGCTGCCAGGGGCCTCAAAGGGATTTCAGAAGCCTGTGCCATCCGCAGGTTAGCAGCCCCTCACCGGGGTCTGTCCAATCTCCACCGGACCTCTGGTCGATTCCCCAATCTCGGGCGGCATCTGCTTCCATCTGGCGTCCCTGCCCCCACCCGGTCTCTCACCTCCGGTGTCTGCTATACTGGGTTATGATTCTGGGATGCAGGACCTTCCGCTGAGGTTCACTATTTCTCCCCTTTACACCATCTAGCGCTCTGCTCAGCGACCTCTTAGGCCTCAGTGTCTTCTTCTCTGCCGGCTTCCAGTTTGTTTCTTCCCCAGGATTTCTACTCCCCAAGTGTGGCGCGGTGGGGCCTATGTCGCAGTTAAATACGTGTGCGCTAAATAATGGACACAGGACCGCCGTTTGGTTCTTGTGGCGGGAAGACCCCGAGCAATCTTCCCCCTCTTTTATTCATACCCTCGGGACGAGCCCGCCCGAGGGGTGCAGGGATGCGTGGGCAAATGCAACAATGTCGGGGAGAGCCTGGATGGCTCTCTACATTCCTCCTTTCTTTCAGTTCAGAACCATCACGTCCTTCCCGGTCATGGAGAAGTTTATACAAAGTCCTTCAGCCTCTGGCTCGGGACTGGGTTCGGCAGGAGACTATACTTCTGGCTCTGGACACAAGGCTCGGGGGAAGTGCCCAACGGAACACTCCCGGACGCCTCGGCGGCAGTGTCCTGGCAGGTTGGCCGTTCATTCCCAGCGTGGCCCTGACTCGCTGAGGGGTGAACGGTGAGGTGATCCGCTCCCTGGGAGACGCAGGAGAGGAGAGGCTCAAAGGTGATCCTTGATAGCCAGACCCATCTTGGTCTGTGTCCGCCTCCAAGATCATCTTGAAGCTCCACACGTTCCTTGTGATGGATTGCTGCCCCCTTCTCGCTGTGACCATGGTTCCTTGAACGTTGACCACGGTCCATACCTCGGGCTCATAGGGGGTCCGGAACTTCCACCCAGGGTGTCGGTCTTTGATCACCACGCGGTCTCCCAAACTCAGCTGTGGTTCTGAGGCCCTTTGGGCCTCACTGGCCTTCCAATTGGTTGTTTCTCTCCTTGCTTGGATGGCTGCGTCATCCCGCTCAGTAGGTACCCACACCGGATCTGACAGAATGCTATCCCGTGGGGCTCTCTTGAACAGAAGGTGAGCTGGAGTACACTTGGTGGTGCTGTGTGGAGCCTGGCGGTATGTACCGAGGAACTGATCAAGAGCTGCTTCCGGATCTTCTCCATTCTCCACGGCGATGCGCAGCGCTCGATTAATTGTTCTCATTAGCCGTTCCACCTCCCCGTTCGCTTGGGGCCATAGTGGGGTGATCTTCCTGTGGCGTACCACCAGACATTCGAGGTATTCTTGGAATTCTCGCCCCTGAAAAGGGGGTCCGTTGTCCGACCTGACCTCCTCGGGCAACCCCATCATTGCGAACACTCGGTCCAGGACCCTCTTCACATGGGTGAACGCCGTCGACGCCATCACCTCAACGATAGGGAATTTCAAGAACGAGTCGCCATGACCAGCATGTGGCAACCGTCTGGAAAACTCCCAAAGTCCACGCTGAGATGCGTCCACGGAGTCCTGCTCGCTTCTTCTGTGATTACCGAGGCTGGCACAGGGTCCCCTCCGGTGATGGTACAGGCGTGGCATTGTCGCACCATCTCCTCTACTTTGGAGTCCATCGCCGGGAACCAGACTTTGTCGCGCAGCCTGGCCTTGGTTTTGGCCATCCCTTGATGGCCCACGTGTGCCAGCGCAAGGACTCTTCTCTGTAGGCTTTCCGGAACCACTATGAGGTGTCCCCTCAGGATGACTCCTTCTTCCCCCACACTGAGTTCGCTCCAGACGTGCCACAACTGTTGGCGAGCATGGCTGACCTCTTGCTGTAGGGCGTGGGCTCCATCCATGAAATGGGCCCATCCATTATTCTCCAGTGCTGTCCGGACGCGAGAGAGAGTGGGGTCCTCTCGAGTTGCTCGACCCATTTCTTCCAGCGTCATGGCCCTGGGGCATGCCCCTTGCGACACCATGTTGACGAACGCTTTAGTGCTGCAGGTGTCCCCCAATGGGGCCGATGGCACCACAGACTCCGGGTGACGGGACAGATAGTCCGTGGGGTTGTGAGCCCCAGGACGGTAGATTACTTTGAAGTGGTATGCTTGTAACTGCACTGCCCATCTTTCGATCCTCGGTGGCGCTAACCTGGATGAACCAGCAAACAGCAGGAGCAGCGGTTTGTGGTCCGTCACGACATGAAATTCTTGTCCACACAGATAGAGGTGGAAATGTTGACAGGCCCTTTTGATGGCCAGCGCCTCCCTTTCGATCTGGGCATACCTCATCTCGGTGTCCGTGAGAGCTTTGCTGGCATATGCAACGAGTTTCCACACTTCAGGGCCATGTTCCTGCAGGAGGACCGCTCCTAGGCCCACCGGGCTAGCATCAATGACCAGTTCTGTTCGCCTTCTGGGGTGGAAGTACGCCATGACCATCTTGTCTAGCAGTCCCTTTTTGATGTCTTGGAACGCTTTGTTGGCAGCTGGCGTCCATTCCCACTTGTGGTCGTGCCGCGTGAGGGCACGTAGTGGCTCTGACATGGCTGCAAGATTGGGAATGAAATGTCCACAGTAGGTGGCCATGCCGAGAAAGCTCTTCACTTCGGTGGGACTTTGAGGTGTGCTGGCCGCCCTAATGGCCTCAGCCTTCTTCGGGTCTACCAGGAGTCCTTCACGAGTGAACGTGTACCCAAAGAAGTCTACGCTTTCTTGATAAAAGGAGCACTTGGATTTGTGTAGAGTCAGTCCACAATCCGCCAGCCTCTTGAGCGTGGCCCGGAGGTGGGAGTGATGTTCCTCGAGTGATGTGGAGAACACAAGGATATCGTCCCTGAGGTTGATCACTCCTTGCAGCCCTGACAGTGTCTCGCGGATAGCATTTTGGAAGACCTCTGCAGCTGACGATACTCCGAAGCTGAGCCTTTTGTACCTCCGGAGGCCAACATGGGTTGAAAAAGTGGTGATGTACCGGCTTCCCGGATCCAGTTCCAGCTGGTGGTAGTCGGCATTCAGGTCCAGCTTCGAGAACCACTTTGCCCCGTTGAGGTCCGCCACGATGGACCTCTTCACCGCCGTGTTGGGCAGTCCCATGTCGACACAGAGTCTGATGGCCCCCGGTTGTTTGGGCTTGGGTGCCACGACCAGCGGGGACACCCAGGGAGTGGGGCCTGAGACCTTCTCGACGACGTCCAGCTCTTCGAGCTTTCGCAGCTCCTCCTCCACTTGCGGGCGTAAGTTGAAGGGCACCCTCCGGTGTCTGAGGGCTACCGGCCGTACTGAGGGGTCTATGTGAAGCTTGAACAACTTGCCCTTGAGCTTCCCCAAGCCAGTGAAGAGCGCTGGGAATTCCTTCAGTATTGCCTCCGCATGCCAGTCGTGTACCTGGTTGGCGAAGAAGACAAGTCCTAAATCCTCTGCTGTGTGGCAGCTGAGTAACGTTCCTTTCTTGCCTTCGGTGACATGGAACTGTGCCTTCGTAGAGTAGCTCCCACTAGCGATGGTGGCTCGGATGATGCCACGGAGAGGGAGAGGATCTGTGCCTCCATACGTGTATATTCGCGCCATGGGCGGTGCGAGGGGGGGTCGCGGTGACAGACGGTCATACTGATCGGAGTCCATCACATTGACGGAGGCACCAGTGTCGATGAGGGCCTGTACCTCTGTGCCCTCAACTGAAACTGAACACATGGGAGGTGGTCTTCGCCGGGAACCTGTCCAGCTGACGTACGACACTACGAACACCTCATCATCTTCGTCCTCATATATCGGATGTCGTGTCTGTGGCTGGTCTTCCGATATTGTCGGCGGGTCAACAAGAGAGACCTGGCGAACATGCTGTGGCCCGAACCTGGGTCTTGACGATGGCTGCCGGAACTGCCCGCCGCGGCACACTCTGGCATAGTGGTTTAGCCTTCCACAGCGGGAGCACGTTTTTCCCTTCGCCCCGCAAACGGCTGTTGCTGGGTGGTCTTCGCCACAGTACCCACACGACCGACCTGGTGGCGGTTTGGAGACCTGACGAGGCGCTGCGGGATGCCTCTGGATGGCCTCCACCTTTTCTTCCTTGATGTGCGGGGCCCTAGACACCGACCCCGTGACGACCGGAGTGTGTAAGGCCGCTTCCATCTCTTCTGCCCGGGCGTCCGATAGTTCATGGGAGCGGGCGAGGACCAGGATCTCGTCCAGCGAGATTCCTGGCTGTCGGAGGATCAGCTTTCGCAGGAGCTTTGAGCGGCAGCCCAAGATGATCTCGTCTCGGATCTCCTCCCTCTGATCTGTGAACGGGCACGTGCTAGCCAGCCAGCGTAGCCGCGCGTAGAACATGTCAACCGATTCGGTTTCGGTATGCCACGCCCTCCGGAACTTGAATTTTTCTAAATCAGGGTTAAGCTGTGGGTCGAAGTGCCTGTTGAGCGCGGCGACCGCCGCGTCATAGTCGTCCTCATTCCCGGTGTTGGGGAGCGTTTCAAACAGGTCATACATTTTTGCTCCTCCATAGTAGAAGAGGAGAGATCGTTTTACTGTCCCATCAGTTTCACGTGTCCCCTTGAAATAATGATTCAGCCGACCTACCCACGCCTTCCATCTTGGCGCAACAGTGGCGGGATTCGAAACCTCGCTGAATGGTGGTAGCGGTGCAACTGCGGTGTGGGTGACCACTGGCGGTGGTGGGTTGGCACAGACGGCTGGGTTGCGCCCTCCATCTTGCTGGGCGGCCGCGCCTGCGGGAGGTGCAGTACTCATGGCAGCCAGGCAGGGGCATGCTGGTGCAAAGGCACGGCTTGTACGCTTGCGTGTCGCTCTGGGGCGTGTGCTCTGTCCTTACGCCTGGTCAAGGACGCCCATGTGGCGTAGTCCTGCAGGCGATGCCTGCGGCCCCTAATTGGCCCCCACTGCCTTGTGTATGAAAGCTACCAAGGTATGTTCGAGGTGAACCACTGCGTGTGTTACGTTGAGTAGATGTCCAGTGCCTGCGTGTCTGGACATGCCACCTAAATGCTGCTAATGTTTGACGCGTGGCCCACAGTCATGTTTCTGGGATGACCTTCTCCCCTTTTGTATGTTTCCTTTTGAGCCCCTTTGGTGTCCTTTAGTTTCCCTCCTGTGCTATTTCTTCTTTCTTTTTTTTTTTTTGTTCAGGCAGCAGAGAGGGCAGCCCTGATGAGGCCCCCTACAGCACACCAGCCGGCTTTGATCAGGAGCCAGCAGGAGGCAGAGCAGGAGCGGGGATATCAGCCAACCAAGCAGCAGCAGCGCGGGGCCACTCCACTTACCCCACACAGCGCACAGAAGCGCCGCCAGCTGAACGCGCTCCCGTTGCTGAGGGAGACGCGTAGGCGGGCGCAGCGCTGACGGGCAGGGAAGCACGGGAGCTGGACGCGGGACCGCCGCGTAGTCCAAGCGGCCTGATCGGAGTGGTGCGGGTGGGCTCCGCGAGCTCCCGGAAGCAGCAGGTAGGCGGCGTGAGGGCAAGCACAGCGGGGGGGCTCCGCACACTCCAGAGGGAGCCACCAAGGACCGGAAGGCACGCGTGAGGGTGCGACCGGCCTCGTAGCCAAAGTGGCGCGGCGGGGCCTATGTCGCAGTTAAATACTTAAATGTGCGCTAAATAATGGACACAGGAACGCCGTTTGGTTCTCGTGGCGGGAAGACCCCGAGCGATCTTACCCCTCTTTTATTTATACCCTCGGGACGAACCCGCCCCAAGGGGTGCAGGGATGCGTGGGCAAATGCAACAATGTCGGGGAGAGCCCGGATGGCTCTCTACACCAAGGTCCCTTAGGCTAAGCTCTGGATTCCCACCCACTCAGAAGGGGGGCCCGGGGTAGCCTAGCGGTACGTGAATTCTGCTGCCCCGCCTGCGTCTTTCTCTTTCACTCTCGGCCGCACTCTTACCAGGGGGGCGCATTTTCCTATGGACTCTTGTGCCGCTTCCTCTTCAGTGAATGCACTTTACCGGTTCCGGATCTGCCGGGGACTGTTGGGGCTAGCTGGCTTGGTGTTTGCTATCCTAGGGACTGCCCTGTCTCAGTGTAGGCTTCTATCGATCTTTGGTACTTATCACCATCTTTCGGCAGCCCAGGCCCTCTTCCGATTCCGCTTTGTCGCTGCTCCATGCCTGGCTTCGCCTTGCAGCTATCTTTCTGTCTGGCGGGGATTACGGCGGAGTTTTGAATTTCTCATCGGCCTCCCTGTTACCAATGTATTGTTGCATGTAGGGATGGCGATCCAGGATCAGGATTTAGGGTCGGATTTAGTTTAGGCTGTCAGAGCCTTGTGATTGCGACTACTCGGCCATATTACTTGAACAGAAGTTTTGTATATATTTCTTTTGTCATTTTAACTATTATAAGCCAATAGTGTCTGGAGTTCCTAGAAAGTGCGGCAACAGTCAAGGAATGTTACATTTCTAAAGTCTGCTTCTCCTTTAATTCTATTTGAAGTCTTTTAAGAAGCAGTAACAATGATTTGATTTCTTTAGTATAAATGTTTTTTTGAATAGCCAAAGTGCAAAAAGGGGAGATGTCTCTGAGGCATTCTAAAGCTGCTTTGTAAAGTGTGAAAGAGACATTGTTAACAAGGTAGGACAAGACACTCCATGCAAAGTAGGCGATAAAGACGTAATGAGTGCAAGGAATGTCAAGGGTGGAAAAATAGTAAATTGAATAAAGGCAGAACTAGTGGTGCTCACTATTATAGGTGTGGTAGTTGAGAATTCATGGTAAAAAACAAGAAATGTCCAATCATTTTTCAAATGTTTTCAGAGTGTGGTACCGCAGGTCACTTCATGAGAGCATGTAGAAAAAAAATGTAATGAACCCCAAAGTCAAGTACGTGGAGGACAGCTCGGTAAACAGATCCTCAGAAAGTGATAAATCAACATGCAGCAGTTTTGTTTTAAGTATAGAAGAAGAAAATGTTATGGGTTTGCCAAGCCGATATGACAGTTTAAAACTGCACACACAGGCTCTACAATGGCAGGCCTGAGCTCTGTTTAGAGGGCTACTTTGGTGGGTGGCACAATCGGTGCTGCAGACCCACTAGTAACATTTAATTTATAGTCCCTGGGCACATGTAGTGCACTTTACTAAGGACTTCTAAGCACTTAAATATGCCAATTGTGCATGAGCCAATATTACCATTTTTAGAGGAGAGAGCACATGCACTTTAGCACAGGTTAGCAAGTTAATAGCACATTTCCACATTAGTGCGGATGGCCATCATGTTTTGGACAGTGGACTTGTGACTAAAGGGAAGTTTTGATTGGAATCGGGTGCTTGTGGTCATGCCTTTAACATGAAGATTAAGATTTGTTAAGTTTGAAGCCAAACTATTTTGCTGAGGTGATTGGCTTTGTTGAGAGACTTGTGTCTTTAACTTGATTTGTCTAATCAATTAGGAATTCCTGGCATTATGAACGGGAGAGCAAGAGAATTCTGTCTTTGGTGGACCTGGAGTTTCATATTAGTCATCCAGTTTTGAGTTTCCAATAAGGGAGAAGATTAAGGCAGTGAGGTTGTGTGAGCATTCATTCTTATGTGTAAGTGGGTTTTATCCAAATTTCCTACAAAGTGGCTTCCTGCTTTTCAAGACATCACCTTGTGGCTTCAAATACAGATTGAAATATAAGAGGGTGAGACTTTAGACATGCGTGACTCCATATGGAATCATATTAGAATGTAAGTATCTATTTATACCCACTTTATCTCCCATTTAATGTCATGATCTATGTGCAGTAAGTGAGCAATTACTTCATTATCAAAAGACTAGCACTAACTTATTTTCTAAAAGAACTGGGTGTAAACGATAAAAATATCTGGTCTCTATCTTCCATACATTTTCTTTAAGGTATTTTTACTGTCTCTTGTGCTTTTTTCTTGCCTTCTCCAGCTCCACATGGAAAGATCCACTGGTCAGTGAGGACTTGCCATTCTGCATAATCAGAGGCTCTCTCTCAGTGAAACCAGGTGTGGCTGAGTTTGCTGAAAACTCCGTCACATTTGAAGATGGTACCTCGGAGGACATTGACATCGTCATCTTCTCTACAGGGTTCCACTTCACTTTTCCTTTCCTGCAGGAATCGGTTGCCAAACCCAGTAACAGCAAGGTTTTGCTCTACAAGCAGGTCTTCCCTCCGGACCTGGAGAAACCAACACTGGCCTTCATAGGCCTCATTAAACCAATTGGTTCGATCTTGGTAACCTCAGAAATGCAGGCACGTTGGGCCACACGAGTCCTCAAAGGTAAGAGAACAGGTGGCCAGTGAAACCCAGTAGCATTAAACAAAAGGAAGATTGTTGTCAGTCTAGTCTCTCATAGCATGTGTTTCTGTGTTACTGCAGAAGGCTCTTGTTGTTGTCATCAGATGGCAACAAGAAAATTTATTTATTTTAATCGTTTTTATAGTGTGGCATTCGACCTCATGGCTTCTTTGGTGCAGTAGTTTCCTGAACCCTGGCCTGGTGATACATGGGCCTTATCCAATAGACAAGGATGCATTTATTATTTGAATATGCATAGTACCAGCTTGTCAGAGCAAAGTCCTGGCCTCCAGCAGAATCAGATACTAACAATGTTTGGGAGCTGTAAACACTGATATTCTGACATACTAATTTGGCTCAGTCCCATCAGAATATGGATGGGGGAGTCCTTGAGTCCAATCACATAAAACTATCAGTCCAGGCTACCTCTAAAAAGGAAAGTATAAGGGGCAAGTATCCTGAGTGTTATTTTTGTGAGGTCAGTGTGTCTCTTCCCAGTTCACTGCTGAAGAGTAGCCAGTTTTCCGTCAGTTGCCATTATATGGGAGTCAGTATTTGGATGAGTCAGTCCAAAGTATGCTTAGCCAACAGATCCTATAGGACTGTTAATTGTCTCTATGTTCATCTTGGAATAATTGTCCTTAATGTCTCAAGCAAGTTTCCAAACTTGCGCTTTGTTACAATGTTGATGCCAAGAAAACCCTAGAAAAAAATGAAGTATTAGAGATTAGAGAGGAGTGTTGGTTTTGTCTCTTCTGTAAGTGCCAGAGAAGAAAATGCCTACAAGAAAGGGAGGTAAAACCTTCAATTGCAAAGGGAAATCTAGCCCCCATGGAGACCAGTTTAATGCATGGCAGTGCTGTTAAGAAGAACCCGGGGCAGCCAACACATGATTCAGTTGCTTGAAGCGTATCATAAACTGAAGTTTCTACTATGACAGAAAGAGAATAAATCTTTTTAGCCCATAAATGTGCCACTTGAGTGTCAACTTGGCTGCTGGTCGAACCCATTGAGAGATGCAGGCAGGTTGATGGAGACCAGTAAAATTGTAAATGGGAGCTGATATTGGGACCAAGTTGCTGGACAAAGCAGCACTAAGAGTGCAGAGAGTGAGGGATGTTCCCTTGAGTTTGAGGTGATGTAAACAAAGAATTAGCTAGCCTGAAAAATTAAGGTATAAGAGAAAAAGCAGAAGCAATTTAGTAGGTATGCCTACGATGGGAGCAAGGAAGTTGGCAAGAGCAATCAGATCTCTATCTTAGCTCTGAGGTTGTTTAGTTATTCGTTGAACTAGGGCTTGTGTGTTACATTTCTAGGTTATTTTCATCTTTTTGGAGCCACCAGGTCTACAAAGTTTTCAATTATCTTGGAATATTTCCTTGAGGAGTCACTGATGTCTGTGGGATGGTTTAGGGTAACAAGATGTGGTATGACAAGAGAACTCACTGTTTTCTCAGTGATATTTCTGTATTTTCTAACTAGTTTTTTTGTCTCTGTGTTTGGGGTAAGGTCTCAATTTAGACTTGAGTAGAATAGAGAAAGATATAGGAAAGTGATAGGACCAGTCCACTGGTGTGGTATGGGAGAAGCCGCCACTGGAGGATCAATTAGGTCCAGAGTTCTTCCCTTGATGCTGGGTTGCTTCAGATAAGAGATGTTTAAGGTTGAAAGTTTAGCAGTATTTAGCATGTAGCAGAAGAGTTTGAAATTGTTGTGTCCCCAGTCAATAATAAAATCACCTAAGTATATGTTGCTGGGTGAAGGCATTTGATTGTGGGAAAGGTATTCAGTTATGCGCACAATAACGTTTTTGAACATATTAGATGGTCTGTAAATTATATGTAAGAGTAGGTCCAAGACAGGATCCATGGATGTTTTCATTCATTTGAAAGATGGGAAGGCAGAAGTTGGTAAGATTTCAAAAGGTAGAGAGGGGTGTGGCTCAAGACAATGATATGGAGAAAGTGTTATCCTTCCTTGGCATGGCTAGTTCTGTTCTGTTCATTACCTTGTCGATATTTTGGTCATCAATTTGGCCATGATAGTCTTGTAGCATGATAATCTGGAGTCGATATCTAGATGGAACACACCTAACCTCTGGCTTGTTTGTAGCCCTGAATATAGACCACAATATCGATGTCAAAATATCAGCGACCGAAATATTGTGAACTCTAAACTTTTACATAAAATAAAATAACATAAATATCAATTCCAAAATATTGTCCAAAGTATTGAACGTTTAAAAATATATACTACAGAAATAGAGGCTACAAAAATACCGTCATTTAAAATGAACATTAGAATTTACACAACTATAGAAAAACAAATTAAAGTGTAACATTTTTATCAATTAATATAATTAAAAATATTGTATTTAATTAATTTAAATGAATTACTAATAAATTCCCATTTCTTTTTTTTTTTTTTTCTATTAGAAACCGTAGGTACACGATAAAATACAGACAAGGGCCTACAACCACCAGGGCCGGCCGCTATAGAGCCCGAGGGCCCGCAGTGCAACGCCACACATTCAAATGAACCAGAGGCAAAGCTCCCGGCAGTTCGTGAGCACATGTAACAGGCTGTGGCCATAGGCCAGGAGCAATCGGAAAAAACAGTTTCATTTTCTATTAAATATAAAACACACTCAAGGCAATGAGAGTCCGAAATAGCAGCGTGCCCTTCCCAGGACGGGGAGCAACGTACAGTGTCCAAAGCAGTTCTTGTCTGGAAGCGGTAATGGGGGGCAACGGGAAGACAAAGCATGGAACACACCTCACACCATCCCGCAGAATGCGTGGCTAGGGGGACAAAGCAATATCGACCTCTAATGGCAAAGGCGGGGTGCAGATACGTCCACGATATAAATTCCATGGACCCCATACCTTAGTCCATTTCCCTGGCTTGCCTCTCGCCACATACACCGTCTTTTCCCTAAACATACACCAGTCCATATTCTCCTTCCATACCTCGATCGTGGGCGGCCTCGGGGAGCCCCATAGCTGTGCAATGTTACGCTTAGCCACCATGTACCCCAGAGTCACCCACTGCGTCTGTGCCGCATTATAATCATTAGGTTCCCAGACATTCAACAAACACCTCCTAGCCTCTGGCAACAGAGCGACGTGCGTGACCTCCTCCATTACGGTGTGGATACCATTCCAGAATCGCACAACCTCCGAACACTCCCATAAGATATGAAGAAAGGTACCTGGCAGGCCACATCCACGCTTACACAGTCCATCCATCGAGTAACCCATACGCAGCAGACCGGGCCCCGTGACATACACTCTATGAAGGATCTTCAGCTGTACGAATCGTAAGCGGGCCGGGATCGCCACCTCTTTCGGGGAGGCCACCGCCGAAACCCAGTCCTCATCGTCCAGTTCCAAGCCATCGCCCGTCCATGCCTCCCGCAGACGGAGCAGCAAGTCCGCGCGATCATTAATGAGTTTCTTATAAATCAGAGAAATAGTGCTGTCGGGCACGTAGCCATCCAATACTCTATCCTCCAGTGGGGAATACTCGGGGATAGCAGCAACGTCCGGAAAAACCGAACACAGCGCATGGTAAACTTGCGCATACCCGAAGTACTCTCTATCGTTTAATTTATATTCAGTTTTAAGCATTTCAAACGTTTTGAAAGACCCCTTCACCCAAAGATCACCCACCTTACATATAGCAATCATATCCCATTTCTCAAAGCCTTTCGATCTCCACAAACAGCCCAGCCGCCGGGAGGCATACAACGGCGTCGCCCGAGTCAAGCGATCCCTCCACCCCATTGCAGCATTCGCCGCGTGCCACACACGTACCGCAGCCTGCGTGGGTCCTGTCAACCGCGTGTCCGGGGTCACCGAGTACAGCGCCCTATTATAATCCCCACCCGGGAGCAGAAATGTATCCATCTCGAAGGCCGGATTCAAGGCAGGACCGTATATCCCGTGGTTCACCGCCGCCAACTGAGACGCCCAATAGTATTGTTTAATATCGGGGAGGGCGACCCCCCATCGTACCAAGGGAGCGTCAACTTGGCGAGAGCAATCCGCGGCCGCCCGTCCCAAAACAGTTGGCGCTGAAGACCCTCCACCTCCCGGAAATAACGGGCCGGCACGACATCTAGAGTATTTTGCATCAAAAAGCGAGGTAGCGACATCATTTTAAACAATGCCGCCCGTCCGAGCGGCGAGAGCGGAAGTCGTCGCCACCTCGTGACGTCGGCCTTTAATCGCTGGAGGGGAGGGAGAAGGTTTCGCTCATAGCGGACTGCGGGATCCAGAGAGATAAAGATTCCCAAATATTTGAACCCCAGTGTAGCAATCTGGATGGGGCAATCCCGTGGTAGGAGGGGGGCCTCGCCCGAGAGGACATAAACACATGACTTGGCCCAGTTGATGACCAGGCCAGAGTTGCGACCAAAGGAATTCAGTACGTCCACCAATACAATTAGCGACTGTCGGGGAGAGGTGAGATACAGAAGGATGTCATCCGCGTAAAGGGAGACACGGTCTTCAAACTCCGGCGTCCATCTAATGCCTCGCAGCGACGGCTCCCAACGCAACCAGGCGGCGAGAGGCTCCAAAGAAAGTGCAAAGAGAAGGGGTGACAACGGACATCCCTGCCGCGTACCTCTCCCCAGTGCGAAGGGAGCCGACACCCTACCATTCACCACCACCTGAGCCAGTGGGTCAGCATATAATAATTTTACCCAACCAATAAACTCAGGGCCGAACCCAAATTTCGCCAACACGGCCCAAATATACGGCCACTCCAAAGTGTCAAACGCCATAGTGGCATCTAAAGATGCCAAGATGGCCGGCTCACGTATAAACTCCGCTCTAGCAAGCACGCCGTGCAACCGCCTCAAATTCAGAGCGGTATTCCGATGGGGTATGAAACCGGACTGATCCTGATGAATCAAGTCGCCCACGACCCGAACCAGTCGATTAGCCAATACCTTAGCCAGAATTTTGGGTTCTGCGTTCAACAGCGAAATGGGCCGATAGGAGGCGCAGCGATCTCGCGGCTTCCCCTCTTTGTGTATCACAACTATGTTGGCGAGGCGTTGGTCAGGGGGGAGGAAGCCCGCCGCACGTGCCGCGAAAAACATGTCCCGAAGATACGGCGCTATCTTATCGGGACGCAACTTATATAGTTCGATGGGAAGACCATTAGGACCCACAGCCTTACCCGATGCGATCGAGCGAGTGGCCAGAGCGATCTCATCTGACGACAACGTCGCCTCCATCAATACTGCATCAGCCTCCGATAGGGTTGGCAATGCAATATCTCTAAGCAACAGATGAGAATCCTCCTCCGAACGCACAGAAACCGGAGAGTATACCCCGCGGAAATAATCCGCGAAGCAGTAAACGATCTCCACCGGGTCAGTCACACGCACTCCATCCATTCTCTCCACAACGGGCACCACCCTGCTCGCTCTCTCCTTCTTATCCAACCAAGCAATCAACTTTCCGGCCTTATCCCCCACATCATTCAGTCGTCCTTGCTGCTCTCTACTCATCCCTTTAGCGGCTTCCGTGACTAGCGCTCTATAATCTGATTGTTTGAGGCTGTAAACGTGCAATTTCTCATCAGTAACTCCCCGTTCCAAGTCCTCCTCCATTTCAGCTACTTCAGTTTCCAGGCGAACCACCTCTGCTCTCTCGCACCTCTTAGCATGGGAGATAAGGGACAAGGCCTGCCCCCTGATCACCACTTTATAAGCCTCCCATAGGGAGACGGCCGACGACACAGACCCCACATTATCATTGATGTAGTGATCAGTGGATTTGACCAGTTCCACGCGGATCTTAGGGTTACGTATATACCAAGGGCTAACGGGTGCTACTCTCCCCTCTGCCCCAGGGACAACCTTCAGTTGCAACCATATAGGGGAATGGTCAGAAATACCACGGGCTAAATGACGCACCTCCCCAATCATACCAGCTTGGATCGCCGGCATAAGCATATAATCAAGTCTCGAGAGACTCCCATGGGCCCCCGAGTGAAAGGTATATTGCGCCTGTCCCGGGTGCATCAATCTCCAGCAATCTACAAGTCCCAAGGAGTCCAAAAAGCCACCCAACCAGGCCTGAGCCCTAGGGAGATCCCTGGGGGGGTGACGGTCCTCCAACCCGGAGACAACAGCATTAAAGTCACCCCCCAACACCAGAACGCCCCCAGGGAGTCCCAGGACCAAACGCCCCAGATCAGCAAATGTAGCCGTCTGTAACCCCGGAGGCACATACACAGCAACAAGCGAAACAGTCCTACCCTCCCATCTCCCCACCAGTGCCACATAGCGCCCCCTATCATCGTGAAGCACCTCGTCCACCTCCAATGGCAGAGAGGCCCTAACCAAAATGCCCACTCCCCTAGAGCCAGAAGTGAAACCAGAGTGAGCGGCAAGGCGATAGCCCCTCCTATTTAGGGCATGGAAGGAGTTCCCAATCAAATGTGTCTCCTGCAGGAAAACAATGTCGGGCGAAGTCCGTTTCAAAAACTGCAACACCACCCCACGCTTGATCCTGTCCCCCAGTCCATTTACATTCCACGAAAGGATTCTCAATCCCCTACCCCCCATCCCACTCCCGTGCATGATACCCACATCCCGGAAAGCACAAACCGGATAAGTCAGCAGAGAACTTCACATTGCCTTGCGAAACAAACAAACAATCCCCAACAACCCCCCTCCCCCACAATCCCCAAACCACAACTCCCCCCTCCCTGCACCCCTGCTTGAGCCCAAACAGCCCCCCCAACTCGCAGTGTGCCTGTCGCCCTAACATATACCACAAAAAGAACCCCAGAAGGAGGAAAGGACCCCAATAAGCTCCCCACAACCCCCAGGCATTTGGAGGGCATATTGTGCCAAACTAGGGTCCAGTTGAGCCAAGGTACAAAACGTCACCAGTCCAGTCCATCACCAGGAACCAAGTTCTAGGCCTGCTCCACCAAATCCTGTCCGCGCTCCGCCGTCCGACTGTCTCGATCCTGTCCCCGAGGCAGGGCATCCAACCAGTCTCCAACCGCCTCCGGACGGTCGAAAAAGTGTGAGCGACCCCGGAACTCAACCCGCAGCCTAGCCGGGAATAACATCGCATACTTCAGCTCCATGTCCCTCAGGCGCCGTTTGACGCCCAAAAATCCCAGCCGTTGTTTTTGGACCGCTTGCGTGAAGTCCGGGTAAAAGCTAACATTAGAGTTCTCAAACTTCAGCGGCCCGGCCACCCTCGACGCCTGAAGGATAGCATCCCTATCCCGAAAGTTAAAGAGTCGGGCGATTATAGGCCACGGGGGAGCACCCACTTTGGGCGCACCACCCAGAATCCTGTGGGCCCGCTCCACCGCAAAGAACTTGCTCAGTCCCTTGGGCGCGAGACGATTGATCACCAGATCCTCCACAAAAAGATCTTCAGCAGATTCCTCCGACCTTTCCGGCACTCCAATGATACGAACATTGTTCCGTCTAGCCCTGCTCTCGGAGTCCTCAAGTCGACGGTCCGTCAGATCACTGGCTAGCCGCAACCTACGGACCTACGTCTGCAGGGCGGCCACGTCAACAGTTAGACTCGACGCCGCTTGACTCAAGGAGTCGACCCGCTCGTTAGTTTTGGACAGGTCTGCCCTGACCAAATTCACATCGATCAGGACCGCGTCCAATTTATGAGCCAAGGTATCAAACTGCTGACCCACAGCGGTCTTCATCTCCTCAATGGCGCCCATGACGTCCAGCAAAGTCAATTCTGACGATGGGTCTGAGACCTCTTTAGACCTCTCAGGCGATTTATGCGAGCTACCAGGGTATCCCTTTGCCTGCGCATATCGATCCATATTATTGACCTGGGTATAGGCACCCCTCCGAGTTGACTTGGGTTTCGACTTGTCTCCGTCTAGTCTCGCCGCCATCGTCCGGAGGCCACCAAGGTTGGCACCCGCCCGCACCAGGAAAAAGAGGCCAGGTAGCTAATTCAATTGAACACAGCCGTCGCCGACAGAAGGCCCATGTATAGTCCGAGAGTCAGGCCAGACACTCCGCCGTCCGCGCCCCTCTGAAACACCAAAGTCTCTCAGCCGATATCAGAAAACGAGCTTGAAAACGAAAGTGAAAGTGCGGGGTCCATGACAGGTCGAGCCCAACCAGCCGCTGTTGTTCACTTCGTACCCGGGCACTTCACCAGCTCGAGATCGAGACCAAGGCGAGAGCAGGCCGCAAACTTCGGAGTGCAACCATTCCGGTTCCCGGCGTCCGATCCGGATTTGGAAAACTGGTGGCACCTCAGCGCAAGTTCATCTGCAAACGCCCGTCGAATAAACCAGGATTAAGTCAGGATAGACGTGGGAGGTTGCGGGGTCCCTCGAGAGCCGTAAGCCTACGCGGCCATCTTGGTTGCGCGCTAGGCTCCAAATTCCCATTTCTAAATATATTTGTTACATATTTAAAATTCATTTTGCAATTAGACATTAATACAAAATATATTTATTTTACAAATAATCAAAAAATATATTTTTGTATTATATATTATTCAGTTTAAAAACAATTTATAAAATATTCTGATTACATTTTGGAAATATATCTTCATCTAAAATTAAAAATATAATGAAACATATTCATTAATACATTCATTTTTTTAATTGTTAAAAAGTATGTTTTTTTAAACAATCAATGAAAATGTAAAACAATCAATTGTAAAGTGTAAGAAAACGACATACATAAACAAAAGGTAAACAAATCTTTTCCATTTTTTTTCAAAAAATGTAATTACAAATTACATAAACAAAAATACAACAAGATTCCAATGTAAATATAAAAAAATATCTAATACATAATACATAATCATAAAATTATAAAAATGTGTATAAAAGAAGCATTGGCAAAGACATTAGGTCTGGCTCTCAATGGTTAATGGCTAATTCAACACTATGCCACAAAATAAAATGAATCGAAAAACATGCAGCCACCTAAACATGGCTGCCTTATGCTCACAATAAAAAATGTTAAATGAAAAAAACATTGGAGGGGCATGGCACGATGCAGACCAAGATAGCCATGCTGGGCTGAAGCACTGACAGACCCCACACCAATGGGACGAAATTCAGTGGCGCAACAACACTTAAAGAATAACCCTGGCCATAACATTCATTTTGATTCTGTCTAAACAAGGGAAATTGCACATTTTGTGCTAAGATGAGCAGCAGATGCACACAAAATGGCCCTTGGCATTTTCATAGTCTGCATTTCAAAAGGGCTGTGCAAAATATTTGCAAATACAAATGGGATGAACAACTTGATGTAGTAGCCAATAAAGAAAGCCATCACAAGAGAGTGGAGGAAACAGGGTTTCAACATAGAAAATACACACAGGCCTTTTTTTTCTTGAACCACACTAGGCATAGTGAAGGTTGCACCCATCTGTGTAAGCCAACACTGGAAAACGACAAAGAAGGGTGAATGTTAATGGTCAAAGTCACCTAATGATAAAAATTAACAATAATAATAGCTTAAGCCCCCAACACAGGCCAGGATGCTTTTCTTTGTAGCCTTTTCCACATGGTTGTGGGCTTGCCTGAAGGTGATATTATCCTCCTGGGAGATTTTAATGGGCTATGAGACCCATAAAAGACAGAATAGGTGTGGCAATACTGCAATCAGGGGTGTTCTGCAAAAAAATGAAAAGCACTGAAAAGTGAACCAAAAACACAAATGTTATACTTTTTTAGTAACAAGGATATTGAAAAGTTATCACAGGACTATGAGACGCTTGTAGGACAGTGCTTCAGGGCATTTGTATTGGGGCAATGTAAAAAACAGGCGCCAGTAGAGGGCATGTCTCGGAGAAGACCTCTGAAAAGCTGAAGTAGAAATCGGAACTGCTCCTTCGTTCCCTCACACCAGAGTCATAATATTGATCAGAGAGAAATTAAATGCGATGGACACTAATAGAGTGGAAAATATCATAGTGTATTTAAAGAAGTAAGCAAGAATATGGCCTTGGCAAAGAAATGTTATTAAACTCTGTCAACACAATGATAAGGAAGAGAAACAGCTATTAGGATTTTGCGACTTTCTCGGTTATACATCCTGATCTGCTTTCAAAGGCAACCCAAACTGAATATCTGGACAAATGACAATTGCCAAATTTGACTCCAGAACAAAGAAATAGTCTAGAATGACCTATAATGGAAGAACAGGTTTAAGCAGTTATGAACACACTAACAATCAATAGAACTTCAGGCCCAGATGGATATACAAAGGTGGTTGGAGTTATAAAGCATTCTCAAATCTCCTAACCCCATAATTAACAAGACACTATAATACTTTATGCAGAAACTAGGAGTGATTCCAATGATCGCTGAAGCCACATTCCCCCTGACACACAAACAATGTAAAGATCCCAGGCTCTTCTCATTACATATACGATTAGCACTACGTACTATAAATGATAAAATTCATACCAATTTCCTGGCCATGCAAAAAATCAGGTTATGCACAACAATTTACGAAGAGTGATTCACCTGGCTGAGAAAGAAAGAAAAAGGGTAGTTCTAGTAGTCTTAGTGACTCTAGACACTGACAAAGCAGTTAATCGGAAGGATTAGCAATTTTTATTTAAGGTGGTAATGACAGGTGTTTTCAATACCAAAGTCATAGCAACGGGCTGAGCAGACTATGGGGCTCCACTTCCAAAATAAATCTCAGTGGGGAAATCCCACAATCATTTTCATTGGGAAGAGAAATGCGCCAAGGATGTCCCTTATTAGACACATAAAAAATGGTATTTGAGATGATGCCTTATTAACATTGACAGACCCTTCACTTCCTTGATTACAAAGATAGCTAGTGGAGTATTACAGGCTTAAAAAATGAATACATCAAAATCGGGGATCCTACATCTGACAATCCTGCAAGCAGCCCGTAAAAAAACACATGTTTTCACTGGGCTACAAAGATCATCAAATATTTATCGGTCTCTATCATCCCAAATTCAATAGATCTTTAGAGGGTCAATTTACCTCCCTTACTCTCCAAAATAAGGGAATATTTATGAAGTTGGGTAGCGTTGCCTGTTTCGTTCTTACATAGGATAAGGATACACTCCATCAAGATTAATGTTCTCCAGAGGGCACTTTATCTTTTTCAATCCCTACTTATTATGATAGCAGAAGCTTCTTTCTTGACTAATCATTGACATTGAAATACATTTGGAAGGGACCACATCTGAAAAGCATTTGCCATCCTAAAGAGAAAGGAAGCCTAGCACTAGCAGACGTGAAGACTTATTATGCAGTGGCCAAGCCAAGGGTCTTCACAGAAGGGAACCCCAGAGCCTTTGCCAAAATATTGGTGTACATGGACAGAACAGTAGTAGGTCCAACTTTGTGGGACTTGTTTTGGAACCAAAGTCAAATATGTCAGGAAATGTTTGTTAGCGCACCGACATCTCCGACATTGGAGGTTTGTGACACCTTAAGCAAACCACTACAACGGGCCTTATTCGCTTCCCCATATATGCTTCAATCCTGCCTTTTCCCCAGCTTTGCAGCCAAGGCCCTTTGATGTGAGACAAAGTGAGGTTTTGTGTTATGGTCTCAGACATGTTAAAAAACTGAACGATTAAATCTTTTGAGGACTGCTAACTGAAATTCCATTTAGGGAAAAAGCAGAACCAACCCGAAGTACTCAGCAACTACGGACCCATCTCACTGCTCCCCTTCCCAGCAAAGTCATCAAGAAGATCATCAAAGGGTAACCTCTGACTTCCTAGAATGTCACAAACTCCTGGAAGACTGGTAATTAGGATTCTGAAACAACCACAGCACCGAAACAGCCCTTATCTGTGCCACAGACAACATACGCACCATACTTGACCGTGCACATCCCGCCACCCTCATCCTCCTTAACCTCTCGCTGCTTTTGACGCCGTCTCCCACCACACACTCATCACCAGACTACACACAGCAGGAATACAAGGACCAGAACTCAAATGGAGAGTTTCCTTCCTCTTCAGAAGGACACAACGAGTCAGGCTCTCGCCGCTCACATCAGAATCCAAGGACCTCATATGCTGAGTCTCACAGGGATCATCACTCAGCCCAACACTTTTCAACATATGCATGACTCCTCTGGCAAACATCATCAGATCGCATGAAATCAACATCTCCTACGGCAACGATACCCAACTTGTTTTTTCCCTCTCATATGACACTGTAGCCACCAAGATAAACTTTACACAATGCATGACCAGCATAGCCAATTGGATGAAAGAAAGCTGCACCAAGCTCAACACTGACAAAACTAAGGTGCTGATCTTCCAGTAGAAGAGCTCACCTTGGGATTCCATCTAGTGGCCTGCCGATCTTGGACCCACACCCACCCCAACCGGCCAGGATATGAGCTTAGGCCTCATCCTGGACACCAAATTCACCATGAAGTACAAGGTCAATGCCGTCACCTCCTCATGCTTCTACATCCTCCTCATATTACGTAAAATCTTCAAGTTGCTCCCACTGGGCACCATGCATACTATCACGCAGGCCCTAATCACAAGCAGACTGGACTTAGGCAATGCACTTTACGTCGTTGTCCCAACCCATCTTCTTCATAGATTTCAAACCATCTACAACACCGCCGCCAGACTCGTCCTTGGCCTCCCGTGACAAATCAACACCATACAACTCCTCAGAGAGCTCCACTGGCTCACCTTCCAGACACGCTGACAGTTCAAACTTCTCACTCATGCATTGAAGTCATTACACAACAGATGACCCACATACCTCAGTCACTGGCTTCACTTCCTCTAACCCACAAGATAACTTTGCTCAGCATCATTCTCACTCGCACACACACCCCACATCCACAGAAGCACAATGGGAGGTCAACCTTTCTCCGAATAAGCCGCCAAATCCTGAAACTACCTTCCCCAACACATCAGGGCCTCCTCACCACTTCCTGAATCCGCAAGAAGCTGAAGATTAGTCTTCTTGCTGGACTATTGATACTGCCTGTATTGAGACCCGGCCTCACCACACTACCACACTGACCTACTCAGAGCCCGTATACCCTCATGGGTGACAAGCAGTGCTTTACAAATCCACTTTACATTATATATATCTTTCCATTTCCTCAAAATTAGGGATTTCACTTTTTCATGTAGTGGGAGGTAAGGTCTGACTGATTGTCACATTGAGGAAAGAGTCCAACATATCCAAATCTTAAGTGTGAACTTATTGAAAACCCAAGTTATTTCTCACATGCAACGATATCTCTAGCTCTACTTTTTCTCATGTATTTGCCCTTAGAAGAGGGACTGGGTTCAGGGAAGATGAACGCAAATAATTGTCTCCCTTGGCATTTCTGGTCTTACGTTTCTTTGCCTTTTCTAAGGCTTCTTCCACAGCTTTCCTTTGTTTGCTATATGCCTGCTAAGTATCTTGAGAATGTCCGACCTTCTGCTGAAGGTCCCTTTGCCTCTCCATTTCTTTTTTTTTTTTTTTTTTTTTTTTTCGAAACCGTTTATTGCAGTTTGAAAAAGTTACAGGTATGGGCCTACAACCACTCGGCCGGCCGCTAGAGTGACAAAAGCATATTGCATACATACAGTAAGAGTCTCTTGGCAGTGCAGATTAGCAAAACAGGAGAAATCAATGTTGCAGGCCGCATAGCTCCATGCCCACAGTACGGTTCCCTTTTATCAAAACAAAACAACACAAAAAAACCACACCCGCAAGGCAACCCGCGATACAAAGTGACAGCACGTGCTCCATAAGTGGGGGATCCCAACCAGCAGCAGAACTCTGGAGAGGGGAATGGGAATAGATCAGGGACTGGGGGACCGCGTGCCCAAGGCCGAGGGAGGGGGGCCATCTAGGGAGACGGAGCAGGCGAGGCAGCCGGTAGCAGTGGCGGCTCACAAATACCCCCGCGGTAGGCGTTCCAGGGGCCCCAGATTTTCACCCACGCCCCAGGCTTACCCCTCGCCACATACACCACCTTTTCACGAAACATACACCAATCCATATGTTCTTTCCAGGCCAACACCGCAGGGGGCCTCTGGGATCCCCACAATTGGGCAATGTCACGCTTAGCTATCATATATCCCAGAGTCACCCACCGCGTCTGCGGGACCGAATAGTCATTTGGTTCCCACACATTCAGCAAGCATCTCCTCGCTTCAGGCAACAGCGCGACACGCGTAACCACACGCAGGACTTCATGCACACCACGCCAGAATCGCTCCACCTTTGGGCACTCCCACAGTATATGCATGAAAGTTGCCAACGCGCCACAGCCACGCTTACACAGTCCGTCACCAGCAAAGCCCATACGTAGAAGCCTTGGCCCCGTCACGTAAACCCGGTGAAGGATCTTAAGCTGGACGAAACGAAGGCGAGCCGGGATGGCCACCTCTTTTGGAGAGGCCACCGCGGAAATCCAATCCTCGTCGTCCAGCTCTAGCCCGTCGGCAACCCAGGCCTCGCGGAGACTAGTCAGCAGGCACGATCTGTCGTTGATCAGTTTTTTATATATGAGGGAGATCGTGCTGTCTGGGACATGGCCATCCAGCACTCTGTCCTCCAGGGGGGAAGACTCCGGAATGGACGCGACATCCGGGAAAACGGAGCCCAGCGCATGGCGGACTTGTAGGTACCGAAAGTACTCACTGCCCTGCAGCTGAAACTCCGTCTGCAGCGTCGCAAAAGTCTTGAATCCCCCCTCGTCCAGAGATCTCCCACAGTGCTGATTCCGATCGTGTCCCACTTCTCAAAGCCCTTCGATGTCCACAGGGAGCCCAACCTCTCAGACGCATATAGCGGTGACGCCCGGGTCAAACGGTCCTTCCACCCCATAGCTGCATTAGCCGCGTGCCAGACACGCACCATGACACGCGTCGGTCCCGTCAGACGGGGGTCGGGCGCGGCAGAGTAAAGCGCTCGATTGTAGTCGCCACCGGGCAGGAGCATCTTGTCCATCTCAAACGCCGGGTTCAAGGCGGGCCCGTAAAGGCCATGATTAATTGCAGCCAGTTGGGTGGCCCAGTAATACCGTTTAATGTCCGGGAGGGCGACCCCCCCATCGTACCACGGAGCGTCAATTTAGCCAAAGCAATGCGCGGCCTCCCGTCCCAGAACAGGCGCCGCTGGAGGCCCTCCACCTCACGGAAGTAGCGTGCCGGAACCAAGTCCATAGTATTCTGGAGGGCGTAGAGGAAGCGCGGCAAGGACATCATTTTAAACAAGGCCGCTCGGCCGAGCGGCAAAAGCGGCAGACGCCGCCAGCGCACCACGTCCTCCTTCAAGCGCTGGAGGGGGGGCAGCAAATTCCGCTCATAGCGAGCCTCCGGGTCAAGAGTGATATATACCCAGGTACCGAAACCCCTGGGAGGCAATCTGGATCGGGCAGTCTCGTGGTAGGACCGGAGCCTCCCCGGAAAGCACATATACACAGGATTTCGCCCAGTTGATGACAAGGCCTGAGTTGCGACCGAATGAGCGCAAAACATCAACCAGGACGATCAGTGATTTACGCGGGGAGGCGAGATACAGGAGGATATCATCAGCATAGAGGGACACACGGTCCTCATGCTCGGGGGTCCAGCGGAGACCACGGATGGAAGGGTGCCACCGCAGCCACTCCGCCAGGGGCTCCAGGGCCAGTGCAAACAGGAGAGGTGACAAGGGGCAACCCTGTCGCGTGCCCCGCCCCAGCGCGAACGGGACCGAGACTCGCCCATTCACCACCACCTGCGCCAAGGGGCCCGAGTACAACAATTTGACCCAGCTAATAAAGCCCGGTCCAAATCCAAATTTCGCCAGCATCGCCCAGATGTATGGCCACTCAAGCGTGTCAAACGCCATGGTGGCGTCCAAGGACGCCAAGATGGCCGGCTCCCGCACAAATGGGACACGCGCGAGCACGCCGTGCAAGCGCCGCAGATTGAGCGCCGTGTTGCGGTGTGGTATAAAGCCAGATTGGTCTTGGTGGACCAAATCGCCCACCACGCCAACCAACCGGTTGGCCAACACCTTGGCGAGGATTTTGGGCTCCGCGTTCAAGAGCGAGATCGGCCGATAGGAGGCGACCCGTTCACGGGGCTTCCCCTCCTTGTGGATCACCACGATTGTGGCCAGACGCTGGTCCGGCGGGAGGGAACCCTGCGAGTGTGCCGCCAGGAACATCGCGCGCAGGTGGGGCGCCAACACATCCGGGCGTAGCTTGTATAGTTCGATGGGGATACCATTGGGGCCCATGGCCTTGCCGGATGCAATCGAGCGAATAGCCAAGGCAATTTCGTCCAAGGTGGGAGGAGCGTCCAGCGAATCCCTGTCCTCCACCGTAAGGGAGGGCAGTGCGATGTCCCGAAGCAGGGCATGGGAATCTTCCTCCGAGCAGGGGGAAACCGGGGAGTAGACTTCGCGGAAATAATCCGCAAAGCAGGAGACAATGGCTTCCGGCTCGGTGACACACGCACCATCCGCACTCTCAATCAAAGGAACCACGCGACTCGCTCTCTCCCTCTTATCCAACCACGCAATCAATTTGCCAGCCTTATCACCCACATCATACAATCGCCCCTGCTGCTCTCGACCGAGGCCCCTGGCCGCCTCCGTGACGAGGGCCCGATAGGCCGCCTGCTTTAGGTGTAGAACATGCAGCTTGGCATCTGTTACCCCGCTCCCCAGTTCACCCTCCAGTTCTGCAATCTCGGCCTCTACCCGGGTCACCTCCTCCCGCTCGCGCCGCCGGGCATGGGAGATAAAGGAGAGGGCCTCCCCTCTAAGAACTACCTTAAAAGCCTCCCACAGGGAGATGGCCGAAGGGACCGACCCCACATTCTCGTCAAAATAACGCTGTAAGGATTTGATCAAATCGGCACGAATGGTGGGGTCGCGCAAATACCATGCATTGATTGGAGCCACCCTGCCATCCCCCCTCGGGAAGACATCGAAATGTAACAGCAATGGGGAGTGGTCTGAGATACCCCGCGCCAGATGGCGCACCTCCCCCACCCTCCCTGCATGGGCCGCCGGGACAAGGATGTAATCAAGCCGCGAGAGGCTACCATGGGCACCCGAGTGGAAGGTGTATTGCCGCTGTGCGGGATGCTTTAGTCGCCAGCAATCCACCAGGCCCAGCGCGTCTAAAAGGCCGGGCAGCCACGCCTGTGCCCGGGGGAGGTCCCTGGGGGGATGGCGATCCATAGACCCAGAAGCTACCGCATTAAAGTCCCCTTCGACCACCAGCAGGCCACTCGGAAGGTCCAGGAGGAGGTGCCCCAGGTCCGCAAATGTGGTGGCTTGTAACCCAGGCGGGACGTACACTGATATCAAAATAAACACTCTACCCTCCATTCTTCCCACCAGGACAGTGTAGCGTCCCCTCTCATCATGGCGCACCTCATCGATCTCCAACGGGAGCGAGTTCTTGATCATAATACCCACCCCCCGCGAGCCCGAAGTGAAGCCAGAATGGGCCGCCAAACGATAGCCCCGCCGATTCATTGCCTGAAAGGAGTTACCTATGAGGTGTGTCTCCTGCAGGAAGACAACATCTGGTGAAATACGTTTCAAGTACTGCAGGACCACACCACGCTTAATCCTATCCCCCAGGCCGTTAACATTCCATGACAACACAGTCAGATCCCTACCCCCCATCATACGTCGAAACAATCGGTCGTCCCCCACAGAGCATCTTAAAAACAACAATACAGTAACGGGTTTGCCTTGCGGTGCAAACAAACAACACACCCCCCCACCCCCCCATCCCAACAGAACTCCCCCCTCCCTGCACCCCTGCATGAGCCCAGACAGCCCCCCCAAAGTGCAGTGTGCCTGTCGCCCCATAGCTAAAAACTAACTAGTCCCCCAGAGGAGGAGGGAAGCCCCCAACAGACCCCGCACGACCTCCATAGGAGGGGAACATATGCAATCAATAAATGGGGAAGGAACATCGTCCAGAGCAAGGCCTATTCAGTCACCCCTCAATTCTGATCCGGCGGGCCCTCCTCGCCAGCCGCGCCCCCCCCGCCCCCCGGCCCCGATCTCCAGGCAGAGTGTCCAACCAGTCCCCAGCCGCCTCGGGCCGGTCAAAGAAGTGCGTGCGACCATCCACCTCCACCCTCAGCTTAGCTGGGAAAAGCATTGAGTACTTAAGGTTCAGGTCCCGTAGGCGACGTTTAACACCAAGAAAACTCTGTCTCTGCTTCTGAACCGCCGGAGTAAAGTCTGGGTAGAAATGCACATCCATGTTGTCAAGCTTGACCGGTCCCTGTTGCCTGGAGGTCTGGAGGATAGCATCTCTGTCCCGAAAGTTAAAAATCCGGGCAATGAGAGGCCGCGGCGGGGCACCGGTCTTAGGTCTGCCCCCAGGGACCCGGTGTGCACGCTCCACCGCAAAAAGCTTACTCAGCCCCCGGGGCTGGAGATGGGTAAGGATCAATTCTTCCACAAAAAGATCTGCCGCCTCCGCCTCTCGTCCCTCCGGCACCCCCACAATACGGACATTATTCCTCCGGGCCCGACCCTCGGAATCCTCCAGTCGCCGGTCCATCAGGGCGCTCGCCTGGCCAAGCCGGCGCACCTCCTTTTGGAGGGCCACCACGTCCGTCGTGAGGCTCGTTGCGGTGTGGGCCAGGGAATCGACCCGGTCGTTCGTTTTGGACAAGTCTGCCCTCACAAGGCTCACATCCACCAGGACCGAGTCTATTTTTTGCGCTAGGGTGTCGAAACGCTGGTCCACCGAGGCCTTCATCTCTGCGATGGCGCCCATGACGTCCCGGAGGGTCAGATCCACAGGCTGAGCAGATGCCTCCGTCGGGCCCGCCGGGGATGTGCGCGATGTCTCCGGAGAACCCTTCTGGAGAGTGTAGCGGTCCATACTGTTAGCTTGGTGCGCCGTGCCACGGCGGGTCGTCTTCACCTTCGCCCGGTCGCCATCTTGTTTGGTGGACATGCTTGCTCTCCCACCGTCGTGCCAATCTCCTAGAACGGGCCGCTATACCAATTCACGGGCTCCGGGGGGGGGTGGGGGCGACCACCGAACCGCAGGTCAACCCACAGCCGGCGGGTCAGCCGGGCACTTGGACAAGACCACACCACCGCACCCCGCTCCGCAACCCTACCTCGCTTGAGGGCAAGGAGGGCGCAAAAGCGAAAGTGAAAGTGCGGGGTACGCGAGTCGCCCAGCCTGCCCGCCGCTGTTGTTCACTTTGTCCCCGGATCGCCCCACTACTCCAATCCGGGGGGCCGGCGAGGAGAAGGCCGCAACCTTCGATCGGTGCTCCCACCGGTGTCCGGGGTCCGATTCGAGCCCGAAAAACGGGTGGCGCCTCAGCTCGGGTTCCCCGACACAGTCCCCTCAACAAGGACAGGATATCGCCAGGATTAATTCAGGAGGTCGCGGAGGTCCTCGGGAGCCTCGCACCTACGCGGCCATCTTGGTTGCGCGCTAGGCTCCTCCTTGCCTCTCCATTTCATCACATTCTGATTAAGAGGAGCCTATATCTTTCTGCTTGGAAGCTCCTTTCTTATCCATGATGCAAGGTGAAAACAAGATGCCACTTCTTGCTAACCAGAACTCCACATAAGATCCATTAAAAAAAAAGTGATTTGCTCTTACATTTAACTGACCATACCAATAGGAGTACAGAAGGCTAGTAAAACAATTGGCCCATAATGATGTTTCACAAAAAAGTGTGTCTCTTCATGATCATCTGCTTTAGGTTGACCCCTAGTTGGAGCGGCATTATAAAAGAAATCTGAAAAGGGAACCTCGTGCTACTCACAAATGTAACTCCACTTTCGTTATGTCACTATTGCGTCCTAGACCTTTCCTGCAGACTCACTGGACAGGTATCCTGAGGTTGTTAGTGCGCTGTTCAAGTGACACACACCACAACATCCCTGTCTGCAGCAAGATTCCCAGTCTAAATCCAGAGCGTGTTAATAATACCGGGATGACAGTAGCTTAACCCCTTTTGCACCCAGAAGGTTATGGTGGCCATAATCCAAAAAACACTCCGTATGGGGCACTTCTCAATGCCCAACTATGTAAACCATATTCCAATCCAACATAGTGGCTGGAGTCCGCAGGACTGGCAGCCCAATCTGCTTCAAGGCAAAGCAAAAGCAGGATGTTAGTAGGTGGGAACAGTGCAATATACTGTGTGTTTCCTTCTTTCTGTTTTTGAAAGATCAGTAGGACTGTGGGAGCGGTCTGCGGGAGTAGGCAAGTTCTTCAAAGATAACAGCTGGAGTGAGGAAGAATGAGGAGGTAATTGCCAGCAACGCTGCAAGGGAAGTTACAACTGCCATAAGGAGCATCACTCCAGCTTTGCCAGTCATTCAAGCTTTGCAGATGACAGAAAGGTGTGCACTCCCTAATGTACTCTTACATACAGGGGTGTTGTTTGGTCATTAAGAATGGGGGGGTGAGCATCAGTTTTCCTGACAATCATGTTGGCATATAATGTTTAAATACATTATGTGACAAGCAGGGTGCATGAGAAGGGGTTAAGGGGGAATGAAAAGGTATAGGAATGCGGATTGGTAGGAGTACTAAGCGAAAGAAACACAATATTTTGTAAAATAAAATGTTTCAGGACTTTCAAAACAGAGATGAGAGATCAGAGAGTGTGCATGCAAAACTCTGAGGTGAAATCTGACAGACACCTCACTATACTCAACTGAAAGTACCTGTACTCAAGTATTCATCAGACAATACATTTATTAGGAGGGTGTAACACCTCAAACACCCCTCCTGAAGCTACACCCCTACTTACATAATAAAATGCTGTGCTGTATCAGGCGGTGGACTCTTTACCCAAGGTTGCTTTAGGTACTTACGCACTTCACAGTTAAGAATCCTTAGTTACCTTGCATACTCCTTAAGAGTAGGAGCCCTCTACCACTGTGTGTGCACTGCTAAGTGCTGAAGCACTGCCATCGTGTACTTCCCCTACATTCCTCCCACTCTTTCGGCCTCTCATAGGCTCTTCGAATACTCTCAACACTATCGGCGTCCTACACTCAGGGCGGCTCCTAGGGCACCAGAGGTGAAAGACTGGAAGAAAGATTTATTGGAATGGCTGATGAGCAGCCAACGACAACGACCCGGAGAGATGACAAGATTACTGAAGATAATGCAGTCTGGTGGAGATACTCTCTAGGATCATGAACCCCTTAAATGGATACTCTTGAATGCTAATGAGGGAAGGCTGCAGGGTTGGACCTAATGCGGGGTGTGGGGGGCTGTTGTCTGGGTTGGACAGAAATGGTGGACATTGAAATGCCGTGCAGCAAAGCAAGGCGGTGGGCTGCAACTCTGAGGCATCCTGGGTGGACAGCAACTAGAAATGCAGGGTTCCCTCCTCACTTGGACAGGCATGTCGCCCACCACATGGAATGTGAGCTTTCAAACACTATTGCGCAAGGGTCCATAAACTCATGGGCCTAACCTAGCCAAGGTGGCGCCATCACCAGGCGTTACCTGGGCACATTGCAAAGTTAAGAGCGCACTGGTAGACCTGGGTGGGTCATAGGACTTTGAAGACAGGCCCTGCGCTTGCAGTGTTTTTATTGGGTTTCTGGTGATCCTATGGGACTTGTTGCTGCAGGAGGTACTGAAACAGTCCTGTGCCTGTGCTTGTGAGGCCAAACGGAGCGCACCGGCACCAATTAATGGCTGCATGGACGTGGCAGACCTTCTGTCTTGAAAATGTATATAGTATATATACACTGAAGTTGGTACTGTGTGCAGTACAATAACTCTTCATCAATGTAATATATCTCCGGATTTTTTCATAGGGCTTGATAAACTACCTTCATTGGAGGAACAACGAAAAGAACTCGCCTGGAGGAGCAAATTGATAACAAAAAGGTAAGAAATGTTGAAATGGAAGCCTGACCCACTTTTTTTCACCACCTTTGGAGTGTATGAAATTACAATTTATCTAGCAACGTTTTTCAAAGGTGACAAAGTTCATGAGTTGCAAAGTTTGTCACCATTCTCAGTCTTTGCCTGTGGAGGTTTTCCGCCAATTATTTCTTTTGCTTACAAATTCTTCTACAGAAATAGATTGATCTCATGGAAAGCCTACTCTTCGAAAATGTTCACCTATTCCTTTTAAACACGTTGTTGACTTCATTAAGAGAAGAAATGGGCAGAAGTATCAATGTTTTTTTTCTGTTTGGTGCTAATGGGAAAATGCCTTAGTACATATAGACTGAAGTTCGCAAAGTATTTAGAAATACATCTTGAACAATTTGGTGTAGTCCATCTTTGCCAACTTCGCACGTCCAATTTTATTATCTCTGAATCCCACGCACACTGGATCTATAAACATAACAGGGGACCATAGACTTACAAATCACACAAAGTGTGCCACAGGCAGCCAGCTTGCACATGTCTATCCTGCTTAGAGACTTTAGCCATATGCTTGCTTACTCAGTTCTTTTTCTGCCTGGATATTTTAGCTTACATACTGGGTTTTTTCCATCCACATTTCAATAACAGTCTTCATACTGTCTCCAACCTGTCCTTATGCTCTGTCCAACCGAACACAATATTCCAGTAAAGGCCGTGATGTAAGCAGTGATAACACCACCCCACCTCACTTTACCACTGATTGTTGCTGCGCATGTTCCACATTCTTTCTGTTGCTGTATCGACAGCCATTTCACGTTGTTCCCACAAGTTTATGTTCAAGCAAATGATCACCTGAAGGGTTAGCTCTTTCTTGATATTGTTTAGACATCACCTTCCATCCTGCACTGCTCTTCAGGATTTCTGGGTCCTAAGTGCATTTCTTTGAATCTAGGTGCATTGCACAGAACTTTCCACTAGCAAGCCAGCACTTACAGCTCTTCTAAATTGTGCCTTGTTGCACCTCTTGAAACACTCCCATTCCTAAAGCATTGTGCACCAAGTGGTGCTTGATAGGCCAGTCATGCCTACCAGTCGCAGTGTTGACATTAGGAGACCACAAGCAGTACAGGTAGAAGTGAAATAATCTTTCTTAGTTTCCTTCTCTGAATTGGGTGATGCTAAAAAAAGGGCAGTATCGATCTATGTGTCATGCAGGAGCTTTCCTTTGGAGCCACTCATAAACCAATTTAACCAGTGGGTAGCTACATTGGTGCTAAAAATGAAGGTGCACAAAATACACCCTCATAGTGAACTTATACTGCCACCAGACAGGTAGCACCAACAATGCCAATTCAGTTGTTGTGCAGAGGTGACTTCTCCACTTACAATCAGGCCCATAGCCTATTGAACATCTCAAGATATACAGCAAATTGTGTATTTGCTTAAATATAACTTTTTCTGTTGTATTTTCCCCACTTCAGGTCAGGGAAATTGCTAGGCGTTCCCTTGTGGTGATAGTTTTGCTGCTTGGGTTCATTTTGCGAATACCTGCTCATTTATAGCACTTCATCTTACGCATTATGCAGCTGCATCTCTGATCTGATCATTTGTGTTATTTCTTCTCCTTCAAACATGTGAAGACCTGTTCTGGTAAATCTTGGTACCTGTGCACCTGCACCAGCCTGCAGCTCTTCTCTCAGCACTTCAGCTGCTTTCACACTTGAATTGAGCATCCATGGCCACTGTCTGAACATTCATGTTGATTTAACCACTCGCGTGGTGCCCCAGGATACTACTCTTCTCACCCAATTACTGGTGGATAGCTCTTTGGGTGTTTTCTGTCATGAGTAGGCATGGATAGAGAAATGCTGTTGTTTCTCATGATGTCAATTTCCATGGAGAAATGGTCCTTCATTCCTGAAGACATTACCCTTTTACCATTTTATTATGGTAATTGCCACATTCCCCTATACTGTCACAAGCTATCTGTCAAGACTGTCTTTAACACTACCCCTTCTTATTGTTTGTTTCCTGAATTAAGTCTTCTCTAGCTCTACCTTATTGTGTTTCAACTCTTCTTGACTGTTCCCCTGAGCCATCAGCTTTTTCACTCCAAGATCTTTTTTCAACTTTCAGTTCTTATTTGTCAGTCTTCTGTATAGCTGTGGTGCACTTATTCCAAGACTTATGTTCCTCAATCTTCACCTTTAACAAATTCTTTCTTATAACTCCAGTCCAGCATTTGCAAGACTGAAACCTACTCTTGCCTTGCAACCTTACATCAAAACGTACACCATTGCAATTTCTACAAGAGCTTCTTCTGCCACTAGAACTTAAACCCAGAAAGTTCTTGTATTGTTCTGTGGCTTTTTCTCTTTTGAGTAGTATTTGGCAATTTACAGGAGGCATTCTTCTGTAACTATTGTTACTGTAAGTACAGACTCTGTGGCTTCTGGAAGGGACTGCTCTTCTTTTCAGAAAGTTAAGGACAGACCCATTTATCCAGCCTATAATGCAGGTAGGAAATACCGAGGGCTGTTCTTCACTGCCCAGTAGCAGAGGAATCAGATTGACACTGCAGATTGAAAATGCTGCTCTTAGACATAAGTAGGCTGATCCCTCACCATTGGGTCACCATCATAATGTGGATCTTCTAAAAAAAGAAATCCACTATTTTTTATTTATGAAGAGAAAAAAACAAAATAAATAATAGCATATCCTCTGTCCCAAAATAAGCTTGATCTTTATATTTTACATAATTGTAAAAAGGATCCAATTCTCTCTTCTGTTTCATATTTTACAGTAACAAAACACTCATTTACAAGTTCTTCAGTCTACAGAACTGTTATATCTCAATATTCATGTATCAGGCATACAAGTTATTGTTTGTTCTACATTCTAGTTCCATTAAGAACCTTGCTTAGGAACTCTCTATATCTGAAGGGTCAGTTGCACTGAGCCTTAATGATGATCAGACTGCTCTATGTTGCTGTGCTGCAATTGGAAATAAAATCATTTTAAATCATCCTGGATTTATTGCTTCCTACAAGAACCTTCTTGCACCATAAGCCACCTAAGGACATTTTGTCACTCTTCTGTTTCAATATTATCTGCATGCGGGCAATGGTGGCCGAGGTGTAACTGCATGAATGTCAACTAGTTGGAAGTAATCTTAGGGTATTAGTCCAGAGCAAGGTGAACCCTATAGTGACAGTTAGCCCCCTTTCACAGAATATATATCTAAATGTACAACTGATTGCTTAAGGCACCTACAAAATCACTGTAAGATTTAAGACAAGGTACGTTGTTATTTTTGAGATCTGAAGTTTTATAGTTCAATATCAAGATATTTAACATACATAGTTCAATGATATATAGATAAATGTATTGACAGTCATACACGTCATTAGATCATAGTGATGTCTCAGAGTTCATATACCAATGTATTTACAATCATACATTACAAAGTGTTCAAAATGCAGCAGCGAGGCTTATTCTCGACTTACCCAAATTTCATTCCATTTCAGTCTATATCAAAAAGCTGTGCAGGCTGACAGTGGCTAACCGGATTAAATTCAATGCTCTGTGCCTTACTTACAAAGCCTTACACGATTCCGGCCCCAGTAACCTTAAACAATCCCTTGTCTGGTACATACCCAATCGAGATCTAAGATCCAAAAATACATTAACGGTCTTGTGCCCTAGATTAAAGAAACTCAAATGAGGTGGCAGTTGTTTCTCCTCCGAAGCCACAGTGCTTTGGAACAGCTTGCCCATAAATATCAAAGCAGCACCCACGTTACTGAGCTTTAGGAAACTTGTCAAAACTTGTCTCTTTAATGCTTAGCCTCTTCTGCTCCGCTTTTACACTGTAACACCCCAATGCAGCACCAAGACACACCCGGGTAATCGTGCGCTTTAGAAGTTTCAATAACATAACATAACATTATATTGGGTACTTGTTAAAATAGTAGAGCTGACACGTTTGGTTTCACATTTCCAATGCTGTAATTTGACTCAATTGTGTCTCTTTCAATGTGATGAATGCATTATCTCTTAGTCAAGGATATTCAGCATCTAACAGTATCCACCATTGGTTGTTACTGCATGGCAGCAATAGCCAGTAATCTCGGAGGAACCATTAGTGTCAGTGATCTTTCATTAGATTTTCAAACATCTAATTCTGTAAATTCAATTTACTAGAAACAAATTGTGTTTAATAGATGTCATTTTTCCATATACTCAAAAAAATCTAGTACAGATGATATTACACCAAACCCCATAAGTGGGGGATGATAACTGATGAATCAAAGAAAAACATCATGACAAGATTAAAAGAGATAAATAATTTGAAAGATAAAAAAAAAGAAAGAAAGGAAAAAATGAGGTGGGGTTCCCAATTCCTATTGCTGTTTTAGGAACTGTTACATCGACACAAAGTGATCACCACCATTGATTTGAGTATTCGAGTGAGGTAGTGTGTTAAAAAATATGCAGTTATTCACATACAAATTTGGGTTAGAAGATCTTTGTATTAATCCTCGTATGTAAGATAAAATATTTGTGATGAAAATGTAGAGCCATCCGAAATAATTTAGTTAAAAGAGAAGAACAGATCATATTGATTACTACAAGAACTACTTATATGGGTTACCAGCAATCAGTTGTGTAAGAAGGTTGTTGTACCTCATATTTGAGTTCCTGTGATCGATTAATATGGATGGTCTTAGCAGAGATCCCAAGAAGGTTGGACACCACTATAGCTAAAATGCACAGTGTGATCTATAATAGATATAGTTTCAGGGATGTTCTATTAGCTTATCAAAGAAAATAATTTAAAGAACTAATTTATTAGCAGATCATGCAATGGATGTTTCTCCCCAAAAACTCAAGTCAGGAAGAACCCCAACACCAGGTGAGTATATTACAAAATAAGTATTAGTTATGCATTCCAATAGATAAGATACAAACAAACAGACTTTTAGGATCAAATTGTAGTTCGAAAAAAGGGAAATTGTGTCCATATATATATCTTCAAGTAGTACCTATTATAAGGTCTGAAAAATTGGAACTTCACACTCCTGGTTTACATACCTCCCTCCCCCAGTCCACCAACCTCATCTCACGGACGCCATCTCCACCTTCAACAAATAGATAACCACCTACACTGACTCCCAGGGCTTGATCCATGCAAAGTCCAAACCCCGTACCACATCAGCTGGTACACAGGAGACTTCTGGCTCACAAAACGCCAGTGCCAGCACCGGAAACCATAATGGTGCCTCACCCACGATGCCACTGACAAAGCTACCTTCAAATCGGCCCTAAGGATCTATCATCAACTCCTCAAAGCCGCCAAACTTTCAAGCCTCACCTCTCGCATACAGAACAGCAGGGTTTCAGAGCCAACCACACCATTGAGACAGCTCTCATCATCACCACGGACAACATATGCCGCATCACCAACAAGGGGGACATGGCAGCCCTCTTCCTTTTCCACCTGCTTGTTCATTGCCCGCCTTCAGAGGTTTTTTTATATCTGTACTCCTGTTGTTTCCTTTGAGAACAAGATGTTTCCAGTCTGCTCTTCTTGGGCTGCACTGAATCTAGTTGTATATCACCCTGGATTCTGGGAAATCTTCTAGAAGTGGCAAGCTTTATCTTGGAGAGCATAGAAAAGCCTCCGCAATCCACTTCAGAAAATCTGCACCTTACAGATACAAAAACAACAATTGATGGACAGAATGCAGAACAATGTCATACATTCACCCCAGTACAGAGATCTGGGCCTAAATCCATCGTTTTTTTGCTCACCATGCCATTCCAGTTTGAACCCAGCCATATGCAAATCAGTCTTGATCCTGTGCCTCATGGGAACAGTACAGCCCGAACTGCCAAGCCAGGTCCTCCCTGGACTGGAAACAAGCATCCTAGGACCGGTTTCGGGGTTTCACCCCTCTTCAGCCAGGATAGCTTGATTCCAGTGGCATGGAGAGCACAGGACTCACGTCTGAGCATACCCGTCCCACTCGGGGTGACAAATGTAAAAACAACAATTGATGGACAGAATGCAGAACAATGTCATACATTCACCCCAGTACAGAGATCTGGGCCTAAATCCATCGTTGTTTTGCTCACCATGCCATTCCAGTTTGAACCCAGCCATATGCAAATCAGTCTTAACCCTGTCCCTCATGGGAACAGTCCAGCCCGAACTGCCAAGCCAGGTCCTCCCTGGACTGGAAACAAGCATCCTAGGACCGGTTATTTAAAATGGAGGACCTTTCCCACCAAATTCAGATATTTTGTATCACTTTGGTCTTCAAACGATTGTTCACAAAAATGTGGTTTCCAAACAGTTTTCAAATGCCAAAGAGATACATCATAGCAGAGGAAAACACAAACATGTCTGCATTGTCAAGGGAACCTTCAAGACAAGGAGATTGTGTTGCAGAGGTCATGCAGTTATTTAGGCTCACTATGCAAGTACGCTGATCTCAGTGGCGAGCAACACTGCTGCAACAGTCAGCAAGCAGACGAGCTCCATCTGGACCACAAAGTGCGAGAATGGCATGCTTAATAAGGTAACGGAAGCAATGGTAAAACAGGAAAAATAAGAAAAGTATGCCCAGAGAGGAATGTGCTTACCATGCTGTATCACCACTGTCTCTCTGTACATAGAGGGGTCCATCCCTCTGGCCGACCTTTGTTGCTGGCGCTGAGTGTTAGCGGCTCAGCAGATGTCAGTGCACAACTGCGTCGGAAGAGGTTAAATATTAAGTAGCCTACCTCCACTTCGTGGTGACGTCTACAGCAGACTCAGGCTCTCTTCATCAGGTCACGCCTCCTTGGGCTTCCTGTTTATCCTTACAGTTTGAAAGTCCAACAACTAGTTGGGGGCAAATCTTCCTTCCTCACAGAAGAGTTTGGGACAGCAAGAACCTCTGCCTATTTGCAGGCACTCGGGTGAAACCCCTGGGCACTACTCTGGTGGGATACCATGTGCATTACCGAAGGGTTACACCAGTGTTGACTGTCCCTAATGTATGGCAACATATTTATTTAAAAAATATACTTACAGTATGGCTACATTTGCCCGACAATTTGGACTTCACTTTATAAATGGAGGTCACTAGGCAGTTTCTGGAGGTGTACCTAGGCACCCCAAAAATTATCACTGAACTGCTAGGGCTCAGTTCAGTGTGGCAATACTAGCAGAAACACGGGAAAGGAAAGCCATTGCCACCTCTGCCTTATTGGGAACCTTTATCCTTAATGGTTCCTCTAAAGCTTTTTCAGATTAAGAAGCCACTTCATGAGCACATACATGAAGGTCATGTAGGGCCCAGTAGATGAGTTACCTATTACCACCCCAAGAATGAACTGGTTGAGCGTTTTAAGAAAATACTCACATGTATGATGAGCTCTCTATAAGCCCCATTGAGGAGGAACTGGTGTTAGCTTAAGACCCTTCTGGCTGATTTTTAGGGCATCCCCCTTGCCCATGTCCAGGAAGGTGAGGAGGGAAACCCGAGGGCTCTCATACTTGATGGGGTAGACTCCATACTGGGGCTCCTTAGCTCATTCATGAAGTCAAATCCAATCTTCAGGCTGCTAAGGAGCCCATCAAGGAGTGGTTCAAACGGGTAGTCACTCTCAGAGGGTATCAGGAGGGTCAAGAGATTATGATAACCAAACCTGTTAAGCCTTGTGCTTTTGATGATAATAGAAACCTTGCCTTAAGTAAATCAATAATTTACTTGTCATTGATATCACATTAGAGTTTTTACCAGTGGCAAGGAGATACAGCTGCCATGCTCCCAAAAACACACCAGGAGGAGAAGAAGAGTGAATCCCTTCCATATAGGCTAAATAGGACAGAGCAGTGGTTCTCTGCACTGAGTCCAACTCTCCCACGACCTAACATCTCAGTAGTGTGAAGATCATACATCTCTGTTAGGCAGCATCTCTGAGCCATTTCCATTGATTCCGAGCCTAACGCCACAGTGTGCCACCAGAGTATTGACACTGTAGATAGCCTACCAGTGAAGTCAAAGAATTATCCACTGCCTAAAAAGGTCTTGGTACGTATCTAGTAAAGTTGCTGAGATTAAAGACTTGGAGATCCTTGATTCTTCAGAGTGCCTGGGACAGCCATGTGATACTTGTGCTGAAACTGAGCATAACAGACCTATACCAATTCGTAGATTACCAAAGTCTCAATAATGTAATTACTGAAACTGGTGTGCATCCCCTCACACACAGCCGTCAAGCTCGTGAACCAGTTAAAGCTGCTTATTTTCTTTGCACCTTGTACTGGCAGATTGCCCAGATTCTAGTTTGCAAGGAAAAGACTACATTCTTGAATTAGTCTGTACTGGCAGATTGCCCTGACTCCGATTTGCAAGGAGAATACTAAGTGTTCTCTACCAAAGAATGCTTGTTAAAAATAGAATCATGCCTCTTGGACTCAAGAATGCACTGGCCTATTTTCAAAGGTTGATTAACCATATCCTACATGGCCTGTATGCATTTTGCATTGCCTGCCTCAGTATAATTGTGTTCACTGATACCTGAGAGATCAGGATAGATGGAAGTCACTGACCACCTTCATTAATGTGTGAGCATTCTTAGCCTGCAAAGGCTACTCCAAAACATTTGAGAACTATAGTTCCATTGTTGCTCATCTGACAGTGCTGATGTGGAAGGCACAACCCCAAAAAAGTGAAATGGACTGTGCATTTTCAGCAGGCCTTTGACCAACTGAAGAAGGTTGTCTGTGAGGCAAAATTATTGAAGGCACTGAACATCTGTTGGCCCTTTATTGTGCAGACTGATGCTTTAGACCATGGAATTGTAGCAATCTTGTCCCAGATGAATGAGAAGGAATGAGAGCAATCAGTAGTTTTTATTAACCAACTGTTGTTGCCCATAGAACAGACCTGGATGACCATTGAAAAGGATGCTTTGGAACGGAAACTTTTCATCCAGTTTTCATCCCTACTTGTTTGGGACAACCTTCACTAGCTAGATGGATCACAAGCATTTCAAATAGAAAATCAAAATAAAACAGAATGAGATGTGCATGCCGTCAGGCACGTTAATCACATATAGGCTTAAATAGCCATTTCTTAGTTTCTAGGCTTGCTTTGGATCATGGAACATGTAACATGTAATTGTGAATCATGCATCCCGTGGAAAAGCGTGATTCTGAGAAATTTCTACTTGTTTACCAAGATTTTCAAATGTGTGTAGTCGAAAGGGTGTGAATACTCTTCCACCCAACCGAGATATGATTGTGCTATTGGTCTTATACATGGAGCTTGCATTCCTTTTTGTGGACATATCCTTGAACTTTAAAAGAAGATGAGGTTTTTAAAGCAATATCTCAAGGAAAACCTAGAAAAGGGTGTCATACTCCATTCCACCTGATCTGTAGGAGCACCTATTATTCTTTAGTCCTAAGCTGAATGGTGAACCCAGATCCTGCATTGATTACCCAGAGTTAGAGCTATGCCATTTGGTTTGTACAACTCCCTTGCAGCCTTTAAGCAGTTTATAAATAATATCTTTAAAGATTTACTAGGCACCTTCATGAGTGTATACCCTGAAGGCAATGCCTCTTTGTCTTTACCTTCTCTTGTAAATGCAGTTTCCTATCGTTCTCCCACACAATCTGCTCGCTGTTTCCTACAACTTTATCATACCCAGTTCGTTTTTAAACTTAATTTGCTTCTGCCTCAAACGTTTGGTTGTTTGCTCTGCTGATTGATATCTGTGCTTCTGAAAATTATATTGTTATCTACAAGTTACAATGACAATTTGTACCATTAAAATGCGAGATTGTTTGCTCTCAAGGATTTAGAAACAAGGCAAGCTAATTTCTGGAGGCTCCCATCCTTCTGTGTCATAAATGAAATGCCTTCTTCTTCCTTCATTCGCAGAGTAGTGACTCATCTACTAATTCATATGCAGTTTTGGGGCCTTATGTAAATTATTGCCATGACCAGACAAGGCAAAGAAGAACATGACTTTGTAGCAAAGAATTAAAATCGGCTTAATCATATTGCACAAATTTTAGATTTGAATGTTTACAAATTTTGTGATGGTGATATCATGGGTATACAAATCCCAGAAGTACAAAATATATGGTGCGTGATCAGTCACCAAAACTCGCACAATGACTATGGGCTTGATTTAGTACTTGCCGAATGGGATAGTTCATCAAAAATATGACGGATAGCCCGTCTGCCGTATTACAAGTGCCAAAGAATATAATGCACTTGTAACACAGTGGGCGGGATAGCCGTCACGTTAGTGACAGAGTGCCCCATCCACCAAGATCTAAATCCGGCCCTATGTCAAAATTGAGAACTGAAATATAGCAATCATAGAAGAGCCACAAACAGCTGAGTGGGATGCAATCCATGAACATATGGTCTAGTGCAACGCTTCATAATCTGTGATCCTGCCTACTTAGGTTCTGCGATAATTTAGACAATTAAATGATCATGGCAAATCAAGGAAGTATATTTAAAAAACAGAATTAAAAAATGTAAAACACTTTGTTTGAAGGCATTTGAAATTGGAGACTAAAAATCAAGTTGGTATACTTATCTTAATTTGTTGGAGCATCACAAGAAAAGCAAATGGTATCGAGTATGGGCAAATGATCTCCCCAGTTGAAGCATTGGCAAACGCCAACAAAAACAGAGAGTGCATTTAGAGAAAAAAAGACAAAGTCCACTATATCACTTTGTCTTTTAGAAATAAATATAATTTTGAAACGCTCCATCCTTCCGATTAGAAATATAATTTATATTTTTGCAAATAATATTTCATAATTTGTGTATTTGACGTACACTTGTTTCTGTATTTTTGTGTATTGTTTGTGTGTCAAATCTTAGAAATTGATTAGGTGGGGGGTGGGTGACTCAGTGGGGCACACGGAAGTCAAAATGTTAAGAACCTCTGGTCTAGCACATTGAGAATGTCCATTGTAGCCTGATCCTTACTCCAAAAGAATCAGTTTACCCCTGTCCCCTACACCCTCGCTTTACTTCACAGGAGAAGTAATATCTAGAGATCTTTGTAGAACAATTAGGGCCTGATTACGAGTTTGGCAGTGCTGGAGTTGGGCCGCCACAGCTCCAGCATCTCCACAGCTCCAGCTCCAGCATCGCCACACCCGTGTACACACCGCCAGTCAGTTTATTACGTTTTTTTGCTACTGATGGGTGGTTATTTGCAGGCCCATGGCAGTGCCTATAAATAGGCACCACAATGGGAACATCATAGGCAGCACCTGCACAACATGGACTGTTGCAGTCCAAGTTGTGCAGGTACTGGGGTGCATGCACACAGGGGGGCACAACATGTGCCCCCCTGCATGCACCCCATGGCACTGAGGCGACAGGGGGCCCAGTATGGCCCCCTTTGTTTCCTCTCCACCACAGTTGTTTTCATAGCAGGCTCACCGCCATGAAAACCGTGGCGGAGAGGAAACTCGAATATGCTTGGCAGGACCGTGGCAGTCCCACCAAGCATACTGCGGCCTCAAGACCACCGCACCACCGCCAGAGATTTCTGATCTCTGGCAGTTGCGGCACTGCAATGGCGGTCTTACAGTCCTAGTTGTAATAGGGCGGTCGGAAGACCACCATTGCCGTGCAACCGTTAGTCTGGCGGCATGTCGACCGCCAGGCTCATAATCAGGCCCTAAATATTCTAAACAGGTTTCATGTCTTTTTTTTAAAATAGCCTTGCGAATCTGTCGCTGTTTTCGTTCCACTGTGGAGGTTACAATCCCACTTCTCTAATGGTGCATTCTACTGTCTCCTTGTAGCGGGTCCCACTGGTAGAAGTTAAAACCGACATGCAGGAACCGCCTGGTGAGCATTCAGAACAAAAACAGATTTCAAAGTCAAAATAATAACCCAAATGTGATAAAACGATCCTTGTGCCCACTTTTGACCTTAACAGTAGTTCCTTTTAAGGGATATTCGTACACAAGCAGGAGTGTCGAGGTTAGATAGAGAAAAGCAGGATCTATGGCAGATTTTAAAGATAGCTACCTACTATGCTAACAGCTTACATGTAGATGTATTACATGGAAATGTATCTTAGATGGATATTCTTAGAATCAAGTATGGTTCCAACCCTCCTGTAACCACACTGTGTACCAAACCTTCTTCTAATGCATTGGCTTTTAATTAAAAGACACATGGAATGGACATTTTCAGTTGGTGTTCAGAGCGTACCAGTTAAATTTTAGCTGTAAATTTCTATTAGAAAGTTTTGTCTCAAAATAATTACCTCGTGTATAGCCCCTTCCATCATAACTGTTTCTTCACATTGGCATGTTACAAATTAACATACACCATATTCATATATTTTTCAGCTGAAAATCTATATGATGTTATATACTTGAAATTTTACAAATAAATTGATAGAAAATTTCTTTCTTGGATTCAGGTATGGAACCCTCGAGGGAAATGCCTTTCAAGTCGACATAATTGAATATGTTGATGAGATTGCTTCAGAGATTGGTGTCAAGCCCAACTTCTTCAGTCTTCTTGTAAGTGACCCCAGGCTGGCTCTGAAAGTATTCTTCAGTTCCTGCACTTCACCACAGTACCGCCTGACTGGGCCGGGGAAGTGGGATGGAGCTCGGACTGCCATCATGACAACGAGGGACCGGATAATAAAACCCTTAAAGACACGAGTGGTGAAGAGGAGGTCCAGAAGGTCCCCACTGTCCATTGTGCTTGGACTTCTCTGCCTATTTGCTTTGCTTACTTCTATGCTTCTTTTCGATTGAATGACAGTATCGCTTCATCATTACATTTGGTTTTGCCCAATGAATATTGCTAATAATCCTAGCTGATCCGTTTCTGCTTTTTTCTATAAAATCCTCCTACATTTCTGTGATGAGGTATTGAGGTGTAACTTGTAAATCTTTCCACTAGAACTGGATCAAATGGCCTCTTAGAAGAGTCCACTAGGATGGATGATCTGAACAGACAGCCGTACACATGCCTTGAATTGATGACACTGCTCAGAAGCATCACACAGTGCTTAAATTGTGCCTGGCACCAGCACTTATTTCGTAACACCGGCAGATATTTATGACAGTCTTCCACATGGTGGCTTGTTCAGTCTGTATTTAATAAAAGCACATGAGCAAAGTGTTTAAACATTCAAAAAAATAATACGGGGTGCTCAGGACACTCTTACATCTTTGAGTCATCTAGTATAGTCCAGATTGTCACATTTGTAGCTCTTTAATGGTAAGTTGGTGTCATTGGTACTGATATTTGGCAGAACATGCTGGTACTATAGGTGGTGCAAGCTGCAGGGGCCTCCTAAGAACTATCTTAGGCCCTTGCACTTATTATTTTACAAATTAAACACTGGTGACACAGTAGTTCAAGCCTGGCCTATCGTCCCTGAAGATCCCTGGGAGAGCTCTGAATTTCAAAATCAGCTATACATCCTAAGAATTCTTGGTGGACTTGTACCAAACCTAACCGGAATCAAGTAGCACCCATATGGCAGCTTCACATGCACTTTAGCTTGCCTGACTCTAATAAAGTCAGTTACTTTGAAGTATCAAAGCCTTTATTCCTATTTATGACTTCCACTTAGTAGTCCATGCCATTATCATTTCCACACCACCCTTCTTCCTTGTCAAAGACCTTAGAATATATGGAAGAGTTATGTCCCATAAAGAGGCAACCATGCTAGCCTCTTAAATTTAAGAAAATATGTAGCTACTTCACTTTTCCAAGATGATGTATAATACCTGACCTTTCACTCTAGATTTCTTCTTGTCTCTTTCCCCAAACTAGATATAAAAAGAGCTGCCTCTACACCAGAGGGAACCCGGGCATTAGACATATAATTAGAGCAATGGTTCACCTGGAATCCATTCATTCATTTCCATTGATAGGCAAATAAATCAATTTTAAGCATACATCTAAGGTGATAAAGTAATTGATAGACTCTAGTCTTATAGGTGGTTTAATTAAATCACACGGAAATTACTTGTAGTGTAGTTACTCGTAAATCACATAGATTATGCTAATTTGCCAGTAAACAAAATGGACGATGCAAGTGCACTGTATCCCAAAGTGAAAAAACACATGGAAGAAAACAGGTAGTGATTTCTATATTCAGGTAACAACATGCAATATGTGTTTTCAATTGCACCTGTGGTAATCAGTATAATGGCAGCTCATTCTAGGCCAGCAGTGATTAGTGTGCTTGGGTGTCGACAGCGTTTCAAACTCTTTTGCAATGTCGAGTTCTCTTCAGGACAATGAAATAACAGGAATACCTATGTGGGGGAATCAATGAAAGTATCATTAATATAGGAATTTACTTAAGTTTCTGGTAGGCTGGAGTATAGATAGGAAGGAATGTTACCTGAATGTAGGGTAGCCACCGGGCCGCTAAACGGATTACAAATACCTGTTGGAATGATGATTAAAAAGTATTAGAAACATTGTCGCAACTGGAAAACAATGTGATGGTCAATACATCATCACAAACTCACCAAGGCATGCAAGAGTTCCAATTGACACCTATATGTGAAATAATGTCATTACCTACTTAGTAGTTATTCAAACCTGTAAAGAAATCCGGCCTTTAGTAGGTTAATATATATTTCGGGGTAAACAGTGTTGGCTGTGTAACTAGTACACTTATCCATCGAGTAGTATCAGGATGAAAAGTAGAGCACAAAGATGTGTGCTTCCAATCCGTAAGATGGAGGTGTGCTCTAGGTAGAGAGAATTAGTTCCATCGAGCCGGTAATAATTCCAGGCTTGCGCTGGCTGGAACATCCAAGGTGAGATACGGGAGACCAGTTCACCGTTACCACTGATGAACCCTTAGTGTGGACTGCAAGAACAAAGATATATGACTTCCCTAAAGTAACAATAACTCGCGCTCCTGCCATGCACAGTGTTGTCATCAATGATGTTGGTTCAGTTGTCATCAACAATACTATCAGTGATGTTAAAGATCATGTCATGAGTGATGTAATATGTAGAGTAAGTAGCAGTGCATGGAGAGGAAGTGAGTTATAGTTACTTTAGGGCATGATTTACATTTACTAGAGATAATCATAAATGCTGAATTTCTGTGTTTTTTTAGTTTAAAACATTATGTTGTTAGAATTACTTTAACGTTACTTTAACTTTTTTTTGAAAATCTAAACAATAATATAATTAGTATTCCTAACTGTATGTTCACTTTAACCTTTATTTGTTTTCAGTGGATATCTAGTTTTTTTTAAATGTGAAGTAATATTATATTACCATACGCAAAGCCAACCCCCTGCCGCACAAGCAACCCCATGCTGCGCATAGCAAAAGGCTGTGTGATGTGGGTTAGCTGCAGGACATGCAGCCAGGCCCTGAGCCCAATCCCTTGCGACCAGTAAACCCCATGCTATGCATGGCCTTCTGGTATACGCAGCATGCGGTTGGTCTCACAGGTACTGGCTGCACTCACTCAGACTTACTGAATTTGTCAAAGAGTCACATCACTAATGTATAACAAGTGTCCTTTTGGCTTTATCAATGGGTTGGCATATCAATATATACAAAGCAGATCTGTCATTCTCCAAAAATCACCAATATTTTTTAATCAAATGCATTTTTCAGTAATTTACACAATGCAATGTTTATTAATAGTGATTGTTACAAAAATGTTTAATAAAGTTTATTTAAAAAATGTACATGTCTCTGAGCCTTTTTTAACCAATGTTTTATTATTGCAGTTTGTGTTCCAAAAATGTTGAAAGAAAGATCAGAGACATATTGTTTTTAAAAAAAAATTGAACTAACATTTCTCTGAGTCTTTCTTTTAAAAATTTTCAGCCCACAAAATGCAATCCTAAAAACAACCATAATAGGGCCTTGCCTCCAGCTGACGAGCATAGAGCTCCAGCTAGGAGTGCTTTAGAAATGTATGGTAAGTTCTCCTGAGGTCCTGGATGTATTGACCCAGGAGGTTTACTTTTTTGCTTTATTGTTGCTGGGGGGCTGCTGAACTCCCTGTAGTTCTCCACAACATTATGCCATCATTAACATATGTTTCACCATCCGTCCTATTACCCCCTCCATTTGTAAACCCTACTTGTCTAAAGGAAATCACTCTACCGCCTTTCTCCTTGCCCAACTATCTAATGGGTTCACTCCATTACATAATACACCAGTTACACATTTCAAAGATACCCTGCTCTATGCATTCAACCATCACTATCCTTTCTCTACATTTTCAAAAGCTTCATGGCCTCAACGATGGATTACACCACACACCTTTGCTCCTCCAAAACACTCAAACACACACTCATCCCAAAATGATGTAATCAAGGATTTGGAAAATCTACATCGATACAAACAAGCTCTAGACATGCTAGTCACAGCAACAAAAAATGCTACATTTGCCTCTTACTAAAACCTCATCACTTCTCTTAAACCACACTCATGACTGCCCCCCTCAATAAGTAATCTGCTCACTCATCCTAGAAGTTGAACAAGCACTTCTGTATCCTCTCTCGTTATAATGTTTTGAATCTTCCTTCTCTTTACAAATCACAATTAAATACACGCTTGCTTCATAAATAACCTTTCCACTTGACTCCTCTTATATCCTATTACTTTTAAACTGCACCCAGCTACTCTTTATTACTTTCTCCCTGTTTCTCTTTTGGAACCCATCCATATACACATCTCCTTAAACGTCATGTACTCCCTGACGTTTTCATTGCTCTTTATCTAAGCTCAAAAGGACTACAGATATCATATTCTGCAGCTCACTCTTATCTTGTATCTAACCCTCAAGCTTTAAAAGTGCAGCAGTTCTATTCATAATATAAACCTACAAAAGACCATTGCCTCTCCTTCAAACTACTGCCTGGTGTCTCTTCTTTCTTTCTCCCGAAAAACCTGAATATATCATCTTAACCGCTTGACTCTCTTTCCCATTTCGAACAACCTGCTCAACCCCTTCCATTATGGCTGTCACTCTCAACTTCATTGAAACAGCCCTCTCACATAGCTAACTTCACCTCAAAATACCACAACCACCTCTCATACATCCTTATCCTGGATCTACCTAATGCATTCAACACAATTTAGTTACTGAACCTTACATGGCACCCTCAGACTCCTGGGCATTGTGGGCTCTGCCCTTAATTAATTGGTTTACCTCTCAGATCAGTCTTTCTCTGTCAACTGTCAGGTTACAACACACTCCAATAATAGTCTGGGTACCCTCTTTTTCTTGCTCGATATTAGCTCACTTGGTAAAACCATATTCCCTTTTCAAGTTTTTGTACCAATTAAATGCAGATGACACCTGATCTACTCCCAGAATATGGAATTGAGAATGTAAAGAATATGATTAATTCAAATAGAAAAGACATAATTCAACAATTTGGGAATTATACCACTTACAGATATCACAAAATATATAGACAAGGATTTTATTCCTAGACAGATTAGTACCAGTCACAGCTAATTGGTTCAAAGTACTGGTGTTTATTTTGTCAAGTAGTGTTGAGCAAAATATTACACGCCAACAAATGCAGTACATCCGACAAATACTCCAGTTTGTGTATCAAACACATTAGGCTGGGACAATGGTACAGAAACTTCCTTGATAAGGAGGTCTCAGAGACTTGCCATCAATTCTCTGTATAAAATGGCATGAGCATGAGTGTAGGGCTCCTTGATGTACAAAATTACAACTGAACGTTCCAATTGTTTGTCAGGAAGAACTTGGATTTCTTTTGATTGGTGCCCAGGTGTTTTATATCAAAACCAATGTCCTGAGCGACCGCCAGCGAAACGTGTACTTTAAGGGGATAGATACAAGATAATTTCCTCACATTTCAAAGGCACTGGTTACAAGAAAGAAGAACCTAATAAACAAATAGGTAGAAGTTGAAGACTGCAATGTCAATTCCTTTGCAGAGAACTAATTTTGTCCTAGGAGTGGAGAAGTTAGAAGGGTTAAAAGACTGAAGAGAAAAAGTCATTAGAAGTGTGGCAGATCTGATGCAATAAGGAAGACACAAGAGATATGATGAACCATATGAGGAATATGGAAAGACCATGGCAGACTTTTGTATGTTTGTTCAACTATGTAACAAGCCAGACAGACACGGCTCTGGGATTCTCTGCCCTGGAAGCTTACATTTTGGTTAACATTCAATATATACAACGCATTATGGGGCGACCGGATAATCCTGGGAATCTGCATAATAGACCAATAGTACAACACAATGATCCCATTGGAGGGAGGAATATCTTTCTCATCCCTGGGCCAATGAGAACCTTACACCCAGGAATCAGTACAGTATACAAAACCAATTTAATGACAGAATCATGCATTAAACAATCCAGGTAAATAATTCATAATGTATTTGTCACAAACTGGATATTCTAAGTACATCAATAGCACTGCCGTGTGACACCATAAAAAAGTTGCAATTAGGCATGAGCAAGCCAAGAATTTTTTTAAAGCTAAAACAGAGTGCCTGCTCTGTTCCAGGAAAGCAGTAATGACTGCTTGATGGTAGGTGGCATAGACTGATTTGACATCTTAAATAAGAAGATGCCAACATGTTGCAAAAGAAATTGTTGGGACCTTTTAATGTGGTTAATGGAGCCAATTTGATCAAACTGTGACAAGATATGCTAAGCTAAGAGAGGCATGAGACAGGCAGTTATGAGTCTTTGTGCAAGAAATAAATGTGTCACCATACTACACAAACTGGAAAGTACAACTAAACCGCGTACAGCTGGCAGAGATGTGAGGATTGAAGTGCAGCTGCCTGGTGTTGAAAGCTGCCCCCACAGGATTTGAAAAGAGAGAGCAGGATGATCAGGATAAGGCATTAAAGATCCAGAATGCGAGGCCACAGGCAGTGCCAGATAAGCACAATAAGCAATATTAGACAAGACTTGAAAGGTATTTGCTTCTGTCTTTAAAATGCCAATTTATTTTTCCTCAGGTACATGTTTTTTCCAAGTACAGCAGATCCCCTACAGAGACAGATACATTAAGGGCCTTTCCTAACTTTGGTACTTCTTTATCCACATAAGGGAGATAAGCATGTATTTATGAATTCGTTGTATAAGGTGTGAACCCCATGCAACCAATCACTTCACAGTAAAGATTTAAATTATAAATGGGTTTCTAGAGGGTAGGGAGATGAGGGGTTATGGAAGGAAGAATGGAAATTGAGTCAACAAAATGCCAGGATTTGTGAAGCAACATTTCATGCTCTTTGCCTCCCTTATGGCATTATAGGGAATAATGTCAAATGAACAACGGCATCAATGAGATCAAAGGCAGTACATTTGTTTGAGTAAAGTGCTATCACAATTACCATTCTCCAAGAGCCGCCTCATATGCGCCATCATAGTGCACAGTGCAATCTCCTATGGGGAGGTATGAGCTTATAGGCACATGTATTGCTCTTTAGCGCACTTACAGGCACATGCATCAAGGTGACCGCTCAGCCCTCCACAGGGCTTGGTCGCCCCACTCACTGCTGCTGCTCCTGCCTGCCTTTGCCGCCTCCTGCCTGCAGATTCCTTCGCTCGCTGCCCGCTGCTCCTGGGAATTTCCCGCTGCTCCTGGAAATTTCCCGCTGCCCGCTGCTTCTTGGAATTTCCCGCCGCTGCCTCCCTGCGGCCCCGCCCCCCTGTGATTCCATTCGCCGCCCCGCTCCCGCCACCCAGCTGCTCCTCCCTCCCGGCTCCTTACTTATGACGCCCCCAGAGCGACCGCGCAGCGGACGCGCGCAGCGAAAGCGCCGATTGAGCGCCGAAGGTGCGCCAAAGGTAAGCCCGTCTGCGCCTGTCCGCGCCTGGACCGCGCCCAGCGCCAGACCCCCTGGTCCTCGCCCTCGCCAGCACACCCTGCACATCTACGATGCCAAAACCCTCCACGCACTCAACGCCGGCCGAAACACCGCCTGCTACCGAGCCACCCCGAGACGCACCCACGGACCCTTCACCTGCCTGACCTGCCGCTTCACCGGCCTCCGACCCAACACCGCACCTGCTAAACCGAGCCCCAGCAACAAACACCTGATGTGCATCCTGCTCAACACCCGCTCTGTTCACAGGCATGCCGTCGAACTCTGGAACCTCCTCGACTCGACAGCACCAGACATCGCCTTCCTGAAGGAAACCTGGATGAACGCCTCCTCAGCGCCCGACGTCGCCATCGCCGTCCCAGAAGGCTACAAAATCACCAGGAAGGACCGCGTCAACCAGACAGGAGGAGGCATCGCCATCATCCACAAGAACACCATCCGCATCACGACCAACTCCGATGACACCTTCACCTCCGCCGAACACCTCCACTTCCAGATACACACCGACCCCAAGACCACGCTCAGAGGCACCCTTGTCTACAGACCACCGGGACCACGCACACAGTTCAGCGAAGACATCACAGACGTCGTCAGCCCGCACGCTATCAATTCCACCGACTACATCCTCCTGGGGGACCTCAACTTCCACCTGGAGGACAACAAGGACCGCAACACCACTGCTCTGCTGGACAACCTGGCCAAACTCGGACTCAAGCAGCTAGTAACCACCCCCACCCACTACGCCGGCCACACGCTTGACCCAAATACGTCACCTTCAGCCACTCCACCAATCTCCAGTGGACTGACCACAGCTGCGTCCACTTCAGCTTCAGTAAAACGACGACCCACCACCACCCTCAACAAGCCCCCCGCAGAAGCTGGAACAAGATCACCGGCGACCAGCTCACCACCTTCCTCAGCCAGAACCCCCCCACCAGCTCAACGGACCCCAACGAAGCCGCCAACAACCTCACACAGTGGATCACCAACTGCGCAGATGCCCTCGCACCACTGAAGAACCCCCCCAGCAGACGCGGCAGCAAGAAAGCCTCCTGGTTCACCGACGAGCTCATCACCTCCAAGAAGAACTGCCGCTCCCTGGAGAACACCTGGCGCACCAACCAGACCACAGACAACATGACGGCCCTCAAAAACTCCACCCGCAAACACCACCAACTGATCCGCGCCACAAAGAAGACAGCCTTCAAGGAACGACTGGACAACACCACCCACAACAGCAAGGAACTCTTCAGCATCGTCAAAGAGCTCTCCAACCCCGACGCCGGAAACAATGACATCACTCCCTCGCAAGACCTCTGCGACTCCCTCGCAGCCTTCTTCCACGACAAGATCGCCAACATTCACAACAGCTTCGGCCCACCAACCACGAACCCCACCACCGAACCGATGCCCCCCACCGCCACCCTCCGCACCTGGACCCCAATCAGCACCGAAGACACAACACGCACAATGAACACCATCCACTCCGGATCCCCTACGGACCCCTGCCCACACCACATCTTCAACACGGCCGACCACATCATCGCACCCCACCTCCGCGACATCATCAATGCCTCCTTCAACACCGCCACCTTCCCGGAGTGCTGGAAACACGCCGAGATCAGTGCTCTGCTGAAGAAACCAACTGCAGACCCCTCCGACCTCAAGAACTACCGCCCCATCTCGCTCCTCCCGTTTCCTGCCAAAGTCATCGAGAAGACCGTCAACAGACAGCTAGCCGCCTTCCTCGAGACCAACGGTTACCTCGACCACTCGCAATCCGGCTTCCGAGCCAACCACAGCACGGAGACCGCCCTCATCGCAGCCACAGACGACATCAGATCCCTAATGGACAATGGGGAAACTGCGGCCCTCATCCTCCTGGACCTCTCCGCAGCGTTCGACACTGTCTGCCACCGCACCCTGGTACAGCGCCTGAACAACACCGGCATCCAGGAGAAGGCCCTGGAGTGGATCACCTCATTCCTCGCCGGAAGAACCCAGAGAGTCCGCCTCCCCCCGTTCCGGTCAGCGCCCACCGAAGTCATCTGCGGCGTTCCACAAGGGTCATCGCTCAGCCCCACCCTCTTCAACATCTACATGAGCCCCCTCGCAACCATCGCACATCAACACAACCTCAAGATCATCACCTACGCCGACGACACCCAGCTGATCCTCTCCCTCACCAGCGACCCGGACGCAGCCAGAGCCAGCCTACACGAAGGGATGAAAGACGTCGCCGAATGGATGAAGAACAGCCGCCTGAAACTGAACTCAGACAAGACGGAGGTCCTCATCCTGGGATCATCACCCTCCGCCTGGGACGACTCCTGGTGGCCCCCCGCCCTGGGAGCCACCTCCAAGCCAACGGACCACGCACGCAACCTAGGCTTCATCCTGGACTCCTCCCTCTCGATGACCAGACAAGTCAACGCCGTCTCGTCTTCATGCTTCAACACCCTGCGCATGCTTCGAAAGATCTTCCGGTGGATCCCCACCGAGACCAGGAAGACGGTCACCCAGGCCCTCGTCACCAGTCGGCTGGACTACGGGAACGCCCTCTACGCCGGCACTGCCGCCAAACTCCAGAAGAAACTCCAACGGATCCAGAACGCCTCAGCATGACTCATCCTGGACATCCCCCGACACAGCCACATCTCTGGACACCTGAGAGACCTGCACTGGCTCCCCGTCAACAAAAGAATCACGTTCCGACTGGGCCCCAAGTTCCTCAACAGCCGCCTGACCTTCCACAAGACCACCCGCCAGCTCCGCTCCGCCAGCCTCGCTCTCGCCACCATCCCCCGCATCCGCAGAGCCACCGCCGGAGGAAGATCCTTCTCCTACCTGGCAGCCAAGACATGGAACTCCCTCCCCATCCACCTCCGGACAACGCAAGACCATCTCGCCTTCAGGAAGCAACTCAAGACCTGGCTGTTCGAGCAGTAGCGTTCCCCCCCCCCCCCCCCCCCCAGCGCCTTGAGACCCTCCGGGTGAGCAGTGCGCTATACAAATGCCTATGATTGATTGATTGATTGATTGATCAAGGTAGGATTTTGCGAGTCCTTAATTGCGATTATTAAGGACTCGCAATTAAGGACTCGCAAAAGCCTATGCATGTAGGAATCGTTATAAAAATAGTGATTCCAATACATTTCTTAATTGCATCTCGCAAATTGCGAGTCGCAATTAAGGAATGGCTTCCCATTCATTCCTATGGGCCTACAGGCCCGTAGGAATAAATGAGAAATTGCATGCGCATATTGCGAGTCCCAATTGCTACTCGCAAATTGCGCTTGCAATTTCAAGGGTGCAAGGGTGTCAAAAGGACACCCTGTTGCACCCCTGAAATTGCACTGTGCACCCATGTTGCGCACACACATGCCTCAAAGAAGTGTAAGTGTGTGACATGAAACTTTGAAAAATGCACTTTAGTGCATTTTTCAAAGTTTTTGCAAAATACCGTTTTGTTTTATTTTACGGTATATTGCGGCCCCAAATAGCAAAATCGCTATTTGAAAGTGCATCTTGCATTGCATTTAAGGAATCGCAAATTGCGATTCCTTAAATGCAATCGCAATTTGGGAATTTGCAAAAAATTCCATATACCGAAATTGAGCATGCCAAATTGTTTAATGCATCGCAAAAGCCCATTTTGCGATCTCAAACAGACGATTTTTGCGAATCGCACCGTTTGCGATCACAAAAAGCTTTGATGCATGTGCCCCATAGGCCTGTATTCTAAGTTAAGGGCTAAATTCGGATCTATTTGTGCAGACTAGAGTTTGGAAAGGGATTGAAATTATGAGTTGTATGGTAATTATCATACCCTTGCAATTTTCTTGATAGATTCCAGCAGGTCAACATTTATCCTGAAAAAAAGATCCAGAAAAAAAGAAAAAACGTGGAATCTGATGTGTTAAACATCTATTTCACTTTACACCACACTTTCATGTTGAAAACTCAGAATAGGAGGTAATTACCACTTATGGGATAATGGTACTTACCATGTATGGTAAATACCCTACCCCATTTCTACCAACTTACAATGAAGGCCATCATTTACGTCCAGAGTCAATACAATCAGCTGCTGGTGAAGAAGGCTGCACTTTCTATGCCCTCAGGACCTGCCTTCCCTGAGGTACAAGATCCATCAAAAAAGACTGCTCTGCTCTGAAAAGATACTCGTAAAAGAGTTGCCAGGTGTATTATGTCGGTACAATGAACTTTCAGTTTGTGGTAGCTCAGTTTGCTATTATTTGAAACAAAAGGTCAGCATCCAATGCGAATGAATACACTGTTTTAAGAGGAATGCAAAACCAGAGCCAAAATCACACCACAGTGAGCAACAAATACGTGCCAGCACAATTTTGAAACTAAAAGGGAAATTAATGAGAAGTTATAGAGTATATGTACCCCAAAGTTCATCAGCACAATGGTATTGATTAAAAAATGCATTTGACAGAAAAAAGCATTTCCTCTAAGTATATAATACAGACCCTTGTTCAGCTGGACTACCAACCTTACTTGGGATCTTCCCAGGGCTTTCTCAGTTATAAAAGTTACCATAGAACAACATCCCTAAGTATGAGAATGGTATTTAAACAGAGATAATATATTGTTTAGATTACAATTTGTGATTATCTATTCCATGCAGCTGTTGGAGCCGGCCTCGTGGCGTGGTCCTGTTCCCCCTCGCTAAGCCGCACGAGGTCCCATGTGCCTCGGGGCTCCTCCATTTTGGATTGTACATGACTCTACGTAACCACCTACGTGACCCCGCTCCACCCGGCCTCGGTCCCAGCACGGCCCGACATCGAGGCGCCAACCCCTGGCCCGGGGGATACCACGTGAGCCCTTCCCACTCCCGGCGGAGGGCAGTATCGATGGGACCCCCAAACCGTCCTTCCACACCTAGGTGCGATCGCCCCACAGCTCTCTGGGGCCTGGCGCCTCTCCTGCTGGGCGTCTGGCCGCTCCCTACCCGGCCTCTCCGCCCCCCCCCGGGTGCAAGGGTCCGGACATCAAAGGGCTCCAGTCCTATATCTGGGGCGACCCGACAACAAGACAACAGTTGTATCCTGGAGTCAAGAGCCCTGCTGATCGGATCGCGGCTGACCCTACGGAAGGAGACTCAACCTGAACCCACCCTATGAGCCCTGCTGACGACGTCGCGGCTCCACCGTGCTTAAAGACCTTCACGAATCTTTGGGGCCCTGCTGACGCTGTCGCGGCCCGACCTTGTTGAAACTTACTATCAGAGCCCAGCTGACCTCGTCGCGGCTCGACCCAAGCAGAACTACCGACGGAGCCCTGCTGACTGTGTCGCGGCTCGACCCAAGCGGAACTACCACCCGAGCCCAGCAGACGCCGTCGCGGCTCTCCACGTCCGAGCCGCTCCGAGACCAGCACTCAAGGTCTGGCGCAGAGCCTTCCCGTACCTGGCTGGTACTAAGACTGTCCCGCTACCCTATCCCTCCAAAGACATTGAGACTCTTACCGGATCCTTCGATCCCACTGTAAATATTGAACGTACTACTATTGATAAAGAACCACGTTAAGCAACTTATACGGAGTCCTGTGTGGTGGTATTACTGGGCCTAGTACGATCATAGGAGAAGGACCTCCCCTAGGGGGCTTCTCAGCGGCGCTCGGCTATAACTTTGCGGTAGGAAGGTGCCCCGGAGTAGTCTCCCCGACTCCCCGGTGGTCCTCCCTCCAACATTTGGTGGCCAGCGACGGGATCCGAGCCAGACGCAATCGTACAGGCAAGTAACGCACCCACTACCTAACCAGACGGAAAAAGAAAAGAGAACCATGGACGGCCAAGAAGCAACCGTGGCCGCAACCTTCCAGCCGGAAAGGCTGGAAGAATACACCCACAAAGAACTGAAACAATTCTGCAAGGACAAAGGGATCCCAACCACAGGATTGGGCACCAAGGAAGAAATGCAGAAAGCCCTGAAAGCCTGGGCAGAACCCGAGACCACTCCACCCCGAGCCGAAGGGACCTCGGCCAGGGACGGAAACCTGCCGACCCCAACCCCGACAGATGGGGGGCGAAACGTCCTAGAAGCCAGCCTTTCCCACGAAGAAATGCGAGAACGGGAGAGGGTCCGGACACACGAAATGGACCTCGCCCGACTCCGGCTGGACGGTGAGCTCCTACTGGCGGAGAAGAAAATAGCCTTGGAGCAACTGCGGCTGCAGGAGGAAATCGAGGAAAAAAAACGACATTGGGAACTAGAGGAGAGACGGCTAACCCTCGAGCATAAGAGGAGCCTCAAGGAACTTGAGCTAAAATCCAAAACGGGGGAGACCAGCACCCCCGGATCCCGGGACGCTCTACCACTGACCGAGCCAAAGGTTCATATCCCCAAGGACGTCGTCAAGGAGTACTATAAAAATGACGACATCCAGCAATGGTTCCGAGCATACGAAGTAGCCATGACCTCCCATCGGGTACCCCGGAAGGATTGGGGTGCCGGCCTATGGGGGAGGTTCCTCAGCGAGGGCCGGGATACCCTGCTGCAACTCCCCGACGCGGTGATGACATCATACGACCACATGAAAGAAGCCCTACTCACACGCTACGGACTATCAGCCGAGATGTACCGGCAGCGCTTCCGGGACTGCAAGAAGCTCCCCGGTACCACGTGGGTCGAATACGTGGACTTCTTCAGCCGAGCCTTTGAAGGATGGATAAAAGGGAGCAAGGTCACCTCCTACAATGAGCTGTTCGACCTCATTGTCTGGGAGCACCTCACCAACAACTGCTTTGTGGAACTAAGGCAACACCTCCTGGACAGTAAACTGACCGAGCCCCGGAAGCTCGCCGCCAAAGCCGACCGATGGGTCAACACCCGGGTCCCCCGGAACCCCGTGGGGGACTACCAACGGAGTACCACGGGACCTCCCCGCCAACGAGGTGGAGGAGGGGGGTCCCACCGCAGTCGGGAATTCCCGGCCGGGCCGCCCAGAAGCCCACCACGAGGCCAAGCCACCAACCACACGTCCCCGACCCTGGGCCGAAGGGGGACCCCTATCGCACGGCCTGGACCCCGACCGACAGTGACCTGCTTCGGCTGCCAGCAGACCGGCCACTATGCGAGCGACCCGGCCTGCCCCGTGAACCGACGGAACGGGACCGCTGGGCCCCCTCCCCGACAAATAGCCGCTGTGGCCCTGGGGGAAGGAGAAGACGAGGAGGAAAACCACGACGGCGGTTCCCCCGAGTGGGAACCAGCGGACATGTCGCTCGTATGCCTGGGCTCCCAAGAAATGGTGCCCCGAGCTGCCATCCCCAGCAACACCCAGAAATACCAGCAGTGGGTCACCATCAATGGACGATGGGCCGAAGCCCTCCGGGACACTGGGGCCAGTGTGACCGCTGCCACCTGGTGACCCCCGAACAAATCCTGCCACATGTCCTATGCCCTGTCCGGACCGCGGACAACACAGAGAGCATGTGCCGGATGGCCAGGATCCCCTTCGAGTGGGGAGGAGTGTCCGGCACCCTAAAAGTAACTGTCCGCGACGACGCCCCCGTGGACTGCCTCCTGGGGAATGACCTAGAGAGCTCCCCCTGGGCCCAGGTGGAACGCCGAGAGCATCTGGGGATGCTAGGGCTGCCCGAGTGGGCCTGCGCCACCACCCGGTCCATGACCGCCCAACCAGCCGCTGCCGCGGCCCCCGACAAGCCGACGGGCCCCGAACTACCACCCTCCTCCGGCACGGAGGAACCTGACGATGAGGCCGGGCCATCCGAACTTTCTCCCGACGAGGCCGCCTCTCTCAGCGAGATCCCCGAGCTGGCCCAGTGGCGCCACGACGGGGGCCCCACCCGCGAACAATTCCAGCAAGAGCAGAAGGCCTGCCCGTCCCTCGAGGGGGCCCGACAGCAAGCGGCCGCCCAGGCCACGGGGGACCCCACGGGAACCCACTGGGTCTATTGGGACAATGAATTATTGTATAGCGAGCAGAAAGTCGCCGAACTGGGGGCCGGCCGGGTGTTGGTGGTCCCCCTCCGATTCCGAGAGTTCCTCCTGAACCTGGCGCATGACGTGCCCCTCGCCGGACACCTCGGGCGGGACAAAACTTACAGCCGCCTAGTGACCCATTTCTATTGGCCCCGAATGAGAAGAGACGTGGACCATCACTGCCGGTCCTGCCCGACCTGCCAGGCTAGCGGGAAGACTGGGGGTCGAGTTAAAGCCCCCCTCCAACAATTTCCAGCCGTCCACACCCCGTTCGAACGAGTGGGGATCGACATCGTGGGGCCCCTCGACCCCCAAACCGCCCTGGGACACCGCTTCATCCTGGTACTGGTCGACCACGCCACCCGATACCCCGAGGCCATCCCACTCCGCACCGTGACAGCTCCAGTGGTGGGCCGGGCCCTGATGGGCATCATCTCCAGGGTGGGGTTCCCCCGAGAAGTGGTGAGCGACAGGGGTACGAACTTTATTTCAAAGTACATGAGATCCCTCTGGCAACAATGTGGGGTCACCTACAAATTCACCACCCCTTACCACCCCCAGGGGAACGGACTGGTCAAGCGGTTCAACAGAACCCTGAAGGGGATGATCAAGGGCCTGGAAGAGCCCCTGAGGAGGAGATGGGATGCCCTGCTGCCCTGCCTCCTGTTCGCCTATCGAGAGGTACCACAGAAATCCCTGGGATTCAGCCCCTTCGAACTATTGTATGGGCACCCCGTCCGAGGGCCCCTCAGCCTGGTCAAGGAGGGCTGGGAGGCGCACGTCCAAGATGCCCCCCCGACGTCTACCGGTACCTCCTGACCCTGCGGAACCAGACTCGGAAGTTCCGGGCCCTGGCAGAAGCCAACCTCGAAGCCAGCCAAGAAGACATGAAACGCTGGTATGACTAAAATGCCTCAACCATCGAGTTCGAGCCGGGCCAGCAAGTCTGGGTCATGTCACCCGTGGACCCCTGCGCCCTGCAGGACAAGTGGACCGGGCCCTTCAAGGTGGTTGAGAGGAAGAGCCCCGTCACCTACCTGGTCGACATGGAGTCCCCAAGGAACCCCCTCCGGGTCCTACACGCCAACCTGCTCAAGCCCCACTTTGCCCGAACTGAACTAAGCCTGCTGCTGGCTACCGACGATGGGGGCGAAAGTGACTCCGAGCCCCTACCAGACCTCCTGGGGTCCTCGGGCCAAGACGGCTCCTTGGAGGGCGTCCGCCTCTCCACCACCCTGACACCAGAACAGCGCCATGACTGCCAGAAGCTGCTACAACCCTTCGCTGCCCTCTTCTCTCTCACGCCCGGGGTGACCCCCTGGTGCGTCCACAACGTGGATACCGGGGACAGCCCCCCTGTGTGACACCGCGCCTACTGAGTACCTGACCGAGTCCGAGCCTGTATACAGACCGAGGTCTCCAAAATGCTCGCCCTCGGAGTCATCGAACCCTCAGACAGCCCGTGGGCCAGCCCGGTGGTCTTGGTGCCGAAGGCCGCCGCCCCCGGCACTGCCCCGGAACTCAGATTTTGTGTAGATTACCGGGGCCTGAACGCAGTCACCAAGACCGATGCCCACCCCTTGCCACGGGCAGACGAGCTGATCGATCGCTTAGGGGCCGTCCGCTACCTAAGCACCTTTGATCTCACCGCTGGGTACTGGCAGATCAAGCTCACTCCCGGCGCCCAGGAACGATCCGCCTTTTCCACCCCCGATGGGCACTACCACTTTCGGGTAATGCCCTTCGGTATGAAGAACGCCCCAGCGACCTTTCAGAGGCTGGTGAACAAGGTCCTGGCCGGGCTAGAGGCCTTCAGCGCGGCCTACCTCGACGACATTGCCGTCTTCAGCGACCACTGGGCCGCGCACCTAGGACACCTCGGGGAAGTCCTGGCCGCTCTCCAAAGAGCCGGGCTCACAATTAAGGCCAGCAAATGCCAGATCGGTCAAGGATCTGTGACCTATCTGGGCCACCAGGTGGGGAGTGGCCAGGTGGCGCCCCTCCAGTTAAAGGTCGATGCCATCCAGGCGTGGGAGCCCCCCGCAACCCAAACCGCTGTCCGGGCCTTCTTAGGCCTCACAGGCTACTACCGACGATTCATTAAGGATTATGGCAGCATTGTGGGCCCCCTTACGAAGCTCACTTCCAAGAAACAGCCCAAGGCGGTGCACTGGACGCCCCGCTGTCAGACCGCTTTTGAGGCCCTCAAGGCGGCCATGTGCGCTGCCCCTGTACTACAGGCCCCTGACTACAGCAAGGAATTTGTGGTCCAGACCGATGCCTCGGAGTACGGGGTCGGGGCGGTCCTCTCCCAGATGGACGCCGAGGGCCTCGACCGACCTGTGGCCTTTATCAGCCGCCGACTGCTGCAACGAGAACAGAGGTGGAGCACCATCGAGCGAGAAGCCTTCGCTGTGGTATGGGCTCTCAAGAAGCTCCGGCCCTACCTTTTCGGCACCCACTTCAGGGTCCAAACTGACCACCGGCCCTTGCGGTGGCTCATGCAAATGCGGGGCGAGAACCCCAAGTTGTTGCGATGGTCCATCTCGCTGCAAGGGATGGACTTCACCGTGGAACACCGGTCCGGCAACGACCACGCCAATGCTGACGTCCTGTCCAGATTCTTCCGCCTCGGCGAGGAGAACCCCCAAGGAGATGGGTGACTCTCCCTGCCTTCAGCTGGGGGGGACGCGTGTTGGAGCTGGCCTCGTGGCGTGGTCCTGTTCCCCCTCGCTAAGCCGCACGAGGTCCCATGTGCCTCGGGGCTCCTCCATTTTGGATTGTACATGACTCTACGTAACCACCTACGTGACCCCGCTCCACCCGGCCTCGGTCCCAGCACAGCCCGACATCGAGGCGCCAACCCCTGGCCCGGGGGATACCACGTGAGCCCTTCCCACTCCCGGCAGAGGGCAGTATCGATGGGACCCCCAAACCGTCCTTCCACACCTAGGTGCGATCGCCCCACAGCTCTCTGGGGCCTGGCGCCTCTCCTGCTGGGCATCTGGCCGCTCCCTACCCGGCCTCTCCGCCCCCCCCCCCGGGCGCAAGGGTCCGGACATCAAAGGGCTCTAGTCCTATATCTGGGGCGACCCGACAACAAGACAACAGTTGTATCCTGGAGTCAAGAGCCCTGCTAATCGGATCGCGGCTGACCCTACGGAAGGAGACTCAACCTGAACCCACCCTATGAGCCCTGCTGACGACGTCGCGGCTCCACCGTGCTTAAAGACCTTCACGAACCTTTGGGGCCCTGCTGACGCTGTCGCGGCCCGACCTTGTTGAAACTTACTATTAGAGCCCAGCTGACCTCGTCGCGGCTCGACCCAAGCAGAACTACCAACGGAGCCCTGCTGACAGTGTCGCGGCTCGACCCAAGCAGAACTACCACCCGAGCCCAGCAGACGCCGTCGCGGCTCTCCACGTCCGAGCCGCTCCGAGACCAGCACTCAAGGTCTGGCGCAGAGCCTTCCCGTACCTGGCTGGTACTAAGACTGTTCCGCTACTCTATCCCTCCAAAGACATTGAGACTCTTACCGGATCCTTCGATCCCACTGTAAATATTGAACGTACTACTATTGATAAAGAACCACGTTAAGCAACTTATACGGAGTCCTGTGGGGTGGTATTACTGGGCCTAGTACGATCATAGGAGAAGGACCTCCCCTAGGGGGCTTCTCAGCAGCGCTCGGCTATAACTTTGCGGTAGGAAGGTGCCCCGGAGTAGTCTCCCCGACTCCCCGGTGGTCCTCCCTCCAACAGCGAACACTCATAAATACATATGATTGATATATATACATGGTCTTGTGGACAAAAGGAAGCGTGGGCGAAAGCTTGGTATCACCCTTGTGTCTGCGTGCTCTCAGCACCTCTAAAACTACACCTCAATGGCACGCCCTGATGTTGGGTGGATCCTGGACAGGGTTAACCTCAAATCAAAAAGTAATGTGTCCTAAATGGGTATAAAACAGAATTTCATAATACAAATGAAAAGGAAGAAAACTTGCCCAAAAAATGAGTTCTACAGCTGAGTTTAGGAAGACCATGAAGGTTTATTACGAAAATTCAAATGGTACAAAACAGGCATAGTAACTACAGATGCAGTAATAGTCTCATTAAATGCATGGAGTCATTGCCATGAAGGCTTCCATGTATAAGAAGACATGCTCAATAGGCAAAATCAGAAAAAGATAACAGACCAGATTTTCATGTTGATGTTCAGGCTGTTTTTCCACCAGGGAGATGGAGCAGTTTCCTCTGTCTAGCAGATTTATAAATGACTGCTAAGCTGGTGGCCATCTATAAAGCAATGGTAGGAATTGCCATTACAGCGGTTCCTGTCAATGCATTTCACTTTTTGGTGCAACATAATGGAGCCTTGCACCAAACAGTTTTCTTTGTTTATTTTCAAAAAGAAAATCCCAAAACAGAATTTTCTTTTTGAAAATAAAAAATATAATGACTCCCATGGCAAGGAGGACACTATTTCTTATTCACTCTCCCTCAGTGCCAAGGTTTGCCTGGCAGTAATGGACAGAAAAAAAACAGCGATATGTCCGCCCATCAGACACATAGGCAATTCTCAGCAAGATATTCTCTGCCATGGTTACACCAGTGATCATGTATACACAAATGGGGCTGTCCCTAGTTGGGATTCGTACAGGTTCTACAGGGTCTCTAGTGATGCAAAACCAGTGGGGGCATCTCACAAAAAGTAACGGACTGGTCTCACACACCGCCTGGTGTCATGCTTCATCATAGGCCGTCCTCGCCCTCTAACAACTTTGTTTGATAGGGGGCAGGCATACACCCGGAGACAGGGATGCACATCTAAAGATAAGTGGTGGCCCGTGAGTTAGTGAGAGGTGATCTAAAAACCATTACATTTGTCAACAAACTAATTTTATTCAAGGAGTAAATGCATGGTATTAAAAGAAATGAGTGGTGATATGGGACTTTATTGTCCCTTCACCGTGCTAGATGTGGTCAACATGTTTCTGCTTAGTGGTCCCCGCAGGGTACATAGCATTCGTCAGGACCCAAGGTTTTTTTTAAACATGGGCTCAGCCTTATAACACGCGGTGCATAAAGGATCTACCACTAAAGGATCGGGGGTAGTGAGCATCAAACTCCCCGGAGAGTGTAGTACTAGTGCGAGCGTCTCTGTAGGAAAAAAAGAAAAAAAAAATACATACATACCGAAAGTGTAAATATAATGATAGCACAGTAGCTTTTCATACATCACCACATTTACTGCGCGCGTGGTGGGATCTAGGTGCAACACGTGACATTCACACGTGTCATCATTGACAATAAGCGAAAGAACTTTTAGTCCGCTTCTTACCCTGGATTACTATCCCACTTGCTCCATGGATGGTCGAGGGTGGAAGGGCCTACTTTGACATTCTGAAATGGAGAGGTAGATAGAATCATAGCCTGTTGTTGTATGTACAGGTCCATGATTTTGAATAAAAACACACATGTATCGTTTTTAAAAAGATGCATTCCCTGTATGGGTGGGTGGGGGAATTTGCATCAGAAAGTGAAAAAATTGCACTTTCCCAATCATCCAAGACATTCATACTCTTACTGTCTACTTCAGCGCTTCCAGCCGTCTCATCTACAATCGTCCGCTTCGCCTTCCCGCCGTTGAAACATGGTGAGTGAGGAGCGGGTTTATAAACTGAGGTTAAATGGCTGATTAGTCGCTAATTAGTAGGTGATTGGTAACGCCTACTGCATATCTGGTGTACCATCTAAGCGATGCCTGATCGCCTGGTGCGGGGCGTGCACAACTGCATAGGCTTCTCTCGCAGTGGGAGTGTCTGTTCGCCTTCAGTGGAGGGAAAGTGCCCGTCTGTGCTCTCCTCCGGGCGCAGGGCGAGTGTCTTTTCTTGTGAGCATGGGCAAATGGGGGTTTTGCCGACAAAGCGAGTGCATATACCCTTGAGCATGCACAAAGGGTGATTGCATGCAACTGTATCTGACGGCTGCTCAGAGAGCCGTGTGTGCATGTGTATTTTTAGAAAAAGTCCCGCATGCAGGAGAAACAGCATTGGGGGTCCCGTAGGGGGCTGGTACAGCTGCATGGTGGTAATTTCAAGAAAGCAGCAAAATCATACATTGTGTCCACTAGATTCTACTGAAAAAGATGAGCATGTACCCGCTCAAGTAATTATTGTAAAGCCCTATTACTTTTTGTGGGGGCCCCTCAGGTGTATCACAACCAATACATGCCAAGCCACTGGCACGGGAGTCTACATTGCTTGGTAATAAGACCGTGGTGAGATTTTGAAATGGAGCTGTTTGGGTGTACCACCACTATTTCTTACCGGGCTGCTGGCACGGGAGTTCAGCGCCTATATTACTTGGCATTAGTGCGCGTGTAGGCTTCAGGTTTAGGTTTATTACACGCATGGCTGTGACTGTTGTTTGATGAAACAACCATGATCCAATGCTGCATCAGTAATCACCTCACTGTACATTATAGGTTTACTTTGCCAGTTGTAGCCATGGGATTTCATCATTGAGTCCTGTATCACATGTGCGTAACCGGTACACCCAGCGTTGTTCCCGGATGTGTAGTTGTCTGCTGATGTCTGTTTTATGTTTCCTCGTCACCTCCAGGACCACCCAGCACAGTTCTGATTCATTGTGGTTTTTGTCTGTAAAGTGTTTAGTCAGTCTGGTGTTGGATCCGCGTTTAAACCTTCCTTGTCGTCATCCCGATGTACTTCAGGTTACATGGGCAAGTCAGGAGGTAGATCACGTTTTCAGTGTTTCGATTGCTGAAGTCTTTCAGTTTCCATGGGTTGTCCGTGCCGATATTTACTTCTTTAGTAGTGATGGTCAGATGGCAACACACACAGTTACCACACAGGAAATGGCCTATTGGTTTTGGTTGACTCCAGAGGGTGATCTATTGTTTTCTTCATGTGTAATCTTGGAGTGTACCAGGTCATCCCTCAGATTTCTGCTTCTCTTGAATGCGAACAGGGGGGGTTCCCACTGTCGTTGTCCACTATTCAGTATTGCCCATTTTTTCTTTATGATGCTCTGAATTTTATTCGATGCAGGAGTGTACGCAGTTACACATACCAGACGGTCGGACTGTTCTTTCGGTGTGGTGTCCAGTAGGGTTTCCCGATTGTTATTCTTAGCCCTTGTCTTGGCTCTCCTGATGAATCGCCTTGGATAATGTCTCTCCAGTAGTTTACTCTCCCGTTCTTCTGCCTGTGCCTGGAATGTTTCCAGTTCAGAACAGTTTCTCCGGACCCTGAGAAATTGTCCCACTGGTAAATTCTCACTAAGAGCCATCAGATGGTAGCTTTCGTATATTAAGAGATTGTTCCTGTCTGTAGGTTTTATGTGCACTTTCGTGGAGATCCCCTCGGTCGTCAGGGTGATGTCCAGATCGAGGAAAACAGCATGATTATTTTCGATGGTGTGAGTGAATTTAAGATGGGGGTCTTTGCTGTTGACCCACTCCACAAAGTGCATACAAGAATTCAACTATCTCAATGTAGAATTCCATCGAATACCCATCTTATATGGGGTACCTAAAATACACAAGAACCCTTCGTCCCCTCCGTTTAGACCAATAGTATCCACTATTGGGTCTCTAACTGAGCCACTGTCCAAATATGTGGACATCTTTCTTCAACCATTGGCATCTAACCTCCGAGGATACATAAAAGACACGGGACATCTCATTAGTGAAATAGAGGGCATTCAGTTTAACAGCCACACAGACTTCCTGGTATCTATGGACATCGAAGTGTTGTATACCAACATCCCGCAACTAGGGGCTTTAGAAGCAGTTAAACATTGCCTCGAGAATAACGACAACCATGCAGACCGGCTGTTTCTGCTTGAGTGTTTAGCCATTGTGTTGAGAGAAAACTATTTTGAATTCAATGGACAAGTCTTCAAGCAGATACTAGGAGTCAGTATGGGCGCAGCCTGCGCACCTAATGTAGCCAACATCTACATGGGAGAGTTTGAGAACAAATTCATTTTTAATGAAATAGCTCCATTCAGCGAAAACATTACAAACTGGCATCGATTTATCGATGAAATCTTCTTCATTTGGAGTGGCCCGGAAGAACAACTCCATGAATTTATGTTGTGGATTAATCTTTGTGATGTCCATCTCAAATTTAGCCCCAACATAAGCAAGTCCAAAATTGAATTTCTGGATATCTGGATACAAATTATTGATGAAAAAATTGAGATCAGCCTTTACACCAAACCCACGGCCAAAAATACCCTACTCCAATACTCCAGTTACCATCCTCGCAGTCAAAAAGATAACATCCCCTTCAGCCAATTTTTACGTTTACGTAGGAATTGCACCACTATATCAAATTATGATATACATGCTGAAGAACTAAAATTAAAATTTGCCAACAGAGGTTATCCACCTAAATTGATAAAGGATGCCTATAAAAGAGCAAAATATTATGACAGAACAGTATTGCTGCAGACAAAAGAAACTAAATCTGAGGATTAATTGGTCTGTGTTACCACCCATTCCAACATTGACCACAAGATTAGACAAGTCATCAATAATGAGTGGCATATTTTGAATTCAGATCGTTCTAAAAAAACCATACCAAAGCCCATCTTTGCGTTTAGACGCAATAAAAACCTAAGGAACTCTTTGGTCAAGTCCAAAGTATCTACTGTCAATCCATTTGTGCAGAAATCTATTACTGGAGCCAGACCAATAAGTGGAACTCACAAATGTGGTAACTGCCACGCTTGCCAGTTTGCTATCGTAACCAGTGAACTAATCTGGGACAAACGCACCTTTTCATTCAAAGACATGACCAATTGCCGCACCCGCCATGTGGTCTACCTTATCCTTTGTCCATGTAACAAAGGATACGTAGGCGAAACCAGCAGAGAATTCCGTGTACGTTTCAGCGAACACAAGTCAGCTATTCTGAATAATCGCGAAGGGGCCCCATTGGTGGCCCATTGGACTGAGAAGCAACATACTATTTCTGCCTCAGGTGGCTAATCCTGGAACATGTACATCCATCCAATAAAACTAATGTGGATGCCGTTAGACGTAAAAGAGAGGTCTTCTGGATATATGTTCTCCAGACACAAGAAAAAGGTCTTAATGAACATCTTCCTTGGGAAAATGCGATTATATAGGTTTATGTATACATATTTTCCAACCTTGCTGTCACCTCATGGAAAATATACATGCTTCCCGTTCATCTTGGTCCCTTAATTACACTTCGAGATGTATGGTTATTTTACATGATGCCTTACACCCTCCTTATTTTTGGGCCATTTGCTGCATGCTTTGCAATTCCGTAATCGCTGAGTATACATATTCTTGTATATTTCTGATATTAACAGGAGCATATATATAAATTATTATGCTCTTCAATATAGTATTCATCATGTGCTCGATCGGTTTCTGTTTACCTCATGTGACCATTTTTCAAGCCTTCACATTGGCAGTCTTTACTAATCGTTAATGGGATTTTTTCCTTTTTCATGCTGTTTGACCCCTAACGCTTTGAAACCCGTCCGTAGTCCATTGTTTATTTTTAGTATACCACTCTATAGACACTCTGAGTCCCTCCTTATTGTCTATGACCCCGTTTCATCACTTCCTGGTCTTCCATATAAGGAAGACGCCAGAGTCCATATCGTTCTAGGCAGAAAGTGGCAGCAGCGGGACCCGTGATGCGTAACTTTTAGAATCTCTGGTAAGAACTTTACCGATACTACCGGAAGCCGTTTTATTACCCTTTCTAACTATGCCCACATTATCATTCAATGCGTATTCTACACAAAGTGTATGTCTTGTTTTTTAGATAACTGTAAGGACTCGTACCTCATTTGTCTAGTCCGTGTTTCAACTTTTCTAAAGATAACGGCCTGCCAAACTATTGAATAGAAACCCACTCAGGTATATTTTTGTACCATCTATTAAACAACTTTAGTCTATAAATTGTACTCATTTCCCTTTTGTTCGTAATAAACCCTGTTTTATACATACTTTCAGGCCTTGTTTAACCTGGTGATTATCTATATCCCCCCATGATGACATCTCTGCAGGATTGTCTATGTTGATAAGAAATCTCCCTGACTTACTCTACACATATCCAGGTTCGGATATTACTAATGTGGTCAGCGATGACCCAGCTTGGTAAGCAGTTTAGATTAGATTCTATCACATCAACTCTGCCTATATATCGCGTGATCTCTTTTTTTTTTTTTGTTTTTTTTTTTTTTTTAAACCTTTATTCGTGCATCTTAAAAGAACAAATACGGGCCTACAACCGTCAGGCCGGCCACGATACAGTAAAGCACTGATACCCACATTACATCCCCCGTGCGTCAACGGTCAAGATTAGCAACGAGTTATGAGTTACATACTGGAGATATCTTTGACCCCCGGGGAAGGAGAAGTGAAGGTTAATTTTAAGTTTTTAAGATAATTTTATCAGGGAAAAAAAAGGTCAGTGAAGGATAAGAACAAAGGAGATTCGAGTCCGCAAGATAGCTTCACCACACGGGAGAGCAGCAACATCAGTAAAAACAACAATGGAAGTAAAATCTCAAGCAGTGAGGCGGTGCAGAGATATATCAGGATAGTCACATGAGCAAGTACGCACCCCTCCAGAGCCGCCCCCACTCGATCCACCCCACACCCGGACCCCGAATCGAGGCAAGTAGAGCACAGAGACATAAAAGAAAAAGGCCCATAGAACTAATTAAGAACAGAGTATTACCCCCCCACCCTACACCAATGCGGAGGCTACGGCCTACCCCCCCCCCGGCATAGTGCCTGTCGCCCAATGAACCCGAAATATAGACAAGAGAGAAAGTAGGAATAGAATAAAGAGACTAAGAAAACAGAAAAGAAGGTGGGGAGGAGCCCACGGGACACCAGAGCGCCCCAAACCATCAGCCAGTTATGGCCTCCACAAACTGAGAGCCCACTACGCCAAAAAACTGCATGCGAAGATACCATGTCACCACAATTTAAGCGAAGGAAGACAAGTCACGACGAGTGCGCACAAAACATACATACAGTTCCAGTCCCAGGCCAGCCCGTCCATGAACCCTGGCGATAGAAGTCAATCTAGCCCTGGCCCGATCGCGGGCTTGGGATTAAACCAGCCCCTACATGAAGGCCCCGTGTCCCGAGCAGACAAAGACAAGATGGCCGCTTGTGAGAAGATGGTGAAGTAGGATCACGAAATGGCCGCCGACCATCTATTGAGGTCCCTCTTTGCACCACATAAAATCCAAACCTGGCAAGTAAAGAACAGGAGTTCCACAAAAAGGAAGCAGTAGGCCACCGCGGACGGGTCCTCGAAGCCGTTAGGTGTCGCTCAGCAGGATACTCTTGCGGACGCGGTGAGGCAGGCAACAATGAAGCAGGCAGCCATGACCAGGGGGACAAAGTATCCGCAGTTGAGGTGGAGAGCGGTGGATCCCGGGTGCCGGGAACGCCGGATGAAGGCACCAGTGCAGCACAATCATACACCGCCGTTGTGTCCCCGCAAGAGGACAAAAGCACCGGGAGACCCACGCCCTGTGGATGACAAACAAAGCGCTCACGACCCGCAGCCGACAGTATGGGGTCAAACCGCTCACTCAGCGCCTGCAGGCCAGCGCACATTTGTAGTTGAAAGTCCCGCAGGACAGCCAGAACGGAGCCGCATGTCAGCGGAAGCCGGGCCCCCACATCGGCAGCAATCCGGGACGGCACTGTGGAGCTGGTGTCCGGAAGAGGTAGGGCAAAGTGGGCAGCGGGCGAGACCGGAGTATCACCCCCCAGCCGCGAGCAGGCACTCAACGCCATGTTTTGCCGCTATACGTTGCAAAGGCCAGGGGGGGGGTCGTGGCAAGGAGTCAATTCCCCTCAGGTCTACGCCGCAGCAGGGAAGGCCGACCGTCGCTTCTCTTCTCGCAGGTTCTCTTTGCCGCCGGCTAGGCAATAGGTGAAGGGGGTCAGCAGCCTCCCACAGCGCGGTCCTCAGAGCGGGGCAGGAGACCCGCCGCACCGGGGCCCACCCCACAGCTCCAGCCCGTCAGGCACAGGGTGCAGAAGGTGTCCGGCCGTCTCTCCCCGGGCTCATCCGGCAACGATCCGTGGTGCGAGGTGAAATCGGGACCGCGGGGCTCAGGTTAGCGCTGGCTGGTCCGGTAACTGCGGAGCTTCCAGGGGGCCGGCAAAGGCCAGAATGGCGCAGGGGTTTAGTGCAGAGGACAAAAGCACCCACAACTCGGGCATCCGGGCGGGCTGAGACTCCGGGAAAGCGGCAGCGCGGTCAGCGCGCCTTCGCATACGTTGCACCTCGAAATTCGGCGAGGATGGGCATCAGGATAGTAGTCCGAGGCCACGGGCCGACGGAGCCGAGCGCTCAAGCGTCTGCTCCGGTCGCCATCTTGGCTCCTCCCCCATCGCGTGATCTCTTTATTCAGTCTGTGTCCTTATACTTTCAGGTTATTTCTAACCACGCGACCATTTATACTAATCTCATTCGTACAACTTATCTGGATAAAATCAGTTTTCGATTTTGAAACCTATCGGCCCAGACACTTCCCCAACACCCGATGATACCCTAGCATAGTAAGTAATTGGGTTAGTCATATCTTGGCTTTAGTCCTCCTAGAACTACGCGCTTTCTCCATCTCATTGCGCGAAGATATTCTTATAGTTAATCGCCATCCATGTTTCTAGATCTAGGATTATAATTAGAGTAAACATGTTCTTTTACTTTTTTGTTATAATTGCCGTTAGACGCAGGCCGTCACACCATCTTTATCAAGGGTACAGCAGCAGTTAGTAACCCTTTCCACCATTCGTAAGACCCAGCGTTAACATAGTACGATAATTTTCTAGGTTTTTTAACCCTCACTCCTAAACTTCCCAGATTTATACTTATCAATCTGGTATGTCCTTAAATTTCTAAAGGGTCACTGTTTGTTTTTTATTCATTTTTTTAGTTTCTCCATAAAAGTTAAGCCAAAGAACGAAGTCGCTGCCCACCTGGTATCCTCTTATAAAAGAGTCGTTGTATGACAAGTATGTGTGTATATATTTACTCTAACAGTTCTTTCTGTGCTCATCTAGGTGATTGGTACTTGGAATTCTACTCCCTCACAATTTCCTTCTTTTCGGGTGACTGTTTTTTATCACGGGCCAATATGAGCCTTTAACTTTTTCATTCTTTGTATAAGCTCCTTCTACCGTTTCTAAGAAATTGCTAATTTAAATGATTATTATAAATTACTCATTGAGGTTCTTTATACCCACAGACCAACGGCTGTCAATGTTGAATGTGTAACTTTACCTTATGAGGTTGGACACCAAACTAGGCCTTGAAGCCTTGGTTTTTTGAAAGACCACCTAAGCACGCCCTGAAGAAGGAGCCTGTAAAAGCAACATATGAGCTCCGAAACGCGCGTTGGCGCTGGTCTCATGTTTATACTTTACAACCCATGGTTTTAACCACTATTATATTGCTGTCTTTTTGTGTTTTTCAGGCCTATTGTCTTGAATGTTTTGGAATTTATGTCGTATATATGTTTTTTATAGATGTCATGTTTATATATTGTTAAGGATAGTTACAATCTTGTTCTATCATTGTGATGCTATATGCACTTTATGCATCAAGAGATATTTTCAAATATAACTGTATATGTCTCCCAAAAAATAATGAAAAAATGAAACAATGAACAAAATGAGTTAATAAATGAAGTAACATTGTTTTGTACACCGTTGTCTGTGGGTGCTATTATATCTTGTGGACATATTGCCTTTTTGAATTAGACAAGTGTAGGAAGTTCTGTTTTTTGCATAGAACTACCAACGGAGCCCTGCTGACTGTGTCGCGGCTCGACCCAAGCGGAACTACCACCCGAGCCCAGCAGACGCCGTCGCGGCTCTCCACGTCCGAGCCGCTCCGAGACCAGCACTCAAGGTCTGGCGCAGAGCCTTCCCGTACCTGGCTGGTACTAAGACTGTCCCGCTACCCTATCCCTCCAAAGACATTGAGACTCTTACCGGATCCTTCGATCCCACTGTAAATATTGAACGTACTACTATTGATAAAGAACCACGTTAAGCAACTTATACGGAGTCCTGTGTGGTGGTATTACTGGGCCTAGTACGATCATAGGAGAAGGACCTCCCCTAGGGGGCTTCTCAGCGGCGCTCGGCTATAACTTTGCGGTAGGAAGGTGCCCCGGAGTAGTCTCTCCGACTCCCCGGTGGTCCTCCCTCCAACAGCGAACACTCATAAATACATATGATTGATATATATACATGGTCTTGTGGACAAAAGGAAGCTTGGGCGAAAGCTTGGTATCACCCTCGTGTCTGCGTGCTCTCAGCACCTCTAAAACTACACCTCAATGGCACGCCCTGATGTTGGGTGGATCCTGGACAGGGTTAACCTCAAATCAAAAAGTAATGTGTCCTAGATGGGTGTAAAACAGAATTTCATAATACAAATGAAAAGGAAGAAAACTGGCCCAAAAATGAGTTCTACAGCTGAGTTTAGGAAGACCATGAAGGTTTATTACGAAAATTCAAATGGTACAAAACAGGCATAGTAACTACAGATGCAGTAATAGTCTCATTAAATGCATGGAGTCATTGCCATGAAGGCTTCCATGTATAAGAAGACATGCTCAATAGGCAAAATCAGAAAAAGATAACAGACCAGATTTTCATGTTGATGTTCAGGCTGTTTTTCCACCAGGGAGATGGAGCAGTTTCCTCTGTCTAGCAGATTTATAAATGACTGCTAAGCTGGTGGCCATCTATAAAGCAATGGTAGGAATTGCCATTACAGCGGTTCCTGTCAATGCATTTCACTTTTTGGTGCAACATAATGGAGCCTTGCACCAAACAGTTTTCTTTGTTTATTTTCAAAAAGAAAATCCCAAAACAGAATTTTCTTTTTGAAAATAAAAAATATAATGACTCCCATGGCAAGGAGGACACTATTTCTTATTCACTCTCCCTCAGTGCCAAGGTTTGCCTGGCAGTAATGGACAGGAAAAAAACTGCGATATGTCCGCCCATCATAATTGGGCGGACAGACACATAGGCAATTCTCAGCAAGATAGTCTCTGCCATGGTTACACCAGTGATCATGTATACACAAATGGGGCTGTCCCTAGTTGGGATTCGTACAGGTTCTACAGGGTCTCTAGTGATGCAAAACCAGTGGGGGCATCTCACAAAAAGTAACGGACTGGTCTCACACACCGCCTGGTGTCATGCTTCATCATAGGCCGTCCTCGCCCTCTAACAACTTTGTTTGATAGGGGGCAGGCATACACCCGGAGACAGGGATGCACATCTAAAGATAAGTGGTGGCCCGTGAGTTAGTGAGAGGTGATCTAAAAACCATTACATTTGTCAACAAACTAATTTTATTCAAGGAGTAAATGCATGGTATTAAAAGAAATGAGTGGTGATATGGGACTTTATTGTCCCTTCACCGTGCTAGATGTGGTCAACATGTTTCTGCTTAGTGGTCCCCGCAGGGTACATAGCATTCGTCAGGACCCAAGGTTTTTTTTAAACATGGGCTCAGCCTTATAACACGTGGTGCATAAAGGATCTACCACTAAAGGATCGGGGGTAGTGAGCATCAAACTCCCCGGAGAGTGTAGTACTAGTGCGAGCGTCTCTGTAGGAAAAAAAGAAAAAAAAAATACATACATACCGAAAGTGTAAATATAATGATAGCACAGTAGCTTTTCATACATCACCACATTTACTGCGCGCGTGGTGGGATCTAGGTGCAACACGTGACATTCACACGTGTCATCATTGACAATAAGCGAAAGAACTTTTAGTCCGCTTCTTACCCTGGATTACTATCCCACTTGCTCCATGGATGGTCGAGGGTTGAAGGGCCTACTTTGACATTCGGAAATGGAGAGGTAGATAGAATCATAGCCTGTTGTTGTAAGTACAGGTCCATGATTTTGAATAAAAACACACATGTATCGTTTTTAAAAAGATGCATTCCCTGTATGGGTGGGTGGGGGAATTTGCATCAGAAAGTGAAAAAATTGCACTTTCCCAATCATCCAAGACATTCATACTCTTACTGTCTACTTCAGCGCTTCCAGCCGTCTCATCTACAATCGTCCGCTTCGCCTTCCCGCCGTTGAAACATGGTGAGTGAGGAGCGGGTTTATAAACTGCGGTTAAATGGCTGATTAGTCGCTAATTAGTAGGTGATTGGTAACGCCTACTGCATATCTGGTGTACCATCTAAGCGATGCCTGATCGCCTGGTGCGGGGCGTGCAAAACTGCGTAGGCTTCTCTCGCAGTGGGAGTGTCTGTTCGCCTTCAGTGGAGGGAAAGTGCCCGTCTGTGCTCTCCTCCGGGCGCAGGGCGAGTGTCTTTTCTTGTGAGCATGGGCAAATGGGGGTTTTGCCGACAAAGCGAGTGCATATACTCTTGAGCATGCACAAAGGGTGATTGCATGCAACTGTATCTGACGGCTGCTCAGAGAGCCGTGTGTGCATGTGTATTTTTAGAAAAAGTCCCGCATGCAGGAGAAACAGCATTGGGGGTCCCGCAGGGGGCTGGTACAGCTGCATGGTGGTAATTTCAAGAAAGCAGCAAAATCATACATTGTGTCCACTAGATTCTACTGAAAAAGATGAGCATGTACCCGCTCAAGTAATTATTGTAAAGCCCTATTACTTTTTGTGGGGGCCCCTCAGGTGTATCACAACCAATACATGCCAAGCCACTGGCACGGGAGTCTACATTGCTTGGTAATAAGACCGTGGAGAGATTTTGAAATGGAGCTGTTTGGGTGTACCACCACTATTTCTTACCGGGCTGCTGGCACGGGAGTTCAGCGCCTATATTACTTGGCATTAGTGCGCGTGTAGGCTTCAGGTTTAGGTTTATTATACGCATGGCTGTGACTGTTGTTTGATGAAACAACCATGATCCAATGCTGCATCAGTAATCACCTCACTGTACATTATAGGTTTACTTTGCCAGTTGTAGCCATGGGATTTCATCATTGAGTCCTGTATCACATGTGCGTAACCGGTACACCCAGCGTTGTTCCCGGATGTGTAGTTGTCTGCTGATGTCTGTTTTATGTTTCCTCGTCACCTCCAGGACCACCCAGCGCAGTTCTGATTCATTGTGGTTTTTGTCTGTAAAGTGTTTAGTCAGTCTGGTGTTGGATCCGCGTTTAAACCTTCCTTGTCGTCATCCCGATGTACTTCAGGTTACATGGGCAAGTCAGGAGGTAGATCACGTTTTCAGTGTTTCGATTGCTGAAGTCTTTCAGTTTCCATGGGTTGTCCGTGCCGATATTTACTTCTTTAGTAGTGATGGTCAGATGGCAACACACACAGTTACCACACAGGAAATGGCCTGTTGGTTTTGGTTGACTCCAGAGAGTGATCTATTGTTTTCTTCATGTGTAATCTTGGAGTGTACCAGGTCATCCCTCAGATTTCTGCTTCTCTTGAATGCGAACAAGGGGGGTTCCCACTGTCGTTGTCCACTATTCAGTATTGCCCATTTTTTCTTTATGATGCTCTGAATTTTATTCGATGCAGGAGTGTACGCAGTTACACATACCAGACGGTCGGACTGTTCTTTCGGTGTGGTGTCCAGTAGGGTTTCCCGATTGTTATTCTTAGCCCTTGTCTTGGCTCTCCTGATGAATCGCCTTGGATAATGTCTCTCCAGTAGTTTACTCTCCCGTTGTTCTGCCTGTGCCTGGAATGTTTCCAGTTCAGAACAGTTTCTCCGGACCCTGAGAAATTGTCCCACTGGTAAATTCTCACTAAGAGCCATCAGATGGTAGCTTTCGTATATTAAGAGATTGTTCCTGTCTGTAGGTTTTATGTGCACTTTCGTGGAGATCCCCTCGGTCGTCAGGGTGATGTCCAGATCGAGGAAAACAGCATGATTATTTTCGATGGTGTGAGTGAATTTAAGATGGGGGTCTTTGCTGTTGACCCACTCCACAAAGCTCGTGGCTTCCTCTGTTGTCCCATGCCACACAATGAGGATATATTCTATGTACCGCTTCCATGTTTTCATCTGATATGTGAATGGATTATCGGCACTGAAGATGTATTCCTCCTCAAACTGATGGACATAAAGGCACGCCATGCTCGGCGCAAAAATGCTGCCCATGGACGTGTCTTTCACCTGGTGGTATAGTGTGTCCTCGAACTCAAAAAAGTTTTCAGTGAGGGCCAGCTCTGCACACTCAATGATGAAGTGTTTTGGTGTTATGTATGTCCATTCTTGATTTAGAAGGATCTGTTCCACCACTTCCAGTGTGCGTCTGTGGGGGATGCTTATGTAGAGCGCTTCAATGTCCATGGTTATGAACAGGTCTTCCTCGATGTTGATCTCCAGGTCCCTCAGATGGCATAACACATCCTTTGTGTCCGTTAGGTATGACAGGGATTATTGTACGATGGGTTTTAAGAACCAATCACAAAATTGTGATAGAGGTTCTAGTGCAGAGCCAATGCCCGACACAATAGGTCTCCCCGGTGGTGGCATCCTGTTTTTGTGGATTTTGGGGAGTGTATAGAATCTGGGTGTCCTTGGTTCGGTATTGATGAGGTATTCACCCTCATGCTTCGTAATCCAATCACAGGTCTCTGCCTCACTGACCAGGCTCCCGATTTTGTTCATGATCCCTGTGGTGGGGTCCTCATGATGTATCTCATAACTTGTTGTGTCCGATAGAAGGCGTAGGCACTCTTCTCTGTACATATTGTAGTTCATAAGGATTATTGCCCCACTCTTGTCAGCTGGTTTTATTACTAACTCATGGTTGTTTTTTAGTTGCTGAAGGGCCATTCTTTCACCCCTGGTCATGTTCTGGAATCCCTTTGTGTTGTTGAAGTCAATTTTTTCAACTTCTTTCAGTACTTCCTGTTCAAAAGCGAGGACATTGCATGAAATGTTTTGGGGAAGGTGGAGAGAAAGTGGACTTTTTCCGTAGGCCTGTGTTTGATTTTCCGTCATCAGTTCCTCGTGCATCACCAAAGAAATCTTTCAGCTTGATTTTTCTAAAGAACTGTGCCAGTTCAGTGTTAAGGAAAAAAGGGTCATTGTTCGGTGTAGGGACAAAGCCCAGGCCTTTCACGAGTACATCTTCTTTGCCTGTGCTGATTGTATAATCGATCAGGTTCATGATGTTTGTCATTCCTTGCTCATTGCTTGGGTGCTGCCCCTGCCTTTGCTCCGTGTTACTGCTCCGCTGGTGGTCGCTTCGTCCTCCCATTGAACTCTGGGGGTTCTTCTTGGTTTTTGTCTGCCCCTTCCTCTCCCTTGGCCCCTGAATAAAAAAGGCTGCGGGCCTTGTTGGAATCCAAATCCAGGTGGGTAGTACTGTTATGGCCAGAACCCGAAGGGGTGTATCGGTGGTGCGAACATTGGTTGTTTGGGGTTCTGGTGTCTTCCGATCTGTTGCCCCCCTGTGCTCTCATCACTGCTGCTGTCACTTCTCTCCTCATCCGAGTTAAAAGTCCAGTTCTGGGGGGTAGGTCTGAAGCGTTGTTGGTGTCTTTGTGCCTGTTGTTGCTGGGGTTTCTCGTAGAACTCGTCGGTTGTGTTGGGGTACACTGTTTCTCATTTAAATTTTTGCACATCCTTTTGCAATTTAGTTATCTTGGAATGTGTAAGATACTCCCTGTATGCCGAGTGGTCATTGTTTATCTCTTTTCTAGTTTCTTTTTAAAAACAGTGACATGAACTGAAGTTTTTAGTTTGCTTTCACTCTGCTGTATTTCGACCATCAGGGCATCCGCTAATTGTCTGGCCGTATTAATGATTAGCACCAGCCAGTCTTTGGTGCACTTCCAAGCTATGCTTGAGCAGTTGATCCGGAATTCTTTATTGTTTAAGAACAACTTGGGCTCATTGGTAACCACGAGTCCTCGTGGTGCCACGTTCTTTCTCAGATACTCTGTCTAAAAGCCCCATGCAGGGCTGTACGGATCTGTTCTTTCTTTTTTGCCGATAGTGCTTCCCACTCGTCAGAATTCTTAATGGTTTGTGCCACCGCTGTTTCAGCTAGAATGGATGGTGTTCTTAGTATATCTGCATATGTAGTCTCATCGAATGCCAGTTTGGTCTCCATTTTATAGTGCTAGGGTTATGTAGTTCAGGGCGGAATCAGTGTTGGCACCCTTTATTTCTTACGTTCTTTGTTGGGGCTGATATAAAATTACCAGTCCCCTGGTCATATATGACCACAGTGTAGCCCCAAAATGTTCCCACAGCCAAAAGCTGTCCGGAAAGTCTCACACACTAGCCCCAGACCTTGCTGGGGATGGGAACTAGAGGCACGGGACCTAGGGACTAGCCAGCCTCTAATACGACATGTATGCACAAATGGGGCTGTCCCTAGTTGGGATTCCTACAGGTTCCTACAGGGTCTCTAGAGATGCAAAACCAGTGGGGGCATCTCACAAAAAGTGACGGACTGGCCTCACACACCACCTGGTGTCATGCTTCATCATAGGCCGTCCTCGCCCTCAAAAAACTTTGTTTGATAGGGGGCGGGCATACACTTGGAGACAGGGATGCACTTCTAAAGCTAAGTGGTGGCCCGTGAGTTAGTGAGAGATGATCTAAAAACCATTACATTTGTCAACAAACTAATTTTATTCAAGGAGCAAATGCATGGTATTAAAAGAAGTGAGCGGTGATATGGGACTTTATTGTCCCTTCACTGTGCTCGATGTGGTCAACATGTTTCTGCTTAGGTGTCCCCGCAGGGTACATAGCATTCGTCAGGACCCAAGGGTTTTTTAAACATGGGGTCAGCCTTATAACACGCGGTGCATAAAGGATCTACCACTAAAGGATCAGGGGTAGTGAGCATCAAACTCCTCGGAGAGACTAGTACTAGTGCGAAAGCGTCTCTGTAGGAAAAAAAGGAAACAAAAACAGTGTAAGTAAAATATAATGATAGCACAGTAGCTTTTCATACATCATCACATTTACTGCGTGCGTGGTGGGATCTAGGTGCAACACGTGACAATCACACGTGTCATCATTGACAATGAGCGAAATAATTTTTAGTCCGCTTCTTACCCTGGATTACTATCCCACTTGCTCCATAGGAGGTCGAGGGTGGAAGGGCCTACTTTGACATTCTGAAATGGAGAGGTAGATAGAATCATAGCCTGTTGTTGTAAGTACAGGTCCATGATTTTGAATAAAAACACACATGTATCGTTTTTAAAAAGATGCCTTCCCTGTATGGGTGGGGGGGGGAATTTGCATCAGAAAGTGAAAAAATTGCACTTTCCCAATCATCCAAGACATTCATCCTCTTACTGTCTACTTCAGCGCTTCCAGCCGTCTCATCTACGATCGTCCGCTTCGCCTCCCCGCCGTTGAAACATGCTGAGTGAGGAGCGGGTTTATATACTGCGGTTAAATGACTGATTAGTCACTAATTAGTAGGTGATTGGTAACGCCTACTACGTATCCGGTGTACCATCTAAGCAATGCCTGGTCGCCTGGTGCGGGGCGTGCTCAACTGCGTAGGCTTCTCTCGCAGTGGGAGTGTCTGTTCCCCTTCAGTGGAGGGAAAGTGCACATCTGTGCTCTCCTCCAGGTTCTGGTGTGAAGGACCACAAACCTGGGATTCTATTGGAATTCTCTAGGGCATATTATCAAGCCCCTTATCGCCGCTTTAGCGGCAGTTTCCTGCCTCTAAAGCGGTGATAATGTTATCGCCGTTCTTGATAATATGGCCCAATGTATGCCTGCTAGACATGGGCTTAGTGAAGCACCCGCTATTCCAGCTTAAGTAGAGGTGCTTTTGTGGCAGATGAATTTGTCTTCTGACACTTAACTTTCATTTCAGGCTCACAAGTATCTCAAGTAAGAAACATAAACTAATAAATGCTGCATTACTAACCTTCAATTACACAGCTATGAGGTGGAAACCAGAAGTTGTATAAAAGCCTAAAACAATGACAGAAGGAAAAATTATTAAAACGGCAAAGAAGAAATAAGTTAAATGCAAATGTAAGAGTGCATAGGAAACAAAGTAGAATGCAAGTAATGAATGAAGGAAAGAAATAGAAGCATGATAGAAAGGGGGCACAAAGGCAAAGGAAATAAGCAAAAAAGTTGTAAAGAATGAAGGATGGATGGAAAGAAGAAAATAAGTAGGAAAACGTAACTAAAAAGAAAAATGGGAGCACTGAAAGAAAGCAAGAAGGAAGGCAGAAAATACAATGAAATGACAGAAAAAGGAAAGTGAGATCAAAGGAAGGGCAATGGAAGGAAAGAAGAGAAAGAAAAAAATTACAAATGAAAGGATACAAAAAAGATGGAAAGAAGGTGTGAAGGAAGGACAGGAACATGGTAATAAAAAAGGAATAAGAATAATAGAAAGCTAGAAAGATGGGCAGATGGGAGTAGAGAAGAATGGACAGATCAGAAGATCGATGGACAGAAAGAATTAAAGACACGAAAATTAAAGAAAGATGATGGAAAGAAAGAAGCATAAAAGGAAAAAAAGAAGATGGAAAGGAGGAAAGAATGAATGACAGAAACAAGTCAGTATTGGTAAATGTGTAGTTTGGGGCCAAGTCCTTTAAAATCATGTATATCCATCATTTTGCACACTTTTTCTGCAAATTTTCTGCATGGGGTACAATTCCCATGGCACTTCATAAGAAGGGATGGGATCACTCACTTTGCTCAGACATTTAGCGCTATTTATTGTTCAAAGTTTTCCGGCTATTCCCTTGATGCTAAAAACTTTTTGTGAATTAATGGCAAGTGCACAAAATGCAAATTTGGTCCTAAGCGTATATTTATGACTGACTACTATAGGCCAACAAGGTTCAAGGTTATTATGCTCATCTAGCTTTGGAATACATCACAAACCGCACCAGGCAACTTATAAGGACTAAAACAAAGTCACACTGAAACCAAAGGCGTCAGGTAACAACACATCCAGTAGAAACATTACAATAAATGGTCAATGGTACAGCAGTTGACACACCCACAAATGGAACCATGACAAGAGGGTTACAAAAATTAAGAAACTCTACATTGGAATAAGATCATCACTGGAAATAAATCACAAATATTGTCATCTACAAAAATATGAAAGTATACCACATGAGCATACAAAAACTATACAGTCTCACCCACACAAGTTAGTACACTGCAAAATGTAAATATACCTTCATACGAAAAAATACATGACAGTACACATGTACGCATGCTAATTAAACGTGGCGCATCATTGGCAACATCTGCACTACATCCCTCCTCAGCTGCTCCCCGTGAAACCACCGATGAATCACACATTCGTAAGACAGCCAAAAGGCAGAAATTCCCCATGCTGTTGCTCTGCCTCTAATCTCGAGGAGCAACATGGGGAGGACAGTGAGAAAGTACAAAGGCTCAATCTAATTGGAGTGATAAGGATGGGGTATTTGGGAGATACCATTTTGCTCCATATGTGATCCTGGACATGGTTGCACTTTTGCCACCCGAGCAGAGGGCACAGCAATATCACTTGATTGATGTGTGCGCTGCCTTTCCTGATGCAACACTTAACAGCAAGACAGCTGCATCATCCATCATCATTGATTGCGCTTCAGTTGTTTGCCACATGCTTTTGGTGACATGTGCCTGCTAGGTTAGTAGACCAAACACACATAGGACATGCTGGGCGTGACATCACGGTGACTCCATACCACGCAAAACTCTTCTCTACATTACACCTGATGGAAGTTGTCAAAGCAAGCATGAGTGAAATGTGTAAAAATGTTACTGAAGAGCAACTGTAATTCACATTTCTATCTTTTTTTTAAAGATGATGGTGTATATTGCCTCTCTTCTCACGCCCTTCAGATATTCAATAACTGGGCCTCAACAGACACATTTCCTCAAGGCTCATTTACATCCCTGAGTCATGATTCAGATGTTTTGATACTGTTCTCCCTGTAGTAGTGTGCAGGATCATCCCTACCTGCTACTGAACTTCCACAGACGTCTGGAACATGTAGCCCAGTCCAGATGAAAGGCTACTAATAGCCCCGATTTGCTGCTGATAACAACCTTTGTTATGTACCCCTGTTTTTAACCCAGGCGAGAGAACCAGTACTAAATTAGTGAGTTGGATTACTGAAGACTATTTCATTGTATTCTCACTGGAATCTGGAGACTTCCTCGTTTCTGCATGAAAAGGGGAAAACACCCTTTCTTTCACTAATGATGGTTGTAGACCACTTAAACTCATATGAGTTTAGGTGTGGGGATGGTCAATGATGAAGCAAAACCAAAGGGGATGATGGACGGAGTGTTGAACATTGCACGCACTCACCCCCAGTCAATTGATCTGGGTTTAATCCATCATCATTCTTTAGCTCACTCCGCCACCCCAGTTCAGACATGGCCACATGCAAATCAGTCTGACCCTGTGCCTCATGGGAACAGTCCAGCATGACACATTTGTGTGGGTAACAGCTTTTCAATTCCCAGTGGCATATCTGACCCAAATGTTTGCTCTCAGATATGTATAGTCCATTCTTCCATGTTTGTGTGTATAAAAGATGGAGGGTAGAAGAATGTGAATTGTGAGTTAGAGTGTGTGGATTAACACACCTATAGTGCATATCCATACACCTTTTAAATGTAACAACCCAAACCATGTAAATGTGCAGAAATTGAGGAAATATTTTGGGTATGGTGTCCAAGGAATTGCTCTATGTACAAAGGTCTGTTGTCTGTCTCTCCATCCTTTCAGTCATCTGTTCCTGCCTGTTTTTTCAGATACTATGCAGGACATGCATACATAATGTTTATGAATTAATCCACCAATCATGGAAAACTGGAAATGAAAAACACAGAATTGCAAAGTTACCAATTCGTGAGGGTAAACAACCTTTACAACGCAACTTTTACAACGCAATGCTATTACAACGCATTTTTTACAACGCAAATGCTTTTACAACGCATGCATTTAGACGCCTGCTTTTATATCGTAAGTACTTTTACAACGCATAGACCTTTACAACGCAAGCATTTTAATTAAAAAGAAAATGAAATATAAAAAAATAATTAAAGAATTTTTAAAATAAATAATGATTAATACTTGAGTATTTATAGAGTATTTATTTAAAATGTTAGTAATAATATAAAAAATAATTAAAGAATTTTTAAAATAAATAATGATTAATACTTGAGAATTTATAGAGTATTTATTTAAAATGTTAGTAATAATATTATTAATTTAAAAATATGATTGACTAATATTTGAGTATTAAAAAATAATAAAGATAATGTTAAATACTTGAGTATTAGCTACAAAAAAATAATTACATTAAATGTATTTATTAAATACATATTTATTATATGTATTATGTTAGGTGTATATCAAATAAGGTTTACTGTACTAATAATAAATATACTCAAAATATTTAATAGTAGGATAAATAAATAAAAAAATAATAAAAATAATGTAGTATTGATACAAGATATTAATATTAAAAAGATTATGTAAAATAATAAATATATATAAATATTTTTTAAAAAAAACAATTTAATGATTTTAAAAAAGAAAGAATTTAAACATTATTATTTGAGTATTAAAAAATAAAGATTACTTTTAATAATTAAAAAAAAATAAGAAAAAGGAAAATAGAACATACTTGCAAAAAATTCCCACGCTTTTGTATTGAAGTCTATGAGAATAATTGTCCTTCATTTATTTTGGCAGCTTAAGAAGATACAACCTGCGGAACAAGAAAGGAAGGAGTGAAAAAAGACGAAAAGGAAAGTTTGGAAGAAAAAAGGAAGTAGAGTCGAGGTAAGGATGAAATTTAGTAAATTTAGAAATTTTAATATATATATAACATGTTTAAATAACAAATTAATAATAAATAAACATAAACAAAGAAGGTGTAAAAAATATTTCTTTCTTGAAAAAAGCATAGGAATAACATTAAGGATTTATTCTTTTTTATAACATAATGTAAATATTTTTAAAAAATATCACATTATTTATTAATAATTTAAAACATATATTTATTGAAAAAATAAATAAAATAGTCCCTTTTTTTCATTGCAGCACGCGATGACGTCATGACATGAACGTAAACGTAAGGCGCCATTTTGGAGAGCATCGGAGGAGGAAGCAGCAGGAAGCTGATCTGCGTCCAGGTAGGAAACTTTTTTACATTTATTTATAGATATAAAGTTAAAAATGGATACATATATAGTAAATAAAGAATAAGGAGAGGTTGCGGAATAACTAATTGATGTATTAAATGTAAAAAAGCATGTCATTAGTGTATGCCTATGTCGGGTCGATGAAAGTTAATTGTTAAAAAAAAAAGTCTTGTTTCAGTGTTACATTAATTAAAGTTTGTTAAAAAATTTCCGGTAAATCATTTCGGTTGAAATTGAAAAGATTTTAAACTTTGTTTAGAAAAAAAAAACGTTTTGCCTTTTCTGCTTTTGGGAAAAAATGAATGTATTTTTACTGTTGATAAAGCTTCATTGAGCATTTCTTTTCCTGGTTTGACATAGGGATATTTGAAGAGGTAGAGACATTTTGGCTTTTTTGGTGGTAGTAATTAAGGATGTTTACCAGTAATTAATATCTTGAATTTGATTATTGGAAAATGGGAAACATATTCTAGGGAATTTGTTTTTGATACTTTGGTTGTTTGGAAAAAAGGAGATTAAAAAAGAAAAAGTAAAAAATAAGTAGACCCGACTAGTAATTTGGAAAAAATGTTTGTGAAAAATTTGTATGCCAATTGTAATTAATGGTTAGTTTAATTTTATGCAAAGCAGGAAAGTAAGTAGATATCTATATTTAAAAAGAAAGAATGTTAGCAAGATTTTCGAGGTAGTCTAGAGCCACACACAACGTAAATTGTTGTAAAATACCCAATAGTCTCTCAGACATTTCCTTTGTTTTTAGAGTTACTCGTGGGTTTAGACTACCAGCTAGTGTTTGGGAAAGTCTCATTTCTTGAAAACTTTGCTCCTTCTTCAAAGTTTCCAAGAAAGAGTAGAAATTAGGATGTGGTTTGCCAATTGTATGGTTGAAGGAGTTATGCCATCCCTCAATGGCATTATTTGTTTTCGCTTCTCCCTCTAAACAGCTCGTGCAACAGTTCCACCACTCCACATGGAATCGTGGCTTCCTCCTGCGACCTGATCTGCTTAGGTGCCCAATCCATGTGTCTTCAAAATAATTTAAAATGGGTGCCAATTTTTCTTCATTACTTGTAAAATAATCAGATTCTGTAATAGCAGTGTAGTACTCGTCCACACTATCGGGAGGAACAAAACAAAGTGCTGTTAATTTTTTTAATTCAAACTGTAGTTTGCTATCTCGACAGTATTCTGCAACCAGGGATGTTTTTTGTAACTTACGCCAGAATGCCTGGGAAAAATGGAAAAAACATCCCTGAATTTGGGTATCCATGTACGTTTTAGTGATCACATTGATCATGCTCAATTCAAAATCTACTATTATTTTCCTAGGACTTTTGGAAGTTTTATTTTTAATAACTGATAAAAATTCAGAGTACGTTGCAGAAGTCTTATCAGGTAGCATACTATATACTAAGGGTATTACATTAGTGTTAATTTTTGCATGTATAGTGTAAATTTGAGTGAAAGGATGGGGTGTACTTTTAAACGTCCCATCCATCATCCAAATTTCACTATTTTCTAATTTAGCAAGGTTACGTGGGGTACTAAAAATAAGAATTCGTTTTTGAGGGTTTTCGTTATCATGCAGAAGGAAAGGTTCATCAGCAAAAAAAATAGAAAGATCATGTGGAATTCTCATATCAGAAAATGTATGTGGTGTAGTTAATTGGATGTTACTTGCCTGCTTTTGTCTTTGAATAATTCGTCTCAAATTAGGAATTATAGGCATATTACTAGCAACATGACTGGGGACATGCTGTGCAACCTCTCTTAAAATGGATCCTGTAGAATCATTGGAGGTGCTTGCAATGGCTTTCATTTCATTTAATGTTTCTCTTATTTCTACCTCCATTGCAGAGGCAGAGTAGTTATGTTCTGTTGTTTTTACAACGAAATTATCAAGTGTAACCGCTCTGCCACTGCAATGGGAAGAGTAGTATTGCACACACCTCCAATGATTTCTAGGAAAACTTATTCTTTCTTTACTATATATGTATCCTGCATGGTTCAGTAAATTTTTCCCTTTTCTAGATTTAATATATTTTGCAGCTTCAAGAGTAGACATTATCTGTGAAGAGAAGAAAAATAAATTAGTCTATAAAAGTTAATACACTATCCCTAATGCTGCACCTACCTGGAGTTTGAATAGCAATTGTTACCCCTGCACCATCCCACACTTTCCCTACTGCTGCACCTACCTGGAGTAAGAATAGTAATTGTTACCCCTACACCATCCCACAGTTTCCCAAGTGCTGCACCTTCCTGGAGTTAGATTAGTAATTGTTACTCCTTACACCATCCCACACTTTCCCTACTGTTGCACCTTCGTGGAGTTAGAATAGTAATTGTTACCCCTACACCATCCCACACTTTCCCTACTGCTGCACCTTCCTGGAGTTAGAATAGTAATTGTTACCCCTACACCATCCCACACTTTCCCTAATGCTGCACCTACCTGGAGTTAGAATAGTAATTGTTACCCCTACACCATCCCACACTTTCCCTACTGCTGCACCTTCCTGGAGTTAGAATAGTAATTGTTACCCCTACACCATCCCACACTTTCCCTAATGCTGCACCTACCTGGAGTTAGAATAGTAATTGTTACCCCTACACCATCCCACCCTTTCCCTACTGCTGCACCTTCCTGGAGTTAGAATAGTAATTGTTACCCCTACACCATCCCACACTTTCCCTAATGCTGCACCTTCCTGGAGTTAGAATAGTAATTGTTACCCCTACACCATCCCACACTTTCCCTACTTCTGCACCTTCCTGGAGTTAGAATAGTAATTGTTACCCCTACACCATCGCACACTTTCTCAACTGTTGCACCTTCCTGGAGTTTGAATAGTAATTGTTACCCCTACACCATCCCACACTTTCCCTACCTCTGCACCTTCCTGGAGTTAGAATAGTAATTGAAACCCCTACACCATCCCACACTTTCTCAACTGTTGCACCTTCCTGGAGTTAGAATAGTAATTGTTACCCCTACACCATCCCACACTTTCCCTAGTGCTGCACCTTCCTGGAGTTAAAATAGTAATTGTTACCCCTACACCATCCCACACTTTCCCTACTTCTGCACCTTCCTGGAGTTAGAATAGTAATTGTTTTCCCTACACCATCCCACACTTTTCCAACTGTTTCACCTTTCTGGAGTTAGAATAGTAATTGTTACCCCTACACCATCCCACACTTTCCCTAATGCTGCACCTTCCTGGAGTTAGAATAGTAATTGTTACCCCTACACCATCCCACACTTTCCCTACTGCTGCACCTTCCTGGAGTTAGAATAGTAATTGTTACCCCTACACCATCCCACACTTTCCCTAATGCTGCACCTTCATGGAGTTAGAATAGTAATTGTTACCCCTACACCATCCCACACTTTCCCTACTGCTGTACCTACTTGGAGTTAGAATAGTAATTGATATTCCTACTACAACCCATAGTTTCTGTATTGTGGCAGCTTATTTTAATTATTAAAAAAAAGGTTAGTCTATTATAATGATTTCTAGGAAAACTTATTCTTTCTTTACTATATATGTATCCTGCATGGTTCAGTAAATTTTTCCCTTTTCTAGATTTAATATATTTTGCAGCTTCAAGAGTAGACATTATCTGCGAAGAGAAGAAAAATAAATTAGTCTATAAAAGTTAATACACTATCCCTAATGCTGCACCTACCTGGAGTTTGAATAGCAATTGTTACCCCTGCACCATCCCACACTTTCCCTACTGCTGCACCTACCTGGAGTAAGAATAGTAATTGTTACCCCTACACCATTCCACAGTTTCCCAAGTGCTGCACCTTCCTGGAGTTAGATTAGTAATTGTTACCCCTTACACCATCCCACACTTTCCCTACTGTTGCACCTTCGTGGAGTTAGAATAGTAATTGTTACCCCTACACCATCCCACACTTTCCCTACTGCTGCACCTTCCTGGAGTTAGAATAGTAATTGTTACCCCTACACCATCCCACACTTTCCCTAATGCTGCACCTACCTGGAGTTAGAATAGTAATTGTTACCCCTACACCATCCCACACTTTCCCTACTGCTGCACCTTCCTGGAGTTAGAATAGTAATTGTTACCCCTACACCATCCCACACTTTCCCTAATGCTGCACCTACCTGGAGTTAGAATAGTAATTGTTACCCCTACACCATCCCACACTTTCCCTACTGCTGCACCTTCCTGGAGTTAGAATAGTAATTGTTACCCCTACACCATCCCACACTTTCCCTAATGCTGCACCTTCCTGGAGTTAGAATAGTAATTGTTACCCCTACACATCCCACACTTTCCCTACTTCTGCACCTTCCTGGAGTTAGAATAGTAATTGTTACCCCTACACCATCCCACACTTTCTCAACTGTTGCACCTTCCTGGAGTTTGAATAGTAATTGTTACCCCTACACCATCCCACACTTTCCCTACTTCTGCACCTTCCTGGAGTTAGAATAGTAATTGAAATCCCTACACCATCCCACACTTTCTCAACTGTTGCACCTTCCTGGAGTTAGAATAGTAATTGTTACCCCTACACCATCCCACACTTTCCCTAGTGCTGCACCTTCCTGGAGTTAGAATAGTAATTGTTACCCCTACACCATCCCACACTTTCCCTACTTCTGCACCTTCCTGGAGTTAGAATAGTAATTGTTTTCCCTACACCATCCCACACTTTTCCAACTGTTTCACCTTTCTGGAGTTAGAATAGTAATTTTTACCCCTACACCATCCCACACTTTCCCTACTGCTGTACCTACTTGGAGTTAGAATAGTAATTGATATTCCTACTACAACCCATAGTTTCTGTATTGTGGCAGCTTATTTTAATTATTAAAAAAAAGGTTAGTCTATTATATTGTTGGATTTATAAGAGTGTTTATTTAAAATACCTTTTGCTTTTTGTGTTTTTTTCTTGGTTTTGCTTCTGGTATGGTTTTTGCCTGCTGGCTGGAGTTTTTGGGTGTCTGGTCTTCTGTTTTTCGACTTTTTATATAAAGTAGCAAAGATTTATCTGAGAAACAGAAAGAAAAAACAATTTAGAAATGGAGAACTTTGTCAATGTTTGCGAAAATTGCAAAATGTGAAAACATCTGTGTATATTTGACATTTTATTTAAGTCTAACTACATCAGATATCACACATTCCCTGCTGCTGCACCTATCTTGAGTTACATTAATATTTGTTAACCCCACCACATTCACACACTTTCTCTGCTGCTGCACCTAACTGGAGTTAGAATAGTAATTGTTACCCCTACACCATCCCACACTTTCCCTACTGCTGCACCTTCCTGGAGTTAGAATAGTAATTGTTACCCCTACACCATCCCACACTTTCCCTAATGCTGCACCTACCTGGAGTTAGAATAGTAATTGTTACCCCTACACCATCCCACACTTTCCCTACTGCTGCACCTTCCTGGAGTTAGAATAGTAATGTTTACCCCTACACCATCCCTCACTTTCCCTACTGCTGCACCTTCCTGGAGTTAGAATAGTAATTGTTATTCCTACTACAACCCATAGTTTCTGTATTGTGGTAGCCTATTTTAATTATTAAATAAAAGGTTTGACTATTATATTGTTGGATTTATAAGAGTGTTTATTTAAAATACCTTTTGGTTTTTGTGTTTTTTTCTTGATTTTGCTTCTGCTATGGTTTTTGCCTGCTGGCTGGAGTTTTTGGGTGTCTGGTCTTCTGTTTTTGATTTTTTCGGAAAAGTTGCAAAGATTTATCTGAGAAACAGAAAGAAAAAACAATTTAGAAATGAACAACTTTGACAACGTTGGAGAAAATTGCAAAATGTGAAAACTTCTGTGTAAATTTGACATTTTATTTAAGTCTAACTACATCACATATCACACATTCCCTGCTGCTGCACCTATCTTGAGTTAGATCAATAATTTCTACCCCTAAACCATCCCACACTTTCCATACTGCTGCACCTTCCTGGAGTTAGAATAGTAATGGATACCCCTACACCATCCCACACTTTCCCTACAGCTGCACCTTCCTGGAGTTAGAATAGTAATTTTTAACCCTACACCATCCCTCATTTTCCCTACTGCTGCATCTACCTGGAGTTTGAATAGCAATTGTTACCCCTACACCATCCTACACTTTCCCTACTGCTGCACCTACCTGGAGTAAGAATACTAATTGTTACACATACACCATCCCACACTTTCCCTACTGCTGCACCTTCCTGGAGTTACATTAGTAATTGTTACCCCTGCACCATCCCACACTTTCCCTACTGATGCACCTTCCTGGAGAAAAAAAAGTAATTGTTACCCCTACACCATCCAACACTTTTCCTACTGGTAAAGTTAATGTTTTTATTTACAAAATTAAAATTATTAGAAGTTTTAAGTAATTTACCTTCACATTAATAAAGGTGAGTCGTGTAGCTTGTGTAGAAAAAATATTTTGAAAACGATATGTTGGTTGTCATAGAAAAACAAATTCCTGTTTTAAGTAAAAAAAAAATAGATCATATAAGTTTGTATACATTAAAATTTCTTAACAAAATAATATTGTTTAGGGTACATTTTAAAAAATATTTAAATTATATTTGCTGCACTGTTTGGATGGGAATGAAACATGAATTAAGAGAAAACATGGTGTTTAAATATAATAGTAACTTACTTGTAGTAGGAAAGAAAGAATGCTTCTCCAATGGATTGTAGTGTTCTCTCAGTGTAGGAGTCAGAGGGTGAGGTTTTTGCGTCTGGTCTCTCTGGGAGTTGATAATCAACTGATTGTAAAATGGTGTCTTGCTGGTATTTATAAGTTTTAGTCAGTGTCATTATTAATTTTTTTTAAAACAGCGTTCGTTGTGTTTTTTATTATACTTTTATTTGCTGTGGAAAATGATAATTTAAAAAAGCATTAAAAGATGTGTTGTTTTCACTTATTCGCTCCGTTTTGGCATCCATTTTGGAACATGTATTTTGGTATTGTTTTCATAGAAAGTGTTGTAGGACAAGATTTATAAGTGGGATGGTTAAAATGGCGACTATGTGTGTGTTTTGTGTTTTAATCCGTTTACTTATTTTGTGATATAATCATGATTTACATGTATATGATCTGTTGTTTAATTATTCGTTATTTGTGTAAAACTTTTAAATTTGTTACATCGGATTGTTTTTTGGGAACACGAGTATTAACTGCAATGCGCGAGTATTAATTTTAATACTGGAGTATTAATTTTAGTACGCGAGTATTAATTTTAATACTCGAGTATTAATTTGTAATGCATTTCAGTTAATTTACGTTCAGTTTTTCTCCACATTTTAATACACTTCCCCACCCAAAAACCCCAAATTTCCCTGCATCCCGTGCCAGATTTTATTGTACTTTAAAAAAAATATATATATTTTGGCGTTGTAATGGTATGCGTTGTAATTGTTTTCGTTGTAATTGCACTTTTAAGCAATTTACTCACTTTTGCGTTGTAACAGTATTCGTTGAAAAATAATGCGTTGTAACAGTGTTTGCGTTGTAAAAAATGCGTTGTCATGGCATGCGTTGTAATAGTATGCGTTGTAACGTCATACATCCATTTGTGAGTCATACACAGGCCAGGCCAGCCTCCACCTCTACCTCCATGATAGTGCTCTTTCACCCTGGATAATCCCCAAAAGTGGGTTCAGGAAATGACTGTCTGGGTGCCCTATTTGGTCCAGAAGGAGGTGAACATCACTGGGCCCGGGGTCCTTCAAATATTCCCCCATCTATACAGGAGGACCTGCACCCCCGGTCTCAGAGTACATTCCTAGAAATCTAGCAAGAACTGCCAGGAAATGCACTGTGGTGGGAATTGCCACCAAAAAAAGCCTAGGATGTATAACAGCTATGGAAGACCTCTGCTGCTAGTCCTAAATTAACCCCTTCGTTGCTAGGCCTTTCCCCCCCCCCCCCCCCCCCCCCCGTGCTAAGCCTTATTTGGGCTATTTGGGGTAGTGCGCGCTTAGGCCCCTGTAACTTTTTGACCACATAAGGTATCCACTCCAAATTTGCGTCCTTTTCTTCCAACATCATGGGGATTCTAAAGGTACCCAGGGTTTGTGGATTCCCCTGGCAGGGTTCCAGAAATTAGCCAAAATACAGCAACATTTTGTTTTTTTTTGTGAAAAATTGGAAAAACGGGATGCAAATGAAAGCGTCTGAGTTTTTCGCTGCAAATGGTATCAAAAAAGGGTTTGTGGGTCTGAAATCACCATTTTCCCAGCTTTTAGGTAATGACAGACTTTTGTCAGAAAACCAACATTTTTTACACAGTTTTGGCATTTTTCTGGGACATAGTCTATTTTTGCTATTTTTGTGCCTTCAACCGCCTTCCAGTTAATGGTAGAAATGGGTGTGAAAGCAACAATGGATCCTGGAAAGCTATACATTTTTGAAAAGTAGACAAAATTCTGAATTCAGCAAGGGGTCATTTGTGTAGATCCATCATGGTTTCTTTATAGAAGCTAACAGTTAAATGTAGGAAAAATTGAAAATTAGTTTAAAAAAACAGCCTTTTGTGTCAACGTTTTCACCTGTAACTTCTTCTAATTATGACAGCTCTTTGAAAGCAATATAGCGTTACATCCGCTGGACCTTCCTGGTTGTGGGGATATATAGGACTTGTAGGTTCACCAAGAACCTGACGAACCCAGAGTCAAAAACTGAGCAGCAATTTGCAGTGGTGTTTTATTATGTTCCGGGTATATAGCAATTATTGTGGGAAAATGTATACATGGAAAAATCGGTATGAAAGACACCTATGTATTTCTGAAATGGGAACAACTTATAGAGTTTAGAAATAGTACATTTTTGCACATTTTCGAAATTGGGAATACTCATACTAGCATGAGAATTATCAGTCGTTTTTCAAAATGACTTTTTTTTTACACAATGTCTTTCATTTGGAAGGCAGAAATGCAACAAAAATCAATAGGTAATAACAGTTGCTTTACAAATCAAATTTACCCCAAGTCTCCCGATAAAAATCGTACCTCACTTGTGTGGGTAGGCATAGTGCCCACGACAGGAAATGGCTCAAAACCCAACGTGAACACACCACATTTTCACAATGAAAATTTACCTTTTTTTTGCGAAGTGTCTAGCTGTAGTTTTTAAACACTAGCTCTGCCGGGACCTTGGGAAACCTAGCAAACCTATACATTTTTTTAAACTAGTCACACACGGGAATCCAGGATGGGGTGACTTGACTGCCTCCCACCAGGTTCTGTTACCCAGAATCCCTTGCAAACCTAAAAAAATTGTCAAAAAAAACACATTTTCCCCACATTTCTGTGGTGGAAAGTTCTGGAATCTGCGTGGATCCACAAATTTCCACCCACCTCGCGTTCCCCAAAGTCTTCCACGAAAAACGGTACCTCACTTGTGCGGGTCGGCCTAGTGCCCGCGACAGGAAACGGCGCAAAACGCAACGTGGACACACCTCAATTTCTCAGTGATAAATGACCCTTTTTTGGCAAAGTGCTTAGCTGTAGTTTTTGAACCCTAGCTCTGCCGGCACCTAGGGAAACCTATCAAACCTATACATTTTTGAAAACTAGACACCCAGGGGAATCCAGGATGGGGTGACTTGGCTGCCTCCCACCTGGTTCTGTTACCCAGAATCCCTTGCAAACCTAAAGAAATAACAAAAAACAAACATTTTCCTCACATTTCTGTGGTGGAAAGTTCTGGAATCTGCGTGGATCCAAAAATTTCCACCCACCCCGCGTTCCCCAAAGTCTTACGAGAAAAATGGTACCTGACTTGTGTGGGTCGGCCTAGTGTCCGCGACAGGAAACGGCGCACAACACAACGTGGTCACACCTCAATTTTGCAGTGAAAAATGGCCCTTTTTTGTCAAAGTGCCTAGCTGTCGTTTTTGAACCATAGGTCTGCCGAGACCTAGGGAAACCTAGCAAACGTATACATTTTTTAAAACTAGACACCCAGGGGAATCCAGGATGGGGAGACTTGACTGCCTCCCACCAGGTTTTGTTACCCAGAATCCCTTGCAAACCTAACAAATTGTAAAAAAAAAACACATTTTCCCCACATTTCTGTGGTGGAAACTTCTGGAATCTGCACGGATCCACAATCTTCCACCCACCCTGCGTTGCCCAAGATCTTCAGAGAAAAATGGTACCTCACTTGTGTGAGTCGGCCTAGTGCCCGCGACAGGAAACGGCGCAAAACGCAACGTGGTCACACCTCAATTTCGAAGTGAAAAATGACTCTGTTTTGGCGAAGTGCCTAGCTGTAGTTTTTTAACCCTAGCTCTGCCGGCACCTTGGGAAATCTAGCAAACCTATACATTGTTTAAAACTAGACACCCAGGGGAATTCAGGATGGGGTGACTTGACTGCCTCCCACCAGGGTCTGTTACCCAGAATCCCTTGCAAACCTAAATAATTGTAAATAAAACCACATTTTCCCCACATTTCTGTGGTGGAAAGTTCTGGAATCTGCGTGGATCCACAAATTTCCACCCACTCCGCGTTCCCCAAAGTCTTACGAGGAAAATGGTACCTCACTTGTGCGGGTCGGCCTAGTGCCCACGACAGGAAACGGCGCAAAACGCAACGTGGTCACACCTCAATTTCGCAGTGAAAAATGACCCTTTTTTGGCAAAGTGCCTAGCTGTAGTTATTGAACCGTAGCTCTGCCAGCACCTTGGGAAACGTAGCAAACCTATACATGTTTGAAAACTAGACACCCAGGGGAATCCAGCATGGGGTGACTTGACTGCCTCCCACTAGGGTCTGTTACCCAGAATCCCTTGCAAACCTAAAAAATTGTCAAAAAACACACATTTTCCCCACATTTCTGTGGTAGAAAATTCTGGAATCTGCGTGGATCCACAAATTTCCACCTGCCCCGCGTTCCCCAAAGTCTTATCAGAAAAATGGTACCTCTCTTGTGCGGGTCGGCCTAGTGCCCGCAACAGGAAACAGCGCAAAACGCAACGTGGTCACACCTCAATTTCGCAGTGAAATATGACCCTTTTTTGGCAAAGTGCCTAGCTGTAGTTTGTGAACCCTAGCTCTGCCGGCACCTAGGTAAACCTAGCAAACCTATACATTTTTGAAAACTAGATACCCAGGGGAATCCAGGATGGGGGTGACTTGACTGCCACCCACCAGGGTCTGTTACCCAGAATCCCTTGCAAACCTAAAAAATTGTCAAAAAAAACACATTTTCCCCAAGTTTCTGTGGTAGAAAGTTCTGGAATCTGCGTGGATCCACAAATTTCCACCCCCACTGCGTTCCCCAAAGTCTTACGAGAAAAATGGTACCTCACTTGTGTGGGTCGACCTAGTGCCCGCGACAGGAAACAGTGCAAAACGCAATGTGGTCACACCTCAATTTCGCAGTGAAAAATGACCCTTTTTTGGCAAAGTGCCTAGCTGTTGTTTGTGAACCCTAGCTCTGCCGGCACTTAGGGAAACCTAGCAAACCTATACATTTTTGAAAACTAGTCACCCAGGGAAATCCAGGATGGGGTGACTTGACTGCCTCCCACCAGGGACTGTTACCCAGAATCCCTTGCAAACCTAATAAATTGTCCAAAAAAAACAATTTTCGCCACATTTCTGTAGTGGAACGTTCTGGAATCTGCGTGGATCCACAAATTTCCACCCATCCCGCGTTCCCCAAAGTCTTCTGAGAAAAATGGTACCTCACTTGTGTGGGTCGGCCTAGTGCCCGTGACAGGAAATGGCGCAAAACGCAATGTGGTCACACCTCAGTTTCGCAGTGAAAAATGACCCTTTTTTGGCAAAGTGCCTAGCTGTCGTTTTTGAACCCTAGCTCTGCCGGCACCTAGGGAAACTTAGCAAACCTATACATTTTGGAAAACTAGACACCCTGGGAAATCCAGGATGGGGCGACTTGACTGCCTCCCACCAGGTTCTGTTACCCAGAATACCTTGCAAACCTAAAAAATTGTCAAAAAAAACACATTTTCCCCACATTTCTGTGGTGGAAAGTTCTGGAATCTGCGTGGATCCACAAATTTCCACCCACCCCGCGTTCCCCAAAGTCTTACGAGAAAAATGGTACCTCACTTGTGTGGGTCGGCCTAGTGCCCACCACAGGAAACGGTGCAAAACGCAACGTGGTCACACCTCAAATACGCAGTGAAAACTGACCCTTTTTTGGCAAAGTGCCTAGCTGTAGTTTTTGAACCATAGGTCTGCCGGTACCTAGACAAACCTAGCAAACCTATACATTTTCGAAAAATAAACACCCAGGGGAATCCAGGATGGGGTGACTTGACTGCCTCCCACCAGGTTTTGTTACCCAGAATCCCTTTCAAACCTAAACAATTGTCCAAAAAAACACATTTTCCCCACATTTCTGTGGTGGAAAGTTCTGGAATCTGCGTGGATCCACAAATTTCCACCCACCCCGCGTTCTCCGTAGTCTTACGAGAAAAATGGTACCTCACTTGTGTGGGTTGGCCTTGTGCCCGCGACAGTAAACGGCGCAAAACACAATGTGGTCACACCTCAATTTCGCAGTGAAAAATGACACTTTTTTGGCAAAGTGCCTAGCTGTAGTTTGTGATCCCTAGCTCTGCCGGCACCTAGGGAAACCTACCAAACCCACACATTTCTGAAAACTAGACACCCGGGGGCTTCCAGGGAGGTATGGCTTGCGTGGATCCCCCAACGTTTCCTTACCCAGAATCCCCTGAAAACCTAAATTTTAGCTGAAAAAAAATCACCTTTTTCACACATTTTTGTGTGGGAAAGTTGTGGCATCACTGGGCTCACACAAATTTCCCACCACCCAGCGTTCCCCCAGGTCTCCCGATAAAAATGGTGCCTCATTTGGGTGGGAGGCCCAAGTACCCGTTACAGGCAAAGGCCCAAAACGTAGTGAGGCGACATCAAAATTGCCTATCTCAAAACCACCTAGTTTTGCAAGGGGGGGTCCCCTGGGTTTTTGGCCCCGTGCTCAGCGGCCATCTAGGGAAACCTACCAAACCCACACATTTCTGAAAACTAGACACCCGGGGGCTTCCAGGGAGGTATGGCTTGTGTGGATCCCCAAACGTTTCCTTACCCAGAAACCCCTGCAAACCTCAATTTTAGCTGAAAAAAACACTTTTTTCACACATTTTTGTGTGGGACAGTTGTGGCATCATCGGGCTCACACAACTTTACCACCACCCAGCGTTCCCCCAGGGCTCCCAATAAAAATGGTGCCTCACTTGTGTGGGAGGCCCAAGTACCCGTGACAGGCAAGGGCCCAAAACGTAGTGAGTCGACATCAAAATTGCCTATCTCAAAACCACCTAGTTTTGCAAGGGGGGTCACCTGGGATTTTGGCCCCGTGCTCGGCGGCCATCTAGGGAAACCTACCAAACCCACACATTTCTGAAAACTAGACACCTGGGGGCTTCCAGGGAGGTATGGCTTGTGTGGATCCCCCAACGTTTCTATACCCAGAATCCCCTGCAAACTTCAATTGTAGCCGAAAAAATCACTTTTTTCACACATTTTTGTGTGGGACAGTTGTGGCATCACCGGGCTCACACAACTTTCCCACCACCCAGAGTTCCCCCAGGTCTCCCGATAAAAATGGTGCCTCACTTGTGTGGGAGGCCCAAGTACCCGCGACAGGCAAAGGCCCAAAACGTAGTGAGGCGACATCAAAATTGCCTATCTCAAAACCGCCTGGTTTTGCAGGGGGGTTCACCTGGGTTTTTGGCCCCGTTCTCGGCGGCCATCTAGGTAAACCTACTAAACCCACACAATTCTGAAAACTAGACACCTGGGGCTTCCAGGGAGTTATGTCTTGCGTGGATCCCCCAAAGTTTCCTTACCCAGAATCCCCTGCAAACCTCAATTTTAGCTGAACAAATCACTTTTTTCACACATTTTTGTGTGGGAAAGTTGTGGCATCCCCGGGCTCACACAAATTTCCCACCACCCAGTGTTCCCCCAGGTCTCCCGATAAAAATGGTGCCTCACTTGTGTGGGAGGCCCAAGTACCCGCCACAGGCATCCCTCCCAGATTGAGGGCTACTGCCCCTATCTGCCCCCCTGACGGGGCAAAAAGCCCACTAGATGCCAACGATTATGCTGGCTTTTTTTATGGGCAAATTTTAATTAGGGTGGGGGCTGCCCAAAACGGGCATGCCAATGCCCCCACCCTAATTATAATTTACCTAAAAAAATCCCTGGCGTCTACTGGGCTTTTTGCCCCCTGGAGGGGCAGATTGGGGGCTACTGCCCCATCTGTCCCCCGGGGGGGCAGAAAGGCTGTAATTGTTGCGGGGAGGGGATGGGGTCATGGGCATGCCCATTTTGAGCAACCCCCACCCTAATTTAAATTTGCCCCCCAAACATCCCTGGTGTCTAGTGGGCTTTTTGCCCCCCCCCGGCGGGGCAGATTGTGGGCTAATGCCCCCATCTGCCCCCCAGTGGAGGCAGAATGTCCACTAGACGCCAGGGAGTTTTTTGGGCAAATTTTAATTAGGGTGGGGGCTGCCCAAAACGGGCATGCCAATGCCCTCACCCTAATTATAATTTGCCTAAAAAAATCCCTGGTGTCTACTGGGCTTTTTGCCCCCTGGAGGGGCAGATTGGGGGCTACTGCCCCATCTGTCCCCCGGGGGGGCAGAAAGGCTGTACATTTTGTAGGGAGGGGGTGGGGGCATGGGCATGTCAGTTTTGGGCAATCCCCACCCTAATTCAAATTTGCCCCAAAATAATCCCTGATGTCTAGTGGGTTTTTTGCCCCCCCAGCAGGGCAGATTGGGGGCTGATGCCCCCATCTGCCCCCCAGGGGAGGTAGAAAGTCCACTAGACGCCAGGGAGTTTTTGGGGCAAATTTTAATTAGGGTGGGGGCTGCCCAAAACGGGCATGCCAATGCCCCCACCATAATTAAAAATTTGCCCCAAAAAATCCCTGGCATCTAGTTGGCTTTTTGCCCCCCAGGGGGGCAGATTGAGGGCTACTGCCCCATCGGTCCCCCACGGGGGGCAGGAAGGCTGTAATTTTTGCAGGGAGAGGATGGGGGTATGGGCATGTCCGTTTTGGGCAACCCCCACCCTAATTAAAATTTGCCCCAAAATAATCCCTGGCGTCTAGTGGGCTTCTTGCCCCCGCCGGCAGGGCAGATTGGGGGCTGATGCCCCCATCTGCCCCCCAAGGAAGACAGAAAGTCCACTAGACGCCAGGGAGTTTTTGGGGCAAATTTTAATTAGGGTGGGTTTGGGCATGCCAATGCCCCCACCCTAATTATAATTTGCCTAAAAAAATCCCTGACATCTACTGGGCTTTTTGCCCCCCGGAAAGGCAGTTTGGGGGCTACTGCCCCATCTGTCCCCCGGGGGGGCAGAAAGGCTGTAATTTTTGCGGGGAGGGGATGGGGGCATGGGCATGCCCGTTTTGAGCAACCCTCACCCTAATTCAAATTTGCCCCAAATAAATCCCTGGCGTCTAGTGAGCTTTTTGCCCCCCAAGCGGGGCAGATTGTGGGCAATGCCCCCATCTGCCCCCAAGGGAGACAGAAAGTCCACTAGATGCCAGGGAGTTTTTGGGGCATGCCAATGCCCCCACCCTAATTAAAATTTGCCCCAAAAACATCCCTGGCGTCTAGTGGGATTTTTGCCCCCCGGGGGAGCAGGAAGGCTGTAATTTTTGCGGGGGTGGGGGCATGGGCATTCCCGTTTTGGGACCGTCCGCCCTAATACAAATTTGCCCCAAAAAATCCCTGGCGTCTAGTGGGATTTTGCCACCCCCGGCAGGGCAGATTGGCTGCTAAAGCCCCCATCTGCCCCCCAGGGGGGGCAGAAAGTCCACTTGACGCCAGAGAGTTTTTTGGGCACATTTTTTTTAGGGTGGGGGCTGCCCAAAACAGGCATGCCAATGTCCCCATCCTAATTAAAATTTGCCCAAAAAGTCCCTGGCGTTTAGTGGGCTTTTTGCGCCTCCGGGGGGGGCAGATTGGGGGCTGCTGCCCCATCTGCCCCCCAGGGGGGCAGGAAGGCTGTTATTTTTGTGGGGGAGGGGGTAGGGGCATGGGCATGCCCTTTTTGGGAGCCGCCACCCTAATTCAAATTTGCCCCCAAAAAAACCCTGGTGTCTAGTGGGCTTTTTGCCCCCCGGCAGAGCAGATTGGTGGCTAATGCCCCCATCTGCCCCCCAGGGGGGCAGAAAGTCCACTAGACTCCAGGGAGTTTGTTGGACAAATTTTAATTAGGGTGGGGGCTGCCCAAAACGGGCATGCCAATGCCCTCACCCTAATTAAAATTTGCCAAAAAAAATCCCTGGCGTCTAGTGGGTTTTTTGCCCCCTGGGGGGGCAGATTGGGGGCCACTGCCCCATCTGCCCCCCAGGGGGGCAGGAAGGCTGTTATTTTTGCGGGGGAGGGGGTGGGGGCATGGGCATGCCCTTTTTGGGAGCCGCCACCCTAATTCAAATTTGCCCCCCAAAAAACCCTGGTGTCTAGTGGGCTTTTTGCCCCCCGGCAGAGCAGATTGGTGGCTAATGCCCCCATCTGCCCCCCAGGGGGGCAGAAGTCCACTAGACTCCAGGGAGTTTGTTGGACAAATTTTAATTAAGGTGGGGGCTGCCCAAAACGGGCATGCCAATGCCCTCACCCTAATTAAAATTTGCCAAAAAAATCCCTGTTGTCTAGTTGGCTTTTTGCCCCTCCGGGGGGGCAGATTGGGGGCTGCTGCCCCATCTGCCCCCCAGGGGGGGCAGGAAGGGTGTTATTTTTGCAGGTGGGGGTTGGGGGCATGGGCATGCCCATTTTGGAAGCCCCCACCCTAATTTAAATTTGCCCCCAAAAAATCCCTGGTGTCTAGTGGGCTTTTTGCTCCTCCGGGGGGGTAAGATTGGGGGCTGCTGCCCCATCTGCCCCCCAGGGGGGCAGGAAGGCTGTTATTTTTGCGGGGGAGGGGGTAGGGGCATGGGCATGCCCTTTTTGGGAGCCGCCACCCTAATTCAAATTTGCCCCCCAAAAAACCCTGGTGTCTAGTGGGCTTTTTGCCCCCCGGCAGAGCAGATTGGTGGCTAATGCCCCCATCTGCCCCCCAGGGGGGCAGAAAGTCCACTAGACTCCAGGGAGTTTGTTGGACAAATTTTAATTAGGGTGGGGGCTGCCCAAAACGGGCATGCCAATGCCCTCACCCTAATTAAAATTTGCCAAAAAAAATCCCTGGCGTCTAGTGGGTTTTTTGCCCCCTGGGGGGGCAGATTGGGGGCCACTGCCCCATCTGCCCCCAGGGGGGCAGGAAGGCTGTTATTTTTGCGGGGGAGGGGGTGGGGGCATGGGCATGCCCTTTTTGGGAGCCGCCACCCTAATTCAAATTTGCCCCCCAAAAAACCCTGGTGTCTAGTGGGCTTTTTGCCCCCCGGCAGAGCAGATTGGTGGCTAATGCCCCCATCTGCCCCCCAGGGGGGCAGAAAGTCCACTAGACTCCAGGGAGTTTGTTGGACAAATTTTAATTAAGGTGGGGGCTGCCCAAAACGGGCATGCCAATGCCCTCACCCTAATTAAAATTTGCCAAAAAAATCCCTGTTGTCTAGTTGGCTTTTTGCCCCTCCGGGGGGGCAGATTGGGGGCTGCTGCCCCATCTGCCCCCCAGGGGGGGCAGGAAGGCTGTTATTTTTGCAGGTGGGGGTTGGGGGCATGGGCATGCCCATTTTGGAAGCCCCCACCCTAATTTAAATTTGCCCCCAAAAAATCCCTGGTGTCTAGTGGGCTTTTTGCTCCTCCGGGGTAGGGGCATGGGCATGCCCTTTTTGGGAGCCGCCACCCTAATTCAAATTTGCCCCCCAAAAAACCCTGGTGTCTAGTGGGCTTTTTGCCCCCCGGCAGAGCAGATTGGTGGCTAATGCCCCCATCTGCCCCCCAGGGGGGCAGAAAGTCCACTAGACTCCAGGGAGTTTGTTGGACAAATTTTAATTAGGGTGGGGGCTGCCCAAAACGGGCATGCCAATGCCCCCACCCTGATTGAAATTTGCCAAATAAATCCTTCGTGTCTAGTGGGTTTTTTGCCCCCTGGGGAGGCAGATTGGGGGCCACTGCCCCATCTGCCCCCCAGGGGGGCAGGAAGGCTGTTGTTTTTGCGGGGGAGGGGGTGGGGGCATGGGAATGCCCTTTTTGGGAGCCGCCACCCTAATTCAAATTTGCCCCCCAAAAAACCCTGGTGTCTAGTGGGCTTTTTGCCCCCCGGCAGAGCAGATTCGTGGCTAATGCCCCCATCTGCCCCCCAGGGGGGCAGAAAGTCCACTAGACTCCAGGGAGTTTGTTGGACAAATTTTAATTAGGGTGGGGGCTGCCCAAAACGGGCATGCCAATGCCCCCACCCTAATTAAAATTTGCCAAATAAATCCTTCGCGTCTAGTTAGCTTTTTGTCCCTCCGGGGGGGGGGGGGCACATTGGGGGCTGCTGCCCCATCTGCCCCCAGGGGGGGGCAGGAAGGCTGTTATTTTTGCAGGTGGGGATTGGGGGCATGGGCATGCCCGTTTTGGAAGCCCCCACCCTAATTCAAATTTGCCCCAAAAAAATCCCTGGCATCTAGTGGGCTTTTTGCCCCCCCCAGTGGGGCAGATTGACGCCAAGAAGTTTTTGGACAAATTTTTATTAGGGTGGGGGCTGCCCAAAACGGGCATGTCAATGCCCCCACCCTAATTAAAAATAGCAAAAAAAATCCCTGCATCTAGGGGGCTTTTTGCCCCCCCGGGGGGCAGATTGGGGGCTACTGCCCCATCTGCCCCCCGGGGGGGCAGGAAGGCTGTTATTTTTGTGGGCGGGGGTGGGGGCATGGGCATGCCCGTTTTGGGAGCCCCCACCCTAATTAAAATTTGCCCAAAAAACTCCCTGGTGTCTTGTGGGCTTTTTGCCCCCTCCGGCGGGGCAGATTGGGGGCTAATGCCCGCATCTGCCCGCCAGTTGAGGCAGAAAGTCCACAAGATGCCAGGGAGTTTTTGGGGCAAATTTTAATTAGGGTGGGGGCTGCCCAAAACGGGCATGCCAATGCTAATTAAAATTGGCCTAAAAAATCCCTGGCGTCTACTGGGATTTTTGCCCCCCCCCGGGGGGGCAGAAAGGCTGTCATTTTTGCGGGGGGTGGGGGGGGCATGGGCATGCCCATATTGGGCAGCCCCCACCACAATTTATAAGAAAAAAAAATCCCTGGTGTATAGTGGGCTTTCTGCCCCCCAGGGGGGGCAGAAAGGCTGTACATTTTGCGGGGTGGGGGCATGGACATGCCCTTTATGGGCAGCCCCCACCCTAATAAATTATGCGGGCAAAAATAAATATCCCTGGTGTCTAGTGGGCTTTTTGCCTCCCCTGGGGGGACAGATTGGGGGCTACTGCCCCCATCTGCCCCCCAGGGGGGGCAAAAAGACTAAATGACATGCAAAACATTTGGGGGGAGCAAAAGCGCTTGCCCAAGGGGCCGCTCCCCCCTCCCTGGTGTCTAGTGGGTAGATCCCTGCTTGGGGATCGCCCTCCTGTGGGATCCACTGGGGTACCATTGGAAAGGGGAGATTCTCCCCTTTCCAATGATACCTATCCCGTCTTTCTACGTGCCCGGGGGGCTGAGCTAGCCCCCTGAGCACATAGAAAGTGAAACTGAAATGAGCCAGGCTCATTTCGGTTTCTGTGCAATGAAGACAGCGCGACGTGCGCGCTGATCTTCATTCCACAGAAACCAGGGAGGGGGCCTCGGGAGCTGGGGAATCTCTTCCCCAGCTCCCAAGGTCAAAGGGATTAAATAGAAATACCTCTGCTGTCTGCAGCAGAGGGATTTCGTGCCCCTGGCCGCATGACGGAATGGTTCCGTCATGAGCACAGGGGCACCGATGCTCATGACGGAACCATTCCGTCATGAGCATCGAAGGGGTTAAGGTCATGGACACCCTGGGTAGATCCTCCTGGTGCCACGCAAAACACCAGTCCTGGACTTCATCACTTGTGAGGAAACACGTTTTGTGCAGGTTTCCCACCACTTTTTGCCCCCATTTGTACTACTACCTGCTGTTTTTTTTTACTCTGAGTGTGCACTGAGTCTTGCCAACCAGACCTCAGTGCCAGTGTTCTAACCCCTTACAAAGTGTATGTTGAATTGGCTACCCCCATTTGGCATAAGCTGACTTAATTATAAGTCCCTAGTGTCTGGAACCAAGGGTACTTAGGATATGTAAGACAGGGTGACCCTCCCCCTCCCCCGGGGCTGCAGCACTGGTTGTGCCACCCTGTGTGTGACAAAGTATAAAATGGCTCCCAGCCTGCCAATGCAGCCTGCAAGAGTAGTTTAAACTGCTAGTCCATTTTGCCATTCTAACCAATGGCACAGCCCCGACTTCTCTTAACAATTTATGTAAGCCTCCCCCAAGGAAGGCCTATAGAGCCCTAAGGCAGGGAGCTGTATTTATATTATTAAGTTGGACTTATACTTTTAATATGCCCTAAAAGCAACATTTCCAAATTGTCCTTTTTGCTATGGAAAAGTCAGTAGCCCTGGTAGCTAACACAGAGTTACCTGATGTTCACTCAGCCGGTTAACTTCTGAATGGGACTACTAAATAGAGTACTTCGAGGTATCAAATTAATCAGGGCATTAAACCCGACTTGATGCCGAAGTCAAATTTAATGCAACTTTTAAGGAAAGGCAAAAAATAAAAATGGCACAACATATTTTATTGTTTTTAAGCAGCACATCAAGGCCCGGTCGGCCTGCACTTAGATATAGAATCAAGAGCAACACAGGGCTCGATGATGCCAGAAAAGTATAGAAAAACAACCCCCAAAAACAAAGCACAGTCATAATTCCACCACTCCAAACCCTGCCCCATTTCCCACTGTATAGCAACAAATATAGTAAAATAAGATAAGGGGGCATATTCTCAAGGACCTATCGCCGAGTTATCGGCACTTTATCACAGCCAAAGTCATGATAAAATTATCGCACCATTCACAAGCTGGCGCTAACAGCCCATAACACCAGTTTACCTGCGATAGCAGTCGCAATAAACATTGCCAAAGATGACCCCGGCAACTAATGCTAATGATATGCAGAGTAGGCGTAGAACACAACTACACAACATTCTCAATGACCAGACAGATCGGCGATGAGAACACAAAACATGCGATAAGGCGCGTTAGCAGCAGGAAATTAAAACCTGCTCTGACCTGGTGTAAAGTCGGACGACAACCGGCACCAGACAAGGGAGCACAGCCCATTGCCACACAAGAAGAACAACAGATGCCCTGGAGCAACTGATCATGCAGCCCGGAGCCCCAATAGTGCAACAACACCCACCGCCACCACTCCCAGGACCCCACCACCCCTCCCAACCCCAGAGGCCTACCCCGGGCACCCCCCTTCCTTTGGACAAAGATATTGCACATCTACTCCACGAAATCATGAACCAAACAAACCACCAGAAGACGCACAATCACAACACCTAACATACATGTGTGGTCAGAAAAAGGGAACTCATACATGCATATCATAACATCCAAATAATACGTTTTTTACAGAATAAACCCAAAACAACAATTCCGAAGAGGCATGGTGGGTCTTCTCAGGACATTCTGTTAGTCACAGCCTGCAAAACAGAAATAGAAGGTGTGTCATGCACTCATCAAAGTACAGAGAGAGAGAGCGAGAGAGAGAGAGAGGGGGAGTGGGAGAGAGGGAGAGAGAAAGAGAGGGAGAGAGAAAGAGAGGGAGAGAGAGGGAGAGAGAGAGAAAGAGGAGAGAGAAAGAAAGAGAGGGAGAGAGAGAGGGGGAGAGAGGGAGAGAGAAAAAGAGGGAGAAAGAGGGAGAGAGAAAGAGAGGCAGAGAGAATGAGAGAGGGAGAGAGAAAGAGAGGTAGAGAGAGTGCCGACACTGCGGACCTAGGCCTCACTGCTCACTTGCTGCCACCGGTGTGTCTCCAACCACATGCCGGTATACACTGCAGTCCCCCAGGTCCCTCATCTGAAACTGTGTCCAGAGACATGAATGGCAGAGTCCATACAGTTGCACACGCCATCATCTCTTGCCCGCCCCTGCGCACACAGGCTGCTGCACTCCAGCCCCTCCCGCCGCCCGGCGGTGATTGCCCGCCCCTGCACAACCAGGCCTCACTGCTCACCTTCCCCCACCGGCGTGTCTCCAAGAGGAGCTCCAAGCCCAGGGCCCACGACCATGGCACCTTCCACATCATGGAGGGTGCCTACATCAGGTCACACACTTGATTCGGGGTTTTGATTTCGCAATGGCAGAGAACATATCCATGCACACGGCATCATCGCAGGCTGCACATCTGCTCAGCACGTTAGGTGCCCCTATCTCTCTGCACCGCAAGACCCCCTCTCGTGGCCTGTGCCTGCCGCAGTGTATCCGGTGCCACCAAGTCTGGGCTCCGCTAGCCATTGACCCTTTATGATTGAGTCCCGTGTTGCGGACGCCATCATGTCACCTCTGGCACTGGGCAATGTGAGGTGGGACAGCCCTAGGCCCTCATGCATAACTGAGAACCACACAGAGACACCCAGTTAGAGAGTGGAAATGGCATCCAGCACGTGCGCCAGGCCCTTTTTATTGGCAGGGTCACATGTCCTGTGATGCCTGTGCAGGATGGGTGTGTTGTAGGTGTAAACCAGTCGTGAGGGAGTGGCTGTGGCATGCTGACAACTAGACCTGTGAGCAGGAGATCCCTACAGGGAAGACCTGGGACATGTAGCATTGTCGTCCCCCCCGTGAGCGTAAGCGGAGTGGGCTGTCCTGGCGTATGCCAGTCCAGCGTAAGGGTGTGAACAATGACCCCGGGTCTCTGGGCGTGGTTCCGTCCTGGACTGGACAAGGAAGTGACTAATGGATGTGTCTCTGCCATAGTGTCGGCGCAGCTCAGACCCCAATCGGCAATGTGTCACCCTGTGACCCAAGTCCCACTACATGAGCAACATGGACGTAAGGGGGAATCACTGACCCTATATTCATCCATACTTACACACTTGAAAGTTCATAGACATGATACATCTGTGTTGACATAAATGTTTATTGCACATTCAGTGGAGTGTTGCAGCTGGAGCAGTACAGGGCCATGCAAACCCCATTTTACATTGTTGGCCCGTGGAGGGCCAGACAGAATCCTTCAGGGAATGACAAGTACATCAGAAGAGGAGGAGTTCAGTCTGCAGTCGGATGGCCGTGTCATTGGTGACCGAACAGAATATGGCAGTCCATGTCGAGGTCCAAGGTGAGTGTTGCAGAGTGCATCGGGGGACAGTGGAAGGTGATGATGCAGAGGGCAGAATCAAGCAGAAACAGGACACATGGTGGAGATGAATGCTACTGCGTCCTTCTGACCGCGAAGGGGGATTCATCTGCATCTTCGTCCTCTGCTGTTGCATGTGCCTCACATGTGGGTGATAGTGTTCTGTCTCCAGCACTGTGTGGCACTGACACCTCAAGGGCAGGAGGGGGGATGTTTGCCGCACTGTGTGGTACTGACACATTAGGGGCCGGAGATGTGGATGGGGTGGTAGCAGCAGCATGCATCAGCACCAGGCCTTGTGGCAGCAATGCCATGAGGAGGGTCTTTAGGGCATTGAGGGACCCAGCTACCTCTCGCTGGTGTGCAGCCGTGGCAGCTGCTCTTTCCGCCTGCGTCCGCTCCATGTTCTCCATGATCCTCCGCATGTGTCCCAACTCCCGGTCGAGATTGCTGGTGGCACTCTGACTAGACAGTCATTCTTGACGCAGAGTCAGGACTCTAGCGATGTCAGCCATGGTTCGTTGGAGAGCATGGAGCGGACTGTGGGTGTCCGTTAGGGACTGTGAGTGGTCCCTGATGGGACTCAGACACCCACATATGGCATCCAGTTTGGCTGCCATGCGGTCAAACCCCACCTGCACCTGTTCAGCTAGCTTCTCCTGGCACCCCAACACAAGGCGTTGGAAGGCCATGTGTTTGTCGTGGGGGTCATGGGTGGCAGCCATGGTGGTGGGTGCTGCCTGCTGTGTGTTCTGTGCAGGGGGGGGGGTTCTCCTCATGGCAGCTTGGCTGCCCTGCTCCTGGAAGTGGGCTGCAGAGGCTCTCCACAAGCTGTTGGAGGGCGTCGGAGTCGAAGGTGTGGTGGTCCTCTTCGTCATGAGAGAAGAGAGGTTCCGACTCCTCTGTAGAAGGTGTTGGATTTCCCCCTGCAATGTGAAGGGGAGATGCAGTTTAACATTGTGTTCACATGTATGTTGACGCATTGTCCATGTTTACATTCAGACTGCATGACAGTGTACATTGTGACTTTTTGGGGGGAAATGCCTCTTTGATGCGGGACAGTGGACATTGCGACTACATTACGGATGTGTGTTTGTACTTGTACATTGTCAACTCACATTTCCCTGCAATGCCAAAGGTGATTGGCCAGTTTCTACGCACATGCGGCACCAGTTGTGTCCTCTGTTCTGTTGTGGACGTGTTGCGGCTTGTACCACATCGTTGTCAATGGTGATGTGCTCTGCATGTAAAGTGTGTGTTTTACATCTTGGGGGAGTCGCCCCTGCAGCTGATTTAGCTGCCCCTTATCCCTTACATGCGGTGTGCCTCTGGCTTCTGTGCTTATGCAGTGCATTGGTCTCTTGGTGGGAGTTGGGGGCCTGGGGCATGGTTTGTCCGCAGATGCGCTCTGCTTAATTGTGCTTAATTGTGCATGTGTGCCATTGTGCCCATCTCTCCCCATCCCCCCAGTCCCTGGTTGTTACTCACCCTGTTGCTGTTGTGTCCGGTTGCAGTGTCCGGGCCCCCGACTCCTGCCACCATCTCCCCACTGATGACTGTGGACACCATTTCCTCCATCTCGTCCAGCTCCTCCTGTGGCGCAGGACTGCCACCTCCAGTCCGCATTGCTGCCTTCCGGTTGTTTGCGAGTTTCTGCTTGGTTTTGCGCTTCACATCATTCCAGCGCCTCTTGACCTCTTCCGTTGTCCTCTTCAGCACTCCGACTGCATTCACCTTGTCCAAGATGGTCTGCCATATTCCATTTTTAGTTGCCAGTGACACAATGGAGGTGATGAACAGTAGTTGATGGTGTTCTCTCACCTCTGTTTTCAGGATCCTGTTTTCCTGCGGACTGAACCCCTTCTTCCTACTCTTCTTGTCCTTGCCCTTCCCCTTCCCTGACCCTGAGGTCCCAGGCTGGTCCTCTGGGGGGCTTGTGGGGTTCTGGTTGTCCTCTGTACTTGCTCCGGATGCCTCCATTGTGCTTCGCTGTTGTTTGTCTTTTATTTGTATTTTTTTTTCTACTTTTATAGTGCATTTTCCCCCATGACGCGTGGTAATTGCTGGTCTGAGGCTGGTTTTCGCTGATTTTTGTATCGCGATTGGCGTCATCGCTACTATTTTGGCGTTTGAATGCGTTATCGTGAGACTATCACATGGTACCGCCGTGTTGGGAATACCACGTTAACACGGCGTTATATTCCCGCGATAGACTGCGATACACAAAGTTCCGTTAAGCTAAATTTGCGTTCTAGAGAATATGCCCCAAGGTGTATCCTCATGGGTCGGCGCAATTTGCCCGTATTTCACTGTCAATCTGAGCCATGATAGGCTGCTCTGGCACCAACAATATGGCTCTGTATTCCGCTCACCTCTGCCATATCTTGGTATGCTTTTGGGGCATTCCCTTGCCCAAAACACTGGCACCTCTGTACCCACCCTCCCATTTCTGGGCATATCCCGTGTAGCCAATGTAAGTTCTAAAAACAATAAATGTTGTTTGTATCTGTTCTCCTCAATCACCTCAGTGCTGTGAAGGAGGATCAATTTAGGATCTAGGGGAATCTCCCAAGAAAGAACACGAGCGAGACAGGAGGTCACACCTCACCAGAAATGCTGCAGAATGGTAAAGCTTCATACAGTATGAAAGAAGGTCCCCTTCTCTGCGCCACAACAAATGCACTGGGAATCTGCAATCACCCCCATCCACCATAGATGATGTCTAGTATAATAAGCCCTATGCAGGTATTTAAATTGGATCAGGAAGATGCAGAATAAGAAGTCTAATATAAAGGTACCACAAGGTGGCTGAGTCGGGGGAAATAAAAACTCCCAAAGATTTTAAACCATTGGAAGCTTGTCACAAGGAAAGGCAACTTTTAGGAAGTTGCCACTCTGTTGCCCAGTTTGTCCTGTGGCCTTGTACAGTTGCTGGCCACCAGACAGCCTTCTGCCCTTCTGGGGTGTAGTGTGAACAACTCCCAGTAACAATAGAAGCCTCCTACAGGGAGACGTGTTACCTCCCCTTTGCAGGAAGCCACTCAGGGTGTTGGCCCAAAAGAAGAACTTTAAATGCAAAGCCGCCTTTGGTTGGCAAATGGCGATCAGACTTTTGAAGGGTGGCTCCAATGTTCAGGTAGAAAGGTTTGGTGTGGGAAAAGAGAGGGGAGACCAGTGCCTAAACCGGTTTTCCCATGGGTGTGTAGCCCACAGGTAGCCACATCATTAGGGTGGGCTACTAAGATCCTAACATCCAAGGAAGGGTTCAGACACCCAGAGAGTGGGCAGAATAATGCACTCTGGGATTGCTGGTTGCCACACATAGTCGGATGTCATCACAGGGCGGGAAGGATCCCGGTAGCCCATTGGCTAGTGACTGCATTATTCCCCCAGGGCACTTTCTGGGCATAAATATGTCATCCCTGGCACACGGAACCTCAGATCATGATGGAACTGGAGGAAGGACCAAAGAAGGACTGCCCTGCTGACCCCGGACCTAGCAAGAGAGGCAGCACTGACTGCTGGACTACACCTGCCGCACCTTGGGCTACCAAAGAGAGGACTGTGCCTGTGGCTCCTGGCTCATGGAACGTTTCTCCTGAGCCCCAGACCGAGAAAGTGACTCCAAGGGTCAGTTGGCTGACCCCATGGAACCAGCACCAGGGCCATCAAATCTGAAGAAGCCCATTCCCACAAGTCAGTAGTCACTTTCTTCAAATCGCCACCGACCGGCCACTGGGTGACCCAAGTGACCGATCCTCAATGGCTAAAAGTTGCACCCGAGTCTGCGCGACCTGAAAGTGTCATTTGAGTCCAGATGATTCGCCAAAGAGTGACACCAGCCTTCACCAAAGATATAGCTGGACCTGCTATATAAGGAGATCAGTAACCCAGCCGCAACTAGCCTTCTACTGGCTTAAAGAAGGCTTCGAGGGACACTGACCCCCGGAGCTAAAGTCACCACCATCTTACCCATAGACCAAGGAATGATCACAAGGACACCCCTGTTTACTGCACAGAACCCAGAGCATCTTTCAGCATTATAAGCATCCTGCATCCCTGGCATCAGAACCACTCCAATGAATGCTATGGTGGGCTTGATGTAAAGTGTAGAACTGACCTTGAGACTGCTTTGGTGACCTAATAACTCTCCAAATACTACTTAGTGCCCCCCTTGACCTTCTCCCTCGGTATCTGGTCCCCTACTTTGGCAGAATACCCAAACATAACTCTTTCAAACTTTCCAAACTTTAGAGTTAGCAATGCTTGCTTGGGCTTTCTATTAAAAAAGCTGAGATTTATGTTTTACTTAAAAATCTATATTTCCACAACCCTCTGGTAGATTTTTCTCTTCTTGGTGTCTAAACATTCATAAAAATGTAATCTATTTTTATAAATTGGTGTCAGGTTTCTTTTGTTTTGTGTGACTTTTTTATTTCACTGTTTTGTGCTTCTAAATGCTTTGCGCTAGTTCCTTTGTTTAAGCTTTGCAGATTGAAGCCACAACTACCCAGGGTTGAGCTAAAGGTATTACAAACAAGCCTGACTAGACTCAAGACAGTTTTGCAGGTGTATTACACGGTAAGGTCGCACAACCACACCATATAATACACTACAATCTACACACCACTGCAAAGAAGAGTGCCCAAGATTCCCTGGCCTTGATCCGTTGGATGCCAATGAGCAGCACCTTTGGGGTGAGTATATTTCCTAGGTTTTCCAGGGACATAAAAGGAGTTGTCATGCAAAGACATGTTATGTGCCAGTAAACCTGTAACATGTTTTTGCTGTCATCTGTTTTACATCAAAATGTCAGATAGGCATGACCGTCTCATGTATATTTACATGACTATTTCAGGCTGAGGCAAACATATATGTGCTGGCCCATCACAAAATGGAAGTCACAAATGGCTTGGGTTAGGGAAGCCATTGTACTTTACCTCTATAAATGTTCATTGTATCGCTTTGATATTGTAAACTGTTCATGCAAAAAGAAGATGCATGTCTGGGATAGGACAGGCCATCCTGTCTGTGACTTTTCTGAAAGTAGTTTATGTTTGGTGTCCATCTTTGGAGTGATTTAGTTTGAAGTGCATAACATGTATTATTATTGTCCCATTGGTATTGTGGGCATGGGAAGCCATTTAAATTGAACACCACAAAATATTACCTCAACAGCATGTCCACTGGTGGAGATGGTATTAAACCTCAATTTCATGAGGCAACGTGTCTCTGAGATAAAGACTATAAAGCATATCAAAAAAGACAGTGAACTTAGGAAGGACAGACTCAGGATTTGAGTTCTAGGGCAGGAATAGAAATTGAAAAGATGTAGTCCAAAAATCCAAAAGGCGCAGTAGAGAAATTGTAAATGCAAATGCATAACATAATTGCCATGAAGACATTCAGCAAATGGAGCAATATTAGGTGGAAAACCAGAAACATTTGAGGTCCCAAATGAGCAGCAAAATTAAGAAACTGGGCAGCACCCCTAGTAGCTTCAGAAATTCTCCAGGGAGGATTCTAGCTCACCACCAACATATGGGATTTATTTACAGTTTTGTGGTATAGAAAAGCATTAATTCCTCCAAAATCATCATGATGTGAGCAAAACAATTATACTTTTAGAGAATCAGAGCACAATTTTTTTAAACATCATAATGCCTTTCCATCTAAGCACTATCCCATTGCATGAATATTGATTCTGTCCGCTCCATGCTAATGATATCCGGAGATGGCAGGGCAAACTAGTCACAAAAACAACAGTAAGAGCTATTGTGAATGGAGGCAGTACAGTGAGCTAGTGGAAGGGCCTTGGGAAACTGAAACATTACTGGGACATGTTGGAACGTTTTCTGCGAGAACAGCAGGAACAACGTCAACAGAAATAAACAAACATGACTTCACTTGACTCTGTGCTGCACAAACAAAGGACAGTGAAAATGCAGGAGGAGACATCAATTTTGAACAAGATGGCATTGAGGCCTAACTAAGTCCTAGTTAACATAAGCCAGAAAAGGCACTTTGACAAGTCACAACAAATTTGTTTCAAATGAAATAGTACAATGCCAACGTATATATGTAAATTCAAGAGTAAATACATATTCTGCACATTGTTAACAATGTGAACATTTATGAACACGTAATACAACTGTTACAGTATCACACATTCGCATACACAACTGGGCTGATGTGCTATCCTTTCTCTGTCTCGTTCTTTCTCTCTCACTTTCTTTATATCTCCATTTCTTTCTCTCGCACTCTCTAAGTTGGCAGAACCAAGAAAGAGGATGGAGAGCAGGACCCAATGAAAAGATCTAGGTGTGTGGCTTCGTGAACATCCACCACTAGCGTGGAGGAGGGGGAGCAGGGGATTGAGGGGGCGGGATGCTTTCTCCCATGCAAGAGGCAGTGCCTACCCTGACACACACGCGCGTGGCCCAAATGTCTCCAGGCAGTGGTCAAATATGAGCGAGGGGGTACATTGGAGAAGATGGTTCTCCAGGCTAGAAAGAACAGATGGTTTCCTGGCATCAGCCTATTGTGATATTAAAGCCTACACCCACACCTCTCATGTCTCCTCCCCTTCCCAAGAGCAGTGGCAAAACATTAAAAGACTAGTCCTGGTGATACATTTCACTCCTGGAACTCCTGAATCCTCTTGTGCCTCCCAAACGCATCCTAATTTATCTTTGCCACAAAGCCAGTCGTGTAGTGGATGTGGCAGTTGGTTGCTGGGCACAATGCCATCCTGCAAGAGACTGAGAAGGGCTTACCAGTCTTACAGCATTTGCGGACTGTCCAGCTCAAGGAGTTGATTCGCCTCCACTCCTCTGGGAATGCCTCCATATCATCTCTTAAATCACATTATCTCTCCCCAGCATCTGTGATTTAGGTGTCCCACCCATTCCACAACCCCACCCCTGCCTCTGTGGGTCATACTGCTAAAAATGAGTCTGGGTGTCCTGCCCCAATGGAAATGAACGCATGCAAGCAGGGAGTTCTGGTTATGGTCCCTACAGTCCAGGAGAAGGATGGCTAGGAACTTCACTGCCCAAATGGGGACACTCGGAACAGCACAATACCTGATTTGAGGGAGTGTCTTTTGGTTAATTTAAACTTACCTTTTAGATTGAAATATGGTTTTGAGTTGTGGAATTTTGCACTCCTTTTAGGACATTTTGGTTTGAGATTATTATTTCGGATTACGCTTTCTTACAGATTTATATATTTGGATATTTACTGGACCACTATCATCTCACCTTGCATCTTCCATGTTCCCATCACAGTTCATCCTTTATTATTTGTTTAACATCACTTTCTTTTTTACAAACTTGAACGTTCTTTTGGTGTTCCTTGTGGGCATTTAGCAAAAGGATTAGTTACTTTACAGTGGCAGTGTTATTGTCAATATTGTTGAGCTGTGCCCAAATATTTTTGATACATAATCACATATACCCCACATAGTTCCATCTGTAACAGCAATGCACAAGTTGATGAACACCATTAGGGTTACTGCAATAATATTTTAGTATGATAGGGCGTTCCAGTAGGGAGCTTTATAAACATACATAATGGTGAAATGTGCACACACATGAAGGGTTGGGGTATATACATGAAGGGATGGGGTATATACATGAAGGGATGGAGTATGTATCAGATGATAGTGCTTGGGAATAATATATGACGTGTTTAAGGTGAACGTGGTTGCCATCCACGTGTATGGGTGTTCACCCGAATCCCTTGCTATGCAGTACAGGTCTTGGGGTTGCATCAGGGTCAGGTTCTTCACTGCAATGAGGGGAGTTTGTGGGGTTGGGGAGCTCTGCATATAGTTTTGCACCAGATGTTCCTCTTCCAAGAGCTGCTGGTGTCCTACCAGCCAGGGCCCAAATGAACAGCAAGACCTTGTTATGCTGTTTGGTGTTCTCCTCCCCATCATTTGGAGATGTTACCAGTGCAGCACCAATGTGTCCTGTAGGTTATTGTTGGCAGTTCCATCAGATAGCTGTGATCCTGCAGGTGGTCGGCCATACAGGGTCCCCAGGTAGGTGTTCACGTAGCTTATTAACCCCTCTCTTGACAATACCACATCACATGGAATAGTGTAAGAATCTTATATCCCCCTCCCACCTAGGTATAACTCCAGTGCAAAGACAGTCATCGCATGGATAAGAATCTCAAGGTGGAAACTGAGCAGCTCCCACTCTACATTCACCACGTCACAGTCACATCCCCTTAAAGTAAGCCTTTCACATTCTTTCTAACCAGGTGGGTGAGTGAAAAAGGAATCAATGACTGGACGAAGCAAAGGTCTGCTAGTTTTCCTTTTTGATTACCAGAGGTAAATTGACTCATCCTAGGAGTTTCGTCCTCACACTGCACTCAGTAATACATTTAAAAGGTGTCATATGTCCCTCAAAAGGGTACCGAATAGGAAGAAAAACCACAAGGGTAAAAAATCTTCCTTGGCAATCCTCCTTGATTAAAGATGGAGATTAATGTAGCAGCAGATAATGTTTCAAAGCACTAAGCTATTTCTCAAATCGGGGAAAGGAAAGGAGCAGTGCCAAGTTTCCCACATGAATATCCAAAAGTAATCCATCTGCTAGGAGCAAAAATAAGGTATAACAAGCATTTGCAATGCAACCGGTTTGCCTTTGGGACCTTAAACGTTTTTAGCAATGCAGCATATCATCTTGGGTGGTAAAAAACGAAAGAGCCATGTATGTATCCGATGAGGTGGAATGGTTATGGGAGGCCACATCGCATGTGGGTGGGAAAGAGGTCACATGCCACAGAAGTGCACAAGACTTGTAAAGATGATGCGACGTTGCTGTACGTTTTGTTACTGACCACCTTGGCCAAGGGGAGGGGCCCGCACTCCCAAAGCAACATGTTTCAATGATGAAACCGAAGGTTGAATGGTTTCTTCTTAACGGAGCTAACTTGGCAACACTATGGAGACCTTTCAATGGGGAAAAATGCCGGTTGACCCAAAAAGATTTGTACCGCTCCTGCGTCGAGCGTGAAATGTTAGGGTATCTCTATGTCACGACAGAGGTGAGATGCAAATGCCAGGGCAGAATGTGCCCTGGCAAGGTGAGGAGGTCGGCAGCTCAATATAGCTGTGCCCTCAGCGCTGCATTTGTTTTTATAAGCACTCCGATATTATTGTCTATTTCACTGCATTTTTTCATTTTCTAAATGATTGAATATGAGAAATGTCGTGCCGTGCAGAGAGACATATCTGCATTGGTGCGCCTGGCCAACTTTGTTCTCTGGAGGTGCCTTGTGTTGTGTGTGGGAAGCTGCTATGGGAACACGAGAAGCTCAAAATGTGAGGAGTATCGGGAAGGGGGCAGATGCTCCCACCGCTTGTCTCCTCTAACTTTAGCAGCGCAGCCAAAACCGCAGAGCACCCGTAGGCAAAGCCTGCTCCCTACGGAGCTCACCGACCTCGTCATCCTTATCGACACAGGCATGCGCTCGCCCCATGACAAGGCACCCTGCCCTCAACTCCAGAATACACGCGCAATCAAAAGTGCCACAAGAGATTCGCCTCACTAAAACACCCACACAACGCACTCTAAAATATACTACGCCTGCACCCAATCCACCCGATAACACACTAAACACAAACAACACACATACCCCAAAATACAAAGAATACCCCACCCCACAAAATATATACTGCAAAGTCACCAACCAATCACGGGACAAACAAGCATTGAAAATGCAACAGGAATCGGATTTCCCTGAGTCCTATTGCATTTTCAATGGAAGTGCCGGCATGAAAGAAGGCACGAACGGGAGGGGCTGGGAGGGGTAGTTGTGGTACAAAAAATTACAGATTGACGGAGGGAACGAGGAGCGACAGGGAAGCAAAACGGTTTTAGTAGTAAAGGGGCTGATAGCCTCGGAAGAGGAAAAATGACGCCATGGCAGTCAGGAGGCGGGACTAAGACGCCAAAAACCAATCAAAATGCAGGAATTTTCATTGCAGCCTATCAAATTTATGGCTGGAAAGTGGGCGCTATACTGTATACAGCATCTCTCGCCGAGACAGCGCATGGGCTGCCTAGGCGAAACCTAAAAATAAAAGTGAGCGGGCAGTGAACGTGACGAAAAAAAAAGGAACAAATGTATTGCGGTGCATCTATCTCTCGTGATTGGCTCCTTTAAGTATAGTTCAAATAGGAACTGAGTTTCACAGGAAAGACTCAAACTTTATCCTAAATTAAAATTGACTGGTAGATTCCCCTGGAAAGACCACTATCTTGGAAAGGGTTCTTTATAAGCTTGACCAAATCCCTCTCCTCCGAATTCTGATGTCGACTTGACACACAAAGAATACGGCCAAGTATGGCATCCTTTGCCAGCTGCCGAACACATTTTGTAACATGTCAATGTCAATGGTGATTCACATAATGGAAATCTGGGAGCTATGTTCACATGGAGCAAAGCCATGTGTATTTATGAAGTGTGCATGGCGGATTCTGGCACAATGAGACCATTTCTCAAGCTGTTTTGCTAGATGTGATTTTAAAAATGGTACCTTTGGTGACATTAAAATGTCAGGTCCTACAACATTTAAATTGACATGTCAAACAATGACATCATTAGAACAATCCTTGCATTTGTATGATTTTCTTCTATGTTAACTTTCATAAGTCTTACACTGGTCTTACATAATTGTATATAGTCTTAGACTGGATAAAATTAGAGGAGATCACACATTTTGGACATATTTTAATGCTTGCATTTGTTGTGGACAGGACTAGGAGTTGGTTACACCAGTGGCAGTCATGTTTATGGTGTGTTTTGTGAGCACAATGTAATCATGATATCTTTGTGTACTATTACAGCGTAGGGATTTGGTAGGATGTTTATAGATACACTGAGGTGTACGTGTAGGTGACTGGTACGTTTGGTACCACATTTATAATGGAAAAACAAAACTACTAGGTCTAGAGTGAAGAGTTAAGAAAGTCAGGTCTGGGTGAGTTCATCATGCTGGACAAGCAGACATTTGAGACTTTATGTGCCATAGCCAAATACTCTTGAAAGCTGCATCATAGGTACTTTTCATTGTTTCTGCTTGTGCTCATAAGGTAAGCAGTAAATAGTTCCCTTGTAACGTTGTTGCCAGATCATCAGTTTTCTCTCAGAGCCCAAACACTTTTAAATTCATCCTGTGCCATAGGTTAACATCCCCATCAGAAATACCAGATCAGCTGTAACACCGTAGATCTGTGTTAATTTACCTGGAGACTGTGCGTGTGGGCAAAATACAAAAAAAGAGGAATTACGGGTAGAATGGAGACCAGAATTTCCATTTCGCCCAATAACCAACTCTTACATCCCGGTAATCTTCATATACCCCTAGGATGGTCCTCCTCATCACAGTGCTTAGATGTGAGGCCTTTCGACCACCAACAGGGATTACTAATACACTATTTTCTGTTGCACTAAATCTGATTGGTGTAGAAGAAGTCCTCACACCCACTCTAATTCCTGTTAAGTAATCAAGAATTTTAAATTGTGTCATAGGAATTAGGAGGGCGGGACGGGAGGAGGAGGACCATCCTAAGCGTAATTAGGATTATTGGTAAGTAGGAGTTCATAACCCTTACGTCTCATCCTCCCCTTTACAGTGCTTACGTGTAAGGATGCACCAAAGCAAAAGTGGACATAATTTTATGCTGCTTGAAAAGCTCAATTTATTTGTATTCAACAATTACTTCATTGCTGATTTCAGTAGTAAAACACCAAAATTAACATTATCACTCGCAGACAATTTTAACTTGTAGTGATTAATAAAGGTATTTGGGGTAGACCAGGTGGTGGCTCTGCATATCTCTTCTTAGGGAACCCCTCCTACTTCTGTTCCAGAGGTAGCCATGACTCTAGTTGATCTAGCCAGCATATTATTTGGCAATAATATCCCTGTAGAAACGTAGAGTTGAGAAATCACTTGTTCACCCACCTACTAATGGTGGCATTGTTGCTTTTTTGCCCTTGTTGGCAGAACCTTAGGAGATAAAAAGGAACTGAGGCTTTCTTAATTCTTTAGTTTTTTTCCAGCTAAATGATTAAAGCCCTCTTGTGACAAAGGAATGTCATTTGAGCCTTGAAAAATTGGAAGGATTATTTCCAGAGACGTATGAAAGTGAGATTGTACCCTGGGCTTAAACTTCAGATCGGTCCGAAGGACCACCCTGTCAAGAGAAAATGTTAAATAAGGGTGAGGAATTAAAAGAGATGTCAACTACCCCAACCATCTTGCTGAAGTTAATGGTAGCATGAAAGTAACTTTTGCAGAAACCCATGAAATGTTGCATTGATCTAGAGGTTCAAAAGGTTCTTTTTGTAAACCCTGCAAAAGCAAAGAGAGATCCCAAGAAGGAATAGGGTTGGAAAACGTTGATTACTTTAGCCTAAAGGATCTCAGATGTTTCTTTGCCAGATGTCCTAGACAATAAAGATCACCAGTTGCTCCTCTACAAGATTGAATGGCAGCCCATTGGGCTGTTGAGGTAGAAGGTGTCAATCCTTTAGAGAAGCCCTCTCGCAAGAAGTCCAGAATTTTACATGGATCTCCTGAAACAAGGGTTAAACCTCTCTTTAAACACCAACAAGAAAACCTTCACCATTATTTGGCACATGCCTTAGGAGTTAAGTGTTTTTTTGAGGATTGGATGTCCCTTACCACCTCTTTGGAACACCCTAGAGGTTGAGCCTTGCCCTCTCAATCTCCAGGCTGTCAGTCGTAGCTGACGAAACTGTTTGTATGTTAGCTCTGGAGACTGAAGGGGCTTGGAATGAAGGGGAAAGATGATATAAGGATACATTGCCATATGTGTCTAGAGGGGAAATCACATTCTCCTCAGCCAAAACAAAGCAATTAGAATCACAGCAGAGTTTTCCTCCGAATCCTCTTAAGCATTTTCGGTTTGAGGGTAATCGGAGTGAAGGTGTATAAGAGCTCCTGAGGCCAAGGAATTTCTAGGTCATCCCTCCCCAATGCTTGTATGCAAATGTGATCCATGCAAAAACTGAAAAGAAACACATTCTTGGAGAATGCAAATAGATTCAGAGTTGGACAACCCCACTGATTTGTTATGACTTAAAAAGCTTCCTGACAGCGAATGTGAAATTCACGGAAGGCGAACTCCTACTTAAACTGTCTGCCGGAGAATCTTCTTCCCTCAGAATATACATTGCCTTCAGAGAAAGAAGATGTGTCTCTGCCCAGGAACATATCTCTTTGGCTAATGCCAGGGATTTTTTACACCCTGCCTATTTACATAGGATTTTGCAACCTTGTTGACTGTTCTTATTATCACAGGCTTGTTCTTGAGGACCACCTCAAATGAATGTAGAGCTCTGTTGATAGCTTCTAATTCTCGCCAATTTGATGCATTCCAGCTTCCTGCATCTAACGAACTGGACTGAACCTTCTGATAATTCAATGTTGCACCCCTACCCCACTGATTGGCATCTGTTGTTACTATATGGGGAAGGGGCTCTTGCATTAAAACCTGCCTCTGCAGGCTTGTCGGAATCAACCATTACTGGAGACCCTTAGCTGTACTAGGCGATACAAGAATCTGAAATTGATAGTTCATTGAGGATGTAGACTAATGGACCAGAACATGAGGTACTAAAGGCTTTAGGTGGTACCAAGTCCAGGGTACCACTGCAGTACAAGAGGCCATGAGACCCTGGACCCCAACCATTGAGAGGCTGAAGTTGCTTGGGTCCGAAGCAATTGTTGCAACTGAGACTGAAAAGTCATTATCACAAGGCTCTGTCAAAAATTCCCTTGCTTGATCCATATCGAATAGTGCCCTGGTGAATGATTTCTGATGAGATGGAACCAGATTTGATTTTGCCTTGTTGAGAAGGGTCCCCCGTGACTCTAGAGTTGTACAGAAAAGATTGGCATGTTTCTCTGGCTTGGAAAAAGAAGAAACAACTATTAACCAATCATCTAGGTAAGGATATAATTGCACACCAAGAATATGAAGACAGGCAACCACTGGAGCCAGTACCTTGGTGAATATTCTTGGTGATGAAGAGAGACTGAAAGGAACACCTGCAAATTGGAAATGGTTGTTCACTACTGAAAACCATAGGAATTTCTGGGAAAGCCTTCTTCTAAGGCTGGGACTGGAATCACTGCTCCTTTCTGCAGGAGGGATTTGTCTGAGAAGATACTTTATTGAATATCCTTTTTGGACAACATTCAAAACCCACTTGTCCATGATGAGGATGTGCCATCTTTCTAAACAGCGGTTTATTCTTCCCCCCAACGTACGAGATTGGTTGTCATTGCTTTTGAGTGGGAAGTAACCCGGTCCGAAGGATAGGGAATGAAACAGGAAGTACAGTGGGTGAAGGGGTTTTATACACCAAGCAGATTTGGTGTAACACAAAAGAGAATACTAGAAATCCTTGAACTGTAACAGCCTCACATGTAAGCACTGTGACGAGGAGGACCAGAATTTCCATTTTGTCCAGTAATTCCTCCTTTCTCTGCGGAATTTCAGAATCTCACTTGTAATACCCATTACCTGCGCCTGCACAGAGTTACAGATACCCCTAGTATCTGTAAGTTCCGGGGGCTGGATTAATAAAATATAGCATGGGGAGTTAATAATGATGCCCAGAGTGGGAAAATGGCTTATACTGAAAATGTGTTTATATTTCAGTGATAATAATCTGTTCATTATTCAGGTAAGAGAATTCTGTAAACAACACAAAATTTGTGAGGCAAATCACAAGTTCATTGTTTAATTGCTTGAAAAATGCAGTGGAAATTTCCTCAAGCTGTAAAATGTGTTCACCCTACAAAATGTATTGTGTGTTGCATACTCGTGTATGGAGTCCTCTATCACTTCTCCTCTCCCAGCATTCTCTTCAGGTCTTCTAGGATCATTTTGCAGTGGTAGACAATGGTGCCACATCATTTTCCAGGTAGAAGATAATGCTGCATAACTTTGAAGGATTTTTAAAAATTCTTCTCAAACCCAAATATTCTAAAAGAAGAATTTGGGAATAAAGGATCAGCATTCTACGGGACCTCTCTCTGGATGACCTTGATCTCAGGTGGTACAGTCTCGTTCAACAATGCGCTGCTCTCCTCATCTATGGGCACCCTCATCAGTCGGGCATCTAAAAAGGGACGAATCAAGGTACTTGCTACGTTTCAGAGTCGACAATCCCCTCGAGTACCCATTGGCCATAGGGTAACAGGAGGGGTACCTTCCTGCAGTGTGTAGAGTGGATCCAGTCCTTCCGGCCGTCCACCTTCAGTGCTGTGCGAGTGGCGAGGAGGACCAAAACAGGTCCCTTCCAACACGGCTCCAAACTGCCCTTCCTCTGTAAATTCCTTACGAGAACATAATCACTGGGCCGGATGTTGAGGCCTGGCCCCTCGGAAGCTGGTGGCAAGGCTTCATGAATCTGTTGGTGAATAGAGTGCAACTTTTTAGTCAACTCATATAAATAATCCACAAGTAACAGGTATTCTATCTCAGAGAATCAACGAGGTCGCAGGACGCCCCATACATTCGACTGTTGCCCAAACACAACCTTGTATGGTGACAATCCTGTCCTAGAGTGTGCCGTAACTCTTGTAGACAAAAGGCATCTGGCCACTGCAATCCTGTGCTCTCTTTCATTTTTGCCAGTTTCAGTTTGAGAGTACCGTTTTACTTCTCAAACAGACGTGCTGCCTGAGGTTGGTTTGCAGTATGGAATTTCTGCTTGATGTGCAGACCGTCGCACACCAGCTGAATAGCCTTTTAATTGAAGTGACTTCCGTTGTCCAAATCAAACGGGGCAAACCAAAACGCGGGAAGAACTCTTTTAGGAGTGCCTTCGCCGTCGCCATGGCTGTGTTCTCTTTAGTGGGATAAGCCTCAATCCATTTACTGAACGCACACAAAACTACTAACACATATTTCAGATTATTGACTCATTCCATTTCGATAAAGTCCATCTGGAGAACCTTGAAAGGGAAGGAAAGTGGTGCAAAGTTACCAGGGGGTGTAGGGAATCCTTTTCCAGGATTATACATCATTGACATCATACAGTGCTTTACTAAGTGAGCAGCAACTTTCGGGATATTATCGTTCTGCCATACAGGATCTAACACTTTGCAGATACCCTTTGCACGAATGTTGGCTGGCCCGTGCGCCATAGTGACCACAGGGAGGACATATGCATTCGGTAACATCCATCTCTGTTTCCCTAACTTGTCTGCCCAGCACCCATCTTCATCTAAACGTGCTGTGCTCTCCTGCCATACTGCTAACTCCTCAACTGTTGCCTCACTTTGAAATTCCTTCACATTATCTAGAGTATATTCGAACATGGCGGCCTTGGGTACCCACCTAGCAGGACTCGCTACAAACTTTCTTTTCATCTTCATTCGAGCTGTCTCCTTACCTGTCTGGTTAGCAAATGCATTACCCCTTCCAACATTGTCAGTAAGTGCTTTTTGGGCACTGCCGCTGATTATGGCCAATTTCTTTAGGAGTGTCAGAGCGGTCAGTAGCCTATGTATCAGAGGGCCATGCTGTATACGAGTCCCATGCGGTGTAAGAAACCCTCTCCCTGCCTAGAGCTGCCCAAAATTATGGGCAACCCCAAAGGTGTACTGGCTGTCCATATAAATATTAACAGCCAGTCCCTCGCTCAATTCACAATCTCTAATAAGAGCAACTAACTCATTTGCCTGGGCTCACTGATAAGGAACTTGTGATGTCTCAACTACTGCATGCAGTGTAGTAAGTGCATATGCAGTGTGGTGGTGCCATCTGGCAATTTGAATCAAGAGCCATCGACATATTGTTCCTTTGGGGGTCAGATAAAGGAACATCAGACAGGTCTACCGGTCCCTTCGTCTCTTCCTCTGTCTGGAAAAGACAATCATGTATGTCAAGTTCCTCACTCTCAGAAGGGAGGGGTTGTAACATGGCTGGGCTCAGAGTGGCACATCTTTTGATCGTAATATGCGGGGCAAAAGGAGTTAGCTCATAACTGGTCAGACGTGCACTGGTGAGGTGCTGCATCTTGGTCTTATTCAAGAGGGTGTCCACAGCATGCGGTACCATGACTGTGAGGTCAGTATCATGTACGAGCCCAGCCAATTGCCTTATAGAGATGGCCACAGCCACGACCGCTCTCAGACAGCTCGGAAGGGCTCTGGCGACTGGGTCAATCAAAGCAGAAAAATAAGCACACAGCCATTGCTTACCTCCAAAGGCCTGTGTTAAGACAGAAAGCGCACAGCCAGCCGTCTCGTGTACATACAACACAAATGGCTTCGCGTAATCTGGCATACCAAGCACAGGCGCAGAGCAAAGAGCAACCTTCAATTGCTCACAAGACTGCTGACATTCATGAGTCGAAGGCAGGGGCTCATGCACATCTTTAGTGGTTAGTGCTAATAAACACTTTATTAGTAATGAGTAGTTTGGGATCCAATGTCGACAGTAGGAAGTGATGCCAATGTAGGCACGTACATCCCTCTGGGTTTTAGGGATGGGCATTTTAACAATGGTGCTAATGCGCTCAGGTGTCAATCTCCTACCCTCCTTCGATAGTAGGTGACCTAAATAGGTGACCTCCTGTCGACAATATTGAAATTTGGAAAGGGACACTTTATATCCACGATGAGTCAAATGGAGCAACAACTTAACTGTACTGTCCTTGAATCCCAGTTCAGTGTCAGAAGCAATTATCCACGTACTGGAGCAATACATTACCTGGAGAAAGCGTGAGGGAATCCAATTGATCTTTCAAAGCTTGGCTACATAGCTTGGCTATATATACTAGGGCTCTCAGTATAGCCCTGAGGAGCACGACAGAATCTAAAACTTCTGCCAGCTACTGTAAAACCAAATAAATAACGACTATCATTATGAATTGATATACTGAAGAACGCATTTTTCAAGTCAATGATAGAGTAGAATTTGGTTGAGAAAGGAAGCATTGTGAGGACGGTAGTAATGTCAGGGACCACCAAGAACTGAGGAACCACTATTTTGTTAGCTGTTCGCAAATCAATCCCAAAACGATAAACATCTACATTGTCATCGGGGGAGTCTGGGGATACCTTTTTAAGAATAGGAAGAATATGGCTGTTACACACATTCGCCGCTGTCTCCTCAACTACCCCGATTCAATCAGATCTTGTATTATTCTTAGCAAAGCTCGCTCCCCCCACATTTGGTCCAATCGTCATATAGACACCTTCCGCAGAACAGAAAATTGTTGCATGCAACTTCTTCAATAAGTCTAGACCCATTACATTTTTAGCACAATTTGATGTTAATAAAAATTGCGAATCCACAGTAAAAAAGAACCAATAGTCAAAGCAAGATGTTTGGAATTGGGGCTCACAACTGGTACGTCTGAAAAACCTACTGAAACATTATGTTGACCAGACAGAGCTGCCCCGGGGACCAGCGAATGTGAAACAGAGCTATTAATTGCACCTGTATCCACCAAAACTTTCTTAACCAAGCCTTGCAAATCTGCGGTGACATAAGGACTGTGCTGATCTACAGGTATCTGGACTGGTCCCTTACCCTGTCCCTGGCTGTCCTAACTGTGAAACATCCCTGTCACCTCATCCAGGTCATAATCATCGTGATAATACTATCTTCCCCAAGGGTCATCAAAATAGTTCTGGTCAGAACGACCCTCCTGTGTCCTGTCTGCTCGGACCCCAACCTGATCACTTGCTCCACAGTCCGTCCACGAGAACCCCGAACTCTGGGTACTGCATCTTTCTGCAATAACACCTCTTCCTTGCCCCTAGACACCAGCTGCAACAACACCTTCCTCTTCAATTCCTTATGCTTCCTTTCTACCTTTTCTTTCTCTTCATTCTCCCTGTGTTCACAGTACTGTGTAATACTCAGTATCACAGAAGGGGAGGAGGTAGTCCAAGTACTCTCCGAAGCCTGCAACTGAGTCGAGATCTCAGGAAGCAAGTTCGTAACAAATCTATTAACGAACAGTCGGGCTCCATCTTCCACTGACAAATCCTAGTCGGTTAATATCCAAAAACACACCCTCAAACCGAGTGAAAAAATCAGACACACTTTCATCTTTCTTTTGGGGACATGCTGTTAACTTGTCCCAATCTACCCCAGGTAAAGCTAGTATCTCAACGTTAGGCTTCACCCCAGGTTTCCTGTCTTTGTCCCACTCTTTAATCTGCTCCCATGTACCAACCAACTCTACAACATGATCCCATGTGTGCACTTGCCTCCAAATGTCGACAGGTACCAGCAAACCAAAGATCATTTCAATGTTGGCAAGCGTCATTATGTTCGAAGAAGCTGCTTCAGTCAGTTCCTTATAATACGCTGTTGGATTTTTCCTAGGGTCAGGCAACTGAGTCTTAAGTGATAAAACCTCACTCCTCTTCCAAGGAGTGTAAACCCATTGTACCTGGAACCGAGCCTCCAGCTTTGGTCTGATAACGACATCATGTTGATCTCGTTGCTCTGGTATTTCTGGGTGATATATGGGATGTGCCTTCCTCATCGGAAACTGAGACCAAGTTAGTTTATTACACGGCTCCTTTGCTCGTGATCAAGGATCTTCTAAATGCTTCTCTACAGGAAGCCACCGTCCCGCCTGACTGGAAACATGCCATGATTCTCCCTCTCCTCAAAAAGGCCAATGCTGACCCCGATCTACCTTCCGACTATCGACCCATTTCGCTACTTCCCGCTTTCTCAGAAATTTTGGAGAAGCATGTCCACACACAGCTCTCTCTATTCGTCGAAACTCAAGGGCTTCTTCATTCCTCCCAGTCTAGTTTTAGAGCGGGCTTCTCCATAGAGACTACCCTCCTGGGGGTAACTGAAAGACTGCGTCGTCTTTTGGATGTTGGAGACACAGTGGCCCTCATTTTACTGGATCTGAGCGCAGCTTTCGACACGGTGTCTCACACTGTGCTAATTAAAACCCTAAGTGCGCTAGGCATCTGCGGCTCCGCTCTGAACGGGCTCTCTTCTTTTCTCTCAAATCGAACCTTTCAGGTTTTTTCCCCTACAGCCAGATCTGACTCCCTTTCCATTACCCATGGGGTCCCTCAAGGCGCCATCCTTAGTCCGTTACTTTTTAATTTAAATGTGCGACCCGCAGCCAACGTGGCGGAAGAATAGGGCTGTTCCTGTTTTCTTATGCGGATGATTCCCAAATAATGTTTTTACTCTCTATGAAGAACGCAGTTGGACCCTCTCCCCTTCAATTAGGTTTGAGCAGAATAGCGCCTGGATGTAATCAAACTACCTAAAACTTAACGGAGAGAAAACTGAGGTCTTTATATTTGGGAAAAATAGGGATCTCTGGGGCCCGCAACATTGGCCGTGTGAGCTGGGTCCCTTTCCCTTACCCGCCCGCCAAGTCCACAACCTGGGTGTAACCATTGATGACTCACTCAGCATGCATGCCCAAGCGGTCAAAGTAGCAGCTACTTGTTTCACCATTCTTAAATGGCTGAAGAATGTCATCTGGATGCTACCAAAGCCCAGAACACGGTGGTCAATGCCTTGATCACATCAAGGCTGGACTACGGAAATGTTCTTTACTTGGACTCAAACAAGGAGGTCACTCGCAGGCTCCAGATGGTCCAGAACTCCGCTCTAGGCTTTTATGCCGAGTACCGAGAACCGCCTCCATCTCTGGACACTTACATAATCTACACTGGCTCAGGGTGGAGAACAGAATTAAGTTCAAAGCTCTGAACTACATGCATAAAATAAAAGCTGAATATGCCCCCCAATACCTTAAATCTCTGGTTAGTCCTTATGTTCCTACACGCAACCTCCGCTCATCCGCTCAGGGGAAATTTATTGTTCTCAAAAGTAAACTATCCAGGATGGGTGGAAGGTCTTTCATTTATCTGGGCCCCTCCCTCTGGAATGTCCTGCCTACAGCTCTTCGAAATGAAACAGAATACGTCAAATTCCGCAAGTCATTGAAGATGTGGCTTTTTCACAAATAACCTACTAGCCTCTTCGTCTCAGTCTATGATCTGCCCCTGCGCCGGGAAACCCTTTTTGGGTAGCTGCTGCGCATTATAAGTTTAAATAATACATAATAAATAAATGAGTATTCACTCGAGCCGAGTCCAGTCTGACCAGCCTCCTTAGACAGTCAGTAACACAAAATATATATTTTCAACACCTCTAAAACCCAGCCTGGGCACTAACGAACAAAAGGAGTACAGAAAGGCCAGCTAGAATCTTGAGAATGGGTTCATGCTATCTTAGTTTCAAGGTTACTTTGCCCGTGCTCGTCTCTCTAGGGTGGGAGCAGGGCTTACTCGAGAGGAAAGGTATGCGGAGACAGAGCGATCTACTCATTAAGGCAGTGGAACTCAACTCTGGATAATACTAAAGAGAAACAATCAAAGCTGCTTTTCTGCTGAGGCAAACATTATGAGTAAGACTCCCTGTTTCCCGTTTTTAGGGATTTTTACAGATAAATACAGACAGAATACAATGTGTTTTCTGTCTGCATTTATTTTTAGAAGTGGATAAATATAGAAAATTGTGCTGCTTTAATGTGACTCTCCGTGCAGTCTTTCATGAATTATAGCCCAACAGTTGAGCAATGTACGGCATGGGAAATTAAAAACCAGGATGAAATTACTTTAAATAACAGATGTGTCAATATACATTTGTGGTATAATGCTAGTATTTACCAGTGGCTATATTGCTATATAACATTTGGGAGCTTATATAGCTAAAACATGACAGGCATCAAAGTATAAGTGCGCATCTATCAGTTAAATAAATATGGAAATGTACAGTTTTATGCCTTCATTTATGTGCTACACACAAAATAAATATGAATAAATACAGATAAAATGGACAAAAAATAAATATGGAAAAATGCAGATGGAAATGGACAAAAAATAAATACCTTAAAACCGGGAGCCCTAATTATGAGGCAGGAGAATATTCTGCCGATCATGGTACAAAATGGTGGCTGAATACAAAATGGTGCTGCAAATGCTAACTTAACTCACATAATGCTAAAAGGAGTCGGCTAGATGCATTCTCAGTCCAACACTTCTTTCTTTCCTTTTTGACTACTTTCCTTTTTTTCTTCTTTTTTCCTTGGATTATTTTACCTTTCTTTCCTTCTTTCCTTCCTTCTTTATTTTTTGTATTTTTCTAATTTCTTTCCTTTTTCATTATTTTTTGCATTCTTTCCTTTTTCATTCTTTTTTGCCTTCTTCCTTTTTTATTCGTGTTGCTTTCTTTCCTTCCTTTTTTGCCTTTTAATCCATCTTTCTTTTGTTTTCTGCATTGTTTTCTGCTTTCTCTTTTTTCCTCTTCCCTTTTTTTATGTCCTATTGTGCCTTCTTTGCCTCTTTTGCCTTTTTTTCCTTCTGTCTTTCTTTCCTTCTTTTTTGTCTTGTTTCCATCTTTTTTTCTTTGATGGTTTATTTTCTTTCTTTTCTGTTTTTTTTCCTTCTTCCTCCCATATTTGCCTTACTTCCCTACTTTTCTGTCGTCCTTCCTTCTTTGTTACCTTCTTTCCTTCATTCCTTTTTGTCTTCCTTAATTCCATTAATTCTTTCCACCTCTTCCTTCTTTCTTTGTTTCTTTGCTCCCTTCTTTCTTGCCTTTTTTCTTTTGTGCCTTCTTTCGCAAGAGGCTGGTAGCAAAAGCAATTCTGATGGACTTTTGTAGTTCTGTATTAGCCAAGACCTTTTTGTTTTACTAAAAGTATGTATAGCATAGTTATTTATAGGGGTTTTCAGCATCACATCATCAATTAGTGTGTGATTGTGTCATTCACTTTTTGATTCGACTCACTCCAGCATGCACCAAGGGGCAATGCATCAGTCCACTTCATTCACATTTTGATTCCACTCACTGCAGCATGCATCCGGGGGCAGTGCATCAGCCCACTTCAGCCACTGATTGACTTCACTACGAGTTAAAGGAGCTCATTCACACAATATCGTTCCGTTCAGTGCTAGGTACTACTATGGATTATGTTGCCTTCTTTCTTTCCTTCTTTGTTTTTGTATTTTTCTCATTTCTTTCCTTTTTCATTAATTTTTGCATTCTTTCCTTTTTCATTCTTATTTCATTCATTTCTTTTAGATTTCTTTCCTTCCTTTTTTGCCTTCTTTCCTTCCATCTTTCTTTTTTTTTGTGCCTTCTTTTCTGCTTTCTTTTTTCCTCTTTCTTTTTTTATGTCCTATCGTTCTTTCTTTCCCTTTTTTACCTTTTTTCCTTCTGCCTTTCTTTTCTTCTTTTTTGTCTACCTTCCAGCTTTCTTTCTTTGCTGGTTTCGTTTCTTTCTTTTCTTTTTCTTTCCTTCTTCCTCCCCTCTTTGCTTTCCTTCGCTACTTTTTGTCTTCTTTCCTTCTTTCCTTTTTGCCTTCCTTCATTTCCTTAATTCTTTCCACCCCTTCCTTCTTTCTTTCTTTATTTGTTCCTTTTTTTCTTGCCTATTTTCTTTTGTGCCTCCTTTCGCAAGAGGCTGGTAGCAAAAGCAAGTCTGATTGACTTTTGTAGTTCTGTATTAACCAAGACCTTTTTGTTTTAACTAAAAGTATGTATAAAATAGTTATTTGTAGTGGTTTTCATCAACACTTCATCAATTAGTATGTGATTGTGTCATTCACATTTTGATTGGACTTCCTCCAGCATGCACCAAGGGCAATGCAACAGCCCACTTCAATCATATTTTGATTCCACTCACACCAGCATGCAACAAGGGGCAATGCATCAGCCCACTTCAGCCACTGACTGACTTCACTATGAGTTAAAGAAGCTCATTCACACAATATTTTCCCGTTCAGTGCCAGGTACTACTATGGTAATGTGTACTTTTGTAAGACTTAAAAACATTTTTGTCTTTAGACAATGTTTTTTTTTTACATTTGATGAGAGCCGGCAGCTTCCCAAACAATTTGGTTTTACAAATACCATGACAAAGCAAAAGAATTGCCAAAAGGCTGGCTGCCACCGCCTGACCTATTGGCTTTCCCAGTGCTTGTTTTACTCTCATATCTTTCATATGGCTGGGTGTTTCAAAGTTGCTATGTGGTCATGTAACCACTAGATGGCAATGATACATTTGTAAAAGATGTTTATTATATGTTACAAACTCCTTTTCGAGTGGCCTTTCTTTACCTGACTGTTGTCATTTCATTCACAGAATACCATATTGTGTTCCTAAACTCAGTTTCATAATGGTTTTTAATAAACTTTGTCCAGGAAGAAAACCAAAACGTTATTGTGTTTAATATGCATAATACTTTTAACACTTGTATTTAAATATCAGCAGGCTTCATTTATATTTTATACTATGAACTTTTTTTTCCTTTCTTCTTTCCATCTTCTTTTTCTTTCCTTTATTCTTTCCTTGTTTCCTTTTTCTTTCCATTTTGCCTTCTTTCTTTGTTTTGTCGTCATCCTTTTTTTTCTTGTTTTTTCTTTGGATTATTTTCCTTCTTTCTTTCCTTCTCTGTTTTTTGTAGTTTTTCTCATTTCTTTCCTTTTTCATTATCTTTTGCATTCTTTCCTTTTTCATTCTTTTTTCATTCATTCCTTTTAGATTTCTTTCCTTCCTTTTTTGCCTTCTTTCCTTCCATCTTTCTTTTGTTTTCTGCCTTCTTTTCTGCTTTCTTTTTTCCTCTTTCCTTTTTTATGTCCTATCGTTCATTCTTTCCCTTTTTTGCCTTTTTTCCTTTTGTCTTTCTTTTCTTCTTTTTTGTCTTCTTTCCAGCTTTCTTTCTTTGCTGGTTTCTTTTCTTTCTTTTCTTTTTCTTTCCTTCTTCCTCCCTTATTTGCTTTCCTTCGCTACTTTTTGTCTTCTTACCTTCTTTTTTTGCCTTCTTTCCTTCATTCCTTTTTGCCTTCCTTCATTCCTTTAATTCTTTCCACCCCTTCCTTATTTCTTTCTTTATTTGTTCCCTTTTTTCTTGCCTATTTTCTTTTGTGCCTCCTTTCGCAAGAGGCTGGTAGCAAAAGCAAGTCTGATTGACTTTTGTAGTTCTGTATTAGCCAAGACCTTTTTGTTTTAACTAAAAGTATGTATAACATAGTTATTTATAGTGGTTTTCATCAACACTTCATCAAATAGTATGTGATTGTGTCATTCACATTTTGATTGGACTTCCTCCAGCATTCAACAAGGGGCAATGCATCAGCCCACTTCAGCCACTGACTGGCTTCACTATGAGTTAAAGAAGCTCATTCACACAATATTTTCTGTTCAGTGCCAGGTACTTCTATGGCAAGGTGTACTTTTGTGAGACCCCACAATTTTTTTGCCTTTAGACAATGTTTTTTTTTTACATTTGAAAAGAGCCCAGCAGCTTCCCAAACAATATGGTTTTACAAATACCATGACAAAGCAAAAGAATTGCCAAAAGGATGGCTGCCAACGCCAGACTTATTGGCTGTGCCAGTGCTTGTTTTACACTCATGTCTTTCATATGGCTGGGTGTTTCAAAGTTGCTATTTGGTCATGTGACAACTAAATGGCAATGATGCCTTTGTAAAAGATGTTTATTATATGCTACTATGTGTGGCACACTCTGTCCTGTTAAGTTTGAGTACGTGAGCTCTGGGAATATAGGAATGGTGGCCTGCAAGGGTCAACAGATCTCAATTCACTTTGCAGACCCTCCAGGATTTCGCGATTGCGCGATTTCGCGGCTTGCCGCGAAATCTGCACTTTTGTAAAAATGCCGCGATTTTTACGAAAGTGCCCGCGAAATCGGCACTTTTGTAAAAATGCGGCAATTTTTACAAAAGTGCCAGCGAAATTGAAGGAATGCAGGGAAAAGGTTAAGGTTGTACATTTCTAAGGTAATTGTAATTCTTCACTTGCCTGCATGGATGTTACAATATTACAAGCAGTGAAAAATGTTTTGCATTTGTGTTTTCCTGTGTCAAGACCACCTTATGCGTCATTCACAAACAAGATGCCATGTTTTTTGCATTTGTGTCAACAGCACTGTGCGACCACTTCACTATATATCGTTAATCACAGCAGATGTCTGCATTCGATGTGTGGTTTTAATTTTCTCCACTTACATATAATGATCCTTTTAGAATACTGTGCAAACTGTGATGTCCTTATGTTTCAAGTTTGGAATTGTATATCTTTCACCTACTCGTTCCATGAGTCGCTGTGTATTTAAGAATCAGCAGTTTCCACATAAGCTTTTTCCAAAGTCCGTTCCGTAAAAGATCATTTTTGATTTATTCATCGATCACCATATTGATTATACATTTTTGCTAAAACCGGCATTTTTTTATTATCTTGGGAATTTGTTTTTATGAGTATACATTCCTTCCTGATCGGATAAGACCGGGACTCATGCTAAACGTCATCCCGTTATCTACCGGCATGGCCGTAACCGAGGGGAATAGCCATTACAACTCGGTTTTTACCACGCGTTGCCATTACATCTCATGCGTTACAACGCATGCGATGTTACAACGCGTGGTAAAAACCACGCATACCATTACTTCGCATGCGCTTTTACAACGCATGCGATGTAATGTGTAATGGCGGCTGCGGCTATCCAAGTCGTTGTGAGGAAACTGAGGCTGTTTCCTCACAATGACGTGCACCAAGCAGGAAGGAGGAAGCAGGAACCGGGAGCAGAGATGGCGACGCTGGAGAGGAGAGAGGTAAGGGGGTTTGCACTTGGGGTGGGTGTTACTTTTGTAGGGTTTAGGGTAGTGTAAAAGTAGTGTTGTAATGTTTGTGTTGTGTGGTTTTTTTAATAACGTTTTAGTGTTTTTTTTGTAGTGTTGTTTTGTAGTGTTTGTTTAGTGTAGTGTATTAGGGTTTAGGGTAGTTTAGTAGTGTTTATGTAGTGTAGTGTTTTAGGGTTTAGGTAGTGTTGTAGTGTTTGAGTAGTGTAGTATTTTAGGGGTTAGGGTAGTCTAGTGTTTTATGGTTTAGGGAAGTGTAGTAGTGTTTGTGTAGTGTAGCGATTTAGGGTAGTGTTGTAGTGTTTGTGTAGTGTAGTGTTTTAGGAGTTAGTGTAATGTTTTAGGGTTTAGGGTAGTGTTGTAGTGTTTGTGTAGTGTAGTGTGTTAGGGGTTAGTGTAATGTTTTAGGGTTTAGGCTAGTGTAGTAGTGTTTGTGTAGTGTAGTGTTTGAGGGTTTAGGGTAGCGTTGTAGTTTTGTGTAGTGTAGTGTTTTTGAGTTTAGGGTAGTGTAGTGTTTTAGGGTTTAGGGTAGTGTAGTAGTGTTTGTGTAGTGTTTTAGGGTTTAGGGTAGAGTAGTAGTGTTGGTGTAGTGTTTTAGGATTTAGGGTCGTGTTGTAGTGTTTGTGTAGTGTAGTGTTTTAGGGTTTAGGGTAGTGTAGTGTTTTAGGGTCTAGGGTAGTGTAGTAGTGTTTGTGTAGTGTAGTGTTTGAGGGTTTAGGGTAGTGTTGTAGTGTTTGAGGGTTTAGGATACTGCTGTAGAGTTTTAGAATTGTAGGGTTTTAGGGTTTAGGGTAGTGTTGTAGTGTTTGAGTATTGTAGTGCATTAGGGTCTAGGGTAGTGTTGTAGTGTGTAGTGTAGTGTTTTAGTGTAGTGTCGTGGGGTCGAGCAGGGTAGTGTAGTGTTATTGTAGGGAGAGGACTGGGGGGCAGGGGAGGGTTGTGTAGGGGTAGGGTAGTCACTTACCTTGCAAACTTTCACCAAGAGTATAGCTTTACCACGCATGCCTTTGAGTTGTAATGGCATGCTTGGTAAAGGCATAGTCGTGGTAAAAATTTGCGTTGTAATGGCCTGTCGTTGTCATTGACATCGCGTAGTAATACCCACGTTGTAATGGCATGCGTGGTATTACTATGCGATGTAATGACATACATCCGTAACTGAGCTGCTGCACCTTGATGTGCACGCTTCTGCCGGGCCTACCAGCTGATTGGGAATGCCACGTTAGCGGGTCATTACCCGCTGTTGAATACATGACGATTTACCTCTAACCATGACGCAGCCTTTAGAGTAACCCCGGGTTTGCTTGATCTCCCCCTAACTGCCACCCATTGTCTGCAACTGTTAAATAATGGTATAAATAGATTTAAGTAAAAAACAATGCGTTATATTTTAGCCCTTGAAAATAATGGAAGGCTCTGCCTTTTGTAGGTAGTTTAAAATCATTCACATTAATAGCAAATTTTAGGAAGTTTGCTTATTACAAAGAAAGGTTTGGTCACAAGCGAGATCCTGTCTCAGCAGCTGATGAAGATTTCACTGCGCTGTGAAGAGGCTGAAGACACCAAGGCCCATGGAGCTAGGTAGGCTTGGCAGTTGGTGATGGCGCAGTGACTCAATGAGCTAGCCAGGACCCACGCTTGGCCGTTGGTGATTGCACAATGACTCAGTGAGGTAGCCAGGCTCATTGCTTGGCAGTTGCTGATGGCACAATGACTCAGTGAGGTAGCCAGGCTCCTCGCTTGGCAGTTAATCAGACTCTTCAGGATTTTCGCGATGTGCCGGACCTTATCTGCCGTCAGGAAGGAAAGTAAATATCCCGAGACACAGAAAGTCTGGCGCCTGGTTTGTAGGTTCTGGAATGCCATTTCCTATGGGATGCTTCCAGGCCATCTTTTATGGGCTTCTCAGAACCTATACTAAAGCAAATGGAGGATTGCATTTCCAAGGGATAACAGCCTTCACCATATCCCAGGTTGTCTATTCCAAAGTGGAATACTCTGCTAAAACAGTTTCCATTGATTTAAGCCTGAAAACGAATGATTATGAGTAAAATAAAGTGCTGCAAAAATGCCACTAAATTGCCATATTTGTGCCGCTAAATTTGCTAATCCATGCCGCTATATCCTGGGGGGTCTGACTTTGGGATCACACACCTACACTCCTTGCCCAAGCAACTGGATATCCTCTCGCAAATCAACATAGCATAACATTCTGCATTCCAAATCACAAAATGTTTTTTTTGCCTTCTTTCTTTTTTCTGCCTTCATTCTTTTTTGCTTTCTTTCCTTTTTATCATTTCTTCCCATCGTTCTTTTTTGTTTTCTTTCCTTCTTCCTTCCTTTTTTGCCTTCCTTCCTTATTTGTCTGCCTTCCTTCCTACTTTGCCTACCTTTCTTTCTTTCTCTCTCTCTCTTTCTTCCCTTCTTTTTTGCCTCTGTTTCTCAAATGCAAAAATTTGGAAGCCAATGCAAGCCTGATTGGCTTTTTTAGGTCTGTGTTAGCTAGACCTTTTGAATTTACAAAAAATATGTATAGCATAGTTACTTATAGTGGTTTTCAGCTAGACTTCATCAGTTAGTATGTGACTGTGTCATTCCCATTTTTCATCTACCCACTCCAGCATGCATCAAGGGACAATGTATCAGCCTAATATAGCCATTGACCGACTTCACTGTGTATTATGGTATGCTGCCTTGTCACAAGGAGCACACTAACACAATATAGTTCCATTCTGTACCAGGGGCTACAACGGTAATTAAGTCTAGGCGGTGAACTCTGGTGTTTGCAGGATTTTTCCGCACTCCGCGTTACACTCAGAGCTCGCACAGTTTTTTTCCTCACTCGCATTCGTCAATGTAAAATTGGCAAGCGCGAGCGTAGGATATCAACCTCCCGGTGAGATTTCTCAACACGGGCAGTCCGATTTCTCATTGCGAGTGTTTGCATATGCTCGCAACCGCTTGCGTTGAGAAGCTGTCCGTTCACGTTGAGAAATCTGCCACTCAAGTAAAAATCTACTCGAGCAGCAGAAAGGAAGCAGCGCCCGCTTGCACTGTGCATGGTGCCGTTCGCAATGATTGCAAAGTGTGGACGAGCACCTGACACTGAAAATCATCACAAACTGCATTTATCTAACGCACACCGCCGCTTGCGGAGCTCCGCGTAGCGTGGGAGAGTTTTTTTGCACCTCGCGGAGTTCCAGGCTTAATGGTAATGTGTATTTTCTTGAGAGCAAAAAACATTATTGCATCTAGCCAATGTTTGTATTAGGTTTAATGAGGGCTCGGCAACTTCTTGAAAAACTACGTTTTTCAAAGACAATGACAAACTAAAAGAACTGCCAAAAAGCTGGTGGCCAACGCTAGACCTATTGGCTGTGCAGATGCTTGTTTTACTCTCATGTTGCTATGTGGCCATTTGACCACAAGGTGACAATGATGCCTTTGTTAAACATGTTTCTTTTATGATACTATATCTGTGGCGCACTCTGTCCAGTGAATTTCGAGTATGGGAGCTTTAGAAATATAGAAATGGTGGCCTACAAGGGTCAACAGACTTCCAGTCTGCATTCCAAATCACAAAAAGCTTTTTCCTTTAATATTTTGAAGCCTTTTTTCCTCAAAGGACCATAGCTGCCAAGTCTTCAAATTGCTCATGTGTGACATTCCCATGGTTTCAGTGTATTTATGAGTGACATTCAGCAGCCAAATGTGTGATAATTAGAGTGAAACTTTCTGACCAGTAAAGTCAAGCAACTAAGTGCAGAGAAAAACAGAAAATACCACAAATTAGACCATTTGAGCAAGGAGAAGCTCTAAAAACATCTTAAAACTTATGCAAACCCCTCAATAGTTGCTATGTAATGAACACTAGGGGTCGAATTACATAAGTGCCCAGAGTCCGCCACAGGCATTTGCGCGCACTTTGCGCGCCCCTGGGGCACATTGGTATCACAGAAGGGGTGGTAGACTCTTGTGCGGCTCCTTCTGTAATGCAGATAGCGCTCGCGTACATAAATCGCCAGCGCTAGCTTCAGGGGGAATTCTCTCATTTGCATGGGGCATACCCCATGCTAATGAGGGAATCCCTTTACCTCTGCGCCCACGCTATTTTACAGATGCAGGTGCAGAGACAAAGAAGCTCACAGGAAGCACACGAACAGTGCGCCGTCTAAAAGGTGGCGCACTATTAGTGCACCCCCTGATGATAGCCCTCTGGACGGGGGAAAGGGGATCCCATGGACTGCAGACTACACTGCACGGGCCAGGCTGTGGTTAGCGGCTTTGGTCCAGGTCGTGACGACTTCAGGATGCCTGCTAACTTGAAGCAGGACCACTCCTGCAGTGGCCATGGTCTGGGTAGGGTCGTGGACAGCCATAGTCACATTAGGGCCGCACTAGCCTACACAATAATGCACGGTGCCCACTATCAAATTTCAAGTGTCTGCAGGGCCTCACGCTTGCACCGCAGGCGGCAGGGCACCTATAGCTGTGTGTATTCAGTCTATCAGACATTGGGCGCAGGGCAAATCATGCAGACACTGATTCGCTCGAGTTGTCACGTGTGGTCAGTGAAGCTGAATGAGGTGCCAGCCCACTACGGGTGAAGTTGTTACATTGTAGCACCCAAGCATGAGCAAGCAGCGCTGACCGAGCGCTGCCAGCTTTCTGTAAGGGGTGCTAATTACCAGCTGGCACTGGGCTTGACATTGGAGGAGCCTTTATAAATGTGTGACTTCGCATTTCAGAACGGTGATACTGACCACCACACTGAAATTCATTAGTCTAACTCCTGATGCGTGGTACTTGGCAGGGCTGGTGAGAGTGGAAGATTAAATGGATGTTTGACAGTGAGCGCCCATGGATAAGCAGCTGTAAGCACCATTATGCTAGTGGAATCAGACCACTTCTTTACCAGTTGCTCAATGCCTCATCAGGGCGGGGGCCACCAGGAGGTTTTTAGTGGAGTGAGGCAAATGATGCTACAAGAGCCCAGGTGAGTCAAGAATGGCCCTCCTGAGCCTTCAATCAAGCCCACAGATTTGCTCCTGGTGAATGCTGATCGCCTTGAGTCATGTGACTCTTCTTAAAGGGACTGGAATGCTTCTTGGATGTACATAAACCGAGCATAGCACATGCGTACTAAACTGAGGAGAGTGTTCTAGCTTTGGGAACTAGTGCTAGGGCTGGAAAAGCATTAGTAAACAAAAGCAGCTGAGTTTCCACTTCAGGATGGCATGAGGTACATGAATGAATTGGAGGAAGATATGCTTTCATTACTCCCTCATCCCTCTCACTTAGATTCTTAACAATGTGAGATGTACACAAGCCAAAAAACACTCAGGACACATGGTACAAAAAGGCCATCAAAGCAGGAAAGAGGGAGAAAGGTAGAGGGGAATGCCCAAGGGGCCACTGGACAAAAGGCAGATAAGAACACCCCCCCCCCCAACAATCAGAACAGGCAACCAAAAAGCTCGACTCGACAGACCCTGAACCCCCAAAGGGGAAGGACCACCAAAGTGGGAGGAGGCCAAGGAAATAGAAACTGAGCCACTGGCATAAGGGGAGGGTGCCAGGGTGCCGACCATAACTAGCAGGCTCCAAGGAGACAAACAAAGAGGAATCCCAATGGATGGTACCACCAACACCAGAAAAACAAGACCCACTCTGTGGATGACTAGGGACAGCAGATGACTCTCCTCATTAGACCAAGGTACCGGACAGAAAATGGACAAAGAACCACTGGTTGGAACTTAATAGAGGGGCGCATCCAGGAAACCAAAAACTGGTCCCAGGAGCAAATCACCCCCTTGGCAGAGAACCTGCAGGAAAGGAGCCCAAAAAGCAAGCACCACCAGGTCCCCAACTTCCTCGCCGAGGCAACAGCCGGCAGGATGAACACCATCCTTGCAAGAGACCAGAAATCCATGGAATGGAGATGTCCAACCATCCCCAGGGAGACCCAAATGCTCATCTAGCCACCCATATCCACATCTAGGGTGACGGGCAAGCCCGAAGGAAAGAAACAACCAGAGGCAGCTACTGGCACCACTCACCATCACTGCCCCAAGTCTGCCCAAGGGTGAGCAAAACAAGCACAGAGGACGGACGCCAAGAAGCTCAAAGGAGACAGCAACAGAAGAACCCAGAAATTCAAAACCTGCCTACACAACCAGACTGGCAAATGTAGATGAACAAGAAAACGCTCATGGAGAAGGGGAAAAACCAAAAGAGACAGAACCATCCTGAAAATATCCACTGCCTGCCCCCCCCACCCCCACCCACCCATGAGAAAAGGAAACCAGAAAGAGCGGGCCCATGCTAGAGCCATCAGAAACACAGGAACACCCACCTCCCACTCCCTGATCAGAAAGCTTCAGAGGAAAGAGAAAGGAGGGAAAGCAACAGAAGAAGCACTGGCCAAGGACAGGTCAGAACATCCAATCCCCACGCTGTAGGCTCCCACCACCCGGCGCAACAAGGTGGGGGGGGGGAGAGATCTGAAGGAAGGTGGAAATAAAAACACAGCAGAACATCCCCACGTCAGACAGAACTGAGCAAACAACAGGGGAGAAGCTAAAGTCGCTGGGGTAGGGATACCCCCTGCTAAACCTGTCTCCCGTAGGGGACAGGAGACGCAGAATAGAAAGGACAGTGCAGGAAGGAGACAACTAGGCACCAAAAGAAGAGCTGACCCAAAATGATCAAATAGGGACAGGACCCTGTCCTCCCCTGGCCCTCGTGAAATGAATAAACCAAGGGACAGGCAGACCGGGGCAAGACTGCCTTAGCAGAAGGCATGAAAAAGGACAGGGGAGCCAAATGGACAGTCCCGAAACCTGTCAAAGCAGTGGACCACACACTTTGAATGGAGGAAAAAAGACCCCAGCCAGAAGGGAGGACATCCAGGTACCTCATGATTACCAATGGAAGGGGAAGACACAAAACGACCTTCTGCAAAGATGTAAGGGCCACAATCACCGAGCCCGGCCCTGCTGAAGTCTTCTGAACCAGAAGACACAAAACTCGCCAGGCAGGATTCAAGCACCAGAGCAGGAGAAGTCCTTGTGGAACCGAGCCCAGGGATCCAAAAAAAAAGAAAAATACTGTGTCTGTCAAGACCCCCACAACCTTCATTCAATCCCGATCGTGGGATGGGAAGCCATCCGGAGAAGTATACCTGGAGACTGAATCCACTGCACCCTCCTGACCAGTAGGTCAGGAGGATGCAGAACAGAGACAGAGAATACTCAGGTTCCATGGAGACTCCAGGTTCCATGGAGACCCAATTCAGCTCATGGTGCAACAGATACTGTGCAGCCACAACAAGGAATCCAAGAGATGTGGACGAGTAGACAACCCAAGCAACATGAACCGCAAAAGGCCAGCAGGAGAGGCAAGGTAGGATGCAACCTGCCAAGCGATGCGTGTCAACAAGGCACATACAGGGCCCACAGGAATGAAATTATGCAGGGATATGAAGTAAAAAGTGAACAGTTGTGAGCAAGAAGGCATCTCAAGAGAACTAGCACTAGAGGATAGCAACTTGCCACTTGCCACATTTAAAGAGAGGAAGTAGGACATCCCCTCCTTCCTCCTGGAATGAGAACAAGCACAAAGCTACCCTCTAACAGAACGGAAGCAAGAACGCACCCTGAAATCTGAGGCAGGGATATAAAACTGAGAGGGGGACCCAAGTCAACCAAGTCCAGAACCCTGCCTCTGTCTGTGCATCGCCAACTCTGCGATGCAGCGAGCGCAAGGTAAATAGTTTTTTAAATTGATTTATCTACTTGCTTTACTCGTGGATGTCGTATGTCCGACTCCACTACCCCCCCACTCTATCCCTCCCCCGCCCCGCCGCACTGCCCCGCAGCACTCTCACTTCGAGCCGCCACTGCTGATGTGTGGGAATAAATCAAAGTAAATTTATGTAGGAAAAACAATAAATTAATCCCTACGTATAGGTTCTTAGTACAAGCGCGCCTCAAACATTGGTCCAAATTATGCAATTCTGGCCTCTCGTTGGTAAACATCCAGTGAGGTAGAATTAATTTAGGCAAACTCAGGAGATGTTTATTTTAACGTGACTGTCAATGTACTTACCTACTTAGGAGGAATATGAAGCTGACGTGCCTCAAAGAACATCAGGTCCCGGCATGCATTTTGATTAGAATGGGTTCACTCGACGCTCATGAAAGGGCATTATGGATATTGTGCATAATTTGGACCAATGTTTGAGGCGCGTTTGTACTGGCAACTGCGTGGCCTATGAAAAATAACTTTATTAGTTCGAAACGCGTCGGCCAATCATCATTGTTTTTACCTGATTTTGCCCTGCACTAACCAATAAAATGTTAAGCTGGATGTGAGTGCATCTTCGTCTCCCTGACCAGGAGGTGTGAGTTTGAAGATATATATATACATATATATATAAAATTAATATAAAAAGATCAAGTAGATTTAATATAAATTTTAAAATATATAATAAATAAACATAATAATTCATATATTTACTTTAAAACAATTATTAAACTGTTAATTTTAATTTATTCATTTAAAAATTATATAAACATTTACAAATATATATATATATCAGGAGCACTCCACCCGCCGCTGGCGATTCTTTTGCTGAAAAATGGAGCACGGACCAACGGAGTAAGTGCTTAAAGTTTCTTTTATTCCATTAGGTTACATGGCAGCCATAACGCGTTTCAGCCCCGGAGGGCCTTGTTTATATATATGTGTGTGTGTGTACCAATAACATAAAATCTAATTTGAAAAAACATTCTATATTAACTTCCAACATAAAACTATTTAAAAATCTCCAAACTTAAATTTCCCACCCCAGGGAGTGCAACAGTAGGAAAGTGTTAAATAGCGGAGGGGTAAAAATTACTATTCCCACTCCAGTGAGTGCAACAGTAGGGAAAGTGTTGGATAGTGGTGGGGTACAAATACTATTCCCACTCCAGTGATTGTAACAGTAGAGAAAGTGTTGGATAGCGGAGGGGTAAAAATTACTATTCCCACCCCAGTGAGTGCAACAGTAGAGAAAGTGTTGGATAGCAGAGGAGTAAAAATTACTATTCCCAATCCAGTGAGTGCGACAGTAGGGAAAGTGTTGGAGACTGGAGGGGTAAAAATTACTATTCCACTCCTGTGAGTGCAACAGTAGGGAAAGTGTTGGACAGCAGAGGGGTAAAAATTAATATTCACACTCCAGTGAGTGCAGAAGTAGGGAAAGTGTTGGAGAGTGGAGGGGTAAAAATTACTATTCCACTCCTGTGAGTGCAACAGTAGGGAAAGTGTTGGACAGCGGAGGGGTAAAAATGACTATTCTTACTCCAGTGAGTGCAACAGTAGGGAAAGTGTTGGACAGCAGAGGGGTACAAATTAATATTCACACTCCAGTGAGTCTAACAGTAGGGAAAGTGTTGGATTGCAGAAGAGGAACAATTAATATTCTCACTCCAAAATTTTAACAACAATAAAAATATTCAAAAAACTAAATAAATTAAAAAAATATAATTATGTTAAAAATTCAAATACAAATATATCTAATATTATTTTTTTCCCAAAACATATTAAAATGTTAAAGACCTATAATGAAAACCTACAAATATTATAATAACTAAAATAAAAAATAATGTGTTTAATTGAAAACATTAATTATTACATAAATGTATTTTATTTCCTACCCTATAACACCACACAATTCACAACCCACATCTTAATTTTAAAAAAATGTACTTCCTCAACTAACATATTTAATTACCAATTAAAGAAATATTATTAATTAAAAAACAAATTAAAACTCATAAAAATTATTTAACTTCCTACACTTTACCCCTATAATCCCCACAACCCACAGCTAAAATGTAACTGTAAAAAAATGAATTACGCAATTGAAACTTATTTTCAATTAAAAAACTAACAGTATTTAACAACTAATTATAAAGTAAGTAAAATTAACTTACTCCCCGCACTGTACCCCTAGAACAATAAAACCCACACACAGAAAAATAAACAAATACCCTAATTAAATATAAATTAATTGATTATTATTAATGATCAACTTATTTTTTATTAATTAAACAAAACTTACTTCCCACCCTTTACCCCTATAAACCCCACAACCCACACATTACATTAATTACACAATTTCTGTAATTAACTTTCTATCAATTAATTAATATTAATTAAGAACTAATTATTAATTAATTAAAAATAAATTACTTCCCACCCTTCACCCCATACACCCCACAACCCCATCTAAAATAAATCACACAATTACCATAATTAATGATCAATTAATTAGATAATATAAATTAACAACCAATTATTAATTAAACATAAATTACTTCCCACCCTTTCCCCCTATAAACCCCACAACCCACACCTAAAATTAATAACACAATTTCCATAATTAATTTTCAACCAATTCATTAATATAAATTAACAACTAATTATTAATTAATCAAAAATACATTACTTCTCACCCTTTACCCTTATAAACCCCACAACCTGCACCTAAATTTGTTTACACAATTACCATAATTAGTTATCAATTAATTAATTATTATTAATTAACAACCAATTAATAAGCAATTGCAAATAAATTACTTCCCACAATTAACTCTAAAAATTAAATAAATAAAAAAATAATCATTTATTTATTATAATTAAATTACTTCACACCCTATTGCCCTATGAATCCACAACCTGCTACGGAATTAAAAAATGCAAAATTTAATTAAAACAAAATTCATAACTGCTAAAAATGTAACACATATTAAAAACCATAAACGATACTCATACAAAAGAACATACATCACATACATTTAAAATATAAACTAAAATACATAACCCTGATTAAACAATATTAATGACTTCTATATTTTTAGAAACAATATTTCGTACATTAAATTCGATATTCCTGACCACAATATTCTTGCTGTCGATATTTCTGAATCACGATATTTCCAACTTGATATTTGTACAAGTCGACATTTCCAACTCGATATTCTGTCTCAGCACCGTTTGGATTTTTGTAAGGACCATGGGATGGGAGATGGCTGTAGGAGGCAATTATTGAGTGGGGGAATCGACACCAAGCTGTAAATGATTTATTGCATTTCTAAGAACCTTAATGAAATGTAAGGAAACAAGATGCTATAATAAAGGCATGTATTTCTCTGTTATTGTAAATAAATATTTAATAAAAAGAATTAAAAAAAAAACTTTTACCTGTATCAGCTGACCCCAATGCCCTCAAATAACTGTAGCAGGGACAAGTGCACCGTCATTCCTAGGAAACGGGTACCCCCTGCCCACATTGTTTCACATTTTCTACCATGTCGTGTCTTTTTTCTACCAGGGTATTTGACAATCAGCGAGCCTAATGGAAGTGCATTATGTTTTTGCTGCAGTGTTCAAGGGAAAGCCTATGGTCTACTGGCTAGGGGGGTGCACAAAACCTGCAGCTCCACAAATAGTCGAGAGTAGATACTGCACCCTCACACAGGGCTATGGAGAAACTAATATTTGGTGCCAGCTTATCCTAGTGGCATGTGCATGAGCCCTTTTATCTGTATACTGAAGGGGTGAGGATCTGCTAGCCACATATAGTATATATAGTGATGTCCCCCTTAACCAGGGCCAACCATATGCTATAATGTGCATACTGTGATATTAATGACATAGTTTACACATGTGCTTAGCATTGAGACCATGTGCACTCTCAGGACACGGTCTCTACCTGCACAAGTGGGGGATTACCCTACTACAGATTATATTTAGCAGCTTGTAGAAGTGCATCCTACATATCCATTGTTACTGACACTGCCCTGAAATGCCAATGCTGTTTATTAATGTACATCAACCTCATGCCAGATCATTTTTGACCTGCCTCAGGACCTGAACTCTCCAATGACACTTTTGGGGTTGTAAGGGGTGACATCTGCCAACCAAGGACCTTGGCCGAGTATGTCTGGTATCCATACAATTTCACAAATTGCCAAGGCAGTTGACAGCATTAACTCTCCCGCCAGCTTCCCCATTCTGCAAAATCTCTGGAAGATGCAAACCAGCATGACTGCCAGAGTGCGTGAAATGTAACGAACACACACCTTTTCTGACCTGGGTTTTTAGCAGTGCACCAAAGATGAAAAAACGTTGGGCCCGCCCAGCCTGTAGAGGAACATGTCTGGTTTTATGAAGACGTGTTTGCCTGCACCAATGCAAAGAGACAATTTACATGAGAAAGGAAAGCAGATCCCCCATAAGTTTTGGACCCAAACCCTAGACAGGTAAAATGCCTCATGCTACTGAACTAGGATCAATTGCTACCAACTGTTAGTTTCATCAAATCTGGAATGAGGGGGCAGTAACAACTCTCAAGTATGGGTCTGGCTCCAGTTTGGTGTCCTCCTAACCAGCAGAGCCTCAGCTCGGCCATGAGACAGCACAGCAAAAACATGGAGCACTATCATTGTATGCACAGATTTGAAGTATATTAACCCTTTCCGTGCTCATGACGGAACCACTCCGTCATGAGCCACGGGTGCCGTGTGCTCATGACGGAGTGGTTCCGTCATGCTGCGGCCGTTGGCGGCCGCTCCGCCCACGCGGCGCTAATTCCCCACCTGTGCGGGCGATTAGCGCAGTGGGCGGAGATGTGACGGAACCACTCCGTCATGAGCACAGCTCACCCGTGGCTCGTGATGGAGTGGTTCCGTCACGAGCACAGCGCCACCGCAACTGCCCCCAAACCCCCCCAGCGCCGCGGCGGAATTCCTGCCGCGGCGAAGGGGTTAAAGGAAACACATAACGCAGACCAGCATATGCTAAACAATGGTTGGGTTGAGAGGACAACTTTCCCATCAATATGTGGGCGTTTGTCACTACAGTATTTGCCTGGTGTCGTCAGAGGTGATTGATGGCATCAGAGTGGATGATAGAGATCAAGGGCCAGATTTAACAATCTTTCACGCAATGCAGCACAGCAAGTCAACTTGCTGCTCTGCATGAAAAGCAGAGAGAAGGAATGCGTCATATTTACCATTATGGGGTCGATTCCGATCCTGGATTTTTTTTTCCTGTACTCGTATCCGTATTTTTTTACGTACGAATCGTACAAGTCCCGTACAAACGGCGAAGTACGATTCGTACATGAAAAATACATACGAATCGCCTCGGGAAAAGTCTACGAGACGTCCCCGGACAGTTTTACATACAAATCGTAAAACTGAAGTCCGAGCGCGCAAGTACGATCCGTACCGCCCGTCCGAAAACACAAGCACATGGAAAAGGCTCCGTACGGAGCGAACTTTGTACGAGCCCTACCCCGAGTACACTTGTGCCCGGGGTACGAGTTGTACAGCCCCCCCAGCCTCCCACCCCTCCCGAGTATGTCTGCACCGTACCCCCCACCCCCGTATGTATGGACCATACCCCCCACCCCCCGTATGTACGGACCGTACCCCAGGCGTACTCCCCACCCGCGTATGTCAGCACTGTACCCCAGGCATACCCCCCACCCGCGTATGTCCGCACCGTACCCCAGGCGTACCCCCGACCTGCATATGTCCGCACCGTACCCCAGGCATACCCCAATCCTCGCGTATGTATGGACCGTACATACGCGAGGATTGGGGTACGCCTGGGGTACGGTGCAGACATACACGGGTGGGGGGTTCGCCTGGGGTACGGTGCGGACATACGCGGGTGGGGGTACGCCTGGGGTACGGTCCGTACATACGGGGGTGGGGGGTACGGGCCGTACATACGGGGGGTGGGGGGTACGGGCCGTCCATATGCAATGTTGGGGTACGCACCGTACATGATGACACGTACGATGTGGGTGATGGCGTGTACGTCGCGTAGCGGGCCCCCTTTTCCTCGTGCATCACAGCGTACTTAGGTTTTCCGGCCCTTTTTGGCTCCCGCAAAAATATAGCCGTGCAGAGTGCTGTAGGTACGAATCGTACTTGCTGGTCCGTAAAATGCTGCCTGACTCCGTGCGGACGTCGCGTACGCGCTGTCCAGGATCGGAATTGTATGTATTTTTTAGCCGTACGGTGTTTTTTACGATTCATACGGAAATGGTATTTCTGTACGAATCGTACTTGCTGGTTTGTACGCTGGTGGAATTCCCGTGTACGAGTCGTACGGAGAAAATGCTCCTTACGACCATTTGTACCCGGGTCTTACAGGATCGGAATCGGCACCTCTATGGTGCTTTCCTGCTGTCTGCGCTGGCACACAATCAGCTGCCTAGCACCAACACAGGCCTCCTTGCCCAATAGTGCAAGAGTTCCTGTATTGCAGACAGGATTGTTTTTGTGTAGGAAGGACATCCTACTGCACAAAAAGAATCCTGCAAGGCTTTTTCCTCTGAAAGTTCTGTAGAATGCAGCAGACATAGAAAGGGAAAACGGAGAAATAAAGATATTTCTAATCCTTGTGCCTCCCCTGAGAAGGCGTTGCATTTTAACACATTCCTAGGGTTACCAGTCTTGGTTAATCTGAGATTGCACCAAACCCATGGGTGGATCCATGGAAACACCCATGCTCCACCCATGAAACGCCTTCCCAGGGCAGAGTGAGCAACTTGTGCTGCCTTGTATTACTCCAGATTTAGCAAGCAATGAAGGTCCACAAAAGGCAGCCTTGTGCGGCTTGGAAAATCTAACATTAGTATTGTGCTGCCCATGCAACTCCATGCGAAACACAAGGGCAATGCACTACTATGATAAATCTGGTTCTGTAACTGTAACTGGTAACTGTAGCATGCCCTAATAGATTGCAACAGTACAGCTGCAGAGAACAGGCTGTCCCAATGTATCCCATTTTGTTGCATATATCTGTAAGTTTGAAGGACATTTAGAGAAGCTGTATTGTGGAGGATTCTGAGAAACGGATGTGCTCTAGATTGAATCTTTATACTTTAACCTAACTGGAGCGTTTTATGGGAACTCTGTGTAGATGCCACAATGTTGTCTGATTTATGTTAGTGCAGAGTGGGTTGCAGTCAGAACGCCTTTATAATACACATTGAGCAGGGCAGGGTAGGAGGTTTACAGTACTCTCTTTATGGGAGAAAGTATTTAACTTAACTGTTCCTTTTGAGGTGACTTTATAATAATTCGTCCTTTTACTTATATGGCTTTGATTGATTGGCACTTAATATTTACCAATGCATTCATGTGTTGAATATTGATTGAAACAAATTCAAATATTTTGCATCTGTAAACTTTTCACCTTTATTAAACCTTTATGGTTTGGAAACATTACCACTCTTGGTTTTCCTCGTGAAGCCTAATGTGCTTCATGGTCTGTAAATGTATTGATTTGTTGCCGAGCCCCAGTTGTGAATGTTGATTCATCAGATAATGCTTATGGGCCCCAATTTTGCACAGAGAAAAGCACTAACAGATCAGAGAGACTCCTGTACACAAAATAGGCTATCACCCACAGTGGGTCCTAGTGGGTACCAAACAACAGCAGGCCATACCTTATGATTGGCTATTCACAGTCAACATTATTGAGTGGCCGTGACACTGAGTGGACCTTGGCAGCTATGGAAACTGCGGGTTCTAAATAACGACCGGGGAGCATTGATTAAATGGTGAGGTCCAATCTTGACCTCTCCAGATCGAAAGCCATAGGTAAATCATTCAAATTATTTTGGAACCGGGCCAGTTAACCCCAGCTGATGAGGCACTGCCCCAATGCCTAGTGTAAATGGATAAAACCCCTAATGTTCCCCTTATTGTGGTATGGGGTGATAGGTGCTCCCAGGAAGAAGGGAGGTACAGATGAGGTGATGCTGGCTTACAACACATGTAGTTATGGAATTTCCTCAATGCTCAATTTACTGCATATTTCTTTGGTTCAGTTCTAGCCAGCTAGGCTACAAAGGCCATGCATTGGTGGCTCCATTCTTTGAGATGTCCAGCACACGGGCTTCAGTCTGTTTGGCAGTGTTCCTAGTCCCAGCCTGGATCAAATCCTCTCCATGCAACGGGAAGTACAACTTCCGCTCTATGCATTGCAGGTTAGTACACCAGCTCTTCCTCCAAAGTCGTAAATTAGCACACTACAACATAACTATTTTTAAAGTACACAATCACCCCAGTGGCATTCGCAGTGCTTTTAAATAAACATTTAGGGGCAGATTTACAATAAACTAATGCAGGGCGGTGCAGCAAGTCATTTTTCTGCGCTGCGTTAGTTTGGAAGCACAGGGTTGCAACATATTTACAACAATATGTCGCATCTCTGTGCTTCCCCCTGCGCTGGTGCACAAACTACTGCCATGCACCGACCCAGGCACCCTTGCACCATGGTGCAAAGATGCCTGAGTCACGGGGATGATTGGGGATGAAACGCCATTTCTGATTGTTTATGTGCAGGAAGGGAACCCTTCCTGCACATAAACAATCAGAAATGGCGTTTTACAACTTCTATGTGTGCTGCATTAGCACACATAGAACTTGTAAAACGTCATTGATTTTAAGGATTGTTTATGTACAGGAAGGGCCACCTTCATGTACATAAACAATCATTATAGGTCATTTGCTCCTTCTATGTGTGCTGCAGAATGCAGCACGCATAGAAAGAGGGGAAAAAAACGAGGAGAAATGAATACATTTCTCTTCATTGTGCCTCCCTACGCCTCCCCTGAGGAGGTGTAGCATTCAGACGCATTTCCAGATTTATGATTTCTTGTAAATCTGGAAATGTGTCTGGTTCCACGGGTGTTGCGTGGGAACACTCACAGCAACACCCATGGAATGCCCCTTAAATGCAAAGTGCTGCGTGTAAAGGGGCCATATTTACAAGGATAGGAAAAGCCACGCAGGGTGGCTTTTCTTGTCCTTGTAAATATGGGGCAGAGAAATGCGCTGCAAGTGTGTCACAAAAAGTGACCCACTGTGGCGCAAGGGACTTGTAAATCTGCCCCCTACTGTTAGTCAACTCAATAATACTCATTTTATCGACCTCAGGATGATGAAACACTGCGAAGGATTCCACCCTGTGCCCACGAGGTCAAACACAGATCCAGCAGCGGATGATTTAGTTCACTCTGCCAATTGACCTAGCTTTGATCCTTGGCTTGGCCACTGCTCTGGACCAACAGAACCTTCAGAGTCCTGTGTGAACACACGGGCAGGAGGCCATCTTTGAAAGACGGTCACCCCTGCGTTTGCACACATGTACACATGGGCCAAATGTGGACATGAAAAAACACAGTAGGGAGCAGCAGCAGCCAACCAAAGAGCTGTGAATGCGTAGAATGTAAACAGCTGGGCAAGCAGAACATTTAACAATGATCAGATCAGAAGCTCCATAACAGACCGGGCATTACACAACCAATATGCCAAAACCTCCGTGGAGACTGGGCAAGCATATTACAGCTACCACAGATCTGTAGAAAAAGTCCCCACAGTCATTTGATGGAATGACTATCAGGATGGGATCAGTCTAGTGCAGTGCTTAATTTGAGCCGGTGCTTTCCGCTGCTCAGCACCGGCACTTAATTGGTTTCCGGTGCTCGGGCACGGGCACCTTATTTAACACCATACTTTGAACAGTCCACCAAATGGTGGCGCTGCTCATCAAATTTATAGATGAGCAGAACAACGTAGTTTAGGACTACAATATACATTAACATTGCTAATACTTGCCTCCCCAGCCATTAGCTTTAGGGACCTGGAATAATCGGAACTGTTGCACATACATGCGAGAGAGATGATTAGTAGTTGTTTTGGCAGCGATGACAAGGGCGATGGGTGGTGCAAGCTGCAGTGGCATCCTGGTCAGAGCCCTGGCACTTAATATTTTGCAAATTAAGCACTGGTCTAGTGAATACTGGCATGGGTGGTTTGGTTGTGATGAGGGGCTTCAGTTATTTATATTAGATAACACTGTCCGTCTTCACATAGGCTGATTGTTTGAAAACCAATTGTAGAATGGCCCTGGATTTCATGTACTCAGGGCTATATTTCATGTAAGAGTTGTGCAGTGATTACCGTGGCTGCCTAACTAGCGCAAGGAAGGGGACAAGGATAGCCACCGCTTGGTTTGTCTCTTATGATTGTATATTGTCCTGGAACCCACACATTTTGAAGGAAATCTCCATAATGGTATATTTGCATTTTTTACTTTGTGCTGCTTTGTACTGTCTACATTAACTATGTATATTTTGTTTACTGTTTTAGAAGACAAAGTAATGTATGTCTTTGGCAACTGGGTGAAATAGAGCAGCATATTTTAAGCCTTCAAATTGTATTGTTTTCAAGCAATTGGTATTGAACATGTTGCCAAAAACTATCATTTTAATGGAGCCGGAGACTCAGGAAACACTGATGGAAAATTGTCACACGCAAAAGACTGGAATATTAGTTGTTGGCACGCATAGACTTATTTATCACAATGTAAATCCCATGCCCTGTGTTTGCATAAATGACTTTGAATAGCACACCCAATATGAAGTATATCACATACATGGCTCGTTTCTTATCTTTACTGATATCTGTCTGTGAGCTGCAAGCATTAGCCCTTCCCACGGAAACATATCACTTGAAGCTGGCTAGCTTTGAATTTTTCGGAATGAGACATAGTGAAAATGCCCTACAAATATACATGCATTGTCAGTGGAATTCACTCTCGTGTTCCTAATTCGCAGTTTTATGGGGGTGCAACCCTGGAAAATGCTTGCCTTTATCCCACGCTCAGTACAGGAAAACATAGAAAACCAATTTTAAAATAATGAAAGCACAACATTTCTGAATTTCTGTAGGAACCCCGCAAAAACAGCTGGGACTTTTGGGAAAAAATCATCCAGTTTTAATTTTAAGAGTCTTTTTTCCAGCATGACCTGTTTGCAGTGGCATACTTTTTGATTAAAAAACGAATTTAGAAGTCGGAAATAGAACTTGTGGTACTTTGAGGTAGAGAGCAAATGAGAAGGGAAGTAGAAGTACTTATATGCTTGAGAATGTCTAGGACATCAATAAAATATGTTTTATTTAGTTTCTGAAGTTGTTAGAGTCTAAGGGCCCCATTAGTATGGTGGGCGGACTTTGTCCGCCCGCCATACCCTCAGGAAACAGGACCGCCCGCTGAGGGTGCGGCGGTCCCGCACTCCCGATTAGCATGCGGCAGCCACACTGGCGGGCGCATGGCACATCTGCAACATTGCAGAGAGCACCGCCCGCCACAATGCCACAAAGACAGCCTATGCCTTTCAATGCACAATGTGACAGGCACCGCGCGGTGCCTGCCACGTTGTACATTGAAATGCAGGGGGGTTCCTGCACCCCCCAGAATCCCTGGGGGCCCACTACAGGCCCCCAATGTAAAAAACAGCCTGCCTTTCCGTGGCGGCGTTGCCGCCGCGGAAAGGCAGGTCCCCGCCTGCATAGTAATATGGATGGTGGTGTCTACCAGACACCGCCACCATATAAACTGCTTTTCTGCCCGGTAGGCAATCGGGCGGATTGCCTACCGGCAGAAGACCGCCGGGGTCCCCCCCCCCGCCATGGTAATGTGGCGGTGGGGAAATTGGCAGCGGGCGGAGGTTTATAGCGGGCAGATCGCCATCGCCATACGGGCGGTGGCGATCCGCCCGCTATACTAAAGGGCCTCTAAGTTACTGCCAGAGGGTACAATGCCCTGAATGTAGTATGTCCCACAGGGTTTCCGTAGTTAGCGCTGGTTCAAGGACTTTTACCAACCTCATTCAAGTAAGGTTTTATGCAACCTTTGCTTTAATATTTGTTTTATTATTTTGCATATCGAAACCATTTTTCCACTCAGAGACAAGTCTCGAACAATTCAAACTCTAATCAGAAAACAAAGTCCTAGCGTGCGAGGTCATAAATGTTTTGTGTGCAGGAAGCCATGGTATTAGAGTGTCTTTAGTCATTCGATCACAGCTTTCTCCTCTTTCGCTAGTACAGGCTTCCGCTGTGTATGTCCTTTTAGTCATGCCATTTGGATTCCTTTGTCTTCATTCTCCAGTTCTCTTCGCTTTGCACGTGGGTTATATTTACAACTTTGTTTTGGTAGTGTACACGAAGAAGTACTGTATGACAGATAAAGGTTGGTCTATATTGAAGCCACCCATGATAGGATACCGAAGGACTGCTTTTAGTTTCGTACGGGATGTTGATGCTTTTTTAGGGCATGCAGAATGATGATAGAAATTGAGGTAATGTAAAAAAAAAAAAAAAAATGTGGGGCTTTGCTAAGATTTTTTGTTATGGCCAACAAGATACAAAATATTGCAGGCAAATTGTTCCAGTGTTTTGCCGAAAAATAGATTTGATATATCAAAATATGGCTGTTGACTGCTGACTTCTAGCATGGCCATGAACCACAGGAGGACAGGAATCCCCATTGAAACCCTCTTATAGAAGGACACTTCAACACTTAAGATGACCAGGATGACCATTTGACAAAAATGTTTATGAATAGTCCAGTATTAGGGTATTTTATCTGCAGAGCATGTACCTGCTGCTACAAAGAGAGGCAATGAGGGTCAGGCTAGCCCTTCAAACATTGACATTTTCATGTGCTTAATTTGAGCCAGAGGATGCAGCTGAGGCCCACCGGCATTCATTTTTGGGGACCCACACTTCTTTTTCTTCAACGGGCAGAGCAAGAAAGAGAAAATTACAAAAGGGGGAAAGAAACAGTAAGAGAAAAATTTGAAATCAGTGAAATGGCAATGATGAAAAAGAACCTGCAAGAGTAAGTTAAAGGGAGAGGGAGTATCTGGTGGTGGATGGAAGAGGCACGAGGTAGAGTCAAGTATAAGCAGCTTTAGTATTTGGCACTCCGACATTCTGTAGCACCAGGCACAGGCATCTAAGTAAAACGTTGGGAACCAACACTTATTTTTTACAAATTAAGCACTGCAGCATCAGACAAGTATGAATATGCCTCTTCACTCCGCGTACCATTATACGGCATGCTGTCACAACGCGGTCGTAACAACAACCGTGTTGTGACAACGCATACCATTACCCCGCAAGTCGTTACAACGACTTGCGGAGGGGGGGCGCTGGATGTTGGAATAGTAAAATTTACTATTCCAACTCCAGTCTGTGCGGACTGTAGGGAAGGTGTTGGATTTTAAATCCAACACCTTCTCTCCCCTCAGCAAGTCGTTGTAACAACTTGCGGAGTAAAGGTATGCGTTGTCACAACGTGGTCGTTGTTACGACCGTGTTGTGACAGCACGCAGGGTCACGGATGTGGGGTGAAGGTAGTTTACCGACAAGTACTCTGTGGCATCAAGGACTGATGCTACAACATTAGCAATCGCTGTCCGCAACCCACTATTGCCTATGGCTCCAATATGAGCTTTGAATCAGTTTTGAAAATATACTCATTTTACCCTAAAACATCAACTTGTCATTTGATTGAAACAATCCATTTTCCCCACATCATCTGCTATTGGGATTTGAAGTATATTGCTGTTTACTACTAAACAGCCGTTGACAGTTATGATGCAACATGAGTGACTGGAAAAAGGAAAAGCGTCTCTTGACAATAATCAAAGTACGTAAACCTTTGGTTATAATGTCCAGTGTTGGTAGGAACTGAAACACATAGGCCCTCATTACGAGTGGCCTCTTAATTCCAGTTGGGGCGGTTACTGCAGTTACCGGCTCCACTGGAATTATCACATCTGTGGGAGCACTGCAGATCTCGTAATTTTCACCCGGGTAAATTTCTGGGTGAATGACAAATACAAAAAGAGATATTAAGAGGGGAATCAGTCCCAGAATTACCAATTCCCCAGGAAATGTGTCATTGCTAAAGGGACCTTCCAGGTCCAACTCGTAACTGGCTGGAAAATTCGGCCCTTTTACAGAGCCATGGCAGAAGCATGAACTCTCTCTTGGGCCCACACCATCAATTCCCTTTAAAAGATCCCTACATGTTGGAATAGACCCCCTCCACCATGATGTTAAATTATAAAGCTGTCATAATAGGGTGTCACAGGAGGATTGATAAATTTACGTTGGAATGGCCTTGCCCAAAATGGGAGTCTTCCAGAACTCCCAAGTTAAGTTTTCTGTTTTGTGTACTAGGTTTCTGGGCTCAGATTCACTGGTATTGAGCTCCTTGCTCATTCTGCACTGATATAATCTGATGAGGGCTGATAAATCCAAAACACAGATTAGTGCCTGCTTTTGCTTATTCCATGTTGGCATAATTGGCATTTAATAGTTGAAAAAAAATAGTTTTTTTTATTTTGTATTCATTATTTTATAGTTTGTATTCGTAAATAACAAACAAAACGCACCTGTGTACATCTTCAGCATATATTAAACCAACTGTCGCAATACCTTCTTTCGTCACCCCACATGTCATCAATGACACAGTACATGTGATATTACGTTCTCCAGATCACACCGCGATCCTCCCGCCCGCCAAGACCCCCCCACATGTGCTTTTATTTACATACATATACATATTGTACCTGCTGTAGCAGGTATCAAACCTAGGAGTGGGTACTACCAGCACACACATGGGCATTCACTCCCATGCATCTTGTGGGGTGCTAACAGTGAAGATGGAGTAATGACCACCTACTGGGCGCGACCAGCAGAGAACTCCTGCATGATGCCAGTCCATGTCATAAGATCATCTCCACCCTTTTCATCTCTCCTGACCTGTCGAATATGGATTTCCTGTGCAAGGGCCCATTCCATAGTGTCCTTCAACCACAATACGCCTTCTGGGGTTTTTGCTATCAGGAGGGTAACTGGAGGAATTTATATTCCATTTTTTGGGTGGACGTGTGATGATACCAACAGGAAGGACTGAGGTTAGAGCAGCACAGTGATCCCCAACGCTTTGTTCAGGTGCTTAGTGACAACAACCCAATATTCCGAGACTCTTGGGCAGGCCCAACAAGCCTTTAGTAAGAAGGAGGCTGACTGCAATAGTTTCTTAATCATTTTCTTAATATGGATAGGGAAATATTAATCAATTTGCATTTGTAAGTATCTCTATGTAAACGTGGCGTCTACCATAACTCACAGAATGCCTCCATCACCCATTTGCTATGGATCAGAGATCATAGGTCATTATGACGTCACAGTTCTGTCCTTGCACTAAACAGTGTTTCCTGATAATGGTAGGCAACAACAGCTAATCTGTTCATCTCAATCCCAAATATAGGGTTTGTTTCTTTGCCCAAAGGGTTTGATTAACAGACAACTAATACTTTGCAAACTCAAGTATCGCTTTCATCAAGTTCATGGCAAATGTTGATTACTTTAGGTAAAGTCTTCGGTTTAATCTTGGGTACACGTTCATGCACCCCCTTTATCCCACAAAAATGAATAGAGCAATTACAATAATTGTATTTAGTAAAAAATTACCAGAGTCTGCTTCAGTTACCAAAATGTGTAAAGTGTATGGGAGTTCCTCACACTATGCACAATCACCCAATCCTGCTAGCAAAATCAGGCAAACATTTATGACATCACAAGCATTCGCTTAATTCCCAGATAGCTGTCAGTTTGGCCAGTTTGACTCAGCGAACGTGCAAGATTCAGCACCAGCAACGGATTGCTGACTCACAGTTTGCAGATAGATAATCTACTGTGGTTAATATAGATCAAAGTCCGCTCAGTTGTAAGTTTTAATCTTTGGCCTAGTCAAAGTAACCCAGGTGATGAGGATGAAACAACGGTCTTATCACGTCTGGAAAAGGGCGTATCCAATTGTATACATCAGGAAAAGCACGGAAGGAGGCATGGTGCACACTGTAGCCTGGGCAACGGCTGAATAGTGACTCCAGTCATCATACTAATTTGTCACTCATAGCCTTTGTATCTTCTCTGAGGAATTGAAGCAAGTTTCACCAAAAACAGTCATTCCCTTCCATATAATGTACAGGGAAAATGATTCATGATCACTCAGGGCCGGATTCGCAAAGGTAAGGTACTACCCTTTCCAGCTTGCCACCCCTTGAGGTACCTGCCCCACACAACCTTGAGTGACAGGAGCTACTCTTCCCCAACTTCATATACCACGGGATACCACATGCAACTTCTAGCCGCAGAGTACTGCTCTTTATACTGGGCTATAGTCACAGAGAGGGGAAGGCATCCTACAAGGCTCTGATGGAATTTGTGCTTGATCTCCCCCTTAGAGGTTTGTCAGGGGTGGAGAAACTCTCTTTTGAGGGGGACTTCACGGCGTCTGAGCTTTCGGAGACCTTGAGCCGGCTGCAATCAGGACAGAAACCGGGTCCAAATGGACTACTGGCAGAATTCTTTAAACTCTGTGCCAAAAAACTCATGGATCATCTTGAGGATGTTCTTTGAGAAGCGAAAGAAAAGACACTGCTGCCTCCCAAACTGAGAGCAGCTAAATTAGTGGTGATTCTAAAGGCCAGGCGCCAACCAGAACTCTTCCTACCATCCAATTTTAAATTCCGAAGTAAAGGGTCACCCTTACAGTTTTATTTTCCCCAGCCTTTAACTCTTTCATTACAAAGTTTGTTTATACTCATCACATTCACTCCATTCAAACATGCCTCACATTTACTGCATTTAGTGAAGCCCTCATTAAGTGTTAACCAAGTGTTCTTGTATCCTTTGGTCACTATATCACTCCTTACCAATCGTTGCTGATTAAAAGGCAGTGTTTGGTGAGTGCAGCTCTCGGTTGCATATGTTGTGTGCTGTATGTTGTTATAAATCGATGCCCTATGCTTCCAATTTTTTTTTTTACATGCACTAAAGAGTTCCTCTTCTCTTCTACAGTTTCTAGCCTTGATGCATGCTGCTTTTATTATGCCATCAGTGTAACCTCTTGCTCTAAATCTATTCCCCGTCTCCCTTTCAATTAACTGATACTCAGATTAAGTACTGCAAACCCTTTTGGCGCTGTAAAATTCCCAAAAAGGGATACTATTGATTAAAGGAGTCGGATGAAAGCAGGGCCAGACTGGCCGTAGCAGGCACCGGGCGTTTCCTCAGTGGGCCGGAAGGGTGGGGGCCGGTTTGTGCCGGTGGGGGCTGTTTTTGTTGCTGAAGCTGGTTTTGCAGCAGTGCTGCAAATTCGGCCCCTTATAACAACAGTGTAGCAGCGTTCCTGCCAGCCCCCCCCCCCCACCACCACCACTCCCCCCCCTCTCCGAGGCCGGTCGAACATAATTGCCAGGGCTGGTTTGCGATCCCAGTCCGGCCCGCGATGAAAGCTTCGTGCATGCAGGATGCTGTTGCCCGCTGTGGGCTTCCTACATTTTGTCAGGACCAAACTCTGACCCTGACCGTTATCAACACATCCAAAACCGTTCGTTGTTTATCACTGATACTGCTTGCAAATAACAAATTCAAATAATTCATGTTGATTCCTTCTACAAATGACTTAGCTTCAGACATACTGCCTCTCCATATAAGCAGCAAGCATTGGAAAAGCCAATAGGTCTAGAGACATTTGGCTCTTTCTTTGCCTTTTGTTCATGCTGCACATTGTGGACTTTGGCAATGATTTGTAGCCATAATTTAAAAAAGACTATGGTGCATCCAGTGCTAATGCACTTTAAAAAAAAGTTAGCCCTGGCTCGGTCATAATGCTTTTTTAAATGAGTTTTAGCCACACTGCAAAGCATTCATGTTCCTGCACAACAGGACTGCAAAGCATTGCCAAAGCTAATAGCCATCATAGGGGAGACCTATTGGCCTTTGCTAATGCTTGTTTCATAAGCGGTCGCTGCACCAATCTAGGTGAGCAGCTGGGACGGATGGATATGGACACAAACCCAAGAAACAAAGAGAGAGTAAGAGCAGAAGAGAAATACAGAGAAAGACAATGAGAATGATAGAAAGAAAATATAGACAGACAGACACAGACAGGCTAGATAGACAGAGAGACAGACAGACTGACAGACAGACAGACAGACAGACCGACCGACCGACCTACCGAACCACCGACCGATCAATTGAGCGATTGATAGATAGATAGATAGATAGATAGATGGATAGATAGATAGATAGATAGATAGATAGATAGATAGATAGATAGATAGATAGATAGATAGATAGATAGATAGATAGATAGATAGATAGATAGATAGATAGATAGATAGATAGATAGATAGATAGATAGATAGATAGATAGATAGATAGATAGATAGATAGATAGGTGTGTACGCACTCTTGTTGGAGAGGACCATGCACTCATGTGCAGGCAATATCTACATGAACAATGACAACAGGTGTATTTAGTCGTTGAATTTAGAGCGTCAGCCCTGCCCCTTTCATCTGAAATGCAATACATAAGACATCCAAATTCCCATGATATTATAGCGCACACCATACCCTCCTCTAGGCACTTGCATTCCATAACTTTAGCCATCATGTTCAATTGTACTCATGTTATCGACCTGCAAAGATGAATGTGTGAGTCTGGTTTGTAAGCATCTTCCTAAGATAGGCAGGTGTTTGGGCTGAGCTACCACAGAGCATTACAAAGTAGTGAGGGCAGGGTGTGTTGGTGTGTTTCTTTGACCTCGCCCTGGGGTACTGTTTGTGATTTTCTGGGGGTACTGATTGTGAGTTTCTTGGATAATTAACTTTCCCAACACAAGTCCCATGAAGAGTGCAAGGTCCTCGCCAGTAAAAGGTGCCCGCCGTTGTGGGCCCTATGACTGCAAAGGAGGTAAGTTCACATGCCGATTGAGTGACGGAGAGTAAGTCCCCTTTGGATTCAGAAGGCACCCTGCCTGACTGAGATCAGCGTGCCAGCACCCGTCCCCAGTCATCATGGCATTCTGCATTTTATGACACTTACTCCCTAAACACGCACATAGTGCCATAATTACAGAAAAGCAGCATATGGCTGCAGTGAGATGTGCAATACTGATTTGCTATTTACAGCGAGAGAAGGGGCAAATAAAAGAAGCTACCTGGGCAAATAAAACAAGCATTGGCATAGCCAATAGGACGCGCCTTTGGGACCTTATAAGTGTTTAGCCATGCAACAGTTGATGTTGTTGCACCAAGGATATTGTGCTGCATAACTAAATACTTATAAGGTCTCAAAAGCGAGACCTATTGGCTATGCCAATACTTGTTGACTAGGTTGGTTGGACTTTGATAAGTTTCAGACCTGTTCTATTAAAGCAGCCTTTTACCCTAAATTTGACTTATGTGCCATCATTGCGCACCGTGTTGCTCGTTAAGAAAATGTCCAAAGTGCATAACAGATCAGTTCATGATTGTTCTGGAATTTGCATATATAAAGAAGTTTTTAAAAAAAGATTGAGCAAAATTCATTATCTACATTTCAGTTTTTCTCCACTGCCAAATGCTGTGGGCCTTTTTACACCAGCTCATATTTTGTTTGTTGTTCTTTTGAAAAATACTTGTAACAAAATAAGCCCCTTGCAAGTTTGATTTTAAAGATTGGTACTAAATGTAGGACCTTATAAAATCGCAGCGAGACCAGAGCCAACAAGCGGTCCCTAATGGGAGTAACGTTCAACTTCGATTACAACCAAAAATCGAAGCCCCAATGAGCTGATCATTTCATTTGATGTCATGAGGCACACTGAAGCTGGCTCTTGGCTTGTACCCCACAGACCACTTACATCGGTTGTGTCAGTCTAATTAGTTCAAAGGAAGTAAACCAAGATTAGAACCCCCAAAGCGCATTAGATTTTAAGTGTCTAACAAGAAGTAAGGCGGCCACTCTGTGATCAAGGCATGAGTAATGCTGTTTTTGGGGCAGAGATGGGGAGAGAGGGAATGTCTGATTTGACAATATCAGCCAATTGTACACTGCCCGGTACTGGGCCACCAAATTATATATATTTTTTTTCAGCACGATTCATCCTGTACCTTTTAATTAATGCATGTACGAACGACAAAACTATACCCGTAATACATACAATCCTAGCAGTTACCGCCACCCAACAAACACATGATGCTCCAAGGCTAAACCCGAGACAAGGTGCACACGATCAAACAGTATGAAATTGTTATTTTGGAAGATATTGCGCAGCACACCTTAATAATATGATTAACTAGACAGCAGAAACGAATTAATGCGAATAAAAACAATAATAATACCAGCAATACTAGATTACAAGATTCCGATAAAGTTCCCACGGGCACAGCACCTAGGAGAAAAAGAGCCACAGGGATTCAAGGAAAGGTTCAAACAAACTCTTATTGTGTTTTTCACGAGTCTAAACTGAACTAAATTCTTACCTAGTTATTGTCTGTATGCTTACGGGGAAATGTTGCTATTTCCTTTTCTTTGAAGTGAAGGAGTAATCTCCACCAAAGCCCAGGAATCTGGAAAAAAAGGTTTGCCGACTCTGGTTACGCTGGGACGGATGTCAACAATAAAATGGCCAGCCCATAAGCAGGGTTAAGCAGCAAGGAAGCCTGGGATATATGTTAGTAGTAATTTACAGGTGTTTAATTTGGAATCTGTGCGTGGGGCAGGTCACACTACTCAACCTGCACAAAACAAACATGGCAGTTTAGCGCCAATAAAAAGATGTAAGCAGTTATAGGCTTATCTCGCTAATGCAAACACTGCATAGCATTGAGAAAATCACCGGTAATGGCGCTTGAATGCAAAGGAGGGGCCCTCCTCTCACAATCTTTACTGTGCATGGTCAAAGCTGGCGCATAGCTCGAAGGTGGAAACTGCAACTGCTTTCCACTGTTTTGTGGGCCTGTACGGTACCTTTAAAGCTCTCTGTAAGGGAAACACGTCACACCCACATTTGAAGAGGACGAAGAAGGTAAGTAATTTGGACAGGTGGCGGCAGGTGTTGAGGGCCAGAAATCGATTTGGGGCGTCTGGACTTATTTAACATCATCAGAGTGTGGCCCCCAGCAAAACAGAAAGATGAACAAGCATTGGTCGCGCGGCCGTGAAAGTGACACGGACGCGGCCCGCGAAAGTGAAAGTGATCGCGATGAAGCGCGGCGGAGGAGAGACAGATGGCGGCTGCGCGCGTGCATGTTCACGTGCACGCAAGCTTTAGGCCACCAAAAGCCTGTGGCAGCACTTTCAAAACCCAAACACTAAATGTCTCGCAGAGCAGCGCATGCGCTGGCTCAGCGAGACCTAAAAAAACACAAGAGGGAGGGTGTTAGAGGGGAAGAAGAAACTCGGACGAGCTGGGAGAAGAGGAAAAGAACCAGGATGAGGTTGACTGCGTCATAGTGTTTTTTTTCTTAAATAAATAGTGCCTGAATCGCAAAACAAGCAAAGAAGCAACATGGGCACATAAAAAAAGCAACATGGGTAAATAAAAAGAAAATGGAATGAAGGGTGTTGGGGATGGGGGAAGCAGAAACAAGGGGGAAAAAAGCAATATGACTTGGCCAGAGTTGATCATGTCATACCATTTTTCTATTTGTTAAATAAATAGTAAGTGACACAGGCAAATTAAAAAAGAAGCAATGCAGGCAAATAAAACAAGCATTGGCATAGCCAATAAGTCTCACCTTTGGGACCTTAAAAAAGTATTGCCAGAGCTATTGGCTTTGCCAAAGGGTTTAAGCTATGCTGTAGAGCCTTGTGGCTGCTGTACAGCATGTTGAAAAGTTATAATAAAGTGTTTATAAGCATTTGTGTTACCTTATATATAACCAAGTAAACATTATGTACAAATGAACAACCCTATTAAAAAAAGAATTAACATATTCAATGTCTTCTAGTTTGTCTGTCCTGGTGCTAGGTGATGCTGTGCTGATGCTCCGGTGATGCTGAGTTATACTGACATGGTGCTGAGGTGGTGGTGTGCTTGTGCAGAGGTGGTGCTCAGTGATGCGGAGGTGGTACTGAGTGATGCTGAGTTGGTGCTGTACTGGTGCTGCACTAATACTCAGGTGGTGCTGCACTGGTGCAGAGGTGGTGCTGCGCCGACGCAGTAATGGGGCGGTAGTAGTGCTGAGTTGGTGCTTTGCTAGTGGTGCACTGATGTAGGGTTGGTGCTGTGATGATACGGAGGTGATGCTGTGGTGGTGTTGAGTGATGCTGAGGAGATTCTGCGCTGGTGCTCAGGTGATGCTGAATAATGCTGTGGTGGTGCTACGCTGATGGTGAGGTGGTGGAGCACTGGTAGTCAGGTGGTGCTGCACTGGTTGTGAAGTAGTACTGCATAGGTGCTGTGCTGAGGTGGTGCTGTGCTTGTGTGGAGGTAGTGCTGTGCTGGTGCTGCGCTGGTGCTGAGGTGGTATTACGCCTCACATACGCACAAAGACTGGTGAGAGCTTGCAGTCCATAGGGGCAGCACAAAGCGGCCCTTATATGAGGAATACAAGAGTTTTTCCCACAATTGAGGAAAAAACATACGACTCTACACTACACTGTGTGTGAAACAAAAACAACCTAAATCAACATCTGGCTCTACAGTGAAGAGGTGTTGCGCCTCACAAGGAGCAGACTAGATTTTATTTAACTTTAACTTTTTGAGCATGATCCAAGTCTGCGAAGACAGCTGCGGGCCTCTGAGAATTAACGCGCGCGTGCGCCTCCGAGTCAGTGCATGGGCTTCACATTATTTTATACTTTGTGCTCGGCTGGGCGCACCAGGGCACACAGAGCAGGGACCAGTTGTCAGTGGTGTGTGGTTACTCCGGGCCCCGAGGAATGCTGATCGATTACAACCCATGAGTTCCTGTGCATTGCTGGGAGGAGCTGCCAACACTAAAGGCGAGGCCTGTACATTTATGGCAGTCATCTGCGTTTCAGCTATGGCCAGGGGGCTTCACAGAACCTACCCAACAACAAAATGCAGAGTAATGCTTTGACAAAGTAACGAAACCTAGACCCAAAAAGATGGCGTCTTGGTATAGTCCACGGAGCCCACCCGCCAGTAGAAAACCATTTGGACGCGGAGGCGACTTGTTGACTGTAACTCTGGGCGCAGTGAGCTGACTGCGGCCGTTGTGAGCAGCAACAGAGAAATTGTGTTTGCACCGGACACTCTCGGAGACAAAGCTATCTCTTTCTGCGCAAACAGCAACACAAACCTCGCCACAGATGGGCCTGATGTTTACGGAAGGCCTCTGTTGCAACATTACTGCAACTGAGACAGGCAAGCCACGTTTACAGTAACTCGTTCCTTGCCATTTATATTGCGCCCTCTGATGTGGTATAGCAGCGCTTAATGTATCTCCAGTGGGAAAAGCAGGCCCTAACATACAGGGGGTTCTCAGAAAACGTTAAACTCCATCTTATCAAAATCCATTCATGAACTGGCACATTATTTATACTACTAGGGAGGCCTCCCCCTAGCATACATGATGTTGTATAAATGCCTCCCGACCCCACCCTTTCACAGGATAATAGGAAACGGAGTTTGATGGAAGGAGAGCCTCTTATTAAGGCGCACAGATCAATTGAGCTGGAAACTATACTTGTATTGGTTCTTGGTGTTAATGCAGATAGAGTAAATGCGTTTGACACGTGTTAACTTTATAAAAACAACCTGTCTACATTTTAAAGATGGAATCCAATAGTGTAGTGTTTATGGAAGTGGTACTGGTGTGGTGCCCTATGTGTTGTATGGGGAAAATATACTCCTTGCAGCTTCTTAACTATGGATCACCCAATTAGGATATGGAGGCTAGATAACAAAATGTTTGGGAGGGCAGAGTTTGCACTGTGCATGCGCAGCAGTGGAGAGAGCTGGTACAGTGTTCTTTGGACCTCTAAGTGGAAGGTGGAGTGTAGGCATATATTGATTTCCATCTTTGGTAGGCGGAGTGTAGGCTTATATTAATTTCCATCTTTGGAAGGTGGAGTGTAGACATATATTCATTTCCAACTTTGGAAGGCGGAATGTAGGCATATATTGATTTCCAACTTTGGAAGGTGGAGTGTAGGCATATATTGATTTCCATCTTTGGAAGGTGGAGTGTAGGCATATATTGATTTCCGTCTTTAGAAGGTGGAGTGTAGCATATATTGATTTCCATCTTTGGAAGGTGGAGTGTAGGCATATATTGATTTCCATCTTTGGAAGGTGAAGTGTAGGCATATATTGATTTCCATCTTTAGAAGGTATTGATTTCCATCTTTGGAAGGTGGAGTGTAGGCATATATTGATTTCCATCTTTAGAAGTTATTGATTTCCACCTTTGGAAGGTGGAGAGTAGGGATATATTGATTTCCATCTTTGGAAGGTGGAGTGTAGGCATATAGTGATTTCCATCTTTAGAAGGTATTGATTTCCATCTTTGGAAGGTGGAGTGTAGGCATAAATTGATTTCCATCTTTGGAAGGCGGAGTGTAGGCATATATTGATTTCCATCTTTGGAAGGCGGAGTGTAGGCATATATTTATTTCCATCTTTGGAAGGCAGAGTGTAGGCATATATTGATTTCCATCTTTGGAAGGTGGAGTGTAGGCATATATTGATTTCCATCTTTAGAAGGTATTGATTTCCATCTTTGGAAGGTGGAGTGTAGGCATATATTGATTTCCATCTTTGGGAGGTGGAGTGTAGGCATATATTGATTTCCATCTTTAGAAGGTATTGATTTCCATCTTTGGAAGGTGGAGTGTAGGCATATATTGATTTCTATCTTTGGAAGGCGGAGTGTAGGCATATATTGATTTCCATCTTTGGAAGGCGGAGTGTAGGCATATTTTGATTTCCATCTTTGGAAGGCGGAGTGTAGGCATATATTGATTTCCATCTTTGGAAGGCGGAGTGTAGGTGTAGGAGAGTAGGGTCTGCTATCCTATGGTCACCCCACATTTTTGCTTTTGCTTCACTGGTTTTATGACTTAGTGTGGCTGTGGGCCTGCTAATCAGACCCACAGCCCTGCTGTTCTCTCCCTAAATTAATGCCAATGCACACTGGGTGCAATACCAATTGGAACTGGTTCACCTTATAGACCCTGTAACAGTGTACCCCAGGTACCCAGGGCATAGGTGTATCCAAGGCCTACCAGGGGCTGCAGCATCTATTATGCCACCCCTGGCCTGACCTCACTATTTGACACAACTGGCTGATCACTCAGCTGGGGTTGGTTGGTGTAATCACCTCTTACTTAGATATAGTATATCTATATCTAACCTATATGGACACATGGTAACCTATCAGTCACTCCTATGGCAGGCCTTAACAATCCTGGAGGCAGAGTGCTTGGTTTCATGTGAGATGGTGCTCTGGCATGAGCTGAGCCTGTCTGCAGCTTTCGGAACAACGTCCTTTAGCTGTTTCCATGATATTGCCAGACCATATACCCTTAAGTGCATTTTGGACCTCGCGGTCAAATGCTAACTCTGGTTTGGCTTTATCAAAACATGTCGAGTAAGGTGTCATACGATTTGGAATACTACCCCCTCGCCAATTCTGGCGACGGGGGTAGCATTCCACCCTTCTAGAGGGACACGACATGTACCTAACCTGAATCCCGGGTAAAGTTAGACAGAGCCTCAGCATCACAAAATGGATGCTGTCACCACAGACACAAGTCTGCCCTCCTGCTGCTGGGAGTCCTTCCAGCTTGGGATGTTTGGACAAAGGGTTTTCTGTCAGGGAAGGTGCTTGCACCACCCCAGACAGGATTTTGTGTAGTGGGTTAGGGAGGGCTGAATAGATTGAGACATGCCTGGGGCACACAAGGTGTCCCCGTGCATATGCCAGTTCAAACTGGAGCTGGGACTCTCCATCCCCAGCCCTGGTGCGAAACTGAACAAAGGAGAGGGGGTGTAACCACCCCCCTTCCTGGTCCCACCCAGAGGAGGGACCTAGCAGGTAATCCAGCCCCTAGATTTGGAATAAGAGTAGGAGCTGTGTCCCAGGACTTTAGATCATCCTGAAACTCGACTTGAAGAAGAAGAATCACTGGACTTCGACATTCTGCTGCACAGAAGACTGAAGAGAATCTCCCTTGTGGTCAAGGAGTGACCACCCTGTGAACACAGGCACCATCCAGCAACTCAACGAGCCTGACAAGACCCAGACTCCCAGACATCTCAGAGCCTGATCCACAGTCCCTGCAAAGAAGAGACCCGTGGAGGCACCGAGAGATGTGGGACCGGCCATCTTGAAACGTCCTCGTCAAGCTGACTGCGCAGCACCCAAGGCATCCTCATCGTTGTGCATAGGGCCCTGAGAAGCCCCAACACCGAGCAGCATTTGCACCAAAGACCAGCCCTCCAGCATCCACGAGATCTGCGTGGGGCCCTTTTGCTTTTTGCCACTCGACGCGTCATCCCGGTTACTGGCCCGTTGGCTAGTGGCCATCTTGGCGACGAAATCTACAAACAACACTGCTGGTCTGGTTGCTCCAGACTGGCCCTTGCTCCTGTGAAAAGCAGCAACCCCTCTGACCTTGCTGGTTAGAGTACCAAGCTTTCATGGACTCCTGCGTGGCTTGCATTAGACAAGGCCTGTTTCCTCCCATCGAGAAGCCGACACCGCCATCAGCTAGAGCCTTTGTGGGACAGCTCATGAGTGACTTCTGGACATCATCGACATCTTCACTTCCACGTGGCTGCAGAGACAAGCTTTACTTTTTCACCTGTTGGCACCCGACATCGCCTGGTTCCTTCCTGGTTCCACGCCGGTCACTGGCTAGTGACTCTGAACAGTGTCCCCTCTGCTTTCAGGTCTTCTACTCTTCAGATCCACCCTTGGATCTACCGGATCTCTTCTCGCCTGGCCGCCTGCAGCATCTTCATCTTCAGGCTCCATAGACCTGCACGACGAAACCTGACGCACTTTGAAACCTATGCACCCGCTTCCTGTGGGTGAGGTAACGCTGGCACTCCGGTGCTCCTGTGTAGAGAAACATCTCTAGTGTCTAGGTTTCCAGTTGTTAGGTTCTGGTCCATCCGGAAGACTCCCTTTGCTTTAACTTTGTGACTTTTATGCACCCATTGAATCCAATAGGTGCACGCGTGTAACTTTCAACACTGCACACACATCCTGTGGGCCTCCTGGTCACTAATTACTGTTAGCTCCTTGTAGTCCCAGCAATTCTCAAGGCCCTAGGCCTTCTTACTTTTCTATACGTGGTTCTTATACCACTATTTTAGTATATGGTTTAGCGGGCCACCCGGGCCCATCAGTAATTGTGCAACTTTTGTATATTTAAACATTGCCTTGTTTTAACGAATGTGCTTCTGTGCTCATACAGAGTATAGGGGATACTTTTAGTAAATAAATACATATATAGTTTGAATATATATCTGTGTGGTGTCCTTTCATTTGGTATTCAAGGAGGTTACATATGGTAAAACAGCTGGCTTCACATGCCCTCAAGAGTTTAGCCTGCAGACTGCACTGTCCACGCTACCACTAGGATAGCTGGTCTATCTAGGTTGACTTCAACCACCACCATAAGGGTTGCATGGCATGGTACAAGGTGATCACTAGAACTAGTGAACAGCATATACCAGGCCAACTTCTCACATTGGTGAGCAGTGGTTGGGATTTGAGCTTGCTGTGTTTTACCAATTGTAATCTTTGAAAATATCATTTGAAAGATCATACAGGTACCTTTAGGTACATATAAAACAAGACTAGTATACATAAGTTCTACTGAACTTAGGGGTTGTAGAGCAAAGAGAGTAGCACACCCTGACTACAACTAACTAGAGAAGGTCCAGTAGGAAAACACCAGTGTAGGTAGATTGCGACACATCCACCTCACTAAGAGAATGGCTGGAGCAGCAGGAGCCACTGGGCTTCCAGCTGTTGAGAGTGACCCTCAAAAGGGCACCATCCAAATATTCTATGTTAAACTTTCAGGAGTTAAGACAACTGTGTAACACCAGAAGTCTTAAGCAGGGTCAAAACCCTACTATAGCCCAACTCCTAGAGCTATTAGATTACTCTGATACTCTAAGGGCCCCTGACTCAGTCCCTACAGGGTCTGGAGATGGAGGTCACCCATCTGAAAATGATAATACTGATGCCCCTGTCCCTAGCACTCAAGAAGAAGATGAGGGGGAAGATGATTCAGATGATGATAGAAATAGCCAGGTGCGAGTCAGGAGACTTAGCCAGGCCAACATAAGCTTACATGGGACTGGACATGGGATACCTCTCTACAGACCCCCAAGCAGGCTTAACCAGAGACAGAGGGAGAGAAGATCCAGCTCAAGTGGATCTGACCATTCCAATGGCTCTAAAGGCTCCAATGCCTCTAATCAGAGAAGGATGACTTCCTCTCAGAGAAGAGAGCATGAAGCCAAGATGAGAGAGGCTGAACTTAGGATCCAAAGGCAAGAACTGAGATTGCCTTGGCTAAGGAGAAACTTGCTAGCGCAAGACAGTCTAGAGAGAGTGGATTAGATTCCACTGGTGGCAGCAATATCTCTAAAGATAAAGACAGGTCCTATGACAATAGGAACCTGAGTAAGATTGTGCCCCCCTACAAAGCTGGGGATGACATCCACAAATGGATGACTGCCCTTGAGAGGGCCTGCAGAGTACAGCAGGTCCCTCAGGAGCAGTGGGCAGCAATCTTGTGGCTCTCCTTTGAAGGTAGAGGCAGAGACAAGCTCCTCACAGTTAGTGATGCGGATGCTAGAAACTACCTAGTCCTGAAGAGTGCTCTGATTGATGGGTTAGGCTTAACCACTGAACAGTACAGGTTAATGTTCAGAGACACCCAGAAGACACAGACTCAGGACTGGTCTGAATTTGTTGAGTGTGCCACTAAGGCTCTGGAGGGCTGGTTGCTGGGAAGTAAGGTTGCAGATTACACAGGATTGTATAATCTAATTATGAGAGAGCAAATCTTAAATAATTGTCAGAACCAGCAGTTGCATCAACACCTGATTGACTCAGATCTGACCTCTCCTCAAGAATTGGGAAAGAAGGCAGACAAATGGGTTAGAACCAGGGTTAAGCAAAAGAACCAGAACCAGAACCAGGGTGGTGACCAAAAGAAGGCAGACCAAAAGGGTGGGGAACAGGAACCTAAAGACCAGAAGTCTTCTCCAGGCCCCCAACAGAATAATGAGGGTGGGTCCCAAACTTCTAAGAAGAAGAAGAAGAAAGAAGGTCAGAAAAAGCCATGGTGTAATGTCTGTAAAAACACCTCTCACTGGACCAGTGAGTGTAATAAAACTGGAGCCCCCATCACTGCAGCCCCTAAGGCACCTGCACCCATTAGTACAGTTGGCAGTGTTGGTCCTCAGGCTAAGGGAGTAGTGGGGTTAACCTTGGCTACTGAGGGTGATTCTGGCCTAGTCAGAACCCCTACACAGACTGTTCTGATTTGTGATGTGGACATGGATTTGTCCACTACTGTGGGTCCTAGTAATCTAGGCAAGTACAGACAGACACCTTTAATCAACAATAAAGTGGCTCAAGCATACCGGGACACTTGTGCCAGTGTCACAATGGTGACACCTGGCTTTGTGGACCCTGGTCAGATAGTGCTAGGTGATAATTACCTAGTGACCAACCCCAGCAATGTCTCTACTTCATATAGTGTGGCAATTGTTAATTTCTCCTGGGGAGGGGTAACTTGCCTCAAAAATGTTGTGGTAAGTGCAGACCTCCCAGTTGAATGTCTGTTGGGCAATGACCTAGAATCCTCTCTATGGTCAGAAGTGGAGTACAGGACTCATGCAGAGATGTTAGGGATTTCATCACATGTCTTTGCTGTGACCAGGTCACAGGCCAAAAAGTGCCTCACTGAACCTCAGGTCTTGGAGCCTGGAACAATGGACCAAGTACCTACCAAGAAGAAGAACGGAAGGGTCAAGGCTGTGCCTTCCCTCCTGCCTGAAAGTGAAGATCAGTCTTCTCAGGAAACTGATTTTGAGACTCCTGAAGGAACTGTCCCTGAAGAGCTTGAACCTGACCAGGTTGAGTTTCTGGGGGCAGGGGGACCTTCTAGGGCTGACTTAAGGCAGGCTCAGTTAGACTGTTCTTCCCTTAAACCCCTTAGACAGCAAGCGGCTGCTGAGCTCCTGAGGCTGCTGGGAATGCTCAAGGTACCCATAAAGTATATTGTATTTGTATTTGTATTTGTGGGGGTATTTGTAAAGCGCGGCGTTCGCTCCGGAGGGAGCATCTTGGCGCTAAGTGTTCTTGATGGCCGGTCTGGGAACAGAGCGGGATTAGATGGCTGCTTTAGTGAGATCGTCGTATTGGGATGATGGGCTCCTTTATTCAGAGGCTAGAGACCCAAAACCTGGTGCAACCAGGAGGTTGGTTATACCTCTGCAATTTAGGGGCTTCCTTCTTACCTTGGCCCATGATATTCCTTTAGCAGGACACTTAGGCCAGAATAAGACTTGGGACAGGCTTGTCCCTCACTTTCACTGGCCTGAATGAAGATACCAAGGAGTTTTGTCGCTCCTGTGTAACCTGCCAAGCCAGTGGCAAATCAGGTGGCACAACAAAGGCCCCCCTAATACCACTACCTGTGGTGGGGGTCTGCTTTGAAAGAGTGGGGATTGATATTGTGGGTCCTATGGATCCCCCCACAGCATCTGGGCACAGATTTATACTGGTGGTAGTGGATCATGCCACCAGGTATCCAGAGGCAATTCCCCTTAGGACCACAACAGCTCCTGTTGTGGCCAGGGCCTTACTTGGAGTTTTCTCCAGAGTGGGGTTTCCTAAGGAGGTGGTATCTGACAGAGGTGCCAACTTCATGTCAGGATACTTAACAGCTATGTGGAAGGAATGTGGTGTCAACTACAAGTTCACCACTCCTTACCATCCACAATGCAATGGGCTTGTTGAGAGATTCAACAAGACCCTAAAGGGTATGATCAAAGGGTTACCTGAAAAGCTAAGGCGAAGATGAGACATCCTTCTACCCTGCCTTCTGTTTGCTTACAGAGAGGTCCCACAAAAAGGAGTTGGCTACAGCCCCTTTCAGTTGTTATTTGGACACCCTGTAAGAGGACCCCTATGTCTGGTGAGGGAAGGATGGGAGTTACCTCTCAAAAAGCCTAAGCAAGACATAGTGGACTATGTACTTGGTCTCCGCTCCCAGATAGCTGAGTACATGGAGAAGGCATCTAAAAATCTGGAGGCAAGCCAAGAATTACAGAAAGCTTGGCATGACCAAAAGGCTGTTTTGACTGAGTATCAGCCAGGACAGAAGGTATGGGTGTTGGAGCCAGTGGCCCCAGCAGCACTCCAAGACAAATGGTCTGGGCCCCATACAATTGTTGAAAAGAAGGGAGAGGTTACCTACTTGGTAGACCTAGGAACTCCCAGGAGCCCCCACAGGGTGCTCCATGTCAACAGACTCAAGGCATATTTTGACAGGGCAGACATGGGCTTGCTCATGGCTACAGATGAGGGGCAGGAGGAAGAGAGTGACCCTCTCCCAGACCTGTTGTCTCAGAACCCTGAAGATGGCTCAGTTGATGGTTTGGCCTTAGGTGGCAGCCTCACTGAACATCAGCAAAATGACTGCAGACAAGTTTTACAGTCATATAGACATATGCTCTCCTTGACACCCAGTCAGACTAACTGGTGTACCCATGTGGTGGACACTGGTGACAGTCTTCCTGTAAAAAGCAAGATTTACAGGCAACCTGACCATGTCAGGGACTGTATAAAGACTGAGGTGCAGAAAATGCTGGAGTTGGGTGTCATTGAGCCTTCATAGAGCCCCTGGGCTAGCCCAGTGGTTCTGGTCCCCAAACCTCACACACAAGATGGAAAGAGAGAAATGAGGTTCTGTGTGGATTACAGAGGACTCAATGCTGTCACCAGGACAGATGCACACCCAATTCCAAGGGCAGATGAGCTCATAGATAGACTGGCTTCTGCCAAGTTTTTGAGCACATTTGATTTGACAGCTGGCTATTGGCAAATCAGGTTAGCTGAGGAGTCTAAGGCCAAAACAGCATTCTCAACCCCAGGAGGTCATTACCAATTTGTGGTGATGCCCTTTGGTCTGAAGAATGCACCTGCCACTTTTCAAAGGTTGGTGAACCAAGTCCTCACTGGGTTGGATGACTTCTGTGCAGCATATCTAGATGATATTGCTGTCTTTAGCTCCACCTGGGAGGATCACCTGATCCACCTGACAAAAGTACTGGAGGCCCTGCAAAAGGCAGGCCTCACTATCAAGGCTACTAAATGCCGGATAGGGCAGAGTAAAGTTGTATACTTGGGCCACCTTGTAGGTGGAGGCCAGGTTCAGCCACTGGAGAGTAAGATCCAGACCATCAAGGACTGGTCCCCTCCGACTACCCAGACTCAGGTCCGAGCTTTCTTAGGCCTGACTGGGTACTACAGGAAGTTTGTTAAGAACTATGGGTCCATAGTGACTCCTCTTAATGATCTGACATCCAAGAAGATGCCCAAAAAGGTTCAGTGGACAGTAAACTGTCAAAAGGCATTTGATGACCTGAAGAAGGCCATGTGCTCTGCACCTATCCGGAAGAGTCCTGACTACTCCAAAGAGTTTATTGTCCAAACAGATGCTTCTGAGTTGGGGGTGGGAGCTGTGCTTTCACAACTTAATGTAGATGGTCAAGACCAGCCCATTGCTTTTATTAGCAGAAGGCTGACCCCTAGAGAGAAACGTTGGCCAGCTATTGAGAGGGAGGCCTTTGCTGTGGTGTGGGCCCTGAAGAAGTTGAGACCATACTTATTTGGAACTCACTTCAAGATTCAGACCAACCATAAGCCCCTCTTATGGCTAAATCAGATGAAGGGTGAAAACCCCAAACTACTCAGGTGGTCCATTTCCCTACAGGGGATGGACTTTACAGTGGAGCACCGCCCAGGGACTGACCATGGTAATGCAGATGGTCTCTCCCGGTACTTCCACTTAGAACATGAAGACACAACTGGTCAAGGTTAGTCTAATGTCCCTGCGGTTGGGGGGGGGGTTGTGTAGGAGAGTAGGGTCTGCTATCCTATGGTAACCCCAAATGTTTGCTTTTGCTTCACCTGTTTTATGACTTAGTGTGGCTGTGGGCCTGCTAATCAGACCCACAGCCCTGCTGTTCTCTCCCTAAATTAATGCCAATGCACACTAGCTAAATTAATGCCAATGCACACTAGGTGCATTACCAATTGGAACTGGATCACCTTATAGACCCTTTAACAGTGTACCCCAGGTACCCAGGGCATAGGTGTATCCAAGGCCTACCAGGGGCTGCAGCATGTATTATGCCACCCCTGGCCTGGCCTCACTATTTGACACAACTGGCTGATCACTCAGCTGGGGTAAGTTGGTGTAATCACCTCTTACTTAGATATAGTATATCTATATCTAACCTATATGGACACATGGTAACCTATCAGTCACTCCTATGGCAGGCCTTAACAATCCTGGAGGCAGAGTGCTTGGTTTCATGTGAGATGGTGCTCTGGCATGAGCTGAGCCTGTCTGCAGCTTTCGGAACAACGTCCTTTAGCTGTTTCCATGATATACCATATACTCTTAAGTGCATTATGGACCTCGCGGTCAAATGCTAACTCTGGTTTGGCTTTATCAAAACATGTCGAGTAAGGTGTCATACGATTTGGAATACTACCCCCTCGCCAATTCTGGCGACGGGGGTAGCATTCCACCCTTCTAGAGGGACACGACATGTACCTGACCTAAATCCCGGGTAAAGTTAGACAGAGCCTCAGCATCACAAAATGGATGCTGCCACCACAGACACAAGTCTGCCCTCCTGCTGCTGGGAGTCCTTCCAGCTTGGGAGGTTTGGACAAAGGGTTTCCTGTCAGGGGAGGTGCTTGCACCACCCCAGACAGGATTTTGTGTAGTGGGTTAGGGAGGGCTGAATAGATTGAGACATGCCTGGGGCACACAAGGTGTCCCCGTGCATATGCCAGTTCAAACTGGAGCTGGGGCTCTCCAGCCCCAGCCCTGGCGCGAAACTGAACAAAGGAGAGGGGGTGTAACCACCCCCCTTCCTGGTCCCACCCAGAGGAGGGACCTAGCAGGTAATCCAGCCCCTAGATTTGGAATAAGAGTAGGAGCTGTGTCCCAGGACTTTAGATCATCCTGAAACTCGACTTGAAGAAGAAGAATCACTGGACTTCGACATTCTGCTGCACAGAAGACTGAAGAGAATCTCCCTTGTGGTCAAGGAGTGACCACCCTGTGAACACAGGCACCATCCAGCAACTCAACGACTGCTTTGCCGCCGCCTCCCACCGGAGACCGAGCCCAGAGCCCGACAAGACCCAGACTCCCAGACATCTCAGAGCCTGATCCACAGTCCCTGCAAAGAAGAGACCTGTGAAGGCACCGAGAGACGTGGGACCGGCAATCTTGAAACGTCCACGACAAGCTGACTGCGCAGCACCCGAGGCATCCTCATCGTTGTGCATAGGGCCCTGAGAAGCCCCAACACCGAGCAGCATTTGCACCAAAGACCAGCCCTCCAGCCTCCACGAGATCTGCGTGGGGCCCTTTTGCTTTTTGCCACTCGACGTGTCATCCCGGTTACTGGACCGTTTGCTAGTGGCCATCTTGGCGACGAAATCTACAAACAACACTGCTGGTCTGGTTGCTCCAGACTGGCCCTTGCTCCCGTAAAAAGGAGCAGCCCCTCTGACCTTGCTGGTTCGAGTACCAAGCTTTCATCGACTCCTGCGTGGCTTGCATTAGCCAAGGCCTGTTTCCTCCCATCGAGAAGCCGACACCGCCATCAGCTAGAGCCTTTGTGGGACAGCTCGTGAGTGACTTCTGGACATCGTCGACATCTTCACTTCCACGTGGCTGCAGAGACCAGCTTCACTTTTTCACCTGTTGGCACCCGACATCGCCTGGTTCCTTCCTGGTTCCACGCCGGTCACTGGCTAGTGACTCTGAACAGTGTCCCCTCTGCTTTCAGGTCTTCTACTCTTCAGATCCACCCTTGGATCCACCGGAACTCTTCTCGCCTGGCCGCCTGCAGCATCTTCATCTTCAGGCTCCATAGACCTGCACGACGAAACCCGACGCACTTTGACACCTATGCACCCGCTTCCTGTGGGTGAGGTAACGTTGGCACTCCGGTGCTCCTGTGTAGAGAAACATCTCTAGTGTCTAGGTTTCCAGTTGTTAGGTTCTGGTCCATGCGGAAGACTCCCTTTGCTTTAACTTTGTGACTTTTATGCACCCATTGAATCCAATAGGTGCACGCGTGTAACTTTCAACACTGCACACGCATCCTGTGGGCCTCCTGGTCACTAACTACTGTTAGCTCCTTGTAGTCCCAGCAATTCTCAAGGCCCTAGGCCTTCTTAATTTTCTATACGTGGTTCTTATACCACTATTTTAGTATATGGTTTAGCGGGCCACCCGGGCCCATCCATAATTGTGCAACTTTTGTATATTTAAACATTGCCTTGTTTTAACGAATGTGCTTCTGTGCTCATAAAGAGTATAGGGGATACTTTTAGTAAATAAATACATATATATTTTGAATATATATCTGTGTGGTGTCCTTTCATTTGGTATTCAAGGAGGTTACATATGGTAAAACAGCTGGCTTCACATGCCCTCAAGAGTTTGGCCTGCAGACTGCACTGTCCACGCTACCACTAGGATAGCTGGTCTATCTAGGTTGACTTCAACCACCACCATAAGGGTTGCTTGGCATGGTACAAGGTGATCACTAGAACTAGTGAGCAGCATATACCAGGCCAACTTCTCACAGTAGGCATATATTGATTTCCATTTTTGGAAGGTGGAGTGTAGGCATATATTGATTTCCATCTTTAGAAGGCGGAGTGTAGGCATATATTGATTTCCACCTTTAGAAAGGGGCTGTATCTGTACCCCAGAGGGAGCATGTGGACTGAGCAAAGAGTGCCAAAGCGAATGTCATGATTAGTGGGGATCAGAAGGAAGATATAGTGAAGGAAAATGTCTGTATTGCCGTACGCCAAAAGGTGATCTAAAAAGGGATGTGTTTATAGATTGTCTTTCCAGGGGATTTTATAGTGTCTCTAGGTGGAGTCTCTCCAGTAGTTGTCTGAATTATCATGCGCTGGGAGGATTCGGGTTATGTAAGTTATCAGGCCTGGGGTTCAGGGCATAATTGCAGGGAGGAGACGTAGGGTGACATACTACCATTGTGCAAGAGCAAACTCAATCCCCTTCATGCCAAGGGATCTCTCTTTCGTGATTTATGCAGTGGAAACTTACACCCCCCCCCCTTCCCAAGACTGTGTATGATTAAGGCTCCCAGTTTTACGGATTTTTACACATAGATATGTCTGTTTTTAACATTAAGGTGCCGATTCCGATCCTGTAAAACCCGGGTACAAATGGTCGTACGGAGCGTTTTCTCCGTCCGACTCGTACCCGGGAAAAACACCTTACAAACTCGCAAGTACGATTCGCACAGAAATACCATTTCCGTACGAGTCTTACAAAAGACCGACCGGCAAAAAAATACATACAAATCTGATTCTGGATGGTGCAAACGCGACGTCCGGACGGAGTCAAGCAGCGTTTTACGAACCAGCAAGTACGATTCGTGCCTACGTCACTCCGCACGTAGCATTTTTTATGGGAGCAAAAAACTGCCGGGAAATTGAGGACGACGCGAAGAAGGAGCACCGGTACGCGACGGACAGCGATGGACCCCAACCTACGCGTCATCCCGGCCCTCATAGCCTACGACCTCGTGTTCAGAAACCGACGCAGATGCCGCAGAAGGTCAGAACAACCCCCAGGGGCAAATGGGGGGGGGATTCAAGGGGCATGAAACATAACCCACACCCCACAAAAAACTAATATATCCTGCACATTAATTACCTCCATGGTCTGGTCACTTCGGGGGGCGTGTCCACCAATCCCACATCCCGCCACAACGGAAGTGGACGCGTACCCGTCACCACCCCAATGGTGGTACGGGACGTACCCACGCCCCTCAGAGCGTGGGTACGGTCCATACAACCATTGCAGTGGTGATGTAGGGGTACGCGTGTACGGACCGTACCCACGCCCCCAGAGCGTGGGTACGGTCCGTACACGCGTACCCCTACATCACCACTACAATGGTGGTACGGACCGTACCCAAGCCCCCCAGAGCGTGGGTATGGCCGTACCACGCATACCCCTACGTCACCGCCACAATGGTGGTACGGCCCGTACCCACGCTCCCCAGAGCGTGGGTATGGGACGTACCACGTGTACCCCTACGTCACCGCCACAATGGTGGTACGGCCCGTACACACGCTCCCCAGAGCGTGGGTACGGGCCGTACCACGCGTACCCCTACGTCACCACCACAATGGTGGTACGCCCCGTACCCACGCTCTGGGGGCGTGGGTACAGGGCGTACCACGCGTACCCCTACGTCACCGCCACAATGGTGTTACGGCCCGTACCCACGCTCCCCAGAGCGTGGGTACGGGCCGTACCACGCGTACCCCTACGTCACCGCCACAATGGTGGTACGGCCCGTACCCACGCCCCCAGAGCATGGGTACGGGCTGTACCACGCGTACCTCTACAGCCCCATTACATGATGGATACAAGGCGTACACACACCACGGATGTAGGTGTGCGGTTTGGTGCAGCACATCAGCTGTAAATTGGGGGTGGTGTATGCCCAGGACAGCAGTGTACCACAGCAAGGGCGCAAGTGGGTGGGTGTGTGGGTGGGTGCCTGAAGAGGAATACCAGCAGTGGACAGGGACATGTGAGGGGTGGGTGCCCATCACTCCCAGCAGTGGACAGAGACATGGGGGTGGGTGCAGAGGACTCCCAGCAGTGGACAGACATATGAGGGGTGGGTGCAGAGGACTCCCAGCAGTGGACAGAGACATGGGGTGGGTGCAGAGGAATACCAGCAGTGGATAGGGACATGTGAGGGGTGGGTGCCCATCACTCCAGCAGTGGACAGAGACATGGGGGTGGGTGCAGAGGAATACCAGCAGTGGACAGGGACATGTGAGGGGTGGGTGCCCATCACTCCCAGCAGTGGACAGAGACATGGGGGTAGGTGCAGAGGACTCCCAGCAGTGCCCAGACATATGAGGGGTGGGTGCAGAGGACACCCAGCAGTGCCCAGACATATGAGGGGTGGGTGCATATCACTACCAGCAGTGGACAGACATATGGGGGTGGGTGCAGAGGACTCCCATTAGTGGACAGAGACATGGGGGTGGGTGCAGAGGACTCCCAGCAGTGGACAGAGACATGGGGGTGGGTGCAGAGGACTCCCAGCAGTGGACAGAGACATGGGGGTGGGTGCAGAGGAATACCAGCAGTGGACAGAGACATGGGGGTGGGTGCAGATTTGATTTGATTTGATTTGAGCTTGTATTTATAGAGCGCACTATCACCCCACGAGGAGTATCTTGGCGCTAGCGTCATATGGCAGTGAAGACACTAAATGTTAACCTACTGAGAGTGATTAGATCAGAGCAAAACAACAGTCGTCCGAGATACCATAGATCCAAGTTTTGAGGTCTTTCCTAAATGAAAGTTGAGTATTACAAAGTTTGATCTGGGTTGGCAACTTATTCCATGCTCTGGCACCCAAAAAGGCTAGTGTTCTTGCGCCTTTTAATTTATATCTGTAGTTGGGTAGTTTTAAAAGGTTTGCCGAAGAGGATCTGAGTGGCCTAGTAGTAGTGTAGGGAGTGACACGTGCCGACAAAAATTTGGGACCAATCTTCATCTTTGCCCTAAACGTGACAAGAAGAATCTTAAAAAGAATTCTTTTGTGGACCGGGAGCCAGTGGAGTTTATTCAGGGCGGCAGATGCTGAGGAATTTCTGGGAAGTTTAAGAACCAGGCGGGCAGCAGCATGTTGTACCACCTGAAACTTCTTTAAGACTGATCTATTGGCTCCAGCCAATAGCCCGTTACAGTAGTCCATACGAGAAAGTATCAGGGTCACTGCTACGGACTTTCTAGCAGACAAAGGGAGAAACCTGAAGAATTTTTTTTGAGTTTTGATTAAGCCGAAGCACATTCATGCGACTGCTTTGGTATGGGGAAGAAAGGAAAGGGAGTTATCGAATTGGACTCCTAGGTTCTTGGCTACCTTGACCACCTCAGGGGGTGGTGTTGACCCATCGGGCCACCACTTAGACGGATGGAAAGAAGTGCCAATCCCTATAGGGAGAATCTCTGTTTTATCAGTGTTACACTTCAAATGATTAGTCGACATCCATTGGAGGACCGCAGTTAAACAAGCTTTAAAATTCATTTCGGCTTGCGTGGAGTCGTTCTCCAAAGAGATAATCATTTGAGTGTCGTCTGCATATGATAGAACCTCAATCCCGAAGGAACTGATCAGAGTGATAAGAGGAGCCATATAGACGTTAAAAAATAGAGGGCTTAGGGAAGATCCCTGGGGGACTCCTGCAAAAATGGGTCGTTCAGCAGAGAGGAAAGGACCAAGGGTGATGGCCTGTCTCCGTGATGATAGGAAGGATTTAATCCATCTCAGCACCATACCCGATATGCCGCTGCATTCGAGACGCCTCAAAAGAATGTCATGAGAGATCGTGTCGAATTTAGCTGACAAATCTAGCAAAATCAACACCCCCTTCCTACCTCTGTCTGCGATCATTTTCAGGGTATCAGAAACTTCAATAAGGGCTGATTCCGTAGAGTGTTTGGGCCGGAATCCTGCTTGGCATGGGTGAAGAATCTGTTGGTCTTCCAGAAATTTTGTAAGCTCCTTTAAGACAAAAGATTCCGTGATTTTACCCAAGGTTGGAAGAAGTGAGATAGGGCGGAGATTGGAGAACACAGCTGAATCAATATGTTGTTGTCTTTTTAGCGGTTTAACCAGCGTCAACTTCCAGTCTGCTGGGACGTTGCCCGAGCTAAGAGACGAATTGACAATCTGATTGATCAAGGGGTTTGCTACCTCTGACAATTTGTGGAGGACAGAAGGAGGACAGGCATCCAACGGAGACCCAGATTTGCATTTTTTCACAGCCATTAGGGTCATGTCTAGCGATACAGGTGTGAATGCAACTATGGAGGCCGAGCTACTCGTCGGAGGGGAATCAAGGGTGCGATTACCGGCTAGAAAAACCGGGAGATCTGATCGCATAATGACTGAGAGGCAGGCAACTCTCTTTGCTCCGCCATCAGCGTTGTAAAAGATTTCACAATTTGAAAAATCAACTTCTGATTGTCTTGAGCTGAGTTGATTTTATTTGTAAAGAATTCTTTTTTTGCCAGTTGAACCTGGGAAAAATATGCTTTCCTACCTTCCCTAAAAAAATGTTTTTGTTTATCCATATATCCCTTTCTCCACTGCCTCTCCAATCGTCTGCAATGTAATCGTGCTTGAGCCAGTTCGGGCGTAAACCAGGGAGTATTTAAATTTTTTGGTTTTAACGGCTTGCTCCTTATATCCAGGGGCATGATGGTCTTGCCGATGTTAGTGAGCCAGGACTGAAAAAGGTGAGAATCAGTCTCTGTATTGCCTGTTAAAGCCGGGGCAACATTTTTGGCCACCGTCAATAAATTAGGATTTTTAACAATCTGCGTCCATGAAGGGCCCTGCTGAGATTTATTAAAGATTTTCACAATCTGTGTCATTGGAGGCATAGTAATTCTAAGGGGGATGAAAGAATGATCAGACCAGATTAGGGGGACGGGGGCATCTGCAGCAAGCCAAGGTAAATTTGAGCAGACTCCATCGAGGGTATGACCTGCCAGATGGGTGGGGCAATGCACTATTTGCTGTAGTGAAAACAGGTCTAAAATTTGAGAGAAGTTATCTGTTCCAGAATCAGAGTTGTCCACTAAGTGAAGATTAAAATCACCTAAAAGCGTAAAATTAGCATATTTGAGCATGAGGTAGCTTAGAGAGTCATTAAGTGAATTAATGAATGTAGCACTTTGACCAGGAGGCCGATATATAAGAGCACCAGAGAAACATAGAGTGGCATTGTTGGACCCGGCCTCGTAGCATGGCTCTACTTGTCCCCGCACCACCTAACCTGGTACCTGCAGCCCCGAGCCCACGGCCTAGCCGATCCTTTCCACCAGAACACACGCACCCGACCCGGACATCCTCGTCCATGGCCTCTCTCCCTTCGGCCACCCCGGGCCCGCGTGCCCACTTCATGCCCCAAGATGGCCGCCCGGCCCCAGCGCGACCCGGGCCTAGCGGCGCCACTCCGGCTGGAGGACACCACGCTTGCCAGGGGATGAGAGAGGGAGGAGCAGTTTCTATCGCACCTCTGAACTCCCCTGGGACGATGAGTTTCGATCGGCCCTCCGGCCTCCCTGAGAGCTGGCTCCACGCCTGCTGGGTGTCTGGGACTCCTTCCGACCCGGCCCTGAGAGGATCAAAAGACAATGGCAGGAAACCCCGACAAGCGACCCCCAGGTGACAAGACCCCTGCCTGCACAGACTCCGGACATCAAAGAGGGGTCGACCTATAACAAGGGGTGCTCTGAAACTGTCCGGCAGATTCGACGCTGGAACAACGAGAGCCTGCTGACGCGGTCGCGGCTCCTGGAACTTAGAACCCCTGAGCCCTGCTGAGTGACTCGCGGCTCCCTGAAGATCGTAAGACCTCCGAACTGTACCTGAGCCCTGCTGAGTGACTCGCGGCTCCCTGAAGATCGTAAGACCTCCGAACTTGTACCTGAGCCCTGCTGAGTGACTCGCGGCTCCCCGAAGATCGTAAGACCTCCGAACTTGTACTTGAGCCCTGCTGAGTGACTCGCGGCTCCCTGAAGATCGTAAGACCTCCGAACTTGTACCTGAGCCCGCTGAGTGACTCGCGGCTTCCACAGACTCCACTGGTCCCGCCGGACCCCAACGACAACAAGCCTACCCCCCAGCTCGAGGATTGTGAGCTGTGCGCCGGGAACGTCCTTGCCTTGAACCTTTTACCAGAGACTGTCCCGCTACCCCCTATCCCTTCCGAGACTCATTGAGCCCGCGCTCTCCTTGTACATATTTGCAGTGCTAACCTGTTTGATAAAGAGTGATTCCTAGGAACGCACGGTGTGGTGTTTCTGTGTCGTGTGGTGCCAGAAGTACGATCCTCGATACGGAATTCCTCCTCATGAGGAGTTTCCCGCCAGTGCCCAGCTACGATACTTTGAGGGTGGGTCTCAGGGTAGTCAGGACCCCCTTTCCGGGCTCCTCTGAGGTCGCGGTCTAACATTGGTGGCAAGCGACGGGATTCGGGCCCATCACCTAGAGATCGTACCGTGAACGACGGACGCACTATCGACAAGGATGGCAGAAGGAAACGCCATGATCCCCGCAGAAACCAACGCCAACAGGGTGTTCCAGGTGGAACAACTAGAAGAATACACGCACAAAGAACTAAAGCAATTCTGCAAAGAACTTAAAATCGCTACCACCGGTCTCAACACCAAAGAAGATTTGCAGAAAGCACTGAAAGCTTGGGTGGATGCCGGGGCCTCCCGCCCAGAAGGCATGGGGGAGCGCCCCGACGAAGCCGAACCCCCCCAAGGCGAAAGCAGCAGCAATCAGGTGCGAGGCATCGTACCAGACGGGGGCCTATCCCCGGAAGAACTCGCGGACAGAGAGAGAAGCCGCAATCACGAACTCGAGTTAGCCAAACTCAAAATCGAAGGCGAATTAAAGTTAGCGGAAAAAAAGCTAGCAGTAGAGCAAATGCGCGTGCAAGGCGAGCTAGAAGAGAAGAAGCTCCAACGGGAACACGAAGGAAGGAAGCTCCAACTAGAGCACGAACGCAGCTTGAAGAAAATCGAGCTCAAGGCCAGAAGCGAGGAAGGGAGGCCCCCGGGAAACCGAGAGGCGGCCTCCCCGGCGGAACAGAAGGTCCACATCCCCAAGGACGTGGTCAAAGAATATTATAAAAACTATGACATTCAACAATGGTTCAGGGCCTACGAGGTCGCCATGACCTCCCATCGGGTCCCGCAGAAAGACTGGGGGGCAGGGTTGTGGGGGCGGTTTCTGAGCGAAGGAAGAGACACCCTGCTCGACCTACCCATCTCTCTGCAGACCTCCTACAGCCACATGAAAGAGGCTCTACTCACAAGGTACGGTCTCACCCCCGAGATGTACCGTCAGCGATTCCGGGACTGCAGGAAGATCCCGGGCACCACCTGGGTGGAATATGTAAACTTTTTCAGTCGGGCCTTCGATGGGTGGATCAAGGGCAGCAAAGTCACCACCCTTGAGGAACTCACCAATCTCATGTTGTGGGAACACCTGGCTGCGAACTGCTTTGTGGAACTTCGCCAGCATCTGCTCGACAGCAAACTCACCGATCCCAGGAAGCTGGCGGTGGAAGCAGACCGCTGGACCAACACCCGGGTCCCCCGGGGCATGGTAGGAGAATACCCCCGAGCCAGTCAGGGACCACCCCGCCAGAGAGGAGGAGGGAACCAGGGAGGGCAGCGAGAGTCCCAGCCTAGCCCCCCAAAGACCCAACCTCCACCTTTTCCAGCGCCCCCCCACCAGTAACCGGACCCCCCGGGAGACGGGGACACCGGGTAACCGTCACTTGCTTTCGTTGCCAGAAGCCCGGGCACTACGCCAATGACCCAGAGTGCCCCATGGCCACCCAAATCACCCCTGCAAGACAGATAGCCAACATAGCTCTGGGGGAGGAGGTTGAGGAAACCGGGGAGTGGGAACCCGCAGCTATGGCCCTAGTATCCCTGGGAGATAGAGAGATGGTCCCTGGTAGCCTCCTGCCCTCCAACACAAAGAAATACGGGCAGCTCGTCAAGATCAATGGCCACCAAATAGAGGCCCTGCGGGACACCGGGGCCAGCATCACCGGTGTCCTCAGGCACTTAGTCCCCGAGGAGCAGATCCTCCCCAACGTCTTTTGCCCGGTAATTTCCGCAGATAATAGAGAGAGTATGTGTCAGGTAGCCCTGGTGCCGTTTGAGTGGGGTGGGGTGACAGGTAAACTGAGGGTCGCCGTAAGAACCTCCCAGCCGGTCGACTGCCTCTTAGGGAACGACCTGGAGAGTTCTCCCTGGAAGCACGTCGAGCGCAAGGCCCACCTAGGAATGATGGGGCTCCCCGAGTGGGTGTGCGCCACCACCCGGTCTATGTCAGCTCGACTTCCCCCCCTGGGAGAAGTCGAAGACGCCCCGACCGAAGAAGTCAGAACAGTAACCCCCGAGGGTCCTCCCGTCCCCCCATCGGAAGGGTCAGTCGCCAGCGACGAACCCTCACCGTCCGATACCGCCCCGGTCCCCGAGTTAGGCGATCTACCCGAATTGGCCCAATGGCGCCACGAGGGTGGGCCCACCCGGGAGGAATTTTGCCGGGAGCAAGCCACTTGTCCTTCCCTGGTCGGACTGCGGCGCCAGGCCGAGGGCCAAGCCGCAGGCGACCAAACTGGAACGCACCGAATTTATTGGGAGAATAACATTTTGAACAGTGAGCAGAAGTCGGTGGAGCTGGGATCCGGACGGGTGCTGGTGGTAGCCCTCCGCTTCCGAGACTTCCTCCTGGGCTTAGCCCACGACGTCCCCCTAGCCGGCCACCTGGGTCAAGACAAGACCTACAGCCGTCTCGTGACCCATTTTTACTGGCCTCGAATGAGAGCAGCTGTAGAAGCCCACTGCAAGTCCTGTCCCACGTGCCAAGCTAGTGGGAAGAGTGGGGGGAAGCGCAAGGCTCCCCTCCAACCCTTCCCGGTCGTCAGTACCCCCTTCGAACGAGTCGGGATCGACATCGTGGGGCCCCTGGACCCCCCCACCTCCCAAGGTCACCGTTTCATCCTGGTCCTAGTGGATCACGCCACCCGATACCCTGAGGCTATCCCCCTACGCACCGTCACGGCCCCCGTGGTGGGCCGGGCCCTGATGGGGATCTTTTCCCGGGTGGGTTTTCCCCGCGAGGTCGTGAGCGATCGCGGCACTAATTTTATCTCGAAGTACATGACGTCCCTGTGGCAACAATGTGGAGTGTCCTATAAGTTCACCACCCCGTACCATCCCCAAGGGAACGGCCTAGTAGAGAGGTTTAACAGGACTCTGAAAGGGATGATCACCGGCCTAGAAGAGCCCCTCCGGCGTAAGTGGGACGTCCTGCTCCCCTGCCTCTTGTTCGCTTACCGGGAAGTCCCCCAGAAGTCCCAAGGGTTCAGCCCGTTTGAGTTGCTCTATGGACACCCCGTCCGAGGTCCCCTCAGTTTGGTTAAGGAAGGGTGGGAGGCGGCACCCCAGACCACCCCACGAGATGTGTTCCAATATGTTCTGACCCTCCGGAACCAGACCAGGAAGTTCCGAGCACTGGCCGAGGCCAACCTAGAAGCAAGCCAAGAAGAGATGAAGCGCTGGTACGACCAGAATGCCACTCTGGTCGAGTTCCAGCCGGGCCAACAAGTATGGGTCATGGCCCCCGTGAAGCCAGGCGCCCTCCAGGACAGGTGGACCGGGCCCTACAAAGTGATTGAGCGGAAGAGTCAAGTCACATACTTGGTGGACGTCCAGTCGCCTCGGGATCCCCTTCGGGTCCTTCACGTGAACCGCCTCAAGCCTCACTTCGTGCGGACAGAACTGAGCCTCCTGCTGGCCACCGATGACGGGGCCGAAGATGAGTCCGATCCCCTCCCGGACCTCCTGTGTGTCAAGGAGCAGGATGGCTCCGTGGAAGGAGTGAACCTCTCCCCAGCTCTCACTGCCCAGCAACAAGAGGACTGCCGCCAGCTCCTAGGACAATTTGCCGACCTCTTCTCCCTGATCCCCCGAGTCACCGACTGGTGTGTCCATGACGTGGACACCGGGGACAGCCCGCCGGTGCGACACCGAGCCTACCGGGTCCCTGACCGGGTCCGGTCCTGCATTCAAGCTGAAGTCTCGAAGATGTTGACCATGGGGGTGATCGAGCCATCTGACAGTCCCTGGGCCAGCCCCGTGGTCCTGGTCCCGAAAGCAGCGGCCCCCGGTGTCGCCCCCGAGCTCCGATTCTGTGTGGACTACCGGGGGCTCAATGACGTCACCCGAGCCGATGCCCACCCCATTCCACGGGCCGACGAGCTCATTGACCGACTCGGGGCAGCCCGGTTCCTCAGCACATTCGACCTCACCTGCGGATACTGGCAAATTGCGCTCACCGAGGGAGCCAAGGAGCGGTCCGCCTTCTCCACCCCAGATGGGCATTACCGCTTCCGCGTAATGCCCTTTGGAATGAAAAATGCCCCGGCCACCTTCCAGCGACTGGTGAATAGAGTCCTGGCCGGGCTGGAACAGTTCAGCGCGGCCTATCTAGACGACATCGCCGTTTTCAGTTCCGAATGGAGTGAGCACCTCCAGCACCTCCGGAGGGTGCTAACCGCCCTGCGCCAGGCAGGCCTCACAGTAAAAGCCAGCAAGTGCCAAATTGGGCAAGGATCAGTAGTCTACCTGGGGCACCAGGTCGGGAGTGGCCAGGTCGCCCCTCTACAGCCGAAGATCGACGCCATCTTGGCCTGGGAACCCCCCACCACCCAAACGGAGGTCCGAGCCTTTCTGGGCCTCACTGGCTACTACCGAAGATTCATCCGGGGGTATGGCAGCCTTGTCGGCCCCCTCACAGAACTCACATCCAAAAAACAGCCAAAGAAGGTGCAGTGGACGACTGCCTGCCAGGAGGCGTTCGATGCCCTAAAGAAGGCCATGTGTACTGCCCCCGTCCTCCAGGCTCCCGACTACTCCAAGGAGTTTGTAGTCCAAACCGATGCCTCCGAGCATGGCATTGGGGCCGTCCTGTCCCAGGTGAATGACCAAGGCCTAGACCAGCCCATCGCCTTCCTCAGCCGGCGGCTGTTGCCCAGAGAACAGAGATGGAGCACCATTGAGCGCGAAGCCTTTGCCGTGGTCTGGGCCCTCAAGAAACTACGCCCCTACCTGTTCGGCACCCATTTCAAAGTCCAAACCGACCATCGGCCCTTGCGATGGCTCATGCAGATGCGAGGAGAAAACCCCAAGCTACTGCGGTGGTCAATCTCCCTCCAGGGGATGGATTTCACCGTGGAACATCGCCCTGGTACGGACCACGCCAACGCTGACGGCCTCTCCCGGTTCTTCCGCCTCAGCGAAGAGAACCCCCCAAGATGATGGGCAGTTCTCTCCGGCTTTCAGCTGGGGGGGACGCGTGTTGGACCCGGCCTCGTAGCATGGCTCTACTTGTCCCCGCACCACCTAACCTGGTACCTGCAGCCCCGAGCCCACGGCCTAGCCGATCCTTTCCACCAGAACACACGCACCCGACCCGGACATCCTCGTCCATGGCCTCTCTCCCTTCGGCCACCCCGGGCCCGCGTGCCCACTTCATGCCCCAAGATGGCCGCCCGGCCCCAGCGCGACCCGGGCCTAGCGGCGCCACTCCGGCTGGAGGACACCACGCTTGCCAGGGGATGAGAGAGGGAGGAGCAGTTTCTATCGCACCTCTGAACTCCCCTGGGACGATGAGTTTCGATCGGCCCTCCGGCCTCCCTGAGAGCTGGCTCCACGCCTGCTGGGTGTCTGGGACTCCTTCCGACCCGGCCCTGAGAGGATCAAAAGACAATGGCAGGAAACCCCGACAAGCGACCCCCAGGTGACAAGACCCCTGCCTGCACAGACTCCGGACATCAAAGAGGGGTCGACCTATAACAAGGGGTGCTCTGAAACTGTCCGGCAGATTCGACGCTGGAACAACGAGAGCCTGCTGACGCGGTCGCGGCTCCTGGAACTTAGAACCCCTGAGCCCTGCTGAGTGACTCGCGGCTCCCTGAAGATCGTAAGACCTCCGAACTGTACCTGAGCCCTGCTGAGTGACTCGCGGCTCCCTGAAGATCGTAAGACCTCCGAACTTGTACCTGAGCCCTGCTGAGTGACTCGCGGCTCCCCGAAGATCGTAAGACCTCCGAACTTGTACTTGAGCCCTGCTGAGTGACTCACGGCTCCCTGAAGATCGTAAGACCTCCGAACTTGTACCTGAGCCCGCTGAGTGACTCGCGGCTTCCACAGACTCCACTGGTCCCGCCGGACCCCAACGACAACAAGCCTACCCCCCAGCTCGAGGATTGTGAGCTGTGCGCCGGGAACGTCCTTGCCTTGAACCTTTTACCAGAGACTGTCCCGCTACCCCCTATCCCTTCCGAGACTCATTGAGCCCGCGCTCTCCTTGTACATATTTGCAGTGCTAACCTGTTTGATAAAGAGTGATTCCTAGGAACGCACGGTGTGGTGTTTCTGTGTCGTGTGGTGCCAGAAGTACGATCCTCGATACGGAATTCCTCCTCCTGAGGAGTTTCCCGCCAGGGCCCGGCTACGATACTTTGAGGGTGGGTCTCAGGGTAGTCAGGACCCCCTTTCCGGGCTCCTCTGAGGTCGCCGTCTAACAGGCATTCAAAGAAAGGCAGAAACCCAAACTTTCCACATCCAGTAACGTATCCAGATCAAAGAAAGTACAGACCAATGAGTCACGTAATATAATAGCCAGTCCGCCACCTCTACCCACTGGCCGGTCATTCCTATGTATAAGATAGCCTGATGGGACAGCGTCCGCAACATCTGGGCTACTCCAGTCCTTGAGCCAAGTCTCTGTTACAAAAAGGATATCTAGTTGGGAGTCTAAAATAAGATCTCTGATATCTTGGCTATGTTTGCCCATGGATCGTACATTAACAAGGCCTCCGATAAGTAAACCCCCGTCCCTAGCCTTGCCAGACCTGGAGTATACATTCCGATTAGAAACTCCAGTAGAGAGTACAAATGGAAGGTCTGACAGGCATCTACCACAGGAGCAAGCTCCATAAATGCAATCAGGTTGGATCAAATGTTGGCAAGGAGAGGTCAAATTTAAACTCTTTAGGGCCTCAGCCTTGTAAGTTATACTAATAGGTAGAGCAGTACGTCCCGTCTTAGTCACGTCCTTGGCGCGGACGGGCGCAGACGGGCTTGCCTTTGGCGCGCCTTCGGCGCGCCGCTTGCGCGCCCGCTGCGCGTCCGGGCCAGCTTGATTTTAAATAGATGCCCGGCGCGGGAAACCCCGTCTCCGCCCTTCCTGGAGGAGCGAATAACGGAGGCACTGATAGGCTACGACGTGAGAGGGGAATATCCGCTTCCTTCCAATCAAACGGCCGCAAAGGCCGGCGTTGGACCGGGGAAGCGGAGGGAAGCTAAATAATGTGGGGATTGGCGGAAGATTGGTCAATGTCAATACATCAGAGCATCAAATACATTAAAACCACCAGTGGACAGAGACATGGGGGTGGGTGCAGAGGACTCCCAGCAGTGGACAGAGACATGGGGGTGGGTGCAGAGGAATACCACCAGTGGAAAGAGACATGGGGGTGGGTGCAGAGGAATACCACCAGTGGACAGAGACATGGGGGTGGGTGCAGAGGACTCCCAGCAGTGGACAGAGACATGGGGGTGGGTGCAGAGGGCTCCCAGCAGTGGACAGAGCCATGGGGGTGGGTGCAGAGGACTCCCAGCAGTGGACAGAGACATGGGGGTGGGTGCAGAGGAATACCACCAGTGGACAGAGACATGGGGGTGGGTGCAGAGGACTCCCAGCAGTGGACAGAGACATGGGGGTGGGTGCAGAGGAATACCACCAGTGGACAAAGACATGGGGGTGGGTGCAGAGGACTCCCAGCAGTGGACAGAGACATGGGGGTGGGTGCAGAGGACTCCCAGCAGTGGACAGAGACATGGGGGTGGGTGCAGAGGACTCCCAGCAGTGGACAGATACATGGGGGTGGGTGCATATCAACTCCAGCAGTGGACAGAGACATGGGGGTGGGTGCAGAGGAATACCAGCAGTGGACAGGGACATGTGAGGGGTGGGTGCCCATCACTCCCAGCAGTGGACAGAGACATGGGGGGTGCAGAGGACTCCCATTAGTGGACAGAGACATGGGGGTGGGTGCAGAGGACTCCCAGCAGTGGACAGAGACGTGGGGGTGTCGGTGCAGAGGACTCCCAGCAGTGGACAGAGACATGGGGGTGGGTGCAGAGGACTCCCAGCAGTGGACAGAGACATGGGGGTAGGTGCAGAGGAATACCACCAGTGGACAGGGACATATGAGGGGTGGGTGCCCATCACTCCCAGCAGTGGACAGAGACATGGGGGTGGGTGCAGAGGAATACCAGCAGTGGACAGGGACATGTGAGGGGTGGGTGCCCATCACTCCCAGCAGTGGACAGAGACATGGGGGTGGGTGCAGAGGACTCCCAGCAGTGCCCAGACATATGAGGGGTGGGTGCAGAGGACACCCAGCAGTGCCCAGACATATGAGGGGTGGGTGCATATTACTACCAGCAGTGGACAGACATATGGGGGTGGGTGCAGAGGACTCCCAGCAGTGCCCAGACATATGAGGGGTGGGTGCAGAGGACTCCCAGCAGTGGACAGAGACATGGGGGTGGGTGCAGAGGAATACCAGCAGTGGACAGGGACATGTGAGGGGTGGGTGCCCATCACTCCCAGCAGTGGACAGAGACATGGGGGGGTGTACATCATTATCAGAAGACCACAACTCCATGGGTGTATGTACGTATCCCTAACTTTGGACAATGATGATAGTGCCATAACAACACATCACTGACAGCAGTGTCCCACTCCCAGGAGGATGGATGTCTTTCCCCCACTGCATGACACACCACATGTGGGTGTGAGGACAAATAACACATGCATACCCACCCCTGGCAGATGCAGCACAATACACACACTGAGATCATGCCACAACACTGTATAGTCATGTCACTGCCTAATAAACTAAGAGAGCCAAAGAGAACACACACTGCCACGCACATCCCAGGACTGATAGGAATGTTCAGGTGCTCGGCCAGCCACCAAGATGTTGTCTCTCATGGAAGGAATAGGGTGGAGTTTCCACAGATACAATGCCCACAATTGTGAGTCAGGTGTTCAAGTACCCAGCAGAACATGTACCATATGTGTACTAGGCTGGGATTACACACATGCATTGTGCGGAAAAGGGACAATTTATCCATGAAGGCATGGCAAAATACTGTATACACAAGTACAGTGAGTACCAAGGATGGCACAGACGATGCAGCCGGACACATTGCTGAGCAGGCATGGCCAGAGTTGAAGGGATCCATCTCCAACAAAGGAAATGTAGACACAGGGCAACACAACAATTGTGCAACCCTCTGCAGGGGAGATGTCAGGTGCCACAGAGGAAGGAACACTCCTAGGGACATTGTCTCCAAACACAAAGAGCAGACACGACCAAAGATTCTTTGCAGAGACCTTGTGAGGGCACGCAGATACCAGGTTCCACCCCATGAGATGCAGACTACAACATGTCCATGAAACATAACACATTCCCACAACCCCAACTCCTGGAGCCTCAGCATCAACATCAATACATGAAATGCAAGACTTTCAAAACGGAAAACAAAATGCTTTATTCAGCATGAAAAAATAAGATGTAGTAAAGAACACTATGTACAAAGGCCAATGGCCAGTCCAGATATGAAGTCCTTGGGGGGGCACATGGCCATGCGTCTCCCCTAGCTTGCCTGCACATATAAACCTCTGGTTCAGCGACTGGGGGGGGCATCATGTGGGGAAGGACCAGGCACCGCAGGGACAGGAGGGGGAAGGGTAGGTGTGGTGGGTGCAGGGACGGACGACTCCACCACAGGGGGTGGGGCAGCGCCAAAGGTGGAGGCGAGCTCGGTGCTGCACACTTCTGCCAGTTCTTCAAGCGTCTCCCCTGCACCCGGAGAAACAACAGGCCCCAAGGAGGGGGGGGAGTCAGAGGGATTGGTTGCAGCGCTACTGTGGTAGGTGGTGGACAGGCTGGGGGACTTAACTCCCCTACCCGTAGAGTGCCTTGACCGTTTCCGGCCAGGTAAACTAGTGGGGCTGAGTCCCAGCCCAGCAAAGTAGGCCTCCTTCTCTGAATCTGGGGCAGGGGAGCCAAGGGGAGTGACATCAGAGGGACTGGGGAGTGAGTCATGTGGACGAGGACTGTGGCTGCGTGCCTGCCTCTGTGCCCCAGACCCAGTGGGTGTGCCTGCTTCCCCCTGAGTGTGCGTGTCAGGTGTGCGCTTGCCCTTACGTGGTGGTGTGCTGCTTGTGTCTGGTGGGGTGCGTGTGTGTGGATGTCTTGGTGTGCTTGGGACAGGCATGGGTGTGGGACTTGTGGATGGTGCAGGGGTAGGGAGGGGGACGCAGCGCTGCAGGTGACTCACTACTGCCGTCAGTGACGAGTCCAGGGACCTCAGCAACATGCGTTGGTCAGACATCGCTGATGACATGCCCTCCATGTACGACACCATCTGGGTCAGCAGTCTGGTGTGGCCATGGAGGACAGTCAGGATCGATGTCTGCCCAACTTGCAACTGCCGCTGAATGCCCACAGACTCGGCAGTGAGGGCAGCAGTGGGGACAGGGGCAGGGGGTGCGGTGCCTGGCACGAAGGAGACACGGTGTGGCCTAGCACAGACAGAAGGGACCCGAGCAAGTGGGAGGGCGGTGATGGGAATGAAGGGGGCGGCGAGAGATGTACTGCTGCTTTCAGCTGTGGGAGCAGCCTCCGCCCCCTCTGGGAGCTCAGCCTCGGACCCGTCTGCCTCGTAGTCAGTGTTGGTACTGGGCAGGTCCTCCGCCTCACTCCCCTCGCCCTCCGTGCCACTAGATTCCACCGACTCCTCAGCAGTGGTGGCACCACTGCTCAATCCCTCCTCCACGTCTGTGCCGGTGTCTGTGCCGGAGGAAAAAATCAGTCACCTGTATACATCTGACACATGAGTCCAAACTAAATAGGCAACAGTGCATATCAGGAAAGGCATCATGAGTAACATCTAGGATACTCCCCACATATGTAAGCCCTGCACTCCCCAGTTCGTTGACCCACCATGCCACTTGGAAACAATGAAAATTAGGACACAACAGCAAATAACTTGAAATCACAAGATCATGAGAAGCTAGCGTCTGGGATCAGTTGAGCACAGCAAGACTATGAAGGCATGCCACCTCTTGTTCACTGTGAACCAAACAGTATTGTCGCACCCAAGGCCAAATACCACATGCCAATACAGAAGGTGTCCCCACACTCAGAGACCTGTGAGTACTTTTGACACCCCAAAGAAATACATTGTGACTCCTGGAGAATCACAACCCTTTACACAATGGACATGTCTAGCATGTGTGAATGTGGCACTCTGTGAACACAACACACATGTATCTGTATAGCAGAAGTCACACAAGGAGGTGCACACCAAACTACATGTACACAGTCATTGTCTGAGCTGCCAGACTTATTCAAATCAGCCACTATTAGACAGAAATGGCGTATAAGTAAGTACATGTACATGGCACCACGGTGGTCTGGATGACTTGACACTCGTAAGTTGGTATCAGCAGCAACCAAGGACTAACCCAAATGCTACCACACTGTGGGAACATGTATATGTATGAACTCCAAACAAGTTTTGTTCAAACTGTGCCTTACTCTAAAATGTGCCAGCGTGTCCCTGGAAAGTGTAAAGGTGGTGTCTTGTGAACTTCCTTGGGAGACATCTGTCATGCAGGCACATCATTGTCCTTCACAACAAAACAACAAGGTCAAGCATATGAAACATTGAGACATGTTGACAGGTGTAGTGAGTGCCAATGGACATTTTCTCTGAGTAACAACTTGAATAATGTCATTTGTCACATGGCTGCCCATCACCTCATCACACAGTTGGCTACACATATGACCTACTGACTGTCATCTGGAGTGGCACACATGTCCACACCCAGGACAATGCATAAGCTAATGGGCCTGCAATTGTTTAGCAAAAAAGCCTAGCTGTACTGTGGGTTCCTTCTCATGGCAAGCCAGAATGTACCCACAGATGTCATCACACAAAGTCACAACTGTGTAGCATCTGAACCACACACAGGTGCCAAAAATGTACAAGCAGGATACATGATTGTCAAAAACTGACACAGGCAATGAAGCACGAACATTAAGCACTGGCCAACATCACGGGGGCACTGCACGATGACTTTCTGTACTGCGAATCATCACACACAAGTCAGAACTGGCAATGAAACATCAGGGTTGAACATGTACGCCCCTCCCGCACACACACACCCATACCTGAGTCAATGTGACTGATACCGATCTAGAAGTGACACCTCTTATTCAGGGTTACAATAACTGTGCTTGAAAACTAGCTTCATTAACACGACATCACCTTGTAGGGCTGCCAAAACATATTGCTCAGAAACAAACATCAACAGATTGTTGTGAATAGCCACACAGGCACTGCCCAATGTGAGTATGCACAAGCAAACTGGTGTATCCCTGTCCAGTGGGCAAATGTATCACTCATGTGAAAAATACTAACTAGGCCAGGGAACAATGCCACAGAGGCAGAGCCATGCTGAACCCACAGTGAATGTGCACAGTGTCGGATGACACACATGAGTAGGAGGGCAGGCTGTGTCAGGGGACTGTAGTGGGCACACTGCTCCATGGTCCTGGAATGAGCTGACTGTTACAGGAGCAACCGTCCCGGCACTATGCATATATCCCACTCATGCACATCATGTCTGAGGCCACAACATTGGTAATGCATGCTGCAAGTCTGTTCATTTGAACCCTCACACTCCTATGTTGAGACTCAGCATCAGTGCCAACAATTATGCACCCCCAAATGACTGAACAGGACAGGGCACAGGCAGACCACCCCCACACATGATGCTGAAAGCAGTGTGCACCTTGATAAACTGGCAGCCTAGATGACCATGTGCAATAGTGATAACACACAGACCAGGTAACACATGTCAAGGAGGGGAAAGGAGGAAGAACAGCACAGGTTGACTTGGGGGAACAGGATATGCACTGCATATATATAGCCTGGCAGTGTATCCAAGCGACTGAGCAGCTCCAAAAGCTGGCGACACACAACAAACACACATGTACCTACCCCCTTCCTGCTGCTGTAACTCCTGTATCTGCCTATCCAGGTCAGGGAAGACCACCGCCAGGACACGCTTCATCTGGTGGGTCAGGCGCCGGCGCCCGCCATGCTTGCGAGGAGCCTCCTCCTTCAGCATGACCCGGGCGATCCTCCGGTTCCAGCACCGGATGTCCTGCCATCTCTTCTTCACTTGTGGCAGGCGCCGACTGCGACCCTCCACCGATTGCACGGCCTTGACGGCATCCTTCCAGATCTTCCCCTTGTGGTAGGTGGATACCTGTGTGGATGACAAAGTGGGACAACATCACTACACCTGCACCATGTCACAGAGACACACATTTGAACATCTTAGATTTGTTGAACAGGGCATAGTATGCGGGCAAGTAATAGCACCTTAGTCATAGGGACTTTTTCCACTGTGGACGCACCAATGCGCTACATGGCATAGTAAGTACACAGGTGGAATGAGGGGTGCGAAACAATCCCTGATCATGGCACACACTGTGCATCCCAAGCAACACAAGGCTGATGGACAGCACCGCAAAGCAGTCACATGCCCCAGGCCACTGACGAAACCTCAGCAGAGTACACAGACACACACAGGCACACATCAATCACCTGCCATTGGCAACAGCGGATGCAAACCTCACTCTGCACATGTGCCACTTGCCGAGGGGGGTCACAGGTGTGGGGCTAGCTCAGCAAGTCAGACACACAGCACGGCTTACTTCACACATCAGATGGATTGAGCAGTTGCCTCCTCCATGCAGCTGTGGTGCAACACTCCACATAGACACTCACCCACATGACAAGAAACATTCACACACATCAATGTCCAGGGGGCGTACACATCATTTGGACACTCTCACCACTCTCACCACAGCTCCACTCAACTCTCACACACATCTGTGGGTGCAGTCACCTGTCACACCGGGGTGACCACTGAATCACCGCAGGACAATAGAACAAGAATGCCCAAGAGGATTAGGCTGGCTGAATGTGCCATGCACTATGCAGTGAATGTCACAGTAAGCACAATGCAGTGAGGAGTGCACACATGAACTACATCAAGCCCTGCATGAGAGACATAAGCCATCCACCCCCCCCCCCTGGGACCAACTCCAACCAACATTGCATGTCTGTCACACCTGGCCACAATGCCAGAAGTGACAGACACAATAAAGGTGCACAGGCAAAGGTAGTGGAGTCAGCACTCACCTGCTCCCCTGGTCGGCCATACAGCATGGGGTACTGTGGGAGGATCACATCCAGCAGGGCCTCGTTCTCCTCCTGGGTGAAAGGCTGGGCCCTCTCCACAGTCCTTGACATGGTGCCAGAGGGAGACAATACAGCAGCAGTGGTATCGACTGACATGTTGTGCAGGCAAGTGCCCTCTAATGGGTTCTGCCTGCCTTATATCTGCCTTGCTGGCCTATTTCTTTTACAGGAGTACAGAGTGATTGGTCAGACTCATTAGCATCCTACGTTTCCTCCAATCCCTTTAAACATACACCAGTGACAGCCTTCGCATCTTTCGATTTTGCAGCATCATGTCAAGTCAACAACCACTTTGCAACAATGTATAATGTGGCCAACTGCTTTTTCCAGACCACATGATGTTAAATTTTGAACTTGAAACTCGGTATCCATGACAACCAGCATGCATTTAGGCCCTAATACTGTGTCCCCATTGTAATTCTTAAATCCCCACACAGGTACGGCGCGTTTCACTCGTACCCCTACGGCACCATCACTACAGTGATACGGGCCGTACTCACGCGTGTACGGGCCGTACACACGTGAGTACATGCCTATCACTATAGTTGGGGGTACCGTAGGGCCTAGTAATAAGGGCCGTACTTACGCGTGTACGGCCCGTACACGTGTGAGTATGTGCCTATCACTATAGTTGGGGGTACCGTAGGGCCTAGTGATACGGCACATACTCACGCGTGTACGGGCCGTACACGTGTGAGTACGTGCCTATCACTATAGTTGGGGGTACCGTAGGGCCTAGTGATACGGCACATACTCACACGTGTACGGGCCGTACAAGCGTGAGTACGTGCCTATCACTATAGTTGGGGGTACCGTAGGGCCTAGTGATACGGCACGTACTCACGCGTGTACGGGCCGTACACGTGTGAGTACGTGCCTATCACTATAGTTGGGGGTACTGTAGAGCCTAGTGATACGGCACGTACTCACGCGTGTACGGGCCATACACGCGTGAGTACGTGCCTATCACTATAGTTGGGGGTACCGTAGGGCCTAGTGATACGGCACGTACTCACGCGTGTACAGGCCGTACACGTGTGAGTACGTGCCTATCACTATAGTTGGGGGTACCGTAGGGCCTAGTGATACGGGCCGTACTCACGTGTGTACGGGCCGTACACGCGTGAGTACGTGCCTCTCACTATAGTTGGGGGTACCATAGGGCCTAGTGATATGGGCCGTACTCACGCGTGTACAGGCCGTACACGTGTGAGCACGTGCCTATCACTATAGTTGGGGGTACCGTAGGGCCTAGTGATACGGCACGTATTCACGCGTGTACGGGCCGTATACGCGTGAGTACATGCCTATCACTATAGTTGGGTGTACCGTAGGGCCTAGTGATACGGCACGTACTCACGCGTGTACCGGCCGTACACGCATGAGTACGTGCCTATCACTATAGTTGGGGGTACCATAGGGCCTAGTGATACGGGCCATAATCACGCGTGTACGAACCATACATGCGTGAGTACGTGCCTATCACTATAGTTGGGGGTACCGTAGGGCCTAGTGATACGGCACGTACTCACGTGTGTACGGGCCATACACGCGTGAGTACGTGCCTATCACTATAGTTGGGGGTACCGTAGGGCCTAGTGATACGGCACGTACTCACGTGTGTACAGGCCGTACACGCGTGAGTATGTGCCTATCACTATAGTTGGGGGTACCGTTGGGCCTAGTGATACGGGCCGTACTCCCGCGTGTATGGGCCGTACACGCGTGAGTACGTGCCTATCACTATAGTTGGGGGTACCGTAGGGCCTAGTGATATGGGCCGTACTCACACGTGTACGGGCCGTACACGCGTGAGTACGTGCCTATCACTATAGTTGGGGGTACCGTAGGGCCTAGTGATACGGCACGTACTCACGCGTGTACAGGCCGTACACGCGTGAGTACATGCCTATCACTATAGTTGGGTGTACCCTAGGGCCTAGTGATACGGCACGAACTCACGCGTGTACGGGCCATACACGCGTGAGTACGTGCCTATCACTATAGTTGGGGGTACCATAGGGCCTAGTGATACAGGCCGTACTCACGCGTGTACGGGCCATACATGCGTGAGTATGTGCCTATCACTGTAGTTGGGGGTACCGTAGGGCCTAGTGATACGGCACGTACTGACGCTTGTACGGCCCGTACTCACGCGTGAGTCCGGGCCGTACACACGCCCTCAGAGCGTGTGTACTGTGTGTACTGATAGGAGGCACACACGAAAGGAATGGAGGTGTCAGACTCGCACAAGGCTGTACATCAAGTCATTGTCAGTGCAGTCCTTCATGTGCAGGGCCTAGGTGTGTCAGGCAGTAATGTGGCACATGTCTCCTCATGTTGTGGCACAATTGATGTGTGATGAGCTGTTTACACATGTCATGTGTGATGGGGCACTACATGGCACACTTCCCCTTCACACTTTGCACATGTGTGCATGTACGACTCACGTGTCAAGCACTGCATCACTGGTATGGCACAGCCAGCAACACCCGCAACTGTCCCCTGATGCCAGGTACATGGATAATTACACCTGACATGTGACTCCCAGTGTGCCACGATGTGACTATGTCATGTGTGTGTCATGTTTTCCCATGAGCTTTCCGTTGGTGTTCCGTCAAATCCATCTGCTGTTGCAGCATCCAACATGTGTCTGTGTGCATATGTGCATGACACACATATACGCACACCATGCCAAATGTGGACTCACACGTTACATGTGTCATGATGGTTCGAAGATGACTTCCTGACATGAGGCAATATGTGCGTTCTCTCAATGTCTGTGTCATCAGTTTTTGACATGTACCCCTTCATGGAAATGTGTGTTATCTGTCCTTTTCCAGATGACATATGACCTGTGCGTCTAGACTCCCGCCAGCTGTCTGTATGAGATGACATCCTTCAAATGGTGATATGTGGATGTCTGTCACTCATGTAATGTGTCTGGCTTGTCACTTACACTGGCCCACAGCTATTTTATGGCATGTCACGTCAACATTGCCATGCAACTATTGTGGCTGGCTCTTCGTAGGAGTATCACCTGGCTGGCCTACGTGTCCTGGATGTATTGCACAGCACAGACTCTGTATTAAGCAGATGTGTATTAGCTGTTGAACATGTGCTCACCTCAGTGACATTGGTGTGGTAATGTACTCACTCTTCGTTATTCCTTCCAAATCTCTGCAGGGCACCGCCTCTCCCCAGACGAATGCCAGACCTGGATGCCATGCGTGAACATGACTGCATACGCAAATACAGCTTCTCGCAAGAGTTGATAGAGGACTTGACCCGCCGGCTTGCACCACACCTCCAACCACAACACAGGTATCCTACAGCTCTGACCCCCAAGATGAAGGTGATGGCAGCCCTACATTTTTTTGCCACTGGCACGTTTCAGTTGACCATAGCTGATGTCGGTGGCATGTCTCAGACAATGTTCAGCCGTGTCCTGCATGATGTTATAGAAGCCATGTTGGTGCACCTGGATGAATTCATCCATTTTCCCACTCGTGAGCAGTTGACAGGTGTCAAGGGTGAGTTCTATGCCCTGGGAGGGATGCCTCATGTAATTGGTGCCATTGATGGGACACATGTGGCTTTGGTACCACCACAGGCACAGGAGGTAGCCTATAGAAACAGAAAACATTACCACTCCATTAATGCCCTTGTGGTGTGCCTTGCTAACATGCTGATTTCCCATGTCTGTTCCCGTTTTCCAGGGTCCGCACACGATGCATACATCATGAGGCGTAGCAGGGTGCCAGAAATGATGCTGCAGCTGCACGCGGAACAAGCATGTCTTGTTGGTGGGTATACTCTGTTAGTCCTGTGTTTAGCGCTATCTTTGTATCTTACAGCATCTCCTGACCCACTTCTTCACATGATGTTTCCATGTAGGGGACTCTGGCTATCCCAACATGCAACGACACCCATGGGCAGACGAGGCGCGTGATTGAGAGGACGTTTGGACTCCTGAAGAGCAGATTCCGGTGCCTCCACAAGACCGGCGGCGCCCTCCCATATGCCCCGGTGAAGGTCTGCAAAATCTTCATTGTGTGCTGCATGCTGCACAACATGGCAGTGGAGAAGGCCGTGCCACTCATCCTTGATCCGGATGAGCAGGATCATCCACCCGTGGAGGATGAAGGGCTCGGGCACAGGGCAAGTGAGGATGAGGATGAGGATGAGGACATCTGGAGTCAGCTTATCCGCAACTTCTTCTCATGATGGCGAGTCCCTGTGTCTGAGTGTGCACGCTTTGAGCCTTGTGTGGCATGTGTTGCAATGTGTGTGTCGAGCTGACTGTGTGCTAAGTGACTTGGAGGTGTGTTCTGATGTGTCATTCAAGTGATGATGTCATTCCACACATTTTAGCTGGGACACTAAATTTATTAAGGGCATGGTGACATCATTCCTGTAGAGTACATGTACATGTCTGCGGATTACTAGCTCTTCGCTGACTTGTTGTGTGTCTGGCCTCCCCAGGTTCTTGCGGCTGTCGTCTGCTCATATCATCATTGCCCTCCTGCTATTCCTCATGAGTATTGCAACGTGTGCTGGATCAGAGTTACATGCACAGACATGGTGAAAAGTCATTTGGGGTAAGGAGTGCAGCAAGGCATTTTGTGGGTGGTACGTGTTTGTGATATGTGGGGACTGCTCCTGTGCATGTTGTGTTACCATGCATACATGTCGACTCACCATGGGCCACATGACGTGTTGCATGGCTCCCATGAATTGATAGTCACCCTTCCTGATAGTCATCTGTAATGGTTTGTGGATTCTGATGAAGGCATCAATGTGTGTATAACGTCCCTCAGGAACATACGGGATGCTAATGGTGGACATAGTGTGGGACATCCCCATATGAGGCTCAATGGGGAATTGTAGACTCTCCGTGTGCAGCAAGGGGTGTTAGGCTCAACCCCTTCACATGTGTGCCAGCTCAGTAGGATTTACCACATCTGTGTGTTTAAGGGGGTGTCCAGTGTAGGTCACACATGGTCAGCCAAATGACTTGTGAGTCTGTTCCAATTGATGCATTTCCCTTAGTGTGAGGCTGAGTAATAAAGGTGTTCGTCACACTCCAAGGTGCCTCATCTCTGTCAATGCAGGTCTCTTGCCACTTTGCATGCGGCATATCTGGCATAGTTGTGGAAGATTATGCATAGGAGTCCATGTGTAGTTTAGCAACATGCATGCAGTTGCTCATGGATTAGGCTCCCTATTGGGCATGAATACATGGTCGTGTATGTTTTTTGGCATGTTGGTCCACACAATGGGCCATCAACAGCTGCTGAGGGTGTGTCTCCTGTGCGCAGGTCGGCCTTCAGTTTCCTGATCCGGTGTCATGCTTCTTTGGTGATTGTGCATGCATTGTCTCTGGGTGTGCCATGTGACACTGGACACTCCTTACTTTACACACGCGCCTGTTGCAGTTGTCCTTCTCACATCCTAGTCTTTGTGTGCAAATTCTGTCATTTTGCAAGGAGATGCTGCCTGCTGCTGCGGCCCCTGCAGCAAGGGCCCACAGAGTATCCAGATTTGGCAACACACACGCCTCCAAGATGCTCCTCACTTCCTCCCTCCACCCATTCATTTGGCTGTCCTCAGCTTGTCTATGCCACTGTTGCCGCCACGCGGTGCCAAAGGCTGGACCATCAGCACATTCAAGGTGCACATTGCACCACCATCCTGTCCTTGCATAACCCACATCACACTACAGTCTGATGTATGAGCCACACTCCAAGCTATGTCCATCCGCACATCTAACGCCTGCTGTCAGACATACCCTGGGCACACACACAACACCTTTGCATGCTGAGTGTGCAATTCCAACTACCTACACTGCGCTGCCCCGCCTTCCAGGCCCTGTCACACCAACCAGGTCATGTCCCTAATACTCCCCACCGGCTCTGTAGCCCAGCAAGGGCATGGGAGTGGGACTCAAGGCTTCAGCATGAAGTATGGTGTCATCGTCTGGGACATGGCACAGGTATCATCTCTCAGCATGTCAATCTACAGAGTGTCCAGGACCCCCTCTCCACCATCACATGCGCACAGCACCTCATCATCAGCTCGTATGCCATTGACAGCCAGGTGCTCCTCACCCTCAACAAAGACACAGACATTGGCAGTTCCATCATTCAAGTATGCATGAGATCCATTGATGAATGGCTGAACACGAGCCACCTGAGGCTGGACTTGTACAGGACTGAGGTGATCGTCTGAGGATTGTCCCCTTCCAGCTGGGTCAAGTGCCTGTGTCCCACCCGCAAAAGCCCTGCACAAGCACCCAGTGGCCACACACACAAGATGGTGTGCATCATGTTTGGCTCGCTCACATATGCCATGCTAGTCCACAGCATCTGTACCTCATGCTACAACGCCCTCTGCATTATGCACATGATCTACAGATAGATCCACTCCAAGAAAAGACAAGCCATCCCCCAGGTCCATGACAACATCCGTGTCAAATACTGCCCTGCCCTCTACGGAGCAAGTACATCCAAACTCCCAGGACACTGGTCCACTTCCAGGGGGCATCTGCACACCTCAGCTTCAACACCCTGCGCCCCAGCCACCTCACCGTCCACCATAGATAGCTGCAATGGATCACTGTCTGCTGCAGGATGACATCCACACTCCCCACCCACACTCAGGAGGCAGTCCACAACCCCGACCCCAAACCAACCTTGTACGTCTGTCATCCTAGATCCCGTTGGGCCATCTCTGTGCATCCAACCTTGCCCTGGCCACCGTTCTTCACATCCACCGTACTCCAGCATACAGGACATTGTTCTCCCACCTGGCCACACATACCTGGGACTCCCTCCCCGGGAACCTCCACATGAGCCATGACCTCTACGCCTTGATGATAATCTCCCAAATAGGTCTCTCCGCACAGTTTAGCAAGCACCCCCTCAGCAGCCAGAGGCCATCACAGGTGAGTGTTGTGCTCCATGCCTACATTGAATGATACCTTGTGACCCATGTGTGTCCTGTACCAGACTCTGATCCCAGGGTATGGATGGCTGGAGTTAGTTCAACACTCATGCATAGTTTGACATTTCCCCACACGTAGGTGGTGTACTCATGCCAAATGACTGCAACATGTAATTGTAGAAAAAGAGATTTATTCTCGGTGGGGGGCCTGTTTAGTGTGGACAAATAGGTGCTATATAGTGTGCATGGAATCCAAAGTTCACAGGGGGAGATGGCATCCTTGTCAGTTGGAGTCATCAGAGTCCAGCCCACAGTGTTGGTCATCATTGGTCAGACTGTGACCAGCAAGTCCATATGGCAGAGAATGTCATTGGTTGAGGTGGTGCTGTTGCACCAGAGGGCCAGGTGCCAGGCCAGGTGACCTGGGAGATGTGGATGGTCCGCTGACTCTCACGGTCTTTTCCGTGGACGACCCACCTTCCTCCGGGGAACCTCAGATGCAGGCCTTGACGATGCTGGGGACGCTCCGTGAGACGAATCCTCCTCCTCCCTCCCTGTGTATGGTGCTGGTCTACGCCTGGTGGCACAGGGAGGGTTGCCCATGCTTTGGGCGATCTGACGGAGTGATTGGCTCATGTCCCTGTGCACCGTCAGGAGCTCAGCCAGTCTTGCCTCCATCCGTCCTTGGTGTTGTTGATGACTGGCATGATGCTCGACCTGCAGTTTCTTTATCTCATTAAGGGTCCCCTGCATCTCGGAGAGTCTCGACACGACCTGGTTGATGCCACTGGTGTCACGCCGGTATGAGTCCAGGATGTTGCGTATGTGTGACATACCGGTGTCCTGAGCTGGCTGGTCAGGTTCGCGACTCCGCCTGCCTCCACTCACACCACCCCTGCCCACTTGAGCCTGGCCTGCCCTTGTGGGCACATCGGGTCTACGGGACCCCTGAGGGATGGCATTTGCAGGGTTGCCTGCCTCCTCCTGGGTGCCCGGAGAACCTCGTCCCTCCTGGTCAGACTGGCTCTGTTGTTCAGTGTGAGCAGGGCTCCTGGGTGTGTCCTGGGATGTGGCAGGAATGGGGGTGGTGGTTGGCACAGATGTACCTGACGCCGGTGCTGCAGGGGCTTGGGCACCAGAGGGTCCAGGTTGGTCGGGGTCATCCACGGAGTGGTGAGAGTCGTCGCTGCCGGTGAGATTATCTTCACGCGGAGCCTGGGACTGTGATTCTTCCCCCCAGTGTTGGGGGGAGATCGACGACGTTGCCCTGTGTATGAGAGACAGACAATGTTAATGATGTTTCATGCGACATCTATGTTTCATACATATTCAAGTTGACACAGTTCCTCCAGGTAGTTGGATGTGCCTAGCATTCCTCTCAATGTCCACTTGGGGATGGGTATGTTGCAGGGGACAGATTGGGATGTTATCCTGAGTGTTTGACCTGTAGATTGTTGGCTCTGATGCTTATTTGGCTATGGATTGGTCTTGTTGTGTCACATGTCCATTGTGGGAGTGTGTAAATCCGTTGCCTGCCCCGGGGGTGTGTGCTTGTGTTAGGGGGGGGGTTGTGACCGGGCCTACTGTTGTGTGTAGTGTGAGTTGTAATTGGGTCTCCCAGGTGATGTGTCTGTCCCCTCATGGTGCATGCTGGCATGACAGTGAGTGTGCGTTCCTGTGCTAGATACCTGTGCTTGTGGAGTTGGTGTTTGAGTGTACAGTGTTCCCAAGAGGGCCTTGTGCTGCATACAGCAGGGCCAAGTGTCAGCTACCTTGTCAGTACTTTGCCAGTCCCTGTGCATTGTGCATGGGTATGTACCTATGCCATATGGGCTGAGGGCATTGGTGTCTGCGTCTCATTTTCACAATGTGTTGTGTGGGGCCCACCCTCCCAGCCTCCCGGACATCCAGTCTTGTGTTTGTGGTTGATGTAGCCTTGGACATGGCCTTGCCTTGATTTGTGAAGGGTGCATGGAGACGTTAGTGGCATGAGCGTGGTTTTTGAGTGTGGTTGTGTGCGGTGAGTGCTTGGGGGAAGTTGCGTGCATTTGGTGTATATGTGGTGTGGACCCCATTGCCCCCATGTTACGTAAGTTGTTTGTGTACTCACCAGGCTCTGCGACTCCTTCAACTCCGTGTACTCCCACCGGCGGTAGCAGGGCCATCACCTTTTCCTCCCAGGGATGGTAGTGTACGGGTCTGCGGGGCGGCCCACCTCCAGTGATGTTACTCTGGGCATATTCTTCGTTCATTTTCCTCTTGACCGCCCTGCGCAGATCGTACCACCTGGCTTGGCATTCATGCCTGCTCCTTCGGATGGGCGCAACAGCATTCACCTTATCGACAATCCTCTGCCACATTGCAGATTTTTCAGCTATGCTGGTCTGTCTGACCAATGTTCCAAACAGCTGTGGCTCGACTCTGATGACTTCGTTGACAAGGAGGTCCAGCTCCGCCGTTGTGAACTTTGGATTCTTGTCTGTGGGCATGGTGTGGGGTGTGGGTGTGGGTGGTTGTGGGTGTGAATGTGACAGTGTGTGTGTGAATGTGAAGAGGGGGATGTTTGTGGAGGAGGTTGTGTGAAGGTGTGTGAGTGAAGGTGTAGTGAAGGTATGAGTAATGTGGAGTTTCTCTGTGGGGTCTGGCAGCAGTGGGTCTGTTGCAAAGGCTCATGGGTTGTGTGTTGTTAGAATCCAGATTCTCTAGTTGGCACCAGTGGGTACTAATGCCAAGCAGGGAACCTTTCTTCCAGTCAGGGTAAGGGGTTACACTCCTTTAATAACCCCTGCTCACCCTCTAGGTAGCTTGGCACGAGCAGACAAGGCGTTATCGTAGCCGTAATGGTTAAGCAGTTGTGATCACATACATCAATTCAATGTTACCCCCACAAATGGACTTCACACTGGGTGTATCAAAAATAGACTTCTTTATATAAGCAGACTTAATCACAAGACCCAATAACGTGTAACACGGGCCCACAATACTGTTTGTTCAAAGCGTTCTTGGTTTCAGTTCAATTCAGGTGTTCTGTGCGCTTCGTGCGCGTTGGCCGGTGCATGCGGCAGTAAGAGGCTTATGAGCGGCTCACGAGCGTTGGGCAGACACTCCGGGTGACACGCGCACCTTGCGGTGCGAAGGGGGCACAGCACCTTAGTCTTTGTTGAAGTTCGTCAGGGACGGCACAATAATCCTCAGCGCGTGCGTGCAGCGCACGGTCCTCTCAATCGCGGTGCGAGCTACGGCTCGAAGGGGGCCTCAGTCGCGGTGCTCAGGGGGACGGTGCAGACGTACGATGCGCTGGCTCTTAGTTGCGGCGTTCGAGCCGGACCTTTGAGGCCAGCGCCTCTGTTCTCAGCACACTGCGAAGCCGGCAGCACGCTCCGAAGGGGAGCCGCGTACCGGTCACTCTACGAACCACAGCCTGCCCTCAGCACGGGTAGGGGGCACACAGAGCGGCACGACACAGAGGGGCAAATCAGGTGTCACGAAGTCCTTCCTTTGCGTTGCGAGCTACGGCACGGGGGCCATAGTCACGGTGCTCGAGCCGGTCAGGGGGCACAGGCTTGCGACAGTACGCGCCGAGTTTGGATGGCGCACACTGCTTCTCGGCATCAGCTTGGCAGGGAGAACGGCGGTTCTCAAAGGGTGTGAAGTCCACTGGTCCTGGGACTTCGTTCAGGGGACAAGCTCAGCACAAGCCCTTGGAGACCTTAAACAGCACAAGTTGAAGCAAAGTTTCTCAGCAGTCTTTCTCCACTCTTTCTGCAGCAGGGCAACCACTGCAGGCCAATCCCCCAGGTCAGGGACAGTACTCCTCCTACAGTTTCCTTGGTTCCTTCTCCTCAGGCAGAGGTTCGTCTTGTAGCAGGATCTAATTTCTTAGGAGCAGGGCTCCTTCATTTATACCAAAATTCTTTTGTTCTCTCAGGCCAGGGGGGCCCTTGCCTAGCTCATTCCAGTTCTGGAGCACTTTGTTTACGCGATGTAGGCTCTTTCATTCAAGGTGCAGGGCAGAGTCATCAGACGCTCCATAGGGGGCGGAGCCGGCATTGAGGTGGCAGAGCACAGTCCCATTCAGAGCTCAGGTGCACTCCTCCCACCCATCTACCTGTCAATCGTCCTATTCATTACTGGCCTACCTAGCCCTGCCCATCTGGGTGCTTCCAGCCCTGTCACTCACGCAGCCAGACAGCAGATACACATCGCGCAGAGGCGGCTGAAATGGTTTAGGCAAGCAAAGGCCAGCTTTATAAAAGCGGCATTTGCAAACGCGGAATATTAAAATAAACCTTACTAAAAGAAGTACTTTATTATTCTGAGTTCAGGCGTACTAAACATGACTTTCTACCATGCTCTATGAGTCCACTGGGGTCACAGCGGGTAGTGACTCCAGCAGCCCATTCTGGCCTATGGAGAGCAGGTAGCCTTCAATAGTGAAAAACGAAAATGGCTGTAATTCACTATTAAGACATGCCACACACATCAGGGCATGTCCTACCTTATGCCTACAATGCACCCTGCCCGTGGGCCTACTAGAGGGGTGACTAATATGTAGTTAAGGGAAGGTTTAGGGACTGGCAAGTGGGTGCACTTGCGCAGTCAGCGCAACAGTACCAGACTGCACGCAGGGTCTGCAGTGGCAGACCCTAGACACAGTTTACTAGGCCGCTTCTGTGGGTGGCACAACCAGTGCTGCAGGCCCACCAGTGGTATTTGTATTTACAAGCCCTGGCACTCCTGGTGTACTTTACTAGGGACTGACAGTAAACCAAATGAACCAATCATGGACACCAATCAATGTATACATTTTACCATAGGGAGAGCATATGCACCTTAGCACTGATCAGCAGTGGTAAGGTGCCCAGAGTCATAAAACAGCCAACATCAGGTCAGGAAAAATACAGGAGGAAGGCAAAAAGTTTAGGGATGACCCCACAAAAAAGGGCCAAGTCCAACACCACCCCCTTCCAGCCAAAGTGCAGGGTAGACCAATCACCACCGTGATGGTCTTCCCTGCTTGGGGTGATAGAACAAGGACCTGGCCCGCAACTGCAGGGGCAGACTCCATTTCTACGCCAATCTGAACCTATCGGACTCCCTCTGTCCATACTCTCAGGGCCAACCAAGCTGATCCACGGGGAACCCTTCTCCTCACCTGTGGACACCACCTGTGCAGCACCTAACCTTAACTGGCATACAGGTGTGTCCCAACAGACAGACAGCAAAATGCTACAGTGGCCACTGACAATAGTCAGGGATGAGACCCAGGCCGTATGCCTCTCAGGGCTCTCAAACCTCTGTGGCGCCAGGGAGCAGGGGGCAGTAGCCCCAGGTGCTTGGCACCCTTTGTCCAGTCTCCCTCCTGTCAGGCCAGGTATGACATCCTGGCACTGACCCACCTGCCCCAGGACTGTACCCGGCGGCTGGACCCAAGACTGGGGTGGCCTCTCCCACACCCGGTCCTTCTCCTTGGGGCTCTGTACCCTCCCACCTGGAGTGGTACCCCCTTCCAGAATTGCCAGGGCACCTGGGGCAGGTGTCCTGCGCAATTCGCCCACCAGTTCAGGTGTTCTATCCTGCAACTGAGCGTCCAGGTCAGGGGGGACACCCTGAACCTGGCCCTCCAACCTAGGGTCTAAACCCTTCAGTTGAGCCGGGGTCAGAGGCGAGGACTCCCTCCCTCTGCACCCCTTCCAGAGTACTGCCCACTCCCAACTAGCGTTGTACCCCCAGAAGCAACATGGGTCAAGACACTGATTACAGTAGTCCCACCTTCAAGGTCAGACAACACCTGAACCTGGCTTCCCAACCCTGGGACCAACCCATGCGGTTGAACGCTCGCCTGGCGCACCAGGACTTCCCGGGGAGCACGCATGCCCCCCCTGAGGGTGACACATAACTCATGTGTCGTGTGACAGTCTGCCTGGCGCTGATCTCCCGACCCCTGTCCATCTGACAGTGCCTGAAGATCCCCCAGGACAGACGTGGTGTCACCATGGTCACTCACGGGGGACGCAGCCCTTCTGGCTGGCCCCTGACCCACTGGTTCTTCCACTGGGGACTCTTTCCCCCTCTCACCCCTCACTCTGGACTTCTGCACCCTCCCAACTGGAGTGGTACTGCCAGACACTAGAACCGAGGGAGGCCTGCTTACAGACACTCCCCGTCCACTAGACACTAGGGGATCCCCCTCAACGGGCGGCCCATCAGGACAGCCTAGGCTCCCCGCCTGATGTTCCCTTAAAGAACCATCCCGGCTCTGAGACTGGGTTTCGGGCACCTGGGGGCACGCAGCCCCACCCTCACTCCTTCTCCACTGAGACAGGACGTGAGCCCCTACACCCCTCCCACTACCATGGGACCTAGCTGGGCTACTCTGCACCACTTCCACCACTCTGGATTGGAAGATACCTGAGCCACTCCCAACGGGGTCACTCCCCAATGCCTCTCCAGACCCTCTGGAATCCACCAAAAGGTCTGACTCCAATGTGGGCTCTCTGCAGTCAGAGAACTCACCCTCACACAGGTGCTGGCATAGCTCTGGAAAACAGGGACTTACAATATGCTCTCCCACAATTGGATCACACAGCCCCCTAGCAGGGTTAACCAAACTATCCTTCACCTTACCATCCAGTGCCTCACACACGTACTCCACACCACTCTGCTAAGACTGGCAAGACAGTATCTGACTGTCTCTGTCACACAACCCATACTCTTCTGGGCGGTCTTTACACTCACCCACCAGGACTTCAATTTTGGGGGAACCCCTCTCCCTGCACCTCTCATCTAGAGTCAGTAGAGTGTCCCTCCCGCCACTAGGACTATGAACCCCTACGCCAGTTACCCTATTCCCTTCAGGGATACGGCGCACTACTGGAGCTACCTCATGCCCTTGAACCTCCTGGTGTATGTTAGCCCCCTCCTTCAAGTCAGGCGCCATATCTCTGGGTGTGCGTACTACTCTCTCAGCACTATAAACTTCAATATTGCTGCCACCATCTGAGCTGGATTCCTCCTCCCACTCAGAAAAGCTCAATCTCTGAGCTACGCACCTTTCTAGTTGCTGGGCTGAGACACTCATGGCCTCAAGCCTCTCGAGCTCCATATCATATTTCTTCATTATGAAGTCATGCTCCATTTGCATTCTTCTCTCTTCTAGAGCCAGCTTTTTACTTTCTAGCTCCAGTTGCCCATTCAATTTTAGTTTTGCCATCTCCATTTCATGAGCTCTGGTTTCCTTCCTGTCGGCCAACTCCTCTGGCGACAGGCCTCTTCCAAAACTCTGGACACTTTCTGCTGGTTCAACAATTACCACATCTCCTGGGGCCCTTGACTCAATCCAGGCGCTCAGCGCCTTGAGTAAATCGGTCTTGAGCTTACATCCAACAGTGGGGACCTTGAATCTCCTGCAGAAGCATCTCAGCTGGTTCTTGGTGTAGGTCTCTAGTCTCTCTTCTTCCCATTCAATACCTTCAATGTCAGAGACTACAGATTCTGCTCTCTCCACCATGGCTGAACCAGGCATGATTTCTTTAACAATTGGCGATTTCCAGCAAAACGAAAAAAAAAGTATGTGTGTGGCTACGTTATGGGTCTGAACTCACTACGTGGTGTTTCACAAAAAATTGCTGTACATAAATCACAAATGTAAATTCAGAATCCTCACTGCTGACCACCAATGTTAGAATCCAGATTCTCTAGTTGGCACCAGTGGGTACTAATGCCAAGCAGGGAACCTTTCTTCCAGTCAGGGTAAGGGGTTACACTCCTTTAATAACCCCTGCTCACCCTCTAGGTAGCTTGGCACGAGCAGACAAGGCGTTATCGTAGGTGTAATGGTTAAGCAGTTGTGATCACATACATCAATTCAATGTTACCCCCACAAATGGACTTCACACTGGGTGTATCAAAAATAGACTTCTTTATATAAGCAGACTTAATCACAAGACCCAATAACGTGTAACACGGGCCCACAATACTGTTTGTTCAAAGCGTTCTTGGTTTCAGTTCAATTCAGGTGTTCTGTGCGCTTCGTGCGCGTTGGCCGGTGCGTGCGGCAGTAAGAGGCTTGTGAGCGGCTCACGAGCGTTGGGCAGACACTCCGGGTGACACGCACACCTTGCGGTGCGAAGGGGGCACAGTACCTCAGTCTTTGTTGAAGTTCGTCAGGGACGGCACAATAATCCTCAGCACGGTCCTCTCAATCGCGGTGTGAGCTACGGATCGAAGGTGGCCTCAGTCGCGGTGCTCAGGGGGACGGTGCAGACGTACGATGCGCTGGCTCTTAGTTGCGGCGTTCGAGCCGGACCTTTGAGGACAGCGCTTCTGTTCTCAGCACACTGCGATGCCGGCAGCACGCTCCGAAGGGAAGCTGCGTACCGGTCACTCTACGAACCACAGCCTGCCCTCAGCACGGGTAGGGGGCACACAGAGCGGCACGATACAGAGGGGCAAATCAGGTGTCACAAAGTCCTTCCTTTGCGTTGCGAGCTACGGCTCGGGGGCCTTAGTCACGGTGCTCGGGCCGGTCAGGGGGCACAGGCTTGCGACAGTACGCGCCGAGTTTGGATGGCGCACACTGCTTCTCGGCATCAGCTTGGCAGGGAGAACGGCGGTTCTCAAAGGGTGTGAAGTCCACTGTGTAAGATCCCTCAAAAAGGCATCGTGAGGCAGGTATGAAGATTGAAGAAGGTTTATTCCATAAAGAGATCCCATCCATCCAACTCTTGTCATCAGTCTCCCAGTTTCCTTCACAGATCCCCAATCTAGAATCCAGTGACATCGCAGATGACACTATCGACATTCTATAGCTTCCAACCAATCCCAGACAAGACATTATAAGTGTATGCCAAGCTTATGACATACTACACACCTCCCTTCGTCACACAAAATTCAGAACACATTCCCCAAAATAATACCAAATCAAATCCAACAAAATTCACTTTAAACATAGTTCAACAGATAAGAAGGCTTCTTACAAATCCTATTAGAAGCTCGAATCTTACCACCTTCAGATAAACTCGGATTCGCCACATCAGGATGATCACCATCTACTTTTTTTTTTAATACTGCAACCCTGTTTAAATTCCAAATCCTGTGATCTTGAGTCTTCACAGCATTTTTAAAGATCATAATAACCTTCATCGGTTTCATAAATTTGGAAACAGCTCCACCCACCAAACCTGGGCGTTTGATCATAACCAAATCACCAACTCTGACTTTGGTTACCTTTACAGCATTCTTCTTGTCAAAGTAACTCTTCCTCAATCTACTTTGTTCTTCCTCTCTCTTTTGAATCACTTCACCATCACACTTCTTTTCTTTTCCCCTTTCCACTTCATATCTATTAACCCATGCAGGCTCCACTTTAGTGTTTGGAACTCTCCCACGGAATAATAGAAAAGGTGTTTTCCCAGTAGTGGAATGCGGAGATAGCCTATACTCTTCAACTTTCTTCAACACTTCCTCTTTCCAATTTAAGGACATTGATTTAGATAGTGCAATCGTCTCTTTGATCACTCTATTAAATCTCTCCACCATCCCATTTGCCTCGGGATGGTAGAGGGAGCACAATTTATGCGAAATCCCCTTGGATGTTAGAAAATCCTTCATCTCATTGGATACTAACTGCACCCCATTGTCTGTTAATATGGAATCCGGGATTCCCTCTTCAGAGAAAATGTTATTCAAACATTTAATAATGTGAGTTGAGCTAATGCTTGTCAAAAAGAAAACTATAGGCCAACGTGAAAACATGTCAATTATCACTAAAACAAATGTCTGAGAACCATTCAAGTGAATAGGACCAAGAATGTCTAAAGCAATGTCCTGCCAAGGATTCAAAGGACGCCTCCTTATGATCATAGGTTGGACACGGGTGTTTTTAGACTTATCACTCAAGGTGCATGGCACACAATCACGAATAACCCGTTCCACCTCTATATCCATGCCCGGCCACCAATACGACATTCTCAAGCGTTCCTTAGACTTAGTAATGCCTGCATGAGAGGAATGAACCAAATCTATCAGTTCTTTCCTAAGGGAACAGGGAGGAATCAGTCTCGTTCCCCGAAATAGAAGCCTATTCTCCACAGACAATTCGTTACGAACCGCCCAAAATTTCTTAGTCTCTAACGATCCTTGTTTGTTGCTGTTCCAACCTCTCCTGAGAAGATCCATAACTTCATTTAGAACAGCATCCATGACCATCTCATTGCCCCATCTCTCTTCACTAATCATATTTTGATCAATGACACAAACTAATTCCTCTGAATCTTCCCAATCATCCCCATCAGATGATTTCATAGGCGTGAGGCGTGACAGTACATCCGCCACATTATTTTCTACGCCTGGTATATACTTCATTTCAAAATTAAATTCTTGCAAACCTATTATCCACTTGGTAATTCTACTAGATATTGAATCCAAGCCCTTCTTGCTGAAAATTTCAACCAACGGTTTATGATCTGTCCTCACCTCGAAATCTATACCCCAAAGAAACTTCTTCAACTTCTTTATGGCCCAATACACTGCCAGAGATTCCCGTTCAACAACCGAATACCTGGTCTCTGGATCCTTAAGGCTACGTGACAAACACATAATGGTACGAATGCCATCTTTACCATGTTGTTGTAAGACAGCCCCCAAACCCTTTTCACTGGCATCAGTGATGAGAATAGGTTTGATCATAGGATCAAAGCTAGCAAGAGAAGGAGCTGCTTTAAGTTTACTCTTGATATCTCTAAATTCTTGCTCACAACTTTCCGTCCACTGAAAGTCCACTCCTTTCCTCAGTAAATATCTCATGCTTGCCGCACAATCTGCAAAATTTCTTACAAATTTCGAGTAGTATTCAACTACCCCTAAAAACTTCATGAGTTCGCTTTTGTTAGAAGGTGAGCTCATTTCTTGGATAGTGTTGATTAATTCTTTCTTAGGCTTGACACCATCACTAGTTATATTATGCCCCAAATAGTCAATTGAGTTGGTTCCAAATCTACACTTTTCCGCCTTAATAGTTAAGTTATGCTCAGAAAGTCTTCCCAAGGCTGACCTCAAACGAATGTCATGCTGCTTAGCATTCTGCCCAAAAATTAAAATATCATCTTGGTAAACATAGGTGCCTGGTAAACCCTGAAGCATGTTCTCCATAACCCTTTGAAAGACTGAAGAGGCCGACACTAGCCCAAAAGGCATGCGTATGAACCTAAAAGTACCGAATGGTGTTATAAAAGAAGTGTAGTCTCTACACGACTCCTCTAACTCTATTTGGTGGTACGCCGAAGTTAAATCAATCGTACTAAAGACTTTAGCTCCACCCAACAGAGATAGCAATTCGTTTATGTTAGGCAGGGGGTATTTGTCAATCACTACGCACTTGTTCAACTGTCTCAAGTCAATGCAGAGTCTCATGTCCCCATTAGGTTTGCGTGCAGCTACGACTGGTGCCAACCACTCAGTTCCTTCAACTTCTTCTATGATGCCCCCTTTCTTTAACTTCTCAATTTCTTTCTGCATGTCATCCCTCACAGAAATTGGAACATTTCTCACCTTGCAACATACTGGAGTAGAACCTTTCTTAAGTAATATTTTATGCTTGTAACCTTTGAGACAACCTAGCTCCTTCCTGAAAACATTTGGATAATCTCTTTTGAGACCATCAATTAGATTCACATCATCAGCCTTCTCAACGGAGTTCACCACGCTTCTCAATTGAATAGGGGGGTCAGCATTAGGATCAAGAAATACACCAAGTTCTCCTTGATGAATCCAACTGATGATGCTATCCCCCTTTCTTGAAACATATATTTTCCCTGAGATTAATCTCCCTTTATACTCAATTATTCCAGTGAAGAACCCATGTAATTTGATTGGCTCCCCACCATATGCCAATGGCTTTATGTCTGGTTTTAAAAGTTGAACTTTGCTTTTTAAATTAGACATGTAGAATTCACTTGAGATAATTGTGATTTTAGCCCCAGAATCAAATAGAACTCTGGTTTTAGCTCCTTCAACTAAAATCTCATCTAACGGAGAATTTCTTTTTCTCTCCCCAGTCACAACCTGCACAACAATTTGACCACATTCATAATCATCCGAGTTTATCGCACCATCACTGTCCTCATCAACTTGAACTTCTTTTACTTTTGCAACATTTTTACTATTACACATATGAGCAAAGTGACCTTTCTTTTTACACTTGGGACACAATGAACCAAGAGCTGGACACTTCGGATTATTAGCTAAATGTCCTACCTTACCACATCTGAAACATTTGCCATTAAACGAATTCTCACTCAACTTTCCTTTCGTTGACATAGATTCTTTTTTTAACATCCCCTTATACTTCAAGTCCCCTTTATTCTTACTCTTCACCTCTTGAACCTTGCATTCGTTCGAAGTATCTTTCTTCAAAACAGCCACACATTTGATAGAATGCTCTATCCTTTTCGCTACGACCAGAACCTCATCTAGAGTGGGTTCATCGCGTGACCACAATTCCTCTCTAACTTTTTCTATATTACACCCAAACATAAACTGATCACGAATACGTTCATCAGTTTTCGCTTCAAACTTACACGAAGATGCAAGCTTCCTCAAAACAGTTATGTAACCCTCCACTGTTTCTTCACTTGCTTGCATTCTCTTGGCAAAGGTGTACCTCTCTAGAATGGTACTCACTTTTGGCAAGTAATGCTTATCCAGTCTCTTGATACATATTTCATAGTCATTGAGCCCATTAGCCTCTTCAAGGGATAAATCTGGCAAGTGGTCAAATACGTCTTGTCCTTCTGACCCCAAACAGTGTAACAACAAGGCAGTTCTCCTTTCTGCACTGAGTGAAGGGCCACATACTCTAGCATAACGCTCGAAAACAACTTTCCATTTTTTCCACTTAATATTGGGCTCACCTGGCTCAGATAAGAAAAACGGCGCTGCAGTGACATTTTGCATTTCCACAGAACCAGTACAGATATAGAAATATATATTCAAAAAAAGGAAGCAAAAAGACAAACCTTTATGCCAAATAAATATGCCCACATGAAAATAAGCAAAACAGTGGGAAAAATAGTTAAAAGCATAAACTGTGGAAACGCTGTCCTTAAACAGTAATAAGATTTTTGCATCAACTTAGCTAAGAGACAAAGCGCAATGCAAACCGAAAGTCATGTGCATCGGCGATAAATCTTACTGACAGAGCCGTGCGTATCGGCGAAAGTAATATGTTGCCAGGATACACAAGATTCAGCAAGACCACATTTTCTAGCTTGGAAGAGAGAGGGCCGTGCGTGCCGGCGAGAGTATTCCGTTGCAACGTAGAGATATCGCTGGCACGCAATGACAGAAAAGCTGTGTGTATCAGCGAGCGTATGCCGTTGCTAGGATACACTATGATGCCTTCGCACAATAGGGTAACTTTCTCAACCACGTACTGACATCATGTGCACAGTATCCCGTTGCTAAGATACGCTTCGACGCCTGAGCTCAATTGGGTAAATCTTCAATCACGTTCTGACGTCATGCGCACAAAGGAGAGGAACGGGATTCTTATCCTACGTCGATGGCCGCTCTCTTCACGAAGACAAAGGAGAGGAACGGGATTCTTATCTTACGTCGATGGCCGCTCTCTTCACGAAGACAAGGATTCCTCACCAGGCAACACAGCAAAACGCTCCTCGAGACACCGCTGACGGGTAAGGTTCGTTGAACAGTAGCCTTGTTATTTTTTGAACGACTTCGCAAGTATGGTTAACGTAACTTGAAAGCCTTTACATCGAACGATTGCAAGTCGAAACAAACTAAACAGCTTTGTACGATTCCGTCTCTTTTCTTTTTTTTTTGATAAAAGACAATCAATAAAATATAAGAGTCTTTAGTCCACAACTCAAGTGAACCACGCAAACGGAAATTAACGAATGAAGGCTGGTATACGAGACGTCTTCCTTACCACAAATAAAATCCAATTAGGGATATCATTGAAGAGGAATTCACGCAGATAAAGGGATGATGTCCAAGAGTTCATTTAAATTTGGTCAAAACTCGCCAAAATCCATATCACTTGTTGGGATCTCAAAGGGAAATTCTCAGCCGACTACGCCAGTGTAAGATCCCTCAAAAAGGCATCGTGAGGCAGGTATGAAGATTGAAGAAGGTTTATTCCATAAAGAGATCCCATCCATCCAACTCTTGTCATCAGTCTCCCAGTTTCCTTCACAGATCCCCAATCTAGAATCCAGTGACATCGCAGATGACACTATCGACATTCTATAGCTTCCAACCAATCCCAGACAAGACATTATAAGTGTATGCCAAGCTTATGACATACTACACACTGGTCCTGGGACTTCGTTCAGGGGACAAGCTCAGCACAAGCCCTTGGAGACCTTAAACAGCACAAGTTGAAGCAAAGTTTCTCAGCAGTCTTTCTCCTCTCCTTCAGCAGCAGGGCAACCACTGCAGGCCAATCCCCCAGGTCAGGGACAGTACTCCTTCTACAGTTTCCTTGGTTCCTTCTCCTCAGGCAGAGGTTCGTCTTGTAGCAGGATCTAATTTCTTAGGAGCAGGGCTCCTTCATTTATACCATAATTCTTTTGTTCTCTCAGGCCAGGGGGGCCCTTGCCTAGCTCATTCCAGTTCTGGAGCACTTTGTTTACGCGATGTAGGCTCTTTCATTCAAGGTGCAGGGCAGAGTCATCAGACGCTCCACAGGGGGCGGAGCCGGCATTGAGGTGGCAGAGCACAGTTCCATTCAGAGCTCAGGTGCACTCCTCCCACCCATCTACCTGTCAATCGTCCTATTCATTACTGGCCTACCTAGCCCTGCCCATCTGGGTGCTTCCAGCCCTGTCACTCACGCAGCCAGACAGCAGATACACATCGCGCAGAGGCGGCTGAAATGGTTTAGGCAAGCAAAGGCCAGCTTTCTAAAAGCGGCATTTGCAAACGCGGAATATTAAAATAAACCTTACTAAAAGAAGTACTTTATTATTCTGAGTTCAGGTGTACTAAACATGACTTTCTACCATGCTCTATGAGTCCACTGGGATCCCAGCGGGTAGTGACTCCAGCAGCCCATTCTGGCCTATGGAGAGCAGGTAGCCTTCAATAGTGAAAAACGAAAATGGCTGTAATTCACTATTAAGACATGCCACACACATCAGGGCATGTCCTACCTTATGCCTACAATGCACCCTGCCCTTGGGCCTACTAGAGGGGTGACTAATATGTAGTTAAGGGAAGGTTTAGGGACTGGCAAGTGGGTGCACTTGCGCAGTCAGCGCGACAGTACCAGACTGCACGCAGGGTCTGCAGTGGCAGACCCTAGACACATTTTACTAGGCCGCTTCTGTGGGTGGCACAACCAGTGCTGCAGGCCCACCAGCGGTATTTGTATTTACAAGCCCTGGCACTCCTGGTGCACTTTACTAGGGGCTGACAGTAAACCAAATGAACCGATCATGGACACCAATCAATGTATACATTTTACCATAGGGAGAGCATATGCACCTTAGCACTGATCAGCAGTGATAAGGTGCCCAGAGTCATAAAACAGCCAACAACAGGTCAGGAAAAATACAGGAGGAAGGCAAAAAGTTTAGGGATGACCCCACAAAAAGGGCCAAGTCCAACATGTGTGTGGGCCCTTTTTATTGGTCAATTTTGGTGGGTGTGTTATAAGAGGTGGTTGTGATTTGGGGCCCCTGTTTGGATGTGCCAGGTCAGTCATTGAGATGTATTTTGTCATGTAGACGTGTTTTGTGGTGTTGTGCGAGTTGAATTGACCCTCCTTGTGCTGTTTTACAGTGTCCTGGTTCTGTAAGAGTCTTTTTCGCGTAGGTACGATCCGTACATATGCGATGCTGGGTGAGGGTGTTGGGGTACGGTGTTGGAGTGCGGCGCGTACATGCGGTGTGGGGACGGTGCATACACGTGCGGCCCTGGGGTACGGCGCGTACATGCGGAGGTACGGCACGTACATGGGGGGGTAAGGCGCGTACATGCGGTGGGGGTACAGTGCGTACACGTGCGGCCCTGGGGTACGGCACGTACATGCGGAGGTACGGCGCGTACATGGGGGGGTAAGGCGCGTACATGGGGGGAGGGCGCGTATATGCGGTGGGGGTACGGTGCGTACACGTGCGGCCCTGAGGTACGGCACGTACATGCAGAGGTACGGCACGTACATGCGGAGGTGAGGCGTGTACATGGGGGGAAGGTGCGTCCATGGGGGGGGTACGGCGCGTACAGGTGTGGGGCTGGGGTACAGTGCGGACAGGGGGTAAGGCGCGTACATGGGGGGGTACGGCACGTACATGGGGGGTATGGCGCGTACAGTTGCGGGGCTGGGGTACAGTGCGGACAGGGTGGTGTACGGTGCTGACATATTTGGGGGTGGGGGGGCTGTACGGCTCGTACACGGGCATAAGTTTACCCGTGTACATGTGTGCTACTGCGTTGGCTCCGTACGGGCCATTTTACGTGCGATTGTGTATTCGGACGGACGGTCGGGATCGTACTTGCGCGCTCGGACTTGTATTTTACGATTTGCACGTAAAAATGTCCGGCTCACTCTCGTACACTTTTCCCGAAGATATTCGGACGTAAAAACTTTCCGACGCACTCGCGTAGACTTTTCCTGACGCTATTTGTAGTTATTTTTCACGTACGAATCGTACTTGCCCGTTTGTACGGTACTTGTACGACTTGTACGTAGAAAAATACGGATACGGGTCGTACGCAAATTATTTTTAACGGATCGGAATCGGCACCTAAAAGTAGAAAAATACTTACAATGTGGCTTCTTTTAAGTCTCTCTCCGTGCTGGTTCATGAATTCCAGGTCAACAGCTGAGCAAATACACAGAAGGGGGACTTCAAAAACAAGATTGATATTTTTTTTTATATTGGCCTATGTTAACATACATTTCTAGTATGTGGGTGTTATGGTATGCTGTATTTGGCTGCTTAATTTGCTAATAAACAACAATTATCAGAGTAGGAGTTTATCAGTTAAATAAATATGGAAATGTACAATTTTATAACATCATTTGTTCACAAAACACCAAATGAAAGTGAAAAAATACCGATAAGTTTGCCCAAATATAAATACAGATAAATACAGATTGAAATGTTGAAAAAACTACCGAGGATCGGGTCCTAATAGGTGGCGAAGGTGTGACTACAGAGCTACTCCATTAGCCCTTCCATCCCCTGAGAAACGAATTCCGTTCGAAATGCGGATGGATTCATAACGCAAGACAGATTATTTAATCCGTCTCCCATACAAGGAGTAGCTACTCTACCCTTGTCCATTAATAAAACAGAATAGGGAATTCCACCTTCTGTATCCCAGGGTGGTTACATTTGCCCTGATGAAAGTCCTGGACCTTTAAGGCCACAGTGGACTGAAACATGTTGGCACTAGGGTCATAGGACCATAATATTCCTATACATAACCCTACTTATTATTTTTAATCAACCCAGACAGACCCAAGAATAAAGGGAAACCGGGGATCTGCCTGAGGTTTTTTTATCTTATAGCCTCCCTGGTTTGCAACGTCTTCAAAGCGCTCCCAACACTGTGGTCGAGCCCACCCCGACTTTTAGGCGTCGGGGTGACCCGATGATGAAGCATGACACCACTAGGGTGTGTGAGGGTAATAAAAACTAAAAGGAATTGCTTCCTTGCTCACCTAGGGGTGAAGTTATAAGTTCCCCAGCTCATCGAATAAATCCATCTTTAGGGAATATTAAAGACCACGACATGGTCAGTTGGAGTAAAATATTGTTGTGTTAGAAAAAACTAAATACCATAAACCAGGGAGCCCTATTCTAGATGCATACTTATAGAATTGCATTGTGTGGACTTCTAACTCGGTCTCTTGGCTTGTTTTTTAGATGCCCCACTGCAGCCACTTGAGATTTCAAAAAGGAGCACATTTTTAGTTATGCCAAGCAGTTTTCTGCCGCTAAAGCGGCGATAATGTTTGCGCCGTGTCTTGATAATATGCCCTCACGTAGTTAAGTGCCTAAGGCACCGAGCGCTAGTACATGCGCACAATCAAAGCTAAAATCCAAAAGATGAGGGTAAGGAGCAATCAGTTATGTGTAAGATACCTTGTGTCCAAAAATAGCCTGGACAGTCTCAGTTTTTCATGGACTGTGCCGGTGTCCCGACACATTTTGCAAAAATAAATACATGTTCCAGTTTTTAAAGAGGAGTGGGTGAGCAGACACACTTTAAAATTGGGGCGCAGCAGGGCTTTAAGTGAGCCGGGTCTGAGCACCGGCAGTTTTTTTAAGGGGGCCTCGAAACGGGTCTCTATCGCGCTGTTTTGTGCCCTGGCACAGGCGGTCCGGTTTTTTTTCCGGGCTGCAGTGTCAGCAGGCACTTCATGTGCGTGTGGTGAGGCTTGTAGGGAAAGGGAAATCTTTTAAATAGAGTCATTTTCTCTCAGGATTTCCCTTCTCTTTTTGAAACTCAGGAGAAGCAACATTGTCGTGGTGTCACCAGGGCTTTAAGTGGAAGTTTTTTTCAATATTATATACAAGCCATAGTTGCTGCTTATTTATCTTATGCAACTAGCAACCATTGACAAAGCCAATAGTTCTGATTTGTAGGTATGATGTGACTTGTATCATATATCTGGACGCAATGACAGGAACAGAGAAATACAAGTCGGGCAGCACACTGTGCTAAACACAGATTTCAAGCTTATGTGTTTTTAAGCCACGCCCTTAATTACATTGACCACGCCCCTTTGAGACACCCCCCCAGTTTTTAATCTCACTTAAAGCCCTGGGGTGCAGGCTCATGTTACACTAGCGCTCCCATTACACCTCGGACAAAGTTTATTTGATAAGGGTCTCCTGCTGTGCTGCCTGGTCTCATTCACTGCAGCACAGCAGGATTTAATGAGGGGCGAATTAACATCCACGGAGCCTATTACCCAAGATGGGCTCAAGCCTGCCCTTGGAGCAAAGCATTGGGGGGGTGTTTGAGGTGGGGAGTTTGTTTTTAAAATGTCAGACAATAGTTTGTATATGTATATTCGAAAAGAGAAGTGAATAAGTTCACCAAAGTGCGAGCATGTAGTGCTATTTCTGTGACTATTGCCGACCCGTTTTTCTTTTCCTTCAGAAAATGTGGTCACTCCGGTTAGATGAGATATAAGAGACTAAACAGAAAGCTCCCTAGACGACTACAAAGAATGCCAGACTGCACAGTCTACCAGTTCACAGGGCCGTGTCCTTTCCACTCCAGAGACATTGTACAATGCCTATGAAATTCAGCGTCAAATCACCCGCTGCTTATATATATTTTTGTAGGTCTAGTGCGCTTCTGGTGTCCTGTGTATAGGCTGGAGTTTCATGGAAGACTTCATACTGACATGACTTCCAGGCGCAAATCAGTGGATTTGGGGCTGTATGGTGGTCGTTGCCTCATGCGTGTTAGGTGTAGGCTTAACAGTGGGGTCTTGAACGAGTAGCTGTGTTGTCGAGTCTGGCGAGTATTGTAGATTGTCCCCTTGGCTGGGGGAGCCGTTAAAAGAATGCCCGGCTGGATTGTGAGTCTACGGGGCGGAGGCATTAAGGAAGGGTGTGAGAAGGTGGCCTGATATATGCTGTCCACTAGTTGTAGTGGGCACCTTGTATCAGTCCAAACAACCCCTTAAGATGAATGGTTAAAAACAACCTTATGTGAAAGCTATCCTAGTGGTAGCTATGGAGAGCAGCCTTCAGGCTAAGTCTTGAAGAAATGTAAAGCAGCTTGTTTTACCAGTCTATAATCTCTTGAATGATCAAATGAAAAGACAACCACACCAGGTATATATTCAAAATATATGTATTTAAGGTTAAACACACCCCTCTAGCCTCTTTATGAGACTGGAGTTCGAAGTACTAAAGTTACAAGTGATCAAGCATCAGTAAAAGCACAAATACACGTTTGAGCCCTAGGGGCGTACCAAACCATATACTAAAAAAGTGGTATAAGAACCACGACTGTCATAGGCAATAGGCCTATTGCCTCTAGAATCGCTGGGACCCCAAGGAACCACCCAAGGTAGTGACACAGGGGACCCACGTGAACTGTATGCAGTGTGGAAACACAACCGCGGGTTGCTATTATCTTCTATGCGGAATGTCACGGTTTGAATTCTAAAGATTAGGGACACTTCTAATCGAGTCAGGACCAAACCCTCTTGGACTTAGGTAGTTCTAGGGCTAGCACCCATGAGAGTACTGGAGTACTTGAGTTACCTCACCCAGGGAAGCCGGGTGCATAGGTGTCTTTTGATATCGGGTCGCGTCGTCGATTTCAATGGAAGCCTGCAAGGAACTGCTCCTGCCGTGAAGAAGAGAAGTGTCCGGAGAGATCCAAGCCTGGATCTAGGATGTAAGGAACCTGAAAGCAGAGGGGACAGAGTCTGGGTCACTTGCCAGTGACCTAGGGCAGGGTGGACCAATACCCACAGATGTTAGGTGCTTCAGGTGAGTTGATGGGTGTCTTGACTCTTCAGCCACGAGGTCCAGGAGGTGTTGACGAAGTCCATGAGCTGAATTCGAGCTGCCCACAAAGTCTGTCGAGTGCTGCGGTGCTGGCGACCAGAAATGACCCAATCTCACCCGTTGTGGCAGAAAGTTCATTCAGTAACAAATACAGGCTGTGCAGCCTAATGGGGATCGGAATGTGGTGCCCTCGTGTTCTTACTAGATTGCAGCGCAAGTGGGCGGAGCGTGGAGTCAGCGAGCACACCGACAAAGTAGAAATTGTGGAGTACATTAAACACGGAATAAACAGTAAAATAAAAGGAGTACAACGGAGTGCATCTCAACACCATGCATTTGTTACTGAATGAACTTTCTGCCCCAACCGGTCAGATTGCACCCAGGATGTAATGAAGAGTGGAAAAAGTATATCAGACTGTGTTTATAACATCCTCAACGTAGGAGTGATGTTTCCCTGCCATGTAAGATTGTTTCCACAATGAAATTGTACTTAAAATATGATTGTGACCACTTAGCAGCAAACATTTGTTAATGCAATGCATACGTGAAATGTTTAATAGTTGAAGTAAACTTTGTCATTTTTATCCAACATTTTCAGGGCTTGCATATTCCCTCGTTTAGAGTACTAATATCAGGCACCCATTTAGGTGGGGAATATAGACTCCAGTTTTTGTTATATATGCACAGGGGCATTTCGGGTAATGGAGTTTAGCACGCCAGCAGCATTAGAGTGAGTTGTATAGTAGCTCTTGTAATCCAGTGCGCAGTTTAGCATATGCCTTAGGACATGTGACAATTCAGGTGATGGTATTTAGTGTGATAAAGGTGAGCGCTCGCCATTTTCGGTTGTTTGCAGTTTTCATTACCGAGAGGAAAGGGAACAGTACGTGGGCGCTTCAGTGAGAGGCATTGGAATAAAATGAAATATGAGAGGAGATTTAGCAAAGCTTCTTGATCCGAAGGCTTAAACAGCACGTGTTACGGTAAGTGTGCAGCAGAGTATCGCTATTACTGAGATCATAAACAGGCCCCAGGGGAGAATAGAAAGTTAGGAATTAGTTAGTATTAATGTAAACCTGTATTTTAGATATGCGAGGTGATCAACTAAGTGTGACATTTAGTATGAACAGTGCTTGAATAAATAAATGAGCCACAGATACTGAAAGAAAAAATGTTTTTGTAAAGTTTGAATAATAGTGAAATATGGTTGTGAGTTTGTTCACTGTATCATAAGCATCATTATGGAACTGATCGTGATTACATTTTTTTTGTATCTTAGAAACCCCTGAAGAAGGGATTTTCCCGAAATGCATTGGGTGTTTTTAATTAAAAGCGTGACATGTGGAAACAGTTATTCTCCTGAGTTTTTATGAACAGCAAGGAAATGTGAATGAGTATAATGGATTGAAGAAAATTAGAGAAACAAAAGGTTGAATATTATTGGACAAAACTGTGGAAGAAAAGAAGAGTTCATTGTATCACAGAACAGCCATAAGGAAGTATTTCCGAAAACTGCAGAGGGGCTCAGCTCATGCTTGGGCACCCTCTCACATAAAACCAAGCACTCTGCCTTCAGGATTGTCAAGGCCTGCCATAGGAGTGGCTTATAGGTTTATATATGTCTGTATAAGGTAGTGATATAGGTAGCCTATACCACAGTAAGGGGTGCAAGCACACCCATACCCAGGTTGCAGTAGCAGACCTGTGGTGTTATTTTGGAGTGCTTCCCAGAGGTGGCATAATACATGCTGCAGCCCCTGGTAGGCCTCTAAGGTACCTATGCCCTAGGTACATAATATGCCATATACTAGGGGCTTATAAGGCACTCCAGAATCCAATTAGATATGTACCTAATGTACATGGAAACCATTTTAGAGAGGAAGCAGCTAGGCTGTGGTCCTGATTAGCAGGGCAACAGCCAGACTAAGGTCGAAAAACAGTGAAACACCAGCAAAAAGTGGGGGTACCCATGTGAAGCAGTTCCTACTCTCCTACACAACTCCCTCCAAACGCAGGGACATTAAACTAACCTTGACCAGTTGAGTCTTCATGTTCTAAGTGGAAATACCTAGAGAGTCCATCTGCATTGGCATGGTTACTCCCAGGTCTATGTTCCACTGTAAAGTCCATCCCCTGTAGGGAAATGGACCACCTAAGCAGTTTGGGGTTTTCACCCTTCATTTGTTTTAGCCATAAGAGGGGCTTATGGTCTGTCTGAACGAAGAAGTGAGTACCAAACAAGTATGGCCTCAGCTTCTTCAGAGCCCAAACCACAGCAAAGGCCTCCCTCTCAATGGCTGACCAACGTTTCTCTCAAGGGGTCAGCCTTCTGCTTATGAAAGCTACTGGCTGATCCTGACCTTCTTCATTCAATTGTGACAGTACAGCCACAACCCCCAATTCAGATGCATCAGTTTGAACAATGAACATTTTGGAGTAGTCAGGACTCTGCAGAATGGGAGCAGTACACATGGCCTGCTTCAGGTCATCAAATGTCTTTTGACAGCTAGCTGTCCACTGAACCTTTTTGGGCATTTTCTTAGAAGTTAAGTCATTCAAGGGTGTCACTATTGATCCATACCCTTTGACAAATCTCCTATAGTACCCAGTCAGGCCTAAGAAGGCTCTCACTTGAGTCTGGGTAGTTGGAGCAGTCCATTCCATTACGGTCTGGATCTTGCTCTGCAATGGTTGAACCTTGCCTCCACCTACAAGGTGGCCCAGGTACACAACCTGACTCTGCCCTATCTGGCACTTAGTAGCCTTGATAGTTAGGCCTGCTTTTTGCAGGGCCTCCAAACATTCCTTAGGTGGACCAGGTGATCCTACCAGGTGGAGCTAAAGACAGCAATATCATCTAGATATGCTGCACTAAAGGCTTCCAGGTCTGTGAGAACTGTATTCACCAACCTTTGGAAAGTGGCATGTGCATTCTTCAAACCAAAGGGCATTACCACAAATTGATAGTGCCCACTAGGGGTAGAAAATGCTGTTTTTGGCTTTGCAACATCAGCTTGTCTGATCTGCCAGTAGCCAGCTGTCAAGTCAAATGTGCTAAGGTACTTGGCTGAGGCTATAAGCTCATCTGCCCTTGGTATTGGATGGGCATCAATCCTAGTGACTGCATTGAGGCCTCTGTAGTCCACACAAAACCTAATCTCTTTTTTTCCACCACTGGTGTGAGGTTTTGACACAAGGACCACTGGACTAGCCCAAGGGCTATCTGAGGGCTCAATCACACCCAGATCCAACATTTTCTGGACTTCTGTCCTGATACAGTCCCTTACATGGTCAGGTTGCCTATAAATCTTATTTTTAATAGGCAGACTGTCCCCAGTGTCCACTTCATGAGTGCACCAGGTAGTCTGACTTGGAGTCAGTGAAAACATGTGTCTAAACTGATTGAGAACCTGTCTGCAATCAGTTTGCTGCTGGGCAGTGAGGCTGCCTGCCAAGGCTACACCATCAACTGACCCATCATCAGGGTTCTGTGAGAGGAGGTCAGGGAGTGGTCACTCTCTTCCTCCTGTCACTCATCAGTTGCCATGAGCAAGCCCATGTCAGCCCTGTCCACATATGGCTTTAGCCTGTTGACATGGAGAACCCTATGGGGACTCCTAGGGGTTCCAAGGTCTACCAAGTAGGTAACCTCCCCTTTCTGTTCAACAATAGTGTGGGGTCCACTCCACTTGTCATGGAGAGCTGCTGGGGCCACAGGCTCCAATACCCACACTTTCTGTCCTGGCTGATAAACAGTCAGTACAGCCTTTTGGTTATGCCAGGCTTTTTGCAGTTCCAGGCTAGCCTCAAGGTTTTTGTTTGCCTTTTCCATATACTCAGCCATCCGGGAGCGGAGACTAAGTACATAGTCCAATATGTCTTGCTTTGGGGGCTTGAGAGGTAACTCCCATCCCTCCTTCACCAAACACAATGGACCCCTGACAGGGTGACCTAACAGAAGTTCAAAAGGGCTGTAGCCAACCCCCTTCTGAGGCACCTCCCTATATGCAAATAAAAGGCAGGGCAAGAGAAGGTCCCATTTTCGCCTAAGCTTCTCTGGGAGTCCTTTGATCATGCCCTTTAAGGTTTTGTTGAACCTTTCAACTAAACCATTGCATTGTGGGTGATAGGGTGTGGGGAATTTGTAATTCACTCGACACTCCTTCCACATTGCAGTTAAGTAACTTGACATAAAGTTTGCATCTCTGTCAGATACTACCTCCTTAGGAAAGCCTACCCTTGAGAACACACTTAAGAGAGCTCTTGCCACTACAGGTGCTGTAGTGGTCCTTCGGGGGAATTGCTTCTGGATACCTGGTGGCATGATCCACTACCACCAGTATAAACCTGTGCCCAGATGCTGTTTGAGGATCCATGGGACCAACAATGTCAATCCCAACCCTCTCAGAGGGAACCCCCACCACAGGTAGTGGTATCAGGGGGGCCTTTGTAGTGCCACCTGCTTTGCCACAGGCTTGGCAGGTTACACAGGAGCGACAAAACTCCTTTGTGTCTTCAGACATGTGTGGCCAGTGAAAGTGAGGAACACTTCGGTCCCAAGTCTTGTTCTGGCCTAAGTGTCCTGCTAGGGGAATATCATGGGCTAGTGTCAATAGGGAACCCCTAAACTTCAGAGGTATAACCAACCTCCTGGATGCACCAGGCTTGGGGTCTCTTCTCTCTGAGTAAAGGAGTCTATCATCCCAATAAACTTTATGGGTGCCACTAGCATTCCCAGCAGCCTCATCAGCAGCTTGCTGTCTGAGGGTTTCAAGATCAGAACTGGAAGGGCCCCCTGTCCCCAAGAACTCACCCTGATCAGGTTCAAGCTCCTCTGGGACAGTTCCTTCTTCAGGCTCAAGATCATCTCCCTGAGGAGACTGATCAGCATCCTGAGACAGGTGGTAAGGCTCTGCCTTAACCCTACTGCTCCTCGTCCTGTGAGGCACCTGGTCCATTATTCCAGAATCCAGGGCCTGTCCAGCTTTTGACATTTTTGCCTGTGACCTAGTCACAGCAAAGACATGTGCAGGGATCCCTAACATTTCTGCATGTGTCCTGAGCTCCATTTCAGCCCAAGCTGAAGTTTCCAGATCATTGCCAAGCAAGCATTGTACTGGTAGGTCCGCACTTACCACAACCTTCTTAAGGCCAGTTGCCCCTCCCCAGGAGAAGTTAACAACTGCCAGAGAATGGTCTGTTCTGACGTTGCTAGCATTGGTCACATGGTACATTTCACCAAGTATAATCTGCCCAGGATCCACAAGATCTTTTGTCACCATTGTGACACTTGCTCCTGTGTCCCTGTATGCCCAAGCTTCTACTCCATTAATTAAAGGCTGCTGTCTGTATTTGCCCAGGTTACTGGGGCTCACAAAGGGGGACATATCCATGCCCCCATCACTGACAAGCACAGCCTGAGTTGGTACTCTGACTAGGCCAGAGTCTATCTCAGAAACCAGGGTCAACCCTACTACACCCTTATTCTGTGTATTTCTACCACCAATTGTAACTGTACTAGGGGGAACAGGTGCCTTAGGGGCATTGGTGGGGGTTGGAGTATTTTCTTTAGCCTTGGTGCAGTCACTAGTCCAGTGAGTTTTCTGCTTACAGATTTTGCACCAAGGTTTCTTTTGGCCTTTCCCTTTGTTAGCCTGTGAATCCCCACCTGAAGAAGATTTTTGGGGCCCTTGAGAAGACTTCTGGTCTTTACCCTTGTCCCCACCCTTGTCAGAGTTTTTGGAATCTTGCTTCTTTGGGTCACCACCTTGGTTCTGTACCTTCTGCCTCACCCTGGTTCTGACCCATTTGTCTGCCTTCTTTCCCAATTCTTGGGGAGAGGTCAGATCAGAGTCTACCAGGTACTGGCGCAACAGCTGATTTTGACAGTTATTAAGAATCTTCTCCCTCATTATCAGATTGTACAATCCTTTGAAGTCACACACTTTACTGCCCAATAACCAACCTTCCAAAGCCTTAGCAGCACAGTCAACAAAGTCAACCCAGTGCCGATTATGTGCCTTTTGGGTATCTCTGAACTTTAACCTGTATTGTTCAGTGGTTAGGCCAAACCCATCTATCAGAGCACTTTTCAAGACTTTTTTATAATCATCAGCATCCTCTTCTCTTACAGCGAGGAGCTTGTCTCTACCTTTGTCTGCAAAGGAGAGCCATAAGATTGCTGCCCACTGACCTTGAGGGACCTTCTGTACTTTACAGGCGCTCTACAAGGCAGTTATCCATTTGTGGATGTCATCCCCCCTCTGGTAGGGAGGGACAATCTTACTTAGGTTTCTATGGTCATAAGACCTCTCCCTATCTCTAGGGAAATTGCTGCCACCGAGGGACTCTAGTCCCTCCTTTTTACTAGCTCTGTAGAGCTCCAGGGCTTTCCTATCTAAGGCCATCTGCTGCTTTCTGAGGTTGAACTTACTTGTCTTGCTCATACTTCAGCATTCTCTCTCTCCTCTCCTGGGAGGTTTCCCTCCCTCTGTGAGAAGAAACAGAGGTTCCAATAGAGGAGTTAGACTGAATACATCCTCTTGAAAGAGATCTATCCCTTCTAGCCCTGTGTTCAGGCCTACCAGGAGGAATGAAGGAAGTGGCATTATTGTCATCATCCTCATCCTGATGGTCTGTGTCCACCAGAGTCTGGTCATTGTCACCAGTCTGGTCAGGGGAGTTTCCACCCCTGGACCCACCCTCAGGTGCTGCCCCTCCCACACTGTCTCCATCTACAGGCGCACTAGGACTTGTGATATCATCCAGTTTCAGTATCTTTATGAGATGCTAGGTGGATGGGCTTTTGCCTGTCTTCAGCTTCCTAATTGTACACAGGGACCTAAGCTGAACAAAGGTGAGATCCTCATACTTATAGGGAAGGAGATCACTGGTTCCAGTTAGGGACTCAGTGGTTCCTGGCTGGTTAGACATTACTAATATGGTGTGGTGTATTGGACTACCTACACTAGTGTGGCCTACTAAACTCTCTTGAGTTGTAGAAAGGGTGTGCTATCCCTTAACACACAACTCTGAGTTCAGTAGAACTTACTTTAGCTAAACTTGATATTATATGTACCTCAGGTACCTTTAGTGGTTTTCAGTTGATCGATTCAATTGAGATTATCTGGTAAAACAATAGCAAGCTGGAATCCCACACGCTGCACACCAATGTGAGAAGGTGGCCTGATATATGCTGTCCACTAGTTCTAGTATCAGTCCAAACAACCCCTTATGGTGAATGGTTAAAGACAACCTTATGTGAAAGCTATCCAAGTGGTAGCTATGGAGAGCAGCCTTCAGGCTAAGTCTTGAAGGAATGTAAAGCAGCTTGTTTTACCAGTCTATAAGCTCTTGAATGATCAAATGAAAAGACAACCACACCAGGTATATATTCAAAATATATGTATTTAAGGTTAAACACACCCCTCTAGTCTCTTTATGAGACTGGAGTTCGAAGTACTAAAGTTACAAGTGATCAAGCATCAGTAAAAGCACAAATACACGTTTGAGCCCTAGGGGCATACCAAACCATATACTAAAAAAGTGGTATAAGAACCACGACTGTAATAGGCACTAGGCCTATTGCCTCTAGAATCACTGGGACCCCAAGGAACCACCCAAGGTAGTGACACAGGGGACCCACGGGAACTGTATGCAGTGTGGAAACACAACAGCGGGTTCCTATTATCTTCTATGGGGAATGTCGCGGTTTGAATTTTAAAGATTAGGGACACTTCTAATCGAGTCAGGACCAAACCCTCTTGGACTTAGATAGTCCTAGGGCTAGCACCCACGAGAGTACCGGAGTACTTGAGTTACCTCACCCAGGGAAGCCGGGTGCATAGGTATCTTTTGGTGTCGGGTCGCGTCGTCGATTTCAATGGAAGCCTGCAATGAACTCCTGCTGCCGTGAAGAAGAGAAGTGTCCGGAGAGATCCAAGCCTGGATCTAGGATGTAAGGAACCTGAAAGCAGAGGGGACAGAGTCTGGGTCACTTGCCAGTGAACTAGGGCAGGATGGACCAATGCCCACAGATGTCGGGTGCTTCAGGTCAGTTGATGGGTGTCTTGACTCTTCAGCCACGAGGTCAAGGAGGCGTCGACAAAGTCCACAAGCCGGATTCGAGCTGTCCCATGAAGTCTGTCAAGGGCTGCAGTGTCGGCAACCAGAAAGGGCCCAACAAGCCTTGGCAACGGCAAGTCACAAAAAATCAGAGAAAGGACTGCGGTGCAGACCAGCAAGGTCTGATGGACTCACCCAGCAAGGGCAAGTAAGGGCAAGTCTGGAGCAACCAGAAAAGCCACAGCAGAAGTGGAGTTGCCTTCATGGGGACCTGCTAGCCAATGGGCTAGTGATCGCGAAGGAGCCTCAATCGGTCGCACTGGAAGCTGGCCTACGGGTCACTCGTGGAGTGGAGGCCAACAATCTTCGGTGCAGCAGGTGCTGAAGGCTGGGGCTACTCGGAGTCCAAAGCACATTTTCGAGGATGACCAGGAAGATAGTGTTGCTGCAAAAGTTCACGGTGTCCAGGGGTCATGGTTCCACGTTACCCACGATAGCCACGGGCCTCAGCTTTGCTGTGAACTCAGGGTAGCCTCAGGGAAGTCTGGAAATCTACCTCTGGGGATGCAGAGACTTCAGAGTCCGGCAGGAGCTTCAGAATTGCAGACCAGTCAGTTGCTTCTTTGGTGCCTGCCAAGCAGTGGAGTCACTCCTTGACCCCAAGGGAGATTTCTTCCGTCTTCTAGTCGTGATAGAAAGTCGAAGGTCCAAGATATATGTTGCAGAGGTTCGTCCAGGGTAATCTAAAGTCCTAGGGACTGGATTGTTATGTTATGTTATGTTATGTTAATAACATTTATTACGCGCACAGCTGCCCCAGCTAAGGGGCGTCCTGGCGCGCGACAAGGTACAACACAACCAACACAAGATCACAGGAAGACAACAAATTTAAAACAAGAAAGTTTTTAGAGATTTCCGGAATAGCAAGAGATCGTTAGTTGTACGGAGCTGCAGCGGGAGCGAATTCCATAACGCTGCAGCCTTCACCCGGAAAGAGCGCCCACCAGCTCGGCAAAGCCTGAACCTCGGGACTACTGCCAGCGCCTGCTCCGCAGATCTTAATGTACGGGTTGGCACATAACCGGAGATAAGATTGGAAAGGATCTGAGGAGCAGATCCTTTCAGGATTTTAAAAACCAAACATAAAACTTTTAAATGAATTCGCGACTTGATCGGCAGCCAATGCAGTGCTCGGAGAGTGCTGGAAACCGAGCAAGACCTAGGCAAGCCGACAATTGCTCTGGCAGCGGCGTTTTGAACGCGTTGAAGCCGCACAATTTCTGCCTGATTGCTCCCTAACAGGAGCGAGCTGGCATAGTCCAGGCGAGATAAAACTGTTGCCTGCACTACCATCTGCCTGGTGGCGGGATCGAAAAACTTGAGAACAGGCCTTAAGCCCCGAAGGACGCCAAAGCAGCACGCCGCGGTTTTCTTGGTGTGCCCCACAAAGCTGAGAGTGGAATCCAGCCAAACTCCCAGGTTTCTCAACTCCATAACTGGAGTTGGAGCCACACCAAGTTCCGGCGGCCACCATCTGTCCCCCCAGAGGTCCCTCCCCTTCCCGACGATCATGACCTCGGTCTTCTTTCCGTTCAGCTGGAGACAGTTGGCCGTCATCCAACTAGCCACCGCCCTTAGCCCGTTCTGGAACTTGGGGGCATCCGCATCGGTATCCCCACTGATGGTAACCGCCAGCTGAGTGTCGTCGGCATATGAGACCATATACATACCCCATTGCTTGACAACATCAGCCAGCGGTCTCACATAAAGATTGAATAGAGTGGGACTCAGTGAGGAACCTTGCGGAACTCCCAAGTCCAAAGGATGGAATTTGGACTGATGGGGGGGTGTGGCAACGCAGAAAGACCGATCCACGAGAAAGGAGCGGAACCACTGAAGGGCAAGCCCCATGACGCCAATCTCTTCCAGGCGGTGCAGAAGGATACGGTGCGAGACCGTATCAAAGGCGGCGCTCAGATCTAATAAAACTAGCGCCGCCGTCTGTCCCTGATCTAGCACCGACCGGAGGTGTTCCACCATGGCGAGAAAGGCAGTCTCCGTACTATGCCCAGCTCGGAACCCATGCTGGGTCTCGTCCAGAATGTTAGCTTGAGTAAGATGGTCAGTAAGCGCCTGATTGACATAGGCTTCCATCAATTTGGCCGGCCATGGGAGCAGGGAAATGGGCCGGTAGTTCTCCGGTCTCGAAGCGTCCAAGTTTGGCTTCTTCAAAATAGGAGAAACCACGGCACATTTCCATTTGGATGGAACCGTGCCCGTAGCCAACGAAGTATTAATCAAGGAACAAACCGTAGAAGACCCCGCAAAAGACTGGTTCCTAAACAGGGCAGGACATACCGGATCCAAAGGCGAACCAGATTTGACCTTCTGGGCCAAAATGTCAAAAGCCTCGGATGAGAGTGGCGAAAAAAATGCCAACATGGAACAGGCAGGGGCAGTCACCGCAGTCTTCTGAACAAGCCCAGAGCTTGGAAAGGCACGGTAGATGTTCTGCACTTTTTCCAGACAAAAAGAAGCTAGGGCTTCACAATGCGAAGCAGAGGCCGTGACTGTAGGAGTAGAGCGCTTAGACAGCAGATCCTTGAGAGCTTTAAAAATAGTCTTGGATGGATTAGGGCTATTACGGAATTCCAGAGAGTAGAACGTCGCGCGGGCCCTACAGATGGCACGATGGTAGATTTTAATGGAGGCCAAGTACAGCGCTTTCTTCGCCGTATCGTAGGATCTCCGCCATTCTCTCTCGGCACGCCTGCAGTTCCCTTTCAGTGCACGTAGAGCACTGTCATACCAGGGGCTAGACCTTTTTGGACTGATCTTACTAGTCCGGATGGGAATCAAAAAGTCCAGCGCCCTGGTAATCCAACTGCAGAACTGATCATAGCCCAATTCAACATCACTCGAGAGTTCGAGCGGATCAGCAGTTAGAGCGAGATGAAGATCCTCTAACCTAAGCTTGCCCCAGTGTCTTCTGGGGATAGATCGAGCTAAAGGAGTTGAAATAGTATCAGGTAAAGGAACCTGGATATCCACTAGAAAATGATCTGTCCATCCAAGGGGCGACACGGAGCGTATTGAAGCTTCCGTTAGGTTTGTAAAAAAAGGATCCAATAAATGCCCTCCGGAGTGGGTAGGTTGGGAGACTCTTTGGGACAATTGAAGGGCCTCAAGGTCCGCTAGAAAATTACCTACAGCAGGGGTCTTCTGGTTATCAAAATGAATATTCAGATCCCCTAATATGGAGAAATTGGCACACCCCATTGCCAGAGCACTGACAGCGTCAGGGAAAGCCTCCCTGAATGCGACATCATTACCTGGGGGGCGGTAGACCACCAGCCCCGAGATCGAATACTGGGGGTTAATCCCAATCTTAAAGGATGCACTCTCGCACCCAGCAATGTGCACGGCATTCCAAATGCAGGAAAAATTAGATTTCACTGCGAGTGCGATACCCCCCCCTCTAGTAGGGCGATTGAGGGTAAAGGTAGAGTATTCCGACGGAAAGGCAAGATTGATTATAGCTGTGTCGTCCTCCTGCAGCCAAGTTTCAGTAATGACGAGGATATCTGGAGACTCATCATGTAGAAGATCAAAGACATATTGATGATGCGATACCAGTGACCTGGCATTTAGGCTAAGTATCCGGAGACCGCTCGGCGAGCTAACCCCAATACTAGGACAGATAACAGCATCAGCCGTCTGCCGGATAGTAGCCGGAGACGGCAGAGCGAAACCTTTGCAGGCACAGCGATACGGGCCGCGTAAGGGGTGGATGATCTGGGTACATTTCGTAAGGGTCAAACCAATAGCCCGTAGCGTTTCATTAGAATATGTGATCATCTTACCACCATTAGCTTACGATATAAACGCACTCACCTGCCACGCCCCGCACGCCCTGCACGTCCCTAGCGCGGACGAGCGCAGACGGGCAGGACTCAGGCACGACTCCGGCTAAGCGACGGCGTCCCACTGCGCGGTACCGCTGCGCGGGAGGAAGTAGCTTTAAATAGGCGTCCCTCGAGGCAAAGCGGAGCGCTGTAGCGCTCAAAATGGCGCCCGCCACTAAGATCCACTGCCCAATCCAAAATGGCGTCCACCCCGGGAATCCCCGTGAACCGGACCCACCAAAGCGGCGGTGATAGACCAAATTACATGCGGTAAGAGGGGGGGGAGATTAGCAGCCCACTAGCACCCTGAGCGCCAGTTTAAAAACAAGGGAAAATGATAACACAACAAAGCAAATACAAAACGGGAAAGCTTAAAAATCGGACGCTAACAGCAGCGCGAGCGTCGTGATGCTAAAAGAGTACCTTGTCCTATACTTATACTAAGTTTAGGGGAAGGACTAACTCTAAGGCTCCACCTATGGGTGGGCCTGGGGTGGGGGTGGTTACACCCCTTCCCCTTTGTCCAGTTTCACGCCAGAGCAGGGGCTGAGTGCCCCTGCAACCGGTTTGAACTGGGCTATGCACAGGGACACCTTGTGTGCCCAATGCAGTGTCTCAAAAGCATTCTCTGAATGCACCCACCCTGCCCCAATATACATCTGCCTGTCTGGGGAGGTGGTCACACCTCCCTGTGACAGGAAGCCTATTGTCCAGGCCTCCCCTGCCGGAGTTTCCCTCAGCAGCAGGAGGCCAGTCTGTGGCAGTGGCATCCATTTTGTGATTCCAGGGCTTTGGAAAGATTTAACCGGGTTAAGCCCGTGTGAACATGTCTCTCCCTCTAGAAGGGTGGAATGCTACCCCCGCCACCAGGACTGGTGGGGGGGGGGGGTAGTATTCCAAAGCGTTTGACACCAAACACGACATGTTTTGATGCAGCCATCCCAAAGTTAGCATTTACCGCAAGGTTATAATGCACTTAAGAGTATATGGTACGGCTGTATCACAGAACAGCCATAAGGAAGTATTTCCGAAAGCTGCAGAGGGGCTCAGCTCATGCTTGGGCACCCTCTCACATAAAACCAAGCACTCTGGCTTCAGGATTGTCAAGGCTTGCCATAGGAGCTTATAGGTTTATGTGTGTCTGTATATGGTAGTGCTATAGGTAGCCTATACCACAGTAAGGGGTGCAAGCACACTCTTACCCAGGTTGCAGTAGCAGACCTGTGGTGTCATTTTGGAGTGCTTCCCAGGGGTGGCATAATACATGCTGCAGCCCTCGGTAGGCCTCTGAGGTACCTATGCCCTAGGTACATAGTATACCATATAATAGGGGCTTATAAGGCACTCCAGAATCCAATTAGATATGTACCTAATGTACATGGAAACCATTTTAGAGAGGAAGCAGCTAGACTGTGGTCCTGATTAGCAGGGCCACAGCCAGACCAAGGTCGAAAAACAGTGAAACACCAGCAAAAAGTGGGGGTACCCATGTGACGCAGATCCTACTCTCCTACAAAGGGGGCATCTATAATTATTCATGTCTGAGGCCATCAGGTGTGGAAAGGGTTTGTGGATATCCACGTCTACTAATGCCGCGAATAGCATCAACGGGTTGCCGTGTACATGTGGGTTCGTGGACCTACCCCCAACTGATGATAATAGATTCCCTGGGCTTTCAATTCACTTCCGAATCTTAGGGGCAGTAGTAAATAGATCTGTTTGCTGTGTCCTTTCAACAGGAGGTAAATATTCTTCTAGTTGATCTCCCTGACTTACCGTCCTCAAACTGCTCCTTCTCAATGTTTTGCCCATGTGCGTCTCCCTTTGTCTACGCCATCAGTGTTCAAACCACTCCGCACCCAGTCGCGCTGGGAAGGAGGAGACTGAGCAGTGAGAACCAAGGAGCCTCCTCTCAGGCGTGCTCGTGCCTTTCACCTCTATTATCGTAGCTGAGCTGAAAAAGCCTCCATGTTAGGACCAGGCGGAAATCGGCCTCTGTTACCCCACCCAACTGCGTTGCCGGGATTACAATAAAAAAATAAAAAGGCGCTGCTCGCCTATTTGTTCAATACTTTAGGCATTTAGTAAGCAACCCAACATGCCTCATGCGCCCTGCTTCTTATTAAAAGCATAAAATATTGAAACAAGCATTTGCAATAAAATAGGACTCGCATTTACGTAAGACCTATTGCATTGGAAACAGGAGCGCAGGCAGCCAAAAAGGCACAAACGGAAGTGCGGGGTGAGGGGGCGGTGGGCTTTGAAGTCACGGACTGCGGGAAGGGAGTGGGAGAGGCACGGAAAGAAAATAGTATTGAAAGTAACGGGGCCAGTAGCCATGGAAGGTCACAAATGACGACATGGCTGTCATAAGGAGGGACTCACAAGCCTAAAACCAATTGGAAGGCAGCATTTAAGACAAAAGCCAATGAAAAAGATGGTCAGAGAGTGGGCAGAGCTTACACGAAGCGTCCACGCTATACTGAATACTGCATGCCTCGCAAAGTGAGCGGCACATGCGCTGCAATGCTAGGCTCGACCTAAAAAATGAAACACAGGAAGGAGGGTGTTGTGGGGAAGAAGAAACAGGGATGGGTGGGTAAAAGTACCAGGATGGGGCAGGTGTGGGTGAAAAGTAAAAGTAAAAAATAATCACTTCTTAAATAAATAGTATCTGAATCCCAGCACCAGCATCGGAGGGACACTAATTACATCTATTTAATCTGTGCTTAGTCCATGTGATGCCGAAAGAAAAGGGAGTGACCCATGGGCAGTGCTGCCCAATCGGAAGGCAGCAAAGAAGAATGACAACGCTGCAAGCGAATGGTAAGTAATAGGCTGGTTCCAAGCACAATACAGAACACAAGAGTCTCGCAAGCAAGAACGCATGCGATAGTGCATTCTCATGCAGGCGAGACCTAAAAAGGCCGTGGCCGGGAAAATAGGCAACAGAGTCGTGTTCTGAAGACTGTCTCATGACGCTGCATTTAATTAAACTTACTGTTCTCGTTTTGCCGATGGCCTCTTATCTTTCATTTTTTCAAGGTAAATTCAGATTCGAGCAACATTTTGGTGAGCCAGATAGGAGAGATTGGTTCTTCAAACCAGACTGCAGCTGAATAAACAGGACCCCACTCATAAAGATTCACATCTGGGCAGCACGAATGATGGGCACTGCAACTGATAGGAATTTCTGCTGAATCTATGGGGCAGAGGTCCATCCTGGAGTCGCCGTCAGTGGGTAAGAGACTACATCTAATCCTTTTCCCAGCATTTGTCGTATGGTAAAATAGGAAGAAGCGTAAAAATCTGACCTGAGCGCCCTGCCACTAAAAGAAATATGACATATTGCCTATTATATTTGTCTGAGCTGAGTAGCCTCAGAGGCGATCCTGCAGAGGCCACCTTTCTTTGATAGTCAGCATGCTAGGAAAAGTGAGGGTTGCTTAGTTTCTTGGACCACTTGGCATGGCACAGAGGGTACGCTTGTCTCTGGGTATAATACAGGGGCCACTTGGACCACTGGGCGAGAAACAGAGGGTATGCCTGATCCCTGGGTGTAATACAGGGGTGGGGCCTCACTGCTTGGACCACTGGACATGACACAGATGGTATGCATAGGCTCTGGGTGTGATATAGAGCCAGCATCCCGATCTTACTTTTTTAGTCTAAAGGAATTTTCTTAGTGTTATCGGTTTCTTAACACTGGTAGCAACTGAAAGAAGCTATAATTAGCGTGAAAGGGGTGGGCAATTGGTGTTGTGGTGGGCGTTCCGCCACAACACGCAATAATTTTGACACTGCCCCATATTTACAAGGGTGGCATAAATATGGGGCAGCGTCAAAATTAAGACCAGGGAAAACCGGCTTTAACATGACGAAACGAGGAGAAATGCTTTATTCTTCTCATTTTTTGATATTTCTATGTGTGCTGCATTGTGCAGCACACATAGAACAGAAAAACACCATGAATGATTGTTTATGTGCAGGACGGTGTCCCTTCCTGCACATAAACAATCATTAAAAAAATTACAATTTGCAGCTTCTATGTGTGCAGCACACATAGGAGTTACAAATTGCCATTTGTTCTTGTTTATGTGCAGGTAGGGACATCTTCCTGCAAATTAACAATCATTCCACCCAAAACAGGCACCCTTGCACTATGGTGCAAGGGGGCCTGCATTGGCGCTAGGCAGCTTAATTTAGCACCAGCGCTAGGGGTAATGAGGGGGTGCACCATATCTTTGTAAATATGGTGCATCAGAATGGCAGAGCGTGGCGTTAGCAAGTATTGCTTACCACCATGCTCCGTCATTCTGTTGTACGTATGCCCCCTTCTCTTTACACTGTGCCAAGCAAAGACACCCTGGAACGCCAGAAAGCTACAGACGACCCCTCCAGACACCATCCCAAGACCTACAATGTCAAAAAGGTTATGCATTATTGCATCTTTGTAACCGTCTGCTTAGCATGGGTATGGCCGCATCAATCCATAGAGAAAAATCTGCTATTCACATGGAGCCTACCTCCACATTTCTGCAGCGTTTAAGTAAGAACCTCTCTCACCTCACTTACACATACACTAAACCAAACAGTAGCATTCCACACGCACTACACAGCAAACTCTTGCACAACATATGGTACCAGCACATGACTGCCGTGGGAGCCCAGACGTCGGCTAGGTCATGCCATATCTACTCACTGATACCCCACGCCATGGGCAAAGACCAACTTTACTTATCCCAAGACATACCCCCTGACAAACCAAAATGTCTCATCCACCTGTTCCTATGTAGGATTAGGGCCAAGATACAACCTCGCAGAATAGAACCCCATAGAGTAGTAGTAAACGTCACCCGGTATGAGACCAACCCCACCCCACTGTACCTTCTCACCGAGCCTAGCGATATTCAAACTGACCCAGACAGGATGAGCAGGAGGGGCAGCATAGGGTTGGACACTGTTTTGCCCCAAGATTTTCCAGAAAAGAGGTTCTTGGAGGCAGCAAAACCTCTGCACCAGTGCACCAAACACATCTGCTCCTACCTCAGTCTGTGGTCCCAGGGTGGCCCTCAGCATTTTATTATGTTATTTTGCTAAAGGAGGGGCAGTAGCCCTACAAAGACCTGTAAGAGAGAAAGGATGTTGTTAGCTCCAATAACCACATTTCTGTCCTTTAACAACACCCGCCAAACATGCAGGTGAAACAATATAAACAATATGCAGACAGTTCTTGATCTCCACATTAGTACATATGGCGTTCCAGTCTCAATGTACACATATAAACAGGGCAGCAATACTCTATCAAGATACAGTAGAGAGTAATGAGTAACAGGGATCGAGGGGCACCATTTAGGGGTCCGTATCTGGCAGGGGAGGAAGGTCAATTCCCCGATATGTCGCCCATCGAGTCCAAATCTTGCGGTGTTTTGTTGGGCATCCACAGGAATCGAAAACAGCAATCTTGGCCCCCATACATTTGTCTAACTCAGTCTTCCATTTACCTAGGGTCGGGGGAGATGTCGCCTTCCATAATTGCGCTATGTCCCTCTTGGCTATGGTAATGGCCAGAACCAGTAAGTGCTGTTTGTACCGATTCCCCCCGATAACGTCAGTAGAATGTAACAAGAAAAGTCGTGGGTCGAGTGGGAGCTCCCATGACAGCACCTCATTGAGGCAGGATCTAATTCTACGCCAAAAGGACTGCAACGCCGTGCAGCTCCAAACCGTGTGTAGAAATGACCCCTCGGACATGTAGGGGACTGAATACACCCATCTGCCAGAGTCGATCTCTTGTATAATACTCCAGGTGCAAGTATTTGAAATGGATGAGCCGATAACGTGTGCAGACCACCGCACCCCTCGGGCTGGCAATGGCGTCGGCCCAGTCGTCATCAGTCAGATCTGGAATGTCGGCCGGGCACGCAAGTCGTGCCTTGTCGAGGGTAGTGGGCGTGTGGGTTGTCAGCATCTGGTATATTTGCCTGATCTTGTGAAGACCGAGATCACCCATTAGCAAGTGGCCCTCCAGGGGTTGGAATTCGGGGAGGGTCTCTAATGTGCGTATCTGGGGGGTGAGCGCATGTCGTAGTTGATGAAATTTGTAGAATTGTGACTTATGTAGGTCAAATTTGGCCTGTAGTTGCTGGAATGATTTCAATGTGGTGCCTCATAATACATCCCCGAGGGTCGAGAGCCCCAAAAAGGTCCCACCCCCAGAACCCCTTCAGGGCGGCCACTGAACGGAGATATGTACCCTGCCCCAGGGGAGTTTGCTGGGTGAGTTTCCCATTCCAGTCCATCTGTCGGGTTAGGGCAGTCTTCTTTAATAACAAATGGACCCCAGGCATGGAGTTCCAGTGCAGGGCCATTAACCACAATGAAACAAGGGGAAACAAATCCAGAAGGGAAGGGATGAATGCCAGCATAGATACTCCATGTCAGGAGATCTGGGACACTAAGATAGATAGGTACACATGGCTAGTAGGGAAGGGGCAACCCTAATTGTGCAGAAACTTACACTGTATACCCTGTGTTTCAGAGGCAAAGGAATGATATCGGTTGGCACTAACAAGAACTGTGAAGCACTACTGCACGTACCAGATGTGCAATGGGGCACCTCCATGTTGATGGATATCTACTGGCAATGTGGGGAGTTTGCCTACACTCAGCTTCTCCCCGAATGGCAGGGCCTCTGCACCCTCGTACCCTTACACACCCCAACCCTGGTCATGCCTAGAGAACATCTGCCTAAGTTGTATCAACATTGTCTACATAAAAAAACAATTCTATTTCATCAGGCTCGAGAAAAAAGATCTGCAGATTACTTTGGCTAGGCTCAATACAAGGACATTCTGGAAGAATTCAGACTGTTCAGACACTCAGGTAAACGCAGGAGGGCCCATACCCTTCTTCACCTTGCAAACAAAAGTGAACGCCCTCTGGTTACGAATAACCAGGTGGGAGATGCTGAAAATGATCAACGATACTGAGCTCGGCCTGAATGCTGTCAAGGAAGAACTCAGAGCCATCCCCCTCATGGCAACATTGGTATGTGTTGGACTTGATGACCGCAATGGAGAGTGGAGTGTGTGCCAAAATTGGTGCATCCTACTGCATTCATCCTTGGAAATGACCTAGACAATGGGACACTAGCTCTTGCCCTACACCAACTGCATTGTCTACAAGCTGACATGAAGAAGGAGGGAGGTGTCCCTGAGCAGAACTGGTTTATAGACTTATTTTCCTGGTTCTGCCGATGGGTGACCAGACTGTGCCTGTCATTGCTTCCAATTGCTCTTTTTGTGCTATTTGTGTGTGGTTTTCTACAAGTGAGGGTTTCTTGCTTTAAAAATGAAGTCCTCAAATTAAGTAGAATGCAAGTAACTAGGGAATTAGTAATAGACACAACAGAAACACAGCAAATCTCGAATAATGTGACTGTCATGAAGTATGGGGTAAATGATGTAGTTGCAAAACTCAACTAGTGGGGGAAATGTTAGTATTGGAAAATCAGATATCAATGCATGTCACAATATATGCAAGTATAATAATGAACTTGCATCACCGTAGTTGAAATTAACCGATATGACCTTCCTCTCAACCGCGACTCAGAAGTATGTGGTCAGGGAGGCCCTGCGACCAAGTCTTGAAGCAACTGATTAAGAGTTCACAGTTTGGGTGACAGGTAACCTTTGGACAAATGCGCATACATGAAAACCGAGATCGATCCCACAGGTACGCAGTGACACCACAATGGTCTATGGAGATTGGCCTGAATAACACATGTTTGGCTGGAGGGGTGCGTATTCCCAAAACACCTTAAAGTCAGATGCCGCACTAAGTTAGGAACACTCAGTCACTGAGAACACAACATGCACACTATGCACAGTGATCATGTGCTCCCCATCCCAGACATCTGGACATGTACCTCTAGGCCCCGCATTGTGTCCACGAGATGCCAAGACCCGCCTGCACTTCTCATCAAAAGACCAGATTTATGGCCCGTGACTAGACCCAGATTTCTGTCTCCAAAGGAATGTAGAAATTACTTTATGACGCTTCATGTAATGTATAAAATGATGACCGAAACCAATGTGCTTTGAAACAGTCTTCAGACCCCGACTCTGTTGCCCGTTGTCCTGGCCGCTGAATTTAATTAAACTAATTGTTCCTGTTTTGCCAAAGGCCTCTTGTCTTTCATTTTGCACAGGGTGTACCTCACACGACGTAGGTTATGGAGATGGGTGTGGGAGCCAGTCAGTCAATTAACTTTATTTGACCTTAGGCAATAAGATCATAAAAGTACAATAAATAATAAAATACAAATTCAGTTATATATTAAATTTTAACAACATATGAATAAATAAATACAGATAGAAACCATCTAAAAAGCTAAAGATAAAAAGCCACTGTTAAAACTTACTAATTTCATCCACAATATAAAAATAATATACAGAGCAGTGCCAACATCAGTTAAGGTGCAAACCATGAGCAGATCAATCTCCGATTTACTAAAGCCAGAGATAAATAAGATTCAAGGGAAAAACATACATCAGGAAGCGTTTGAAGAAAAAACAGAGCTGGTCGATATTGTGCAAAGTTATATTTCTGGAATAAGGGACGGATATACTTATTGAGTTCATAAATATAGAATTTGCAAAAAAATATAAAGTGGAGATTGGACTGGGGGAGATACCGTCACATGGACAAACTGGTGAGAATTGGTTTTGTGCAGGAAGGTGCCCCTTCCTGCACAAAAACAATCTTGCCTGCATTGTCGCTAGGCATCCAAAATTGCACCATATATTTGTAAATACGGTGCATTCCTAGTCTTTCCCTGTCACGCAGCGCGCCAAAGTGGCTTGTTGGATTGTGTTGCATGAATTTTTGATAAATATGGCCCTATCTGTGATCTAAAACTCTCCTGTGCTGTTCGACACTTTCACTTAATGAGCCCTTTCTTATGAATTGGTACAATAATAGTCGTTTTCCATGATGCAGAGGGCCCACTATAGCAATTGCATTAAACACATTCGTTAAGAACGGGATCCAAAGGTCTGGATTATCAAAAAAGAAGTCGATCGGGGCCACATCTGGGCCTGGGGCTTTGGACCTACTACATTGCATTAGACCACATTTTACCTCTGCCATAGAGAAGACAATGGGGGAGCATACATCCTTAGCTAAAGCATCACCCCATTTAATTTTCCCTGGCTGGGCCTGACCCCAATATATATGAGTAATGATCCAACCGATTGTCCTCTCGCAACTTGGCATCTAAAGGGAGCCTCGCCCTCTTGTCTCCAATATTCCTGATGGGATGGGGATTTATTGCATACAGTATGGGGATGTAGGGTACCTGGCTCATATGTAGAGGCAGTTCTTTCATGTTTAGGCCATGTGTTGGGTTGGACGCTGCAACCTGACCCAAAGAGGATTATTCTACATATCAAAATAGATTTAGACAACAATAGTACATATTGGCTTTGGTTTGGTTAGGCCTTCTGATTGCTAAAAGACATATTTCCCACTTTTGGAATTGTACGCCTCCCCACCAGAGGCACAGCATAAAGAAATATATTTATTTCTCCTAGTTGTTTCCTCTTTCTAAGTGCGCTACCAATGCCGCTGAGAATTGGTTTTGTGCAGGAAGGTGCCCCTTCCTGCACAAAAACAATCTTGCCTGCATTGGCGCTAGGCATCCAAAATTGCACCATATATTTGTAAATACGGTGCATTCCTAGCCTTTCCCTGTCACGCAGCGCGCCAAAGTGGCTTGCTGCATTGTGTTGCATGAATTTTTTATAAATATGGCCCTATCTGTGATCTAAAACTCTCCTGTGCTGTTCGACACTTTCACTTAATGAGGCCTACGTGTACAGTGCTCACTTCCACTCCTATAGTTGTAAACTTGCAATAAAACACCATGTGCTCAACCTTCGTCCCGGTATGAAGGGCGGTTCCTTACATACAAAGAAATATTGCAATACGTTGAACCCAATTTGTGTTGGTAGAAACTCTACTCTCAGCAGAGTCTGTGTAAACCTTGCACTAACCCATGATAGGCACACAGGACCTACGCCCTACAGTTATAACTAGTTGGATCTCCCTTACACGTGCCGGTGTAGTGGTTTGCACTCAGCGATGCACTTCAGCACTCATCAGGCCATAAAAAACTCATTTGGGATGGTTTATGGGAAGAGATGGGACAGAGCCAGCAGATGAGGGTGCACGCAGCCAACAGTGCCTGCCAAACGTGCATGATCCAGTTGGAACTCTTGGAACTTGTACCCAGCACCACATCAGATAGGCACACACGTACATGCAGGACAGTAAGCAATCCTTGCACCAAGTATGTGAACTCCTTGGCCAAAAGAAGAAGTTTGAGACAGACTCTTCCAGGAGGCCGTAGGTGCAGGCACAGTAAAATAGCCCGCACCCTGGTTCGCTAGCCAAATGAATTCTATAATTGGGTAGCCTAGGGCCCAGTCTGGCTCCAGTGCCACTGCACCGACTGCACTGTACCCAGCTATGCCCCTGCTTACCTGACAGTAAGGAGAGAGGCAGACAGTATTTTTTGTTTTGCTAAAACTCAGGGAAGCAACACTGCATTTTCCTGATATTAGTAGAATTCATGATTCTTTCCTCACATGGCAGTACTTCGTTGGAAAGATCTTACCGAATGAGCGATCAAGGGACATGTTTTAGTAAGGTGTAACCTTTGAATGAATTGTACTCCTTGTTGCTGGTTTGGCATACTTCTGGGCACCAACAATAATCACTGGCTTTGGAAGGAGTTGCTGACCGCTACTTCCAAATATCGTCGAGGAGTCCACTTCCCTTCTAAAGTCCTATGGTCTACACCCCTATGTGGCAACAGGATGGGTGGTTGACGCTAAGTTGTGGAGGAACACCTCCTCCGGAACCAGCTACCCTCTAAGTGTCTTGGTGAACAGTCTGTGTGGGTGTTTCTTATTATCTCCCCTACTTGTCCTAATTGGTGCTGAAAATGTGAGTGGACCAGGGTCAACGAGGAAGTGAGCATTCTTGAAAGGTTTTGTGAAATGTTTCTTCCAACTGTGGAAATATGGATTTTTCTGGTCAGTTATGTCCCCTATCTTGGACCCCAACGGTTTCATGTATAAATCACAAGTACATGTATGTTCCCTCCAGTTCCAGTTATGAAGACGCAAACACATGTGCGTCCACCGCCAACATGTCCTCTTTCAGATCCGCCATGAATGGGCCGGATATTCCATTCCTAAGTATGAAAGGCCACCGGCTTTATATGGTTCACTTATGCCATTTTTCAGTCCAGGCGAGTAGGCCCTGATTCTGTCATCAAGCCTTTTCCTGCCTTCTGCCTCTGAAAGCTCCAGTCTGAGCCTGCATCTGTGACCATGAACTTTGTCTCACTCCCTGCGCGGCTAACGGTGCCTGATCCAGCCCGTCGCCTGCCAAGAACTGTATTTCACCTTCGAAATTATCTGCTCCGCTCCCTACCCAATGCATTCCTGTCTAGTAGCTTAAGTAAACATTCTTCCAGCTACCGAGCAAAGGGCCCGGCTTCTCTGTCTTTATGCAAGTAATTCATAGCCCTGTTACTATGGACGATTTCTGCCCCCGCATATTGTGTAGACACTTAGACGCTTGTACACGCACTCACAGTCAGTATAGTCAGTATAGAATAAGATTCTACTCTAAGAGACCTCTTTTTTTGGATAACATAGTTCTTTAAACATAGGATGTTAGATATGATTTGGGATTAGGTTGACTTGACCCTCCAGACTTCTGTCGCCACATGTAGAGCTAAATGTCAAGTCCCCTTCACCCCCTAGTTGCACGTCAATCACACGTCATGCTGCTGCACGCGCATTTCTGCCAAGTATTTCTGCTGACATTGCGAAATTCTTTCATGGAACCACCCTATTATGACATCATACCTGATGACGTTCTCTAGTTACGCCCAGTTACACCCACTTTTGCTACGCATGTATGTTTTATCTTTACTATCAATTGTTACGCCTCCTGCATTTGCCTCACTGTAATGCCTATTGTATAAAAATGATTACTTATCAATAAAGTAAGGTCTTCACTTCCTGAACCTTCGTGGTGATGGAATATGGAGCTCATCGATTTAAATTGATTCTGGAATAAAGCCCGTTCCGAACCTCTAATACCACGGATTCTGCCTCTTATTTTACTGAGCTATTGTTATAGATTTTCCGCATCAAATTAAGTCCCGGTAATTAAATTATTTACCACATAAATGGCGCCCGAACAGGGACACTTTCTCATCTCACGCGCCGGCGGTGCGTTGCAGGCCCGGTCTCCTGTCACAGCTGGACGGACAACAACGCGTACCCACAGGATTTCCTGTATCTCCCTCCTGCCGAGCGGGGGTAACTGAGGCTGCGATCAACACCCAGACGAGGCGGTGAGAAGTGCGAAGTATCCCGACCAGAGCCTAGCTGAGAGAGCAAGATCCGAGGTATACAGAGGCCCACCAGTTTCCGAAGTTTCCGAAGTTCCGAGTCGAGTCCAGTCCGGTTCAAGTTCAGTTCAGTTCCGAGGCCTTCCGTTCCGAGCTACCCGGTGAGTACCATTATCGGGGAGGCGTTCTGACGTGCACATAGGTTGTGCCGGTCAAGACGGGTTTGGGTACACAAATCCGGTCTGCACTGTTTCAGCAGTGTATCTGTACTGTTTAGCAGTATATCAAGTATGTCTAGTATATAATTCAGATTTACCTAGTTAGTATCGAGTATTATGCTTAGTGACTAGTTTCCCTAAATGACCATCATTGTTTATTCATTAAATGTTAAATGTTAAAATGTTTTAAATATGTTCTGTATATTGTGGTGTGAATGACTGTTCATTATTGTGTTTTATGGTATTAAACGTGTTCAAAATTAGGTATCAGATCAGTTCTCAATATGCCGCTCTTTTCGAAATTAAGACAGATTGCAACTAGAAAAGGGGTACTCGAAGAAGCTGTTCCCATTCCTCCTAGGGACACTCCAGGGTACTTCATGTATCATAAACATGGCCTAGACGCCATATTATTTCTTGATCTATGGGTAGACTACACCAAGGGATTACCAGAAAGTCAGAGGTGGCCCGCAGCTGGGACCTGGGATGCAGATTGCATTATGAAAGTAGAAGAAGAATTATTGAAAAAGAAAGCTAGACAGTCACAGAAAGATGCCATTGAATTATGGCGTAAAGAATCATATAGACGTACAGAAAAAGCGCTCAGACAGGAAGAGAAAAGTAAGGAGAATTCAAATAAAGTTCGAGAAAGTGTATTAATTGAAGAAGGTACTCGAGTAAAGTCAGAACAAACAGATAGACAAAGAAATGCCCTTGTGAATGGTATGTATCCTCTTCTGGCCGAAGGATTACCTAAGGCTACTCCGGAAATACCAAAAGACTTGCCACCCCCATTGTTTCCGATAAAAGTACATCTCAAAGGGCATCCCAGAACCGCAGAAGATGTTTTTCTTTCCTCTTATTTAGACGACGCAGCTCCCGAGTATGCTAATGCTGCGCCACATAGACCGTCTGCCGAGGGGGTTCAACGCCAAGACCCCCCTTCGTCTGTACCTCTGCAACAGCAAACCCCGACACAAGTTCCGGCAAGCACATCTGTTTCTACATCTGCATCCACACCTATGGTTGCTATATCCCGTTCAACGAATCCTTTCACATCCAGCACCCCAGGTGGTGCTACCGGAGGTGCATCAAGCATTTTTTCTACGCCACCCAGAACAAATAAACTTTCCTTTCAAGAATTAGCCCACCAACGTACACCCAAACTAGTAACTCCCAACACGCTCAAGGAACTTCTAATAGATTGTAGATATGACCCAGTGCCCGGAAAAGGGGACGAAATGATGCTGGCATCATTACGTATCCGACGAGCTGCAATATACTTAGGAAAGCTACCAGGAATGACTGCACATTTAGAAAATATATATCATTTTGTTCAGTCAGGGCGAGACCCTGAGAGTATTAACAGAGCCATGGAGTACCAAAAGGTGGAAATACAGGGGGAACTGTTACGTTTCCTCATAAACTGTGTGATCAGAAATCAAGATCAACCAGGGGTAAGTCCGGAAGAAATGCAAATTCTTACCACTTGGGGTAAGAATATTTCAGAGGGGAGACACGATAAACGATCATGTATAGTAGCTATGAGCCGAAAGATCCGCAAAGAAATAGAACGAATACACGAAGAAAGATTAGCAGTAGACGAACCTGAACAAACCGAGGACGAGGAAGAATTAGAACTGCCCACAGGACAGTTAGAAACTATGGCCTATGTAGGTAGAGGAAGATCTTGCAATAATACTAGATGCTTTACTGATCCGATATGTCCGATACGTCCAGATAATAACAGAAAATTCCAAACTCCTATAATAAATACAAGGTCCCCCGAACATTCATTCCAAGCCGCAGACAAATTACTCCGAGAACGAAGGGGTTATCATATACTCGATTCTATGGACGAACAAGAATTAGCCAGGTCAGCCGTTCACTGGGTTGATAGTCCTGGAAAATATGGTGATGATACACTAGCACATACGTTTTTGAACCTCGCCCCAGATGAACAGCGTTTAGCTGGTATCTATATGATTCAACAACTCCTTATATTATATAAAAGCCAACACTCCGATCCTGGCCCCTTACCTGATATATTGACTGAATTACTCACGAATAAATGGAGAGGTTCCGGTACTAAGTTAATTAGAGAAATACTAGAATTTAGAAGGCAGTACATTCTTTTTGTATGTCCTGAACATGTCTCACTGCCCATCAAGGAAAGAACGACGTATTACATGGATAGACAAAATCCCTTACGAGAAGTGCACCCGATAAAGGGTGATGACAATGAGTTTAAACGTGTGTTTGTATACATACCCATATCCAAAATAGAACTATTAGAAATGAAGAAAGTGGTACCCAGTCATGACAAAGACCCAGCGGGTTTCCACCGTGAAATTAAAGATATGTTACTCATGGGAGAATATACCTACCCCGACATTATGACAATATTAAAGGTATTAATGCCTGCGGGCATTTACGAAAAACTCAAGGAAAAGGATTGGGAGGTGGGAGATCAGAAGATAGATTGGACAGCATTAGAAAACGAAGAAAAAGCTTGAGGTCCAGGTTCAGGGCTCGGGGACAAGACCAAAGCACTACCAGGTTTACTAGTACAGGTACTGCCACGATTATTAACTACGAAAAAGGAAGACTGGGGTGCAATCTCAGCCTGTAAACAAAAATCAGATGAAGACACTAGTGATTTCTATTGCCGATTTGAGAAATGTTTTGGTATAAATAGTGGAATAAAAGCAAGTAGCGAGTCGTATCCACATCTGTTTGTGACAAAGTTAGTTGAAAATGCCTTGCCCCAAGTTAAGAATAGAATATTGAAGTTCGAGAGTACCTGGCAAGGTAACACTCCGTCACAAATGTTACAAATGCTACAGTACCATCACAATAGAATCAGAGAAGAACAAGAACATGAACATAGACGCATGAAAGACACGAAAATGAAAATGCTAGTTTCCCAGACAGTTCCAGCTGATAGTCATAAGAAGGGTATAACACAGTCTAGTGTTTCAGCAGGTCCTGTTAAAGGGACATGCAACTATTGCAAACAGCCAGGTCATTATGTACACGATTGTCCCGTTTTAAAACATAATATCGCCATAGGTAACACAAAAGAAAGACCAAGACCACTTAGACAGGATCAGAATCAACAAGGAACACCGCAGCATGCACAGTCTATGCCAGCTCCACCACCGCAGCCTATTGCTGCCACACAAACAACGACCCGACAGATGTATCAGACCGCACAGTATGACTATCCTGATTATCAACGATACTCATGAAACAGCCTAGAGAGGGAAGTTGGCTTACCCCTTATTGAGGTCCCTGTAGATCAAGAGGGACCTTATGTACACAGTGAACTGTTAGGTCAAGATAGAAAATTCTTACTTGATACAGGGGCAAGTCGAACAACAATAAAATGTAGTGAAGTTCCAGGGGCACCCCTCTCAGGCACACAGAATATTTCCCTTGGCTTTTCAGGAAAACCCATCATTAACGAAGTAACACAGCCTCTTCCACTTACGATCGGTCCCTTGACACGAACTACAGATTTATCGCTTACTAAATCATGTCCAGAAAACTTGTTAGGTATAAAAACTTTGAAAGCTCTAGGAGCTATAATATGTTGTTCTCCGGAAGGAGTAAGATTGTTTTTACGTGATTTCAAAGGGCACTACGTGTCCCGAGACATGGATCACCGATTACAGACTTTACCGACATATTTATGGGCACAAGGCCCTACAGATGTTGGTTGCATGAACATTACACCATATCGAGTCACACTAAAGGCAGGAGTGGTACTTCCACGAATGCGACAATACAAGTTACCCCCAGATACTGTAGTGGCTTTACTACAAATCATTGACGAGCTTATTACCCAAGGAGTGGTTGTGGAAACTGACTCCAATGTATGTAATTCACCGATAATTCCGATTCTTAAACGAACCGATCCAACAGCCCCGCCAGTATATCGATTGGTTATTGATCTGCGCGAATTAAATAAATGCATAGTACCACAATACCCCGTAGTCCCAGACATTTCTTCATTACTGACAGCCATTGATTCCGAAGCAACATTCTTTACTGTAATTGATCTCAAAAATGCCTTCTTCAGCGTCCCAATAGATCCGGAAAGCCAATACTTGTTCGGATTTAGTTTAAATGGACGTAGCTTTAAATTCACACGCGCACCTCAAGGATTTACCGAAAGCCCCAGCATCTATACCCAAGCACTGAAACGAGAACTCGACAGTATCCGCATGCCAGTCAACACTGCCCTGCTTCAATATGTCGATGATCTGCTGATCACCGCTAGAAGCGAACCTGAATGTGAAAAAGCCTCACTGATGGTTTTACAATTTTTGGCCGAAAAGGGGCACAAGGTGTCCCCTTCTAAGCTGCAATTCTGTGTCCAGCGAGTTGTTTACCTTGGTCACTCGCTGTCCAAGGAGGGAAGGCAGCTTACACCAGATCGCATCCAGCTAATTGCTAATATGCCAGTACCCAAGACACAAAAGGAGGTGCGGGCTTTTATAGGCCTCACTTCATATTGTAGGCAGTGGATCCCTCAGTATGCATTTCTAGCAAAACCACTCATTCAATTGACAACACAGGAGGCAGCCACATCGACTGTTCTCCCTTGGACTCAGGAACATACACAGGCTTTTGAAAGCCTAAAGAAAGCCTTATGCCAAGCACCTGTTTTAGCAACACCATGTTACAATAAACAGTTTACACTCTTCGTTACAGAACGCGAAGGTACTGCCTTGTCAGTACTCACACAGGAACAAGCAGGATCACACAAACCATGTGCTTATTTTTCTAGTACATTAGATCCCGTAGCTCAGGCTTTGCCTGCGTGCCTGAAATCAGTGGCAGCAACAGCTTTAGCAATCAGACAAAGCGATGCCATAGTATTAGGACATCCATTGACAGTACAAGTACCACATGCAGTAGAGGTTCTCTTGAACCGCACACAAACACAACACTTGACTATAGCACGACTTACTGGTTACGAATTAACATTGTTTCAGCCACATATAGAAATCAGACGTTGTAGTACATTGAATCCTGCCACACTGTTACCTATAGATGGAACAGACCCACTAGCACATGATTGTATTGAAGTTATCACTATCACGACGAAACCCAGACAAGATTTGACAGACGTCCCATTGTCAGACCCAGACCTGACGTTGTATGTAGATGGTTCATGTATGAGAACAGGTACAGGAGAGCTAGTGGCCGCTTACGCAGTCACAACAGACACTGAAATCGTTGAAACAAATTGCATAAATACCTTGTCCGCTCAAGCCGCAGAGCTCATCGCTCTGACACAAGCCTGTATTCAAGCCGCAAATAAAAAAGTCAACATATACACTGATTCACGTTATGCATTCGGAGTTGTACATGACTTCGGCGTGCTGTGGCGAGAGAGAGGTTATTTAACTTCTCACGGTGCCCACATTCAGCACGGACCCCTCATTCATGCCTTATTAGATGCAATACATCTACCCACTGCAATATCAATTATGAAATGTAAAGCTCATACGAAAGTTACTGATATCATTTCTCAAGGCAATGATCTAGCTGACAGAACAGCTAAACAGACTGCTCAAACTCAAACATCCGACATGACAAAGACAATAGTCCCGACACCAACATATTGCATGACGGTTAAGGATCCCGCTCTTGACGTAATCGACATACAGACACATGCTACACCAGACGAAATAAAGAAATGGACTGAATTAGGAGGGATCCAAACGGATCAAGGATGGATAACGAAGGAAAAATCTGTATGGTTCCTTCCTGATTCAATGGTCCAAGTCGTTATTAACACTGTACATAGTCCAGCGCATCTAGGAGAAAAAGCTATGCTAGACAGCATCCAACACATTTGGTTCAACAAACATTTACGAGCAGCAGCTAAACAAAAAGTTCGTACCTGTATGATCTGTTGTCAGTTTAACCCGGGTAAAAGCATTCCCGTAGAACAGGGTGGATTTCAGCCTCCTGATCACCCTTTTGAAGTCCTCCAGATGGATTATATCCAGATGGAACGATGTCGAGGATTCAAATATGTTCTCGTAGTTGTCTGTGCTCTTTCCCGTTGGACAGAGGCATACCCGGTTTCAGATTACACTGCCCCGACTACTGCCAAACAGTTAGTTCGAGAATTCTTCCCACGGTACGGTTTACCACGTGCTGTCTACTCAGATAACGGCCAGCCGTTCTCATCCGAATTAATGAAACACGTTTCACTTTTGTTAGGCTATCAGTGGAAATTTCACTGTGTCCGACACCCCGAGGCAGCAGGTCTCGTGGAACGACATAACCAGACCCTGAAAATTAGACTGTCCAAAATATGCAGAGAGAAAGGTGTAGACTGGGTAGTAGCCTTACCCGTTGCACTCTTTTACATGAGAATGGTAGCACACTCTCGAACAGGGCTATCCCCTTATGAGGTGATCTTCGATAGACCACCAAATATGTGGGGGACGCCTATACCACGCAAAATAACTGATATTGACTGTAATATGCTGACAGATTACTTGGCTTCCTTGATGTCTGCACTACAATCTTGTCGTTCACAGGTAGCTGCAGCCTTTCCCGACAACACCGAGGTGAAACCCCATGACGTAATTCCAGGGGATTTAGTTCTAGTGAGGAACTTTGATCGGAAGTCCCAGCTGGATCCTAGGTGGAGGTCGCCTCAACTCGTATTGTTAACGACGAGGACAGCCGTGAAGATCGAAGGTCGCAAAGGCTGGATACATTCAAGTCATATCAAGAAATTTCATGGACTACCGTCAGACGTAAACGACACACCTTGCGTGTCTTCACCGATTGACTCTAAACTTCCTTTGGTTGAACTGAATAGCCATGAACAATACAAACTAAAACTTAGGTCTAACAAGTCAGGCAATTTGATTGTTTAAGTCCTCTCCAAGGTGAATCGGTCGAATTTGTCTCTGACATGTATCCCTTAGACCTGTATAGAGAAAAAAACAGAAGGATAAAGCTGAAACGACATGCGTACTGTAAATCACTGCGTAGTCATTGCACAGTGACGTTATTAATTTTGTTTTTCTTAAGTCTTTTAATAATTACTGCAAGTATATTGTTACACACATATTATCCTATTTCTAGACATGTTTATAATGTTACTGCTGAACATTCTTTTAGTGAATTACCTCCGCATGAATTGTCTTATAGATTTGCGCTGCGCAATAACACGTTTATTAGTATGTTACATCATTCCCATCAGGTTAGCAATGCTACAAATTGTTGGATATGTGGTCGACTCCCTCCCTATCAGAACTATAAAGGAATTCTACCTCTCTTTCCATACCCATTCACACACAATGGCTCCTGTGGAGCATGGTTTAGTTTAATTAATTCCCTAGATTCGAATTCTGCAGTTTATCAAGACAACTGGGTATGGGGAAATTTGAACTTAGTTTTACTCAAAGTCTGTCACCCTAACAAGGAGGGACTTCCCAAAAGAACAGGAACTGATCTAGAAAATGAAGTATATGGATTAGGTAATTTTACGCTTAATCTCATGATCCTGAATGTCGAATCCGAAGCTACTCCAATTTTGCCCGCCATGTCAGTATTTCCAGTTAAAGGTGAATTATGTGTAAGAAAGAATGGTTCCATACATATGGGCCATAGTAGATGCACCAATGTAATAGAATTTAGTGATCAAGGCAAGTCTACATTTAGAGCTTCCCGCCATTCCTACTTCATATGTGGTCAGACGGCATACATACGTTTGCCACTAGATTGGGATGGTATCTGCTACATCGGATTCCTTGTGCCACCTGTTTTCCTAGCTCCTCCTGATTATCACAGAAACACTCATTTAGTACACAATAGAGAAAGGAGAGATCTCCCAATAGTCGATTACACTGAGACAGCATGGGAAAAATACACAGATTTCAATAAAGGTCTCTTTCCCTATATAGGTACAGTTACCAATAGTAAGCTGATACGTAGATTAACCAGAACCCTTGAAGCAGTAGTGAACGAAACTATTTCCGCCTTAGGCAATTTAACAGAAGAGCAGTCTGCTATGCGGATTGTTGTGCTTCAAAATCGTCTTGTCCTTGACGTCATCCTGGCCGATAGGGGCGGAGCTTGTAGGGTCATCGGATCAAGTTGTTGCATTTTCATACCAGAAAATTCGCCATCTGTATATAAAGCCATAACTCGCCTTCATAAGATTGTAAGCCAGATACACCAGAATCCAGGCACCTGGACTTGGTCCGGTTGGTTTTGGAGTGTATTATCTACCTTTGGATGGAAGGTCCTATCCTTCCTAGGTATTGGCTTCCTCATATTATTCAGTTGCTGTCTATGTCTACAATGTGGACCAGCGATTTGTGGTCTGTGTGCCACATCGTGTATTCCACCACCAAGATTTCATTCATCACGGAAGAAAAAAGAAGAACAAATGATGCTATATGAACAGATCGATGGATTGATGAAGATTGATATCTCTTGACGGGCAAGTAGGGGACAAGGAGGGAATGTGGAAATATGGATTTTTCTGGTCAGTTATGTCCCCTATCTTGGACCCCAACGGTTTCATGTATAAATCACAAGTACATGTATGTTCCCTCCAGTTCCAGTTATGAAGACGCAAACACATGTGCGTCCACCGCCAACATGTCCTCTTTCAGATCCGCCATGAATGGGCCGGATATTCCATTCCTAAGTATGAAAGGCCACCGGCTTTATATGGTTCACTTATGCCATTTTTCAGTCCAGGCGAGTAGGCCCTGATTCTGTCATCAAGCCTTTTCCTGCCTTCTGCCTCTGAAAGCTCCAGTCTGAGCCTGCATCTGTGACCATGAACTTTGTCTCACTCCCTGCGCGGCTAACGGTGCCTGATCCAGCCCGTCGCCTGCCAAGAACTGTATTTCACCTTCGAAATTATCTGCTCCGCTCCCTACCCAATGCATTCCTGTCTAGTAGCTTAAGTAAACATTCTTCCAGCTACCGAGCAAAGGGCCCGGCTTCTCTGTCTTTATGCAAGTAATTCATAGCCCTGTTACTATGGACGATTTCTGCCCCCGCATATTGTGTAGACACTTAGACGCTTGTACACGCACTCACAGTCAGTATAGTCAGTATAGAATAAGATTCTACTCTAAGAGACCTCTTTTTTTGGATAACATAGTTCTTTAAACATAGGATGTTAGATATGATTTGGGATTAGGTTGACTTGACCCTCCAGACTTCTGTCGCCACATGTAGAGCTAAATGTCAAGTCCCCTTCACCCCCTAGTTGCACGTCAATCACACGTCATGCTGCTGCACGCGCATTTCTGCCAAGTATTTCTGCTGACATTGCGAAATTCTTTCATGGAACCACCCTATTATGACATCATACCTGATGACGTTCTCTAGTTACGCCCAGTTACACCCACTTTTGCTACGCATGTATGTTTTATCTTTACTATCAATTGTTACGCCTCCTGCATTTGCCTCACTGTAATGCCTATTGTATAAAAATGATTACTTATCAATAAAGTAAGGTCTTCACTTCCTGAACCTTCGTGGTGATGGAATATGGAGCTCATCGATTTAAATTGATTCTGGAATAAAGCCCGTTCCGAACCTCTAATACCACGGATTCTGCCTCTTATTTTACTGAGCTATTGTTATAGATTTTCCGCATCAAATTAAGTCCCGGTAATTAAATTATTTACCACACAACTCTTTGCTGCCAGTAGGAAGATTTTTGTGGTATCCTCCCTCATGTCCAAATTATTTGTCCAGTCGATGACTCGGGAAAGCCCAGATCCGTATGTCTCATTATTGTAGTCTACCAAGCCAGGCCCTTTGTCAGTTGCCCTATTATGAGTTACTCTGGTCAGGCTGATAGCGGAGGAATAGAGGGTCCAATTGTGCAGACCTGGAGATTTAGCAGGACCCAACCTGCATACACAGCGCGACTCTCGTCTGCTTCAGGTGGGCTGCACCACCACCTCCGCTGAGGGGAAGGAAACAAAGTTTTCATTTTCAGTCTGTGTCGGAGGTACGGGGCAGATGGCACCAGGGGCTTGGGCTGTAACCTGCCTAACAAAATCAGTAAGCGAGCCTGCATTAGGACGGTCTCTCTGCAACACCATCAGCAACATGGACTTCCCTTTGTCACCATACCTAATGTCATCCTGGGGCACCCTGACTTGAGGGTTCACTGCTGCATTGAGATGAGGATCCCACAAGGGCAGGACACACACCAAAGTCTGTAGCTTGTTTCCATCATTACAAGTGTGCACTATCGTATGGGGGAGGAGGGCCAACAGGTAAAGTTTTACCTCAAAGCGACCCCAAGAACCTATGTGTATATGCTCCCGTCATTCATCATGCTCCTCTCCAGGGTCTCACACACACACCATCTCCAGGTCCTGATTGTGTCCTGCTGAGTAGTAAAAGCGAGGGAAATAGTACTTTATCTCACAAGGTTCCTTCATCCTGAAGCAGAGAACTATAAATGAAATAAGTTCCTAGCATATTTCATCATGTTTGGCTGTGAATGTGCAACAATCCTGAAATCCTGACCTGAAGACTGCCAACACTCTACTACGATCCACCGTCCTTTAGGAGGAAGATAAAAACTGGACAAACAAATCCAAAATCTGAACGACAAAGAAACACGAGTCATTGGGTGGACCCGGCTTCTGCCCTGGGGCACTCCTTGCCCGCACATGCTCTGTTGCCTTTAATACTCTGGTTAGCATTGAACAATGATAGGAACAGTCTCCAGCTCGGAAGCATCTTGCTCGGCCTGTGTCTGAAGAGCTACACCTACGGATGGGGGAAGGGTTCCAGTCAGATATCAAGCTACCACCCTGGGATCCATGCCAAACAAATTAGGCAATGCCCATTGTTACTAGGAACACCAGAGAAATCGTACGCATGCCTATCCTTAAACAGAGGATTCTCATGACTGATTCATTCATGTTCCTTTAAGTACTACAATAAGACGCGTTCTGCAATTTAAGAATGTCCTAATTAGTGGAAGAACTAGGAGCTTATTCTACAGTACACTTGTGTCGATAGTCAGCAGAACAAGGATTGTTAATACTCTGTAGTACAGTGGTGGACATGTTCTGGAGCACAATGTAGTACAATCATGGCCATTTTCTCAAGTAGAATTATGGACATACACTGTAGTATAATAATCATGGGCACATTCTGTGGTGGAATTATGAATGCATTCTGGAGTATAATATTGACTTGTGTGGTACAAAGGTTGACATATACTGCAGAACAATGTTGACTGCTGTTGATGGGGGTATGCGATAGTAGAATTCCACGCTCAGTGGTACACTGGTGGACATATATTGTTTATACAGTGATGAATAAATTCTACAGTGCAATAATGTTCATATTCTCTACTACAAAGATGGACATATTCTGTGAAACAATGGCGGTAGTCTTTAAAACAATGAGTGGCATATTGTGTAAAGCAATTCTGTATATTTTCTGCTGCACAGCGTTAGCACGTTAGCATATTCAGTTCTACAATGATGACTGCATTTTGCAATACAATGATGGCCATATTCTGATCCGTTGAGTGAAAATAAATGTAATCTGGACCCCCATCAAGTGAGGTTGCCTGTCAAAATGTTAAACAATGAGCACTAATTCTGCTGCAATGCATATTATAATTTACAGGGTATTTTGGTTGGGGCTAAGAGCAGAACAAACTTAATAGTCAGTGGTGTATGTCTCCACCCTCCACTTTGTCTCTTGCCCTTTTCCCCATCCTCCCGCCCACGTTACCCAGTGGGGGTAACACCCCACATATTGAAGACCTCTGCTCTAAATGAAAAGCCTTCATGCACAATGGAAGGTGGAGGGCTGCATGGTAGAAGTCTTGCCAAGTGCAATCTATAAAAGGACAGGTGCACATGCTTCCTGGAGTTTCTTTTGTTGTACCAAGTCTTACCCTGGTGGACCAAACGCCCTGCAAAATATGAGGGTAGGGACTGCTGGAGTGTGGCACGGCTCCATCATGTGTAGAAAACCATGTGACATACCTGTACAGCAGAGAGGATGTGTTTCTTTCACACTGATGTCCAGTGCATCCCTAAATCCAGAAGCTAACCAAGGTTTTTCCATTTTGCATCCGATGGCATCATCTGCTCAACTCATTGCCCTTCAGCTAAGCTGCTTATTCTATTCAGCCACCACACATTGTCTCAGCCTTACTGGGAATACCTGAGTCTGCACATCTCACTGTGGGTGCCCTGCCCTGTGAGAGTGTTAGGCTGTCAGTGCCAGAGCCGTGTCTATTGGCTCAGTGGACTAATGTTTCCACTGCAGGGGTCTGTGTTTGATCTCATGGTTACAGGTTATAATCCCGGTGGGTACACTCAGCCTTTTATCCATCTGAGGTCGATAAAATGAGTACCGTTGGGTAAAAATAAACATCTGTTATTTAGCACCAAGATACGTGTGAATGTGCGCTTTACAAATACACATGTTATGCTAATGGTACAGGTAACACCTGTACTGATATTTCTTAAAGCTAATGGTGAGGAACCCCCACAAGAGGCTGGTGAGAGCCAAGAACAAGATCAATCACAGGAATACCTTCTTGCACAAAAGTTGATAAAATTAGTCTGAGTCCCATCCTATTGGTTTTGAGAAAACACTTCTCAGGATTTGTTAATTTCAACAGGAGACAAAACATGAATATTTTTTTACCAAAGCATCAACAAACACCAAATGAATTGCATTGGAAATTCAAAGATTTGCACAGATAACTAGACATTCATCTCCTAACATTTTAATTCACCCAGTGACATGGTTCACTACTCCGCCGGCCCTTCTAGCACCAGAGAATTGAATTTAGCCCCTTCTGCTAATTCAATTACCAGGCCCCTTACTGAATTTAACCCAGGATAAATTCACCAGCTGCCCAGTGCCAATGAGCTGGGCAACTATGAAGCTGTGGTCAAACCCACCATGTAAAAGTCATCTATAAAGAGAGACCTCATTCTGACACCCTTTGGGAGATGGGTCTGGGCAACTGCTGCCTAACTTTGTCCCATGGCACAAGAACCATATCTCCATCTTCCCAAAACAGTGCGGTGGAATACTCAAGAAGAAAAGGGAGAGTCGTAGAACCACCCACACTCAACCCCCACCCACCCCCAATCACCAGAGGTGTACTGCCTATTCTTGAAGTAAACAATGAGCCAAATCCAGAATTTGCCTGACATTTTGGAATGTCAGATGCCAAGGTGTCTAGCTGTCTTATGGCCAACCATGAGACTACCCTCCCAAAGACATCCTGGGCGTGATTATGAGAGGGCAGCTGTAGGGCATCAAAGTCGTAAAAGAGACCCACTCCAAGATCACCCTGCATTAAAGAGGGATGGCCTGTCTCCCAACAGCTGCCCACTGCTGCTGCCGTAGTGGCCCACAACCAATCAGGACACAGGCTCTTGCAGCTTCCCCAGCTCATGTCACCCATTCCTCCCACAGCTAAAACATATCTGCCTGGGGGTCCCCCTGTTCAATATCATGAACTGCATGATCTTAGACATAGCATCCCTGCTGTCTCAGAGTTTCTTTCGCTCCCTTTAAGGAGAGAATTTCACTTGCTCTGAGCAAATGGCATGCTGTCAGTTCATACTGCTTCTACCACCCTACAAAGACAATTCCTTTCAGTAGTTTCATATTAATGAAGTCATCCAAAACATTGCTACAAAACTTTAATTCCACCTCTGTGGCCAGTGTCACCTAATGCTTTTTCATTGTTTCACTGTAAGGTGATTCGACCTAGTGCCATGGCCCCTTAGGTCTCCTTACGGGTTGACATACTCCTTCTGTAAAACATTTGGACAAAAAGAAAAAATTAAAAAATCTGAAGAATCTAAGCACTCATTTTACAGGTGCAAAATCACATCAAACTCATGAAGATTTCTGGAAACAGGGAACTTCAGAACAGTTTTTTTTAAAAACAATAGTTAATTGACTTTGTGGCTTAGTCCATATATTGAATAGTTCAAATGGATACCTAAGTTCCAAAACAACAAAACATTCACAACCCTCCAAAATTGTTCAGTCTTGGTTTTCTTCAAAGTTAATTTATCAAAGTTTACAGTGGTTATTCTTCAAAAATGTATTGACAGCAGCCTGTAAAATCACCAGCTTCCACTTTATCATATTTATCTACTGTCTCAGTGCTCACAAAGTAGGTCCACTCAGGAGTTGTATACTTTTTAGTTGGCATTCTCGTATTGATCATTTGACTACTGGGTGTTCACTTTCACTGTGATCAGAGGCCTGTTCTTGTTATGGCTCTTCTTTGATTGTCTCTGTACTTTCTTGTACAGTCTTTTTCTACCTCTCACAGGTTCAAGTCACTTGTTTCCTTGACGTATGTTATCACCTCCAGGTTCACTTGTGACAATAAGCTGTCTCTTCATCTTCATTTACCTCCTGATTCTCTGTTTCGTCTGAAACAGTCTGTTTCTTTTCTCTGGCAAGCCTTCAAACTTAACAGCAGTATTTGTCACAAGAATAACCTGCAAAGGTATTTCTATTTGAGGTCCATGCAAGAGTTTCGAGCATGCTTCTTGACCAAAACTCATTTGCTTACTGAAGGGTGTGTCTCAGTCCTTCTTTTGGTGAGGGTGTTCCCAGATACATCTGATGAGAGCACAGTATCAGCCAGACTTTTACTGTAATCTAATGCAATGTCATCACTAATAGGCACAAGTGCAGATGTCAGAACACATGGAATCCTCATGGCCCCACCCATCAGGACCTCATGTGGAGAGAGTCCTTTCTTCCTGTCTGGGGTATTTTGCATAGTCATAAGCACAAGGGGAGGTGTGCCTGGCCATTTAAAAGTCAGCAGAGAACATGCTTTCATCAGCTTGGATTTCAGAATTCAGTTCACTTTCTCAATGTTTCCTGGTGCTTCTGGTCTGTAACTATGGTGGAACTTCTGCTCAATTTGCATAGTTGTACACACACTTTTAACAATAGATTTTTTAAATGAGTACCTTTATCTTATTCTAGAGAAGTTGAAAAACTGAAACTAGTAATTAATTCTCTCATCGATAGTTTGGCCACTGTCCTGCTGTCTGCTCTCCCGGTTGACTAGGCTTCCACCCACCTAGAGAATAAACATACACTGCAAAGATGTATATGTGACCAGTATGAACTGGCATCTATAAGAAGTTCAACTTTACTTTGGTAAAAGGACCTTCAGATGTGCCTAATTGACTTACAGTCACTATGGTCCTCTTGCCATGATTGCTTTGTTGACAAGTAACATAATGTTGACATACGAGTTGGTCTATGCATCTGTTTACTCCTAAGGAACATCATAGATGTTGTTCTGCATGTACTGTTTGTCAGCTATCACCCAGATATCACTCTGGTCTTTTGTACAACCTGCCATTCCCCACCTCTTTTTCTTGCTATCTGATGCTTCATCTTTTAGTTCATTCAGTGACTGAACTGATGTCAATAAAAAAAAAATCCACATTCTCATTTTCAGTTTTACATTGTTCTTGTTCATTTGAATGTATCATAGCTAATTCAAGGGCACAGTATTTTGCCACCTCGCCAGCATATCTATTTCCAAGTGCAATCACATCAGATCCTCATCTGTGAGCTGAAAAATAAATCACAAAGGTTTCTTTAGACAGCTACAATGACTTTAGCAAATTTAGAATATATGTCCCATTTTGAATTGAACTCCCAGCACAAGTCATAAAACCACTTTGTGACCACAACTGCACAAAATCATTGACCACACCGAAACCATACTGGCTGTCAGTGTAAACTTTAACACTCAAACCATTGGATAAGCAAAATGTTGTTGTAAGGGCAATCAGTTCTGCTATCTTTGCTGAAGTTACATTAGACAAGTATGTTGTGTCCATGATATTTGATATGGTGCGAGGTACATATGCTGCTCTTAATGCACCACAATGGTCTCTTAGACAAGGATCATTCACAAATAGAATCTGATTTGCCTGTTCAGGGAGAAATCTTTACAAAATAGATAAAAAAACATTTTTGTAATTTGCACTACAGAATTCACCTCTGAGCTCACGGAAGGCTGCAAAGACAATGAAATGGGGGAAAGTTTGGAATCCTCTGTCTACAGTAGTCAACCATTCCCAGAAACATTCTTACTTCTCTCTGTGTGCTTGAAGGACTCCTTCGTAGGATTGTAGAAACGCATTCTTTAGACACTTTTCTCACCTTTTTTTCAATTTGGTGACCCAAATAGATCACTTCTTTCATACAGTATTGCTTTTTTGTCAGAGACACTTTATGACCATTATCAGCAAGATGGTTCTAGAGCTCAGTTGTATCCAACTTGCAATCCTCTTTTGTTTTGGATGCAACCATCAGGTCGTCAATACACTGCACCAGCACTGAGTTGCAGGTCAGCTGCAGACTTTCCAAATCTTTCTTTTATTACCTGACTAAAGAATTAATTTTACAAAGGAGGTTCCTACCTAATAGGTTTCACATATTATGAACTCAAGGTCATTCTCGAGTGGGACGATTGTTAGAGGGAAATTAGCTGGGACTGAATTTGTTATGTGTCTATTTCTAATACCATCAACTTGGATTTGTTTTCCCAAGAGGGGTAGGCTTGGAACTTCCATGGGCGGAACCAGGGAGATGGTAGCACCTGTACCAATAAAGAAAGATACTGGGCGGCCATTCATCTCAATATCTACATATGAGCCACTCTGATCTACCGCTAAGACTGCAACAAGCATGCAAACCTCCTCTCCCCCTCAGTCACCATCATTGTGAATAAGACACATTTGCTAAAAAATTGTGAAAAGTCATCATCGATCAGCAGAGGATTTTGCTGAAGGACATGCATTTTATTGTGGACATTTTGCTACATGACTGGAGCTACAGGCACATTCAAATGAAATTGTCTGTTATTCTTCATATTGTGTGCAGGAGCCAGTTGAGATGGGATCATTGATTGGGGACGCTGTGGTCCATTCTATGCTTGGGGAAGAAAATCATTCTGGATTCAATGTGCATTCAAACTACATTTCTGTTTCCAGTGACCAAGACATCTGCAATATTAACAGAGGGTAGTCTTCTTCAACATGTTAATGATTGTAATCATTCCATTTGAGCCATCCACAAAACTCATACCTCTACCCTGAGGAACAATTTGCACATTCTGAACACTACTTCCCTGCATTCTTACATCCTGCATATCAGAATTTGCACTAGGATTTGCACCACTAACAGAACAAGAATCACCCAAATCTATTTGCAGATTGCTAGCACCTCTCTGGAAATGTGTAATCCGAGCTATCATTATTTTCTCCTTGCACTTTTGCTGCTTTGCATCAAAACGATCAATGTAGTACTTTTCATATTTGATAACCTTATCTATACTCTTGGCCTGCCAACACATCACAGTCTGTTGAAGATGAGAACTAAGCTTCGGACGCAAACCCAAAACACAGGCCGACAAAAAAACACTGCTTTATTTTATGCGCTCTTCAACTTCCCTAAACGTTTTATAAATCTGCATCTGCCTGCACTGACTCTTTTTGCTCTTGGATAGCCCCATAAGTTTTGACCAATTCACCTCCTATAAAGGGCCAGAGTAGCTTGAGTATTATAGGGAAGCACCTTCAGATGTTCCTCGGTTGGCCAATTTACGGCCACTTTACCCTCTGCCCACAAATCGTTTGGAATTACTCATTCAAATTGCACATTCAAATCAATCAAAAGCACTTTAGAGATGGTCACTAATCTGCCCATATCTGTTTACCCTTTTCTGGTTCTTCCATCAGCTTTGGAAAGTTTGTCGCAAATGCAAGAGGATCAGACCTCATCCAAGAAACATGCACATAGTCACCTCCATGCTCTTCTCGCAAAGAAACTCTGTCACAACCATTTCTTTTTCAAGCTCATTCACATTTGTTTCTTTGTCTGCTTCTGTCTTTTTCGTCTGTGCTTTGCCACTCCTTTTAGGTTTTGGTACCCATTTGTCTCTGTATTTCTTTAGATTCATCCATTACATAGTATATTTTGCTAACTCTTCAATATGTAAGCATTGAGACAGGAAACTCATTTCATTCATCTTATTTTCAGCCATCTACTTTCTATAAGTTTTGCACAAACATTTCTTCAGGGACAGATCAACACCACATTCTTCTGTCATCTCTTCAAACTTCTCATGTGTATCAATCACTCTCACACTTGGCTGCTTGGTTACTCATGTATTTCAGTTCACCCACCTTACAGACAACTAATTTCTCTAAACTGATAGTACCTCTGCGTATTTCTCCGTATTCAGTTGTTAGACTGTGAATATCAATTAATTTTCTTAGTGGTCTTTCTGTTTGCACTGCAGTAGCAGAAGCAATAGTAGCACTCAGGTAACAGTGGATACTGTAGATACAATAGACAAAGTGGTCACTGTAAGTACAGTGACAACACTATCAACTCCACTCTCCCCTGCAACTTCATTCCCAGTTGCGGTTCGAACTTCTGGCAGTGTATTTATACCTGTGCCTGCTGCACCAGGATCACCTGCTCCTCCCTGATCTACGAGTCTTGATCTCTGTCATCATTATATGGTGGAGGTCTTATATCCACAGAGTCATATAGAAATGTATCCCCCTCACCTGGGCTGTTCTCAACGTTTCAGTTTTCTTTTTTAATTTCGACAGTTCCATTATCTTTTTTCATTATGTCACTATCACTTCCTATTGCAGGAAACACCCCCATACACAGCACTGTATCTTCTCTGCATGCCCTTTTTGGCATTCCCCATTGTCGTCATACTGTGCCTTCCAATGCAGGTTCCCCTTTCATTTCAGTATGGAAACATATGTTATTGAACATTGAACAAGTGTTGAACTGTGATTCCATCACATGCACATTTCTATCATATTCTTCTATTCTGTAAATGTGTCATGAAGTTATAATAATCAAGCTCATGCAAAAACACATTCAGTGATTGTTCAGTTTAGAAGTTATTCCTGCCATGTCATAAACACTATGACTGTTCCCCTCCATACTTCTATCAACTTCTTTATTTTCTTTATTTTAATCACTTTTAAGGCTGCTTTAGTTTCATTTTAGTATAAAGTTTGAGGTTCTTAAACACATGCAGGAGATGTTCCATTTTAGCTACACTTTCTATTTTAGTTAGCCTGTCTGCACTTTAGTTGACAATCACCTTTTGCAGAACTTATGAAAGTAGCATTCGTGTCTAAACACACTTTAGGATGAATCGTTACACTGTAATCCACCACGAGTCTAGTACATTCTCTCGATAACTTCATCTCAAGCTTTTGGAAGTAGATACTTAAAGTAAACATGAGCGAAAGATGGCCCAAATGCCTAGGGACTTGTTACATAGGTGATGTATTTCGCATCTCACTGGTTTAGTCCGGTTAGATGTCTTAAAATCCCCACTTGATTCTGCTATGTAGACAGAAAAGTCAGTTATCAATAGTATACAAGGCTCCAGAACTGACCACTGAGGAGAGAGAAACTCCACCTAAGGCACGGATCCAGATGTAGATCCAGATGGGTACAGCACTAGAGTCTACTGCCTTAACCAAAGCTGCTACACTCTAGCGAGACTCTGGCTGCACTGACCAGCGCCAGGATTGTATTCTCCAACAGACACAATCTTCTGACCCTTGTGCTAGAAATCGCTGGCAAACTATTCCAAACAGACAACAGTCCTTCTTGTCTCAGGTATGCACACCACCTCTGAAACGCAAGAAAAAGGTGTATTTGTGATTCTGCTCAAGTTAGCATTGTCCCTAGAAATTGCAGAGTGCGGGTGTTGGACAACAATGTGTGATAATTATGACAGTTTTTCACTGTTCGCTTAGCTGCTTTTAATTTTTATCTTCTGTGACGTTACTAAATAATATAGTGTGCAATGGAATCAGGGATTTTAAAATAACTATGGTAAAATAAATATGTCAAAATGCATATCCTGTTTCTAATGATCCTTGAGTGTGCAACTCATTAATGAAAGATTGTTTGGGTTACCACAGCATCCGTAAACCCTTTATGGGACTGTTAGTAACCCAATAAGCACAAACACTATGCTTTCAGGAATGTTCAGTAGTTTGTGTGGGGTAATAGTAACCGGACTTCCTTATTCAATGTGACATACTGAACTAAGTCCTTGCTCTACATCCCATTTGCCACTTTCCTTGTGCCTGAGTGGAGAGATAGTTGCTGCTGCCAGGGGCGGTTTCTAGTCATGGGCGGAGGGGCTCCACTTTTTTTATTTTTTTCCCGAGGCACTAGGATAACTAAATTCATATTTTTCGCTAGCAATAATACAAGCTTCAGTTACAGTATTAACAAAACAAAAAAAACATTTACACTGGCTCGAGTCAATCCTGCTGGCTGGCCTGATGGCTGCTGCACTCTCCCCTTATGTAGTTCTGTGCGTGCTGGTGCCTGCAAAGCCAATTTCATTACAAGAACGGAGGCTACATTATGCAATAACCTTTTAATGCAGTCCAAGCAGCCGCATACATCGCAATATTAAAAGGTTCCAGAACAGAACATTAGCAACACATAAAAGGCATGAGCAATCAACAATCTGCCTCTTTTAAATGCGGCTCCAAGCAGATAAATTGACTTTCTTTACTATTTACCTATAATTATCCTTTTGCCTTAAGGTATTTTCTCGTGGCTTAACCCCACCCATGTCCATCCCTGCCTCTACACTGATCTCCAATCTATGGAAATTTCCTCTCTTTCATAATTTCTACCCCTAGACTTCCCCTTCTCAACTAACGCCCAGCGTTATGATCTTCCTAATCCCCATTACGATTATTCCTCAGGTATTTGCTCTTCCTAATCCCCATTACGATTATTCCTCAGGTATTTATCTAGGTAAGTATTGTATTGCCTGTTTTTTATTTATAACCTTACGAGTATCTGTATTGCCTGGTTTTTACTTTTGCCCGTTTTTTATTGCACTACTATTTAGTCACTTTAAATTTAGTGATGTAACTAACTCCATCGCTAATGTCTGATAAGATTTTAGGCCTGTTTTGTTCAATATCGAGAGGATCGCAATTTACCTCTGTCACCGATGCATGCTGCGAGTTCCAGCGCGAGCCTGCATCATGTTAAGCATTAAAGGAAGGTTCCTTGGCAACGGGAGCGCCACGTCCTCCGGTTGCCAGGAACCTTTCTTCTTTGTATTCTCGGCCTTACAGCCTGCCGCTTATCCCCATGACAACGGGCAGCGGCTGATCGCTCATGCAAAAGTCTGTCAGTTACTCGACTTCGGTTTGCGATCAGCTGCTGCCCACTACGCGACTCAAGCAAGTACTACATTTAAGGATCAGATTTTAAGAGATTTAAGGATCAGATTAATCGGTCCTGCCCCAAAAAATAAAAGGAAAGAAAAAAAAATATATATATAAGAGGGGAGAAACGTTCATTTGGCAAATACACACCATCTATTGGTACTATTATTATATTAAAAAAAAGAGAGAGGAGTTATCTCCTTTATTTCCTATTTATATCTTAAGCATATATACCCTCTCGCCTCCACCTCCTCTTGAACTTTGGTGTTTTACAAAGCACCTTTGCCAAACCCAATTTATACCTAATTCAGAATCAAATTTCAATTTGTACCTAATCTCCCTATCTGTGCCATGTCTGACACAGGTTCAGACGACGCTTCCGCCCCTAATCCTAATATCGATAATGAAGCCCTTAAAAAAATGCTACATAAGGAGATGAAGACCTGCATGATTGAGACCTTGACTCAGGTCATGACCTCTAAAAGGTCACTCCCCCTTGAGGAGAACGAGATCCCTGAAATTTTGAACCCACACTACTCTGACGATATCCCCAAATAAAGGGGCAAAAGTTTAAAGAAATGTAAATATGTGGATCAAGTGACCCCTAAGAGCACTACAGGAGGTCTTAGCACCTCATCAAATGTGGGAGGTCTTAGCACCTCAACTATCAATGGAGGTCCCCGCACCTCGAACTCCCTGGGTGTCCTTGGCGGCACAAAACATCTGGGCGTCCCTAGCGGCACAAAATATCACAGTGCTCACTACAATATGGGAGAAAACAAATTTAATGATGATGAATCCTCGGACATATCTGTTGAGTATGTCCTAGATCTCGATGAGGACGACCAAGAATTTTACAGTCCGGAGGAGGAACTCCCATCATCCTCAAAGATCAATATCTTTGACCCCTTGGGGGAAGAAATGTTTTCCCCATTAAACCTCAAACACTCCTGAAGTTCCAAGGGATCTCCACAAGACCACCTTGCTAAATCATCAAAAAATGGATAATAAACCTCTTAGAGAGGGACAATCTGAACATTCTAAGAGCTGAATGCTCTGGACCATCTATCGAGGACAAAACCTGCCAAACCCCCAACTTGGACCCCGAGCTAATTAAATTCTTCTTCAAGCTCGGATGAGATCCAAGGAAAGGGATGGAAAGATCCCTGAAAGGATGCCAAGACCGTCTTCTCGACGTCCTGGGACCATTAGCCAGAATCATAGATTACGCTGAAGAAAGCCACATCAATGGCACACCTCTCAACACAGACCAGATCAGAGGCTGGAGCCAGAGGGCACTGATACTGCTGGGCAATGCAAACGCAAGCCTCAACGCAGAAAGACGTACAGTTGTTTTGACCAAAATAAATCCAAAACTCCGTGATATGGCAGACAGAGAGCTCTCACAAAACCAAAAGGATTACTCTTTGGGGAAGATCTCATTAAATCTTTGGGGAAGTACATATCTACATTCCCTGCCTTGGATAAGGCCCAACAAAATATGCGCAGAGTATTTAATCCTAACCTTTTTGGCCGGGCAGGAAGAAGGGGCCTTCTTCCGGCTGATTAAACCAAAGGCCCTATTCAAGATCCCATGGCTATGGAAGAGGGTACCAGCAGTACAACACACCTCAATTCTACCCCCAAAGAGGGAGAGGACCCCGCAGCCGAGGGTTTAGATCCCGTGGAACCACCAACTCCATCAACCCTACAAGTGAGTACTCGTCCCCCTCCTCCTTTCCCTTCTTTCCCCCAAAAAGTGGGAGGCAGACTCAAATACTTTTATCAGAATTGAAGATTGATCACTCAAGACCCTTGGGTTTTAAACACCATCAGGGGATTTATGATAGATTTCACTCATACACCTACAGAAACCTCTTTCCCGAGAGACATGCCTCTCTCTCTAGATCAACAAAAAATGGTAGAGCAGGAGATCTCCTCCATGCTTCAGAAAGGAGCTATAATAGAGGTCCCCTTAGAAGCGTTAAGATTTATAAGCACACTCTTTCTTGTGGAAAAAAATGACAAGGGTTGGAGACCTGTGATAAACTTAGGAGAACTAAACAAATATTTGGTCTACAGGCACTTCAAGATGGAGGGCATCCACCTCCTGAGGGATCTACTATTAGAGGGAGACTGGCTAGTCAAACTAGACTTGAAAGACACTTATTTCACCATTCCTATGGCCACTATCCACCAACCCTTTCTCCAATTCATTTGGAAAAACCATCTATACCAATTCCAAGCTCTTCCCTTCAGACTATCTTCTGCCCCTGTGTTTCACCAAGGTCATGAGAGCAATCGCATCCTCCCTAAGAGAAAGAGGTATTCGCATGATCATTTACCTAGACGACATTCCTATAATGTCGCAAGACCTTTCACAAATAGTCCAAGACCTGAAGACCGTGATGGACCTCCAAGAAAGTTTAGGTTTTATCATAAACAAATAAAAATCAATCTTGATCCCTTCCAGAACTCTAGAGTTCCTAGGTTTCACGGTAGATAGATCGAGATGTCTCCTTTCACTCCGTTCCAAAAAAATTGCAAAAATCAGGAAGGAAATAACACATATCCTGAAACAACAAGATTTATCTCTGAGAGAGCTAGCCAGACTACTGGGTCTCCTCTCCTCCTCCATCCAAGCCATCTTTCCCGGTCCCCTAAACTATTGGGCCCTCCAAAGGGTAAAAGCGAGAGCCCTAAGATCTGGCCTCTGGTACGGAGATCGGATTACTCTGGATCAGGAAGCCCAATCGGAATTTTCCTGGTGGCTCGAGAACCTAGACGCGTGGAATGGCAAAGCGATCATTTGGTCAAAACCAGAATTTGTTTTAGAATCGGATGCAAGCCTCCATGGCTGGGGAGCTTGTCTTCTCGATCAGAACACGGGTGGTATCTGGTCACAGGAGGAATCCTCTCACCACATAAATTACTTGGAACTAACAGCTGGCCTTTACGCCTTGATGAGCTTCAAACACTCTTTCCAGGGCAGGTCAGTCATCCTAAAGATGGACCATGTCAGCGGTAGCCTATATAAATCGCCTGGGAGGCACCAAATCTGCGGACCTATCCAACTTAGCCAAGAAACTTTGGATATTCTGTCTGGAGCACAAGATCGCTCCCAAAGCGGAATACCTTCCGAGGAAATCGAACATCTCTGCAGACTGGAACTCCAGATTCCTATTAGATCACAGCGATTGGAAACTCAATGTTTCTGTTTTCAGGACCCTGAACAAGATTTGGGATCCCCTAGAGATAGACCTGATTGCGATTAGACTAACCTCTCAATTGGAGAAATATTTCAGCTGGATGCCCAACCCGGGTGCTTTGGCAGTCAATGCCTTTCTACAGTCTTGGAAAGGAGTCAAAGAGTACGCCTTCCCTCCATTTGCCATGATTCAAAGAGTTCTTCAGAAAGTGAGACAGGACCAGTGCTCCCTTGTCCTAATAACTCCCTTTTGGGCATCTCAGGCATGGTTCCCCACCACTCTAGAACTAGCTTGCAACCCCCCCATCGTAATTCCTACCCAAGAGAATCTTCTAACAGACGTAGATGGACGAGGTCACCCCCTAATTCAGAGTGAGAGTTTAACCCTTCTTGCCTGGAGAGTGTTAGGAGATCCAATGAAATCTCAGGTCTTTCGTCATCAGCTGCAACTCTCCTCACAGAGTCTTGGGCCCCAGGCACTCACTACAGATATAACAACATATGGAGAAACTGGGTACATTGGTGCCTGGAAAGGAACCTGGATTCCTCGGAGGCACCTATTGTTGACATACTTAACTTCCTTGTTGAACAATTTGAAAGAGGTCTCAGTTATAGAACTACCAACTGCTATAGATCAGCTATCTCTACTGGCCATGTCCTTGTCAATGGTAAAACGGTAGGTAAAAATGTCATTGTTTGCAGAGTGATGAAAAACATTCGTTTAAGAAGGCCTCCTAAACCTAAATATGAAAGTCTCTGGGAAGTCAACCTAATCCTTCATCTTTTCAATAACTGGCCGGATAATTCTCTCCTGAATAGGAAAAACCTTTCCATTAAGCTTGCTACTCTGCTATGCCTAATCACATGCATAAGGGTCTCCGATGTCAAAGACCTGGAGGTTTCGAATAGATCCTAAAACATGTTCAGTGTCAAATTTGAGATTTATAGAAGAACAAAGACTATATCTGATTCAATCTTTTATCCACGTTTTGATTTATGCCCAAAACTTTGCGTTGTGGACTGACTGCATGAGAGAGTATGATCGCAGAATGTTTGCTCTTCGCCCACTAGGTGTGAATCAATTACTTATATCCTTTGTTAAACCCCATAAAGGTATAACCTCAACCTCTATTGCTAGATGGGTTAAAACTGTTATGAGTTTAGCAGGTATTGACTTAAAGAAATGTCAAGCTCACTCCCTTAGATGTGCTACGGCCAGTAAATCTCTCTGGTCTAGAGGTAAGTTGGTTGACATTTCAAAGCGGCTGACTGGTCGAATGCTAGCACCTTTGCACGACACTATTGCAAGCCTATCGAACATATGTCTGATGTAGTTTTCAGAGCTACCAATATGCATAATGTAGCCTCGGTTCTTATAATGAAATTGCGATTCTCCTATTACCATGACTGGAGAATCTGGATTTCATTAAAAACATGGAGGCTGACGTTATCCCACCCATCCCACCCCTTAGATGGTGGTCTTACAGTGAATAAATGTTCTTTTTATTAACAGTACTAGTATTATAGTTTATTAAGTCTTATACTATTTGTTACATTCAGGAGGTATTTACTTCTCTCTCTTTTCAGGTAACCCTTCTTAACGGCGAGACGTCTGGACTTTGTATTTTCCCTTGTTCTTCCTTCTCCTTCGTATTGCTCATCCGAGGATGTTTTAGAAGTTTAGAAGTTTAAAGTTTCATGGACTTATTCTTTTCTCCACGTTTAAAAGAGGCAGATTGTTGATGGCTCATGCCTTTTATGTATTGCTAATGTTCTTTTCTGGAACCTTTTAATATTGTGATGTGTGCGGCTCCTTGGACTGCATTAAAAGATTAATGCATAATGTCAGCCTCCGTGTCCTTAATGAAATCCAGATTCTCTAGTCATGGTAATAGGAGAATCGCAATTTCCTTTGCCGGGCTGACAATCTCACAGCCCTTGGTCCTGTGAGGTCATCAATTCGGCAAAGTCAGAGCCTCGAGGGTAATCTCCACCTCTAATGACGTGGTGGCTAAAGTTAGCCCCGGGCGCTTCAGGCTGAAGCCCTGTAGCGCCGGGGCTTCAAGTCAATCTGGTAGTGGAGCCCATGTCACCCCACCCTCTCCTAACTCATTTCAGGGTAGGGTCAGTGTACATCACTCACTCCACCCAGTGAAGAGGTGGGAAAGGGCGGGGTACAGGCTGCAGGCAGGAAGCAGAGAAATCGAGTCTGCGCAGTGGTTTAAAGACACACTGGGTAGACTCGAGGTGTATGCTTCCCGCCCTAGATTTACTGAGGGACGCCATTGAAGTTCCAGTGCCAGCAGACTTGTGCGACACAGAAGACAGTGGGCATGCTGCTGCAGGTTTCAAGAAAGGAGCTTGTAGCTTAGGTTCAGCCGCCTTAGGTGCCCTCCATCCACCTCTGTGTAAGGTAAATAAAATTTGAGAGCATCGGAAGCAAATAGGAACATTTTGGGTGGCATTTCTCCTTCCTTCGGCACCCGTGTATCTTTGTAGTCCAGCATTCCTAAGTAAGAGGGTACATCCCGGCCGGGTCACGCGGCATGCCAAATACTCATCATTCCTAATAACGGTGAAGGCCTGGGGGCTTCACAATGCCTAAGACTGCAAGTGACAGGGTCGAGGTGGAGGTGTGGAGGATTGGTCCAAGGTAGGTTACACATGGCATGAGCAGAGTTGCAGTGGGAGGCCCGACTTTGAATTAACTGTCACACCTGGTCCCAACAGTCCTACACCGTACAGTGTCCAGAAATAGAAGTGGCACCGGGAATTTTCGGAAAACTGTGAAATGAGTTGTGCTACGTGTGCACGCTGTGAACCTGTGTTCACGAGAAATGGGTGTGTTTAGAGCAAAATGCAGGCACAGCGCTGTGCAGGCGTGTTTTTTTGCTCCTTTCTTCACCTGGAGACTGACGATACGAGCTTCTGTGCCCTGCTTATTCCCCATTATCAACTCTCCATGTCTTCCGAGTGTGTAGCAGCAACCCTCAACCTGCACCGCTGACGTCTGCTCGGGGTCAGCAGCAGAGAACTGGCGTCTTAGAGTCTGAGCAGATATCATTTCGTAACCCATAGCAGTAGAAAGAACAAAGGGGCACATTATCAAGACAGGCGATAAAATTATCGCCGCTTTAGCGGCAGAAAACTGCTGCTAAAACGGCGATAATGGGCTTGATAATATGCTCTATGGAATTCCAATTGAAGCTCAGGTTAGATGTCCTTCACATCTAACATGGGCTTCAAATGGAATTCCATAGAGCATATTATCATGGCCATTATCGCCGTTTTAGCGGCAGTTTTCTGCCACTAAAGCGGCGATAATTTTATCGCCTGCCTTGATAATATGCCCCCAAATACTCTTTTGACTGGCGTTGTGTTTTCTGGGTAGGCCGTAGATAAATTAATGTTCCCCCACACCCTGCATTCCTTTCAGACTGCTGACTGGTTTATGACTCGCCGACCTTGGACTGCCTCTGACTCTGAAAGAAAGAGCAGGCCTCCTACAATGTGCACTTGTTATAAGATTTTATATACATTCATTGTTAATGGCCAACGCTTTAATGATAACCCCCAGATTTCCTTTGTGTAAGATGTTGTATTATTTTGATTAGCTGGCACGGAGAGCTGGCAATGTCATTTTTCAGGCAATGCAGCATAATTTCAGTTGTTGCCGACCACCTATTCAATTAAATAGAGTCGCATTATTAGTTTTACATGTTAGCACATCACTATATGAATAATTCAGGCTATTTCTCTGTGTCAATTCAATGAGAGATCAGTTTCTTCATATTGCAAATGTTACGGCTTAAAATTCTCATCTAGGCATGGTGGCTGCATCCCTGGGAAAGAGTAATTTGTGATACACTAATGGTGGTCCTCCGCAGAACGATCATTTAAAAATAACTGAGCACAAGTGAGGTTTGTTGCTCTTTTCTTCTGGGTAAAATTTTAAATGAAGATGCTATGCCAGCATAGCTCATGGGAGCATTAATAGCATTACATAATGAACACGCAGATAATGGCTGCGTTGAATTAGGAGATCGTATCCATATATCCTAACACTGTGCATAGATAATGTTGATGTGACATCAGAAGATGAATTCTGGTTGGAATAAGTTGTCTTGGTCATTAGATTAATATCAAGAATTTCATGAGATGTACACATTGAAGTTCTATCACATTTTACCTAATTTTCAAATATGTATTTGATAATAATAGCTTGTATTTTACATAATGTTTAATACTGCAGTTTTTTCTACATTTAGGGGCTGATTCTGACCTCACTCGGAAGGGCTCCGAAGGTGATCTGGCTGGAAAAAGTACGAGCTGTACACGTGTTTTCCGACCGACTCGTACAGCTGTGCGAGCGAGCAAGTGCGATGCAGGAAACGCGAAATCGCCGACCGGGTCCGAACCGCTCCGTACGTCTCGTCCGTAAGCAAACCGTGCCGTGCAATGGAGGCAGTTTCCGACCGAGCCAGTACGATGCACGATTCAAACAGCTGGATCGAGTCGGAATCTCCGACATGTAAACGCTCCGGGAAGCGGACTTCGGGGGTCCGTGCTGGACCCCCCTTCACCCGTAGCCTTACAAGTCGAGCACGGGGGGGACCCAACATGCATGTACGGTGCGGGTGGCACAGACGCGTCCCCACTACAGGGGGCACCCTTGTGCACAACATACCTTTTTCATCAATGGGAGCCTATGTACGCGTCGTACAACAGGCTCCCATTGACTTCAATGGGGCTCCGAGCGACCCGTGTCCATCAGAGCTTGTTCGCATCGTACTCGGGCGCTCGGAGCCCCGGAGCACGAGTCGTCGGAAAACACTCCGGATCCGAGTCGGACGGAGCCTTCTCCCAGCGAAATCGGAATCGGCCCCTTAGTGCTAGATAAATAACAGTGTTAATATTACCCAAAGTTACTTGGAAGGATGACAGGCTGAGTTCGCCTTGCCAGCATTTGAGTTTGTGATATGATGTAGTCAAGACAGGATCTAAGTGACAAATTAATGTACTGTAAAATGCTTCTGTCTTATAAATGAAACAAAATTGAAGACAATAATATTAATAACTATGGAAGGACTATAGACACATAATGTTGTCCTTTGTGTGGTCACCTAGGGTTTAATAAATTATAAATGAACTATTTACTACAACATTATACAAACATTAACAAATGACAGAGGCATTCCACTGAATGATGAATGATGATCACCATGGTCAAAACTAAGAGGGGAGTCTAGAGTTTGTTGGAGTGGGTAAGCCTAAAACAGTTAGAAGTTCATTTGCCCGCCAAGTCTCATGTTTGACAATGCTTGATCATCCACGAGCTCTGCCAGTCACTTACCTCACTGAGAGGCACGTTTGAAGTGGTGAGGAATTCCAGTGAGCAGTTTCTAACCTAAGGCAACAGAAATCCAGTTCCCCGATGGTTTAATTCCCTCCTTTATCTTTTATATTCTCACTTTCCTCAAAGAGCGGGCCTCCTACAATGTGAAGCAAAGGACATGGCAGTCAGGAATGGCGTTGCAGCTCCGTAGAAATCAGGAAAAGGCTACTTGGAGACAGCAAAGGCTTTAATTTGTGAATTCATTTGACACTTTCTGGTGACAAATATTGTATTCTTTAATCGTTTTTGAGAGGAAACGTGAGTGTGATATTGATTGAGTTGTGCAGTGATTTCTTCTAATGAAAAATGCATAATTTCACCCCATTTATTTAAAAAAATTGCATGGGGGAATTGCCCCAAACACCTCCGCTATGTCACGACCCCCACGTTGTCACCTTCACAGCCTCACCACTTACAAACTTCACCAGCCGCCACTGGCTGCTGCTTCCGGGGGAAGAGCTTCTAATCGATGGACCTGCTCCCAGCTCCCTCAATGGTGTTCCACCAGCACTCGCGCTCCAGCTGTGTCTGTGCTCTCTAGAAGCTTGGGCTGCTCCAACCAACAGGCCCGCTTGGGTTGCCTGCTCCCCTTTCAGCTGGCATCCTTCAGGGGTCGCAATCCACTTGGACCCCACTTGGTCATCCAGATATCTGGATGCCTGGGTGAGCGCTCCTTTACGCTGTGCTGCAGGGTGCATGACGTGAGGAACTGTGAGGAGGCGAGGCTGCTGTACATTAGGTGTGGCAGCACAGGGCTGTTGGGCCGCGGTGCACAGAGACGGCCAGTCTAGTTACCAGTGCATCTTGCTCACCGAAAGACTCTCCCGCCTCTGTCCCTTTTCCTCACTCATTCTCTACCTGTCTGGTACTGTAACCTGATCATCAGCCCCCTGCCAGCACCACTGTGGTGATACAGAAAGAAGGTGAGGAGGAAGAAAGAACGAAAGAAAGAGAGGCTCCAGTAATATTAGGGGGGCGTAAGCTTCTGTTTTTAACTGAACCAAAAGCCATATCATCTTATTTAGTCTTATGATAGCGACAGTGGCAGTGATGCATAGATACTGAACGCTTTCCAAACTCGCTGATTCTACCTCTGAGCAACATCTTTCAGTTACCTGAACATTTATACTAGAGTCTGAATAGCCCTCATTAGTACGGGGGAAACAGGAGGCACCATATTTCAACTGCAATCTTAATTTAGGAGAACACGATCTGTAACCGCCAGTACTCGTGCCATTTCACAAAAGCAAGCAAGAAGCAACAGTCACTTTGAAAGTCAGTAGCTTTCTCATGGGGAGAGTAACATACTGTTGTTTAACTAGTAGTCATCACTCGAGTGGCAACTGATTGCATTGAGAACCTGCTCAACTAAACCTTTGTCAGCCACACGTGCAACCAAAAAACAGGGACCACCGAGAGTTCTAAATGGCCGACAATTAAAGCATGTGCCGCCGCCACTTTATCCAGCAGGAGCTCATTGTCACGCATCTATCACACGACGAGAACAGGACAAAGCGAGAAGGGGACTTCTTTATGGTTCCTAAATCGCCGCAATAAAGCATCAGACAAACATTTATTCATAAATGCCTAAAGAAATCTAATAACGTATTCAATAATTCATTGAAATAAAAGAATGGTTTGGAGATGCCAATGGCAGTAATGACAGCAGTAAGTGAGATTCCTCTAGAACCTGACTGGGAACCGGTTGCACCTAGTAAGAGTGCACTCAGAATTGCCACGGGGCAGAAATCTTCATCTGCTATGATCATTACGGTAGAAGATCATGGTAACTTAAAGAACGATGCCAATGAAGAAAATTCATAAACCGACTCTATTTTCGGATGGAACAATCTAACGGCCATAGAGATACTGGTCCCGGGATCATGAGCACAATCACTTTGAAATTACGGTTAATTCATTCGATAAGGCTATACCACTGGATCAGTTACAGCAGCCAACAGAAAATCAGGGGGATCTGGATCATACAATCCATCCAATAAATAATGGGGTAAATTGTAAAATAAGAGCCCCAGATACATTAAGCAATGAATGTCTATATCGGCAGATGAAAATACGCCCCCAACTTATCCAGTATCTGTGGCAATGGGAGCAATAAACAATGCCCTGCACAAATGTCTGACATTTTAACTAATCAATCTTTATTACTGTCAGAGCAGGTTACATTGCTGAAACAGGCTAACAGGGAGCTGAAACTAATGGAAGAGAATACTATGATGATATCCACAACTAAACAAAGTCTGGGCGAACTTGTAACTGCAACGGTTGGATGATATAGTCGATCTGCTTCAGTTATTCCCGATGAAGGTTAGGGACCTTGTAGCAAGCTTTACCATGACTCCCGAGCTACAGCCAGCAATGCTCTTGAAGCCAGTATCTGTAATGAAGTTGGCCATTAAAATCGTAAGAATACTATAACCTGGGGTCTAACTTTACCACTTTTTGGTATTCACAAAGGTAAGTTACTACTAGTAAAGTTAGACTTATTATCTATGTTTACCTTTATGAATATTGAAATGCAGTCAAGGTAGACTCTTGGTGTAAGATTAACTTTGTGAATACCAAAACGTAGTAAACTTACAAAAAAAGTGTAAGCTTACCTTTGTGAATCGGGCCCAATGAATTTCTAATTTACTAACAAAAACAAACAAATTATGCAGGTAAAGATAAGATAGGCGAACAATCGCCTTAAGGAAGAAAGCTTGGACGACTTTGTCCCATATCTAAATAAAAAGACTTAATTAAACTCATCCATAAATCAGGCAAACATAACGCAAAACTCTCAGTTAAGACATGAAAACTGTTCCATATTTAATAAAAAAAACCTTAAAAATTACTTTCCATACCATAGGTGAGACTAACTATAGCATCTACAGTAAAGTCAGAAGTGCAAATAAAGAGGGTTATAACCCCGCCTACAACATCATCATTAAATGGACAGCCTAAAAAAACAGCTGCAAATGTTGTCTCGTTCTACCACTGAGACACTGTCAATTACATCTCCTGCAGATACAGGGGATGTGTTATCCTTCCCTACTTCTGCTATTACATTGTCGTCAAGAACCGATGATATTTCAATAAATAAATTACATCTGACCTATTGGGAAATTAGATTCATCCTCAACAAAGGCTCAAGAAAAGAGGGGACAGGTAATTTTGATACCAAGTCAAACCAATGACTCAGTTGCACTAAAGTAGATAACGAATGGTTTAGCTAAATCATTAGCAATTCCAACCACTGATAATTTCATTGATACCAACTCAGACCTCAGCAATGGGTTTGTAGAACAAGTAGAACGCTGACCCTTGACCACCAGCTTTGATGGACCCCCTCCCAACTGAAAAAATCTAGCAAAGGTTCTGTTAGGGAATTGCAAGATCAGATCATGGCCATAAGAGATCCAATTAGATCAACCAGCACAAATAATCAAGCTGTTAACTATGTTAATCAGGATCTGTGCAAAATAGATTTTACACAATTGTATAATTCAGAAGGTTACCATGACATAATGAACCGTCAAAATATAACAACATTGTTAACCTTTTTTGAAGAACTAAAAGACGTGAACTCCGAATCCCTGATAAATGTGTGTTTTCTTCAAAGCAGAAAACTAATACAGATGGTGACACTCCAAGAACAACCTGGTCAATGCATGCTACAGTCCCAAAAATTTGGGCATGGAAAGACATGTGGTGGGTTTGGGAATTTTAGTTACACAAGTTGAAAAATCTAAATATTGATATTGGCTCAAGTACAAGCAGCACCATTCAACAACTATAACTTCCCACCTCAAAGTATTTGAAGCTAAAAGGGCCCAGATTCTACAATCCCATTTATGAATCTAAAGATTAAAATAAATGGACATTCATCAGATGAGCAAGTAATATTATGTCCAGAGAATTTCCATCCAAAAACCCAACTACTAACTTCAACTATTAGTCACTATATATAACCTTGTAAGACATTCTAATGGCTTCTCCAGCGCACTGTCCATAATTTCCTGGAACATCGCTGGCTTCAATAGACAGGTGAATTCAAATGGGGGAAACCTCATACGTTCTTTAACGAGAATTGTGTGATGTGTATACAAGAAATAAGAAAATCTTAAAAACACCTCAATACCTAGTTTCTCCACCCATGAAATCCTAGCCACAAAGAATGCCTTTAGGAGACTTAGTGGAGGGCTGATCATGATGATTAGTAATAAGCTCAAATTAAAAAGTACTTAGCTCAAATTAATGACTAATTACATACTGGCAAAAATACCGCCATAGCAAAATGTTTATGATTAGAAATGTCTATTTTCCTCCATACCTCTTACAAAAAACATATACTATACTATGCAGTCTTAGCAGAGTTAGAGTTTCTCATTGAGAAATACAGACAATTATTAATTGTCATAACTGGCCACGAGAATCATACGCCATAAGCTTCAGGAATCCAAATTTAACTTACAACATCTCTCCGTCAAAGATAACCTGGGCAGGGAAGATTAAGCGCTCACCTCCAGTACACAAATATACCTATAATCTTTTTTTTTACTCTGGGTTTAGAGCACTTAATGGCAGATTTGCAAATGATCAAGCAGCCAAACCTACATTCCGGGGCCCAACAGCAAACACTATAATTGATTATACTTTCATTCACTATTCCAATTTTCAAATTTGTAAGAGTTTTGAAATACTACCAAAAATAGAAAGCAACCATGACCCACAGAAGAAACTTTTATCATCAAATTGACTCTGCTTGAACAAGTGAAAACTGCAAATAATACTCACATGGCAGTCGTAAACTTAAAGAAACTTATGCGGTGCAGTGAGATCAAAAATAAAGTTTCAAACCTGAACAAGGAGCTCTTTTGGCTATGGCACTGTTCTGGTTTTGATCAAATCCATAATATGCATGATAAAGACTGGATTCAAGCATGGCACCTTGCATTAGAGAACATTTTGAACATCTTAATAAATTTGTTTTCCAAAACTTGGAAATTTAAACATTATATGACTATGCCCCAGATGATAGGTAATGTTAAAAGGATCTATCGAAAGAATTTGCAACACACTCTAAAACGACCTTGCAGTAAGAAGAGTGATATGAAAATAAGTGATTTGAAGATCGCGTTCAAGGACAGAATAGCAGAAATAAAGCATGATGATCAAGAAACAACGTGGGCCTAGTTAACACATGCAATTTCATTACATAAGGAAAAAGTGTTTTCATCTACCTAAATCTGCACATTGTTGATGAGGGTTTAGGTGCATATTTTCAGCCTAACAAACTGTATATCTCAAATGATAAATGGGGCTCTCATATATAAAAATGCTGTATAAATCAAGGTCATACTCAACTTGGGCAAAGTGTTTCTGCAGAGTGTACGAATGCAAACTTTTACATATCCGCACCCCCACCCCTCAATGTGTCATCAGGTTGGAGCTCAATTTAAAATCCATAATGTCACTCCATATTAGGGCTACTTTTATCTACTTATGTTATTGTGCTGTGACAGATCATACTATTATGAAATCCTTAATGAGAACCTTAAAAAACACAAGGCTATGGAGCTAAATATTGCATCATTAGTTTTAAAGACAAAGGATTGACCAGATTAGGAATCACTGGTCAAGTTGAATTGGGCTTGTCATAAATGTATCATACGAAGATCTTTATTTAGTAGTTAGGGTGAGTATGATTTGGCTAAGCTACAGAAATACAAGCACAAGGAACTAGTTCCAGAATCTTATTCGATAACTCATCAGGATTACATCAGATCAATATTGCCAGCACTGGCTAACAAAAGTTGAGGGGGCTCCCTACAAGGTACATAAAGGGGCCCCCACTCTGTATTTACTATGGAGCTCTCAGGACTAAGTACGGTGTGGTGGGGGCCCCCTGCAGCTCGGGCCCCCCTGCACCGTGGGGGCTGCGGGGCCTGTGTTACGCCCTTGATTGCCAGGCACAATTAAACTGAAATATCTAAGATTTAGATTTTTTTGCATTCCTATTTTTGAAATTGAGGGGTCGGAAAACTGATTCCTGCAAGGAAAGTCTGCTTGTTGACCTTGTGGGTACAAAATGGAAACTCTTACCATGTGCTATGTATATTTCTTAAACAATTGTATTGGATAAGATGCATCTGCAATCAATTTTTAATGACGCACAAATAAGATTGACTACTGAGGCTGTCTGATACTGTTCTTTTTATTAAAGTAACAATTCTATCATATTGTAGTGTAGTTCCTATAGAACTCCTGCAGAATTTGTGCAGGAAATGATGACCATTATGTTGGTAACAGTACAATTTGTCATAGTCTGAAGAACCCTCTAACATTTCATTATTAGAAAATGCAGCAGTTTTCTCCAAATCAGACAACATGTTACTTACTGTTTCAGTGTCCCAATCATCAGAAAATGTACTTGAGGTAACGATATCACTTAATAAAATTTTAAATACATGATTAATTTTTAAAAGTTCGGTCGGGCCGAATATGTTAAAATCAACCTTGTCCCACACTATACCATCGGGTATAGGAACTTCTGTAATGTTCACTGATGACAAATCTCTTTGTTCACGATGTGATGATGTATGTGGCTTCAGTAGGATGTTGACCTTTTGGGCTGTGGAACTTTGTTGAAGATAGTGTCCATTAATAAGCATACTAAAAGTTAGTACTAAGCCTAGCCAGAAAAGAAAAAACAATATCCCAGAAATTACTCAGAGTTCAATCCAAGGTGATACGAGGTATGTCTTATGAAGAAAGAGAAGAAAGTTCCTTAATTGTTGTTTGAATGGTGTTTTGGCTGGCGTCGTTTCTGGCTCACTTGGATCCAGAGAAAACGTATCAAAGTTCTTGAAATAACCAGGAGCAGTTTGATCAATTGTAGGATTTGCATAGGGATTAGTTGAAATGTTATTTTCCTCTCGACGAGGCATGTTGATGTAGACGTCTGTATTAGGTGGAATTGCAACTTGTGAATTATTCTGACGTTCATTTTGATTTTGAATGTCTGGTTCAAGTTGAACAAGTTCCATAGCATTGTTGCTCAGTCCTTCATTCCTTACAGGTGGCTCTTCAAATGTGGTGAGTCTTTCTGTTTGAACTTCTTGGATTGTAGCTAGAGAAGGGCGTCTGCTACAGCAGAGTCCACGAGGCCTACTGTTTAGTATCCGCCACATGGTGTGGTTTGATTATGTCTATTGAGACAAATCTTTTTTCCAGCAAGAGGCGGGAGCAGCACCGTTCTTGTTCCGTGTACTGCAAGGACTGGTACAGGTTTTCTGTATGAAGGTCCAAATTCCTTTTTGTACACAATTTTCTCTTTGACCAGATCCCTGACTTTTGGGATCCAGACAGGTCTTGCCGTGACTACCTTGACTTCCTCAGTGGCGGTCTGCTTTAGATGGACATTGTTTTGTTTTGTCCTGGATTCATTTAGATCCTGTAAAACAGCCAAATGATCATGGATATCAAATGGTTTTTCATCCGCCACTGCGCCTTCACAATCAAGATCAGGTACCCACATTTGTGTCCCAAAGAGGACCTCATATGGAGTGACACCCCATAGAGAGTTTCTTGTCTGGTTGTTTTATGCCCGCTGTACCCCATAAAGGTGTTTGACCCAACTACCGCCCTTTCCTAATACCCTAGCTGTTAAAGATTGCTTTAAGTCACGTTTTTTTCTCTCCACAACTGCATTTGCCTCAGGATTGTACGGAGATGAGAACTGCAATGCTACGCCCATTCCTTCCATGGCGTCTTTGTAAGCCCGAGAGCTAAACGTAGGGCCGCGGTCAGAATGTAACGTGCTTACTGCGTATGTACCGATAAAGACTCGCAAATCTTTTATAACAGTTCGAGCATCAGCCGAGCGCGGAGGCCATGCCCATAGGAATCTCGAGCAGGTATCCACTGCAACCATAATATATTTGTAAGCCCCGTCCATTTGTAAGGGGCCGCAGTGGTCCAAGTACGAGAGGTTTGTCTGATTTTAATAATGACGTCTGTGCCGGGCATGCAACTGTGGAGCCTTTTATCTGCTGGCAGATTTCGCATTTCAAGACATAGTCTTTAGTTTGATAAGTTAACCCTGGCCACCAATAGCGCTGTTTCAGTACAGAAATAGTCACTGTAACGCCTGTGTGCGCCGAGCCCAAACCCTCATGTGAAGCTAGTATTAAACCTTGCCTACGATCCATATTTGGTATTACTCTATCCCCCACTCCAGGAATCTGAACATATGGAATGTTTTGTGCATCTAACTTGTAGAAGTATTTGAGTGGACATTATTTAGGTACTGCTGTGCTGCCTTTGCGTGATGCGATGACAGCTACCATAATCTCTCCGTCTATTCTCATTTTTGAATGAGTGAGTGCAGCTACGGAAGCCATGCGAATAGCCCTCTTTGCGGCTTCATCAGCCAATGAATTCCCTGCAACGTGAACGCCATCAAGTTGATGACTCAGTGTATGGATCACGTGAGTCCTTGGTAGCTTGGCTTTCAACTCTGCTACCTGTTCCCATAGCATTTTAAGCTTATTTGTGCCACCTTTCACATCTTTGAACCCGTTTTGTTCCCAATGTTGAAAGTACTCATGGTACGACTGTACACAGTAAAAAGAATCACACACGATTAGTGTGGGGAATTCGTGATCCATATTTACAAGTGCCAGTATCAGTGCTTTTAATTCTGCTAACTGTGCCGTGCAGTCTCCTAGAGATTGTGTTTTTGTACAACTAGGATGGAACTTGCCATCATGCATACGACCTTTAACAATAGCACATGCCAAAAAATATTGCTGCTTACTTCCTATGGACGGTTGTGCAGATCCGTCAGTATAAATAATATATTCATACTGATCGAAAGGCAAGATTTCATTTGGTAGAGGATATTCTTGTTCGTATTGCAGGAATGCTTGTGTTTTTAAACTTGGTTCAAACCTGTATTCAACGTCTGTTGCATTAAGAGAATTAGCCCATTGTATCCATCTTGGATGTAATGCTTTCGCATTGGGAATGCTGGCCTTTGTAACAGCTTCTAAAGCCGGTACCAGAGTTACGACAATAATGCGTTTCCCCTGAGCCAGTGCTCTTTCTCTTGCTACAGCAGTCTGAATGGCTTTCAGTATTTTTTCTGTTGAAGTGAAACGCATTTCAGCATTTTACCCTTTGTTCGTAAATCTAAAATGTATGTTCTGCTGAAATTTAGGAATCCTAGTATTGATTCTACATTTTTTAATGATTTTGGAGGCTGGAGCAGCGCACACTTTTCTAAAACGTTTGCTGCCAGTCTTTTCCCTTCACTTGACAGCTCATATCCCAAAAACAGGACATTGAGGTGGGCTATTTTTGATTTTTTAAAGTTACATTTGTAGCCCTCAGTGGCAAATCCCATAATAATGGTGCTTACCCTGGTCAAGTGCCTCTCTAAGTCGTCGTCTGTCAGATAAATATCATCCACATAGGACAACGCTTCTTTATCAAATTTTTGAAGTAGCTCTGTTACTCTTGCTGAAAATACCCCAGGACTATTCTTATACCCTTTGGCAAGTCGACAAAATTGTCACTGGAACCCTAACACACTTAATGCGGTCAAATACCTGCTCTCAGGCATTATATTTTGGCGGCCTGCTGTTCGCGCCCGGAGGCTATCATAAGGGGCCATCACTTTCCGCAACACGGGATGTGCAGGGCGAAGCCTGGGCCAAGGGCAGGCCCAGCCTGGCCCGTCATTGCCAGGAACAGGCAGGGCAGGGCCACCCTCTTTACATCTGCCTCCAGGTTCGCGTTGTTTGCCGACATCTGCTCCTTGAGGTACTGTGTTCCCTGCTTTGTTATTTCCATTCATTGACAATACATATACACTATCCAGGAACATATTGCTGGCAGCTCTTTGGGGACTATTGTTCTTGACCTTTGTGTCTCTATTAGAGCGAGCGGTCCCCCTATTGCTTGTGTACTGATCCCTGGTACCGGTGGTTTCTGAGCTTTGAGAGATGGGGAAGAGAAAATCAATGGAGGGCATACAGGAGGCAGTGGAAACCAAGCATCAAAAGGGAAAAAAGGCCAGGAAAACATTAAAACATCCAGGCAATAATTGCATTCTCAATCGCATTGACACCCTAATCAATGAGTGCGAGGGCATTCTTGTGGAAGATCAAACTGTGCATTCCACCCTAGGCAGCCCCCTGGCAGACCCCCTCCCAAGCCTCAAGTCCATGCCCAAGCCCAAATACCCTGCCTACCATCCTAACAATGTTCCAAAGCTTAAGAGGACACTCACAGTGTCACAGAAGACAACACCAGACACTCTGGAGTTATGCCAACCCTCTATTACCCCCCACACCTGCCCCAACACCAAGACCCAACAGCTTGAGCTCGTAATCCATTGCGCAAATAGGTTCTTGACCCTCCAGGATTTCATTTATGACCATAACGGTGACATGTCTCAGCCTCCACCCCTACCGGCTGCCATGACCAGCTCAGAACACAATCCAGAATCCCAGGATACGCACTACCTCATAAATGCGCTTAGAGGTTATATAGGCATAATGAGACCTCATCAACTTAGTCAAAACATTATTGCAGACCGGTCCATCTCGCTTACAGTATGGTGCTCCCCCACCAAGTCGCTATGCGCAACCTCCCCATAATCTTTGTGCAACGCAAGAGTCAGCTTCTCTCAGAAAAAGTATTACCCCTCACAGTTCTATCTCATACCACCCTGCCATTCCTGCTACTCCTGCTCATAGGCAAGCCGCTATAGAAAAGAGAACCAGCAATTCTAATAATACTTTTCACCATAAACCCAAGAACTTAGTGGCTGCACAAGACTCCCTAAATAACATCAGGGCCACACCCCCACGGTGTGTTCAGCCTCTCTCCCATAGCGGCCAACATCAGTTGGCCCCTTTAGCCACTTTAGCCATTACAGCTCCGTTGCATACTAAGAAAATCTACATGACTAATGTCCCAAAAGTCAGTATAAAGACTGGCTATGAGAGCGAAGACTCTCTGATTAACAAAGTGATCCATTGGATCCGCCATGTCAAGGGCTGTCTCTCAGTAATCAGATAACATTTCCAGGGCTCGGAGGTGCACCTCTTCCATCTATCCACTCGACCACATTGAGCTTACCCTCAAGGGGGCCAAGTTGGCGGAAAACCTCCTTGCCCTGGAATTTCGTACTTGCTCCCCTGACGGATCCTCTATCCAGTTCAGGAATACTCTAGCACACGAACAGAGCAAGCCATCCGCCTTTCAACCACTACCCCGTCTAGTAGGTGGCTCCTCGCTGGAGACCAATGATTGACTACAGAACTCAGTTTCACAACATCCTGGCTTACTCACCACTATCTCTAATCATGTAGTTAGTCCCCTGGTATTCTGGCTTTGATCATGCAGACCCATCACTCACTCCCAAGAAGAGGTGGACAATGGTACTTCTATGCACCCAACCTTGCAAACACCAGCTTATCTTCCAACCAACAATTCCACTTTTACACAAAGTGTTGCTTTTGGTCCAGCATCCCATCAACAGCTGAGGATTCTATCATGGAATGTGGCCGGGCTAAATAGCAAAATGCCACTCCCCCACTGGAACCAATTAGTGGAAGGATTTGATGTTTGTATTTTTCAGGAGACCCGGATCCTGGTTCCACTACACAAATCTGGCTATGCTTCTTTTCATTCACCTGCAATTTCCACAGGGAGAGGGCACCCGTCTGGGGGACTGATTATCTGGGTAAATATCGTCTTGACTGTCGAATCACCTGCCAAGCAAGTTTGAGCCCAGATATTCTGTGGCTGAGCATTAGGGGGCCAAGAGGTAGATTCACAATCGAGCTCTTCAATGTCTATGCGAGGGGGACAAAAGGGTGTAGGCCCTCATCTACTATCTCAGCACTGGAGGAATGTTTAATTAGCTGTTCACCTCATGCCAGAGTGGTGGTTGCAGGAGATTTCAACTGCACCTTCGAACCTCTGGCTAATGAAGATCTAATGGGAATTGAAGAACATGATAATAGATGGGGAGTCCCCCAACTAGTCCTACCTCCAGTCAAGAGATGGATGCAGCAGGCACTCCAACTTAACGCCACCACTATAGAGTATGGTTTGAGGGCAGTTAATGGCAGATCACCATCAGATAAACATGGTGCTAATACCTATAATAGAGCCAGTTGCCCATCTAGGATTGACTACATCTTCCTTGACGTGAAACTGTGAGGGGAACTGGTTGATATGATCGTGGGCACCACCACAGAGAGCGATCACAACCCTTTATACTTAACTTTGAAACCCCTGTGGGAGGCACCTTACTATCAAGAGAGCAACATACCACTGACTTCTACAATGGTGATAATCCCCTCAAACTGCAAAAAGTTCTCAAAATGGCGGACGGTAATCCTGCACAACACAAAGATCACTGGAATTCGACACAATTTAGCTGTAGGCATACTCGAGCTCCAGGCTGCTGCCCATAGCGTAACCAGACTGGCGGATATACCTAAGGCCCATTTGTGCACCGTCAACCAAATTAGCGCATACTTTCAAGTCCCTAATTCCGGCAAAAAATCTAGCATACCCATCAAGGAGCCATAGTCGTGGTATACCAAAAATTGTAGGCAAAAAAGGTCGATCCTAGCAGCAGCTATTAAAGATAAGAACCAGCCGCTTATAAAAACTGCTAGGAAATCCAACAGAGCAGCGCTGCAGGAGGCAAAGTTAGAATGGGATGAATTGTGCTGGCAGCAGCTCAAGGAAGCATGTTCAGCCAACAATATTAATTTGTTTTGGAAACTAGTCACCTGGGGGAGTAAATCAGGCACATGCTCACCTGTGAACCACATCACGGGCCAGGCATAGCATGATCACTTTAGAAAGCTTTACTCAGTGCCAGAGGTCACCCACCTGTGGAACTAGATGATTTGAATGGGTCCTCTGTAGAAGATGAGTGTTTTGACCTAGTGGAGATAGAAGCCGTAATAAGCAAAATAGTGCCCTCCAAAGCAGCAGGACCAGATGGCCTGCCAGGCGATCTCTTTCTCGCCGACCCCTCCAATTGGGCACGTTACATCTTACTCCTAGCAAACGCTATAACTAATGGAGCCCCGTGGAGCCTTTATCAAAAGCAGTTCTGAATTACCTTCGGGTCCCGTTCCCACTCTAAACACTAACTTTGAAGTGCAGAGTGACTCTGCACTTCAAAGAGTGTTAGTGTTTATAGAGTGAGAACGCAGACTGGTGCAGAAAATGTTTCTCAGTCTGAAGCTACAGGCCCTGCCACGCATGATGCACCTCTGAGAAGCATACACACTGAGCGCCAGCACTGGGCCTAGCTTCAAAAACATTATGATAGAAATGTTTCTCACGCTAGGCCCTGCTGGCACACAGCGTGTATATTGCTCAGAGGTGTGTGGCACTGGCAGGGCCTACCTTCAGAAACATTTCTATCTACATGTTATTATATGACATCCCTTTATCGATGTAATAACTGCACTTTCACAATTGCTTTATTAACCTCCTTGCTTCTCAAATTTGCTTGAAAATGCACCATTTACCCACTCTTTTTTCAAAAAAAATTTGGGTGGAGAACCCCCCAAAACCCCCCTTCAGATGTTCGGGCTCTCTCGCTGCGCTCGCTAGCCATGGTGCACTCCGACAGAATGTTTACGCCTCACCGCTTTCACATGTCACCAGCCACCACTGCGTGCGATCCATTTTGTGTTACGTCTGACCCGTTTCGTGTTAAGCGTTATTCAGGTCTTTCCACCCATGCATATTTCTCTCTCTTATTGAAGTTGAAATGTTGGCATGTATGTTGAATGAACTTGGCGGCTTATAGTAAACAAGCTACACAGTTAAAGCAACGGAAATGACACATTTAAAATGCTGCAGGGGCCGTTGTGATAAAAACAGAGCCCTGATGCAACATTTTGATTGCTTCTATCAGATATCTGTGGGTGCCACGAGGTGGCTGAAACTGGCCAGAAATTAACCGTTTTTGAAAGTTGTTAGTCCGGTCCTGTCACTTAAATTAAACAACAGGAAGCCTGATAGTTTAGGGGGGCCACAGAGTAATAAACCGGAGCCCGGCCCCTGACCACCCCTAGCTACGGCCCTGACTGGAAGTGTCCCTTCTGGCCCATACAAAGTCCTTATAAGAGAGTAATATCCCTCCGCTCTGAGCTCACCACACTCTTCAAAGCCCTGTACCGATGGGGCTAATTAGAGATCTCCTGGATGGGCAAGCTGAACTGCTTGAAGATGAACTTCCTCCCCCACCTACTCTATGCATTACAGACACCTCCTCTTAGACTAACGAGACGTCCACTGGGACACATTAGCCAAAGATGTTTGAGTTTGTGTGGCAGGGAAAATCCCCTAGAGTTGCGCTCCCAACCCTAAAACAGCCCACACCTGACAGAGGTCTCGGTTTCCCTGATGTCACAGCATACACCTGGGCAGCTAAACTCCGTCCCGCTTCAGACTGGAACTACGATCTGGATCGAAAACCCTGGGTACAAGTTGAACAACAAAAAAACAAAAAGGGGAGTGAAGAGGTTCTGCTCACAGGAGCGACGGAGGTGGATGCGTCCTCCTCAAGTCAATAGACACAAAATATAGAGATCCACCCTCATACAGATGTAAAGCCGTGTCCTCCCAGACTGCGCGTGTTTCCTACAGTGGTGGAAAAACACACAGTTTTGTTAACAACAAGCAGGGTGCATGAAAGTGGCTAAAGGGGCAGTGGAAAGGGAGATGAATGCGGCTTGGTAGAGGTACGAAGTGAGAGAGAGCACAATATTTGGTAAAATAACTAACATTTTTGAAGATGTAAAAAAATAGAGAGGAAGAGAGTGTGTGTGCGTTTTGTTTGTGTGTATGGAACAATTTCTGATGAAATCGGACAGAAACCTCACAATACTCGACTAAAAGCCCTGTACCCCACTGAAGCTACGCCTCTCATTCTAATAGAGATGTCGTTGTGGGGAGAAGGGTCTAGGATTTCCTCCAAGTCGAGGGTGGCAGCCATAATAGATTCTTAAGTGTGACAGTTGAGAAGGCTTGTTCAACTTGTAGATACAAAACATAGAGATCCACCCTCATACAGATGTAAAGCCGTGTCCTCCCAGACTACGTTAGTTTCCTACAGTGGTGGAAAAACACACAGTTTTGTTAAAATACCTACCTCGTTGGACTAAAAAACTTTAATATTCCTTTGAGCTGGTATTATTAAAAGTGGGGGAAACTGAGGTATATTGCCTTAATGAGCGATCCCTCCTATCTCTAACAATATGTTTTGAAGCCCTCCCCTGGCTTCTTCTTCAGGACCAAGAGGGTCCCTTCTACACTCACCATAAAATAAGGAGCGATGTCAATACAAACAGAACGCTTACAAACTACACACTCGCGTGCTCCCTCACTCACACCAGATTACACAAGATGTTTGGTAGCCCAGAACATGCTGGAAGGGATGTGGAGAAAAGAGAACACTACTTCACGCATGGTGGTCATGCCCCCACATTCATAGCTATTGGCAAGACATACTCCTCTGTGTAATCACAAATGTTTCCCCTCCCCCACAGGGCTCTTTAATAATACTGCTGGGATAGTGCAGCAGCCATGGCCTCTATGCCTTGACCACTCCTTTAGGAAAATTGATAACTCACCTTTTACTAATGACCCGCCTGAGTATAGCCCAAATGTGGAAATCACCGATTTCTCCACCACTTAACATGTGGTGGGGGAATGAATGGTCCATATACGCAATGGAGAAACTTTCCGCCCTAATCTACGACAGAATGAATACATTCAACAAGGTATGAGGCCCCTTTAAGATATACATAAAGAGAGAGTACAAGGTGGGAAGTGCCATAATGATGATGTCTGAACTCCTGCGCAGCTCCGACAATTCTGACATGTCCAATTCGGAGAATGACAACAACACTGAGGAAGACGGGCACTAATTGAATGTATTCGCTATAGCTTTGGTGTTGGTTGTCCTACTGTAAGCCACCTACTGACAATACGTTACCCCATGTGTGCCCCCCCCCATTTTAGGTTTACCTTAAAAATTCAAATAAAGTTGTTAAAAAAAAGTATTATTGCCCATATTTAGAGTGTGGTGGAACAGGTCACACAGTGTAAAATTTGGTTTATTTCATTGCCCCAGCACTTACTGCAGCCCCACCTCTTTTACAGGTGGCAGAGCTGCTGGTTGTAGGATGGCCCTTTCAGCAGTGATTTGTCCTGCTTGGGAATACCGAAAAAGGTATGGTGGTCTCAGACAGAAAATGTTAAAAATGTTGACAATGAGCAGGGAGAAAACTTTCGGAGCGTTAGGGGCATTCCATATTTGTTTTCGATCAACTAACCATCACTTGGGGGTTGGTTTGTGAAAACGAAATCCCTCTTTTTATTAATGTTTGTGCTGAGTTTGCTGCCATAGCTTGGCGGGCTGCAAGTCAGTGGAGTTTGACCAGAAGTGTTCCTATTGCATCAATGGTAGCACTTCTGACAGAAATACCTCACTAGAACTGATGGAACCTATAACCTTGGTGGGTGGACTGTTACTGGTATGGACGAGGCAAGGCCACTGCCATCTACGCAGTTTGGAGGCCCATCCTTCTAAATTCAAATGACCCAGTCAATTCTTCCTCATCAGAGTTGTGATATAGCTATTAGTCGATTACTGTCTGTAATTGTTATGGTTCTGAAAGGCCCCTGTTTTCAAATGATTGTTTATTTAAGACTTTTATGTTAATTTAATACTTCCTTTGTTAGTGCCTTAAAGGTAGGTCATTCTGGCATTGCTTGTGACTTTATAAATAAAGAAATACACAAGTGTGGTGTAGCGAATCAAATAATCCAATGACACATAGGCAAAATACAAAACATTGACAAAAGATTTATTGTCAAGTGCTAGACCCACGATTGGTAGGAACAGGAGACAAGTCAAGAATAGCTCAGCAAAGCCTTACATTCTAAATCAGAAACATGTCATCGAGAATCATGCATTTTGACATTCCATAAAGAGATACACTACGATAATAAACCTACCTCAACATAAATGCTAAACCACTTACCACACATCCCCCTTTTTATATAAAACACAACGAGACAATAACTAGGCCTGGGCTAAAATTCCGTTCCGCTCGCGGAAATTGCGATAATTTGAAATTTTCGCGTTCCGCGGAGAGCGCGAAAATGTCAAAATTTCCGCAATCCGCATTCTTGCAGAAATTTTTTGCTTGCTCGCGCTGTAAAATAATACATTCTCGCGTGCGCGCGATTGCCTTACCTGAATCCCCGCGTTCGCCGACAAGTTTTCCCGATCCGGTCGCGTTCTCCACGAGATGTTGGATTGTTGGTAGCCATTTGCGCTGTCTCGCGACAGTTCACGCCCGCAGTAACGTCATTCGTCACGCGATCACGTCTTTCTTCTCGCGATCATGCACCGCGAGACAAGTGAAAACAAGATGGCCGCGTCCGTGAGCAACCGCATGGGTAAGCTGGCGAGCCGCGACCACGCAGAAAATACCACGAACGGGCGGGAAAAAAACTTCCGCATCTTCGTGATATTTCCGCGTGTTTGCGGAGATTTTTAACAGTTTTGCGATAATTTGCGAAAGTGAATTTCGCAAATTCCGCCCACCCCTAGCAATAACTGAATATAAACATATTTCTAAAAGTAAGCAAATTAGACAACATAGTCTCTCAAGCGGACAGGTACTGTCCTGATTCTGTTACTGCTCCTACATGTCCCCTCACCTTCCCCCTTAACAGGAATATTAGCATCAGATTGTAATGCAGAACCAGCAGGAATAGAGACACAATATTGCCTTAATGAGCTGTCCCTCCTATGTCTAACAATATGTTTTGAAGCCCTCCCCTGGCTTCTTCTTCAGGACCAAGAGGATCCCTTCTACACTCACCATAATATAAGGAGCGATGTCTATAAGGTATCTAAAAAAAAGTAGTGTATGTACATGTAGTATTTACTACGTGATGAGCATGCCAAATAACCATGCACAGTATACAATACCTAAATAGGTATACTAGTTTGTGACTTGATCCCTAAGGAGATAATGCCCCATGAGCCTTATAACGGGTGGGGGGTGCCTATAGTCACACTTACTCCAAGGACACTGCCTCAGTGTGTCAGGCCTCCCCGCGGCTCCGTTGAACGGATCCTCTTGGTCCTGAAGTTTTTTAGTTCAACGAGCCAGGTATTTTTTAATTCACTCTCTCATTCACTACTGACCATTCCACTCACACTCCTACACCCTACACGACACATAGCCTTTTTTTAAAAAAACAGTGCTCCCACGTAGTCGTAGGTCATAGCACGCCCGTCCCGCAGCGGGGCGGGAAGACCCCTATGATGAAGCATGACACTAAGGGCCCTTTGGTGTGTGAGGGGTATTTTAACAAAACTGTGTGTTTTTCCACCACTGTAGGAAACACGCGTAATCTGGGAGGACACAGCTTTACATCTGTATGAGGGTGGATCTCTATGTTTTGTATCTACAAGTTGAACAAGCCTTCTCAACTGTCACACTTAAGAATCTATTATGGCTGCCACCCTCGACTTGGAGGAAATCCTAGACCCTTCTCCCCACAATGACATCTTTATTAGAATCAGAGGCGTAGCTTCAGGGGGGTACAGGGCTTTTAGTCGAGTATTGTGAGGTTTCTGTCAGATTTCACCAGGAATTTTTCCATACACACGAACAAAACGCACACACACTCTCTTCCTCTCTATTTTTTTAAATCTTCAAAAATGTTAGTTATTTTACCACATATTGTGAACTCTCTCACTTCGTACCTCTACCAATCCGAATTCATCTCCCTTTCCACTGCCCCTTTAGCCACTTTCATGCACCCTGCTTGTCGTGTAATGTATTTTAATATTATATGTCAGTGTGATTGTTGGAAAATCTGAAGATCACCCCACCCCCAATCTTACTGAACAGGCTACTCCCCTGATTAGAATATCAGTGATTACCTCTCCGTAAGAAAGCGTTCAGCAAGTATCCTTTCCCCTTAACTCCATTGATTAATAATCCGGATATCATCCCTTGTGTTATGGACTCCGGATTTCGGACCTGGAATCATGGAAATCCACCGTGCCTTAAAGAATTCTTTGTTGATGACAAGCTCCAGCCTACAGACGTCCTAATTTAAAAAATCCAACTACATGGACGAGATACTTTTATAATAGCAAAAGCTCTACACTGGGTGGGCAGCAGGCAAATACTAGGCCAGTTATGCAGAGAAGAGATACACCTAGAATGTCTTTTTTCTAACAACGTGCAACGCAGGGGGATTTCTTGGTTTTATAGGTAAATGCTAAAACTCTAACCCCATAAAAAACATGCCTACGCCACCAAATAGGAGAGAGATATGGAGATAGAAATGATTGCTGATACCAGGAAGTCCATCTGCACATGGCTGTGAAATCTTCTACATGGACTCAATACAAGCAGAACGCTTACAAACTGCACACTCACGTGCTCCCTCACTCACACGAGATTACACAAGATGTTTGGCAGCCCAGAACATGCTGGAAGGGATGTGGAGAAAAGAGAACACTACTTCACGCATGGCGGTCATGCCCCCACATTCATAGCTATTGGCAAGACATACTCCTCTGTGTAATCACAAATGTTTCCCCTCCCACACAGGGCTCTTTAATAATACTGCTGGGATACTGCAGCAGCCATGGCCTCTATGCCATGACCACTCCTTTAGGAAAATTGATAACTCACCTTTTACTAATGACCCGCCTGAGTATAGCCTAAATGTGGAAATCACCGATTTCTCCACCACTTAACATGTGGTGGGGGAATGAATGGTCCATATACACAATGGAGAAACTTTCCGCCCTAATCCACGACAGAATGAATACATTCAACAAGGTATGAGGCCCCTTTAAGATATAAATAAAGAGAAAGTACAAGGTGGGAATTGCCATAATGATGATGTCTGAACTCCTGCGCAGCTCCGACAATTGTGACATGTCCAATTCGGAGAATGACAACAACACTGAGGAAGACGGACACTAATTGAATGTATTCATGACTTTATTCCTGATGCAGCGTACATTGTTGGTTCCCCTTCCACTATTGAGAGAATGTATTCGCTATAGCTTTGGTGTTGGTTGTCCTACTGTAAGCCACCTAATGGCAATACGTTACCCCATGTGTGTCCCCCCCCACCATTTTAGGTTTACCTTAAAAATTTTAATAAAGTTGTTAAAAAAAAGTAATATTGCCCATATTTAGAGTGTGGTGGAACAGGTCACACAGTGTAAAATGTGGTTTCTTTCATTGCCCCAGCACTTACGGCAGCCCCACATCTTTTACAGGTGGCAGAGCTGCTGGTTGTAGGTTGGACCTTTCAGCAGTGATTTGTCCTGCTCGGGAATACCGAAAAAGGTATGGTGGTCTCAGACAGAAAATGTTAAAAATGTTGACAATGAGCAGGGAGAAAACTTTCTGAGCGTTAGGGGCATTCCCTATTTGTTTTCCATCAACTAACCATCACTTGGGGGTTGATTTGTGAAAACGAAATCCCTCTTTTTATTAAGGTTTGTGCTGAGTTTGCTGCCATAGCTTGGCCGGCTGCCAGTCAGTGGAGTTTGACCAGAAGTGTTCCTATTGCATCAATGGTAGCACTTCTGACAGAAATACCTCACTAGAACTGGCGGAACCTATAACCTTGGTGGGTGGACTGCTACTGGTATGGACGAGGCAAGGCCACTGCCATCGAAGCAGTTTGGAGGCCCATCCTTGGCGAATCAAATAATCCAATGACACATAGGCAAAATACAAAACATTGACAAAAGATTTATTGTCAAGTGCTAGACCCACGACTGGTAGGAACAGGAGACAAGTCAAGAATAGCTCAGCAAAGCCTTACATTCTAAATCAGAAACATGTCATCGAGAATCATGCATTATGACATTCCATAAAGAGATACACTACTATAATAAACCTACCTAAACATAAATGCTAACCCACTTACCACACATCCCCCTTTTTATATAAAACAAAACAAGGCAATAACTTAATATGAACATATTTCTAAAAGTAAGCAAATTAGACAACATAGTCTCTCAAGTGGACAGGAACTGTCCTGATTCTGTTACTGCTCCTACATGTACTCACCTTCCCTCTTAACAAGAATATTAGCATTAGATAGTAATACAGAACCAGCAGGAATAGAGACACAGTCACCTTGACCTGAAAAGGAAAAAGAAGCAGGAGAACTAGCTACATTAGGAGCAGTTAAGTCACCAACTCCATACCAATTTTCGTTTACGCTTTCATAAGTGTTAGAAAGACTTTTGAGGATTATAGCTGCTTGCTCAGAAGTTATTTTAACTAAAGCATTTTTATTCCACCAACCCTTATCTTGAAAAAGAACAGCCATACGTGAAACTTTCAACACTTGAACTGGTGGAGAGTATTTAGATTGACCTTTGGAAACTCTAATGGGTTTTTGATTAGGACCCAATCCCCTGGATTTAAAGGTTTGTCTTTGACATGCGTACGTTTATCATAATCACGTTTATAAGCATCTTGCTTCCGTTTAACCTTGTCCCTAACTTCATTCAAATCAAGTGGAGAACGAATATACTAGCCCAATAACCAAGCTGGATTAAGTTTGGAGATGGGTGTGCGACCTCTGAGTAAAGTATAGGGAAAAACACCTGTGGTGTGTTATAATTCCAAACTTTCTGAAACAAAAAAGTAGCAACATCCAAACTATTAGCCACAGCAGTCTGGATACCCTCTTTAAGTAAACGGTTGGCACGTTCAATAAGTCCATTGGAAGATGGATTATATAATGGAACAAAAATGTGTTTTATGTCAAGCTTATTGAGAAACAAATTCACATCTTGTGCAATAAAATGAGACCCGTTTTCAGTTATAATTTCTCTAGGTGTGTCTTCAATACAAAATAAACATTGTAAAAATAGTACAAAGGAGTTAGCATCGGCATTTTTAACAAAGGCAAAATAGATCCATTAAAAAAAATAGTCTATGGCAACAATGAGGTATTTTTTTATCTTTACCTAAAACAGAAAAGGGACCCGCAAAATCCAAACCAATTTTCTGCCAAGCACCATTAGGCCATTGAACAGGACAAAGGGGTGCACTAGAGGTCTTCCAGTGCTTGTCCGAACAAAGGCATTGAGGACACTGTTCAATGTGCCTCTTGACTTGATTATCAATGCCTGGCCACCAATAAGTTTGTTTGATTTTATTTATGGTTGCAGTGATTCCTAAATGCCCCTCACGAGCTACAGAAATTATAATGTCTCTCAAACCCCTGGGAGGTTTGAACTTATCTTGTCATAGTAAAATGCCATTAGAAAAGGATAACTCGGGAGCTATTTGGGCAAATGGCCTTTCTTCCAGTGAGATTTCTGTCAAGTGGCCAACCTTTGATTAAAAAACATCTTGACATTCTGCAAAGAATCATCAGCATCAAAACTGCGTAACCATTCTTCCTGGGTTATTTTAGTGTTATGTACTACATCTTCAATGGAAAATACACATTCAAAGTAATTTTCATATCTAACATCATCAACACCAGACAAAGGAAGACGTGGAAGGCAATCAGCACGTACGTTCTTGCCCCCAGGTAAATATTTGATGACAAAATTGAACTCTTGAAGTCTACCTAGTAATCTTATGAGTCTAGAAGGAGCCTTGTTGGAACAACTATCACCGCACATATATATCAGAGGTTTGTGATCAGTGTAAAGTTGGAATTTAGTTCCCCAAATGTACATCCTGAACTTTTCAACTGACCAAGTACACGCTAAAGCCTCCCGTTCTATAGTGCTATAGTTTTATTCAGCAGAATTGAGCGTGCGAGATGCAAAAGCTATGGTACTTTCCTGACCATTAACAATTTGGCTCAGAGCTGCTCCAAGACCTTTGGCACTGGCATCCACTGTTATTATACTCTCTACACCATGTGTGAAAGGCTTAATGGCAGGAGCATTAATGATCAAATCTTTGACAGATGTAAAAGCATTCTGTACGTCATCAGACCATAAAAATTTAGCATGTTTCTTAAGCAAATTTCTAAGAGGTTGTACCAGCAATGCATAACCTTGAGCAAAACGAGCGTAATATTCGCTTAAGCCAAGAAACGCCCTTAAAGAGTTTTTATCCAATGGGACAGGAGCACTTATGATGGCATCAAGTAAGGAGGTTTTGGGTTTAATACCAACACTAGAAATATTATGACCAAGATAATCAACCTCTTGAGTGATAAAATTGCATTTCTTAGCATTAACAGTCATACCATGTGTCTGTAATGTGTTAAGAACTCTATCTAAAAGTGCATAATATTGGTTTATAGTTTCTGAGTGGATAAGTATGTCATCCTGAAATGCCTGAATACCAGGAATGTCATCAAACATTTGATCCATTAACCTTTGAAATATGCTAGCTGCTGAGGCTAAACCAAACGGGAGTCTTTTATACATAAAGACACCAAATGGAGTAACAAAAGTTGTGAGAGGTTGTGACTTCAAGGACAACGGAATCTGATGGTACGCCGAGCGTTAATCAATAGTGGAAACAAATTTGCTACGACCTATTATTGCTAGTATATCATGAATTCTAGGCGAGGGGTGGCAGTCCACCACGATGTTTCTATTCAACACCCTCAAGTCGGCACACAAGCGGATGTCCCCCAAAGTCTTGTGTGCGACCACTGCAGCCGAAACCCACTCAGGGGATTCAACTGAACATATAATATCTTGTGAACACAATAAAGCTAGATGTTTCTTCAAGTCCTCCCTCACAGAAAGAGGTACAGGTCTGACTTTTTGAACAAGCATTGTCTTTCAACTTTATGGTATGTTCAAACCCTCTCACCAGACCAACACAGTCACTAAATACAGCACTGTACTTGTCCAACAAATTCAGTAAAGTAGAGTCATGAGACTGGGTATTCTCCCCAGATAATATAGGCAAATCACCTAGGACAACTGGCTCAGGATGCCCTGGTCTCAGTATGATACCAAGACTTGCTTGATCACGCCATCCAAGAATGTCCCTTCCCTTGTGTGCAACATAAACTTCAGTAGGAATTTCTCTATCTTTGAACTTTATAGTATCACTAAAGTAACCACACATAATAATATCATACTCTCCAAATGCTTTGGGATTGACATCAGTAGGGAACAGTGTGGTGTTGGATCATAATTTGTAAAAAGTTTTGTCTGCTATTATAGTTATGGGAGAGCCAGAATCAGACATAATGTTAAGTGAAATGGAACCAATAAGCACTTCACATATTGGTCCTTTGATGGTTTTATCACAGACCACGTTAATGTCTACAGAAAGTGAGACAACGTTCAAAGCATCATAAATTGACTCAGCTTCAATACTGAGTTGATTGACTTTGCTTTTGTCTTTAACCATTTTGCAAACCGTATAAAAATGCCCAATCTTTTTGCAATTGTTGCATCTTTTACCTTGAGCAGGACAATTAGGATAATTGCCTACATGGAATTTGGAGCCACACCTGTAACAAAATACATTAGGTTTACGCTCAAATGTTTTCTTGTTTTTAAAACGAGTGGCTACAACATTAACATCAGCTTCATTGCTATTATTGGAAGAAAGAGCCATAACAGTGGTACTGGGAGCTAAATAGTCTTCAATAGATTCATCATGTAATTGTTTTGTTTAAAGAAGACATGACAGATGGCTCATCCTTATATTGCTTTGCCAATTGTCATCACCTGAGGGTGTAGGAACTAAAGGTAAATTGTCAAAAAGTTATTGTCCTGCAGTACTCAAATGGTTAAAAAGAATCACTCTTTTTCTAGAAGGTGAATTTTCAATAGCGTCAATAGCCTCCAAATAATTTGAAAAAACTCTCAACCATTTATGCCAAGGTGTGATAGGTTTGCCAGGAACTTGTAAGAAGGAAGGAGGAGGCAATATGTTATTTGAATTAGCCATAAGTGCTGCTCAGTTCGACTGCAAATAAATGAAAAAAAACAAATTTAATCTTACTAGTGTAATAGAAATGCGCCGCTTATTGAGAAGAAGTACAAGCAGAATAATCCATGACCATAGTAGAAATGAAGTCAAACAACGTGTGCATGTCACGGAAACAAGCAGAGAAATGATGGTCCGATGCGATGATGAAGTGAAGAACGTTGTACATACGTTAGTATAAAGTCTCAAAAACAATGGATAAAAGATCCCTGGTTGGTGATGGCGCTTACCCAATTCCAGTCTATAATAAATCTGAATGTAAAAGGGGCTCAAGGGAAGAAGGGTCATCCACCCTTCCCAATAAGTAATCCCTAGAGATCACACATTAATGTACAACATGACCCGAGCACACCTATGAATTAAACACTAATGTGTTATTAACAAATGCACAAAAGTATCTTGATGTATCATGTCATGTCTTCTCTTTATTTTCATTGGTCCAGCCAACACGTGTTTCATCGCCCGGGAGTGCCCGCGACTTCCTCAGGGCTGATGACCAGTAATATCTATCCTGGCCACATGGAGAAGAAAGGAGAAGAAACGATATCACAGAATGCAATATATGAAGAAATGCTTGGCGACTTCCGTATCAGGTATGCTTAATATTTGTAACTGGAACTCTGTATGGCTCTCGGTCCTCGGTACTGACGCGGAGACACTCCGCGTCAGTACCGTTGAAACGTGGATCTCTGTAGTTGATTCGGCACGTTCGGCAATAAGGTACGGCAACCAGACGGAGAACAATGAACGATGCTGGAACTATGGAATGAAGATCCAGGTCATATGAAAACAGTGCGCATGAGGCTGTTGACAAGTAAGATGGAATGCGAGAAGTTGAAAAATCAACAATACTCCAATGCACAGACCAACGTCCATAAATCATAGAGGGCAGTCAAAATGAAACTTAAAAAGTCACTCACAAGAGCAGCGTAGTTGTCAGAAAATCCAGGTTTTCGGCAATCCAAATGTCGGGGACTCTGGCAGCAAGTAAACAACGAATAGCAAGAAACAGCAAAGAGAAGGTCGGTTGACCCAGTCTTCTATGTCAAGGATTAGGAAATTAAAGCCACAATTGTCGGCAAAATATGTAGTGTGGCGAATCAAATAATCCAATGACGCATAGGCAAAATACAAAACATTGACAAAATATTTATTGTCAAGTGCTGGACCCACAACTGGTAGGAAAAGGTGACAAGTCAAGAATAGCTCAGCAAAGCCTTACATTCTAGAATCAGAAACATGTCATCGAGAATCAAGTCAAGTCAAGTCAAAGTATGCTTTATTCGAAATTTCATCATAAAAGCAGAATACATATAACAAAAGAAAAGAGATAAAATTCATACAAATTTAAAATAGAATTAAATTTAACAACTATGTGATATCAGAATACAAGACATACTTTTTAGAATTTCTAACTTGGTTAACGATTCAAGTTTAAGACTAACATACTATATCAATTAGACAGTTAAAAATGGTAAAAAGTTTAAAATTATCTTGGTTAAAAATATTTGGTTAAAATAGGAAAGTACAGGTTTGAGGTTTAGGCACAATATCATAACAGAGAATAGTCAAGAGACTAGCAGTCTCTGTCTGATCGACCACGCCCATCCAAGATATTTTGCAGTAGCTATTGAAATCCACGTCAAAGAACTAGTGCGTATAATACGCAGAGCAGCAATACTACTAGTAGTCCCCAAATTTTTGCACATCGGAGATAACCAAATGCGTCTGGGGGCCAAATAGGCTTTACAAACAAATAAAAAATGACCAATTGTTTCTTTAGTGATTCCACACACAGGGCAGCTATCACAGGATCCACCTTCCCATTTAGCTACCGAGGTGCCAATTACGATCCGTGAAAAAAATGGCCCGTACGACTCGTATCCGGTCGTTTTACCGTACGAATCGTACAAGTGCCGTACAAACTGCCAATTACGATTCGCATGGGAAAAAGACCATACGAATCGCATTGGGAATAATTCCCCACACGTCCTCGGGTCGGAAAATGTGTCCGACACGTCCCCGGACGATTTAGCGTACAAATGTGAAAAGTGAAGTCCGACCGCGGAATCACAATCCATCCCGTGCGTCCGATGTTACAACCGTATGGAAAAAATACCGTCCGCACCGAACTCCCATAGCAACCATGGCGACATGTGCCCGCATACGTGCCGAACACCCCCCCCCAGCCCCCGTACGTTCGAGTCGTACCCCCCGTGTATGTACACCCGTGTACGTGTCGTACCCCCCCGTGTATGTACACCCGTGTACGTTCGAGTCGTACCCCCACCCGTGTATGTACACCCGTGTACGTGTCGTACCCCCCAGTGCATGTACACCCGTGTACGTTCGAGTCGTACCCCCACCCGTGTATGTACACCCGTGTACATGTCGTACCCCCCCGTGTATGTACACCCGTGTACGTGTCGTACCCCCCGTGTATGTACACCCGTGTACGTGTCGCACCCCCGTGTATGTACACCCGTGTACGTTCGAGTCGTACCCCCGTGTATGTACACCCGTGTACGTGTCGTACCCCCGTGTATGTACACCCGTGTACGTTCGAGTCGTACCCCCACCCGCATATGTACACCCGTGTACGTGTCGTACCCCCCAGTGTATGTACACCCGTGTACGTTCGAGTCGTACCCCCACCCGTGTATGTACACCCGTGTACGTGTCGTACCCCCCGTGTATGTACACCCGTGTACGTGTCGCACCCCCCCGTGTATGTACACCCGTGTACGTTCGAGTCGTACCCCCCGTGTATGTACACCCGTGTACGTTCGAGTCGTACCCACACCCGTGTATGTACACCCGTGTACGTTCGAGTCGTACCCCCACCCGTGTATGTACACCCGTGTACGTGTCGCACCCCCCCGTGTATGTACACCCGTGTACGTTCGAGTCGTACCCCCACCCGTGTATGTACACCCGTGTACGTGTCGTACCCCCCGTGTATGTACACCCGTGTACGTTCGAGTCGTACCCCCACCCGTGTATGTACACCCGTGTACGTGTCGTACCCCCCCCGTGTATGTACACCCGTGTTCGAGTCGTACCCCCCGTATGTACACCCGTGTACGTTCGAGTCGTACCCCCCCCCGTGTATGTACACCCGTGTACGTTCGAGTCGTAACCCCACCCGTGTACGTGTCGTACCCCCCCCGTGTATGTACACCCGTGTACGTGTCGTACCCCCCGTGTATGTACACCCGTGTACATGTCGCACCCCGTGTATGTACACCCGTGTACGTTCGAGTCGTACCCCCCGTGTATGTACACCCGTGTACGTTCGAGTCGTACCCCCACCCGTGTATGTACACCCGTGTACGTGTCGTACCCCCCGTGTATGTACGAACCGTACCCTCACCCGCGGACGTATGGAGCGTACCCCAGGCCCCAACACCAGCACCTTCACACAACATCGCGCATGTACGAGTCGTACCAAGCCAGACACAAGGACAGCACTGTACAACAAAATGCCCGAAGTACACACCGTACACACGTTAAAAACGCACGTACACAACCAGGACAAAGGAAAACAACACAAGAATACACCATTCGAATGGCACAAAGCCACTAAACATGTCCAACAAGCTCAAAAACAACACAATCACTGACCTGCAACTGCCAAAATCCACAACAGAGGCCCAAAACACAACCACTCCTTATAACACACCCACCCAAAGTTCAAACACAGCCACACCCACCAATGGACCAATAAAAAGGGCCCACACACACAAACCATGAGCCTTTGCAACAGACTCACTGCTGCCAGACCCCACAGACAACCTACAGCACCATACTTGAACCTTTACTACACCTTACACTTGCACACCTTCACACACACACCTTCACAAACACCCCCTCATCACATACACACACACACCTGCACAACCACACCCACACACCCACAACCATCCACACCCACACCCCCCACAACCATCCACACCCACACCCCTCACCATGCCCACTAACAAGAATCCAAAGTTCACTAGCCAGGAGCTGGAGGTCCTTGTCGACGAAATACTCAGAGTCGAGCCACACCTCTTTGGAACATTGGTCAGACAGACCAGCATTTCCGATAAAACAGCCATGTGGCAGAGGATTGTCGATGCTGTGAATGCTGTTGCGGCCACCAGAAGGACCAGGCATGAATGCCAAGCCAGGTGGTACGATCTGCGGAGGAGGGTCCGAGCCAAAATGACCGACGACCACAACCAGGCCAACGTCACTGGAGGAGGGCCGCCCCGCAGACCCGTACACTACCATCCCTGGGAGGAGAGGGTGATGGCCATACTGCCGGTGGTGGCAGTGGACGGATTAGAAGGACTCCGAGACCCGGGTGAGTACACAAACAACTCACCTCACATGGGGGGAACGTCATCCACAACCAAACTCACAAACAGGCACTCAACCACCCCAAGCTATCGCATGACTCAACCACACTCCATGAATACGCACATGCCACTGGCGCCACCATGCCCCATGCACCCAGCTGGACAATGCCAAGTCACAGGCCACAGAAAACACCAACACAAGACACGGTAAGCCGGATGGCGGGAGTGTGGGCCCCAAAAATCACATAGTGCAAATCAGAAGCAGACAACAATGCCCCCTGCCCATATGGCCTAGGTCACAGCCAGACAAACAGTGTGTCCCCACACAGGAAAGACTTGCCAGCAAATGGCGGACGCCTTGCATGAACACATGGGGGTGACGGCACGTTCTTGCACATGACAGCAGCTAATGAACAGCCAACACTGTGAAAGACTGGCAGCACACACCACCACAGCAGCAGTGCAGACAGACACACCACACCCAATGGGTGCCTGGAGATCAGAAACAAACTCACATCAACAATGCAAGGGCCATTCAAAGATCTGCTAACAGTGTGTGCCCAGGAAGCTGGGCTGAGGTGACAGAGGGTGACACACAGAGGGAGGGAGAGGGGGACAGAGAGTGAGGGAGACACAGGGAGACGGACAGAGGGAGGAGGCTGACACACAGAGGGAGGGAGAGGGGGACAGAGAGGGAGTGAGAAAGGGACACACAGGGAGAGCAAATCAGCCTTGTGGGGTGTGGGAATGTCTGCTCGTCAGCAGGTGGACTGCGTGCATGTAGACAAGGGTGGCCAGTGCCAGAACTCCCCCTCTTCTCCATGGCTAAACACAGGGCCATGTCACAACCTGTGCACGAGCACAACAACAGCTACCTGCATTATCTAAGTGTGTGGAACCACTCCATGTGCCCATGTACAGTGCAACCAGGAAGGCGCCAATGCATGGCTCGCCACACCTGCCCACTCCACTGCTGACTGCAGTCACAATTGACGCAGCAAGTAAGACTGTGCCACACATAGGTAAAGTCGCAAAGGCTGTGGCCAAGGGACATACCCATGTACAAGTGCACTGTGAGTGGAATGCAAGACATATCCAAATTCCCAGAGGAAATGTGCCAACTTAGAAACCAATGAAACATGGATGTTGCATGGAACAAAATTAACATTGTCTCTCTCACACACAGGTCAACGTCGTGGATCACCCCCCAACACTGGGGGGGAAGACTCACAGGACCCGGCTCGGCGGGATGACGGAGCCACCGGCAGCGACGACTCTCACCACTCTGTGGACGAACCCGACCCCGACCAACCTGGCCCCTCTGGTGTCCAACCACCTGCAGCACCAGCGTCAGGTACAACTGGGCCAACCACCACCCCCACTCCTGCCACATCCCAGGAGACACCCAGGATCCCTGCCCCAACACCACAATGCAGCCAGGCTGGCCAGGAGGGACACGGTGTCCCGGGCGCCCAGGAGGAGGCAGGCGACAACGCCAATGCCACCCCTCAGGGGTCCCAGGGACCCGATGTGCCCACAAGGGCAGGCCAGGTGCAAGTGGGCAGGGGTGGAGGGAGTGGAGGATGGCGGAGGCGCGAGCCTGACCTGTTGGCTGGGGAACCGGTATATTCCCATGTCCGTAACATCCTGGACACATACCGGCAGGACACCACGGGCATGGCCCAGGTTGTGTCCACCCTCAACGAGATGAAGGGGACCCTCGATGAGATCAAGACCCAGCAGGCCCAGCAACATGCGGAGCAACATGCCTGTCTACTGCGACACCAACGGCGGATGGAGGACAGACAGGCTGAGCTCGTGACGGTGTTCACGGGAATTGACAGTACACTCCGTCGGATGGCCGACAACATGGGCAACCCTCCCTGTGCCATCAGGCGTAGAACATCACCACCCACAGGGAGGGATCAGGAGGAGGAGGAGGAGACATCCGACGGAGCATCCCAAACATCGTCACGGCCTGCTTCTGAGGGTCCCCGCAGGAGGGCGGGTCGTCCACGGAAAAGACCGTGAGGGTTGGCGCAACAGCACCATCTCCCAGGACACCTGGCCTGGCACCTGGCCCACTGGAGCAACAGCAGCACAGCAGCAAAAGACATTCTCTGCCACATGGACTTGCTGGTCACTGTCTGACCAATGTTGACAAAGACTGTGGCATGGACTCTGAGGATTTCAAATGGCAAGGACACCAACTCCCCTAGTGAACTTTGGATTCCACACACCCGGAAAGCCCCTCATGTCATACACCCCCCCCCCCCCCCCCGTACCCCAACCAAAATAAAAAGTCACACCATGAAGAGAAGATGCCTACTTATTGCATTATTACCTTACATGTGTCTTGTAAAGTCTAACCATGCCTGAGTTCCCGTTTGACTTCAACCATCAACACCCTGGGGCCTGAGTCTGGCACAGGACACACATGGGTCACATTGTATTAGGCAAGACAGACATGGAGCACCATACACACCCGTGATGGGCCCAACCAGCTGAGGGGGTGGCCGCACAACTGTGCCGACAGACATATTGAGTACAGCGACAGCCATGCGCAGAGGTCAGGGATCATGTGGAGTGTCCTGGGGGGCACCCAGGTATGTGTGGACAGGTGGCAGAACCATGTCCTGCAAGCTTGAGTCAGGTGGATGCAGAGAATGGTGGCCTGGCCAACGTTGGATGCATGGGGATGGCACATGTCACAATACCCACACAGTCATGGACATCATGCACAATACACAGTCTAATCCCACACAAACTGCTTGCATCTTGCTACTCTACACATAGACACATAGCCACTATCACGGAAAACCATGCCAGACATGCCGGATGCCCCGTGGCAACACACCAGCATTGACTGAGAAGAGGCACCTTGGAGGCATAGGGACACCTTTATTAGTCATGTTTTCGGGATTGCAGAGGCAACTCGGAGTACACATGAACAGGTCATGTGGAGTAACATGTGGGTCCAACACTGGCACCCCCCTTCTGCAGCACAAATGCGTGATAGCCATGGAACTGGCACACAAGTGTCGGCTAACAGCTAAACACCCCCTGCTGCTCACGGAGAGACTGCCATACACCATTGATCCGCTGATGTGGAAGTCCAACACCATGTCAAGCCAATGCAAACCGTATGTGTCCGAGGGCAGTGTAACACACATTGATGCCATCATCACATTCCACAATCCCATCACTGATGACTGTCAACAAGGCCGACCATCTATTTAGGTGTACCCAGCTGCATGTAATGTGTACCATGGTGATGCGACATGTCTGCAGAGGAACCAAACATCGACAGGGGCAGTGTGCACACATCAGAAACAACAGCCACACCCAATACACCCCTGATGCATCCCTTACCCTAAGGAGACTTCCAAACTTGTCCGTGCGTGTAACGCTGAGTCAGCACACGATGACGTGTCCATGAGGAATAGCAGTGCCACAACAATGCAACCAGCAGACGGCATGCGCAAGTACCTGGGGATGAGAGACACACAAGAAGTCAGCCACAATAAGCACAGCCTCTTGCATGTGCATGTACTCGACACATGTAAGGATGACAACATGCCAGGTCACAATTATGACTGGGGAAATACACTCATCACTGGCACCATCACTCCAGTGACACATCCACACACACCTCTGACTCACGTGGCATACATGCAGATGGACACACACATCGCAACACATGCCACACGTGGACCAATGCGTGCACACACAGACACTGGTACTCACCACTAAGCAAAGAAGTCGCGTATGAGCCGAGTCCGGATGTCCTCTTGCGGAACCACATCCTCCACATCACTAGCCCCATTGCCAAGACCTTCGTCCTCCACGGGTGGATGGTCCTCATCATCTTGATCCAGGATGAGTGGCACAGCTTTCTCAACTGCCATGTTGTGCAGCATGCAGCAGACCATGAAGACTTTGCAGACCTTCGCCAGGGCATATGGGAGGGCGCCGCCGGTCTTGTGGAGGCACCAGAATCGGCTCTTCAGGAGGCCAAATGTCCTCTCGATCACTCGCCTTGTCCGGCCATGGGCGGTGTTGTAGCGGAGCTGGGCCGGCGTGATGGGGTTGCGGAGAGGTGTGATCAGCCATGGCATGTTGGGATAGCCAGCGTCCCCTACATGGAAAACACATGGACATAAGTAGGACAGGAGAAGCGGTCGTGCTGGAAGTCTATGCAAAATACAGGACAGCCAGAGTGTACCCACCAACAACACATGCTCGTTCGTTGCGCAGCTGCGTCATCATTTCAGGCACCCTGCTACGCCTCATGATGTAGGCATCGTGTGCTGATCCTGGAAAACGAGCACAGACATGGGAAATCACCATGTTGGACAGACACACCACAAGGGCATTGATGGAGTGGTAGTGTTTACGATTCCTGTACGCTACCTCCTGTGCCTGTGGTGGTACCAAAGCCACATGTGTCCCATCTATGGACCCAATGACATGGGGCATCCCTCCCAGGGCATAGAATCCACGCTTGACCCCAGTCAACATTTCAGGGGTTGGGAAATGGATGAACTCATCCAGGTGAAGCAACATGGCCTCTAAGAAATCATGCAGCACACGGCAGAACATGCTCTGGGACATGCCACCAACATGAGCTATGGTATTTTGAAAGGTACCCATGGCAAGAAAATGTAGGGCTGCCATTACCTTCAGCTTGGGTGTCAGTGCCGTAGGATACCTGTGCAGCGGTTGCAGGTGTGGTGCCAGTCTCGCCGTCAACTCCAGAATCAACCGTTGGGGGAAGCGGTAGCACCGGATACAGTCATTCTCCCGCATGTCAGTCAAGTCCGGAATTGTTCGGGGAAGAGGCACCGCCCTGCAGGAATTTGTAAGTGACAAGGAAGAGTGAGTGCACTACAACAACAATTTATATGTACTGAGCACATGTTCATCTGTCAATACACATATGCGACATACGGAGTCAGGTATGTGCCACATGCCCTGAACACGTATGGCTGGCAGGTGACACTCCTACCAAGACCCAGCTACACACGGAGATTGTGAACCTCCACATGCCATGGCATGGGATTAGCTGTGTCCCAGTGTAAGTGAACAGCCAGACGCAACACAGGAGTGACATGCATCCACATATCAGCAGAAGTAGGATGTCGATTGCAGAGACTGGTAGCGGAACACTAGAGCCACAGGTCACATGACAGTACACTAGGACAGCCCACACACCTTGCCATGAAGGTGTACATGTCATGACTCTCCACACATTCATAGAGAGGATGCAGACATGTCCTTGTTCCGCTACTCCGTGTCCCATGCATACATATGCACCTCACATCCGATACCACATGTGGCCTGGTGTGCGGAACAGTGTGCCATGTCCATCGACACACAGACACATGTTGGTTGCTGCAACAGCTGATGCTTTTGAGGGAGCTCCAACATCAACCTAATGGGAACCCCCCACACATACATGACATAGTCACATTGTGCACCGTGGGTAGTGACATGTCTGGTGTGGTAACCCCTGTAGCGGGCCTCAGGGGACACTTGCGTGTGTTGTTGACCATGCCATGCCAGTGACGCTCATCCCAAGTGTGCATTACGACATGCACACATGTCAAAGGAGTCAAGGGCATGCCTGGCACACATTGCACCGTCACACATTACATATGTACACATCTCATCATACATCTGGTGCCTTCTCGACTCAGGAGTAATGTGCCACATCACAGCCTTTCACACCTGTGCCCCACACATGTAGTACTGCCCAGACAATGCCTTGATGTCCATCCATGGACAAGTATGTCAGCCCTATTCCTTCCTGTGTGCTGGCTGACACCACTGTGATGTGTGAAAGGCACCGTACTTTCGCTAAGAGGGCCTGTGTACGTTCCCGTATCACTATGGGAGTGGTGCCGTATGTGTACCCATAGTGATAGTGAGCGTACAGGCGTGTGTACGGTCCGTACCACCATGAGTAAGCATACGCGAGAACACCCATAGTGATAGTGGGCGTACGCACGCGTGTACGGCCTGTCTCACTATGGGTGTTCTCGCGTATGCGTACTCATAGTGATAGTGAGCGTACAGGCGTGTGTACGGTCCATACCACCATGAGTACGCATACGCGAGAACACCCATAGTGGTACGGACCGTACACACGCCTGTACGGCCCGTCTCACTATGGGTGTTCTCGCGTATGCGTACTCATAGTGATAGTGAGCGTACAGGCGTGTGTACGGTCCGTACCACCATGAGTACGCACACGCGAGAACACCCATAGTGGTACGGACCGTACACACGCCTGTACGGGCCGTTGCTATGCATTTGGGGTGCCCTAGGGCCCCGGAACGCACCGTACCGGTGTGTGAAGCTCCAAATTACATAGGGGACACATGAGGGACAAGTATAAAGGCCTACATGCATGCTGGTTGTCATGGAGACCAAGTTTAAAGTTTGAATTCTTTCCGGAAGGTGCACAGCAGAAGTCAGTTGGAATGAATCTACTTTGTTGCAATGTGGTTCTGGAGTTGACATCATGCTCAAGAAAAAAACACAATAAGAACCCACTGACTGTGCTAGGTTTGAAGGGATTGGAGGAAACATAGGATGCAAATGTGAGTGACCAATCACTCTGTACTCCTGTGCATGAAACAGGCCAGCAAGGCAGATATAAGGCAGCCAGGTCCCATGAGGGAGCACTTGCCTGCACATCTTTGTATTCCACGACCCAGCTGCTGCCACTGATTCCCTGGAACCATGTCAAGGTCTGTGGAGAGGTCACAGCCTTTCACCCTGGAGAAGAACCTGGCTTTGCTGGATGTGATCCTCCCACAGTACCCCATGCTGTATGGGCGACCAGGGTATCAGGTGAGTGCAGAGTCCACTGGCACAGACTGTGTCCCTTTTTTGTGACTGTAGCTTCTGGCATTGTGTCCAGGTGTGGCACACATGCTATGTACTGTAGGGGGGGTCCCGGGGGGGGGGAATGCCTGATGTCTCCCAGCCAGTGCATGCTGTGGTGCATGTCTGCCGTCCTCACTTGCATTGTGTTTACTGTGACAATCACTGCATGGTGCATGCCACATTCTGCCTGTCTTGTCCTCCTGGGAATGTAGCCTCTACAGTCCTCATGTGATTATGTGGTCAGCCCAGTGTGACAGGTGACTGTACCCACAGATGTGTGTTAGTTCTGTGTACCTGTGCTGAGAGTGTCCACATGATGTGTTCGTACCCTGGACATCGGTGTGTGTGTAAGTCCCCTGTCATGTGGGTGGGTGCATATGTGGGGTGTGGCACCCGGGCTGCATGAGGGATGGATATACCCTGCCCATCTGATGTGAGCAGGGAGCAGTGCTGTGTGTCTGACGTGCAGAGCCAGCCCCACACCTGTGAGCCCCCCCCCGGCTAGTGGCACATGTGCAGAGTTAATTTTGTCGCTACATTTGGCAATGGCAGGTGAATGTCCTGTGCCTGTGTGTGTCTGTGTACTCTGCTGCGGTAGCGTCAGTGGCCTGTGGCATGTGACTGCTTAGAGGTGCTGCACATTATCCTGGTGTACCTTGTGATGCACAGTGTGAGCCTGGATCATTGATTGTGTCGTTGCCCTCATTCCACCTGTGTACTTTCAATGGCACGTACTGCTTTTGCCCTTCCCCAGAGGATCATGTCCCTATGACAAAGGTGCAATGCGTTGGATGCATACTATGCCTTGTTGTAAACAGCACATTTGTTCTAATATGTCTCTCTGTGACATGTGCCTGGTGTATTGATGTAGTGTCACTTGTTCATCCTCACAGGTAGGCGCCTCTGCCAAGAAGCAGATATGGCTGACCGCCGTCAGTGCCGTGAGGAGTGCGGATGGTCGGAAGCGGCGCCTGTCCCAGGTGAGGAAACGCTGGCAGGATATCCGGTGCTGGACGCGGAGGATCGCACGGGTCCTGCTGGGGGACTCACCTGAGACCCATAAGAACCGGGGGCGCCGCCGTCTGACCCACATCCACAAGCGTGTGCTGGCGGTGGTATTTCCAGACTTGGAGAGGCGCTTACAGGAGAAGCAGCAGCAGGAAGGGGGTAGGTACATGTGTGTTTGTTGTGTGTCACCAGCATTTGTAAGTGCACAGTTGCATGGATTCACTGCCAGGGTTTAAAGGTGCTGTGCAGATCCAGTTACCCACAGTATAGCGGTGCTCTCCTGCCTCCCTTCCCCTCCTTGCAATGTGTTCCCTGGTCTGTGTGTAGTCACTCCTTCACAAGGTAATGTAGGCTGGCGCTTTCTCCACGTGAACTATGCCTGTAGCATCATGTGTGGGGGTGGTGTGTAACAGGTTTTGGGACCTTGCCTGTGCCCTGTGCAGTTCAGTACATGTGGGTTCCATGTCAGTTGGCACTGATGCTGAGTCCAGACATGGGAGTTAGTCTCTCAAGTGTCATGCCTTACAGCGCGCATGTCCTATGTTGTGGCCTGTGACATGATGTGCATGAGTGTGCGATACGCATAGTGCAGGGATGGTGGCGTGTGTTGCAGTCATTCCCATTCAGGACCATGGAGTTGTGTGGCCACTACTGTCCCCTGGGGCATATTTTCATAGGTGTCATGTGTGTCATCACAAAACGTGGACACTCTCAGTGTCTACAGCATAGGTTGTGCTCTGTGCCATTGTCCCCTGCCACCATGTATATTGACGTAAAATGTGGTACAAGTGTCCACTGTACAGCCTGACCTGATTTTCCTTGTTCATACTCATGGTGGCCAGTGCCTGTGTGTCTTGTTACAATCATCTGATGATGACCATTTGTACATGATTACTTGGACAGGCGCACCTTGGGTACTTTGTGTCCAATCTTGCATTTATGCAGCCCCTGTGTATTTCACCCAGACTAAGAGATGTAAGTGCTTCCTGTGTCTCAACAAATTGTCTCATGTAGGGGGTGGTTGGTGCGGGCAAAGCCTACATGTCAAAACCTGAAATCTCCTTGCTAGGTCTGGCCAGTGTGTGATGTTTGTCTGGACATACACTCAAGGTGCAGTGAGCCAGTCATGGTGGGCATGTTTTCAGTATTACCTATGCAGCATGTGCCTCAAGTTCATGGATATGGTCCCTGCTCATCCCTATTTTCTGCAACGCTGTGTGGTGCAGATGCAGTGCTGGATTGTCCCCAGGGCCTGGCTCCTATGTCAAACTCCATTTCATGTCATTTGCAATTGTGTCATGCTCACCATGGATTTTCAGTGGCATGGTGGGTCAACCAGCTGTGTGTTGCATGCCCTACATCTGTACCTTGTTTTATAGATGTTACTGATCTTTCTTTTCAGGCTATGCACTGTAACCTATGTAGATTGGACTCATGTGACATATGTATACAGGTGTGTGATTAATTGCTGTCTCTTCACCTTGCCCACAGCATCTTCGGGGGACACGGAGGGAGACATGAGCACAGACGGAGCGGAGGGACCGAGCACCAGTGCCAGCGTTGACATCGTGGCTGGCACATTGAGTGGTACTGAGGCGGAGGAGAGTGAGGCCGAGGACCTGTCCACTGGCACGACTGAATATGAAGCTGACGGGTCCGAAGATGATCTCTCCGAGTGGGCGGAGGCTGCACCACCAGCTGACAGCGGCACAACATCGCACCCCGCCCCCTCCATTGCCATCAGCCCCCTCCCACTTGCTCGTGTCCCTTCCCAGCGTGCCCGGTCACCACATGTCTCCTTTCTGCCAGGCACCGCACCCCCTGCCCCTGTCTCCACTGCTGCCGCCAATGCTGAGTCTGTGGACATCCAGCGGCAGTTGCAGATTGGTCAGGCTGCGATCCTTAATGTCCTCCATGGCCACAGCCAAGTGCTGCACAACATGGAGGCATACTTGGAGGGCATTCATTCATCGCAGGCTGACCAACGCCAGTTGCTGAAGTCCATAGACTCGACACTGACTGCAGCAGTGGGTCTCCTGCAGCGCTACGTCCCACCCACTACCCCTGCCCCATCCACACTTCCCACTCCCATGCCTGTCCCACGTACACCCAGACGTCAGCATGCACCCACCACAACAGACACAGGCACCACACCAGCAGGGAAAGTCATGCGCACACCTCCTGGCACGCACACACAGGGTGAAGTAGGCACATCCACTGGGTCGGGGGGCAAACGTAAGTCATGCAGCCAGAGTGGGAGTCCGCATTCCACCCAATCCACTCCCTCCAAATCCCCTCCCCTCAGCTCTCCTGGCCACATGTCCAGCAAGGACTCCTTCATGGCCGCTCTGTCCCTGAGCCCCACTGTGACACCACCCCGCAAGCGGTCAGGGGAGTCCCCGGTCAGGGTGGTTGAGTCCCCCCCCCTGTCCGCACCCTCCCCCAGTGGCGCTGCGACCCATCCCTCCACCCCCCCCCCCCTCCTTGGGGCCTGTGGTTCCTTCGGATGCAGGGGAGACGCTGGAGGACCTTGCTAAGGTGTGCAGCGACATCCTGGCCTCCACCTTTGGCCCTGCCCCACCCCCTGTGGTGGAGTCCTCCATCCCTGCACCCACGACGCCTACCCTTCGCCCTCCTGTCCCTGCGGTGCCTGGTCCTTCCCCCCCACATGATGCCCTCCCCGCTGTGGAAGACGAAGGAGTCTGACTGTGCAGGCAAGCTAGGAGACACGTGTCCCACTGTGTCCCCCATCCAGCTGTGACTCATGGACTGCCCTATGGGCTTTGTAAATATTGAACTTTATCCACACACACATTATTTGGAAATGCTGAATAAAGCCTTTTTTTTCCCTTACAACACTACTGCTTTTGGGGTGTTGCTGTTGGTGGGGCTGCTACATGATTTTGGGTGGTGATCATGTGTTGGGTGTGTGGGAAATGTAGTAGTGTGCTGGTCATAGGGGGGACCCTGGTATCTGTGTGCCATCACACGGTGTTAGCTAGGTTTCTCTGTTCATGTAAGCAGTTACTGCATGGTGAAATAGTCCCAAGGTGTATTCCTTCCTCTGTGTACCCTGCCATCTTCCCTGCAGGGTGTTGCCAATATTTAGCGCTGAGCTGTATGTACATTAGCTGGGTGTGTGACGGACTCCTTCAACTTTGCACATGCATGCTGAGCGATGTCTCCACCTGCATCATTCGTGGCATCCTTGGTAGTCACTGTACTTGTGTATGTAGACTATTGACATGACTTCATGTGGACATGTTTTCTTTTCGGCGCTATGCATGTGTATACTCCCAGCCTCGCACACATGTGGTACATGTACTGCAGGGTCTTTGTGCACCTGACTGACATTTGTGGGCATTGTATCTGTGGCTACTCCACCCTTTGCGTTCCATGGGCACTGCTGGGAGGACTCTGCACCCACCGCTCCTGTGTCTGGGCACTGCTGGGAGTGATAGGCACCCACCCCTCCTGTGTCTGAGCACTGCTGGGGGGACTCTACACCCACCCCTCCTGCGTCTGGGCACTGCTGGGAGGACTCTGCACACACCCCTCCTGCGTCTGGGCACTGCTGGGAGTGATAGGCACCCACCCCTCCTGTGTCTGGGCACTGCTGGGGGGACTCTACACCCACCCCTCCTGCGTCTGGGCACTGCTGGGAGGACTCTGCACACACCCCTCCTGCGTCTGGGCACTGCTGGGAGTGATAGGCACCCACCCCTCCTGTGTCTGGGCACTGCTGGGAGTGTTAGGCACCCACCCCTCCTGTGTCTGGGCACTGCTGGGGGCCTCTGCACCCACCCCTCCTGTGTCTGGGCACTGCTGGGAGGACTCTGCACCCACCCCTCCTGTGTCTGGGCACTGCTGGGAGTGATAGGCACCCACCCCTCCTGTGTCTGGGCACTGCTGGGGGACTCTACACCCACCCCTCCTGAGTCTGGGCACTGCTGGGAGGACTCTGCACACACCCCTCCTATGTCTGGGCACTGCTGGGAGTGATAGGCACACACCCCTCCTGTCTCTGGGCACTGCTGGGAGGACTCTGCACCCACCCCTCCTGTGTCTGGGCACTGCTGGGAGGACTCTGCACCCACCCCTCCTGTGTCTGGGCACTGCTGGGAGTGATAGGCACCCACCCCTCCAGTGTCTGGGCACTGCTGGGGGGACTCTACACCCACCCCTCCTGCGTCTGGGCACTGCTGGGAGGACTCTGCACACACCCCTCCTATGTCTGGGCACTGCTGGGAGTGATAGGCACACACCCCTCCTGTCTCTGGGCACTGCTGGGAGTACTCTGCACCCACCCCTCCTGTGTCTGGGCACTGCTGGGAGGACTCTGCACACACCCCTCCTATGTCTGGGCACTGCTGGGAGTGATAGGCACACACCCCTCCTGTCTCTGGGCACTGCTGGGAGGAATCTGCACCCACCTTTCCTGTGTCTGGGCACTGCTGGGAGGACTCTGCACACACCCCTCCTATGTCTGGGCACTGCTGGGAGGACTCTGCACACACCCCTCCTGTGTCTGGGCACTGCTGGGAGGACTCTGCACCCACCCCTCCTGTGTCTGGGCACTGCTGGGAGGACTCTGCACACACCCCTCCTATGTCTGGGCACTGCTGGGAGTGATAGGCACACACCCCTCCTGTCTCTGGGCACTGCTGGGAGGACTCTGCACCCACCCCTCCTGTGTCTGGGCACTGCTGGGAGGACTCTGAACACACCCCTCGTATGTCTGTGCACTGCTGGGAGGACTCTGCACACACCCCTCCTGTGTCTGGGCACTGCTGGGGGGACTCTACACACACCCCTCCTGCGTCTGGGCACTGCTGGGAGTGATAGGCACCCGCCCCTCCTGTGTCTGGGCACTGCTGGGAGTGTTAGGCACCCACCCCTCCTGTGTCTGGGCACTGCTGGGGGCCTCTGCACCCACCCCTCCTGTGTCTGGGCACTGCTGGAAGTGATAGGCACCCACCCCTCCTGTGTCTGGGCACTGCTGGGGGACTCTACACCCACCCCTCCTGAGTCTGGGCACTGCTGGGAGGACTCTGCACACACCCCTCCTATGTCTGGGCACTGCTGGGAGTGATAGGCACACACCCCTCCTGTCTCTGGGCACTGCTGGGAGGACTCTGCACCCACCCCTCCTGTGTCTGGGCACTGCTGGGAGGACTCTGCACCCACCCCTCCTGTGTCTGGGCACTGCTGGGAGTGATAGGCACCCACCCCTCCAGTGTCTGGGCACTGCTGGGGGGACTCTACACCCACCCCTCCTGCGTCTGGGCACTGCTGGGAGGACTCTGCACACACCCCTCCTATGTCTGGGCACTGCTGGGAGTGATAGGCACACACCCCTCCTGTCTCTGGGCACTGCTGGGAGTACTCTGCACCCACCCCTCCTGTGTCTGGGCACTGCTGGGAGGACTCTGCACACACCCCTCCTATGTCTGGGCACTGCTGGGAGTGATAGGCACACACCCCTCCTGTCTCTGGGCACTGCTGGGAGGAATCTGCACCCACCTTTCCTGTGTCTGGGCACTGCTGGGAGGACTCTGCACACACCCCTCCTATGTCTGGGCACTGCTGGGAGGACTCTGCACACACCCCTCCTGTGTCTGGGCACTGCTGGGAGGACTCTGCACCCACCCCTCCTGTGTCTGGGCACTGCTGGGAGGACTCTGCACACACCCCTCCTATGTCTGGGCACTGCTGGGAGTGATAGGCACACACCCCTCCTGTCTCTGGGCACTGCTGGGAGGACTCTGCACCCACCCCTCCTGTGTCTGGGCACTGCTGGGAGGACTCTGAACACACCCCTCGTATGTCTGTGCACTGCTGGGAGGACTCTGCACACACCCCTCCTGTGTCTGGGCACTGCTGGGGGGACTCTACACACACCCCTCCTGCGTCTGGGCACTGCTGGGAGTGATAGGCACCCGCCCCTCCTGTGTCTGGGCACTGCTGGGAGTGTTAGGCACCCACCCCTCCTGTGTCTGGGCACTGCTGGGAGTGATAGGCACCCACCCCTCCTGTGTCTGGGCACTGCTGGGGGGACTCTACACCCACCCCTCCTGCGTCTGGGCACTGCTGGGAGGACTCTGCACACACCCCTCCTGCGTCTGGGCACTGCTGGGAGTGATAGGCACCCACCCCTCCTGTGTCTGGGCACTGCTGGGGGGACTCTACACCCACCCCTCCTGCGTCTGGGCACTGCTGGGAGGACTCTGCACACACCCCTCCTGCGTCTGGGCACTGCTGGGAGTGATAGGCACCCACCCCTCCTGTGTCTGGGCACTGCTGGGAGTGTTAGGCACCCACCCCTCCTGTGTCTGGGCACTGCCGGGGGCCTCTGCACCCACCCCTCCTGTGTCTGGGCACTGCTGGGAGGACTCTGCACCCACCCCTCCTGTGTCTGGGCACTGCTGGGAGTGATAGGCACCCACCGCTCCTGTGTCTGGGCACTGCTGGGGGGACTCTACACCCACCCCTCCTGCATCTGGGCACTGCTGGGAGGACTCTGCACCCACCCCTCCTATGTCTGGGCACTGCTGGGAGTGATAGGCACACACCCCTCCTGTCTCTGGGCACTGCTGGGAGGACTCTGCACCCACCCCTCCTGTGTCTGGGCACTGCTGGGAGGACTCTGCACACACCCCTCCTATGTCTGGGCACTGCTGGGAGGACTCTGCACACACCCCTCCTGTGTCTGGGCACTGCTGGGAGGACTCTGCACACACCCCTCCTATGTCTGGGCACTGCTGGGAGGACTCTGCACACACCCCTCCTGTGTCTGGGCACTGCTGGGAGGACTCTGCACCCACCCCTCCTGTGTCTGGGCACTGCTGGGAGGACTCTGCACACACCCCTCCTATTTCAGGATATGTACGCTTAGAACATACATGTGTGTGGGTTCGCTCCATGCATACGAGGTGAGGGTACGTGTCGTACATACACGGTTGGGGTGGGGGTACGCTCCATGCATACGGGGTGGGGTTACGGTCCGTACGTACACTATTGGCATGGGGGGTACGCTCCATACGTACGCGGGTGAGGGTACGGGTCGTACTTACACTGTTGGGGTGGGGGGTACGCTCCATACGTACGCGGGTGGGGTACGGGTCGTACTTACACTGTTGGGGTGGGGGGTACGCTCCATGCATACGCGGGTGAGGGTAGGGGTCGTACTTACACTGTTGGGGTGGGGGGTATGCTCCATACGTACGCGGGTGAGGGTACGGGTCGTACTTACACTGTTGGGTTGGGGGTACGCTCCATACGTCCGCGGGTGAGGGTACGGGTCGTACTTACACTGTTGGGGTGGGGGTACGCTCCATACGTACGCGGGTGGGGTACAGGTCGTACTTACACTGTTGGGGTGGGGGGTACGCTCCATGCATACGCGGGTGAGGGTAGGGGTCGTACTTACACTGTTGGGGTGGGGGGTACGCTCCATACGTACGCGGGTGAGGGTACGGGTCGTACTTACACTGTTGGGTTGGGGGGTACGCTCCATACGTACGCGGGTGAGGGTACGGGTCGTACTTACACTGTTGGGGTGGGGGGTACGCTCCATACGTACGCGGGTGAGGGTACGGGTCGTACTTACACTGTTGGGTTGGGGGGTATGCTCCATACGTCCGCGGGTGAGGGTACGGGTCGTACTTACACTGTTGGGGTGGGGGGTACGCTCCATACGTACGCGGGTGGGGTACGGGTCGTACTTACACTGTTGGGGTGGGGGGTACGCTCCATGCATACGCGGGTGAGGGTACGGGTCGTACTTACACTGTTGGGGTGGGGGGTACGCTCCATACATACGCGGGTGGGGTACGGGTCGTACTTACACTGTTGGGGTGGGGGGTACGCTCCATGCATACGGGAGTGGGGGTACGGTCCGTACATATGCGTCCCCACGCTATGTGATGCTTGTGCGGGCCGTACCCAGGCCTTTGCCACGTGGGTACAGCCGTCCCGCCATTGTTGGGATGACGTAGGTGTGGGCGTGGTACGACTCGTACCCACGCTCCTACGGCGTGGGTACGGGACGTACCTGAATTGTGTTGCCGGTTCGCGTCGTCAAGCACTTCCGTTGTGGCGGTCGCTGGCTTTGCTGGACACGCCCCACCCCCTCGTAGTGACCAGGGCCTGAGGGTCAGGTATGTCCAGGGCATGTGTGCTGTGTGACTTTGGTGGGGGTTTTGTGGCCTGCCCCTGGTCCTGCCACCCCCCCCCCCTTTCCCCCCTCCCTTTGTTGTTCTGACCTTCTGCGGCGTCTGCGTCCGAACCTGTAGAGGAGGTCGACTGCTATGAGGGCCGGGATAACACGTAGGTTCGGGTCCATGTCTGTCCGTCGCGTACAGGTACTCCTTGTTCGCGTCGTCCTGATTTCCCGGCAGTTTTTGGCAGCCGGAAAATATTCACCGTGCGGGATGACGTCGGTGCGAATTGTGATTCCTGGTTCGTTAATGGCAGGCTGCGTGCGTCCCGACGTCACGTCGGCGCTTTCCCGGATCGCATTTGTACGTTTATTTTCGTCGGTCGGGGTTTTGTACGATTCGTACGGAAAAGGTGTTTCCGTGCGAATCGTAATTCCATGTTTGTATATTTTGACGACCGGGTACGCGTCGGACGGAGAATATGCTCCGTCCGACGGTTCGTACCCGGTTTTTACCGGATCGTGATCGGCACCCAAATGTCTGAGGGGAAGTGCACCTGCTCTTAGCTGAAAAAAGAGCTTTCTTTCACCTGGTCTAGTTATAATGTCCCAGTAGGGTTCCAGGCACGGGTACAGCTTAGCTTCTAAAAATCCTCCAGCCATAGATCCAACACTAGAACTACTCCAGTACCTAGAGGCTACCATCTCCCAGTATATTTCTTTCAGAGTACTTTTGGATGGGAAAGTTGCTCTCACAGGATCTTTCCAAAGCAAGCACATACCAAGCTCGGTCACAGAGTTGTCTTAAGTGAATTAAGCCACCCAATTTTATGGAACACATCTGTTTTGATAATGTCTAGGAACCCCTCAGCATAATGGAAGAGCACTGGTGTCGTCCATAGCCTTCGCCAATATAAAATCGGACGGAGCCTGGCCAAATCTGTGACTGCTCTTCTACCCAGATCGTATTTAAGGGGTAACAACGGGGTGCTTTTAGGGACACCAGTTATTGCCCGAAGAAATTTGATTTCCGAGTGTTGGAGTGCAGCCACCTTCTCGAAGCCCCACAGCTCGGCCCCATAAAGTGCAGATCCTAGGGCCTTCGCTTCGTAAACCTGAAGTGCAGGTTTTACTGGTTTGGTCAAAGATTTTCTGTGCTCAGAACTAATGGCACCGGACAATTGCCTATGTCTAAGTGTAGCAATATCTACATGCTGACGCCATCTATTATCGCTAGATATGTGTAGTCCTAGATAAGTAAAAGACTTCACTACCTCTAGCGGACGGCCGTTCATGGGGATTTTCGATTTGAAGCTACGATGGGGGTTAAAAGTCATAAGTTTAGTTTTAGCCGTATTAACCTCTAAGCCATACTCTCCACAAAAATGATCAAAGATAGACAAAGCAGACTGCAGGCCACTTGGGGTCTTAGATAAAATTAGCGTATCATCTGCAAACATTAAAATAGGCATTTTAGTGCCGGCTAAAGAGGGAGCATCCACCTTTGCAGAAAGCATGCGGGCAACAACATCATTAATATACAATGTAGAAAGGACGGGAGCCATTGAGCATCCTTGTCGAACACCCCGTTCAACTGGAAAGTCCGCGGTCACCGAACCCTGTCCCCACACTGAATCTTGGCAAAATTAGTTTCGTGAAGTCATCGAGAATCATGCATGTATTACATTCCATAAAGAGATACACTACTATAATAAACCTATCTAAACATAAATGCTAAACCACTTACCACAAAGAGAAAATTGATTGCGGTCCTAGTAGCGTGTACATTTTTTTGCTATCGAGGCTGTAGTTCCTATGAGACTTCAAGGGGCCATTTGAAGTAGAGAAAAACGTTTCATTATCCAAACCTGTATTTCTAGTGACCACTAACAATAGGCATTCTAGAGTATTGCTTTGTTTGATGATGTACCGTGGGGTTATGAAAACTATTGTGACATCATTCACTCACCACGTGGGCCATTTCAACCAGAACGTGGTGATTTTCAATGCTTCTCTGCTTTTCCCATGACCCCTGATCTTAAGATTACATAAGTACTTTGGGTTTGTCTTTCTTAGGAGAAGGCAAGCTGAACATAGATGGTCAGCGTCTCTCTATGTCCATGACCAACCACTTCCTCCTGGTAAGTCTTCCTCATCCTATTCCTTATGGGGTGAGATAGAATTCCGTGGAAAGAAATGGTTTATGCTAAAGCTATAATATTTATAAAGATTGCAAAGATGTCCCACTTCCCCCATTCCTGTCACCAATATAAATAGAGGAAGTCGTCATTCCAAACTTCCTGTCTTTTTGTTTTCGGAATGGGAATGGTATTCTGCCAAGCTAAGAAGTGTTATTTCTTTAAAATAAAAATTAGGCTATGTGAAGTGAGTGCGATTAAGCTTCACTCCTGATATGATTTCCATGAACACGGGCCTCACACGAATGGAGAGTGTGCGTCCTTAAGACTTGTTTAAGTGTCAGGGACGAATCACCGTGGTGCAAGGGTTTTAGCGGTTCTTTTTCTATTTCCTTAAAGGTCTTGGGATCTCACTCTGAAGATAAGGATTCAAGCCCTGGTGTTTCAATGTCATGTGTCTGATCTGAAGTCTGGTACATTCACAAGGAACACCACTCCTTTAAATCCTTTACCTAAGTTTTGGCATTAATTAAAAACAGCAAGTAATATAATGGTCTCCTTGCTATTCAATTCAAATTCATGTCATGGCATTTATAGAGTGCACAGCTACCTTCGAGGAGGTGTCCCGGCGCTAGCGGCATTGCTTTAAATGGGCCGGTACTGTACGTTACGCAGTACCGGCACTTTTTCATGTTGAGAGGGAGAGTACCGGCACTTCTCAAGAGTGACGTAATAATTTTAATTGTAGAGTACCGGCACTTCTCAGAAAACAAGCCGGTACTCTGGTACAGAGTACCTGCACTTCTATTTTTCCATTTCAACCGCTGGCTAGCGAAAAGATCAAAGGGTGAGAGGAACTAATGATTGGAAAGCCACACAAGAGGTATCTATATATACCAAAGAAATATGCACTGGTGAGTTACATTGGTCAAGACGGGTAAGAGATCAGATGGTAAAGCTGGCGGGTTTGTTAAAAAAACAGAGCTATAAAATTGAGGACCCCTTGCAGTTATCAACAAGCATTTGCAATGCAATAGGTCTCGCATTATTTAGAGTTAGAGCTATTGGCATTGTAATGAAAATGTTTTTTTTACTTATAATGCATAACCACGTCTTTAAAAGCACTTGATTTTTAAATACCTTTTAGAAGGCAATGGTGAAGCCCTCCTCCCAGCGGCAATAGTGTAGCTGAGATTTGTAGCAGTCTCCGGTCTCCACAACTGGGTAGGGAAGGGCTGTGGTGCTAGGGAACAAACAAATGCTAGGGATTTTGCTGCCTTATAAGCAGCACCAGGTGGGACACTACAGCGGGTGCCGAAGCTGAAGAAGCCCCACCATGAGTCTGAAGAAGCAGAGAACTCTGAAGGGTGTTGGAGCTAACCCTACCAACTTACGGACCAGCAAAGGCTTCTACAATATTTGCAAAGACATGAAAAGGGTGATTTGTGCCGCCTTGTGTGGCTTTGTAAAAAAATGTAATGCAATACAGTGGCTTGACCAGCGTTATGTTACATTTGAAGCTGGGAGGCATTGCATGGGCGTACTCAGGCATCCACCCAAGGATTATGGCACTTGCCCAGATTTACTAAAGCTAGAAAACCTGGAAATGTGTCAAAATGCTACACCTTCCCCAATGAAGTGTAATGAACAGAAGTATATGTCTTCCTGTTACTTCCTCTTGCTATGTGTGATACATTATACATCACACATTGAAAGAGGAAAATGCTTCAAAGGATTGCTTTTGGAGAGGAAGATGTCCCTTCCTGCAGTAAAACAATCCTGCCTCTATCCTATACACCCTTGTACTATGACGCAAGGGTGTCTGTGTGGGCGCTCAGCTGCACACACAGCGTTAATGCAGGGAGAGAGCAGGAAGGCTATGCACAGTCCTACACTAAAATTTTACCAAACAGTTCACATTTTCATGATCATAACTGACCAATCCACAACATACTGAAAGTATTTGGAGGGTATAGAAGTACATTGAAACATAATCACATGAATGTGCATTCCAAGCATTCTACAAAGAAAGATGTACTATCAGGAACCTTACTTTAGATGTTGCACCAGTTTTTTAATCTATCATATATATTTCCTTTCAAAGTTTGCTCTGTCCTGTATGCACTCATTGTGAAAACTTTGAATATTGGCATACTTGCCATACCACCTATGGATAACTAATTCAGCTCACGTATGCTGGAGAAAAATTGGGAAACATATTGCAATATGCTTGTGAATGCGCACAATGTTTTATTACATTAATGTACACCACATTTCCACTGCATTTGCCAACCACCAATCTGACAATTTAGTGGCAATGCCCAGTGGCCTAAGTTCAAAAGACCTGTGCATAGTTGACACATAAATTTTCCTATAAGCACATAGACCTTAACTGTGCGTGTTTTAAGTAACTTGGCAAATCGCTCACACAACACAGGGCTTCAAAAAGCTCTCTCAATAGACACTTTCATTTCTATGCTGCAAGATTGGTACAACTGTGGTATCATCACAATTGGTCATCACAATTACTACTTCAAACTCTTTTTCCATGAAATATCAAAGGCAATTGCTTGGAAGTCATGTGAGCAATGACTAACAATTCATCTATTCTGCCAGTGCACATGACCTTAAGGATCAGTCTAGATCATTTGCCTGCTAATAAAGGGAAGAACTGTTTCACCACTGTTCTTCTTTCCACAGTTAAACTTTATTTAAGCAACTAGTCTCTCTACAAATATTAAATTATAGAATAATTACTTTAAAAAACTAATGTATTTGAATACATGGACAATGCATTACTGGCAATTATTAACAGTTTATCATATTCAGCCATACACTTAGATATACTGCGGACAGCTGACATGTAACCTATCCGAAAAGAGCCCTTCACTTCAGCCTAAAGCCGCTATGATGCATTTAGCTATGGATTGATTAGAGCAGTGGTTGTTAACTCATGTTAACCCATGATCTGTGGGGTTCACTCATGGGGCCTGCAAGTGTTTTACAAAATCAAATAATATAAAATAAATACAAAATAAAAAAAAATATTAAAGTTTATACAAATAAAGAAGTAAAATAAAAAAATAAAAATCTCTGACTGTGAATTAAACAAAATATTTCTAAATTTGAGCATTTGTGTATATTTGTTTTGTGTATTATTTTGAGGTTCTAAATATAAAATTGCTTACGTGGGAGGCCCCGACATCCAATAATGACTTAGTATGGCGGGGGAAGGGGTGTAACTGGATTCCAGTAATGATTCAGTGGGGATCCAAAGAAGTTAAAAGGTGAAGAACTGTTGGATTTTTAAGGCACTGCCAAGGGTTTGAGAAATACAAAATTATGTCTAAGCATGTATTATTTATTGCAAAGGTAATTTTACATTGTTTTGGAAAACCAATGTCTAGTGCTCTTTGAGGAATTGCAGTATGCCAATGTCAATTCAGAGGTGAGGTTTGGAAAATGTAAATGTAATCTAGAAGAAACAAAATACATTCAAGAACAAAATGAATGATGGATGGCAAGATGAATGAAAATATACTTTTCTGTGGCACTCAAAATAAGCCACAGCAATCCAACCAAGGTAGTCACATAGAAACCATGGTAGTCACAAAGTTTGAACTTGCCAGGGTATGACAACCCAAACGCAATACACTTAAATGTGCCCCTCCTTAAAGAAGTATCTATAAAGTCAAGTGAAAATTCTGGGGCTCCATTTATGTGGTAAACTACGTGCAGAGCATCTAAACACTTTATACCGCTATACCTTTTCACTTTAGAAAGAACACCTACACCCTATTTTGGCGCCCACATGGATTCTGTACACAATTAACACTTCTGAGTACCTGCTGACTTCACAGGATGAAGAAGCACTTCATAAAATCTGAGTACAAGGTCAACAGCATGTTTCTGCTGTGTTCCACAGGTCTAGCCATTCCAGAGCAGCCCATCTGTCACTGCACACATATATACATACATACACACACACACACACACACGCGCACGCGCACACACACACACACACACACACACACACACGAAATAAGTGTTTCATATTTAACACTAAATCTCTGGTTATTTTGTGGCAGCCTGTTTTGTAGTGTGTGCAATACAATTTTAAAAATACTTGCATACGTACACTGCTTTCAGTCGCAGTCTGGGAATATAAATACACAAATCAGTACCAGTCACTGTGCCAAGCAAGATCCAATTCTGTTTCTCTCTGTTTACGTAAGCACAGACATCTGCACTGAGTATACTAACTGATTAGACTATCATGATGTTAATTCTCCACTCATTACTTTACTTTTTGCATTTATCTTTTTATTTAAGTGTTCTCCGTGGGACCAGAGTCAAAACTACACCAATCACCCGATCAAGTACATATCGTCTGACAACCTGCCATGTAAGGGCTCTAAAAAGAAGCTCTACTTGAAACTGTTGAAGTGCTGATAAGAGGCTGGGGCAAGCCACACCGAACCAACCCCACCCAGCACAGCCCATATGGGTAGTGAGTTTAGGTTATTGCTTGCTAATCTGTGTGGAACTGGTAAGGTAAAATAGTTTCTTTTTGTGTCATTTGGTTGTTGCATGATCCTGATATCAGCTCTGGATGCTCCATTTCTCGACATGTAATTACGTTTGATTGACCCTCCCCCACCGAGGGTGCCCCTTGTAGGTTCATTATCACCTTTAACTGTCAGAACTATGGGCTTCCAGATAGCTATCTAATTTCCACCTCTGCGTGACTCGATAATTGTGATGCATGATTTTTGGTGCGCTTAGCTGACCGCCACCACACACTCACACACTGCCCACAGTCCAGTGCGCCGCTGCTGAACAGAACTCACCTATGCCAGCCAGAGGTGACTGCCAGGGCAGGCTGAGGCAGAAAAGTATCCACATGGCCCAGAAAGGCCGGCCCAATTTGTTTATTTATTGACGGGCAAATGTTGCCAAATCTGTTTCTTTACACTTTGTAGCCCAGCAACATTCACCTCTTCAGGCCCAGCTTAAGGTGACATTGTGGCTGCGCATGCAGCTTGCAGCACAGAGCAATCCAAATTGCATTCTGTATAGGAATGCTGTACCTGTACCTTAGTGCACACACCTCCATTCCAGGAGGTTTAATATGCGTGACTAATGCATTTTTGTGTTGTGATGCAGCCACCAGCACTAAAATGTGTGAGTCTAACCCCTGAAGCGTGGTACTTGGCAGGGCTGTGTATGCATACATGCCAACATTTTAGAAGAGGAAAGTGGAAGCTTCTTAAAAAATAACCAGGAGAATGTATTTCCCCCTTTGACTTCTATGGAAGCAGAGGCAATTTCAGACAGGAGACAGGCAAAATAAAGCCATTTTTGGCTTCAAGAATCTGTGGTCTTCTGCCTAAATCGGTTCTATTCTGGCATGTATGGTGTATGCGCTATGTAAAATTACTAAAAATACAATTTCGAGGCCTGTCACACACTCTAATCTCCTGTACAAGAATTAATTACAAAGATTTAACGTTTTATGTCAGAGGTAATTCTCGGAAGGGGAGATGTAAGCATGCGTGACAGACATCGCCATTTCACTTTTGCCTTGTTCTCAGCAGATCATGATTCAGTAATCCGAATTGGGTTTCTTATGCAGGAATCGGGAGGCGGGAGACTAGCCTTGAAATCGGTAGTCTCCCGACTGAATCAGGAGGGTAGGCATGTATGCCTTTCAAAGTGCCTAAATGTGTGATTCTTCATGCATATTTTTACATACATACAGTTCTGCCAATTTCCACACATCACGCGTTAGCCTAACGCATTTCAAGGTCATTCCCCGCATCACCACGTTAAAAGCATTATAGCGCTTCTTCAGTGTCAAGCCGGAGAGCTGAGGTATAGTAATTTGCAGTGTCGGTGTCTGAGCAAAGCTGGCAGCACTGCTTCGCACTGCTCGCAGCTTGGAGGCTGAATCACCTGCGCTCCACTCTAGATACATTTTACCGGGTCCCAGCATTCTGATTCACGTGACCTAACATCACGAGAGTGATTGCAAGGATTTGCCCAATGGCTGCGCAGCTGTGACAGGACATGTAAAGGCAGGCCGCAGGCAGTGCAAGCTGGCGGCACACTGGCCTGAGGAGTTTGAGGTGCTCACTGTTATATGCTCAGCCGTCTTTCCCCCAGATCGGATGACTAAGCTGACCGAGAGCAATGACACAGTGGCAGCTGAGCCCGCACAAAAACTAACTGTGCAGTGGGGACTGTGGGCCGGGGCAGCCCCTTGAGGTAATCAATGTCAGGGACAGTTCTGTTTAAATTTCGTGTTTAACTTAATGTTGCATTCGGCTGCTGACAGCAGCTTTCACCGTTCTACACGTATCCTGGGCTCCAGTGTGGCATTTAAATCAATAATACCTTTACATAAGAGGAGTCTTCCCAGCCATTCCCCACAGCTCTCATACATTACACTTAATTATAGAAAAGAGTTATATGACAAACTCAAGCAAGTATCAGTCGAGGGGAGGAGAGGTGAGGCGAGGCGCAAGAGTGTAAAGATGGGAACGAGGATAGCGATCCTTAGTTCCTACAATGTGCCAGTAAGCGCAGATCCGGGAAGAGCATACCCTTTAGTCACTTTCTGGTGACTGGTTTCTGTGAACTGCTGCTACTCGTGCCTGGCGAGGGATCTCTACCTCTGCTCACCGATTGTGTCCTGAGCTGCTGTGCCTGAGCTGACGCTGTCTCTGTTTGTTGCTCCGTGGCGCCCCTCCCCTTGACTCGCTGGTGTGAGCGTGAGCTGCAATCCGCACGCTCTGCCTGTTGCTCCCAGCTGGAGTCAGAAGGGTTGAGGCTGGGCGAAAAACTACAGCGCGCCTAACCTGGGGGACTGCGAGGACCAGAATTCCAAGCTGGGATTAGCTGGTTCCTCTTCCCCCAGGCGACACGCCCACGGACACGCCCACTGATGAAACGTAGAAAAACCAATTAGCCTTCCGCGACGCGGGACGCGCGCGGGACCAAGCGCGGAACGAAGACCGGACAAAGAGCGGGCCGTCTGAGGCCGTCCGGGGACGACCGAGGACGGGACGGGCCACCCCACTAACGTTCAGCACACGAGGACACTACTTAACCAAATTCTGAAACCGACGTGAAAAAAAACCCCCATTTCTTACTGATCAACTGAGATTGTGAGATAAAGATAAAGTTATTACAAATACACAAAACCTGCTGCGACTACTATAAGCTATAAAGTAGATTTCCGGTCCCAAGTATGAGGGCTCTAAAAAAACTACGCTCACGGACAATCTACATGAGGCGTATGGGGACAGACGCAGCTGTAAGAAAATCTGTTGACAAATCACTAAAACCTGGTCAAATATCAAGTACTCCAGCTATAAGTCAATACTTCTCTACCCTCTCCAAGAAAAAGTATCTTTCTCCATATTTAACTGATGATCAAAATAAGCTGGATCCTTCAATAAATAAGGTTGAACATGATTCGTTACATTTCTCAGATCAGAAACCCAATAAACAAGGTCAAATAACAACTGAAAGTAATTTGGCAAATTTCTCTCTCTCGGAAGAATGTCAAAAATCATTCCCAGATACGTCTCAAATAACATCTATAACACCTATAAAAAACCGGGACAACGACTTACTCTTCGATGTATCTGTAAATCATAACACGAAGACCGAAGAAGAAAAAACAGAAATATTGCTAAGTCAAAAACATCCACTAACCAGTTCACCAGAAAAATCGCCTAACCTTTATTCTAATTTGGCCAACCTATCAGACCCTAATTTTATAAATCCAAATTCTGAAAATACTGCCTCCGCCCTGTCAAAAGCACTTTTTTCATTGCAAGAAATTTTGGAATCAGTACTAACTCATCTTGGTCAAATTTTAGCTAACTCGGACGATACTTTAGACGTACAAATAGGAATACTTAAATTCCTGGTTGAAGAAAAAAATAAAAAAGATCTAACTAAAGTCTCACCAAAACAACCCGGAGCAGTCGAATTACAACAAATAGTTGATTTTCATAAAAATGGAAGTGCGACCCCAAAACAACAGGAAGCAAGCACGCAAACGAACGACGTACTAATAATTAAGACTAAAACTAAGGGACTAAGAAATAAGGAAAAACCTCTTATTACATATTCACTTAAAAAACTGTTCAAAGAAGAATCGGAAACCATCACCGAAAACAAAACTAAACATTATCCTATCTTTTCGAATAAAGTATCCGATAATAATCGTGATCAGATTATCGGGGAAAATAAAGCAGAGTTATCGGGAGTTACTGCCGAACAGGATTTCAGCCAAGGAGGACAGTCTGAAAAAAGTAACATTAGGGAAAAAGTAAGGGGGAAGAAGAAGAGAAAACCCTTGAGGAGAATACAGAGGAAAAAAGGGAATAAGTTTAAATTCCAAAAATTCACTCCCGTAAACTTGGTGAACTCTCCAGAAACTCAAAAAATACCATCAGAAAAACCCTTAAACCCAAAAGCAGACGAATTTTGTCCTCCGATAGAAAACAGATCAACAACGCAAAATATCATGGATATAAAAGAACTACATGATAATAAATCTCAATCATGGGAAGTAATTCCATCTAAACACATAACTATCGAAGAGCTATTTCCCTCAGATAAGGAGCCGTTTAATCGTGGTAGAATAATTAATCTCTTACAAGAAATACCATCCCTGAACTCTCTGACAAGTAAAGAAATCGACCTAGTACTCTTTCCAATAAAAGAAAATAACAAACTAGTACAGGTATCCTTTTATTCCCCAGTTTTGCCTGGAATAATAATCAGAGAGAAGGAAATTCTTCACAAAAATGGCTATGATGTAATCTCGGTGGAAGATCTTAAAATCAACAACCTAAACAAAGGTACATTAGGACAAACTAATAGAAGAAAAGAAAACAATAGTTTTAATTGGGGAGATTCAGCATCAAATATTATGAGGAAAGATTCACTCAAAATACAAGTAATACAAGGTGAGAGGTCAGTATGGTCCCGGAATTCAAGCTCTAGTAACACTGAGAACTCAATAAAATCGTGGGCATGGTTATCAGAAACCTTAAACAGCAAAAAAACGGTAAATTCACCACAACACCAAGTTTAGCAAAGGTCTGACGTTATTGTCCTGGAACTTGGCAGGGAAAACTGATTTAAAAATGAAACATGCAATCAAAAACTCCCCTGATATCATTGCCCTCCAGGAAACATGGTTAATTAATACCTTTACTCAAAAAGGATACTATGAATATGAAACGTTGGCAAAAAGATCTAGAAGGGGACACGCCAAGGGTGGTCTGGCAATATTATTAAAAGAAGATCACTCTTGGTCACAGGAAATAATCGATACAAACATAGACAATCTACAATGTTTAAAAGTATCCCTTAGAACTCAAGCGTCAGCCAAACTTGAAAAAATATTACTTTTCAATATCTACGCACCTCCCAGTAATAATAATGATTTGCTGTTTGACCGCCTAATAGAGATTATCACCCATATCATTGAAGATCAATCTCACTTGCCATATCTTATAATGGGGGATTTGAACGCTAAAATTTCAAACTGTGAGATAAAGAAATGGGCTCGTCTTTTCAAAGAGGAATCTTTGGAAACATCACTCCCTGAATTCCCAAAAGGATCTAAATCAGATAAGAGAGGACGCGCACTATTATCTTTTCTCTCCAGCATTAATGGGACTATATTAAACGGTAACATCAACGGTGACATACCAGCAACATACACACGGCAAGGAAATGGATCTCCCTCTACCCTGGATTATTTTATATGCGGGATCGAAGAAAAAGAACAAATGATTCAACTTTCAATAATATTCAATGAAGAAAGTGATCATGCTCTTCTAAACCTTTCAACCCATTGGATTGCACAGTCCTCTTCTTATAACCAGCCAATATTTCTTACAACAAAAACGGAAGTAAACATAACAAGGCGTCGCATTTATTGGGGGACAGAAAATTTGGACTATCTGAGGCTATTAATTTCCGAAACCAATATATTGACTAACATATATTCAGATGACCCTATAAAGAATTTCGAACAATTAACGAATAATCTCAAACAAGCTCTGCAAAGTAAGTTAGAACACAACAGATCAGTAAAAAGTAAATGGAGAAATAAGAATAAAAACTGGAACCAACCAGTCGTAAAACAACTCAATAGGCTGATACGCGCCCAGTATCTGAACTTCTCGTCAGCAAACAAAAAGGTAATCAATAGATTAAAGAATCAAATACGACGAGAAAAAACTAAACAGAAAAAACTGAAACAGGACTTCAATTGGACTGAAATCCAACAAGCAGCTAAACAAAACAACCAGCGCAAATATTGGACACTGATTGCAATAATGACGGGATCCAAAAAAAAGCTGGAGGCAACTCCTGTTTCAGAAGAAAACTGGGATATTTACCTTCGTGAGCTATATAAACAGAATAAGTCTATTAAAAATGAAGAGGCGGGAGAACAAATTGTGGAAACTAAAGAAACTAAGGTCAATAAAACGTCGGCAGTGTCAGTCTCTACGAATATCAGGAAGGCAAGGAGCACGGGTGCATCTGGCCCCGATCAGATACCTATCAAGGTCTACCAAACTGAACATAAAGAGTGGGGACTGGTGCTCTCGCCGCTATTTAACTATATATTCGACAGTGGTCAAATGCCAAACTCCTGGAAAGGAAGTATTATAATCCCGATTTACAAAAAAGGAAAAAGAAACATACCGGGAAACTATAGGCAAATTGCCCTCATGGATGCTGCCGGGAAGATTTTTGCAGCAGAAATCTTGGATAGGCTGAAAAATTGGGCCTTCTCATTGGGTCTAATCCTTAAGTTTCAGTCCGGATTTCGCTCAAACCACTCAGTCACTGACAATGTAGCAATCTTCCAAACCATTTTAGAGAAGTACGCAACAGGGAAAAAACAAACTATTTACGCAGCGTTCATCGATTACTCGACAGCTTTCGATCGAGTGGACAGACCGACCCTGTGGTCAAAGTTAAGAAGAATGGGCATTCCGGAGCAGCTATTACATTTGATAGTGAACCTACACAGTGACACCTGGTGCCGTGTCCAAATGGGGAGTGACAAGGGCCTATCGAAGATAATACGAACATCAAATGGCCTGAAACAAGGGTGCCTCTTGGCTCCAATTTTATTCTCACTGTATTTAAGTGACCTACCTTCCCAACTGCAGCAAGGGATATGCACTCCTCCTAAGATAGCCACTGAATATATTCATTCCCTGCTGTACGCAGACGATATAGTCATGTTTGACCTAACACCTTTCGGACTACAAAATCTTTTAGATATTTTGTACAAGTATTCTATAAAAAATTTTTTATCCCCAAATACAAACAAAACCAAAGTGGTTGCTTTTTCATACCAGAAGAAAAGGGTAAGGTACGAATGGAAGTTGGGAGGTGAGAAGCTAGAACAAGTAAAGGAGTATACATATCTGGGCAGAATTTTCTCACAAAATATGAGTAACATCAACCAAATCAATCACCTGAAAAGGAAAAGTGACCTACATGCTGGGGCTTTGTCCCGCTTATACTCGGCCACTGGACAAAGGCATTTCTCTGCACTAATTCAAGTCTATCGAGCCAAAATCTCACCGGTCCTGTCTTACGCCTCGGAATATATTCCTTTTAAACAATGGACCTATATGGACTCAGTAGAAGGTAAAATATTGAAAAAACTACTGAAGATTTCTACATCTACCCCAGTACAGGCATTGAGACTGGAATGTACCATCACGAGTGCATATGCTACAGCCATAGCTAGTATTATAAGGTGGGCCTATAACCTTCTTCATTCAAAAGAAGGCACTCTAAGAAGTTTACTAAAAATAGAGACATTCGAGACCAGCTCTACCCATATTACCTTTTTAAAAAATATGCGAGAGGCCCTACAGCTTGCAAAAGTTAGTGTGGAAATTTTGTCTACGTGGTCACCAGCCCAACTCAAACTTTTTCTAAAAAACTTCACTCCCAAACTGAGCTACGAGATTGACCACTTACATTGTAATAGACTATCGTCATATAAGATCTATGCAGCCTCCCAGGAATACAAACAATGCCAGCCTTATTTAGAGTATACACTTCAACACGGTGCAAGGCGTGCAATTATGATGTTGCGCCTGGGAACACTTCCTGTACAAACCTTTACCTCCTCCTGGAGGCCTGACAGTTCTGCCTTTTGTACCCTCTGTCAAGGGGGCAACCAGAATTTGGAACACTTACTTTTTATATGTCCAAATGCAGAAATTGTAAACGCAAGGTTAACATGTCTTAAGTCCATCTATCGGTCCTGTAGGATCGTTAACTCAAAAGACTTTTTATCATTATGCAAAAGCCCTCCTAATGAATTCGTCTGTTACAGAATAGTTTTTGAAAATCTCATTGAAAATGTATTAAATGGAAAGTATAATGTATATTTTATTTTGTGGTCCTCGAAAGAGTACCGTAACAAAAATAAAAACTTTTTGACTTTTGACTTTTGTATAAGATTTAATTTGCCCCCAACAAACGCTTGACTGAAGGAACTATGAATGATGTCACTATTACACATAAGGTTGACATTTAAACGACGAGAGGGTTCCTTTTGAGGTTACCGAGGACTGTATTGTGCTAACTTTTCATCGGTGCAAAGACAACATGTCAAATCCATTTGCACTACTTGCACTTTTTGTGTAGTAACAAATCTAGCAAATAGCATGCGCACCAATGTCCTTCTGGCACTGTCATGTTATGTTATGTTATGTTATATTAATTTATTATGCGCACAGCTACTCCAGCCAAGGAGCGTCCCGGCGCAGAGACAAGGAAAAACATAACACAACAGGAAAAAAAGACCTAAAATGGACAACTAAAACAAGAATGTTTTAATAGCTCTCCGGAAAGACAGCAGATCATCTAACTGACGGACTTCAACTGGGAGGGTGTTCCAAATTAGTGCAGCTTTCACGCTGAAGGAACGACCCCCCCATCCGGCTGAGTCTAAATCTGGGGACCACAGCAAGGGCCTGGCCCTGAGATCGGAGACTGCGGGTGGGGGCATAGAAAGAGATACAGTTGGACAAGATTTCAGGGCATATACCTCTTAAAATTTTAAAGGCCAAACAAAGGACCTTAAAAAGAATACGCTTCCTTACAGGGAGCCAATGCAGGGAGCGGAGGACATTCGCCACCGGGCAAAATCTGGGTAGGCCAACAATGGCTCTAGCCGCAGCGTTTTGAACCCGCTGTAGGCGAGTTAACTCAGCCTGGTTGGCCCCAGCCAGGAGAGAGCTAGCGTAGTCCAGACGAGAGATGATAGTTGCCTGGACTACAAGCTGTCTGGTTGGGGCATCGAAACATTTAAGAACTGGTCTAAGTCCTCTTAACAGACCAAAACAACCGGCTGCAGTTTTTTTGGTATGCCCTACAAAGGTAAGGCCAGCGTCCAACCAGACCCCCAGATTTTTCACCTCCGACACCGAGGTCGGAGTGGGGCCCAGCTCAGAAGGCCACCACTGATCGCCCCATAGCTCTACTCCCTTCCCGACAACCATTACCTCCGTTTTTGTGGCATTAAGCTGGAGACAGTTTCCTGTCAACCAGCTAGCCACCGCCTTCAGTCCAGACTGAAACCTGGGGGCATCTTGTTGTACATCCCCGCTGAGAGTAACCGCCAGCTGAGTGTCATCGGCATATGAGACCAAAGTTAGGCCCCACTGCCTCGCGACATCAGCCAGCGGTCTCACGTAAAGGTTGAACAACGTGGGGCTCAGCGAGGACCCTTGCGGAACCCCCATGGCCAGAGGCTGGAAACTGGACGTGAAGGGAGGGATGGCCACACAGAAGGAGCGGTTGTCCAGGAAGGAGCGGAGCCATTGCAGCGCCAAACCACTGATACCAATCTCCTCGAGCCGATGCAGGAGGATGCTGTGAGATACCGTATCGAAGGCGGCACTGAGATCTAACAATATCAGCGCCGCCGTCTGACCAGCATCCAACCTTGCACGCAGATGATCCACCATCACAAGAAGAGCGGTCTCCGTGCTGTGACCAGCACGGAAGCCATTCTGTGTGGGGTCGAGGGCGTTGGTCCGGGCTAGATGTTCTGACAGGGCCAGATTAACATGGGCCTCTGTCAACTTTGCCAGCCAGGGTAGCAGCGAGATGGGACGAAAACTTTCAGGCTTAGACGGGTCCAAGGAGGGTTTTTTAATAATCGGGGACACCACCGCCTGCTTACATTTAGTTGGAACTACCCCCGACTCCAAGGAGAGGTTGACAAGGCAACGCACAACAGGGCGTCCCATAAAGGTCTGGTCTCGAAAGAGAGCAGGCCTCACTGGATCGGATGGAGATCCAGATTTAACTTGCAAAGCAAGTTTATCAAACCCATCCGAGGTGAGAGGGGGAAATGAGAGCAGGGTGATCTGACGAGGTGTCTCATTGGAACTTCCCGACGAGACCCCAATGCTAGGGAATGTCTGATAAATAGCTTGGACTTTTCCCAAGAAATAGGAAGCAAGGGATTCGCAGTGGGAGACAGAACTCTCGGCTGTAGAGGTAGTCCGCTTAGCCATAAGATCTTTAACCGCCTTGAAGATGGCCTTTGACGGGTTATACTGCACTATAAGCCAGTCAGACTCTTACACCCAAGAGAAAAACAAAGTATTAATCGATTGTGCACACAATCTTTAATATGTTACAAGTTCCGTTTGCATAACGTGCCTGCATGTAGCGGCAAAAAATGTCTTACTTAGTGAGAGTGCATGTAAATCAGAGTCACTTCTCCCAGCTTTAGTCATGCAGGCGCCATTTCCTACAATCGCCTTCTCTCTATAATAGAGCAGCATCCTGCGAGGTGCTAAGCTGAATGTATGAGTTGTGTGTTCGTTCTTGTGTATTTCACATGTATCACTTGTGTGGCGCAAAATACTTCTTTTGTTAAGTGGGTTGAATCTAATAATTGAGTTGACACTACTATAATGCAATATTTGTGATACTTTACAAAGCGATGGAAACTCAATCTAAGCAAAAAGCGGACTTCTGAACCAGCGTAGTAATTACAACTTTCATGAATTAGGTAAAAATTATTTAAAGGACACAAAACCTTCGAGTTTGAGTGTGAATGTAAGGGAACATAGGCACAGTGAATCAGAAGATGTGATTAATTGTAATGCATTTCGGCATAATATCTTCCACTCAACATTCCACACAAAAGTTGGCATAAAAATTGACCTTTTAGACAAGTGTGCATATTGTGTACGTATATGCTTATCATTCTGGTACTGTTTCTCATACTATAAAAATATATAATTCCTTCTTGTCATATATAAGCTCTTCTTTGTGACTGTTTCTTAACCTGTGCATTTTTGCCTGCACCACTATGCTGCTATCCCTGAAATTGTGATAGTCGGGTATTGTCACTGGGCGTCATAATTTAATGTCTGTCACGGGCCCTTAGAGTTTCTCGTTGCTCAAATGGGTGTAATTTCTGATATTTGTTTTCCTTGTCTTCATTGCTTAATATTGCTCGCGCGAAACTGTCACTCATAGTCGTTGAAATGTCACTCATAATTACACTACAATTATGAAAATGACACACAAAGCAATCTGAAAGCTTGGCAGCTATGTTCATAGTAAGATTTAGTAGCAGTTTAGAGAGAGAGAGATTTAAAGAAAAATCTAGAACTCTGAATTGATCCTTTGACTTGAAATGGAAGAAATTTTAACTGGTCCTAGATGTATATGCATGCAAGTTTGTGTACGTAAAAATCAAAACAATGCCTACGGCATGCAGTAAAAATACAACGAACGGTTTAGCCATCAGTTAAAGATCTATTCGTATTATGTAATTTACATGCACTAAAGTGGAAGGGTAAGCCTAGCAGAAAACGTAACCTGCAATTTTCTTCTTTATAAAAAAAAACATACCTCGAATCTCCGTCAGAGCCCGAACGAACGCACGCACCTGAGAGCACAGGTTCGATACTTTTTTTACATTTCGACCGGCGCTTTTATATATTGCGCTTTGATGAGAAATATGCCATGTTTCTATTGTAAACAGGTATCTTGCTGCCTCTTCCTTTCCTCAGTGGCGTACAATATGTGTACATAAGTGAAACAAGTTAGCGCTCTAGCTATTTTCTCTTCGGTGACGTATGCGAATATCGTGTTCCTTCTACCGCCCTCATTTCCTCAATATAAGAGGAGCACGCCAAACTAGCGAACCTTCTATCATTCACTGCTGTAGGGCAACTAGGAGCCGAAAGTGCCATCTCACGGCGTGCCATCCCCAGCCTCTCCTGCCAAGATGCCTGGTATACTACTCGGCGAAGTGTTCCCCAACTTCGAGGCGGACACCACCATCGGCAAGATCAAGTTTCATACGTTTCTTGGAGAGTCGTAAGTAGGGAAACATTTGGGAACAACTAAATAGCAGGTGTGGGTGGAACTCGCGCAGCCTATAAGAAGGCTCAGTTTTGTTGAGAGATTTACTTCCGTGTCCTTCAGTTAAATTGGTTGCTTTGACCGTGACTGGACGTACTGTTGTGGCATACGTTTGACTCGCAACTGTGAGTATCATTTGTGCTAAGGTCAGCGTCATTAGGTCACTAGTGACGCGCAAGAAACTCCCGCATTTAGAGGCGAGTTTGAAACTCGTTCTTGGTGAATCGTAGTACAGCCATAACTCCACACAAGACTTTACTGTGACTTCTGGTGTGTGCAGGGCAGAGGTTTCTGCACACTTTTTTTTACTCTGAGCCCCCATACGCAAAATGTTTTGAGGTCGGGCCCCCCTTCAAACCTTTATGGCAAGGATTGGGGGAGTGGGAGGGACATGGCTTGAGATGATTTCAGGAATACTTTTTCTATAGCTTATGACCCGCACTAAATATGAGACTTATAAAACAGCAAATGCATCAAACCTAAACAGACATTATCCCAAACTGCTCCCAATAATTGGGGTGTTGTGAGCCCCTCACACTCTTTGACCCCAATGCAACTATACCTGCTTCACTAATAACTGCAGTCCTGAGTAGCAGGCTATCTCCTCTGCATCTTTTACCTCTTCCCCACCATGATGGATCATCACCCCGGTCCTAATGCTTGAAAGGAAAATAAGCTCATATGCCCCCGTTTTAAAGTTAGTCATAACTGTCATGCAGTGGCCCCCTCAAATACCTGGGCCCCAGTCCTTCTGCTTCCTTAATGATAACCAGCAGTGGTCACTTACACACTTGGCAGCAGTACCAGCTTCACTAATGAATGTCCCATTAATATAAACTTTATTGCGTGATTTAAAAGTAAACCATTGCAAATACAAACATTTAAAATTCAAGGTTAATTTAAGACGATAATTTCATAAAAAGTTGATATGTATGGATAATAAGGTAAAACTTCAGTTTAAAAAGTCATATTCAAAGGAGCCAGAAGCAGCAAGTGAAGATTTAGCAGCATTATTCCAATGGGGGATCGCAGACTCTGGACAGCTCAGTATGTTTTTTTGCAGCGCACTCCATAAATCTTACTAGGGCACAATTTAGTTTAGTGTTCCTAGGATCGAAACACGCCAAAACTGCTGCTCTACAGCTTCTAATCATGTTTCTATTCCAGTGATGCTTGAGTAAAGCCCGTCTCTCTGTCAATAGTAGAGGACACAGGCATATGATGTGTATAATGTCTTCTTTGGGAGACCCACAAAGTCGGCACTGTACTTTTCCATGTTCTCTTTTTCATTTTGGCCGATGTGTCAACAGATTGATGACTCCCAGTCTCAGTTTTAAAAAAACTTAGTTTCGTCCGAGCACTAAACAATGTGGTAAGGTACGGCTGTGGGATTAGTAAGGCATAGGATTGAAGGGTCATCCACCCATGACTTCTTTTTGCGAGGCTGGCTTTGTCTTCCACTCTTGACAATTGTTTAGTGCTGATTTTCGCTAGCCTTTTGAATTCCTTCTGACTGGCATGCAGGATCCAGAGGTCATTTAGGCACAGTTTTTAAGCCTTTTGACCAATATTCGTGTCCTGCTCGCCATAAGTTGTTATCAATGCAGGCCCACAAATGGTAACCTAAACTTCCCTCCTTTGATAACCTTAACTTGTGACAGCACACGAGGAAGGACATGGCTCTAGCCAGTCGTTGTTTGCAGATGCCAAATTCCAACCTGATTTGTGCAGGTGATGTGTGGTTTGGTAATTTAAACACGGACCTGTAGATATTAGTGATTATTTTATCCAGATGGTCACTGTCCAATCCTTTTAAAGCTTCACTGCCATAAGTTAGAGTGGGAATGATTTTTACCTGAGCCACCTGAAGTGTGGGTGCAAGAGTAGGGCCTTGAAGTTTCTTTTGAATTATACCGATTGCAAAGGCAAGTGCCGTGCCCTTCCTTTTTTGCTCTTCTAGTTGGGATTTGTATTTTCCGTTGTTGTTAAAAATGACACCAAGGTACCTTTGGCAGTTAGATTCGACAATGCGTTCGTTATTCAGAGCCCAAGACAGCTTCTTTGCTTTCCTTGAATGCACCGCTAGAATTTTCGTCTTCCTGTTGTTAATGCGAAGCTCATTATTGTTGGAGTAGTCGGAAATAGCATCCAGAAGTCTTTGCATTCCGATCTTTGTTTTACTTAACAGTACCACGTCATCAGCATATAATAGGTTTGTCAGCGGCAAACCGGATAATTTAGGAGCGTGGGAATTGACCTTATTGAGAACTTCGGGAAGGTCGGCTAGGAATAGATTGAAAAGTATTGGGGCCAAGACACATCCCTGTTTGAGGCCTTTTTCTGTCGAAATCTGGCGAGACAGTCTTGAGCCGTCCCCGATCTTAATTCTAACCCATGTATCCTGGTGCAGGAGTTGTATGGCTCTTAGAAGGGCCTCTGGAATGTTGAAACTGGACAGCTTCTGCCATAATTTGCTTCTGTTGACATTGTCAAAGGCCGCTTGATAGTCGATAAACCCCATATAAAGTGAACAAGAGCAGAATTTAGCTTGGTCAATTAGGCATGAGAGGGACATGAGATTGACTGAAGTTCCAGTGTTTATAGTAAAGCCTGTTTGATTCGGGGGAATTATGGAGTTTTCCACAGCCCATGACCTAAGTGAGTTTAGCAGCACTCCCGCAAAATACTTTGCTTCGTTGTCAATGAGTGCGATGAGGCGGTAATTCCCAGGAGATTTTTTGTCCCCGCCTTTAAAGATTGGTGCAAGGATAGATCCACGCCAGGAGGGCGGTATGATGTTGTTTTGGAGACATGTGTTGAAAAGGGGGCTTAGTTTCGCAGCCCAAAAAGTTGGATCTTCCTTGAACAAAGCTTGAGGAATTCCCCCCAGGGCCAGGCGCGACATCCTGACGTCCTTTTTTTTATTATTTTTTCAATTTCGCCCTTCTGGACTGGCACTAAGTTAGCGCAGCTCTGGATCGAATGAATTACTTTTATTGGTGCCATTTTGTGGCCGAGCTTTTTTGAAGAGTTTGAAGAGTTCTGATGAGATTCTGAGGCAGTCTCTGATTGTAGTAGTGTGTCCCTGAAAGGGGGATATTGATCATTAATGCGCAATTCCTGGTCATTGAAGTGGGAAGAAAGATATTCAACCCACTCTATTTCGAGAATGCTCGAGGACGCGACTTTGGAAGAGCGTCCAGATGTACTATTGATTGTGCGCCAAAACCTGGCAGAGTTGTTTGATTTAATATCATACTGTAATTTGACCCAAAACAGGTTCCATTGGTTTTTGCGTAGTTCACGTTTAGCTTTCTTAAGATGATTACGTGCCTCTCTCAGTTTTTTTATTTTGCTGGGATCCGATGGGTCAGTTTTTAAAGCCCGCCATGAGCGATTCATTGCTCTTTTTGCAGATAGTATCTCACCGTTTGAGCGCGGCATGTTCTTTTGATCAATTTGGCTTGCATGTTTTGTTGGTTTCGCAAATCTATCCATAAGTTCGGTAGCAAATATTGACCAGTTGGCACATATATTGCCCGAGCACGTTTGGCGCTCAATTATTTGTTTGGCCTCGGCTGATATGGATTGAAGATTCTTAAGGGAACATTTGATGCGTTTGAGGTTGATTGTGAGGCTCTCAGATGGCAAGTCCCTTACCTTTTTATGTTGTGTGAGGCCAGTCCTCAAAGTAATTTCTTGCGGGCAATGATCACTTTCTATTCTGTTTCCAAGACAGTATCCAGCTACTTGATGGAGCAAAGAGATGCTGACAAAGGTATAGTCGATTAATGAAGTGCCTTTTTTCGATAGGTAGGAGAATCGAGGTGGCTTGTCAGCAGGATAACGTCCGTTTAAAGCTCTTAGACTCAGATTTTCGAGGTTACCTTGTAGAGAACTTCCGTTAGAATCCTCCTTATGCCAACCCGGCTTGGCTTGCGGTGGGATCACCCAGATGCTATCGTGTGATTTGGTGACCTCATTTTTATGAAGAACTGACATTAACCACATGTTAAAGTCACCAGTGAGTAAAATTTCTGAATTTGGAAAACCTGTTTGCGCTCTTACTACTGATGCCGATACTTCATCTGCAAAGGATTTCCTGGATGCTGTATTTGGGCGAACATAGACGTTCATGAGTGTTAACCTCCATTTTTGGCCATTGTTCACGATAAGAGAGATTCCCACACATTGGAGGCGATTTGATGAGGCCGGCAAGTCCCAGGAAGTGACTGCGTTTTTTGTTGATATATAAACTGCTAGACCGCCACTCCCCCTTCCCGGACGATTCAGTTTGTGCGCTGGAATGTGGTGGATTTTGAAGCCTTCTAGATGATGCGGTGCCATGAGCCATGTCTCTTGTAATAAGAGTATGTCAAAACCCCGAAGGTAGGGAATGGTAGTGTTGTCCTCGAGTTTGTTCGTGAGGCCATTTATGTTCCATGAACAGATTTTTAAAGGAATCTTATCGTAGCAGTCCACCCTGCTAGGATGTCAGCGTAAAAGACGGGTTGTATTCAGGGCGCCGGCCAGCCATGACCAAGAACCCACCTCGTCCAGATTCCTATTTGTTGTGCACCCATCTTCTTTTGCTTTCCTCATTGGGTGGGCAGAAGTGGGAGTTTTATTACATGCTCCCCTAAGGACGGAATAAACTGTACCCCTCCCTACGCTTCTATTTACAACACCGCAGCTTCCCTGTAAAACGTGTGGGTAACCCTCTTCCCTTCCCGGTTGTATCAGTATTCCCCATTGTTTGAAGGTGTCGATTGACCCTAAAATTTTGTTCATTGCTTCAGCAGTTTTCCAGGTGATTTTTGTAGAATCATTTGATTGGCCTTGACATGGTGCGATGAACTCTACCGAGATTATGTCTTGAGAGGTAATTTCATCAGACAGACCTAACGCTTGTATCAGCTTTAAAATGTTACCCCGATTTAGGATATCGTGGCTGCCTTTAGACTTGTATTCTGGATAGAAGAGGGTAGAGTAGTTGTCCCCACTCCGAACTGTGCTATTTGGCCTGGGCATTGCCTCTGTTTTATCCATGAATGGTAATTGCGCTATTTTTATCAAAGGACCCTTGAAGGGGATCTCATTGCGCGTAGTGTCAGGCTTTTCATTATTTACATGACCAAAGTTCCAGTTTTTATTTACTGGGAGTGGGCCCTGTTGATTGGCACAGGTTGCTGCATCTTCCAGCTTTAAGATGGGGGCCTCCAAGCGGCCTTGTCGCAAGACTCGGAGCCTGATTCACGTCTATTTCGTTCTGCTTGATGTGTATGTTAGGGGGAGCCAAGTTGGTGGTGGTTTTTTGTTCTTTTGCATCAATGGGCAAGTATTTTCCCGAAGGGACCGTTGGTGGTTCCTTTACTATTGGCGGGCTGGAAGTGAGACTCTTCCTTTTGTCACAAACTTGATTGATTGGTTGTGCTTCCGTTGTTGTTCCTGGGACAGAGGGAGTTACTTGCTCGACATCTCCGGAAACACCAGGTGGTCCAAGGCTGTTAAACATCGGGTAGAGGTTTAGGACTTGTTTGCCCCTTTTCATTTTATTGCGTCCTTTCCGCTTTCTGTCTCTTAACTTTCCCCGCAGGGTTTTCCTCTTCTTGTTCAATTGAAGAGGGGTGGAACTGGCTCTACTAGTAACTGCTTCCCTCTCGTGCCACCACTTTGCGCCGTGTTCTCTTCGGGTCGTAGGGAGTTGTCAATTTCTTCCACACTTGGTCTTAAATTAAAGACTGTTTTAGATTGACGAGCTTTGCTTGGATTTCCTGGGTCTGTATCGCTACCGTTCCCAGAGGTAGGTGTAGCTTTTGCTATTTCTTTTAAGTCCGCTACCAGCTTTTCCATTATGCCCGGAAGCGAACTGAGTTTCTCCACAATAGGTAAACAGTCGCATCCTTGCTGCGGGCGATCTACAGTTTCCTGGGCCCGTCTGATCAGACTGTTTAGATTTGAGATCCTTTCGTCGATTTTGGCAACGTATACGGCAAGTGTGTTTAAGAGGCTGATTTGTATATCCATTTTGTCAGCCTGATAGAGCATAGCGTCTGCTGACTTTTGAAGGATATCAAGGGCGGTGGCCCATGCATTTTCTTGCGAGGGTACCTCACCTTTGTCCTGCCTTGAATTTGCTGGTGGCTTGGGAGAGCCAGGATTTGAATTCCCATATGAGTTCAACATTTTTGCCCATTCCGTTGATTCGAGATAGGAAAGCTCCTTTATGACACCCTCAGCGTCTTCTGTGTTCGTTACAGTTTCATTATGCACATTAAAAAAAAAAAAAAGTATATTGTCCCCTTCTGTGCAGTATCTCTCTGAAGAAGCCATCTCTGGCCATTTGTAAACACAATAATCAATCTGCGTACAGTGCTACCTGTTCTGGTCCTTCTCTTTGACAATAACTCGGAGTCTTGGGCCATATTATCAAGGAATGGCGATAACCTTATCGCCGCTTTAGCGGCAGTTTCCTGCCGCTAGAGTGGCGATAATGGGCTTGATAATATGCCCTTGTGAATTCTCATAGAAGCCCAGGTTCACACCAGAACCTGGGCTTCTATGGGAATTCACAAGGGCATATTATCAAGCCCATTATCGCTGCTTTAGCGGCAGTTTCCTGCCGCTAAAGCGGTGATAATGTTATCTCCGTTCCTTGATACTATGGCCCCTTGTTCTTTCCTCTGTTTCCTACACCACTTATGTTAGGCCCCTAGGCACCAAGAGGATTAGGGCTCTGGATCTGAATGTAACCCTGCTGGCCTTATACCTGCCAGCCCATTGACTCTCCTTTCACACAAACTGCCCCTGAATGGATAATACTGACTTTGAGGTGCCCTTGCCTGAAATTGAAGGGTGTGGTGGTAGTGCAGAAAGATAAAAAAAGAAACCAGCCTTCTTACCAGCAATTTATTGAGTCACTTAAAGCGAAGGCCACTGGAAATAAGAGTTTCTGCAGCAGCAGCGTTTTCCTCATAATTTTCAGTTTACTGCATTTTTTTTGTGTATGTATATGTGTATATATATATATATATATATATATATATATATAATATAATTTTTTTTTTTTTTAGGGTTTTATATAGTGCGAACTAGACCTGAGAAATCTGGTATCAGTGTGCCCTACATGAGCACCAGTTTAGTTACAGAAGGACCCCCCCCCCCCCCCCTCTCTTTGTTTGTGTTTTTTTTTTTTTGGGGCACGGGAAGATTAAGTGATTTGCCCAGAATCACAGGATGTTGAACATTGTTGCCAAGACTCGAACCCGGTTCCCCAGGTGGGAGGTAGTCTGCTCTAGCCGTAAGGCTACATCATTCTCATAATCTGCAGGCTTCAAAAACTTGATTCTAGCTCAAACTGAACAAAAGTTAATTAAAGCACGACAAAGTATTACGGAGCAGTTGCAGACCCTTTGCAAGGATTTAATGGTAATCTTGTAGTTGCTTACTGCTGTATTTGGGTGTTAATCTGGTACTAATGAGTTGAAATAGTTCACTTGACAGCGTTTACCTTGAGTTAAAATGACAAAATAATGAAGTAATACTAACCACAAAATGTGGCACATTGTGCCCATAATTCACCCTTTTTTGCTGCATAATTTAGTCAAACCTGTCGCATAATGTTGTCTTCTGCTGAATAAGTCGCCTTTGCTTGCTGCAGAATTTAGTCAACCATGCTGCATAATTTGGCCTTCTCCTGGCACATAATTCCAATGGCCCTGTTTATAGTACTAGGAGGTCCCAGCCTGTGGCAGAAAGCACTGAATATGTAATTCATTATTTTAAAACAGTATTTACATACTCTAAGCTAGCATCTGCAAATTGATGTAGTGATTGAGATAAAACAAGTTCTTACAAAATATTCTTTTTAGTATACAAGTAATCAAACTGTATATAATGTAGAATTATGTCTCCACTATTCCAGATCTCAGCTGATAATACCCTTACATTACATCTAAAAAAACATAATAGATCTTTGCCACCATGAAGCTTTATGCAGAGGCACTGGAATTATATTGCATAATGATGCATATTTTGCGATCGCATTACTGCATTATTGTGCTATTTTTACACTTGTTAACACTGCCCTGACCTTTATTGCCCCCTCCCAAGTACCACATTAACACCCACATGTAGCAATAAGCAACAGAAAGGTGACCAGTCAACCTTTAGAAAGGGCCTTCCACAGTGAGGTAACATGTGTTGCTGCATTTTGTAACTTTAGAACAGTTTGAGCTAGAAACAAAGTTGTTTTTTTTTTTTTTTTTTAAATCTGCAAATTATGCAGCAGATGGATTATGTGGCTAATGTGGGAAATCCTTAACTATGCGCTGTGAGTGCAGGGTGAGTGTGAAAGTGAATGGTGAGAATGAGGAGTGAGTTGTCTGAATGCAGGGTGCATTACCAGACTCTTGAGGTAAATCAGTATGTTATTGACGGGGCGTAGGGTTTCAGATACAAGTTAAACTATTGCCATTATGGCATTAATCTGGGATTGAGGGTGAAGAAAATAATGTGCTGATCCTGTAACAAACTACCAGTTTTATGATTAGGATTGCCAGCTCATTATTTTGATGTCACAGACGGTACACAGTCACCTAATTTTCAGCACTTATCTGTGCGTACTTCGAACAGCAAATATAAATAGAAAGCACTTTTAATTGTGTTCTAGTGTGGCATAAATGATTCATGACTGATAATTGAAGGGAACAGACAGAAAAGTCACATAAATGAATCCATACTTTATTTATAACCATATTTGGTGTCAAGACCAGGTCTTTGCAGGCTCTTTAAACATACATGGCTGGCATTTTTTCTGTTGGCAACCCTACTTTATATTCCTTTTCATGAAATGCATTTTCACACTATAGCAGTTAATGTAAAATACAAATGTAAGGAATAGGCAGAGTGGGGGGCCCACGGGGTACTGGAAACAATCAAAAAAACTAAGCTTCAATAACCAGTTTACAAAGTTATGCAAATGGTCTTTAAAGACCTGTGAAACTCTGGGTTGCTGGAGATAAGACTCCATTCACGTCAAATCAGCTTTTTTCGGTGCATAAATATACAACCATAAAAGCATTCCAATCAAAAAAGGAATTTGACATTCCTACTAACCATTAAAAATTTTACAGGATCTGTAAATATTTTACTTTCAAACAGTCCATATGTAATTGATGATACAAAAACAATTAATCATTACCTCTTTAAAAAAATAACAGTCCAATTAAAAACATTTTTAAATCCATACTTGTTAAAAACATTTCAAGGTGCATCTTCATATAGTGCTTTAGGTTATTATGTATCATAAAGGTACATAAAGTGCAAGGTGTTGATGTATATCAGGGTAAGAGGTAAATATCACATCTAGGTTCAATCATTGGATTTTTCGTATGTTAGAGCCTCTAAATGTGAGTAATCCTTTCTTCTGATTGCCATTTGTATAAAAATTATCACAGCATTCACAATTGTATCATTATCCAGACTTCATATAAGGTTAAAACAGGTTTATAATAAAAAAGCTTATTAGCTAAAGAGTGGTTTTAATACGAGTTTCCGGATGTCCCTATTAAAAACTACAAAAAAGTATAAAATGCAACGTGGACTGGAGGGGATTTGTCGTCACACAGACAATTTGGGAGGTTATGGCCCCACTTTTCCATTCTAGGGAAGGCTATTGTATTGTGCTGAACCTGAGCCTGTTGGGTAACATCGGAGTGTTTCTTACCATGATAAGATATGTTTGAGTGCCCATCGATAAAGGGTGCTTAGAGTAAGTAATATCACTTTGTTTTGAACTAACTTCAACCTCTCTTGCATATTCCCTAGCGATGGTATACCTTTTCTTCAGGTCGCTTTTACTATGGTCTTGGATAAACGAAGGGCCCTTTCGATCGGGGTCTACCTTGCAACATTTTAAAAGGGTGTGAATATGCTCTAACCAGGGAATTTTTCTGGTTGAGGGCCAAGCAAACCATGACAAAGTCCTTAGGGTACTTGGTCTTGTCTTTCGCCCAGATCCCGTGCCAAAAAGGTGAGTCCTGCTGTACTTACTAGATTCCATATATACGGTACAGACTGCTCTTTATGTACTATATAATTGGCTGTGGAACTTGGGACTGCCAACACTCTTTTTTTTTTTTTTTTTTTTTTTGTTTTTTTTTTTTTAAAGAAACTTGTTTTCTTGAGTTTGTAAGGAGGAAGTGTTGGCCCTCCCCCATATGTCTGCCCCATAGCACACCTGTGACACTTACTCCTATACCGGGCCACAATTTCTCGTATAGGTTTATTTCCTAGTTTTGCGGAGAATCTGAAGATACACTCCGTTCTTAAAATTGTTAGATTGTATGATTCTATGTATGCTCCAGGTACAGCTCCTATTAAAGTAATCCCAGATATGAAAAAGTTGACTATTAATTACAGCCCCTCCCACATGATGTCTATTCTTCAGTCTGTTACTCCTGCATGTCATGATAAAGGTTTTATTAAGATTCAACTAAGGTCTTTTTCGGTCATGTACTGTGTACATTTTTCTGTTAGACATTGCAGACCATTTGCTGTCCTTGAGAACAGGACAGCGTCTCCATATAGTACTGGGGTGGGACTTGCCCCTACTTTTGGGGCGTCTACAGTTAAGTTTTGTAAAAAGGATCGACTTTATTAATATAAGGAAAATAAAAAGGGTGCTAACACACATCCTTTTTGGATTCCATGCGTTACCCTGAAGTCAGGGGTACCTTCACCCTTTGTATCAAAACTTACTTTAGAGGTTAAAAAGGTGTAAATCTGGGATAAATGTCAGTTGGAGCACCTAGCGCTTTCAATGTTTGTCATAATTTTGCATGGTTAACTAGGTCGAAAGCGCTAGTTAGATCGACAAAGCAAAGGTGTAAAACTCCTTCCTTGGCTAGGGTATATTTCTCCCATCAGTAGCTCCAAATGTGCGCATTGTTCCATGCACTGCCCAGCCGAGCCCCCAACAGCACTCGCTGAGCTCCGGCCCCATGTTAATTTAGAAAGCCTGGAAATTCAGCAAATATCTCCGCACTTCCTGGCCAAATTCATTAATCTGTATTTGCAGAGGCCTTTGTGCCCCCCGGGGGCGCACCCTACTGTTTGAAGACCTCTGTGCTAGGGTAAGAATCTGCTGTAAGTCCCACGGTTTCCCCTGTAAAAGAGGGACAGTTCAGAACAAGACAACCAGTGTCTCTCCTTTTGATAATAATGCGTTCTTGATTTCATTCAAACACCTAGATGTAGGCATTCTGGGATATTTCTTATATATTTTTTTTAATTATTTGTGAGACTTTGGTATTTTAATAAGCTTGCCCTTATTCTGTCAGATTTCGGTCGTGTATGTTCCTCTGTGATCCATGTCAAATGTTGTGATGCCACTTAATGTGATGTTAACGTTATGCAAGCTCATCACACTTCTAAGTCTTGAAAGCTGAAAGCTGTGATTATTTACAGAAAACATTACTATTATGTGTGATTACTAACCATAACTTAAAGAAATATACGTGTGTAACTGTATCGTAATTAAATCATTGAAGTTTCTTGCTGGCCAGCACTAATTAGTCTAAAAGTGAATGTATATTGTGAAACATAAAAAAACCTGGTCATAAATCGGAGGTGCCATTCAGACCATGTTATGTGTGAGATTGATACTGAAATTTCCAAGACTTGATGGTGCAACCAGTTTGCTGTTGAGAACAAATGAGGAAGGGGTGGGGGGGGGTTGGTAATTTACTTTTAATCGCTCTAAGACTGTGAATGACCATATAATTTATTCAAACAGTTCTGTGTTGACTGTAGCCCCGTCATAGTTTGCTGCTATTATCAAATAGATCAAGTCCTTGTAAGTAGAAATAATATAGATCAGTTCAATTGTGCACTCTACAACCAACATTTTAGTAGGCAATTAAACTGATGTTACAATTGCCAACTCTGCCTTACACTCACTTTGAATGGTCTCCACCATAGGTGCTTGCAGACTTTTTCCTAGGAGCCAAAAAGTGTGGTATGACCAAGGGTTGAACTGATGCCAGCCGGGTGAGGGGTGGTGGTTTGGGAAAAGACAGGTGGAGTAAGTGTAGAGAAAGTAAAGCATTTACATGGTGGTCACCGTGAGTCCTGAAGTTATTTTGAGGGTTTATTTCATACTGCCCTCTAAATTAAGCCCCTAGTGTCTAAAGCGTCATAGATTTGACAATACTGTTGGGCTGCATGTGACCCGCTATCCCTCTACCGCAACATGTGGTAAGCCTTCTCTGCTTGCAGTCGCTAGCTTTGACCAGGCAAATACACAAAGGAATTACAAGTGGAGTTCCCCAAGATGTGTTGTATTGTGTGGTAGGTTGAGGATGAGTCTGGCTGACAAGTTCTGGATGACTTGTAGTCTTCGAGTGAGTTGCTTGCTGATCCCAGTGTAGTGTTCCCGTAATCCAATTGAATGGCGACTAGGGCGTGAATTACCGTTTTTCTAGTGTTGCTTGGGAGCCCTTTGAAGATCTTAACTCACTAGCTTTATGATGTGGAAGCAGGGTGCAGTGATGGTGGTTTGACGTGTGCGGTCATGTCCAGTTTGCTGTCGATGATTATTTAAAGTTTCCTTGCATGGGTTCTGGGTGTGGATGTGGGTCCGAGCTCATCCTGCCATCAGTTGGAGTCCCATGGTGAGGTTTTCTTGCCAAAGAGCACTACTAGCATCTCTTGTCTGTGTTGAGCTTGAGCCAGTTGGCTTTCATCCAGTTAGCAACTTCAGTCATGTAGGTGTTGAACTTGTTTCTTGCGTTGGGGTCTTGTCTGAAAGGGAAAGTGACTTGTGCGGCGCAGGAGAGAATATTGATGTGTGCACAGATTATGTTGCCCAGAGGGGAAATGTACGCGTTAAAGAGTGGAGCTGAGCGATGAACCATGAGGCACTCCACAGATTAATTTGCAGGTTTATGGGGCGTTTGCTATAGGGGCTTGTGCTCCCTGTGCCGCTTCTGATGCAAATGTCTAGGAAATGGAGTGGTCCACTGGTGCCTTTCAGTTGCTACTAAAGGATTATTTTCTTTAGCAGCAGCTATCCACCGCGATGGCTTACTCATTTAAAATGTACTTTGCAGGCCTAATAAGAATTTGCACTGTTTTCATTCACTGCAAGTGCGATGCCCTGCGATTGGATAAAATACCTCTACATTCGATGTCAGATTGTGGGAAAGAGCACAGCTTTAAAACGTGCACCAATCACTGCTAATGGATTTACATGACACTCCGCAATGCTAATCCCGGGTTTAGAAAGGGTAAAGTTGAATGCGTCCGAGATCTGATTTTATTTTCTGACTATCCTAGACCCAAATAGCCGCTTGAGTGATGTTGGAGGCCAGTGACCTGATTCCTCATGTTCTTGAATGGCTTAATACAGTTCTTCTTAAACAGATTATTAGGGTCGGTTTCCGTTCAGAACGGGATTCAAACCCTAAGTCTTGCAGAAAGACTCCACTTCATTAATGTGTTTCAATGCTTCTTTGAAAGCAGGCTTGGTGTTGACTTTGTTGAAGTTTCATAATCCTAGCCTTCAGATGCTTTGCTATACAGATGCCACTGACTAATCGGAAAACTGGAAATTTCGTAATGAAGTGACGTGTACTATTTCTGTTGCACCCATTGTAATGTCCATTGATTTCAAGAGGGTGGGTGAATTTCCTTTTTTGCCCACACCTTTGTTGGCACACCTTTATCAGCTGCAGGCCAAATACTGCGTGTAAAATGGTCAATTTGTTTCCACAGCTGTTTTTATGTACACAGACCTTTTCAGAGATAAGCACCACCTCTCAGGATGGCAGCACGTCCTGCACAATTAATGCTCTGAGGTGATAAAATCCATGCACTATTGTTGGTCATGCTGTGCCTGCTGATTTATTTTGAGGACAATGAAGAACTTTGAGATTACATCTTTTATATTGTTTGCATTTCCTCTATGGTTGCGGCGTCACTCCATGTTGTCATGGCACTGTTGCTATTCCAGTGTAAAAACAAGGTGATGAATGGAATTCTTGAATTGATCTCCACCACTGACAGTGGCTCGAGCTGCATCTCAATTCATCGTATTTCACCCACCATGTTACCTCAGTTTACACTCTGCCATATGCAAATCTGGACCCTGCTCTAATGGGAGCAGTCCAGCAGAAGGGGCGAGGTCCTCCCTAAACAGAAATACAAGCAACCTAGGACTGGTTTTGCCCTGATTAGGGCTCTTCAGCCAGGTATAGCTTGATTCCAGTGGCATATTGTGCACAGGACCCACGTCGGTGCATACCTGCCACACTTTGGGCATCAACTGCAACAACAAGGTGATGGGTGGAATGCTTTAATTAATCTCAGCCACTGGCAATCACTTGGGCAGCATCTGAATCCTTCGTCTTTCCCCCACAATGCCACCTCAGTTTGGCTCCGCCATATGCAAATCAGTTTTCTCACTGCACCAGTAAGAACATTTCAGTCCGAACTGCCAAGCCGGGTAATCCCTGAACCAGAATAAAAGCAACCCAAGACTGGTTTCGCCAGATGTGGGTCCTGTGAGCACTGTTTTGATGCAATCTATCTGGGTATGAGCCTTTATTAGGGGACGCTGTTCCAGGTTGCTTGTAGTCTAGTTCAGGGAAGGCCTGGCTTGACAGTGTAGGCTGGACGGTTTACATTAGAGCAGGGTCAAGACTGATTTGCATATGGCTGTCTCCAAACTGAGGTGGTGTGGGTGACAAGGGATGGATCGTATGTAGGCCCGAGCGATTGTCAGTGGCTGAGATTAATCGAGCATGCCACCTATTGCCTTGTTGCTGTTAGTTTTAGTCAGTCAGCTAGTTTCCATTGAATAAACTAGATTATATATGTGAATATTAATTTTGAAGAGGCCATGACTTGGAAGTGTCTTGTTGACAAGGAGCAAGAATGCAGTCCTTTCTAACTACGAGTATTGCACACCCCTGTTCTGCATTACTTGGCAAATGATTTATCACATGGTACTGGCTACTGTGGTCCTGGGCACTTGTTTTCTACATATGGTTCTGTGCTTTCATAGCCCAATGGGTTCCAATGACTGCAACATAGCAACTTTCAGAATGTGTAAGGTTGTAGGAAAGTCCAGAATCGAAGCATTGTTCTTTATATGAAGTAAATCAATGATCTGTTACTAAAATTGTTTGGATTTCAGCAAAATCAGTATTTCTCGTATCCCCAGCTTCTTTCAGAGCGGTTATATGCTTTACCTTTGCACTTCAGATTCTGACATAGTCCGTTCATGCAAGACTAGAGCCTGTATGCATAATTAGAGCTTCAGCAGAACAATTCTGATTCTTTTTGTGCAGCTCCTGTGGCGGTTTATGTTGCTCTTCCTTATGAGGAAGAGGTTTTTAAGATAATTAGAAAGTTTGGGTATGTGGATTTCTACTCTCCTCACTTGGTGAGTTGTGCAACCGCAGAAGGTTTTTGATGTGCAGCGATGAGTCGGCAAAACGTCCTGCCAGAACTTTAGTATTACTTAACTGAGTCTTTGTGACGGTGACAGTTGCCACTTCACGGGCCAGACTCTGCCTTGTATTTGTACATTGGCGATGGAGATTCCGTAGCTGTGGTTCCACCTCCTTTTCGATGGTGTTTAATTTTGGTTCATGAATCACACGCAACTTTGTACTCTTTTTGACTAATCTGCACAACCCATCAGAAATGTGTCCACAGCCTTCTAATCCTATAAATTAAATGCATTTTTTTCTGGGGAGTGGTGATGCCAGTGAAATATACTGGCCAAAACCTAACTGGTATTTTCGAAGAGTAATAGAACTCCAACCTTGGACAGATCAATATCTGATGTGGCATAAAGACTGAGGCTATTGCTCTTCACAACTTTGTTTTCATGTGAATCATGCCTATTCCTCACTCCCATTACTTCTCTGTAGTGAGTAGGCTGCCAAAGCCTGGGCATCTGCTTCAATTGCATTGTAGCGAATGTTTGCACTTGTGACTCTTTGGCTGCAGGTGGTACAGCTGTCATGCTTCTATGTATTTCTTAGTGACAGAGCCAGTAACCTTCCTATCCCTGCCCCCTCCCCCCCCATCCCCCTTCTTTGTAGCTGGCAGGGCCAGAGCTTGGCAGCCCCCCTGTCTGGCAGTTGTGCATGCTGACATTCCAGCTCTGCTGCCTACAGTGTAGAAGTTCCTAGCTAGTGGCAGCTTGTGTTCGCTTTATTTAAAGGGGGTGCCTGGAGAAGGCTGGCCGAAGTGCCTTAAATGTAAATAGATTCCATAGGAGCACATCATGTCGCGATGCACATTGGGGGAAGTACTTTGATTATTAATGCAGTCATGTTGAAATTGGAGGCAGTTCTGTCCCTGCAGGTTCCACACCAGATTTTTAGGTCTCGCTGGCGTTGCAGCGCGAAGCGCTGCCGCCAACGAGACTTTTGTTGTCGTGTTTACTCCCAAGGGAGACAGACCTGGGCACGAGCCGATTCTGGTCTGTGAACGCGCTTCACAGTGGAACAGCTTGTGTGCGTTAATTCCAGTTGAGTGCTAGTCTCCGGAAGACGTGCTGCGCATTAATTATAGTTGAGTGCTCCAGCAGCCTGGGGTGCCTGTCGACATGCTGTGCTAATGATTACTGTGGGGTCTCATGCTGTGATAATTCTCACTTTCTGTGTTGTGATCGGGAGCAGGTGTATTACTGGCGCCACCGCCACGCATTCATTAGTCATAAAAGCTGCATGGCAAGCGATAATTGGGGCGGCATGTTTTAGGACATTTTTAGCAATTACTTTGTTTACTTAGTGCTATTTGTGATATCTTTCGTGCATCCAATGCTCTATTTAAACGTGCAGCACTGAACATTTTCAAAGAAGGCGAATCAGCGACATTCATCGGAGACACGACCTATTTTGAAGAGGCTTGTTTTACTGGGGTAAGTTCTGTGAACTGTTTAGTATGTTTACTTTATTATAGTATAACTGGCAGGGTTGGCTAAATTATGCGAGGAAAAGGAAAAATATGCAGGAGATTATGGTATGAGGCAAGTGTGGCAAATGTATAATTTATGCGTACACCATAAAAAAACAAGTTGCAAAATGTCCAGTGTTGGGCGGATGGGTTCACTGTGCTGTTGCGTCGCCTGTAGGTGTGGTTATGAGTGCATGTGACTAGCTGGCGACATGTCCTTGTACTGTTACTTGCCTTTGCACTGTGTGTGTATGTATGTATGTATGTATGTGTGTGTATATATATATATATATATATATATATATATATAATATTCTGGACCCGAAGTTTATTGGAGCGCTTTACACGAGCACCGTATTTACATTACACATTCAGGCACGGGAGATAAGTGATTTTCCCAGAATCACAGGATGTTGATGGGACCTCGGGGCTCAAACTCTGGTTTCCAGCACCAAAGTCGACAGTTTAGCCGACGGACCACATCCTCGCCCTTGCCCTGCTGATTTTCAGGGACGGCTGCTCTCTCTTCACAAGGGTCAGGCAAACTATGACTCCGCTGCCTGACCTGGAACAGATCTGTTAGGTGTTTGTATTTATTTTTAAGTTTTTTTTTTTTTTTTTATCGCAAACTCAATCCGTAGGTATTGGAGCACTTTACATGTATACCACATCCATTTATAGAAGGACACATTCATGTTTGGTAGGTATGTGGATATTAAGTTATTCATAACCGGCGGAGCCAAGGCTGGTCTCTCTACCTCTGACTCCGGTTGCTGCTCGTGCCTCGTGTATAGCTGGTTTTCCTAGTTATCTGGCGAATACAAAAGCAGGCTTTGCTGTGTTTCTGTTTAAAGGCTACACATAAGTGGCTCAACTGTTCGAATTGTAACCAGCTGTCCACACAATACCGGCAGAAGGGCTCAGTGAGACGTACACTTGTAAGGGGCAGAGGTTACACTCCCGGCAAGTCTGCCTCAGCCTTCATTCTTCCGAGGTGGATCAATTGAATACCATTGATTGGGTAGTAGTTGTATCTGTTAACCGAGCGTAGAAATGGAGCAAATTTAATACGGAGGGCTATTTGAAAAGTGTAATTTTTTTCCAATGTGCCAGATGAATTTGTCTTTATGTTCTTGGGACTTATAAGAATCTTGTAGTGTAAATCAGGCGGGTCATGTGTCTTTGGAAAACTAGCACCTTTTTGTGATATTGTAGTTGCATGATAGTTTCACATTATAATAGTGGGGGCTCGGATGTCAAACCTCCTTTCCAGGTGTTGGTCCTTGCCAGCAGTAATCACCTACTGCCAAAGACCTGCTTTTTAAAATGTATATCACCTGTCCACCTCCTTCCCCCTTCCGGTACCCCCCTCACTAGTGCCCTCTCCCTTTCATTTTCACCCATCCAGCCTCTCTTCCCCCGTTCTCTCTCGGTCCACCATTTCTCTCCATGCCTTTCTCTCTTTCTCTCTTTCTCTCTTTCTCTCTTTCTCTCTTTCTCTCTTTCTCTCTTTCTCTCTCTTCTCTCTTTCTCTCTTTCTCTCTTTCTTTCTCTCTTTCTCTCTTTCTCTCTTTCTCTCTTTCTCTCTTTCTCTCTTTCTCTCTTTCTCTCTTTCTCCTCCCCTCCCTCCCCCGACCCCCCCCCCCCCCCCCCCCCAATGTGACCCATAGCTTTGGCTGCAGGTGAGTTGGCACAACTCCTGTGAGAAGTCTCTAGATTAGGTGGCACGTGCCCCTGCTGGGACCATGGTCAGGCATTTGTCTGCTGCACAGAAAACCACGTCTCCGTTAAACTGCAGTTTGAGAGTATTTTTGGTTGTTTATTTAATGTAACAAATTAATCAGGGTGGAACCGGGAATCTTATGCCAGAGCATCCCAGGAATCCAAAAAGTAAAACTGAAAAAACACATTTTGGAGAAAAATCATGTGATGTTGCAGAAATCGCTTCATCTTTGTGGTTAATGTAGGTTCATTTACAAACCCCAGCCATCATATAAGGGCTCTGGAATGCCTTAGACCTGGCAGAGTCTCTTGATGCCCATGAGCAACAGTAAAGAGCATATTCACCGCTGAAGAGTGACCACTTCACCATTCATCCCTTTGTGCCTGCAAACAGAGCTGAATACTTCACCAGCTGAACAACATTTGCACAAGCGTCGCTGACACCCCGTACTACCGAGTTTTTTTTTTATTTTTTATTTTTTTTTTTTTTATTGCATATGATGCCCCAATCACTTCAAGTACATTTGTTGTGATCGGTAGTCTGTCCCCTGCTATACATTCCATCGTAAATTTTTAGATCCTGTTTTTTGTATTTTTATTCATCCATTTACACTCCTTTACGTTAAAATAGCCATAGCTTTACTGTACAGTTGCTAGAATAGCTTATGATATGGTAGTGTGTAATTTTTAAATCACTCCACTACAAACCTTGATAAAAACACTGCCATTTACAATGCCAGTAGCTCCAACTGCAACAAATGCGAGACCTATTGCATTGCAAATGCTTGTTTTGTTTGAGGGATACTCTGAGCAGTTTACATCTTCATTGACCCTTCAATCATGCAAAATTGGTACATTTCACTTGCTTTTCCTCTCTATTGAACCTCCCTTGCATGCTTCTTCCCGGGTACTTCATTAATGTTGCTTCAGTTACCCTCCCAATTCCCACATCGATTCTAGTCTCCTCATCTGCCTAATGACTGTCACGCCACCCCCCGCCCCAAAGTGGTACATTGCTGCGCTGCTTGTGCTTCCTCCCTGTCCAGTTGTCTGTTCTAGCTTGTTTAATTAACTGTGCTTTAGAGGGTAAACTTCTCAACTATATTGCTGCTTACATTCTTTCAGTCTGCAAACACAATTACATTGGTAAGAATAAAAAATAAGTGGGTGAAGGAGGCTGCGAGGCCTTTACTGTAGTAAAAAGCAGCAACCACTTTTGTCAAGGCATTCTACCACTTCTGTATGGCTTCTTCAGACCTGGTGCAGCCTTTAGCCTGACTGATATCCATCTGCTATGATATCTGTCCCAGCACATCCTACTTGCTCTTTATGACAACTTGACAGTTTGTCCAACTGTGCATGTTTGGACTCTGTTCCTTTGAGGCATTGCACTTGAGGCATTGCACTTGAGCAGGTGATGCAAATAAGAGCAGCACATTGTACACACTTACCACGTTCGCTCCATCTGTGATCTCGGCTGGTGCTGCTGCCCATCGGAGGGACTTCTTGGACTTTCATCCCAGCTCATTTGAAATCAACACCGCGCCTCGCGGCCCCCGCTTCGCGGGAGCCGCTCGAGGGACCGGGACTCTGCTGCAGTCACTTGGGGAATTGTTGCTGGTGTGCTGACACTGACCCTGCAAGAACCGGCGTATTCAGGACTGGGAGGACCAGGGTGCTGTGCACTAAGCAGATCAGCCGCACCTGGTCCTCTTCCTGACTCCTCCCCCCCCCCAATACCTTAAACAGGCGGTGCAGCCCCCTGATCGTGGGCTCCATCTGTGATCTCGGCTGGTGCTGCTGCCCATCGGAGGGACTTCTTGGACTTTCATCCCAGCTCTTTTGAAATCAACACCGCGCCTCGCTGCAGTCACTTGGGGAATTGTTGCTGGTGTGCTGACACTGACCCTGCAAGAACCGGCGTATTCAGGACTGCGAGGACCAGGGTGCTGTGCACTAAGCAGATCAGCCGCACCTGGTCCTCTTCCTGACTCCTCCCCCCCCCCCCCAACACCTTAAACAGGCGGTGCAGCCCCCTGATCGTGGGCTCCATCTGTGATCTCGGCTGGTGCTGCTGCCCATCGGAGGGACTTCTTGGACTTTCATCCCAGCTCTTTTGAAATCAACGCCGCGCCTCGCGGCCCCCGCTTCGCGGGAGCCGCTCGAGGGACCGGGACTCTGCGGCAGTCACTTGGGGAATTGTTGCTGGTGTGCTGACCGTGACCCTGCAAGAACCGGCGTATTCAGGACTGCGAGGACCAGGGTGCTGTGCATGAAGCAGATCAGCCGCACCTGGTCCTCTTCCTGACTCCTCCCCCAATAATGTTGCCCTCCATTATATGAACGTCTCCCTGCCTACTCGCGCTAGCGGGACGCGCGCGGGACGAAGACCGGGCAAAGAGCGGGCCGTTTGAGGCCGTTCGAGGTCAGGTCGGGGCTACCCTCTTTTGTATATCATTTTAACAGTTCTGTTGCTCCTTATTTGTTGATTAGTTACTATTTCTTACCCACAGTCTAGCCAGGGGGTTGCCGTTGTTGTTTACCAAGCTATGTCTACAAGGCAAACACGGAGCAAGGCCGCAAATGGCAGCCCCTCAATAATTGGTCCTATGGACGATTTTATTACTCGTACTAACACAGCCATAGACTATGAGATTTCTAAACTCCAGACTCGAGTTTCCCTGGAACTGGCATCCGCTAGGAGATTGTCCCAGGTAATTGATCAGTCAAAAAAATCTTCCCTAGGCCATATAGCTACTGTGGTTACCGCGGTGCGCCCACCTATCCCCCACTGTGTAGTTGCACAGGTTGATGTTCATCACACCCCGGTTCTCCCCACATTACCCCCCACTTTAGAGCCACTGACCCAGGATAGTGCAATGAATTCTCTTAATACGCCCTTTAAGCAGGATGTTAGTTCTAATAATTCTATCCCTGCTATGTTTCCACGCAGGCGCTCTATTAACAAAAAATATCAACCCAAAAAAAGATGCACCTCCCGGTCTGCTTACGGTCGCAAGAAGGCTAAAATTGTGGTTGCACAATACCCGAATTTGACTAGTGCTCCGGCATTAAATTCCATAGAAGGGCGTGCGCCCAGGGATCAACCACATCATGTGGGAGCTAAAGAGGGTCCAGTCTCTGCTCCCTTGACTGCTTCTACGGTCACGGAGTCAGAGGTTGAGGTTGAGGGCCTACATGTAGAGAATGGGGAAAGTAATGAAGGAGAATTCATAGGTTTAGTTTGGGAAACCCTCAAAACTTCTTACTCCTCTCGATCTTAGACTCTCACGTATTGAGAATAATCTGCTCGAGATGGAAAAGAGCGTCATTGCTCTGGCCACTCTCGGCCTGAGAAGTCTAGAAAACCAGGGTTTTCCTGCTGTTGAGCCACCCCCCCATGGTTTAACCCCTCAAGTCCCGCAAACCTCCCTTCCTGTCCCCGCCACTGCACGTTTGATTCCTACATCAGGGACTGTGGGTGTGGATCCTACTAACACCGCCTCCATACCTAAGGCTCTATAGCGTCCTACCCCCCAACTATTCGCTAAATCCAAAGTTGGTGCACCGCGTAGGCCCCCTCCTAGCGAAGTGGCGTTGCATTCATCTAAGAGCCCTCCTGCTAAGAACAACTTTAGAGGGGGTTACATTGATCTCCCTCCAGAGGCCAATGATCATGTGGTTGTGCTGACTGTGTCCCTGAGTTAGGAAGTGGCCATCATGAGAACTATGAGTCTCTGAAGAACAAGACAGTTCATTGGCTTAACGTGAATAGACCAATCCCTATTGGACAGAGAAGTAGAATCTTGATGGTACGCAGAACCCCCTGGGTGGGCCCCTCAAAGAAATCTAGTCCCGGGGACTGTATAGTGGTGACCTTTGAGGACCCTCACACGGCACATTACATCTGCTCCTGGCCTACTGGTGAAGGTTCTCTTGTTACACCAAGGCCATTGCCCTTTTTTTACCCTCCGTGTCCTAGTTACACACGGGAAGAGAATTGGTCGGTTGTACACCACCATAACTGGAGGAGCCATCCCCAAAAAGTTCAAGATTCATGTATAAATTGGTATGGTTTCTCCACCTCGAATCGGTTTGCTGGGCTTGAGGAGGTAGATTGACTCGTATGCCAACCGGTTCCCCAGGTCCCCTTATTACAGGCCTTGGGGCACAACGACTCTTCTCTTGTAGTGTCTGTTCCTTCGGTTGTTAGCTCCCTTAGTCTAGAGGGAACGTTTTCTGTTTTACCTATAGAGGAGAGTTTGTATACGCCATGTATTTCCGACTCCCAAGTAGTAGGGGATCAACTGAATCCATCTTGTACTATCCCCTTGCCTCCAATTCAGGATGTTTTGCCAATTCAAAATGTTTCATCAATCAGGAGGTTGTCTGATGTAGCAATAGCACCCTATTACCACCAGTTTGAGCCACTACCTAGGCTAAACAGATCTACTGCGGAGGGGGTAGGACCTGCGTCCATTCTGGCCACACTAGATAATCCTCCAAGGGAGATTACCCCTGACGTCCCTTTGCTAAAGATTATAAGTTGGAATGTAGCAGGGCTCGCCCGTAACTTTGAAATCCCTGAATGGAATGCCTTTTTGGACCCTTATAACATCGGTCTTTTGCAGGAAACGTGGTGCCTTGAACCTAAGCACAGAGTGGGCTTTACGACCTACTTTGTTCCAGCCTCCCTTCAATATGGACGTAAAGGCCGCCCGTCGGGTGGCCTTCTTATATGGGTTGATATTGCTTTAGGTTTAAGTGTAACCCAAAAGCCGACGCATTCTCCTGATCTCCAGAGGATATCCATCCTTTGCCCAGGGGGCAGGAAGTTGGAGGTCTTTAACCTCTACTTAAGGGGGGCTAGGGGCGGGTCTTCTACTCTATCCTCCACAGGATTAAGTAACGATCTTTCCGCCTGCTGTATTGATTCTTATATTCTTCTCGCAGGCGACTTTAATTGCTGTTTCGAGCCATTGGCCAGGGAGGATATTTTGGATACCTGGGATGAGGATATAAGGAGAGGCATTCCCACCCTGACCCTAGACCCGATCCCTAAATGGTCCCAGAGCGCGGTAGACATCAATGCTCTCTGTATGGAATTTGACCTAAGATCAACTAATGGTTGATCCAAATCAGATCTTTTGGGTGCGCACACCTATAACAGGATGGGATACACTTCTAGAATAGATTATGTTCTGTTGAATTATAACTTGTGGCCACTCCATTACGATATGGAGGTTATTGCGTCTTGCGATAGCGACCACAATCCTCTCTCCTTAACATTGATTTCCCCCTGGCAGGCTGGGAACATAGCTGAGTTCCCCTACAAGTGGAAAACCTCCCATGAGCTTGCTCCTTCGCGCTGTGGCAGGCGCCTAAAGTGGGCTAAAGTAGCAGCGGATGAGGAAAGGATGGCACAGGCAGGGACCACTATGGCAGCATCGGGCACGCGCCTTGAAGCCCTGGGTACCACCAGCCAATCTGTTTCATCATTATTCACAGAAACCATTGCGCTGTTAAGTGATTTGTTTATTATACCCCAACCCAGCGCGAATGTTTCTGCGAAAAGTGCTCCTAGGGCAAGAAACAAGTGGTATTCCTCTAAATGTCGGGCCGCAAAGGGGGAACTTATTTCTGCAGTGAAAAGTAAGGATGCAGGCAGCATTAGATGGGCGAGGAAACGCTATAAAAAAGTTATGGCTGAGGCAAAGGAGGCCCATGATTATAGTTTTTGTCGGGATTTAGTGGAGGCAAGCTCCAGGAAAGACACCAAGGGGTTCTGGGAGCTGCTGAGAGCTAGGGACAAACCTTTTGATTCCCTGCTTACCTGCAATATTCCTGGCGATCTTTGGTTTGCCCACTTCTCTAAACTCTACTCTGCCCAAAGTGGGGTACTCCATCCTAACATGGGCCTTCTCGCCAGCTTATCAGCTGAGACCTCCATTAATCCCTGCCCCTTCAGCACTGAGGAAGTTGCAAGGGCAATTAGTTGTATTGTTTCTAACAAGGCTGCCGGACCGGATGGAATCCCGGGTGACTTGCTGAAGAAATACCCATTACCCTGGAGTAGGTTAATTGCATCACTATTGAATGAGGTTGTGTCGGGAGGTTTTCTCCCTGACTCATGGAGGGGTGCTGAGGTCGTCCCTATTTTCAAAAAAGGTTGTCGGGACGACCCAGCTAATTATCGTCCTATTAGCTTGCTTGATTCTACACAAGGTTGCGGGCAAAGTGGTGCTAGGTAGGATTCTGCAGTGGATATAAGAAAATCAGGTTCTGTCAGACTTCCAGGCTGGTTTTAGAGCAGGGATGGGTACCATCGAGCAGACGTTTCGCCTTCTAATGATATATTGGAAAGTGGTTGTGCTGGGTGGGGGCAGCTTGTATTTAGTGTTTATAGACTTGCGAACTGCCTTCGACCTGGTCCCACGAGTCCAACTGTGGAATGTCTTAGGTAGGTTGGGGTTTACCTCCCTATTTGTTGGCCTTGCTTATGAAGTTTCACGAAAGCAACTTTGCCCAGATTAGGTGGGGTACCCAGGGGGAGAAAACATCTCGTATCTCCGTAGATAGGGGCGTCCGCCAGGGATGTGTGCTTGCCCCCACTCTGTTTTCTCTTTATGTTAACGGAGTGGTGGAACATCTGCTCCAACAGCCGTCAGACGCACCATCCTTGGCTGGCAGAAAAGTACCTACGCTCCTTTTTGCGGATGATACCCTCCTAATTTCAAAGTCACCAGCAGGTATCCAAAAGTTGCTTTCTAGCTTTAAGGCCTTTTGTGATACCAAGGGCCTGTCCATAAATATAAGCAAGACCAAATTCCTTGTTCTCAACCCTCCCAGGAAAGCGGCTGTTCCTCCTTCCCTGGACTCTGTTCCCCTTGATAGTCAACGAATTTGACTATCTAGGTATCCGTCTATGTGCCAATATGAGCTGGAAGGCGCATCACCAAAAGGTGTTCTTGACCCACAAGAGGGTCACAGGGGCCCTGCTCAAGGAACAACGTGCCTCAGCTTTAAAACCTATTGGGGCACTTCTTGATATATACAGGGCAAGGGTGGTGAGTGCAGCTCTGTATGGTGCGGAATTGTGGGGTATACAAAGAGTTGACATTTTGACACACCTTGAAAACAACTTTCATAAAGACCTTATGAAATTACCCCACAGTACCCCCACAATTCCCCTCCTGTTTGACGCAGGCACACGCTCAATCAGCGAGCAAGCCAGGCTACGTCCCCTTTTATTATGGGCCAGGATATGGAATGTCCCTGAATTGAGTAGTTACGCAGATGCCCTGAGCGAAATCTTATCCTCATCCGGTTGGCATAGGGTAATCTGGCTCAGGGAGGTTAAGCGACTTCTCTATGACCTGGGTTTAGGAGATGCTTGGGTCAATAGAACAGCACCCTCAAAACAATTGCTCAAAAAGATCTATTGGCTCTGGGTGGATAATGAGAGGTTGTGTAACCCCAATCATTGTAAATCTGTCGCCCAGTTTTTGTTAGTCAAGGAGATCCCTTTCAGAGAACCTTATTTGGATGCAATCTCCAACCCAGGTGATAGAGCATTATACTTTAAATTCAGGGTGGGTGTTCTTCCTCTAGGTCTTTTTAGGTCTACCTGGAAGCCTCCATACCAAACTGTCCCTTACTGTCCCTTTTGTAATTTAAGGGTCGAGTCCATAGCTCATCTGTTGTTCGAGTGTCATGCTTATTCTGTGCCTAGGTCGAGATGGCTGAAGCCTTTATGTAGGAGCCTAGGTACAAGATCATACTTGGAAGCTTTACGCATATTGCACTCAGACGCTCGTCCCTTCTTTGCCTGCTGTTTAGCTAAATTTTTGGGTTGGGCTTGGAGGATAAGATCTGCAAGGAAACAGCTGTTACAGTAATATCCTTTTTTTAAACTTTTAGATATCCGACAGTATATGGAATTTAATAATCATTTTATCTTGTAACTGTATTGTATTATGTCTTATTTATTGTGCGATATGTGTTGTATTGTTGTGCTTTTATGACTAACTGTCGAAATAAAGCTTTTGAACTGAACCACGTTAGCCCCCACTAACTCAGGGCATGCTTCTGTGTCTTGATGGGGACATGTGGAAATCTGTAAGGGGCTGTGCTTGAGGGCTCGTTGGGTGACTGACTAAAAGGGGTTCTTTACAGTGAGGCTCCAGTTTTAATCCTAAAGAGCGTTGGCAGATAAGAGTCTACGTAAAGGATGTCTAGCGTTGATCCTTCACGTCCATGTGTGATTTTTCATAATGTCCAAATGGGACACATTCCTATGTAAATCGGTATCTTATATGGTCAGTGGTCAGCCTGAACAGCCGCTGTCATGAATCAAATATTGGATGACTTTGGCCTACTGATTATCAAATTTGGGCTATCACAAACTGCCAACCTTGACTTCACTTGCTTGGTTTTAACTTTCTAAGCCCATACTAAAGCAGCTGGCTGAGCTTTACTTCAAAAGTATTACTGCCTTTACACTGGAAACAATCTTCTACCGATCTCCCAATGCCTGTCCTCACAAGCTTTACTTCCATTTTAGTTAATTGGAATAAACACATGAACCTCTAGTCTGTGCCCGCCCCCCCCCCCCCCCCCCTTCTCCCCTCATGTCTAGTATGAGCTTAGATTCGGGGACCAGAGGAGCAAGTGTCTTCTGTCTCGGCACGCAAAGTTGTTGGTTTCTTGGAGTACTCAGCTTGTTGCCGAACTACAGAAATGCACTCCTAAAGAGCTGGTCCAACAAAGCAAACCTTTACATTTTGTACCTCAACACCAAAAGTACTCCACTAGGGTCAGTCTCCACCCTTGGTTACAATTTAGTACTTGTTCACGATTATGGGAATTATTTAATTTTGCTATACCACACTGGTCACACAAGACTGGGTCCTTTCCACCATCAATTCCCCTCTACTTCTCACGCTTTCTCCAGTCTCTGCTTCCATCCTGCATAGAGCAGGAAATTAATTGCCAAACTTCCCGAACTGCTGTGAAAAGAATAAGACCTATAAAGAACCCCAAAATAAAATGGCTCCTGTATTTCAGTGGTTTAAGAGAGAGTGCAGACACTATTCTATCACGGGTTTATGGGGCAGCGTTCGAGGTGCATAAAGTTCAGTAACTGTGGGCGTGGTCAGCGAGCGTGGGTATAGGGGTCTGACATCTACCAAAAAATTCAGTAACTTTTTTTTTTTAACCTAGTGGGGAAAACATGGTATGTATTGCGTTGAGTGGTCCCAACCGTTTGAAAAAAAGCTCTACAGCATTAGTTTGAAAAATGTATAATGTATAATGTACAATTTAAGATGAGTAGCATACTGTGTAAATGGGCTGTTGCAAGTATGCAAACACTTTGTTTAAATGTTTAGTGATTTCAGTAGTTTTTTTGTAACCTGCTGCTGGCCTGCCTCTGCCTTGTCTCAGTAAATGACAAATCCAACCCCCCCCCCCATCCCCTTGTAGCAACTCAACAGTTCAGGAACATTGTGTTTCAAATACCAAGTGTTGGGAACTGTTTTGATCACTCATAGAGCCTGTGAATCTTTCCCCGGACTGTCCATTTCCCCTGCACAGGGGAAGCTATCTGCATTCTCGTAAATCTGATCTCAATTCTAATTGACCTGTGGTCAAGACTTGCTGCTTTCATTACTAAATATCTGTTAGTCCTTTTCTCTTTTTCTCCAATCTGTTTTGAACCTATTTTTAAACCTGCTTTATTTATTTGTAGGTCTCGCCTGGCTTTCGCAGTGCGCATGTTCTGCTCTTGCCATGCAAGGGCCTTTTGTAATCGATACAGATTCTGAAGTGACTTAAAGCCACACCCTTGTTTTCAATTGGTGCGCGTCATCGTTTATGTGAAATGCTGGCGCGTGATTGAAAAACTGCCTTTGGGGTCACTGCCTTGTCCACTTTTAAGACGGTGCTTTGTGATGGCACCTGCTCCTCGCAGGCTTTTTTTTAAGGTTCACCCTGAGCGAACTGCCTTCTGTGAATCAAAACAGACTTCTGCTGAGTTTTACATTATGTGAAAACTTGTGAGCAGATATTCTGCCAGATGAAAGGAGTGTCTGTCCTGATTCCTGACCAAGTGCCAGATGCGCCTATGTATCTAGACACAGTCTGGTCATAGTTGGGAGGATGTGGAGCATTCACCGAACATTTGTGGACATTGGGTGTCTGCCCAACTCAAAACCACCCCCTCAGCCAAAGCTAAGGTCTGGAACACGTAAGTAGGTAAATCAATGAAGCAAATGGAAGGAATAGGTCAAATAAGCAAGAAGTGCATCGACACACACCATTCTATATGCATAATGTAGGCATTTTCTCTCTGAGAGACACTCCAGTTATCTTGAGACTGGTTTGAAATCAATCTAATTTGACCAGTCACATTAGGGACATCTTTCCCGTACCTGGGACCGACGGCGTGAGATGTCTGCAGCTCTTCTCTGCTGACTCCTGCTCGGGGACTTTATCTCTTGGGGGGGAGGGGGGGGGGCCTGCAGCCATCCCCGGCACCCTGTCATCGCTATATTATGCCCAGCTTCCCTGGCCCATCGCGGACGCCTATGGCATCGCCGTCGCTGCAGCACCCCCTGCAGACCACCCTGACCGCACCAGTCCCACGCTTCTCTCCGGACTCCTGCGCACTGAGGGTGGGAGGGTCCCCCAGTGCACACCGGAGCAGAAGGGGCAGTGAGGAGGGCGCAGAGACCCCCCCCGGATCACTCCCTACTGTCTTGTATCCGACAGCAGAGTGGTCCGGCTTGCCTCTTCTCTCTCCTCTCCTTCTCTTCCCCTCCCGCTCCCCCTGCACAGAGCCCATGTAAAGGCTCAGCCCAGCATGTGGTACCCAGCACAAAGCGCCCCCCCCCCCCCCCCCCCCCGTGGACCCAGCATCCATCTCCGCATTTTGGGTTTCCCAGAGCTGTGAATGGGCTGACGAGCTCTTAAGAGTTACGGGCGGGTTGGACGTGGGAACCACACTAGGTGAGGAAAAAGGAGTGGAGGAAGTCATTCACATGCAAATACCAATTTCACATGGTGCCTATTTTCACAAATAATTTAGACCAAGTGGCCTTAAACCGCCCCTTGCGCCTCAATACTCCCAAAGTGTGCTCACCGACGATTACACACACGCGTGAGGAAACAAACGTGTGTGTGGTTGTTCGACCTCTTTGAGAGATCACCCACTTCAGCTCACAAAACATGCCAGCGGCATTAGGGTTTTACTAATCACTGCCCGGGATAATAAGAGGTTATTATGCTGAACCCGCAGAACCAGGAGTTGAACACTGCAAGAGCTGCAGGGCGGGGCTGCAGAGGAGGGGGTGAGCACCGACAACTTTCCTAATATACTAAGTTTTGAACGGCAGTGACCTCGGGATGGATGAAAAAGTTCTTACCAGATAGTAACAATGTACGCATCACTCTGCTAGGCACTGCATCCAATAACACAAACCACCTTACGCATCACACTGGCAGACAGTGGGTCTCATAGCATGCTAACCACCTTGCGCATCACACCGCCAGGCAGTGCACCCCATAACATGCTAACCACCTTGCGCATCACACCGCCAGGCACTGCATCCCAATACACAAAAACCAGCTTGCACATCACAGTGGGTCCCATAACATGCTAACCACATTACACACCACACCGCCAGCCACTGCGTCCCATAATACGATCACCATCTTACACTCCACACAGGAAGGCAATGCGTCCCATAACACAACCACCTTGTGCACCACACCGGCAGTAACTGCGTCTGATAACATGATAATCACACCTCAGTGTTCATCACGTAAGACATAAGCGCACTTCCCGAGTAGGGTCAAAGCAAAACACCCTTCCAACCACACATTGTCCATGGTGTATTTTGTTATCTGTGCAGATAAGCGCTTCAGGGTCCCACACGGGGTAGCAGGAGCTACACAAATGTTGTGTTACAATAGCACATTCGACAATAGATTGATTATTCTCTGGACTTCAGTGCATCCCTAGACTTCAGTGCATCCCTACACGACCAGAAGATTTTCCTGCAGTTACCTGTGTTATAAAGTGACAGTATAAAACACCTCCTATTTTACATCTGTTACTTGCTGGGCAATCTTTCTGTACATATTTGCGCTGCGTTCACTTCTACTCTGCTTACTACGCCTGCCTGCATGTGTGTTGGTTTAACCTCTTAGCTTCTGACACGTTTCCAGCCCACTACTGAGCCCTTTTTTATTTTATTGTTTGGGCACTTTGTGCCTAAGCTTTCATAACTTTTTTTTTTTTTTTTTCTTTTCCCCCCACAAGATCTCGGGGCAAAACTTTTGTCCTTTTTTAGGTCAAGTGTTCGAGGCCTCTTGTATATACTTTAGTCTATACTTGTATGTGTGTACTTTGTGGGCTCTGGAGATCAGCCCTCGGACTTGTCTGCGTCTGCTTGGGGACTTTTTTTTTTCTGTTCAATTGTCTGTATTTAACTGTCTTGATGGAAAACAACCAGCAGAGGTCCATACAATACCAGAATCACTTTAGCAATCTCTAGGTCCCAGTCCATAGAAATTGTCTTCCACGAGCACCCGTAGACAATATAAAAAAAAATTTAAATCTTGTGTTTTCAGTGATAACCACCGAAGGTCCTGATTTTATATTAAAAACAGTGCTTTGCATTATACAGTTTCCCACTGAAAGGCAATATTTCTCTCCATGTGTTTCCATACCTGGCGTGTCACGCAGTATGGTGCTTACTTTCCCTTCATGTTAAATAACAGTAGATGTTTCAGCACCAAGGCTAATGTGCTGCATTGCTAAATACATATAAGGTCCCAAAGGCGAGACCGAGTGCATTGCAAATACTTGTTCATCCCTTCCCTCTGCTGTTTCCTGTTCAGCAAACTGCATTATATTTTATGTCCCTCCCACTTTGTTTCCCACCCCAAGGCAGCTGGTTACCATAGTTTCCTACATGAGGGAACTCCATTTCTCCTCACACGTCAACTTGTGTACTGACGAAATAAGTTAAATTGCTGCTTTGCAGCACTTGTACTTCCCTTCTCGTGGTAGTCGTTTCCCATTTCTCAATGTCATTTGTAGATTGTCTGCTCTTCATATAATATACCACGGATGTTCTTCTGTGGGGCAACTCACTGAGGTTCTTCTGACAGTTGTACAGCTGCCAACTGATCCGGCTTCTTCGCGGCGTGGTTTATCATTCGGCAGCTTCTTTATCTAGGGCTTTGAAGACTGTAATATTATATGGATTGCATGTGTGGGTCATATTCAGCTTGAATGCTTATTCAGTTTGTGGAGAGGTAAAGGTGATGGCGGAGCAAAAATTGCAAAGCTGTTCTGGTAAAACCAAATCTTTTGCATTTGGGCCTGTTCTATGATGGTATTTTCTGTCTTCCGACCCAAAGGTCAGGTTCTCTAAAACATTGAAGTTGGGTACATGTTTAAACATTAAGCGATTTAATACTATTTTGCAATAACTTTTAAACTGATTTGCTGCAAATGCTATAGATTTTATAATCTCAATTTTACCGAATTGACGAATTTGCCCTGTAGATAAGTTTGCACAGCTCAACAAAATTCAGTCCTCTCTCTGCAAAAGGTGTCAACAGCTGTGAGAATGGCACCTAAAATAGCTCAAAAAGCTTTAGTTTAAGACCAGTCCGAAGAAACGTGATGCACAAACAAGGTGGCAAAACCTCTTCATGTATTGGCTATACGTGGAAGTGCACGGGTGGAGGAGTTACTGAAGAGCAATACATGGTAGGGGGCTGCTAAAGATGAATCTTTAAACAAACCATACTTGGTGTAACCATTAGTTTAAATGCTGCTGAATAAGTAGTGCATTGAGAGCAGGCATGACTCCAACTTGCAAGAAAAATGGCCCCCTTTACTGCAACTGAGTACAGTAGGCCCATTACCTGCTGCATCAATAGTAGCTGGGGCCCCTCAGAGGGCTATTCCTGAAACTAACTGCTCTGCTCAGTCTATTCCATGTGTGCTCTGGCATTTGTCTTCTGGAAGTACACAGGCAGGCTCCAGCTACTTTTAGTATAAAATGATAAAACCCCCAAAAGTCCCTGAAATTTAAAATGGACGAATTGGCACCAACTACTTAAATCTGGCTTTTTTTATTAAAAAAAATGTAGAAACTGAACTTTTACGCCTATAAATGCAGTTTACTTGTGTCCACCAACTGCATCAGTCTGTAGATCCTCTAGGTAAGGGGTCTTCAACTTTTCCTGCAATAAGAGCTACTTATGATCAATGAAAATCGTCCTGAGCTGCTAATAGTCCTCAAATCAGCTTCAAATATATTTATTCAACCATATTCTTCAAACAGATTATCAAAATACACACATTTTCATCTTGTGCACACACTTTCAATTTTGGTATAAATGTATTAATTTGCACACACTTATGATTTATTAGGCTGTGCTGCACACAGAGCTACTTACAGATAGTTTGAGAGCTACCAGTAGCTTGTGAGCTACTCTTTGGAAAAGCCTGCTAGGATAACTAGAACTAAATCAACTGAGTGAAGAGCTGAGCAGCAGGTGGCATATGTCAGATATCTTGGTTATTTCTGTTTCCTAAACAGTGTTCCAAAAGAATGTCTTTATGCAATGCACTTACACTGCCCTTCATTAAGTTTAATGTCAGTTGCCCATAGACTATGTAATCGTAACCTTGTTAATCTTGAAGTGATTCTACGCTAACCGATTCATTGTCCATTTCTCTGAAATGTTGGTGAGTGGCAGATGTCTCTACTTGGAAGAACTAGTTGACATCAGTCATGTCTGTTCGTCTCTCCCGCTTCTATCAGACATTGTACGAGCTAGGTGCCACCATCCACTTTACCATGAGGTGATGAACACTCCGTATTCATTTCGTTGTGTTAGATTAATTTATTTTATAAAGTGCTGTTGCTGTCTGACTATCAGATATCTTGGTGCTGAGAAAATGGAGTGGAGGGCCGTACTGCAAAAATGGGTTATAGGTTGGTAAATGGACAGTTGGAAGTTTTTTTTGTTTTGTTTCTCTGCCAGGGGTTTCCGACTATATATCGGAAGGTACTGGGCCAGCGCTAGGCATGGGCATTGTGGGCAGCTACCCAGGGCCCCCACACCCATCCCACCAACATGGCCATACAAGAACCAGTATGCCACAGCATACTGACCATGTGCCCCATGCTCCTGTGAGCAATGTGTCCTATTGAAATTGTGCCCACAGGAGGGACACCCCCCCCCCCCCCCCCTTTCCAATGGGTCGCTCTGATATGGTGTAGTGAGGCGAGACCTAAGGTAGAGGGGCCCTCCTACAACTGGGACAATAGGAGGGGAGATGAGTTGGCCTAACTGCTAAGGCGGTCGACCTTGAAACTGGAGAACTGGGTTAGACTCTCGGCAAGGAAGCTCAACATCCTGTGATTCTAGGCAAATTACTTAATGTAACAAAAATGCATGTCATGTAACGCAGCTGGTGCTGGTGTAAAGCGCTCTGATACCAGATACACTCGAGTCAAGTTCGTGCTATATAAAACGGTGTAAAAGTCATTCTTCGGAAACCCTTGCTGCCCACACTGATGCCCCGTGGGACCCCCCCCCCCCCCCCCTTGTCCCGCAGTTTAGTACACAGCAGTTTTAACCCTGTCAGCCTAAAGCAAACCTCACACATTCAGCCTTATAACTGTAAAAGAGGTGCTTGTGTGGTGGCTGAGAGGGATGGTCTGCATTCCAGGAGGGGTCTGCATAATGTAACTTAAGGAGCAGGGTCTTCCATAGAGATACAAACAGCCCTGAATGTCCCACATTGTGTGCAAATGAGAGGGACCTACCACATTACCTTTCTGCCCAGGTGTCCCAAAAATCCTAGAACCGTTCCTGGGAAGATATTGCAATATTTAGCTGCCGGGAAGAAACGACCTGGCTTGTTAGTGAGCTCTACGGTAAGAGGATACCGCAATCCAGTAGGTTACAGAAGATCGGAACAGACTAGGTCTAAAGTCTGAGATTCTTTAGATAAGTGGCATACGACCCTTCTTGTGGAGTGATTTTTTTAAAAAGCAAAATGGAGGGATTTGAAGATCATGAGTTTATCAGAATCCAGTGCAATTCCCTAGCATGGTAAAATGGCGCATCTCTGCACTGCAGACTTGGAATGAGGCTGGGTGACGCTTTCTGCACAAGTGGCTGCCTCTGGGTCATGTAGTTTGAAAGGGCAACATATGACAACTTGCTGTAATCCATCCTCTATGTTGATGCATGGACTGTTTTCTGTGTGTGCAAAGGTAGAAAATTAATGTTTTTCTTTAGGAGAGGTGTTAATGTACCGAAGCACTGGCTACCACAGAATAGATCTCAGACTTAATGGGTAGGTTGTTGTCAGATCTAATTTCAATACTTCTTGCTGATGCCATAGGAGTGGGCACATTGCCAGTCCAATCAGTCTCGTGCAGCTAACTGCCATAGCTTAGAACCCAGGACCATATTTACTCTTGCCTTGTTGATAAATTTCTATATATATATCGAAGAACAGCCAGTCACCATTGCAATAGAGATCTGACTCTTAACAGCTAGCAAAGGTGACTTTTTAGTTCGTGTCTCATGTGCAATCCATAAAATAGCAGAGCATACATCAAATATGGACTTTGAATTTGGATTCCTTCTGAGCAGCTGCTCCTCCTGCTGTGGGTGGCTTTTTCTTCGAGGTCTAGATGTCCAGGATATCTTAAGTGGCATGGCAGAGCAAATCAATCCTGGCATTTGTAGAGTGCACTACATACCGGTGAGGGACTCAAGGCGCGGGGGGGGCTGCTACTGTTCGATGAGCCAGGTCTTGAAGTCTTCTGAAGGTCAGAAGGTCTTCGGGCTGCCGCAGGCGGATGTGGAGGGTGTTCCATGTCTTGGTGGCGAGGTGGGAGAATGATCCGGCGGTCACTCCGGATGCGGGAGACGGTGGCGCGGGGGACGGTGGCGAGGGCGTGGTCTGTGAAGCGGAGCTGGCGGGTGGGGGTGTAGAGGCTGGATCGGCTGAGGTATGTTGGTCCGGTGTTGTGGAGTGCCTTGTGGGTGAGGAGTTTGAAGGTTATCCTCTTGACAGGGAGCCAATGTAGGTCTCAGGTGGGGTGTGATGTGGCTGCGGTGAGGGATGTCGAGGATCAGGCGTGCGGAGGCGTTCTGGATGCGTTGGAGCCCTTTCAGGAGTTTGGCTGGGGCTCCTGGTAGAGTGCATTTCCGTAGTCCAGTCTACTGCTGACTAGGGCCTGGGTGACCATCCTGGTTTCGGTGGGGAGCCACTTGAAGATCCTACGAAGCATGCGGAGGGTTTTCAAGCAGGAGGAGAAGGCGTTGACCTGCTGCCTCATGGAGAGGGTAGAGTCTAGGATGACCCCTAGCATGCGTGGTCGGTGGGTGTTGGGTGTTCCTAGTGCAGTCGGCCACCAAGAGTCTTCCCAGGCCGAAGGGGTGGATCGAAGGATGAGGACCTCCAGTCTTGTCCGAGTTCAACTTCAGTCGGCTGTTCCTCATCCAGTCGGCAACTGCCTTCATTCCTTTGTGGAGGTTGGTTTTGGCTGTGTGGGGGTCCTTGGTGAGGGAGAGGATCAGTAGGGTGTCGTCTGCGTAGGAGATGATGATGATGATGATGTTGTGCCGTCGTGCAATGTGGACGAGTGGTGCCATGTAGACTTTGAACAACGCAGGGATGAGACTTTGGGTACGCCGCAGATTATCTCGGTGGCTTGGAAGGGGGGGGGGCGGGGCGGAAGCTTTGTGTTCTGCTGGAGAGGAAGGAGGAGGTCCAGTCCAGGGCTTTCCCTCGGATTCCGGCGTCGTAGAGGCGCGTTCGTAGTGTGCGGTGGCAGACCGTGTCGAAGGCAGCTGACAGGTCCAGGAGGATGAGGGCCGAGGTTTCTCTGTCTAGCAGAGACCTGATGTCATCGGTGGCGGCAATGAGGGCAGTTTCGGTGCTGTGATTGCTGCGGAACCCGGACTGGGGCGGGTCCATGATGCTGTTCTCATCTTGGAAGCTGGTCAGTTGTTTGTCAGTCTTTTCGATCTTCGCCGGGAATGGGAGCAGGGAGATGGGTCGGAGGTTCTTGAGGTCCTTGGGTTCCTTGAGTAAGGCATTGATCTCTGCGTGCTTCCAGCTCTCCGGGAAGGTCGCTGTCTCAGAGATGTTGATGGTTTTCCGTAGATGGGGTGCGATGTTGCTGCTGGCTTTGAAGATGTGGTGTGGGCAGGGGTCTTCCGGGGATCCGGAGTGGACGGTGTTCATGATCTTGATGGTGTCGTTGTTGGTCCAGGAGATCAGGCGGTTGGTGCGCGTGGTGATCGGGGAGTCGGGGTCTCTGTGGTTGCTGGGGTGGTGCTGGCGTTTAAGCGGTCGTAGATGTCTGCGATGTAAGAAGGTGGCCAGCGAGTCGCAAAGGTCTTGTGAAGGTGGGATGTCGGTGTTGCAGCTGGGGTTGGAGAGTTCCTTCATGTTGAAGAGCTCTTTGCTGTTATGTGCATTGTTGTCTAGGCGGTCTTTGAAGGTGGTCCTTTTGGCAGATCTGATGGTGGTGGTGTCTGCGGGTGGCGTTCTTGTGGGCAGTGTAGCTTTCCGGTGTTAGTACACGGATCCAGGTTTTTTCGAGTTTTCAGCAGGTTCTCTGAGGCCTGGAGGTCTTCGGTGAACCAGCTGACTTTCTTGCTAGTGTGGGTGTTGGAGGGCTTCTTGAGCGGGGGGGGCGAGGGTGTTGGCGCAGTCGTTGATCCACTGCTTGTGGTTGTGGGCGGCGGTGTCAGGGTTGGTCGTATCTGCGGGTGGGTTCCGTGCAAGGTAGGTGGAAAGCTGGACTTCAGTGACTTTGCTCCAGCAGTGGCGTGGCATCTGTTGGGTGCAGTGGTGCGTGGTGGTTTTCTAGAAGGTGAAGTGGATGCAGCTGTGATCTGTCCAGTGGAGCTCGATGGTGTGGTTAAAGGAGACATGGGAGCTTGTGGAGAATATGGGGTGGGGGGGGGGTGGAGTCCAAGCGTGTGGCTGGCGGAGTGGGTGGGTGTAGTCTGAGTCCGAGGTTGTCGATCAGGGTGGAGGAGTTGGTGTCATTATTATTCTCGAGGTGGAAGTTCAGATCCCCGATGAGGATGTAGTCCATGGAGGCAAAAGACACACAATTGATGGACGGAATGCAGAACAAATCAAAACCTTCATCCCCAGTCAAGAGATCTGGGTTAAATCCATTCTTTTGCTCACATGCCACCCCAGTTTAGACCTGGCCATATGCAAATCAGTCTTGACCCTGTGCCTCATGGGAACAGTCCAGTCAAGCCAGGTCCTCCCTGGACCGGAAACAAGCATCCTAGGACCAGTTTCGGAGTTTCACCCCTCGTCAGCCAGGATAGCTTGATTCCAGTGGCACAGTGAGCCCAGGACTCACGTCTGAGCCTACCTGGCGCACTTGGGGCGAGAAAGCAAAAGACACACCATGGAGGCGAGGGCATGTGTGCTGACTAGGTCGGTGATGGAATCTCTGAACAGTGCTAGTGGTCCGGTGGGTCTGTAGATGAGGGTTCCTCTGAGGGTGGTGTTGGGATCGGTGTGGATCTGGAAGTGCAGGTGTTCGGTGCTGCGGGTGTTGTCGGTGTTGGTTGAGACTTTAAGTTCCTGTGGACGATGGCGATTCCTCCTCCTACTACTCCATTGGTGCGGTCCCTGCAGGTAATTTTATAGCCTTCCGGGATGGCTATGGCGATGTCTGGTGCCGAGGAGGGTTTCAGCCAGGTCTTCGTCAGGAAGGCAACGTCTGGGGTGTTGGAGTCCAGTAGGTCCCAGAGTTCCAAGGCGTGTTTGCGTGCGGAGTGGGTGTTGAGAAGGATGCATCTGAGGTGGTTGGTTTCTTTGGTAGGTGGGTTGGTGGGACGAATGCTGGTGAAGCTGCAGTTCCGGCAGGAGAAGGGTCCTTGGGTGCGCTTCGGGACGGCCAAGCAGCAGGTGAATGATCGTCGGCGTGGAGGGTGCTGCAGTCGTAGCGGAGATGGGCGTTGTGGCGTTCGCAGGGGTCAATTTGGAGGGGCACGGATGCTAAGGTTGCTCATAAAGCGGAGAAAATCCCGGGTTTTTTTTAGCATGATTTTAAAATATATTTGGGGGGGAAAAGCTATTTGTTTTACAGGCCGTTGTCTAGGAGCATGGATTAAAAAAATCGAATACTTTGACAGTGTGGCTAGAAAGATCGACCCAATAAACAAACGTTTTCTAGTGCTCTGCCCAAAGAAATTGGTCAAATATTGGCAAAAATACTGTTTCAGCAGTGTTCCTGTACATTATTTAAAAAGCCATCGATTATTCAGTCTGCTCAAATCGGTGTGTGCAGAGAACGTCGTATAATTTATCAAGCAGTACAGAGACTGTCTTAACATCTACCTTCCACTTTTATAATGCTTTCCGTCATGCCCAGTTTGTGCATCCTTGGCTGTATATTGTGTAACACTATTTGCAAGTTTCAGAGGAAAAATGAACCATGGGGAAGAGGACACTTTGGCTGCATATTCTGTATGTGCGATGACGCATGCAGTGACGCGATCTCGCATTCCTTTGCGTAGGTTGCTTTGCTGCTAATGCTTTATATTGCGTTTGTAGTGCTTCCTGCCGACTAAGGTCTGTTCTCTACTTGACCTGTGCAAACTGAGGTATGCGCAACTCTCTGCTTATCACACCCATACTACGGTGCGCCAGAAACCTTTGAATACGGACCCATATTCCCTCTGTGGCTGCTTTAATCTCATTTGTGGTTTTGACAGCACTTGCCTTGATCATATCTGGAACAGTGCGAGTTGGGTTTGTCTGATTGCAGACTCAGCAACCACCCACATGTCCGCTCGGGCAGCTTACTAAGCAGTATGCACTCATGCAGACAGCTTCATTTCAGGAAAGTTTGTATCGAGTCCAAGGTTTGTTGGCTAGGTTTGGATAGGATCTCGCTGCCTGACCAAGGATTGAATATTCTGGCTAATCCTGTGCAAACGGGTGTTACACAGGGATCGTTATTTAGCAAGGCATTCCTCATCGATGCAATTGGCTCTAGTTCTAAAGAGTTAGGGCTGGAAGTCCCTGATCTGTGCTTTTTTTTTCAGACCAGTCTGCTCACTTGCAACAAAGATCCGATGGATGGGCCTGTGGCTTACTTTTTCTGTGAATATATGGGTTTATGGAGCTGCAGTTCTTTGGTAAAACACGACTAGACTGAGGGAGTGAGCATGGAGGGAGATGGAAATCTCCTACCACCCTGCACAGGGGTGCTTTCCAGCCACCAATTACCCCCATTATATGGATGGGCGAGTGAATCCTTTCACTAGAAAAAACGGTCCATATGGATCTAGCACAAAATTGCCCCAACACTTGAGACCAATCCCTGCTTTATGAGCAATCGGTCGTCTGGGAACACGAGCAGTGGGGTGGCAATTGTAACCCTGGTAACTGAACTGCATGTTAATGTTTGCTGTTGTGTCTTTGTAGTTTTAATTCTGTCCTCAGATTGTTGGATATTTTCCCTTTAGGATTATGGGTACTTTTTTAAATTTGTCTGGAAAGGCAAAGGGGTTAAACAGGCTCCAAGCACCACTATCAGAGGAGAACTGTCCTATCAATCCTTTAAGTAATTCGACCAGAATGAAAGTGAATGTGATGAGCCAGGTACTTATGGTTGGCGTGGTTGAACAGGCAGCATGCTGGCTTGCCAGGCCATAACCTCTTGATGGCAATGATGTTGGATAGGCATAAGCAAGTGATTCAACCTCTTCCACCTGAATAAACACTTTCTTTACCACAACCTGCTTTGGAACTCGGGCTGCACGTTTTTTCCCCCTTCTAGGCTGCCAGATAAGGCAGCTTATATGGCAAGCTAATGTGCTGCGTGTCCTGCGAAAATATTATGGGGGCTGTGGGTCTCGTGCTTCAAGGAATCAGTTGCTGCTCTTAACGTCTGTGTACATATGCTTTTTCCAGATGGGGCATCCTGTTCTCACATCCCAGGGACTATACTCCCGTATGCACCACCGAACTAGGACGAGCTGTGCAGATGGCACCTGAATTTGAAAAACGCGGTGTAAAAATGATCGCACTCTCAATCGACACTGTTGAAGATCACTTTGGCTGGAGCAAGGTAAACTGAGCTGATTGCTTCTAGAAATAAACTAGTGGTTCAAATAAAAACCACTAGTGGTTCAAAGGTATCTCAACTCCTCCTTCTCAAGGCAGCTCTAAATACTACTGCAAGATGTTTGGTGCAAAGTTAATTAATCAAATAATGCTAGTAGGCATCGCCCTAATACAGCTTCCTGTTGAAGCAAATGGTGTAGACGATGCACCAAATAATGCATGCAAGTTTTGCCATGTCAACAGTTCGTCTCCGGAGGAGGTTCTCCTTCCCACCTGAGCTCTGATAGTTTCAGATCTGACACTAGATGTATGCTACTTTAAAACTCTCAATTATGTTTGGTGTGTGTGGTAAGTAGACGTTTGTAATGATTTTTGGAAAAGTAGTTTTGGTAACTAAAGTTTGTTATTGTCCATGTTAAACATACTCATTTATCGAAGGATGAAGGGCTTAATTAGCCCGGCTGAGATTCAGACGTGCAGCCTGCATGTCACATTCATGTGCCTGTAGCAGATCTCTAACTTTGGAGGCCCCTTGCCCTCTTTGTAAAAATGAGAACGATCCATGGTTGAAGGAACTTGTGGACGCTTAGTTTTATTAAACATTTCCCTTGCAAATGTCTTTGTGCAGTGTGGGTTTCCAGCTTCAGTTTTGAGACTGAGCACTTACTGGTGTTCATGGATGGTTTTGCAAACTCCCCAGACACTAGGAGCAGCCTCAGTTATTTTTTGTGGCTTATTTTTGCGTGTTGTGGATTGGTTCGGGGAGGGGCGAGGTCAGTTCTTTCCACAAAGCCTCATGCCTCATAAAAGTATTGGGCTTTGAACCCTACACACCAGATCCCAATCCCTTTAAGACCGCAACTCCACTTGCAGTGACGTTTTTCTGAAAGTTGGCAGACCTGGTAGTGCTCATTGGGTGCAAATGCTTGTTGCACCCCAGGGTACTGTGCATAATACCACCCCTTATATGATCAGGAGGAAAAGGCATGCAGCTGGAGTCATGTCTTGGTATCATGAGCTGGGATCTTTAAATGAATGGAAATTGGCCCCTCCCTAAGCCTCGTAGCGGCGATTTTTCACAACTGTTGACTGTGTTAACAAATTACCAACTGTCACTCCCACCCTTATCTTGCTCCCTCAGCTTTGCTTCTCAGTTTCCTTACCAGCAGCAAACCCAGAGTTTCTTGTAACTCTTACTTTGCATAATTGATACGGTTTCGTTGTGGGATAGCTATAATTCCATCAGTTCAATAGTCACTGTATCTACATTTTCCTGTGCAAAAGTCCGTTTCCGACAAGATATTCTGAATGGGATCTATTTCACTTGGTCAGTCATGATTCTCTAACTTCATACTTGACTGGGTGTCCTATTTGTAGCCTGCATGCAATTTTTGGAACCCTCAGTGCTGCTCCTTGCTGGTATGATGTGCCTACCCAACCACAAAACAGAAAACAGTAGCTTCAAGGAAAAGTTTTTGTCATTAAAGTAGGTCTCTGTTATCTTGAGTATTACATTTAATTGTAATCAGCCTAGGTCTTCCTAGCTGCTCAGCCAGAGTGACAGATAGTGACGGAATGTTGGTGTGACTGTGATGCGTGGAATGCCTGGGTGCCTGTGTGGATGAGTGGTGACAGTTGGAGATGGGCTGAACAGCTAGGCAGGCTGCTCCTGGTGGGGCTGGTGTAGGAGCTGGTACATGGCTGAACTAAGACTGATACTGTTTGGAACTGGAACCAATAAAGAAGACTTAAACTTACAACATGGCTGCCAGTGTCTTCATGTACAGAGCACAACAGTCTCCTTTGATGCATAATTCTGTTTGAAGGGCCTTTGAAACTGCCTTGCGTCCATATTAAGTGCTTGCCAATGTTACTGTTGCTGATTCTCATTCGATTCATTGAGTTGGTGTTCTTGACCATTTTGGTGGTGAACGGGGGCCTTCTGCACATTAAAAACCCTATAGCAATTGACTTCAGATATGTTTCCCCGTGCAGTCTTTTTGCAACCAGCTCCAAACTGGTATGGAGGAGGACCATTGGAATAGAGGAGTGCGAGGGAGTATTTGCCTTACCGTTGGTGAAGCCTTTTACAAAAAGCTTTGATTTAAATGTCTAGTGTAATACGGTGTGGTATGCAATGAGTGCTGTTTGTATCTTTTTGTTTGTGGCCTGTTTCTCATTATGGTGTAAGCTGTTCCACCTCTTGTAGTGCTCTGCATTCTGGCTTACTTGGTTCCGAAGATCTCTGGCGTGGCTGTTTCATTTTCAGTTTACTCTTAACACACCTGATCAATCGCCCTCTGGTTCTAAGGTCCATGTATCTGTAGACTCCCAAAGCTAAGGGTTCTTGTGCCCTGCCTCAATCTTAGAACATCAAAGATTCGCACTCTCGAGTACAGTTTTTTTTTTTTTTTGTCACGTAGGTCGGATATTAAAGGTAAACTTTTTTAAAATTACTGGTCTCCATTGTTTATGGTTAAATGAGCACTGTTCGTGCCAACCAAGCTTCTGAGTAACTCCTTGTCCAAGTGGTTAAAGGAGACTAATTTTCCTACCATGCTCTGCGCCACTTGCTAGTCCTACTTTTAAGAGCAGTGGGCTCCAATCTTTTCTGCAAAGTTAGTTATGTTGAATGACATCCTGAGCTACCCACATTAGTGTTGTAATCATTAGCTTACCAGGCAAGATTACATGACCACCCCATGCAAGATAGCAGCAATCACCTCTGCATCAGTAATGTTACCAGCAGTAATGTAAATCCGGATCCCCTGCAACGAATCTGTTCCAAGGCAGGGAAAATACCGTTGTACAGAAACAATCCCTTGGCGACTCCAATTATATGCAACAATGGCAATGATAGTTACAGAAAAACTGAAAAGGCTAAGTGTGCAACTACACATGACTCATACAGATTGAAATCATTCTTAAATGTACAGTGTGTAGTTTATAAGACAGTTAAAACCAATATTTTTTTATATGTAAATGGTCTCTCGTAGTGATGGCAACTTAGTACACAAAATGCATAATGTCAACAATTCACTTGATAATATTTGATACTTAGAATATAATAATTGCAATTATGTATACAATAGTGAAATTACAACTGCATCAAAATGAATAGCCTCATGATTCATAGTTATTTCGTTTATTTAGTCAACTGAAAAAAATATGATTTCTCCTAATCTAGCCAAATGGAGAGGCACACAAAGAAAGAGGTGGCTTAGATTGTGGATAGATCTTCATGGAATCGAGTCTATGCGTGTTTTGGCAAACCAAGCACCTGCCTCAAAGCCACAATTGAGAATAAACTAAAAAAATAAAATAAGTGAAGTATGCACTCTGCCTTTAGCATCATCAATCACCAATTAAATGAGATCTGAAATAAAAAATCCATAAATTAGAATCTGGCGAATAAGCCCAAAGAAAGTCCAACACAGATAATTGCAGAACTATCATCGTGAAAAGGTTAGGACTTCTTAAGAGAACCAAATAGTTTTATTGAAAAATAAGAATGAAAATGAAATTAAAGATGTGCTCTCATGGACAAACACTGGGTGTAATTTTTATGTAGTTAAAATTGATAACGCTCAACAGCTCTAGTACCTAGAGGTGGAGATGTTAACTGAAAGCACTGTCTGGCTTGATAACTGAACCGGCAAAATAATTCAAACTGGAAACAAGAGCGTTGGATAAGTAAGGTAAAAGGTCCCAAATGTACAGACGTACTCTTTTAACCCCTTCAGTGCCACGCCCTTCCCCCTCCTGTGCCGGGCGTTACATTAGTGGGTGGGGTTCATGACGAGAGTCTCGTCATGGAGCACGGTTGCGCTGTGCCCATGACGAGACTATCTCGTCACGGGCACAGAAGAGGTTAATCCGGTCTCACAGAATATACTATAGTACCTTAATCACTTTACACAGGATGTAAACTGTTTTCGGGACGGATTTGAGACATGACGGACTGCAAACAGATGAATCTAGATGAAATCTTTAACAGCTAAGATAAATTAAGTGTTCATGACAATGGTGATACTTGAGGACAAGGCTGAAATTAAATACCTGTATAGCAGACAAGATGAGTATCCAAGGGGTAATGGGATAAGTTCCTCTGTCCCTATCGGCGATTCAGTAAGAAAAATGGGTATAGATTCAAAGAGGTGTATAGTTTCATCAGTATTAGCAGAATTGATAAACATCTGTCAATGCGTAGGGGAAAAAAAACTAATACTAAAAGTGAGTGCAGTGGTATAAGACCTGTAGATTATGGACATTGTTATTAGTGACCTAGATGTCTATGAAAAATAGGCTTTCATCCAACATTAAAACTTGGTGGAAATCTTTATCAATTACCTACATCTAGAATGCCATAAAATGGCATTACCATATACAACCAAGCCTAACTAATTCATAAATCCAAAACTAAGTCCACAAAATGGCTTCAACATTTCTAATGCGTTACTGAATAGGGAAATGTATCCAACTAGATCATAAAAAGATGTAAAAAGTAAATTAACAGAACAAATGAAGACTTTAGATATCATGAAGGCAACAGCCTAATGAAATGCTGTGCTTGTCAATATTATAACTTGAACTCCAAAATGAGACTCTCGTATATAGAAACTGACTGCAGAGCCTAGCATACCAACTGTCAAAATAAATTTAAGTGGAAGAATCGAAACCTTTATATGGCCTCTATGTAGGAGAGTACTGTGGTAACTACAGTTAACATTGTGTGCATAATCGCCGAGTGGCAGAACGCTATCCGACTGTGCGGTTTGGCAAACGTATTACTCGTGCCTGATCTTCCATGTGACAAATGGCGGCACCTGAATGGGGGCTTATTTGTATCACAGGTGCCGGAAGTTGCCTTAAGGTGCTCTATGTATATCTGGTAACTGAATAGCAAAAGCATTTGGGAGCAACAAGAAGCTAGACTATCCGAAAGCCCAACAGGTAAGCAACTAGAAATCATTTATTAATTAGGGCATCAGTATCCTAAATTCATTCCAAATCAGCAATAAAGGAAATTAAAATGAAGAGATCTGATCTTTTCATTCTAACATAAGATGTGACCGCAAAAAGCCCAAATGCTAAACTATGATTGAAGACTAAACCATGAATATTAAACTGAATAGTGAAATTAAATATTTAGTTAAAAAAACTCATTAAATAAACCAACACAACGTTATAAAAAATTCCAGAACGTAAAGAATTACATCAGTTGGGATGCGATATAAATGCATGAATTATAACTTGGAAAAATATGGACTACTATCTTTGTTCCCTTCATATCTATTAAAATGAGATGGAACCAAGTTCTATCTCAATTTAGTTATAGATCGCAAAAGCGTGGTAAGATGACAATGGCCCTTATTGCTTCACGTTATACCTATGGCTTTCTCCCACGTGATCTTGAGTTCCCATTCAAATTAGATGTTCGAATGGCTGAACGATGTTCCGTAAGGCGAGTGGCATCGGACGTGCTGTTTCACCTGCATAACCTAGGTTACATGGTCATAGAGATGTACCAGATTTTTAGTTTTGCAATTGGTAAGTTGTTTTTGCTTTTATGGTATATCCATTGTGGTTAAAGGTGTCTGCCTCTAACTGTCTCACACTTTACATCCTGTGTTTTTGAATGTCCCATTTATAGGTTTACTTCCATCAATTGTTTTTTGTTTAAAGTTGGTCGCTGTTTTGAAACAGGAATGTACAACCATGTCCTTCAAATTCTTGTGCTGTCGATGCGCAAGAAGGGGTTTCGGCAGTGTGGATTCCTGCATGACATAATTAATTCTAATTGGCATATTTTGAATAACAATCTGTCGCACTTTCTCATTTATGGTAGAATGCTTAGTAACACAGACTAGTTGTGCGACTGATTGACAGATCATCTTTCATGAAAATACACACCAAAGAATCTGGCTCATGAGTTCTGAAAGGGCACTCCAAATTTCAAATTTTAGTATACATATATTTCAGCCAAGTAAAGGTTTCTAATTTAGTAGGCTGAGCTGAACATAGGAGAGCTTCTTACTGAATGCAGGACAACTACCAGTAGCTTACTTGCTACTTATTGGAGATACCAGAGTTAAAGGCTGCCAAGTATTTCTTCTCCTTTTTATACCTTCTGCTGCCTTTTGAGTTTCCAACTTCATCAGAACACTCACTTGAAACTGTCACTTTAGGTTTTTCTCTAAACTTTTAACTATTCAACTTTACCAGTTACAAAATTTCGTCACCAATTTATCTCCAACCCCTCCTTCCAGATGCTCGCTGTGAACTTGGGCCTGGACGGTCACTTGAACTGTAACCTTGTTCAGCAGTTTGTGCACCTTGATCTACTTCGTCCACTGTTTCAACTGCTATATGTGACCAGCGTGTACCCATGGAGTTACTCCCGCACACTTGACTGCACTATTGATCATCAGGATAAATTTAGGATGGCCACTCTACCGCTAGTCTAAGCCTCCCGTGCGGACAGGTTTACAAATGAGTCCAATCCCCTGCAATCAAACTGTAGCAAATGATGTCTGTAGTCTTGTGACTGCATCCACCTGGCAAGATATGGATTTTACCACATCAGCTAGACCTTTGCAATAATCCATAACCATATCATCCATTATTGAAACTAATGCAGCTAAAGGTACATGTACGGTTCTCCTACTCCAACCCTTTAATTCATAAGGTGATAAGCCTCTTACTGTGAGTATTTCTCATATTAAATCAACACAAGGGGAAGTGCATTAAGCCATTTCAAACCTGTCTGTGTAGAATTGTCAGATTGTTCTTGAGTACCATCTGTCCTTTCCACCACACCAGAGGATTTTGGTCGAACTGCAGTGAAATCTTTGCTTGATCACAAAAGCTGTACAAATTATGTGGAGCGCTTCATTCTTGAAGTGAGTGCCATGGCTGGTCTCCACAGAAGTCAGGAGGCCAAGTCATGTTTTCAGCTCCATCCGTGGCAATTTTGGCTACTGTACATCTCTGCTCTCCTAGTGGGAAATGCCTTCTCCTATTTGGAGAACAGACTACTGCCAAGATATACTTAAAGCTATTTCATAGTAGCATCCCAAAGTCTTTGCGGTTTCGTAAGTGAGCTTTTGATTTGCCAATGTGATTCAGAACAGTAACTTTTTTTTTTACCTTAATGTTTAGGTGGCATACTAAACACTGGTCACATCTTTCGCAAGATGTTTAAATCCTGTATTTTCCCAACACTTTTTTAAATGGTCTGGTTAGACTATCTCTCCGTGCATAAGCCTTATTATGCTAATATTTACTCATAGCCTGTAACAATAAATTAGGTAGCATATACTTATGGACTCTATTTGCATACAAATCTTTAACTGTTTTTTGATCCAATTTATCTATTGATTTTTAATCATTGGGAGCATCTTCTTGCAGATCCATCAATTTAAAGAAGGTTGGCATTAACCCATAAAATAACAGTTTACATTATTTGAACTCTAACATTTGCAAACGTTTGATCTTCATTTTACTGAATGATGGTACTCTTAATGCACTATACTGAGCCCTTTTGTCAGCATACTTGTTACGTAATGTGACAAAATCAATGCCATCCTTATGGGCAAGAAATGTTACAACTACCACTGCTTTTGGTTTCTGAATTGCATCCAACAAATCCAATATGTACAAACTATTCTTCACTGGCGCACCTGAAGATGTCATGAACACTTTATGTAGCAGATACAGTGAGAGGGGCCTCACGCCCGAAAGGGACAAAGAGCCACATGTGACTCCAGGTCAAATATATAATTCCCTTTTGGTATACCTATGTAGAAACATTCCACATATTGAAACACTTATAAATACCAATTTAATAAAGAAGAATCTGATTCACACATATATCAAATTGTTAAATGTGTATTCTATTTTTTATTTTAGGTCTCCTAGCAACACAGGCGCTGCTGCGCGCGCCTGGTGATCTATTGCCTTCGCTTTTTTTGCAAAGCGAGGGTGGTAGCTCCACTGATGCTTCTTACTGGCGTGCCCGCCAAATCCGTGGTTTCTATTTGGAGGGAAGCATGTTTGGTTCTCTCCCTGTCTTCCTTCGACACAGCATGTGAATACGCCTGGACATGACATGCACGCGCTGCTTTACTTTTCCTGGTTATTTCCTGTAATGACAGTGCGCGCTTTCACTTTCATTACTCTTCGCGTCCCCACAGTTTCCCATGTCTGCACTCTGCTACCGCAATAATGCTGGAAAAGCACGTTGAGTCCTGGTGCCAGTTCACCCTCCTGTGGTTCTGTGCCAGTCACTTAATCTTCTCCAAGTGCAGTGCCAGCAGTAGGCAATACCGCAGGCCTGGAGATTCCAACACAGATTCCTCCCCTCCAGGTGGTGTCAGATGGAGGCTGCGGGGAGGGTTGGGGGCGCTAGCAACGTACACTAGTCTCCCTAGGGTTAACGGGTCTGTTTCAGACCGCTGTGTTAGTTACTCCATGATGCAGAACACTGGAAGCCATCGATTTTCAATTGGAACAAAGTGTGCGGCGCATCGATTACTGTACTCGTGCAAGTGGAACCAGAAGCCAGCCCCTGCAGTGGAAGCTGGGAGGGACGGGCGGCTTCTGCCCCCCAGAGATAAGGGGCCTACGGAGGCAGGCAGCACACGGCCGCCAGAGAAGGCAGCACAAGGCGCCGCAGAGCACACATGGCATCTGTTTCACATCCTAGTGCGCAGTGTCTACAGACCTGCTGTGTGCACACAGCTCGCTAGTGCAGCCAGACACCAGCACCTAGAGCTCACATACTACTTGGCACAACGAACTGCATGCTTGTGTGCACCAGATGAAGGTTACAAGTGGCTGTTATGTGGCTGTTATGATCCAAACATTAAATGAACACTTTTTTTATTTTTTTAAACACCTGTCAGGCTTTCACTCTTGGGGAGGGGAGCGCCCCGCCAGGTCTTTAGTTAGTTTTCACTGATTTGTGTCCCTGTGCCATAGCACCGTCTGTTTGCCTGCTGCCCCTGCCCCCCGCGGCAGGGAGCTCGCAACCTGGTGAGGGAGGGTTCCAGTCTCGTGAACCACACTCCTCCAAGCCCCTTCCAAATCAGCGATGTTTGAGGGCAGAGTTTAAGGTGACTAAGGTTTCATTAAGGGGTTCCATGGCACACCGCCAGGGGCTTTAAGTGCAATGAAAAAATGGGTGGGGTGAGGTCTCCGTATAGGAGTGTTCAAACAAATGCACCTAGAAATTTCTTAAAGGGGCGTGGCTTGTGCAATTAACAGAATAGCTAAAAGATACAAAATAAAGCACTGTGCTTCATTCAGACAGTATTTGGTGGGCCTCTCGGATTTCTCCAATATTGCGTGCAGATACACTGCACAATAACTAAAATGTGCCTAAAACAAGCTAAACATTGAGTTTGCAAATGCTTGTTAACTGTATCATAAATGAGTGACTGATTTTGTTGTGAATATTTAGAGCTGAAAGTGTCAGTTCTGAAAATATCTTCTCCGACGTTTCACCATCTGTGTGTGCCTCGCACACACTTTCATATAAAATGGTGATTACAATCCGCACAGAAGTGATCATAGCACTGTGCGGTCTGCTAGGAGGCCAAGGATCGGATGAGCGAGTAGTCTGAGCACCTTTATGACCCACTGCCTGGCATCGTCCAACTCCCACAGTCTTCACTCCAGAGCGCCCAGAGGTGACTGTTCACAGAAGGCACTGTACAAAAGTCCTTCGCCACATGAACATAAAACAAGCATTTGCAATGCAATAGGTCTCGCGAGTTTAAGCTATTGGCACTGTAAATGACCATGCCTTTTATTTGTTTTTTTAAACCAAAATAAAAGGCATTTTTATTTGCAATGTCAATAGCTCAAACTCTTGTGAAAGTGAGACCTATTGCATTGCAAATGCTTTTTTTTTTTTTTTTTTAAATGGAAAGGACATTCCAAGACCATCACGTGTCATTAAATTCATTAATTCGTAATCTTATATCAACTAAGCATCCTGTAGATCAATTATTTGATTCTCAATCTTTCTTATTTCGAGTTGCCTGTTTTGACATGGTCCTTTTCTGTAACCATAGCTGGAGATGTAACACTTTCCATTTTGTCAAATATCCATGCCTTGTCCTAGCCCAGTCTGGAGCCTATCCAGCCCCTGACAAACTTCTTAATGGATCTATCTTTCTGTCTTGCCATGCAATTCCATTTGAGTGCATAGAACTGTGTAGTTTTATTTTTATTTTTTATTTTTTTTTTTAAACCGTTTATTGCAATCTCAAATATATACAGGTATGGGCCTACAACCTTCCGGCCGGCCGCTAAAGTGACAGAAGCAAATGACATACATACAATGAGGCACTCTGCTTTGCAGAGACGATAAAGCAGGAGGTATCAACAACGTGGGCCACATGACTCTGAGCCCACAATACGGTTTCGTTTTATACAACACAACAACATAAAACCACACCCGCAAGGCAACCCGCAATCGAAAATGACACGTGCTCCTCAAGTGGGGGACCCCAACCATCCAAAGAAATCCAGAGAGGGGAAGGGAAACAGATCCGGGACTGGGAGAACAATGTGCCCGGGGCTGAGGGAGGGGGTCAACTAGGGGGAGGGAGCTGGTGAAGCGGGAGGCAACAACGGCGGCTCGCAAATACCCCCGCGGTAGGCGTTCCAGGGGCCCCATATCTTCACCCATGCCCCAGGCTTACCCCGCGCCACATACACCACCTTTTCTCGGAACATGCACCAATCCGTGTGTTCTTTCCAGGCCGACACCGCCGGGGGCCCTCTGGGATCCCCACAGTTGAGCAATGTCACGTTTAGCTATCATATATCCCAGAGTCACCCATCGCGTCTGCGGAACCGAGTAATCGGTCGGTTCCCACACATTCAGCAAGCATCTCCTCGCTTCAGGCAACAGCGCGACATGTGTAACCGCTCGCAGGACCTCATGCACACCACGCCAGAATCGCTCCACCCTCGGACATTCCCACAGAATGTGCAAAAAAGTCGCCAAAGCACCACACCCACGCTTACACAATCCATCCTCGGCATAGCCCATACGCAGAAGCCTTGGCCCCGTCATATACACCCGGTGGAGTATCTTAAGCTGGACGAAACGAAGGCGAGCCGGGATGGCTACCTCCTTCGGAGAGGCCACCTCGGAAATCCAGTCCTCGTCGTCCAACTCCAGCCCATCGGCAACCCAAGCCTCGCGGAGGCCAGTCAGTAAGCCCGAGCGGTCATTTATCAATTTCTTGTAAATGAGGGAGATCGTGCTGTCCGGAACGTGGCCATCTAGCACTCTATCCTCCAGGGGGGAGGACTCCGGGATGGAGGTCACGTCTGGGAAGACGGAACCCAGTGCGTGACGGACCTGCAGGTAGCGAAAGTATTCACTGCCCTGCAGCTGAAACTCCGCCTGCGTCTCGAATGTTTTGAATCCTCCCCTCGTCCAGAGATCTCCCACTGTACTGATGCCTATCATGTCCCACCTCTCGAAGCCCTTCGAGGTCCACAAAGAGCCCAGCCTCTCCGACGCATACAACGGTGACGCCCGGGTCAAACGGTCCTTCCATCCCATAGCTGCATTGGCCGCGTGCCATACTCGCACCATGACACGCGTGGGTCCCGTCAAGCGGGAATCGGGCACGCTAGTGTAGAGCGCTCGATTGTAGTCGCCACCGGGCAGGAGCATTTTGTCCATTTCAAATGCCGGGTTTAGGGCGGGCCCATAGAAGCCGTGATTAATTGCAGCTAACTGGGAGGCCCAGTAATACCGCTTAATATCCGGGAGGGCAATCCCTCCGTCGTACCACGGGAGCGTCAATTTTGCCAGGGCTATACGCGGCCTCCCGTCCCAAAACAGACGGCGCTGTAAGCTTTCCACCTCACGGAAGTAGCGCGCCGGGACCAAGTCCATAGTGTTCTGGAGAGCGTACAGAAAGCGCGGCAATGACATCATCTTGAACAATGCCGAGCGGCGAAAGCGGCAAGCGCCGCCAGCGCGCGACGTCCTCCTTCAAGCGCTGGAGGGGGGGAAGCAGATTTCGCTCGTAGCGGGCCACCGGGTCCAGCGTAATATAGACCCCCAGGTATCGAAATCCCTGCGAGGCAATCTGGATCGGACAGCCCCGAGGGAGGACAGGAGCCTCCCCGGAAAGCACATAGACACAGGATTTAGCCCAGTTGATGACAAGGCCTGAATTACGGCCAAAGGAGCGCAGAACATCGACCAGGACAAGCAGTGATTTGCGCGGGGAGGCTAAGTACAAAAGGATATCGTCAGCGTAGAGGGACACGCGGTCCTCATACTCGGGGGTCCAACGGAGACCTCGGATAGAAGGGTGCCACCGCAGCCTCTCCGCCAAGGGTTCCAAGGCCAGTGCAAAAAGGAGCAGCGACAGGGGACAACCCTGTCGCGTGCCCCGTCCCAGCACGAATGGGGCCGAGACTCGACCATTCACCACCACCTGTGCCAATGGGTCCGAGTACAACAATTTGACCCAACTGATGAATCCCGGGCCAAATCCAAATTTCGCCAGCATCGCCCAGATGTAGGGCCATTCGAGCGTGTCGAACGCCATGGTGGCGTCCAAGATGGCCGGCTCCCGCACGAACGGAACACGCGCGAGCACCCCGTGCAAGCGCCGCAGATTAAGGGCCGTATTGCGATGGGGAATAAAGCCGGACTGGTCTTGGTGGACCAAATCGCCCACCACGCCGACCAGCCGGTTGGCGAGCACCTTGGCGAGGATTTTAGGCTCCGCGTTCAAGAGCGAGATAGGCCGGTAGGATGTAACCCGGTCTCGCGGTCTCCCCTCCTTGTGGATAACCACGATGGTAGCCAGACGCTGGTCCGGCGGGAGGGAGCCACGCGAGTGGGCCGCAAGGAACATTGCGCGGAGGTGGGGTGCCAGTACATCCGGTCGCAGTTTATACAACTCGATAGGAATGCCGTTCGGGCCCATGGCCTTGCCAGAAGCGACCGAGCGGATGGCGAGGGCAATTTCGTCCGCGGTGGGGGCGGCATCCATCAACTCCCTGTCCTCCATTGAGAGGGAGGGCAGCGCGATGTCACGCAGCAGGGCATGGGAATCCTCCTCCGGGCAGGGAGAAACCGGGGAATATACCTCGCGGAAATAATCCGCGAAGCAAGAGACAATGCCTTCCGGCTCAGTAACACGTACACCATCCATTCTCTCAATCAGCGGGACCACACGACTAGCTCTCCTTCTTATCCAACCACGCAATCAACTTGCCAGCCTTATCACCCACATCATACAATCGCCCCTGTTGCTCTCTGCTGAGGCCCCTGGCCGCCTCCGTGACGAGGGACCTATAGGCCGCCTGCTTAAGGTGCAGAACGTGCAGCGCAGCGTCAGTCACCCCACTCCCCAGATCACCCTCCAGTTCAGTAATTTCGGCCTCCACCCGGGTCACCTCCTCCTGTGCGCGCCTCCGGGCATGGGAAATAAAGGAGAGGGCCTCCCCTCTAAGCACTGTCTTGAAAGCCTCCCACAGGGAGATGGCAGACGGGACAGACCCCACATTCTCCTCAAAATACCGTTTCAAGGATTTAATCAAGTCAGCACGAATAGTGGGGTCGCGCAGGTACCAGGCATTGATTGGAGCTACCCTGCCCTCCCCCCTCGGGAAGACATCAAAGTGCAACAGGAGTGGGGAATGATCTGAAATACCCCGCGCCAGATGGCGCACCTCCCCCACTCTCCCGGCATAGGCCGCAGGGACAAGGACATGATCAAGCCGCGAAAGGCTACCATGGGCCCCCGAATGGAAGGTGTATTGCAGCTGAGTGGGATGCTTTAGACGCCAACAGTCCACCAATCCCAGTGTGTCCAAAAGGCCAGGCAGCCACGCTTGTGCCCGGGGGAGGTCCCTAGGGGGATAGCGATCCATAGTCCCAGAGGCCACCGCATTGAAGTCCCCCCCCCCCCCCCCCAACCACCAGAAGCCCCCCCTGGAAGGTCAAGCAGGAGGCGTCCCAGGTCCGCAAAGGTGGTGGACTGTAACCCCGGTGGGACGTACACTGAAACAAAGACGACTACTTTGCCCTCCATTCTCCCCACCAAGACAGTGTAGCGTCCCCTCTCATCATGGCGCACCTCGTCTATTTCTAGCGGGAGCGAGGTCTTGACCATAATGCCCACCCCTCGTGAGACCGATGTGAAGCCCGAGTGGGCCACCAAACGATAGCCACGTCGATTCATGGCACAAAAGGAGTTACCAATGAGGTGTGTCTCCTGCAAAAAGACCACATCAGGCGAAATCCGTTTCAGATATTGCAGGACCACACCCCGCTTAATCCTATCACCCAGTCCGTTAACGTTCCAGGACAACCAAGTCAGGTCCCTACCCCCCATCACATACAGAAGCCATCATTTGTCCCCCCGAGAGCATCTCAAAAACACCAATACAATGAAGGGTTTGCCTTGCGGTAGAAACGAACCACACCCCACCCCAACCCACCCATCCCAACAGAACTCCCCCCACCCTGCACCCCTGCATGAGCCCAAACAGCCCCCCCAAAGTGCAGTGTGCCTGTCGCCCCATAGAAGAAAACTAACTAGTCCCCCAGAGGAGGAGGGAGATCCCCCAAGAGACCCCACACGACCTCCACAGGAGGGGAACTTACCCTAACAGTCAATGGTGACAATAACACAGTCCAGAGCAAGGCCTACCATTAGTCCCTCAGTCCTGATCCGGCGGGCCCTCCCCACCAACCGCACCCCCCCGGCCCCGATCTCCGGGCAAAGTGTCCAGCCAGTCCCCGGCCGCCTCGGGACGATCAAAAAAGTGCGTGCGGCCATCCACCTCCACCCTCAACTGTGTAGTTTTAGGTGTTGGACTCTTATCGCACATGGTCTCTCAAAGTATAATTTCTCAAAATTAAAGGTATCCTCCATAGGAAAGTATCACTTCTAATCATGTGCTGTATATTTGATGTATTTGAGAATCCAAACACATATTACAGCCTCTTCCATCTTTTCAACTGCCGGCGTTCCTTACTTTATCTTCTGACCCTCTTTAGGCTTATCCTCTTAGTTTGGAGTTTTGTAAATACGCCACCCATGTTTACTTATACAAACTCAACACGACCTTAAGTCACACTGAAAGAACTTTAGCGAGCAACAGCCAATCGCATCGCAGCTGTGTCAAAGGTCCACCTATCACAGCACAGCTATACTGACAACCAATCGTAGCACATCTAGTTGTGATACATCAATCCCAGCCCAGCTCTCTGGCTGATCACTCAATCGCATTGCGTTTTCTTAGTGAACTGAAACTACAGAACTTCAATATATTATTTGACATTAATAAACTGCTTGTCTGTTTACCCTCGAAAGGAAAATCTATTTCACAAGTTGGAATGCTGTCAACAGTAAACTAGATTTTGAGTAAATGAAGAAAACTGTACAAGAAAACAAGATTGAATCTCAAACAACTTAAAGTTGTAGCTAGGCAAGCGTCTGACCAGCAGAATTCTACCTCACAAGTTAATGTACTATACCTGTGCACTCTGGGCAAGGACCATAACCCAAATTGGTATCTCAAATCTGAAAAACGAAATGCATTAAAATACAGGTCCCTATTAGTGTTTTAGTGGTGCCTCGTCTGCACATCATAGAACAGACAATGTAACTATATTGATCTTGGGATTTTCAACAAAATCTGATAACCCGCTTAATTTTCTCCTATAACAAAACATCAGATGGGTTCCCAATTACGAATAATGCCACCTAAAAATAGTAAACAGCACCCCAATAGAAGCCACAATCGTCATCCCAAACAACCATTTACCACAATACAGAAATCTATGATCAAAAAACACAAACTCGTGCATAGAAGTTCTCCATATTCATACTTTCACTTCAAGTTAATTCAGGACTGCACAGCAACACAGCTTGTCCCCCTGCAGGAGTATCCAGCACTGAAGTTGGCAAACCGAATTTCTCCTTTGGTCTTGGCACCTAGGGCCAAAAATTCTAGAACTCTTTTGCGCCGCCCCCCCCCCCCCTAAAGAAGAGGTGCCTTAATTCAAACTAACCTCTTCTACCAACTTTGTGGAAGCTGACCCTCAATCACTTGAACACCCCCATATTTTACCAGAAATATGTCTCCAGTTGATCTAGAGAATAAACTCTTCAAAAAGACTCAATTTAGCAGTTAAACAGCATAATATTGAAAGCATTAAGAACTGAGTTCTAGATCAAAATAAAGGCAAACTTGTGTTTATTACAGAATAATCAAGGTGGTACAGAAAAAAAGCATGAAAGCCCAATTAGAGGTAGCAAAAATCATACAACTATGACCGAATCTAAGCAGAAATTTGAATTGCCGAACTTGGAGTACTGACCACATCATTCTAAGGAAAATAATGTAGGACATTTTGAAGAAACCCAAAGGTTTTATAGATCAATCACACTATCAATTAAAATATTCTGCAAATTCATCATGGTATGCTCATGGTTTGGGTTGCTTTAGCAAATCAGAAGCAACCTAATTTTCGTGGTCTTTGGTACTAATCCATTAGTTAAGACTTCTCCCACCTGCTTCCTTAGCAACAGCACTCGAAAATGTATAATACAAATTAAACCTTTCTTAAACAATGGCTCATAGAATTAGCACTACTACCCCAAGTCTTCAGCAGAAGTCCTTGAAAATGCTACTTTTGAGTACATGATGGAAGTTTCATTCACAGTACATATTTTCTAACGATGGTTTATTTTGCTAGTACATTTGTCATTTACTTGCTGCTCCATGAAAACCAGAGGAGAGATGGCTTTTCAACGTTGCACTAATTCTGAGGCAGGAATGATCAAGACCAGGTTAATAAACACTAGAAACTGCATCCATTTTGTCCATATCGTATTGCACAACAATGTGGTGTAACTATTCATTGCATTATTTACAGTTTTTAGTGACCTAGCTAATTAATTTCAAGTGCATCATTAAAATCATTTGCAATATTCCAAGACATGCGATCGTATATTCCCATTAAAACCCGAATTGTCTAACCTACAGTAACAATTGTACACAATTTCTAATATTTAAGACCAACAATTAAAAAACAATCCTGTTTATCCCCATTAACCCACTTGTGAAACCGGCAGTTAATAGTTATACACAGGTCCTAGTCTTCAGTAAATAAACTAATGGCAACTGTTCATTATGCGTATCGTGTGCCTGTTTTCCCCGTTTGCGTATTCTAGTTTGTAAATTAAAAGTGGAAGAAGGTAACCATTAAAGTGCTAATGTGTTGTAATACTTCAGTGTGTTAAAGTGCATGTTATAGCCTCCTGAGGACATCCTCAACTCCCAAACTGCTCAAACATTGCTTTTGGTTGCTTGCCCTTTAATCGTGAAGATCAGTCAACACCTCATGCCCATGTTTGGACAACCCGGCACACCCCGCTACCATATATTTCCTAAATATGGCCAACTCAGACGGTGAGGTACTAGAAAACTGTGCTAATACTGCTTCTGTGCATGTCCTTGCCGCTTTTGACAAAAGTGTGGGCGTTAACAATTTGCAACGTGATGTTAATAGGTGTGGACAACAATCGACCAGGAACTCCTCCATGCTTAAAGTCTCCACTTGGCTATGTGTGCCAAATATTACCACCCGCAGTTTAACTTTGGTTGGCAAGGGCACCAGCCTGGCCCATTGAATCTTTTAGGCCTTTCCTCCCCAGTGCTTCGTTCAAATATGGCTGTATTCGGTTTGTCTCATATGATGGGATTAAGCCTGGCTGTCCTCCCTTGGCTAGATAGTTGGATTTGTCTGCTTCCCAATAAGATTGGTAGGTTTGTTTAGTTATAGCATTCTTAATGGTGCATTGCTCATCCCTTCCATAAACCAATTTTCTGTTGCCAGGCCAAGCGCTGCTACTGCTTTTTGCACTTGGCTATTCCACGGATTAGCCGTTCCTTCATATACTGGTTTGAGCACATCCTTTAGGCGTCCTGCTGGTGCTTTGAGGACTTGGTAATATTTTGCCTGTGTTCCCAAACATTCTGAACACCTAACTCCAGCTGGATCAGACTGATATGAGTATATTTCGGTAACTTGAAGATACGTTTGTACGCCCGACACTGGGATTTTTCCAGCAACCCTCCATTTGACCAGGGAATGCTTGTTGTACATAGCCTGCTATCACCAGTATTTTGCATTTTATGACCCTCCTGATTGGCACAGTTGTAGGGCTACACAGTTTCCCATGAAGTTTGCATGAGGCCTAGATTGTTTGAACTTTGGGCTCCATTCTTCGTTGGTGTGAGGTTGCCTTCCCAGTGTCACTGAGCCATGCCCCAAGGTAGTTGTAAATTCTTGTGGTAATTGTCTGGTTGCACAGAAGGTAATTGTCTGGTTGCACAGACTCCCTCTAAAGCTTTTTTTATGTAGTGTCCGAAGACCATCACTTTGGTCTTATTTGGATTGGCAACCAATTCATTGTTTTTATTATAGATGTTAAGAGCATCCATCCCCCTTTTTATAGTCCAGTTTTGGTATGGTCCAATATTACCAAGTAGTCTGCATACTGTAATAAGAGAATTTTGCGCCAATTTTCGGGACTGTAGAATTTGAGTTTTGGAGAGTCTTGCTCAAATATGCCGTATATAAGGTAAAGTGTTGGGGCAAGGACACAGGCCTGTTTTAGGCCTCTGTCAGTATAGCATTTCCTAGAGATCATTGCCTTCCAATTCAATTCTTACCCACATTTTGCTGTATGGAAGAATCACTAAATCGGTTACGACTCAATGCATCATTAAACACGGATTATAAAAAACAACTTTCACACTATTTGTACATTTAGCAATTTTCAGAAACGCCCCAACAGTACTTTTCTTTCTGCCACAGTGACTTTTATATTGTAGTGAAAGAAGAGTAAGATGGCACTGTCCTAGAGGGCAAGCTCAACATGACCACTCAAGTCAACGCAGTATGCATCTCTTGCTTCCACACTTCAGGCATGCTGTGAAGTCTTCAAATGGTTGCCAAAGAAAACTAGATGGACCATCCCAGAAGCACTCAACAGTAGGCTGGACTATGGTAACACTCTATGCAGGAATATACCAACAACAACTCCTAGACAAACTCGGGGGCGTGGCCAAGCCGGCTACTATGGCGGTCGCAGTCTGCTAGGGCTCTCCAGTCGGGCCGGCCAAATGACCGACTCCAGGCGTTGCTCCCCCTAGAAAATGCAACCCTGGGTGTCGGAACGGCTCTGGCGTCTACTGCCCTGAGGAGGCACGACGTAGAGAAGAAGTGCACCGGCGGCGTGGTGAGCCGCCGCACCGAGACCCAGCGACACAAGATGGCGGCGAGCGGTCCCGGAGCTTCGGGACGGTGACCCTGGGGGAGGACTGTACCGGAGCAGGCGCGTTTCCCTGAGGGTCCCAGTCGGGGTGATCCCGGTGAGGTGCCTGCGGCAAATCGAGGACTCGATCACCCCCCTACCAGCAGCGGTGCGAGAAGGCAGGGCGGCCATGACTCCAGCGGCGCGCGCTCTACGCGTTGGCCGGCCCCGCAGGTGAGCGGACGCGCCGGTGCAGACTAGAGCCGCTACATCCCCCTGGGGGCACCCGGGGGCAACGATACCTACGGTGGGAGCAGAGCAGCGGGGGAAGCCCTGGCATATGTCAACGCTGGGCCGGGACGCCTGACCTCAAAATGGCGCCCGGCGAGACATCGCTGTAGAGGAGCCTGAGACCAGCACCAGTGGCACTCGGAGTGCGAAGTGTACACCGAACCCGTGACTGCCAGCAGCGAGGGGAGAAGCGCGTGGGGACAGAGCCTGTCACTTGCTCTGACTACTGACCCCCGAGATTGACGGCCGGTGGCTCCTTGGTGGCGAAGGCAGGATAGCGAAGTGTCTCCTAGACCTATAGCAGCACTCGGAGGCTACGACCAAAGACGCGGATCGTTGGTGCGGGGTCGCTCCTGGGGAAGCCCCCCTGCCTCCCCGGGGAGAGAGGAAGCCCGCGTCTTCAGCTGACGGACGCGGCGCACGGAGGTGCTCCAGCCGCGACGATGGGGAAGCCCAGGGGGACACAACAGACGACGGTCCCCGAGACGGCCCCGGAGAGGATGCCCAGAGCCCGGACCTGGGTGGGCGCAGTGGAGACGCAGCCTGACTCCTCGGTCTCCGTCAAGCTCGACCAGGTCTTGGCTGCCATTGAGCATTCCAGAGTCGCAATGGAGGAGCGACTCGGAACGCTGGCGACGGACGTCAGCCTTATCCGTGATGACCATCGGAAACTGGTGGATAGAGTGAAGGACGGGGAGAAGAAAATGGAGGACGTACAGCCAACGCTCGACAAACACCAGCAAACTCTCCAGGAGGTGCTGCATCGCCTCACCATTATGGAGGAACGGGCGGACGATTTAGAAGGGCGCTCCCGGCGCTGCAACATTCGCGTTATAGGGCTGCCCGAAGGAATCGAAGGCACGAACCCCCTGCAATATCTGGAGACATGGGTGAAGTCCTTCACTCCGGAAAAGGATCGCTCTGCATTCTTCTCTGTGGAAAGAGCCCACAGGGTCCCGGCTCGCAGACCGCCTCCAGGGGCGCCCCCAAGGCCGCTGATAGCAAAGTTCCTCCACTTCCGGGATAGAGATGCGATACTACGCGCGGCGCGTGTGGCGGGCACCCTGCGGGTCGACAACCAACGAATAATGGTGTTCCCGGACTATGCTAGAGCAGTTCAACAACAAAGGGCCTCCTTTCTGAATGTAAAACGCAGGCTGCGTGAGAACAATATTCAATACTCTTTGCTTTTCCCAGCTCGCCTCAGGGTGGTCCACGCCGATTCTACTGTGTTTTTCGCCAACGCCGCGGAAGCCCAAGACTGGGCGGACCTGCATTGCACACGACAGTCTAGAGCGGAGATCGCAAGAGACCCATACCCTAAACCTTCACGATCCGGAAAGCGATCACAACGGCGCCCACGGGGTGGAATGAGTGGCAGAGATCGCGCACACACGCAGGACTCTCCTGACCTAGAGCAAATTGTGAAGGAACGAAGAGAGGCTCTACAAGCGGTGATCGACTTACAGGCATCCCCCCTGCCGGACGACATTGACCGGCCACCGCATATCTTTACGTCAGAGGGGGAGAATGACAGTGACGACACACTATCGGGGGAGACCTCCGTGACGCCCCCCATGGTCACTCCGCAGACAGCGGACCTCATTCTAGATGAACAATCCGACTCCCGAGCGAAATGAGAGGGGACTGCAGACACTAACATTGAGCTAAGTACACTTCCTTTCCCACAGGCCGAACTTCGACCCCAGTTTCGTTACTTGCTATAACAGGAGCAACGTCCATTTCCCCTGATCACGGCCCGATTCGCAGCCAGCCCGGCACGCATGCTCCGCCGCCCCCTTCTTATATTGTTGTACCTCCCTTAATTGGGTAAACCAGTTTGGACGCATCGTTCCTGACGATGGGCCCTAGGCATTGGGAATGTTCCCCGACCCTGTTTGTTCAGTTACATGTCCCAGTTCAACACTTTCCCACCCCTCACATGGAAGGATACAGACCCCGACATTCCCCGCTTATGCTTACACGGCGTCGGAGGACACAGACACCCGCAACCAGCTGGGGCGACCGCGCTTTGTACACTGCAATGGGCATAACTCCCGCGCATGGCGTACAGACGTGGAAACACAACACCTCATACGACACACACTGATGTTACCATCCTTACCCTGAATGTTAGGGGGCTTCATACTCCACGCAAACGGTATACGGTGTACTCCTATGCAAAACGGCACAGCGCCCCGATAGTCTTTCTACAAGAGACGCATCTCATTGCAAAAGAGGTGGGGAAACTGCAGTCGAAATGGAGGGGGCTCATCTGCGCCACAACATACTCTGCGTTTGCGCGGGGGGCGTTGATCTGGGTGCGACCGGGAACCCCCTTCCAGGAGCTTCGGAGGGTGGTCGACAAAGAAGGTAGATATGCGCTGCTGGAGGGGCTGTTGGACGGACAGGTAGTGCTTCTCGGCAGTATTTACGCCCCCAATGTGGACCAAGACAAGTTTTGGGACCATCTCACGGGGGTTCTTGCCCCATTCGCTTCCGTACCGTGGGTTCTGGGAGGAGACTATAATTGCACGCTTGACTGGAACCTTGACCGCTCCCACCTGCCCCCACTGCACTCCCCGGCATATAAGCAAACTGACCGATTCCGGGCTTGGATCGCCCACTGGGCACTCACCGATGCTTGGCGAATGCGCCACCCCCTGGTGCGATTGTACTCCTTCCACTCCATCCCCCACAATCTACGCGTCCGTCTTGACCGCTTCTTATGCTCGGCGACTATCTTGCCCACGATTACCCACACGGATTACTTGGGCAGGATCATATCCGACCACGATGCCCACATTCTCCAGTTACACTGGCGACCCCCACACCCGCCGGTCCCCACGTGGCGCTTACCACGGGACTGTCTGTCGGACCAGGTCTTCCGACACGATCGGGAGAATAGCATCCAAGACTATTTCGCACGCAACTCTGGTACGGCATCCTCCAAGTTAGTGGAATGGGATGCATTTAAGGTGGTGGCCCGGGGTGAGTGCTTGAAGCAAATAACGGGAGTTAAGCGCGTACTAGAACAGGCCCTAACCGTTGCGGAGCGCCGTCTGGCGACCCTCACGAAACAGGATGCCACATCCGCAGAGGAGGTGCGAAGTGTCACCGAGGCAAAAACTGCCTACCAAACTGCCTCCACGGACTTACGGAAGTACAACTTCCGATCTTACGCTACACGGATGCATAGGGAGAGGGATAAGACGGGCACTCTATTGGCGTGGTTAGCCAGACAGGACACGGATGTCAAACCCATCACTGAGATACTGAACCCTGGAGGGATGGTCATACGTTCTCAGGCGGGGATTCTGGGCGCCTTCCGCGATTACTATGCGGAAACTTACAGTGACCCAACTTCTACCCCGCAACCTGTAGTGGATCGATTCCTCGATCCCCTACCCCTTCCAACGATCACGAGGACAGAGAGGGAGGCTCTGGACACGGTGATAGCCTCGGCGGATGTGACACGGGCCCTGCGTGCCCTAGCCCGAAATAAGGCTCCGGGATTAGATGGGTTCCCCCTAGAATATTACACGACATTCTCCATCCACCTGGTCCCTCGATTAGTGGAGGTGTTTGCGGCAGCGCTGAAGAAGGGAGAGCTGCCGAGATCCATGCGAGAATCCGTAATTGTGACGTTCCTGAAACCGCACAGGGACCCACAACAAATGGCCTCCTATCGTCCCATATCGCTGTTGTCCGCCGATTGCAAACTCCTCGGGAAGACCCTTGCGGATAGATACGTACAAATCATACGCTCCCTGATCCACCCGGATCAATGCGGTTTTATACCAGGCAGATGCACCTCACAGAACATACGTCGGGTTTTCCACATCCAGGATCAAGTACAGGGGATATACCCTCGAGCGGCCTGTCTCATCCTAGACCTTGAAAAGGCCTTTGACTCCCTCACATGGCGGTTCTTGTTTTCGGTGCTGCAGCGAGCAGGCATTGGGCCCACCCTCCTGGCTTATACGCGCCTACTGTACACCGGGCTGACCTCGCGGGTGCGCCTGGGCCGGTACATCTCGACGAGTTCGCGGTTCAGAGGGGCACGCGACAGGGCTGCCCATTATCCCCTCTGCTTTTTGCTCTGGCGGTGGAGCCTCTCGCCATCCGACTCCGACGGGAGGGGGAGAGCTGGGGTATCCCGATAGCGGGTACAGTGCATAGTGTATCTTTGTACGCTGATGACCTGCTGATCTATGTACGAGACATTACAGACGATCTGACCCCCCTCTGGGAAACCTTGACGGAATTTGCCGCGGCCTCGGGGCTACGGGTGAACTGGGATAAATCCACGATATATCCGCTGCATCCGGACCTACCCCCACAGGAAGTTCGCCTTGGAGCTCAGCAGGTGCCTTGGAGCGCGGAGGCCCCCCGATATCTCGGAATCCGTCTTTACCATTCCTCCACGGATATGTTCGAGGGCAACCACGGTAGGGCGTTGGCGAGTCTTAGGGCCTCGGTCGGATTTTGGAAGAGCCTCCCACTGGCGCCTATTGGGAGAGTGGCATTGGCCAAGATGATCATGGTTCCAAGACTGCTGTATTTCTTTACCAATCTGCCAGTAATCCCGCCCAAGGCCTTCTTCCGGGACCTCGACTCCCTCCTCAGTGCGCTCATTTGGGGGTCTGCCAGGCACAGAATAGCCCTGACAAAACTGCAGCTGCCCACTACACAGGGTGGCTTGGGAGCCCCCTCATTTGAAGCCTACTTCCTGGCAGCACAGCTGCAATGGCTGTCCCATTGGACGGCAGACAGGTACACGGTGGAAACTTGTACTGCTGCAGGACGGATATCGATTCCGGAGATCCGTCGCCTGCTTCTCCCTGGCACTCAGCCAAAACGCACATACCCTCTACAGGTGTCAGTGGCACGTAAGTGCATGCTACGGATACACCGCATGTCCCCGGGGACCCCGTTGTATTCCCCCCTACTCACCCTGGTGGGGTGGCCCAAACAGGAACGCTACTACACAAATAATGCGCTCCGCATGTGGACGTCGTGCGGCTTAACGGAGGTGGAGTCCTTTTTCGAGGATGGGCGACTAAGACCATTCCATAGCCTGATGGAGGAGTACGATCTCCCCCCGGGACAATTTCTGCTGCACCGCCAACTCCTAGATAGCTACCGACCAGATCAAGACCTAAGTAAAGGGGAACCACGCACGCACCCCGTTATCCACACGATCCTACACATGGGAGCTGGGCGCCATCTCACTACATGGCTTTATAAGGCCATACGGGAACTGGTTAGCAAGCCACTAGATTCCCTACGAGCCACCTGGGAGACTGAAATTGGGCGGGCACTCCATGACGGGGAATGGGGGAAAGCTCTGAAATACCCTAAGAAGGTCTCTAGGAACGCACGCTTTAAAAACATTCAATATCACATCCTACACAGGGCCTATCTAACCCCCGCACGCCTCCAGCGATTCTATCCTGACACTCAGTTCCTGTGCCCCAGATGTCAAGCGCGGAATGCAGACTTCCGACACATGTTCTGGAGCTGCCCCATCATAAAAATTTTCTGGCACCACATTCACACTGCTCTGGGTACTCTCACGGGGCTAACTTGTATGAACACTTGGGAGGCTAGCGCCATAGGCATCTTTCGCACAGGTAAACAGCACAGGGTGCAGACTCGTTTCCTCTCCCTAGCGGTACTCTTAGCTAAGCGCAGCATCGCTATGCATTGGCGTTCTCCCACTGGTCCACCGTTGGCGGCGTGGGTGGGAGCTACCCACAAGTGGGCGGCGGCTGAGGAGGAGACATTACGGGAGGAGGAGGTAAAGGGGACCCGCAAGCACCCTATATCGATGGAATGGGCCATGCTATTGTATCAATTTCGACAGCTTTCCCCGGGCGCTGACCCGAGTGGCAGCCCCCCTACGTCGTCAGCCCCACGCACACAGTCACAGGCCCTACCCAACTGATCTCTCGGAACCCCACCCACACAAGCCCATCGCAAGCCCTGGCGCCTGGAATGCGGTCGCAGCCCTCGGCCGCACCCACTAGGATAAGTACACACGAGTCGCAGAGGTGTCCTGCCCAAACAACGCTGTATACCATCGCTAATGTAACTGGATATATTCTTCCATACCCCTTCCTTAGTTTATGCCCGTGTTCCGCCCCAGTTTCTATGCCATATCTGGAACCCGGACAACAGGATATAAACATCATGCTCTCTCTATACCCTGTTTATGCTCCTTGTTTATGTACAAGCGATATACACAGCCATTCTGTCCCACTACTGGATGTATACTCTGCTATGTCTATCTGAGGGTTGTGTATGATGGTCAATGTCTGAAATATGTAAATGGCAATAAAAATAAGTTTAAAAAAAAAAAAACAACTCCTAGACAAACTCCAGACTAACCAGAACAGTGCTGCAGGACTTTTACTAGATCACGTCGCACCTCTGAAAGCTTACTGCCTCCCCAGTCACCAGCACAGCCCATTCAAACTTCACACATACAAAGCCTTACACAACACAGGACCAGGTTACCTGAACAGCCTGTACACTTTCACCAACCCACCAGACACCTACACTCTACCTCACTTACTTGCACACATTTGCAAGAGTAAAACTGGAGGTTGTTCATTATTCTCCATCGCCCCCACCCCTTCAAGACCTGGATTGACCTCCCTCCATACACCAGAGCCTACTCCTCACTTGAGTTCCGCAAGAAGCTGAAGACGTAGCTGTTCGTATAAGCTCCCTGGGGACCGCACAGCTCCCCAAGTGCCTGGATTCCCTGTTTGGTGACTGGTATGCTATGCAAATCAATATCACAACCTCTATGTCCATTTAGGTTTCAGTTGCATGCTTCTCACCCACCAAGAAGGGGGGGGGGGGGGGGGGGTTTGCTCTTGAAGGTTCCAATGCTGCTTTCCAGTGTCGGAACAGAGGGAGGTTCTGAAAGTAAAAACATTACGTTTTGGCTGTAGCTGATAGTTGTGTGTACACTATTGCAGTTCTGAAATGTCTCCATGGAGAGGGGTGTGTAGTGTATGTGTGTGTGTGTGTATATATATATATATATATATATATATATATATATATATATTCACTGAAAAAACCATAGGTTTCACACATGTTATAGTTAGCGGAAATTTTACTGATAAAAAACCAATGAAATTCCCCCGTTATAGTTAGTGCAGGCAACTATAACTCACGCGACCGCAATCCTCTGCTGATGCTAATACTGTATTTAGACACTTATTTGCCCATGTCTTCTTCCATACATTTTTAGCTATACATATATTACAAATATTTTTTTTTTCATAAAGACACATATGTCATCAGCAGAAGATTGCGGTCGCGTGAGTTATAGTTGCCTGCACTAACTATAACGGGGGAATTTCATTGGTTTTTTATCAGTAAAATTTCCGCTAACTATAACATGTGTGAAACCTATGGTTTTTTCAGTGAATTTGCAAGGTTTTTTAAATGCTAATTCCTAACTATAACGTGTGTGAAACCTATGGTTTTTTCAGTGAATTTGTACGTTTTTTTAAATGCTAAGTTACTTTACGCCATTCGTGGCGTGCGCGCCCACTTAACGCAGTTCGTTCCGTGCGCGCACGGTGCGCTTCGCGCACCGTGCGCGCACAGTGAGCACGCGGTGCGCTTCGCGCACCGCGCGCCCACTTTACGCAGTTAGTGCCGTGCACGCACGGTGGGCACGCGGTGCGATGACAAAGCAAGAAAGCACGTCAACAAATCTGTTTCTGCTTTCCTCCGTGACTATGGTATGGGTGCCATTTACCACAACAACTTGCGTTATGACATGCAAGACATTTATAGAGGAGATGGTGTGCACTTCAATGATGAAGGGAACAGAGTCTTCCTCTTGAACCTTAGACTCTGCATCGGTACTTACTTGTAGGTACCACTAAAAAATCATTTCATAAACACAACGGCTCTTTTTAGAGCCCCCTAATATCTAAACACTTAAATCTGATTTTCATTTTTTTTTTTTTTCCACCGTACGCTTACCGTACGCGTACCCCGTGATTTTTTTTAAAATCAATAAATGTTTTTTTTGTACTTTTCTGTCCTTCTTTGACCCCCTTAAAATGTTAGGGGGTCTGTAACTCTCCTCATTGCCCCCTTTCCTTGTTTTCACTCTTTTTTTTCAGAGTGAAATACACAAAATGGCGGCCGCCGCTTCCTGGTTTCGGCCGATTCGAATGTTTACTAAGATCTAAGAGCCAATCAGAATCGCGCTCGCGCATGCCACCGTACGCTTACCGTAAGCGTACGGTAAGCGTACCGTAAGCGGGCTCAGATATATATATTGATTTAAAGGCTATTTTCTCAGAATCTACTGAACAGATTTACACCAAACCTACAAAAGGCACTTCCTTGACCTAGGGACTACCTCTCTGCCAAATTTTGAGTAATTCTGTTCAGCCGTTCGGGCTGTAGCTCGTTCTAAAGGTCCTATGGAAAAATGCATGGGAAAAACGCGTTTTGGGACCCCCCTTTTATCTCAGCCCCCGCTTGACGGATCCCCCCGAGACTTTCAGGGTAGGAGCGGAGCGTAGCGCCCCACCTATTTTGAGAAATTCGCGAGGATTCGTCGACCGGCGCCAAAGTTATTCAAAATAGAATGTTGAGGTTTTCCTATGGAAACGTGGTCCTAACTATAACTACCTACTGGCGACCGCCAGTAGGTAATATATATATATATATATATATATATATATATATATTCACTGAAAAAACCATAGGTTTCACACGTTATAGTTAGCTGTACATTTCACTCGTAAAAAACCAATGAAATTCCCGCGTTATAGTTAGTGCAGGCAACTATAACTCACGCGACCGCAATCCTCTGCTGATGCTAATACTGTATTTCGACACTTATTTGCCCATGTCTTCTTCCATTAAATTTTAGCTATACATATATTACAAATATTTTTTTTTCATAAAGACACATATGTCATCAGCAGAAGATTGCGGTGGCGTGAGTTATAGTTGCCTGCACTAACTATAACGCGGGAATTTCATTGGTTTTTTACGAGTGAAATGTACAGCTAACTATAACATGTGTGAAACCTATGGTTTTTTCAGTGAATTTGTACGGTTTTTTAAATGCTAAGTTACTTTACGCCATTCGTGGCGTGCGCGCCCAGTTAACGCAGTTCATTCCGTGCGCGCACGGTGCGCTTCGCGCACCGTGCGCGCACAGTGAGCACGCGGTGCGCTTCGCGCACCGCGCGCCCACTTTACGCAGTTAGTGCCGTGCACGCACCGTCACGCGGTGCGCTGCGCGCACTGCGTGCCCACGTTAAGCGGGATGGGCCATGTACGCACGATGCGCTTCGCGCACCGTGCGCACATGGGGGACATATTATGCGCATCTTTGTGAAATGTATTCTTTGTTAAATTCATTGCAATAATATGCCATGCACAAATGGTGCCCTTCGGGCACCTTTTGCACACGGGGTGGGGAGAATGTGGATAATTTTTTTTTTATACATTTTTACCGTACGCTTACGGTAAGCATAATCGGCGATTTTCCGAAGGAAAAAAAAAAATTTTTTTTTGGGGGTGGTTTGGGGACCCCTGTATCAATGCTGGGTGGTTAGGATCTCATGAAACTGCCTCTTTACACATTTTTGGGGTTCGTTTTTGCTGCCCAACTCAGCGAGAGAGAAAATGGCGGCCGCCGCTTCCTGGTTTCGACCGATTCGAATGTTTACTAAGAGCCAATCAAAATCGCGCTCGCGCACGCCACCGTACGGTAAGCGCACCGTAAGCTGGCTCAGATATATATATATTGATTTAAAGGCTATTTTCTCAGAATCTACTGAACAGATTTACACCAAACCTACAAAAGGCACTTCCTTGACCTGAGGACTACCTCTCTGCCAAATTTCAAGTAATTCTGTTCAGCCGTTCAGGCTGTAGCTGTGTCTAAAGGTCCTATGGAAAAATGCATGGGAAAAACACGTTTTGGGACCCCCCTTTTATCTCAGCCCCCGCTTCACGAATCCCCCCGAGACTTTCAGGGTAGGAGCGGAGCGTAGCGCCCCACCTATTTTGAAAAATTCGCAAGGATTCGTCGACCGGCGCCAAAGTTATTCAAAATAGAATGTTGCGGATTTCCTATGGAAACGTGGTCCTAACTATATAACTACCTACTGGCGACCGCCAGTAGGTAAAATATATATATATATATATATATATATATATCACATAGTCTTCAGTTGAGTAGAGCTGTGAACAATTTGTGAATCTGCATGTTGGTAGCGGGGAAGGAGGGTATAGGTTTGGATTGGGGTAATGCGGGGAAGGAGGGTATAGGTTTGGATTGGGGTAATGTTAGTAGCCAGTGTTTTTTTTTTTAATCCCCCCCCCCCCCCTCCCTACTAAACATGATGATGCTGTTCCAGCACAAGCCTCTTACTCGGTGTTTCAGTTGACAAAGATATTGGACATATAGCCTAGCATCATGGAAAAGTACCCACCCCCTCCAAAAATGACAAGATGCGGTCATTGATTTGAAGTGTGGTGAAATGCTGAAAAGTTAGCTATAGAAAAAAATCATGTATTGTATTTGTTGGTCTGCTGTGTGATAATTATGCAAATTAACTTTCATAATTCCCCTTTTATTAGGATATTAATGCTTATAATGGAGAGCTGGAGCCCAAAGAAACTCTGCCCTTTCCAATTATTGCTGACCCCAAGAGAGATCTAGCAGTTCAACTAGGCATGCTGGACCCTGATGAGAAGGACAATGCAGGGATGCCAGTCACTGCTCGCTGCGTGAGTAATCTCTATTGCTAACCTCTGCATATCTGCATGATCTTTATGCACAATTTGGCGGTCGTTCATGACCCTGCTTAAAGGTTTGAAGACAGCTGCACAAGAATCCTTTCTTTGTATTTTTCTGATACCAGTGAGCCAACTAGTTCAGGCAATCAACTAACCAGACTAGAGTGAAGGGTCAGCCTCTTAGATCCTCTAAAGACTATAAATTGCTTACTGTATCATGATCACTTTGTAGGATGGGTAGTGTTGCCAACTACCCTCCCTATGCTTTGAAGGCCAAGTGTTAGTTTATGGATAATGTTGGATTTTCCTGATTGTGCTAGGCTTTATTTCAACATCACAACCTTTGGTATACTTCCATTTCTGAGGGTGATTTGGTATACTTCCATTTCTGGGGGTGATTTGGAGATCATTGTTTTTGAAGCTTTGATTTTGGTACTGAAGAAACTGTGGACATGTTTACCTAATCCGTCCTCTTGTGAAGCGTATTGCCTTAGTGTTTCAAGGGGGAAAAAGTTTAATATTGGAATCTAGTGCATAATTGTTTGAACCAAGGCCATCTTCACTGTGGCTAATTTGAAGGCAGACCACTTGTGTATGATCACATCTGGAAATTCTGCTCTCCCAGTTTAAGATTAATGGTGCAGCACACCAATCAAATCAAGTTTAACTTATTTTGTTTCAGTCTCCATTGTTACATCTTTGGGCACTCGTGAAATGGCTAATTATGTTGTGACCTGTGCAGGTTGGGGGTGGGTAAGGAATTCCCTTGCCCATCTTCCTAAATCTTATGGAGTGGAATGGGGGGGGGGAGAGGGGGGTGGTGTAACCCATATTATAGAAATGATTAACTTGAGTAAGTTGAGGACTGGCTGATGTAGTTGGTGGGCCCATCTTGGCCATCCTCCTCGTCATTGCAATGATGCCCAGTTCATCCTCTCAGCAGGTGCAGTGGCATGACATGGCATCTTGGGTATTAACATCTAGGGAGTGGTTTAAAAAAAAAAAAAAAATTATGCCCCCCCCGCACTCCAGCATTAGTTCAGCTAAGGAGTTACATACTGGGCGTTCCACCAGTTGGTCTTTGTAGAGTCAATTGTCTTTAAGGCGTGGAAAACACTGGATTGCGCATCGAATACTTTTGAGCTCCTCAAATGACTTAATATAGCTTATCAGACATTACCTAGCTTAGAAATTCCTAAATGGTGTCCCTCTTTAAAACACTGCAGTGGTGTAGTGCAGGGAGGGTAGTCTCTACTGCACAGTGGTTTCCTAGATGGCAGTCTTGTACCAACCTATGTAGTTTAGGGTTTTGTGCCACATTTTTTTGTGTGACTTTTGTGACCTCAGGAGGGAATCTGCCACTCCATGCGTCTTCTGAGCACGGGGCGGGGGGGGGGGGGGGTGGTAAGAAAGCTAAGGGCAGAATAAATCTAAGATTGAGATCCTTTCACAGTTGGATTTGTTGCATTCCAGCTAATGTTTAATGGGCTGAATGCTTGGAAGGAGAGTAGGTTCCCCTCATCAGAAACTTCCATATTCAGGTCTTTCTTAAACTCAGGGTCCTGCATGGCAATTTCTATTTTGCTCTTGAAGGTAAAACTACCAGGCACAAGAGATCAATCCAGCACATTTATTTGAAACCAATGCAGTCCACCTTTTCCCCAAGCTGTTCCTTTTAATCGTTTTCAGAGCCTGTGCAGTAGATTGTCCCCTCAATCCTGTCCAGCTGCCAGCATATTTGAAGCAACGGGCTACTCTTGGCTCAACTTTTTTATCTTTTTGTAAGGGGGGGGGGGTTTGTTTAGTCTCTTTGCCATGAGGTCGGCCACCATATTTTTTTTTGGGGCCGTTCTATACAGAGGAAGACCATAGCAAACCAGTGCACATCAGTGAGGGTGTGGATCAAGCATACCATCCCAGAGGTCTTGAACTGGTCATCCAATCGATAGATCAGGGATGCTCCTCATACGGCCCAGGTGCTGCTTGCTGACTCCTGATCTTTACCTGCGAGCCCCTGCTGAACAGCAGGACTGGGCTGCTGTCTGACCGATCTCGCACACACTGACCAATATCGTTCTGCTCCACTTACCTTTAGGAATTCCTTCATGTTTAAAGACCTTGTGCAACCAACCTGTCCAAATAAAACATGGACAAATAAGAGTCTCTTCAAAAGTGCATTTCTTTATCGTGCAGAAAAGTTTCACTTGGTCATATCCAATTATATCACTGCATTGAGAGGGTCTTATTTAAGTGTTTAAACATTAATTTAAAACCTTCATGCTTCCACACGCCTAACCTCATGACCATGCTATTTATGAACCAAGAGGCCAGTCAGTTCATGTGCACTGTTTGGTCTAGGTTTGTCTACATGGACCAGCATCAAGCTCCATTAAATCAAACATGCAGTTTTTGTACTGCACATTCCTTGATCTTGTGTACTTGAAGGTGTTCTCATATGTGAAGACCATGTAAGCAAAGTGAAATCAAATTTCCTAGGATCACACATTGGTCAAGCTGAGAAGCCAGGATTGATGGTGGGGCAGCAACTCTATTACATGCATTTTAGTTAAGGGGACTAAGATGTAAAAAGGATATGATTTGACCATTGTCAAACCGGTTGGTGAAGCAGGAACACTACAGCAGAACTTTATTTCAAGATCCATAAATTGCTCACTATATATCAGGGGTGGTCTGTTGACTTGAGTGTTGGGGCTCTGCCCCCTTTACTACCCCGCCCCAAAGCTTAGGCTTTGAGTTAAGCAGTGTTTGTGCTGCCTTTAAAACAATTGCATTGGAATTATCTCTTTAGCTGCAGCACTCTGCTCGTGGTGCTGTCCTGCGCAGACTGGCACTTGACATCTGCCTTCAAAAGCATTTACCGAGCTGACTATCTCACAGCCCTGAAGACTGAGTTGATCAGCTCTGCAAAATCCTTGCCTCCTAGGCTAAACTCCACTCTGAGGACATGGATATGTTGTTGGCCCCGGGCGCTTCAGGATCAAACCCTGCAGCGCCAGGGGCTCTGTCAATCCGGAACTAAAGATTATTTTCATCCCACCCTTTCTCAACTCCTCACAGGGTTGGGCGGGGTCAGTGATGTCACATGTTGATAATGGGGAGTGAGACTGTTGGTGGCAAGCAGAAATCGAGTCTGCGCTGTAGCTCTTCACATATTTTGAATAAACACGGCGCAGAATCCGTGTCTTTGCGCGCTACTTTTAGTTCGAGACTGCACATCTGATTTGCAGGCAGCGGGGGACTTAAAAGCAGAGGGTGACAAAGCGCCAGACTACATATTACCGCTCAGACCATATGGAAGCCAGGCTGGACTGTCTTTTCAGCCTGGATTGAAATGTCGGATAAAAGTTATAAAGAGGGCCGCCCGTGGAAGGCCGATGCTGTTGAGCCTAATTAAAGTGCAATAAATACATAAACAACATTGATAGCTCACAGCATTCCTTTAGCGTCCAGTTGTGTTGAATGGGATTTGACGTCACTACCAGAGCGGCCGCTCTTGAAACTGGAGAACTAAGTTAAAGTCCCTGCGTGGTTTCAAGGTCTTGTGTTTTTGAGCAAATCCCTTAATGTTCGTGAGCCGAACGAAAAATGATTTGACCATGCATGATGACGTCGCGCGCGTAAAGCGCTGCAATGCCCACGGGCCAAGTTGTCACTAATTAACTGGAAGAAATGGGACATGTGTTTACTATGATTAAATAAGAGGCCATGTTTCATATATTTTGTTTAAAAAAAAAAAAAAAAAAAAAAAAAAATCAAGACCAAATGAATGTATCACACTTTTTAATACGACATACCTGGGAGCTAGGAAGTAGGAATGAGACACATTATCGTGTCTGACAGGTCAGCGGCTAGGAAGACCAGGGGAACTTCTGTTGCGTCTTCCCCTAATTTGTGTTTTTAAAAAAAAAAAAAAAAAACTGGACTGTTAATATCAAATTAAGTGCCTCTGGCTGATAGGGACGGGGAGGGGTTTCCTGTATTATCAAACTATGGTAGATTCAATCTGAGTATGCCAGGTACCAGAAAGAAATGTAAATGTGTGACATTGGTTAATTAGCAAATCTAAAGGCTGCACGGATCATGATACGGCTTTAATTCATTGGGACATTTGAGGTTTAATGGTGACAAAGATATTTCTTCACAAAATGTGTTCTCACCAGCTGAGTTCTGGAGTGTTATTTGCGTGAAACACAAGTCTGGGGTTGAGCAACTGATTGTGTGAAATTTTGAAATGGCTTGTTTTATATAACAATTATAATTTGGCTGGATCTTCAGTCAGTATTTCATTCAGGTTTGCTTGCTTGATAAACTCCCCACCAACTGTTACGCCGCACCATTTGAAGTAACCAGCTGCCACTGCTATACATCATAATCTAGTCTATTTGCTATGAGACTGGGTGTCGTCTCCCTGTAGGTAAAATTCTTTTTTTTTTTTTCTGTAGAATTTGTAGAGCTTATGGCTCCCCAACGGGCCTCCCAGCCCTAGGAACAGGTTTGCCACAAGAATCTGTGCACATCCAGGAGATTGACTAAAGTTTTCAGTAGCTTCCTAAAACTAATTTGACTGCTTCATTCTGAGCTCCACTGGGAGGGCATTCTAGAGTCTGGAGGCTAAGTAGCCAAGGGGGTTCCAACTCTGCCCCTATATCCCCCCCCCCCCCCCCCCCCCCATTCCTTGCCTTTATCTTGGGTTCAGCAACAGCCTTCGATTGCAGAACACGGACCTCCTGGGAATATAGGGATCTCAAAGGCGACGGACCCTTAATATGCACAGCGCAATGGGCTAAGCAGTGTCTTTAATTGGATTATCATATGCACAGGTAACCAATGCAAAGCTGCTTGGGCCAGTGTAGCTGACTGGTACTTTAGGATTTTTAAGAGAATGCGGGCAGCAGCGTTCAGGACCCGAGGCTTTTGACTTCAGGATTGGGAGGCGGATGTGCACCTAGATTTTCAGGCCTGCACAGTTCAAGCCAGCTACTAGGTTTATTACCAGCAACTAACGCTGAGTTTTTAGGTTGAGCCTGGGCAGCGCATGTACTGCTGCGCGAGGCATGCTGTATTGAGGATTGGAATAAAAGCTCCGCCCATCTTTTGAATTTGCTCCTGTTACAGTCCATTTCAAAATCATTGCTATTAATTTCTGAATAGGCTTACTAGTCGCTCCATGGTACTGCCTTGTCTGCATTTGTAACCTCCCATAACGACTGGACTCTTTACTTGTGGTCTTACACCGTCTGCTTTATCCAGTTAGTGAGCACTATTTGATTTTTAATTGTCTTGGAACCCCTAGCCCCCCCCCCCCCCCCCCCCCCCATTTCGCTGCCCGCTTTTACATTGTTGCTATTTTTTTTATTTTTTTTTATTGCATTTCGGTCCGCTTTCAACTTACACCAGGCTTCTTGGTTTAATTAATTTGTAGCACAGTCCGCTTTCACTTTTGCAGGCGCTATAGAAATGGGCTTTTTTTGGGGGGGGGGGCAAACTCCCTATTCCGCGAGACCTGTTGCATTGAAAATGCTTGTGTTCAAGTATCGCATAGTGGAGGCAGCATCAGTAAAACTGGAATACTGTTTTAGTTGCCGAATAACATGTGCACCTCAAAGAAGTTTAAGCCTCATGTGCTCATACTGTTTCCAGCCGTACCCTTCCAGGAAAGACTCTGAATATTTCCGAATGGATGTGCTTTGTCCTTGCGCAATGGAATCAATGGAGACCTTGGCACGCCTCAGAAAAATACAGAAGGTGTGAATTTTGGCCTCGCTTCACATAATCATGTGACCTTGAAATTCTAAGTGAAAAACAAACTTTGTGGGCCCCTTCTCTAACATGTTGTGCTTTCCGCACTATACCTTTGTCATATAAAGATCTCAGTTTTTGTTGTAATATCGAAAAATACAGACTTTTTTTGTTTTCTTTTCAGTTTGACTCCCTGCCCCACTCAAAAAATCAAAACAAAAAAACCCTTTGCCTTTGAGAAGTAACAGCCTGCATGGTAAACATGCGGTCTCTTTTGATTTGCATCTGCATCAGACCTAATTCTTTCTTTTGTGGAGTTTTATACAGCGCAAACGATACCCGAAGGTATCGGATCACTTTACACAGCACCAGTTTCGTTACAGACACATTTGTTAGGCACGGTGAGATTAAGTGATTTGCCCAGAATTGCAGAATGTTGAGCGTCCCTGCCGAGACTCCAACCCGGTTCCCCAGCTCCGAGGTCGACCGCCCTAGCTGTTAGGCCACATTCTCTTTCTGAAGCGTCTGGTGCAGGGAGCCATGGCCCATACAGTTGCACCTTTCCCTCTGTGCTAAATCTCACATGGTCGTCATTTGTGTATTCTGTAAGCCCTCACAGGGTGTAGTTCTACTTTAGTGGAGGGAGAAGAGCTGTCGCGCAGCAGATGTGCAAGCTGTCGGATTCCCCCAGAATATGAACCGCCAGCCCTGGAGTGCTGCACGTTTCCCACGCTTCCCTTAGACAAAGTGGAGCACTCCCCAAAGGGCCAGTGATAAACGGAGTTCATTTTTCTTCTGCCTTTCATTTTGGCTGTGGTCGCTCATGGTTTTGCTTACCACATTACTTTCTGAGAAAGTATACACTTCAAAGCATGTTTATATTGTGAAACCTATTAAAGCAAGGTTGCATAGTTGAAATGCTCCTTCCTGCATCAGCAGCTTAGAATCTGCACATGCAGCTGCTCTGTAGTACATTGGTTTGGCATAATTTGCAGGGTTTGCCTTTGCACGTGCAATACTGTCTGATACCCTTGACACTCTTAGAAATGTGACTGCAGAATTTAGACACATGGAGAATTAAGTAGTCCTATTGGCTCTGCACCGTGTTGTACTAAATGTTGCCTTTTTGTACAACAGATTCCATAGTATGTAGCTAATTGGTTTCAGAAGGTTCGTAATGCCCATAAGCCACTGTGAGCCATTGTCTTGTAAAAGAGGGGGGGGGGGGGGGGTGAGTAAGTCCTTCGAAAATCGTTGTTAAGCCTTGTAGACCACCCAATGATTACACGTTTCGAGAGGACAACCACTAACTTCTCTGCATCGGTTTACTGCTAAATCAAGCTACCATGTTTTAAGGCAGGATTTCCCTTCTGAATTACAGGCAGACTCTGTGTAAGGCTAAAATCACTTCAGACCTGCATCAGCAAGCCTGTTTCTATGTATACCGTCCGAGCCTTTGGACATCAGCAGCCAGTAATAACCCTACCTTCTCACTTTGTTCAAGTGGTATAAATAATATAAACCGCAATTAAAATAGTTGTGACTGAGAGCAGGCATGTGTCAGACACAAGATCCAGATGTTGGGCCTCCAACTCAAATAGCCTGCAACTGTCCAGCAAATACAGTTCAGCTGTAAAGCAGAAATAACTGCTTTAATCTCTGGGGAAGGATTGGCAAAGCCAGTAGTTCTCAACATTGGGACCTATTGGCTTTGTCAGTGCCTTTTGACGGTGCAGTACAGCATCGGCAGGATGTTGTGCAGCTTGACCAAAAGAAGAAACTTGCATTTGCAATGCAATAGGTCTCATTTTTTAATCTTAGACGTCCTGGCATTGTAAATGCCAGTGCCTTTTATTTATGTGCACATTGTACTTGTAGTCGTTGCTTGCAGGTTTTCAAAACATGAATAAAAGGGTTGGTCATTTACAATGACATAGCTAAAAATCTCGCAAATGTGAGACCGATTGCATTGCAAATGCTTGTTTTTTCTCTGTTTAGATTTAGGCTGCTGACGGACATCCAGTCTTACTTGTTTTAGACTAGCATTTAGTTGGCTAGAGGCTTTTCCTTTATCTGGAGTAAGGTATATGATCTGTGTGTCAAATGATTGTTGGTTTAAGGTCCTGTTTTCTTATCGTATATTAACTACCAGTGTTTAGTTTGAACCTCTGCTTTGTTAAAAATCTTTTCTTCCTTTTTAAATTTTTTTTTTTAACCCATCGGAAGAACTTAAATCGAAGTGATTGCCCAAGAGCACGTTTTCACGTGGAGAGATCCGGATTAATAAAAAACATGCTTTCTGTTCTGGTTCTTTGTTTCCATCTTGCTCATTGCACAGCTGGTGTGTGTGGTTCCATTAGTGAGACTCTGGGCTACTCGTATATCAAACTGGATACCTGGGCACCTCTGGACGTTACTTAAATTGCTTTCTCCACATCAAATCAGGCCCCCCTTACCCCCATATGTGTTGGGGCAGCTGGATCCTCCCATACTATTGATGGTAATGGAGCTTCTAAATGCCTCTTTGAAATAAGGTCTAGTTCCCAAAGATGGAAACATCCCATGGTCCTCCCTCTCTTAAAGCAAATCCCGATCACTCCCGTCAGTCCAACTTCTGTCCTATCTCGCTGCTCCCCATTTTCTAAAATTCTGGAGAAACACTTAATGGACAGCTGGCCGCCTTTGTTGAAACCCCAACCTTTCTTTGTACTGCTCAATCTGGTTACAGAGCTGGTTTCTCTACTGAATCCACTCTTTTGGGGGTGACCGAAATGCTAAGACATTTTAGATGAAGGCGCAACTGTGATACTCATCCTATTTGATCTCTGCTGCTTTCGAAACTGTGTCCAATGAGATCTTGCTGAAAGCCCTACAGTCACTGGGCCTGGATCGAATGGCCTTGGAATGGTTTTACTCCTTTCTCAAGAACCAGTCCTGCCAGGTCTCTTCCGCAATGTCCAGCTCTAACTGAACTCACGCCTTCCCCTATGGAGTCCCACAGGGCTGTGTTGAGCCTGGTGTTTAATATGTCTGCCCTCTAGCTGAGGTGGTCTAAAGTGTGGGATTGTCTAATCTCCTACGCGCATGACCGATTGTGTTTTCTGTCTCCGTCGCAAGGACACAAGCCCTCAGACCTTGAGACTGAGCAAAGATGCCCTCTGGATGAAGAACATTCTGCTCAAATTAAATGGAGATAAGACCGAAGTCATGATCTTAGGCAGAAGACATGAGCTTTGGGGGCCCTCTGCATTGCCCCCCCCCCCCACCGGAATCGGTTGGTGCAAAACGCAGCAGCAAGGCTTCTTAATCGCCTACCTGCCTCTGCCTCAGGGTATTCTACAAGACTTATACTGGCTGACTGTCGAACTTGGTTAAATTCAAAGCTTTGTGTTGGTTTTAAAATCAAAACAGGATCAAATACTTAAAGGATCTGGTTCAGCTTTACCATCCATCCCGCCCCTTGCGTTCTGCTCAACAGATCTGGTTTGTGGTTCCTAAAGTCAGATTGGCCCCTATGAGAGTCCGGTCTTTTTCCGATCTTGGGGTGACTTTATGGAATTCCCTGCCAGCCTTCCTGAGAGAAGGTACCTCTCTTCTTGCTTTCCATAAGGGTTTATAGACCGGGCTGTTTTAATAGAGCTCTTTTGTTTTTATTTTCCCCTCTTTCTCTCCCTACCCTTTCCTGGCGCAGGGAAACTCTTTGGGTAGCTGTGCTCCCTACAAATTCTGAAATGTCTAGCAGTGGATGATGGGTTTCTGTCCACTGCAGTGAAATGCACAAGTTGTTGAGGGCCTTTGTCAAGGTGTTTTTATAGCACTTGCTACCTTAATTGAGCTTGTTTCGAAGCACTCTTAGTCTTTAAAGATGAGAGATTAAAGGCATTATGAGATTGTTGGGATTAAATTTCATTCCAGTTCAAAAATCCAGTTACTGGAATCCAAAAATGGGTCCATAGCAAGCAGAGCAGTCCTACTCCAGGGTGCAGTCCAGGATACACACTCCGATACTAGCCTGCGTCTAGAGATTAGGGGGCTTAATTTAGAGGGAATTGTTGATAGAGGGAACCCTCGCACTCCCAGTCGACACCATGTACATTCTTCACTATACCCTAGCTAATGCAGTTTATAATCTAAAGGTTTGAGTGTCAGCAAACCACATTGATCTTGAGGGTAATTTTGTAACCCGCAAGGTATATCTAAGTGGTACCCCCTTCTGCTGTTAAAACTGTATTGACATTTACTACCATGATCATGTTGGGAATGTCTATTTTTTGACTAGTTGTGAATTATAACTAGCAGATTTCATTTTTATGCACAGTTTGAAAAACAGTTAAACTGAGTAACTGTTTTGACTCCGAGTGAATAGCTATATATCTGATAGACAACGCACCACAGATTACTTTAGCATATCCCTGACGTCCGCTGAATCCAGAAGACTTTTACTCGAGCAATACCCTTGTGTTGGTAGGTGGCATTTGAATGTGTTGTCAGTGTTTCCTATATAGGCACCACCTCTGCACGCTCATGTCTGGTCTTTACTTTTCACGCTAGCTAGCACAGATTCATGAAGAGAGCTTGTCACTTTTTACAGCTTTTTTCAACATTTTGTCAAATTTTTGGTCTGTAGGTTTTTACTTGCTGTCGCATACTCATGGATTCAAACCATGCAGTGCCTGCCATTGAGCCATACTGGTTACTGATCACCATAGTTTCTCTATGGTGCCTTGAGAGTGACCTCGTCATGTTACAACTGCCGGGACATGGCCTCATATTTGGGGCGACCTGACTGTCCCAGCATGCCTTCGGACCCCAGAGGCCCAGGAGGGGCTCCACCAGGTTCCATGCTGGCGGCTCCACTTTCTGTGCCAACTGTACATACCACCTCACCCATGCACCAGCCCCCGTGCCGAGATGCCCAGCGTTGCAGATGTCGGGGGGGGGGGGGGGGGGGGGCCATTCTCATCCCAGACTACCCCAAGCCTGATTTGTGCCTATCCTTGCAGATTCCAGCACGTACTGCACCCTTGGGTCCTAGGTCAATTCTCCAGCCCTCTTTTGAGGGGCTAGGAATGGAGGATGATGGGGAGGAGTCGCTGGGCCCTTTACAAGCCCTCCTGAGCATGAAATTGACTGCGATGAGGAATTGAGGCCTGGATACCTCCCCAGATTCTGGCCTGGTTTCTCCCCCCTACCATGGTTACAGAGGAGAGCTTCATATGCTGTGATGGTGAAGGGTAGTGGCGGCTTCTCCGCTAAGGCGGAGGAGCGTCACACCACTGAACAAATGGAACAATAAAATAACTATTTCTTTTTCCTATATACTTCAGTGGCGCTCGGGCAGGGCTAGCAGATTAGGGAGAGGAATGGTTTTCACTGCTGACGTGCACACGGCTGCTTGGCCAGCCCTCTTGGGCTGGCCAAGCAGTCCTTCACACTTTGCATCATCTCCACCAGGCTGCATTACACAGCCTGTTGAGGAACATGCAAACCCTCATAGTCCCTGTCTGAGCGCTGATCCGCGCCGCAGACCAATAAACTCTGCATTGCAGCGTTGATTAGCTATGGGGAGGCTTGGAGGGTGGGTGCTGCCTGCTGCTGGCTGGGAGTGTAGGAAGATATTTGAGGGACAGAGGATGAAGGAGAGGTGGTGGCTGGTTCAGGTAAGTTTTTGGGCCCTGGGAATAGGACCGTTGCCCGCCGCTGTCGTCCTGCTCCAGGTAACCCAGCAGGGCTCTGCGCTGTGAAGTTTTGGAGTACCTTTTGACTTTGCCTTCTTGAGGCTGCCAGACCAACCCTCCTATTTAAATCCCCTATTGTGAACCGATTTTCTTAATCTGCTTGTACACATCTTCCTACCTGCCCCATGCATCATGCCTCAGTGGGACTTTAATTTGGTTCTCTCCTTGATCTGCGCTCTGTTCAAACCTCTGTACAACTGTCCCCTCGTGCTGCTTTCCATCAAAACAGCTTTTTAGTGGTGATACTTCTACCAGGAGGGTGAGTGAATTGCAGGTTCTGTCATCGGGAAAGGTGATCAGGTAAAGAGGCTTGGATAAGTTGGTACTTCGCACTAGGGCTTCTTTCTTACCAAAAGTTGTAACCCCATTCCATGTGGGGCAATCTCTTGCCCACTTTGTATGCTCTTCTGCACCCCTCTAAAGAGGAGCAACTCCACTGTCTGGAGCCAAAGAACATTGTCATTCTACCCTGACCCCTCTAAAGAGTTCAGGTGGACAACCAACTCTTCGTGAGGTATGTTGTATTGAAATCTGCTATGCTTTGGCCAAGAAACTGCCTCTTGAAGACTCTAGCGCTCATTTCACCAGTATTGCAACATGGGGTTTCAGTACTTGACATTTGTCACAGCAACGTGGGTGTCTGCCACGTTCACTAAGTGCAGTCCACAGAGATGGCCTTTTTGGCCGCTCTGTCCTGCAGGAGTTTGTCTAAACTTGTCTGCAGTCCCTCCCCTGGGGATGGTATTGCTTGGGTATCTATTCTAAGGTAAGGTATCTGCAGCTAGATGTCTTTATTAGATGGACTAGTTACTTACCTTGGGTAATGCATTAACTTGTAAAGACCTAATCTAGCTGCAGATCCCTTAGTCCCACCCTTCCTCCCCACACTATGGACAGGTTTTTAGGGTCCGGGCTGATCCCTTTCAGGGCCCTAGTTCTAAACACCACGGTCAGCTCACTTCACTCTGCGCTTCTGGTGTGGTAAGTCATGAAAAGTAACTGCAGTTGGCATGCAGAGGTGGTGCCTATATTGTTGATGCAGATGTCACTTCCGGCATGGATGACTCCACGCGCAGCCAATTGAAGTGTAAGGGTATTGCTCAAGCAAGTCTTCCCAATCCAGCCTAATGCTTGGGATGTTCTAAGGTAAGGAATCTGGTTAGAATGTCTCTACCAGATAAGGCATTAACGAAGGTAAGTAACTTGTCCGTTACTTACAGAAAAGCAATATTCCGTTTCTTAGAGGGTATGGGCCTCTCTAACAACTCTTGTTAATAGAGAAGCCCTAGGCAGAGTCCCCGTAGCAGGCAGACATGCAGTGTTACAATTCAAAAAGCAATCTGTCTTCGCATTTAAATCGACAAGTGACTTCAATATAATTGAACTCTTTTCATTGTGATAAAGGGTTAAGTTGATAGGTAGGACTCTAAATAAAAGTGAATTAGTATAATGTCATTGCCTACATGCTTCTTATGGGGAAGGGCTGTTGTCAGCTGTTCAGGACTACACTTTTAAAATTCTGCTCTTCGTACCAAATCGTGTCAATCGCATGCAGTAGTGGTTATGTTGCCTGGAAACTAGTAGGTATGAGGCAGCGAATTGCAGTGAGTGCCAGGACCGTTTAAATGGTCTTTGTGCCTTCTACTGCTACTCATTGCTGTTAACCATAGAATCTTGAAGTGAAACACCATTTGGAAAGAAGGTAAGCTAATCCCACTAACATGTTTCAATGTCTTGTAAACTTGATATTTCTAGTAATAGATGTGAACCTTTTCATGTTCAGGCTTTTATTTACACAACAGCTATTCTTTTTAAAACCCTATAATGTGGAATAATCGACTTCATTCTTTATGATCATTTTGTGACCGTAGGTTTACATCATCGGCCCTGACAAGAAGATGAAGCTGTCGGTCTTGTACCCAGCTACCACTGGAAGGAATTTTGACGAGATACTTCGAGTGATTGATTCCCTCCAGCTGACATCCAATCACAGTGTGGCCACACCAGTTGACTGGCAGGTAAGAGTATATCAAGCACCATAATCTTGCTAAGGTCTCTTCAAATTCATTCAATCTAGTTTATCTGAGTGTAGTTATCTAGTTTTTTTAAACTCCAGTTAAAGTGAGACCGAGCTAGAGTCCAACCTTGCATTGTGAACCCTAATAATTTGGTGGTAATCAAGCAGAAGGTGTACAAAATATAGGACTTTTTAGCGACTTTGTTTTCAAGGAAGGAATGGAAAGTAATCTTGTGATGCCAGGTGTGGTAGTAGAGGCATTGCATTTTTATAAAATCACTCCAGTCTCTGAAGTTGACCAAGTATTTGTTCAACCTCAATTTAACATTGTATTTTGCCCATTGAGACTGACCTGAGGTCTTGTGGCGATGCATACCCGAAGCCTAGATTTTCAAGTTTGTTGCCCACTTGCGCGTATTAGCCATAGCCCTAAAATTATGTGGTAGGACCACTCTAGGGAGATCTAGAAGCTTATAACTGTTTAAACAAAATAGTTGATTTGGCTAAAGGCCAAACGACTAAGAATACAAAAAGTGATGGATGGAATGCTTAAATGAATCCCCACCATTGGTGCAAAATGGCTGCAGCCCAGCGTCATTTTGCACTCCATGCCACCTCTGCCTGCAGACTGCCATGTGCAAATTAGTCTTGCCCCTGCTCCAATAGGAACAGTTCGAGCCTGTTCCTCCCGGAACACAAGCAACCCAGGACCAGTTTCACCATTGTTATGGGCTCATCAGCCGGGTATAGCTTGATTCCTGTGACAGTGTGCACGGGACCCATGTTTGGGCATATATGTCCAACGCAGAGCAACATACAAAAGCTGTTAGATGGAATGCGTGAATTAATTTCAGACCCTGGTAATTACTGTGGTACGCATCCCAGTCAGTGTTTTGCACACCATGCCACCTCAGTTTGGACTCTGCTATAGTCCAATCCGTTTTGACTCTGGTCCAATGTGAGCAGTTCAGACTAAACTGCCAGGCGAGGTCCTCCCTGAACCAGAGCACAAGCAACTCTGGGTCCAGGCTGATTTGCATATATCTTGGTCCAAATTGAGGTGGCATGGTAGGCAAAAACGATTGATTAGCGGCCCAAGCGATTTTCAGTGGCTTAGATTCAAGCTTTGTTACTTTATTTTGGTCAATTGACTGTGAAATTACAATAAAATGCATCCCAATAATTAACCTGATATGAATGATGTAAAGTGCTATGCAGAATAAATGTGCAGAATAAATGTGCAAGCAAGATTATAATGCAAACAATTATAGTGCAAATGTAGTTAACAAATGGACAATATTAAATCTTATCCACAAATTGGACAATAGTGGCTTCATCTGAATTGTTTGAGCCTACTCGTGAGTTGGACCGATTAACCAGGTACGGTAATGGTCCACTTTTAGGAGCTCCGTAACTTTTTAGTTGGCCATTTCCATTTTGTGGAAAAAAAAAATCCAAACCTCAAATTCATTCACGTGTAGGAGCAATGCATAATGTCCACGTAAAAATTGGGTGAATAAAGTAGCACTGTCAGTGAAACAGCAATATAAAATAGAACATCATAATAGCAACTTTTTTTTTATGTAGGATGGCCCAGTAGGGGAAAAGTTAAATTGCTTAAATGCACATCTGCAAAGATTATAGATCTGTTTCCAATAATCCATGCAAAAAACAGGTAAGTACTTAGGGTTTTAAAAATCGGATACTTAAAGGAGTGTTTGCCCTGAGGGCAGTTGGATAGTGTTAAACCAAGGGTAAGACATAAAAGCTGAATTCATTTACGTCTAGGTTTAGTATAACATGGAACAGACCAACGTTCAATGTTTCAGCAGTATTTCGCAAAATAGAGAAACTCTGGTCACAGTACCTTATTTAAATGTAATGTACCAAATTGAAATTTTATCGATTTTTGCCAAGAGTGGAAAGATTTCATGTAAACATTCACATTTTGGGAGTGGCTTGTGTGATAGTCTGTGACCCAATGCTAGAAGAACATTGACATTGGTTCACAACATAATTCCAATATGTGTTCATTAAAATGCCCCTTGTATTTTCTCTAATTGACGACTGGGGTAGTGTATACTGCCTGAAGGCCCAATTTGATAAACCATACTTTTGAGTGTGGAAAAACACTTACATTTAGTATTAATATTTAGACTTCTCACCTAGTAGTTCTGTTATGTACGAGTCTAGTTCTTGGTGGGACCATAGTCTAACCCAGTACAGAAGAGGCTTAAAAGGGCAACTAGATGATCAGCACCTTTTATTTAAGACCACTGCCAAGAATTATGGGAAGGTTCGGTGAGAGAAGAAACGTTGAGTAATGATTTAACAAAGCTAAAGTACTTGCATTAGAAATGCCCCATACAGAGCAGCCGACCGAGATTTAGCCCTATATACCTGCAGAGCTGGGGAAATTACCTTCACCTGTGAGGATCTGTGCATTTTTAAAATGGCAGCAGCTCTGCAGATATTAAACAGCCTAATTACTCCGTCCATGTACGCGAGTTAGTGACCCTTAAACCTAAGTAATCAAAGGTCTTTCCTGATTTACGGGGAGTGTTTCCCAGGGATGGTTTGCTAGTCTGTTTTTATGCAAGCTATATACCATATATTTAGTCTTTTGAAAATTAACTTCCAACCCTCATTCATTTCACTTTTTAAACTTATTCAAAATATATTGGAGCCCAGAGTGTTTCCTTGACAAGAGCAAAGTATCGTCTGCAAAAAAAGTGCTGGTACCATTTTGCCACCCAATACTACCACAGTTGAGATCATCAATAATCCTGTTATACTGAAAATAAAGTAGGGGCCAAGACTCCATCTTCGCGTACTCCCCTGCGGATCGATATTAGTCAGTTATGATCTGCCCCATTTTACATGGGCATATGTAGATTGATGGGGGGGCCTAATAAAGTCTAGGGTATTGCAGGGGACTCCCATTGTTATAAATATCCCATAGAATAATTGTCGGAACCAATTCGAAGGGTGCTCTCAAATCTATGAAGGCAACGTACAAATTACCTTTTTGCAGGGTGATGTATTTCCAAGTAATTAGATCAAATCTTCGGATGATCGGTACAGTTGATCAAATCTAACAAAAGCCTGCTTGAAATGGAGAGAATTTTAGTCTGACATCCATTCCTACAATTAAGTAGCTGGGAGTAAGATCTTTTTAGAAAATGTCAAGACTAATAGGAAGAATACTAAATTATAGACTTATCGCCTTTCTTGTAGATTGGAATGATACAGGCCACAGCCCAGGTAGCAGGTAATTCATCTCCGTTTAATATCTTGATAGATAAACGGCTAATGTAGGTGGCCCAGATGTCAATTTCAGATGTGTAAAGTTCTTCTGGGATCGCATCGAGTCCTTGGGCTTTCACTTAGTGGAGACTCCAGTGCCTTCCTTGTCAGCCAAGGAGAAAGCTAGATTAACTTTGGAAATTACTTTCACCAAAGCGTATGTTATCAGCTGGATATGTGAGATCTAAGGCCCCGAGTAAGAGTATGCCAGTCTTGAGACTGCCGTACTGTCTGTAGCAGTCTGACCACTGCCTCTGCATTGGGACTGCCACAAGACTGCCGCAACTGCCAGTGACTTGCATCCTGCGGCGGTGGGGAAAGTGGTGGGCTAATGATTTGGTGCTAGGACCACCCCGGTTATTACACCTGCCTTTCTGCTGACCTTTTTATGGCGGGGACCCTGCCATGAAAAGGTTGGCAGAAAAGGGGCCCCCAAATGGAGCCCCAGGGCGACTTTGCCCAATGGAGAGTGGACATGTTGTCCTCCCCTTGCACTGGTGTGCGTGCACTGTGTGCCAGCCAAGACATGGTGCATGGTACACAGTGCACCTGATGTGCAAGTGGATCTCCACTGCGGCAGCATGTGCTTCAGTCTTTATGAACCAAAGCATGCTGCTGCTGTTCAACTGCCACACCACCAGCCTGTCAGTATTGTCATAATACAGCGCTTAGAATGCTGCCGGCTTGGCTGTGTTCTCTAGACCGCCTCCGCAGCAGCGGTCAGACCACTGATCTCATAATCCGTCTCCAAGTCTTTATCAGAGTATAACTCTGAAAATTGCTTCACCCAAATAGACGGTAGCACTAAATGATCAGTTTGGGTATGCGCACCTAGAGAGCCATGGGCTATTTGCCAGAATGCTATATCATTTCTGTTCTGGGCAGTCACTAAATTATGTCAATTGGTTCTGTCCCAGCTCCTTTTCGTATATTTAAAATCTGCTTACAAGTTGGCCAAGCTTTTCCTATAGCGACTGAATTATGAGATTTAGGGCCTCATGTAGGTAGCCAAATACCGGTCGGTAACGGCCGATTTTCGGTAATTATACCGTTACCGACCGGTATTTTGGCTATTGGTATGTAGGGGGTCAATTTCTGGAATCGGAATTTACCGATTCGGTAAAACTACCGAATCGGTAAAATTACCGAATCGGTAACGTTACCGATGTGGTAATTTTTCCGATTCCAGAAATGATATGTAGGGGGAGTGTGTGGGTGTGTTTAGGAGTCGGTATTTACCACCAACTTATAGTTGGTGGTAAATAGTTAATGTATGTGTGTATGCATTTTGAAGCGCGTAGCAGTGTGCAATGTGGCATACATACATGCCCTTAGGGCATGTATGTGTGCCACATGTGCACACCTGGCCGAATCAGGGGTGCAACAGGGTGTCAATGTGACACCCTGCCACCCTTGCATTTTCTCCACCATTACCGAATCGGTATTTACCGATTCGGTAATGAGGCATACCTTCCCATCAATGGGAAGGTATGCCTCATTACCGAATCGGTAAATACCGATTCGGTAATTACCGAATTGTAACGAATCGGTAAAAAATACCGACTCATTACCTACATACGAGTTACCACTTCTAAAATACCGATTCGGTAACGTTCGGTATTTTAGAAGTGGTAACTGGTATGCTACCTACATGAGGCCCTAAGTTCCTGTTAGATGGATCTATTAACAGGGTAAAGGTTGTCTGGAATACAGTCTTGATTTTTATCAAGACCAGATTGCTTGCTATACTTGGCCATTATATACCACCTCTATTGTTTGTAAGAATGGGTAGTTTGGGGACCCCCTCCTTAGAATAGATTGAGCTTCAAAAATGTCAGCAGAGTGATGGTTCCGGGGAATTATGGTTGCTATCCCATCTAGATATTGCCTTGAAGTATCAAAGATACAGTAATCGATTTGGCTTTTCTTATTGCAGGTTTCAAATGTAAAAGCCCTATCCGATGTAGACCTCCCATTACAGGCTCCAAGCCCATATGTCAGTTAAAGAGCTAATAGGATTTCCTGAGGTCTCCTCTTCCTATTTAGTTACACTGGTTATACAGTCAAGCGGTTCATTAGTGTTAAAATCTCCTGCTAGAATCCAGGGGGAGCTCTTACCAGAAAGAACAGTTCAGGTCTACTGAGCGACTGTAAATGGTACTCTAAAGCCCTTTCGGAAATGTTAGACCTGGCATCATTGGTGTTGGTTTCCCCTGTATTTTTTGCCTTTTTTGCCTTTGCCTCCTGTATCTTTACCATGTGATGGATTTCGTTTTGCTGGTCCTGATGCTTTGGCAAATTGTAAGTGCTCCCTTTGTTAACTGTTATGGATTGGTGATTTCATGATTAGCATATTTGATTTACTAATCTGTCCCTAGTACAGGGTACTGTGTGCCCAGGGCCTGTAAAGCAAATGCTGCGAGTAGGCTTGCAGTGCTGATTGTGCCAACTACACAAGCAGCCTTGCAACAAGGTCTCAGGCCTGCCATTGCAGTACCTGTGTGCAGTCTAGCACTGCCATGTCTACCTGACACTTGCCATGCCCTAACCTTCCTTTCCTACATGTGAGTCACCCGTAAGGTAGGCCCAAGGTACCCCTGTGGGCAGGGTGCAGTGTATGTGAAAGGTAGGTCCTGCCCTGATGAGTGTGGCATGTCCTGATAGCAAAATACTGCCAATTTCGTTTTTCACTATTGTAAGGCTCTATCCCATAAGATAAAATGGGGAGCTTGCTCCTAACATCTTATGAGCATTACTGCCCATGGGAACAAGATATGAAAATAAAGTTTGAGATGCCTGAACTCAGAATGTTAAGATTCATCTTTTAGTGAGGGTGATTTTTACATTCTGGGTTTGAAAATACCACTTTTAGAAAGTAGTTATTTTCTTGCCTAAGCATCCAGTGTGCCTCTGCTAGCTTGAGTATTGACGGGGTGAGGGTTTAGGTGTGTCCTGACCTACCAGGGCTGGGCTGAATAGACCTGGGCTACATTCAGAGTGGGGTGAGGAGATTTCTTTCAAACCTGAATGGGCCTGGTTTGCCAAGGACTTTTGCCACCTCCTGCCAGGAAGCTGCACCAGAGGACAGAACTGGTTTTGACTGGGCAAAGAGCTTCTCTCCCACAGAACAAAGGATTTTGTGTTGTAAAAAGAGGGACCCAGAACACAGACTTTTAGATCACTTCTGGATATCCAGTGGGACCTTTGCCAAGGAGAAGAGCTGGAGAAACTGAGGAGTACTGCCCCTTTGCTGTTTGCTGTCTGGGGTTGGCCTGCAGTGGCTGTTTCTGCCAAGGAAAGGACAAGGTCTTTGCTTTGTCCCCTGCTTGAGGAAGATCTCAAAGGGCTTGAAATAGAACTTACCTCCTGGTCTGAAGTCTCAGGGACCCAAAGACTTCATCACCAGTTCCCCTGAACTTTCTTGCTGGGAGTTCTGACCTGCTAAGAGATGCCTGCTGCTGCTTTGGACCTCTGGAGGCTGTTTTGCCGCTGGGAGCTGGAAAAGTAATGCAACTTTGAGAAGCGCGACGCATTCGTTTGGCGCATCGCCAAAGAAATTGATGCAACGCCTGCCTGCTTGAGAAATCGCTTCAAGTGCACCGATCTACAAATTCTGAGATCACTGCACCAATTCTGACAGGCCCTGCTGTGCGGCTGCAAGAACCAACGTACTGTGGGACTGCGGCTGAAGAGAACGCAGTGTCCCCATATCACGAACCAATGTATCCCCGATCCTCTCGCATCGCATCTGGGCACCTCTCCAGCAAGAACACTGGTGTTGCAGTAAGAAACCGACCCATCTCCCCTTCAGTAAGGAACTGACACATCACTGCCCCTGCCTGGCAATAAGGAACCATCTCATCCCCTTCTGTGGGCCTAAGGAACAGACTCATCCCCTTCACTGCGACAGTTTGTGCGCGGACGCATCAAAGGTACTATGTGTGAAGTGTCACATCTGCTTTGACTAGAACTATTTTTACCTTTCATAAGTCCTATTTTGGTTACTGTATAGAATATTTGTTGTTTTTGGTCTTGTTTGGTTTAGATAAAGATTACTTATTTCTAAACTGGTGTGGTCCACTTTGTAGTGTTATCACTGTATGACTGTTCACAAATACTTTATACACTGCCTCTGAGATCAACCTGCCTGCTCGTGCCAAGCCACCAAGGCGGTGAGCAGGGGATATTTTAGAAGTGTATCCCCCTTACCCTTACTAGAAAGAAGGGTCCCTACTTGGACAAAGGGGCAAACCATTGCCAGCCAGACACCCCATTGCTAACAGGGGACCTAATATTTATCCCCAAAATATCAGGGGATGACATATATAATAATTTTTTAGCAATGCAGTGAAGAGATATTTACCTAAATAAACAATCAGTGCTGGCTATTAGTGTCCGTGCAATAAATGTACCCTACTCTATGAACTGAAGACGTGGCCAAAGATTCCTGAATCAAAGCAATATGGAATGTGCCCATGAAATTATTCCATGCTAGGTCAGTGACTTTACGACATACGCCAGCAGTATTCAATGAAAGGGTACAGATATTAGGAACACATGTAGTCGTCATAAACAGTCTGTATTGGGCAGTGGAATAACAAAAGAAGTATTTGTGGAGTTGGCTCGCTAAATCAGGGTTTGTGATGCTGGCAATCCCAGATAAATGCAGACTTCATATCTTTTAGTGGGTTGCTAGACTGAGACTTGGGACCTGGTAAGCTTGTTCACACAACTAAATGTCCTTCGTCAAAGTATGTTGTAGAAGATTGTGGGCAGTCAGGTGGAAAGTTAGATGGAGGGTGTGGGGAAACACATTTTTCACATCTGGATGTCCCACAACAGCAAGTGTACTAGAGGGCTGGCAAAGGTCGCATGTGATGTATTGATGAATGTCATGAACTCAATGGTAGAACATGAGATGGGTCTAGCATAAAGGTTCGCCAAGAATTGGTGGATAAGTTCTGGTTTGATGTAATCTAAAGAGTTGGAGTTTTGCGTGATACGTTGTGCAAAAAATGTCAGAATGGATAAGAGACAACCCCTCAAACCTAATCCGGTGGATGACCTTATTGGTCAGGGAATTTGTGTTCTCTCAAGCCTTTTTCCTAGGGTTAGGAACATTCACCATATATAGTGAAACCCTTCCTTCTATACAAAATGGGATTATTGAAGAAAGCCGAACGCTGGCAAATCTTCTCAGATCTACATAAATGTCCCTGAGGGTTTGCCTGACTTTGGCCAACATAAAGACGGACCTGCTCAAGGACTTAAAACATACTGTCACGCACATGGACGCTTCATCATCCCCCTCCAGGAGCCCCACCCTTATGCTCACCAAAGTTCAGCCTCAAAAATAACGCCTCCTGGTCCTCTAATATATACAGCGAAGAAGCTGTATTCAAAATGCTCATGGCTGTGAATCCTTCCAACCACTTCAGACCCTCTTCCCACAAACTTCATAAGACTTCATTCTAGTGTTACTGCCTCTATGGACCCAAATTATAAATGCCTCTCCTGGGAATCGTCCATGAAATCCTTAAATCTGGGCAGGTATCCCCGATCTTAAAGAAGCCAACGGTTGACCCCTCGGACTTAATTACCGCCCAATATCCAACATCCCTACTCTGGTCAAACTCTTAGAAAAATGTGTTCACATACAGCTTGGCAACCATATAGAGCATTTGAACCTTCTCAACCAATACCAATCCAGCTTCCGCGCAGGGCGTGGTACTTAATCAGCCATGACTCACATAATAGATGACACAGTAAAAATCCTTGACCAAAACAAGGCCTGTTTGCTAATCTTGCTTTCTTGTCTTTGACATTTGACACTGTCAAACACGACAACTTGCTAGACCTCCTGAAACACAGAATGGGATTATCTGGATCCGTTCTAAATTGGTTCACCTGTCCTTCAAACTAGATCGCAAAGATTCAAGGCTGATTTATCTTTGTCCAAGCCTGTCCCAGTCCCTTTAAGAGTCCCGCAGGGATCATCCCTCTCCTACACTTCAATATATTCATGGAACAGCTCACCGAAATTCTCATCTCCACTAACTTACATTATAATACGTACGCAGATGATACACACCTATATTTAAAGATCCACTCACTAGAGGACATCAAATCTCAACTTAACGTTACAAAAAACTCAGACCTGGCTGGCCGAAAACCATCAAACGAAATACCCTCAAAACCGAATTCCTCCTAATTGCTCCTCCCACCCCTAAGCAACCATTATTCAAGATTGGCTGAAACACCTAACGGCACTAAACTGCCAACCTCTTATTGACTCGGCGGAATCGCTGGCAATTGCGCTTGACAGATCTAAATATGCAGAAACACATTAGCGCCACAACAAGAGGAGTAAACTTTCAGATGAACACCTTGAACTAAAACCCTTCCTGCCCGCAAATGACTCTAAATTGGCAGTTAAAACGCTAGTAATCCCAAGAGTGGAATATTAGTCTCCCTTTGCTGGCTCACCAGATAGACAACGTCCCCTCTAAGAGCTCCAATCAATGCAGCAACTAGACTCCTCACAGGCTCCAAAAGAAACTGTCGCATCTCCCCTGACCTCGGATCCCTTAACTGGCTACCTTTCGAGACCAGAATTCATCTAAAAATCGCACGTATGACACACAAGGCCACACATCACAACACTTATCTGGCACATAAATTGGTGCCTTCTTGTGGCAACAGATCCTCCAAGAGCTCCAGTAACCTTCTACTGAAACCACAACGATTCGCCAAGAAAACCTACAAGCAGACTTTCTCTGGGATGGCTCCCAGGATTTGGAATGCACTGCCCCTAGAAACTATACTGAATCCCTCTACTGCATCTTTCGAAAAGAAGTGAAATCCCTTCTCGTATCTAAATTCACATGATCCATGTATATAACTTGTTATACGATGCTTGATTTGTATTGGACATAATTTTTTATTTTTCAATGCTTGTTTTGTTTCATACATTTACCCTGTAAAGTGCTCTGATAACTGCAAGGGTCATGTTCGCGCTATTTAAAACCTTCAAAATAAAGGGTGCCTATTCACTGGCCATTTGTGATGTTTAATGCTATTGCCATTGGGAGCGATAGGAAATATATTAGTTACTTCCTTTCGTATCACAATTGAATTGGTTAGTAGGTGGCAGAAACTCAATGGATTGTGCAGCAGGGCTTGAATATTTGCTGGTTAGAGGCACTGAGCCATTGGTCATGGTAAACTGCTCCTCTTGGGTTTTCGAAGCACAATAGCACGCCCAAAAAGGAAGGTCCCTTAATAAAAGGTCCTGCACCTTCAGGGTCAATTGTGCAACTACAGATTTGAGCTGCTGTATCGTCTTTAAGTATTTGGGTGGCATAAGGATTTTTTTTATAAAGGGCATCTATTTGTAGACTAATTCTTGGGTAGGGAGAGTGTAGTTTGTGAGTTCGCTTTCTGTTTGTCCACATGATCCTCTAGCACTTACCACCTATTGCTACAAGGAAAAAGTGGTTTAAGTGTTTTGTTTTCTATGTGGGCATTAGTCTTGGGAGGGAGAGATTAATCTAGGTTCTATAAAATGGTTAGGGCTTGGAAGGCTGAGTAAGTTGAGTGGGCATAGAAGGTGGAGTGTATTTTTTGATTTTAGTAAAAAAGTGGGTTATTTTGCATGCAGCTGTGATGCCCTTCTAGGTCTTACCATTGAGTAATTCAACCTCTTTGTATAGATTGTCTCGATGGTACAGTTCAGCTCCATGTCTCGTTTTATTTTTTTTTAAGTTTGAGATCCAGGAAGGACTGCCTTTCTCTTCCCCCATAAGTACTGTAAACAAGAGCTTAAGGGTAAATATACACTAAACACAAGTACTTCAAAATTATATTAAACAAACTGTGAAAGCAAGAAATTTTAAACCAAAATTTGTCCAACCATAATTCGGCCGATATGCTGTCCTTGGATTTCTAGGGAAATGTTCCTAGCAAAAAACACCACCTAATTGATGCCCAAGTTAAGAGAAAGGGGAGCCTCAAAACAGAGGGGTGGTCGAACCTCCCGGTGAAGACTGGCCCAGGTGTGCCCTGCACAACTGTGATCATGGTGGCACAACGTTGCGCTCTGGGGGTCTGCCCCCCCCCCCCCCCCCCCCCCCCCCCCCCCCCCCCCATGTTAGCGACTCAGTCACACTGAATTGTGGGACATGGAGTTCGTTCGTTCAGTCAAAGGTGTCATGTGCAGTGAGGATCGTGGTGGCGGCTAATTAGCACTGAGAATCTGGCTGCTTTCCCCCATTAGCACCACAATGGTGCAGTGATGTGGGGCCTTGAAAAATGCCCTCGCCCCCCCACCCCCCCTGCAGTTAAACGGGTCAAACATTTACCTAGATTTACTTGGTTTAGTTGGCGTGATTTTTCCAAATGTTGAGCATGTGGTCCACCTTTTTCAAAGTTTGACACTCACTTCAGTCTTTGGGTCCCCTGTACATCTTAACTTCTGTTAAGACTTGCCGGAAAAGCAGGCTGCACATCTGTGGCACCTCGAGGCATCTCATGTGGCAAACTTACTGCAGAAGATTTGTTAAAGACTACTCTAGCGGCGCTTACCTCGCCACGCTGGCCAGAGGATCCTTTCTGTTTGTAGTCTTTACAACCACCCTTGTGGCCTTTTCAAAGCCAGCCTCCTACTTCTGTTTCCCACCAAACCAGCATTTAATTTACACTTTTTCAGGGCTCTCCACACAGGCCGGTATGAGGGGCTCCCCTGGAGCAGCTTCCACAGGCTTTTTTTAAAAAAAATTTTTTTTAATTTTTTTATGAACGATCTGTCTCCTTCCCTGCTCTGTGAGCGCCCTCCCTTCTCTTTCTCCCCCCCCCCCTCTCCTTTCTCTCTGTGGCTGTTTGTGAGAACACAAGTATTCATCCATTAAAGGCTCTTCCAGGGATTCAACTGCCTCCCTCCAAGCATTATATCCATTAGTTTGTTGATTCAGTTGCCACCCTAAGTGCAATGGGTATGCCCAGACAGGGTCCCGTGCTCACTGTGCAACTAGAATCCAGCCAGAACCTGGCTGTGCACTTAATTGGTTTGAAACTGATTGTGGGTTGCTTGTTCTGGCTCAGGGAGGACCTGGCCTGGCAGTTTGGGCTGGACTGTTCCGATTGGAGTTGGGTCAAGGCTGATTAGCAGATGTTGGAGTCCAAATTTATGTGGCGGGGGGTGAAAATGATTGTTTGGGGTATGGCCCCCAAGAGATTTCCAGTGGCTGGGATATTCAAACATTTTATCCATCACCTTGTTGCATTTATCCAAGTCGAGGTAAAAAAATTGCTGTAATTGAGAGACCGTATGCTATTGTACGGAGTCTAGATTGTAGGATGCTGCTTGGTTATGTGGATATGGCTGCAGCTTTCAGCACTGTGGATCACTTGGGTTGAATAAGAGATGCACAGCCAGGCCAAAAAAAAATCAAATGATTGTAGACTTCTTATGAACAAAGGAACAATTTTGTCTTCAGGCCCTTACTTGATCAGGAACTTAAACTCTCATTTAGAGCTGCACAGAGCTACACTCTGCCAGTTCTCTTTGATATCTTCTGATCCAACTGTTTAACATCTTTAAGAATAGTTAAGTGAGGGGGGGTAGAGCCTTACACATTTGTAGAAAATTCCTTCAGGGTGTCACCAGTGCAGAGGTTTTCATCTTGGTACCAAAGTGAGAGCTAATTTTCGATCATGCCCTGTTAGACCTGCCACCATTGATGGTCTTCCCCAAGCATTTTGTTTTTCACGTCCCCATTGTGCTTTCTTTTTGTTGGCCTTGGTGACCAGAGCCCTTTACCACTGCTAATCAGTGCTAAAGTGCATGTGCTTCTTCCCTAAATGTGTGTAATTGGTGTACACCTGATTGACAAATGTAATTTACCTGTAAGTCCCTTGTTCTGTGTTATACCATATACCTAGGGCCTGTAGATGAAATGCTATGTGTGGGCTGCAGCACTGATTGTGCCACCCACAGAAGTAGCCTTTCAAACCTGTCGGGCCTGCCACTGCAGTGCCTTTGTAGTTTACTGCCACTTTGACGTGGCATTTAAATGTAAACTACTTGCCAAGCCTGAAGGTTCCCTTTTTATTACATATATCACCCCTAAGGTAGGCCCTAGGTAGCCCTAAGGGCAGGGTGCTATGTAAGTAAAAGGTAGGACATGTACTTTTGTGGCTTGCCTGTCCTGGTATTTAGTTTTTCACTGCTGTGGGACCTACCTCACTCATAAGTTAGCATTGACCATTCCCTTAAGCGGTAATTCCTGATGTAGCCTTTTCATATTTTATATATTTGCATTGGTAATGATGGATCCATCCTGTTGGTGCAATTGGATTTAACCTTACTGTTTTAGAAATGCCACTTTCAGAAAATGGATGTTTCTCTGCTCTTATTGCGGTGTGTGCCTGACAGCGTGTCTCCAATAAATTTCTGGCTTAGGCTGGGTAACAGCTACATTTGTGTATTGCCTCTATACAGCCACAAAACGGGACACTACTGCATATGCATTCTGACTAACCTTCCTGGGCTGGGAGTAGCTCCCATTCCACTTGAATAGTAGTGTCCTGCCCACACACAGTGCTGATAACCTCCCACAGATAGCCTTGCAGACAGGACTGGGTTGAAAGGGACCCTTGAGTGCTTCAGAGGGTCCTTTGAAGTCACCCCCCTACATTGAAGGCACTTTTGGGTACAAGTACTGGGTCTCAGACCCTTGTGGGACTTGTAACCAAACACTGCTAGCTCTACATCTGCACTTTGCCGTAAGGACTGCAGCGCTGCCAGGAGGGACTGCCACGTTGCTAACCACTTTGGTGTGTTGGGCTGCTATGTGCTGTGCTGCAGGAGGGACTGACACTGATCTGCCTTGTATACTGGCCTGCCTGCTACCTCTTTGCTGTTCTAAATACTCTTGTTGTCCAAGGGCTTGCAGGCTTGCCCCCCCCCCCCCTCTTTACGTAGCCTCAGGGCCATAAAAGACTTTAAATTCCCCCGACAGGCTCTACAACAGTTGAGCACTCCGCTCTGACCTGCATCTACTGACTACAAGGAATCCGTGCAGTTTTTTTTCTTCAGTATGCCCAGACGTTGGCTCCCATGCTTTCGATGCAGTGGAATAAAGCTCTCCTGGCTGAAGAGGGGTGAAATCCCAAAACCAGTCCTAGGATGCTTGTTTCTAGTCCAGGGAGGACCTGGCTTGGCAGTTTGGGCTGGACTGTTCTCATAAGGCACAGGGTTAAGACTGATTTGCATATGGCTGGGTTCAAACTGGAATGGCATGGTGAGCACAAAACGATGGATTTAGGACCAGATCTCTGTACTGGGGTGAATGCATGACGATTGTTCTGCATTCTGTCCATCTGTTTTTGCAGTTTTGCCAGCCAGCAGCGGAACTCTTGCCATTCGAATTCTCCACCCCGCTCACTGCAGCTGTAGCGCTTTTCACCATGGCTCCACCTCGTTGCCCTGGTGACTAGAGTTGTGTCCTACAGTGCAAGGCTAAACTGTCTCTGCACACCAGAGCCTCTCGGTGCTCCCTGCTTCAACCACCACTGCTACAGTTATCCAAATCAGCTGACTATGCATGCCTCACTTATGTGGCCTGCCGACTACCCCCGCACCAGACTCCTGGATTGACCCAGCCGTTTTGGGCTCCTGTATCTTGACACCACTTAAAGGTACTGTTTTGGCAACTAGCGCTTCCTCAATGCTCCTCTGCATTAGAGCATGGCCTGAGTGGCCCACTAACACCCCCTCTCCTCCAGTGCATTCGGGCTTTGGGAGGGGGGGGGGGGCATTATGATACTGGGCAGTAGGCTCCGTGGAGGGCCCCCAATTAAGAATGCTATTGAAAACTTCATCCATCGTGACCACATACGAACAGTGAAATATGGGGAGATCCCTGAGCATTGTATTTTGCTCTTATGACAGATATCCTGAAAAGTGTACCTTTCATTTTTATTGTCTATTGCACAAATACTTTACCCATTGCCTCTTTTAGGTTAGCCTGACTGCTCTCTGCCAAGATATCAGAGGGTGAGCACAGACTATCTTTTAGCATGTACTAGCATCTCATGACTACAGGGAGTAGTTCTGCCTGGCTTAAGTGTATACCTCAGCCTACCACAAATTCAATTTCTAACATGCCAAATCCCTGAGATCTTCAAAAAGGTTGCAGGCTCTTCTACAGTGGAAAACGGAGGCTTTATCTTTTATGCTGGTACAGGGATGTGGAATTCCTACAGCCCGACGCCCGGGACATATTGTTTGGGGTCAAGGGCAACAAGTTTTCATGTGTATTTTGTCCTTGGGACAAGTAGGCCCAACCCCCTACATCACAAACCCTTTGGCTGCCAGTTTACAGTACCACATTATGGATCAGGGAAAGACATTGCCTGCAGTTAAGGTAATATTTGTGTCCATGTGTTAATGCTGTTGAAGCCTGTATTTATGGTTCATTAATGGAAAACCTTCATTATTAGGGTGAGCGCTCCAAATAAAAGTTGTAAGCTCAGACTGCACTACTGACCGTGGTTCCAGTATAAAAATGTGTACACACGTTTTCAATGTTTAGCAATACGAGGCTATGTATAATGCTCCCAGAATGATCTCTGATTAGATGCAAATATTTCCAGACGCTTGAAAACAAGATTGATGATTCTTTGCTTTCAAAATAAAATGTTCACAAAAAATGCACAAATATTTCGTTAAACTACTGTAAACCTTTAGGTAACATTTCTTTTCAGCATCATTTAGTAAAATGTGTTGATGTATGCTAGTATTTCCCAAACATATTCATAATGGAAAATCAGTGTAACCAGTTTTAATAAGATTATGGGAAACATAAAAATAAACAAGCATTGGTAAAGCCAGTAGGTCTGAAATTGTTGGTCAGCCTTTTGGTTATGTCAATGTGTGACTTGTTTGGCATGTTTTTGTAAAATGTATTGGTGTGGGAGTTGCTGGGCCCTCATCACTGTAACAAACATTGGCAAAAGCAAAAATTGTTTTGGTTTCAAGAAGCACACATTGCCACAGTAGGTCCTGGCACTGAGCAAAACAACTGTTTCGATATGTTCCTTCTGAAAGAACAGAATGCTATCACTTGCAGTGAAGCTAGCAGATAGAGACCTAATTAGGGGCTCAATTATTCAATAAAGTCTCAAAAGTGCACTCATGTATTTGCATTAAGTGCAGATATACGGCTTTCATGAGTTCACAAGACTTTACAGAAGCAGGCCAAGGAATAGTACTCGGAGAAAATATTTGTGAACTGCATTTTAGCATGAGCAAATATGCAGGTGTAGATTTGCTCATGAGAAAATTTGAGTGTTTGCAAGTTCACTTTCCCACCCTTGAAGTTTTATGTTTGCCATTGTCAGGAGTACATTTCCAAACTTTCTCAGTATTGTGCTCTAAGTTTAGAGAAGAGTTGCTGAAAACCCTTAAAACATGCAAGTTAGTAGGTTTGCACTGACTCAAAAAGGGAATTCCAACCCTGGAAATGTTACTTACTATTATCTTCAGCCCCAGTATGTAGAGCAACATAAGGGAATTGCTAGTATTCAAACCCTACTTTTGTATAAGACCTGGCATATTCATATTCAGAGACACTATTTCAGAGCTTTTATATAATGAGATTGCTGCCATAATTTGTCGCCGCATTGCATGGCCCAAAAGGGACAAGTGGATTTTGTTACCGTACAAGTAGATTTATGAAGCAACCTGCCCCATGGACAAGTAGATATTTTACTAAATTCCACAACCCTGTGCTATTGTCCTTTGATTTATAGAAAACTTGCTATCCCTAACAAGACATTAAAGCACTTTGAGGAGAGTCACACACTGCTCTGTAACGCAAAGTGAGGGTGGGGGGGGTGCGCAACTCATTGGTTATTAGTTACTGTTGTATATTTTTGGTTATTGGGTTAGTCTTGCACCCTGAGGAAACATTTTTTCCAGTGGTGTATTAAGGTAATAGGAGTTTGTGACTGAGTGAGTTCAAGTGGAAAAATTAGATGTAAATCAGGTAAGTTATTTTGACAGCGGAAGTAGAGGTTACACAGGAACATTAGTGATTTATGGGAGTGAGATGATTAGATAGCCTGGAAAAGGCTAGTGACTGTAGGAATGGTTCTTTAGGGGAGTTAATGATTTGTAGGAAGAGGCATGTTTCGTTTACTGAAGTATAGTAGAGACTAAGGTATCTGGCTTGTGACTGAGTCGGATACAGTTGGAAGCACTAAGGCGGAGTATGAGATGATCATTCAAAAAAGGTACAAGAGCAAATCATACCTAGCTATAAATAAAGGTCCATTTTCAACCCGGGAATTTTTGGCATATGGTAAGGGTAAAATAATGGGATGGGCTGCAATCTAGGGAAGAATAACGAGTAGAAAGCAGTGTTGAAACTTGATTACTTGTGGACAGGTGGTGATTATGTTGTCTTTAGTTTGACTGAGGGTTTTGATAGTCTGTATTTATAGATCTGGTATATTGAGATATTTGACTCTACATCATATTAAACAAGCATTGGCATAGCCAATAGGTCTCGCCTTTTGGAGGTGTAGGTAGTTTTGCTAAATATGAGGACTCCATAAGTAATTGCTAATTGTCCTGTAAATGAAAAATAAGTACCCATTTGTAGCAGTTTACTGTTTTGGTGTAGTTGAAGGCCTATTAAAGGGAGTGATGCAGTTTCTGAAAATACTGACACAAACCACCATGCATGCTGCAGGGGTGTAGAGTTTAATAAAATATCTACTTGTCCATGCCCCCCCCCCCCCCCGAGGGGGGGGGGGGCATTCACTTGTCTTTTGCATTTTTGTGGAAATACAATAGATTGCAAACTCTTAAGAACACATTCTCCTTAAATACCTATCCATGGAAGTTTGTCTGTTAGTAGAGATACCTCGCCTTTCTAAAGTAAATGGTTTTCATTCAACCTATGTATGTATGGAAGGATAATCAGTTGAGTCACTGGTGTATTGATAGTCTTGCACTCTCCCTTTCTTAAGACTGATCCGCCTTCTCCTATTGCAGTGTCTAGCAGGCACATTTTATATAGGTGAAAAGACCTAGCCCCTACTGCCAAGGTGTTAATAGTTAATCCTCAGTCAGCAGCACTGTCACCAACTGATTCATTGCTCCCCACCCCCCTTCCCCTCCACCCCCCCCCCCCCCAGCAAAGGACTGAGTGAGATGTGAAGTACCCACAGGAGGGTCCCAATGGTGTAGATTGCAACGAATCAGGCTTAAATTAAAGTGTAAGAATCACAGCTGTGGGATTTAAGTTAGTCTTAACCCTAGATTCCGCTGACTGATTCTTGGAATTGTGACATTGGTAAAAGTAATGTAGTGAATCTAGTATTTTGTGGCTCTTAAAAGTCTTTAAAGGTGCAGTACTTGTTAGGAAGTGTATTGGTGTTAGTCTGCCTCTGCAGAGTTTAAATGACTTCTGTCCTGGAAGTAGTTGGTTCTCACCCACTATACCACCATTTTAACACAGAAGTGGAGGAACCTAGTACTTTAGTACCTCATAGGGCTCCTTGGTGCCAACCCTGGTCTTCAATGTCTGTGCTAACTCCTCACTACATCTAGGTTTTAAGATGCAAGGCTGGGGCAGTGCCTGTTCCAGTCTCAACACCTTAGCAATCTGTGCACTAACGCACATCAGTCTACTAGAACTTAATTAGCAACTTTTTATTGTACAATCCTGTTAATAGTCTCTCCAGTTGTCATTTTGCAATGAAGTTGAATGTGGCCTTACTTTGTCTTTCAGTCTGGTGATCGCGTGATGGTACCTCCAACCATGTCCGAGGAAGATGCTAGCAAGAAATTCCCCTGTGGAGTCTTTACCAAAGAACTTCCTTCTTGCAAGAAATACCTGCGTTACACTGCTCATCCAAAGTAATAGACCAGAATTGGAAGAACCTGTAGGCACCAGTTGCAAGGCATGGATTCACGAACCATGGATTGAGTGTTCTATCTGAAACACATTAACATTCTGCAGCCCACCATCATATTTTTTTTTTCTCTTGGGAAGGGGGGTGGTTTATGTAATTTTTGTTAATGTGACGTGGACTGTCACAAAGAGGAACATTGAATTGGGCTGATTAGTGTAAGTCACCAGGGAGCATATGTCTTTGAAGGAGAGTGATTTTGTGGGTGTGAGGAGTGTTTGGGGACAGGGTGCCATCTTGCAAGTTCTACAGCTGCTTTCGATTGGTGGTAAAGCACTTAACACTATGAAAAATAAACTCCAACAGGAAGTGGCTAGATTTTTTGACCAACTTTTTACAGAATTTCTACCCCCATTCTTTCTAAACATTTGCATACAAGATGTGCCACTTTTAGCTCTCCCTGCTCCTCTCCAGTGACAATCCTAAATAGCAGCTGAGTATTTCCTTCATGGACACCTCAAGCATAGCCCACTGGGTATCCTTGAAGCCTTTAGAAATGTGCAAGTTGTTCTATAACCAGGAAAAACTTTGCTCTGACAATTTTAAAACGTGGCATTAGTTGCCTAGCTTGCCACAAGAACTGCAACTTTGAGCAATATGATAGGCTGTGGCATTACAATTGTTTCCAGTTCAGATGTGCATTATGTTTGAGTTTTTTTGTCCAGAGGGAGTGCTGGTGGGTTAGCCACAATGTAAATGTGTCCTAAAATCGATGAATAAAATATACCTCAATAAAAAATGTATCCTACATGGAAGTTTTATTTTTTTCTTCTTCTCACTTCCACTTCCCCTTCATGAGCTAGTTGGTTACATTTGGTATCGCCTTACCTAGTAGACTCTAGCTAGCCGCAGATTCCTTACCTTCGAATATTCCCCAAGCTTCATATAGGAACTGGAAACTCTTGGGGAGCAGTACCCCTGCAGGGTGGTAGGTGACAAAGTTTGGCTCGGAGTGGCGTCGTCTGCATCAGAAGTGATGTGTTCTGTGCCTATATAGGCACCACCCCAACGTGCTGACGTCAGTTTCTTCGACTTTGCACACTAAGTGCAGAGCCACGAGAAACACTGACCACTGGTGTACGAAGCTAGGGCCCTTGGAGTTAAGCCTTGAAACTATACATTTGGTCACTGAGCAGGCAGGATGGGAAGTGCTGTAAAGCTGCACTGAATAGATGCTCCATCAGATTAGGCATTCCCAAAGACATCTAGCTGCAGATTCTTTACCTTCGACTAGATAGACCAGCAATACAGCCCTTGAGTTGGGCCTGCAATACGGATTAGACTTAAGGACTGAACAGGCAAAATGATAGTCACGAAGGACCTGACTAGTCAGTGTTTTGTAAATGTTTGCAAGGAAGCCCACGTTGCTGCCCAACAGATATCCAGGAAAGGAACCCATGCACAAATACAGTGGTCTCTGCTTTCTCTTGTAGAGTGAGTGTGCAAACAGTCATAGGGTTTCTTTTTCTCCACTGCATGGCAGATCTGGATGCAGAGAACTATCCATCACAAGATGGTCTGCTTCTGCACTTCCTTTCCTGGCTGCTACACACCCCACAAAGAGTTAATTGTCCACCTGGATCTTAGAGTATGATCAAAGTGGAACACTCTTTGGATCCAACCGGTGGAGTCTCCTTTAGAGGGGTGAGGCGGAGCGTTCAGAATGATGGGCTGGCCTACATGGAAAGGAGTGACCCCCTTAAGTAAGATGGATGCTCTAGTTTGAAGAACCAGTTTAGAGGGAAGTTAAAATGTGAAGGATGTGCAGCTAGTCCCTGCAGCTCACTGACTCCCTAAGTGGATGTTATCGCCACTAAGAAGGCCATTTTGATGGTCAAAAGCCTGAGGTGCGCTCTTTGGGCCGCACCAAAGAAGTCCAATCTGAAGGGGTGTACAAGGTTGAGGTCCAACTAGGCCATAATAAAAGGTGCCGCTGGGAGTATGTGCTGAAGATCTTGTAGGAATCTATGTAAAATGGGCAATTTGAAGAGATGGCTGATCTGGCAGCTGCAGAAAGATAACCTTTCAACATGCCCAAAGCAGTGCCCTTCTGAGCTAAGGTAAGAATAAATATGAAAAGCTGGCAAAGGGGTGCAGATAGAGGGCCAACAGGTTTATCTGTACACCATGCAATGCACTTGCTCCAACGGCAGGCGAGGGGTATACAGTCTTGGTAAAGGGATGCCTGACTGCCAAGGTAACATTGCAGACTTTTGGCAGGAAGTCAAAAGTGGTCGCTGCTCAATCGGCACTCAGGAAGGCGAAGCATGTTTGGCTGCAGCAACTACTACAAGATCCTCCTGAAGAGGCAGCCTGATCGGAGGGCTCATGCTCAACAGCGCTGGGTACCAGACTCTCAAAGAGCGACTAACTTTGGGCCCAGTCATTCTTGAGCTTTATCCCTGGGCAGGAGGGATATTGGAGGCAAATTGTACTGTGCAAGAGGTCGAAGCGCCACTCTAGACTAAGTGTCTGAGTGAGAGCTGACTTGGAAACGTCAGCTTGCAAAACTGATGACATTGCATGTGCTTGGCAGAGGCGGACATATCTAACCAAGGATCTCCCTGCTCTTGAAGAGACCTTGCGCCACCTCAGGATGGGAGACGTTTGTGATCTGCTAGGCATTGGCTAAGTTTGTCCGCTCTGGGGTTCAGAGAGCCCACCATGTGTAGATTCACTGGGGATATACCCTGGTGTTTCCCAGCCATGTCAAGAGCTGCAGAGCGCCTTGCTGGAGGGTCCACGACCCCACTCGCTCCTTGTTGCTATACCACATAGTCATGGTGTTATGTGAACACCTGTACCAGCCGTCCCCCAAATTAAAGGAAGAAAGCCTATTCATTCCAGCCGGGTTGCCGAAAGCTCCAGCAGATTGGTCTCCCATCAGAATCCAAGCTTCTAATCCGTAGTCTGAGCTCCACCTCTCTGGCCGCCCCATCCCAAGAGTGAGGCTTCTGGCACTATAGTCAGCTCTAGTTGACCAGGGGAAAAGGGTCTGCTACTGATCAATCTCGATTAGCCACCACGGCAGATCTTTTGAAATTCCCTCCGAGATCTGGACCATGTCGGAGATTCTCCTGATGCTGCACCCACTGGAACTTCAGTTCCCACTGTAAAGCCCATGTATGCTAGTGAGCATGTGTCACAAGCTGGATGCAGGAGAGCACGAGGCCCAGCAACCTTAAGATAATTCTCACAAAAATCCAGGATAGAAGTTTAAACATGGTATCCTAACCTGAATATCCTGGTCTTGCCACTTGGGAGGAAAGGAAGCCAGCATTTGCAATGCAATAGATCTCGCGTTTGAGAGAGTTTGAGATATTGGCAATGTAAATGACCATACTTTTTAGGTCTCGCCTAGCATTGCTGCGCACATGAGTAGCTTGCTGGGCGAGGTTTATTGTTAATGAGTAGTTTTAGAAAAGGGATATAAGCCCGCCCCTTATTTCCATTGGCTGGCTTCACCGTTTATGGTAAATTAGGGTTTTTGGTGGATGCCCTTTGGCCTCCGAGATGGACTCCATGGCCTGCTTTGCGTCTGTCACAAAGCAGTTTATCTATATGGGGCCATGTGTTAGAAACCATGGCCCCATAAAGACCAGAGATACCCATGCTGTGGCTGCAGCGCAGTCCTACTCACTTTTGGGACCGTGCTCTTTTTGTTTGTTTGAAATGCACCGTAGGATTAGAGAAAGGGGGCGGTCTGGTGAGGCGAGAGGCTGCGACACACGCGCCTCTTCACTGCTCGTGGCACTCTACTCGTGTGGAATTCACTCAGGTATTTGCCATTAAAAAAGGGATGTAAGGCAGGGAGCGGCAGGTCACAAAAGCCACAGAGCGGCTGGCCGGACGGTCAGACTGCGTACGCTTTCAGAGACACAGGTTTCAGTGGGGGTATTGGCACTGGTCACCAGCACCTGGCTGGTGACTTATGCCATGTTTATTATGCTACACCATGTTTTATCACGACCTGTCCAGGCATTGAATGAAAGGTGGGGGTGGGGGGGGGGGGGGGGGGGGAGACTCTTGACCCCCACACTGCTGATTAGCAAATGGGAAGTGAAATCTGTCTCCAGCCTGTGACAGAATCCTCAACCAAGGCACTGAACCCCACATCGCCTCGAGGCCTTACTGTGCAGCGCTATGCAAAGGTTTGTTAACTGGCATAACGTGTACAGAGCACCAATACAAAGAGAAATATACAGCCTCCTCTTCTGACAAGTCCAGGAACACATTGCGTGAAGGAGGAAGTTGTATTCTGGCGGGCTGCGTCCGGGTGATGTGCTCTGCCAGGCCAAGAAAAGCCCCGACTTATGGGGGGCGGAGGGACAGAGCAGCACAACATAAAATGTGGATAGAAACTAATCAAAATGTTTTTTTATATATATTTAAAAGGTGGTCTGTGATCTGTTTTAACATTACAATTAGAAATTTTACTTTTTTTATTTAGTTTGTTTCGGTGTTATACCATTTTATACTGTTGTGTTTTTTTTCTGGGTGGGGAGGGGGTGAGCTTTTTCAAAATCTTGTTTCCGCCCAGCATCTGCATAGTAATTACTCACCATGCTCTGGGGTGCCTTGAAGTGTCCCTCACTATGCAGTGCATGAGCACGTGTTTTTTTTTAGTTTTTTTTTTATATAAACATTGCCTTTCTTACTTGGTGTTTTCCCCGCAGCTTTACAGAACTTCTCCGTGAATTTACGATCTAGGGAGGCAAAAATTAAATGTTCTTTTCCGCATCCATAGTGTCCTCTCTTGACCGACCTGTTTTTTTTCTTTTCTTTCAGTTTTTTTTGTGGAGGAGTGGAAACAATTGGGGTGCTGGGAAATTTTCAACATTTCCAGAAAGTAAGTCCTAAGACACTTTGCCTTGGGTTTTTTGTCACCACTGCAGCAGGCTAGAGCAGGGGACCCCCGCTCTTGCCCATTGTTGCCGTAGACATAAGCCTCTGCTGTGGGACATCAGGCTCTGGTGGTGTAACCTGTGTTCACTTCCCTGGAGTAGCATTCCAGGTGTGGAATTTCAGTTCTGCTTAGTGAACACTGTTCCAATTATCAGCGGGTCTTGGAGTTCAGGAAGGTGTTTGAAGCAGTCACCACATATGAGCTGGTAATGTGCCTCAGTGGGTTTAGGCGCTTGCTTCTGCTGTATGCATCCTGAAGATCAGTGCCCGTGACGACGTTCTCATTTCATCCTCAAGTCGATGAAAGGAGGAACACCTCTTTAGTTAAGAGTAGCATGAGGCTGGCCTCTATCAGTGTGACCATTACATCCAGTCCAGAGGTCTTCTGCCAGGACTGATACTTGCGGCGCTAGTACTAAAGACATACTACATAGCGGGGTGGCGCTGGGACAGCTCAGGAGTGCTGTTAAGAGCTATTATTGGTCTCACATTCTTTCTTTTTATAGAAAGTCCACCCTTGTCTCACTGAACCGGGAGTGGGAACCATTCACTTCTTAGATCTTCGAATATTGTAAGTGCTTGACTTGTAGGGATTTTCAGAAAGGCCCGGTCTCCTATTAAACCCTCGCATTAAAACGCTGTAACATGATGTTTGATGCCTTTATTAAAGAGTATTGCCTAATTTTAATATAGCGCTTTCTGTGGCTTCAAAGCAGTGGCCATAATAGGTAATGCAAATCACCACCCAGGCAGTAGCAGTTTCATTTCCTCTTCAAAGTGCTGCGGTGTTTTTGTGTTTATTTTTATTGCCCCCCACTACTTGAATCTGACTCTACTGGGCTCCTATAGCAGTGCGTTCACCCCCTGAGCTATCAACAGAGTTTGCAGAAGGTGTGCTTTGTGTCTCCTGTGCCCTCAGGACATTCACTGGGCTGGTGAATACTCTATTCTCCAGTATTAGGGTGTCTTTCATAGATTCACATGCCTGAATCATTCCCTGTCATCGGAGTCCCACGGTACATAAAAAACCAATAATTATGCACATAACCAAAAAAACCTTGATAGCATAAAACCAGGAAGTAAAGTAGCCCTAAGCTACAAGAGAAATTCCACACTTATGACTATCATAGTCATTATATATAGTCCAAACTGCAGCCAATCAGGCGACCGCACCCACCAGAATGTGCTCCCCAGAGGCTCAGGCTCTCAGATTTTCTACCGCTCGTCGTGTGAAGGGAGTCTCCCTGAGCTCTGCTCAGTACTTCAATATTTTTTTTTTCTGGATTTTTTTCTTCTCTACAGAATGTCCTCTTCTAAGATCTCTGTTTAGACCTTGTGAATCTTGTGGGAAGCTCCGGCTGTTTTCAGAAGACCCCCACAAGAAGTGCATTTACTGCCTTTATCCAGATCATGAGGTGAGAGATTGTAGAATTTTCAGGACGTTCCCTTAGAAGACCCTCAGAGAAGGGTGCCTACTTCTGTGGCTACAGAAGATTAAAGACCAGGATAATCCCTTATCTGAGGTGGGAAGTGTGGCCTCTGGTTCATCTACATCTTCTAGGAAGAGGATGGCTGAGGAAGATTTATCTTCTCCTGGGGCTAAGGTGTTGAGAAGTTCAACCCGCTAAGGGTTCTAGCTTGCCTTCTTCAAAAAAGGCTTCTCCACCTTCAAAGTTTAAGCCTGTTACACCCCTGAGAGACTGGAAAGTCTCTGGCGTCAAAGACTTCCTGAGAAAGATTTCCCTCAGCAAAAAGCTCAGTCGACGGCTCCTCCGTCTATTATCGTTGATGCAACTTCTACGTCGACAGTTACCTTGTCGCCGAGACCAAAGATCATGTCATCAGCTTAATCTCTGTCGACGCTGGTCTCTGTTGCTATTCAACCCATCTTGTCGACTAAGGAGATTTCATCTATAGTCAGCACTCGATGGCGAAAGTTAAGATCTCGTCAACAACTGCCTCGTCGACTATCGCTTTGTCAACAAACTACCTCGTTGACGGCCACCTCATCGACTAGGAGTGACTCGTCGTCAACTGCCACATCGTCAGCAAATTGCCTCGTCAATTAAGATTGCCTCGTTGACAAACAGCTGCCTCGTCGGCAATCACTTTCCTGACGCCAGCCCAATCGGCAACAATATTGTCGTCTGCACACTTGGCGAGGCCTCCCTCGTCGACGCCTCTTTTGTCTTCTTGCAAGTTTGGTCTGCAACAACGGCTACTGCCTCCTCCACCCTGCCTACGACGGCGGCTTCTTTGCTACAAAGACGTGGCTCTTCATTGGAAGCTCTCTCCCCATTGAAGTTGCCTGAGCAATTGCTGCATTCTGAGGAGGACGAAGAGGAATCCAAAGAGGACGACTGATTCCGCACTGCTGGAAGTCTATCAGAATTGCTTGAGTATCAAGACTACGACCAGGAGGAAGAATCTTTCCCTGAGTCTGAAGCTCCAGCTCCTGTCACGGTTCCCACAGCACAAATGCCTTTGGTCCGGATTAATAATTTACAATACATGTTGGATGACTATTGCCGTTTTCCTCCTTCTGAAGCTGCGGAGTCTATTCCGTCAACGCCCATGCTTAAGGTTTCTGTATCCTCTTTAGGATCTCCTAGACCACCTTCTCCAGTACCATCTCATCATTCCTATGGTGCAAACACCACTGACTATGACGGGGAAGAGGGAGAAGTGGATGATGGGTCTGTTCTTTCGGAGTGGGACGAATACCAAATTCAGACTCCCATCACTGTCCGCTCCAGCTCCTGTTTACTCTCCTCCAGTAGATATCGGAGGTTTTCATCTCCTTATGGAGAGGGTGGCAAAGGTTTCTCATACCAATGGATACAAAGGATGATTGCTTTCTCTGATTTTAAAGATCAGCCACAAAGACCAATACGGACCATTCCCATCATAGACTTCATCTGGAAGGAAGGGTTGAAGATTGACAGCACCTAATTCTCTTCCTGCAGTCTTGCCTCGATATAGACAAAAATATAAGGCACCAAGCAACTCTCCTGCATGCCTCATAGGGCAGCCAAAAGCTGACTCATCACCCAAGCAGCGCAGAGACGGGCCAGGAACTCCTTTTCACCTATAACCGCTCTGCCAGACAGGGATGGCAGACGGCTGGAGGGGAAAGAAGGTTTCCACTATGGCAGCGACGACTGCAAATTCCCTAGCCATATTAGGGAGATATGACCGGCAAATGTGGTCGGCCATCTTCCCCCCCCCCCCCCCCCCCCTACATTATCATGCTGCCAGAACCTTCAGAGGCCTTGAAGATCTTACAAGAAGGAAAGTGTACCTCTGTGGAGATAGACGCAGCTGTTGATGTTGCATCCACAAGATTCAGACAGTTAGCAGGTGCAGCAGTTATTGGGAGACCAGGTTGGCTGACATCTACATCATTTCGCCAAGAGGTCCAAGCCAAAATTGACATGCTGTTTGATGGGGAGTTACTATTTGGCCAGCATGTCGATGAGGCCCTTCAGGCTATTCAAGACACGGAGACTGCGAGATCTCTGGGTAGCCTTCAATTTCGCAAGTCGTCCTTTCGAGGTGCTAAAGGACGTGGATCCTTCTCCAATAGGGGAGGTGTTGGACTTGGCTCTTCTGGCAGGTTCACCCCTAAAACTTTTTGCCTTTTAATGTGGTAGTTGTTTTAGGCCTCTAGGCGCTTTTAAACCAGATTGGTCGCACACTGCTACACCTACCAGTCGTGTTCCCCCAATGAAAATGGTCCCTGAAGGTCAGCGTCGGCGGATACACCTATGCTCGAGTGTGAATGCAAGTATGCGTGGCGTGTGCCATCCCTGGACACGTGTTTCGAGGTAGTTGCCTCTCGTCAGCAGGGAGTAGGAAAATGTGTGGGGTTGCTGTGTAAGCTGCTAAAATCGTTATCAGGTCTAGTACCTCTCGTAGCGCGCAGGTGCGTAACAATGAGTCCGTCGACTCCACCGGCTCAAGGGAGCCTGAATATAAAGTTAAACCAGATTGGTCGCACACTGCTACACCTACCAGTCGTGTTCCCCCAATGAAAATGGTCCCTGAAGGTCAGCGTCGGCGGATACACCTATGCTCGAGTGTGAATGCAAGTATGCGTGGCGTGTGCCATCCCTGGACACGTGTTTCGAGGTAGTTGCCTCTCGTCAGCAGGGAGTAGGAAAATGTGTGGGGTTGCTGTGTAAGCTGCTAAAATCGTTATCAGGTCTAGTACCTCTCGTAGCGCGCAGGTGCGTAACCATGAGTCCGTCGACTCCACCGGCTCAAGGGAGCCTGAATATAAAGTTAAACCAGATTGGTCGCACACTGCTACACCTACCAGTCGTGTTCCCCCAATGAAAATGGTCCCTGAAGGTCAGCGTCGGCGGATACACCTATGCTCGAGTGTGAATGCAAGTATGCGTGGCGTGTGCCATCCCTGGACACGTGTTTCGAGGTAGTTGCCTCTCGTCAGCAGGGAGTAGGAAAATGTGTGGGGTTGCTGTGTAAGCTGCTAAAATCGTTATCAGGTCTAGTACCTCTCGTAGCGCGCAGGTGCGTAACCATGAGTCCGTCGACTCCACCGGCTCAAGGGAGCCTGAATATAAAGTTAAACCAGATTGGTCGCACACTGCTACACCTACCAGTCGTGTTCCCCCAATGAAAATGGTCCCTGAAGGTCAGCGTCGGCGGATACACCTATGCTCGAGTGTGAATGCAAGTATGCGTGGCGTGTGCCATCCCTGGACACGTGTTTCGAGGTAGTTGCCTCTCGTCAGCAGGGAGTAGGAAAATGTGTGGGGTTGCTGTGTAAGCTGCTAAAATCGTTATCAGGTCTAGTACCTCTCGTAGCGCGCAGGTGCGTAACCATGAGTCCGTCGACTCCACCGGCTCAAGGGAGCCTGAATATAAAGTTAAACCAGATTGGTCGCACACTGCTACACCTACCAGTCGTGTTCCCCCAATGAAAATGGTCCCTGAAGGTCAGCGTCGGCGGATACACCTATGCTCGAGTGTGAATGCAAGTATGCGTGGCGTGTGCCATCCCTGGACACGTGTTTCGAGGTAGTTGCCTCTCGTCAGCAGGGAGTAGGAAAATGTGTGGGGTTGCTGTGTAAGCTGCTAAAATCGTTATCAGGTCTAGTACCTCTCGTAGCGCGCAGGTGCGTAACCATGAGTCCGTCGACTCCACCGGCTCAAGGGAGCCTGAATATAAAGTTAAACCAGATTGGTCGCACACTGCTACACCTACCAGTCGTGTTCCCCCAATGAAAATGGTCCCTGAAGGTCAGCGTCGGCGGATACACCTATGCTCGAGTGTGAATGCAAGTATGCGTGGCGTGTGCCATCCCTGGACACGTGTTTCGAGGTAGTTGCCTCTCGTCAGCAGGGAGTAGGAAAATGTGTGGGGTTGCTATGTAAGCTGCTAAAATCGTTATCAGGTCTAGTACCTCTCGTAGCGCGCAGGTGCGTAACCATGAGTCCGTCGACTCCACCGGCTCAAGGGAGCCTGAATATAAAGTTAAACCAGATTGGTCGCACACTGCTACACCTACCAGTCGTGTTCCCCCAATGAAAATGGTCCCTGAAGGTCAGCGTCGGCGGATACACCTATGCTCGAGTGTGAATGCAAGTATGCGTGGCGTGTGCCATCCCTGGACACGTGTTTCGAGGTAGTTGCCTCTCGTCAGCAGGGAGTAGGAAAATGTGTGGGGTTGCTGTGTAAGCTGCTAAAATCGTTATCAGGTCTAGTACCTCTCGTAGCGCGCAGGTGCGTAACCATGAGTCCGTCGACTCCACCGGCTCAAGGGAGCCTGAATATAAAGTTAAACCAGATTGGTCGCACACTGCTACACCTACCAGTCGTGTTCCCCCAATGAAAATGGTCCCTGAAGGTCAGCGTCGGCGGATACACCTATGCTCGAGTGTGAATGCAAGTATGCGTGGCGTGTGCCATCCCTGGACACGTGTTTCGAGGTAGTTGCCTCTCGTCAGCAGGGAGTAGGAAAATGTGTGGGGTTGCTGTGTAAGCTGCTAAAATCGTTATCAGGTCTAGTACCTCTCGTAGCGCGCAGGTGCGTAACCATGAGTCCGTCGACTCCACCGGCTCAAGGGAGCCTGAATATAAAGTTAAACCAGATTGGTCGCACACTGCTACACCTACCAGTCGTGTTCCCCCAATGAAAATGGTCCCTGAAGGTCAGCGTCGGCGGATACACCTATGCTCGAGTGTGAATGCAAGTATGCGTGGCGTGTGCCATCCCTGGACACGTGTTTCGAGGTAGTTGCCTCTCGTCAGCAGGGAGTAGGAAAATGTGTGGGGTTGCTGTGTAAGCTGCTAAAATCGTTATCAGGTCTAGTACCTCTCGTAGCGCGCAGGTGCGTAACCATGAGTCCGTCGACTCCACTGGCTCAAGGGAGCCTGAATATAAAGTTAAACCAGATTGGTCGCACACTGCTACACCTACCAGTCGTGTTCCCCCAATGAAAATGGTCCCTGAGGGTCAGCGCCGGCGGATACACCTATGCTCGAGTGTGAATGCAAGTATGCGTGGCGTGTGCCATCCCTGGACACGTGTTTCGAGGTAGTTGCCTCTCGTCAGCAGGGAGTAGGAAAATGTGTGGGGTTGCTGTGTAAGCTGCTAAAATCGTTATCAGGTCTAGTACCTCTCGTAGCGCGCAGGTGCGTAACCATGAGTCCGTCGACTCCACCGGCTCAAGGGAGCCTGAATATAAAGTTAAACCAGATTGGTCGCACACTGCTACACCTACCAGTCGTGTTCCCCCAATGAAAATGGTCCCTGAAGGTCAGCGTCGGCGGATACACCTATGCTCGAGTGTGAATGCAAGTATGCGTGGCGTGTGCCATCCCTGGACACGTGTTTCGAGGTAGTTGCCTCTCGTCAGCAGGGAGTAGGAAAATGTGTGGGGTTGCTGTGTAAGCTGCTAAAATCGTTATCAGGTCTAGTACCTCTCGTAGCGCGCAGGTGCGTAACCATGAGTCCGTCGACTCCACCGGCTCAAGGGAGCCTGAATATAAAGTTAAACCAGATTGGTCGCACACTGCTACACCTACCAGTCGTGTTCCCCCAATGAAAATGGTCCCTGAAGGTCAGCGTCGGCGGATACACCGATGCTCGAGTGTGAATGCAAGTATGCGTGGCGTGTGCCATCCCTGGACACGTGTTTCGAGGTAGTTGCCTCTCGTCAGCAGGGAGTAGGAAAATGTGTGGGGTTGCTGTGTAAGCTGCTAAAATCGTTATCAGGTCTAGTACCTCTCGTAGCGCGCAGGTGCGTAACCATGAGTCCGTCGACTCCACCGGCTCAAGGGAGCCTGAATATAAAGTTAAACCAGATTGGTCGCACACTGCTACACCTACCAGTCGTGTTCCCCCAATGAAAATGGTCCCTGAAGGTCAGCGTCGGCGGATACACCTATGCTCGAGTGTGAATGCAAGTATGCGTGGCGTGTGCCATCCCTGGACACGTGTTTCGAGGTAGTTGCCTCTCGTCAGCAGGGAGTAGGAAAATGTGTGGGGTTGCTGTCTAGGCGCTTTTACACTGTGTCGCAGTGGAAAGTGCGTGCGCTCTGTGTTAGAGACTGACCTGCCCTCCCATAGGAATGCATGGGGAATGTATGTGTCCATGGTAGTTCCTGGTGCGTGGGGAGTGCAGGGTCGAGTTTGGTATGTGCGAACTCGTGAGATTGAATGCTGCGCGATGTGTGCTGCGTTAGTGTCTAGTGTAGAAGTGCCACTTCTAGAAGCTGACATGTCTGTGGAATAAATGTGAAGTGACTGTCTGGCTTGTAATTGGCTGGTGTGCCTGGCTCCAGGAGTCAGGATGGGTCTGCCCCGGTGGTGGGTGGAGAGATCTGCATGCTGATGGCAGGGAGGAGTACACCTGGGACCTGAATAGGGCTGGGCTTTCCCTACACAATGCTGACTCCGCCCCCTGTGGTGCGACTGATGTCCCTAGCCTGTCCTGTGAATAGGGAGAGGGGCTGAGCAAAACAAAGTGCTCAGGAACCAGTTGGATCTGGTTCGCCCCTTCCCTGTACCTTGAGAACAAAGGAAATGTGTATATAAAAAGGGGCTGTGACCCCATGTAAAATGTTCTTCTCTGATCCTAAATAGAGGGGAGGGGCCTGCCGCTGCTGCTGGGCGCCAAGAGGACCGCCACTGGGGACTGCCTCCCTGGAGGGGACTGCCTCTCTGGAGGGCCCTGTGAGCTGGCCGCTGGGCCCAGCCCTTGCCCCTGATAGATTTTCCCTGGACTTTAGGGACTCTCAATCCTAGTGCCTTGAAAGCGCTTCCTTTTTGGTGCAGAGCGCTTTTCTTCTCCAAGGATCACCTTCGTTGTTAACAGCAGCGCTGAGCTGCGATAATTTCCGAGGGAATCCTGACGTAGGGATTCCCCCGATTTGTGCCTTTTGAGCGGGAGCCCACCCCGCACTATTGCCGCCTTGAAGATTTATCGTAAAGCGGGTGCCCACCCCGCATTGCAGAGCTCTTGCGGGTGCCTACCCCGCTTATTTCCTGTTATTTTATTTAAACGAAGGCGGGAGCCCACCCCGCGCTTCGGTGACGGGAACCAGGAAGCTGAGAGGGGTCGTGAAGGCAGGGCTCCCGCAGCTGCGGTGCGAGCCCTGCATGTGGTGTCGTCGGAAGCAGGACCCTGGAAAAGAAACGGATCTCTGTGCAGCCTACCCCGGCTGGAGCATCGCGGGCTCCATGTGAAGTCCCGGGACCGGGCGAAGACGCAGCGTCGGCTGAAGTAGCCTACAACGTCCCCAATCTGCAGGGTGAGTGGCGCTCCGTGTAAGGGTGGTTGGGGGTGTGTCTGGGCATGTTTTTCGGTGCCCACACCATGACTTAAGTCGGGCACTGCGGGCGTAGTGCTCATTCCTCCTTCCCGCTGCCCCGCCTGACAGTGGGCAGCGTCAGCGCTTTGGGGGCATGTGTTATTAAAAGCTCCAGTGGGGGCATTATTCTTTTAGAGTCCAGAGGGGCTCCACCGAAGGGGGTATTTTTAGTCTAGAGCCCAGAGAGGCTCCGTTTGGGGGCCCCAGCGTTTTTGGAGTCCGAGAGCAGCACTCCAACATGCACCTGGTTGGTGCTGGCATTTCTCCCAGCTGCCCCGTGTGATAGAGGGCAGCTGCAACGTGGCGCAGTTCTGTTAGAAAGGGCACATTGAATGCCCGGGCCCATCTTTGAGTCTACAGCTGCCCAGCAAGTAGTGGGCAGCTGCAATGTTTAGGCCTGATCTTTTGCGCCTTCTGCCTTGGCTGCCTGCACAGCCCAGCCCAGCCCTGACATTTTGGATAAAGGGCGTTTGAGCCCCTGAGAGGCCAAGTTGGCCTGGGGACAGTTTTCCTGTGTTGTGCCCTCACCTAGGGTACATGGTTATTTTTTCCTGTGTAAATTTGCGCAATGTGCATTGCCTTTATGCTATTTTTATTCCAAACTTTGTCTATGCATAGACTGTTTTCCTAGTATAGGTTATGCTAGTGAGTTCATGGTTCCCTGCGTGATATATGCCTTATGATTTGTGCTAATTCTGACAGTGGTCCATGTGGCCCTGTCTTGTGTAAATAGTCCCCTGTAAATTCTGCCAGTGCCAGTTGGCACAGTGTAAATTGTGTGAATATTATCTAATGTAATTTGGTATAATACAAAGGATATTTTTATATATAACCTTGTGTGGAGTTTCTTTTGTGGTGGGCCTTGGGTGTTGCTGGGTGCGCGCGCAAACGCTTTACACATTGCCTCCGGGATAAGCCTGACTGCTCGTGCCAAGCTACCAAGGGGGTGAGCAGGGGTTATATTTGGCGTGTAACTCCCCAGCCCTGACTTAGAGTGGTGGTTTCTGCCTGGCTTTGGCGCAAGCCCTAGCCAACCAGGAATCCCATTTCTGACAGGAGGTTACAATCAACAAAGGTCTAACCAAACCTCTCAAGGTAATCAAAGATATCAGCCCTACAGGCAGCAGTCATACGGACAGCGAGGTAACTCCTACTCGCAATCAAGAAGGAAGCCCTCCCACCGTGGACGGGATTCAACTAAAAAAAAAAATGAGATCTGCCACCATTTCTGCCATTCCCTCAGTCAAAAGTTGGAGACAGAATATCCCAAGTCTACTTTAACTGGTCCGCAATTGCAACAGACAATTGGGTTCTGGATGTAGTGGCCAGAGGCCATGTTCTAGAGTTCATAAAGATTCCCCCAAACTCTCCTCCCAAAGGACCACCTCCTGCTCATCTCAAGGAGCTTTTTTTCCCAAATAAATCTGATTTGGAAAGGAGCAATTGAAAAGGTCATTCCTTTACAAAGAGGAACAAGATTTTATTTGAGATTTTTCCTGATACTAAAAAAGTCGGGCGAATGGCACCCCATTCTCAACCTTCGCACCCTCAACAAATACCTGAAAGTTATCTTTCCGAATGTTAACACTTCAAGAAATCCTTCAACTGCTTTCGGCGGGGTATCACATGGCCACCCTCTACCTCCAAGATGCTTATTTTCATGTGCCAATCCTACCCAGACACTAGTTTTACGATTCAGAGTGGCTGGCAGGGACTTTCAATTCAGAGTCCTTCCGTTTGGACTACGATCAGCGCCCCGTGTGTTTACAAAGGTCCTAGCACTGGTGGCTGCACACCTTCGTCTGGAAGGAATTCAAATTTTCCCATACTTGGATGACTGCCTTATCAAACGCACATGTTCAGAGATGTCTGTCACTGTTCCAATCTCTGGGTCTCACCATAAACTTTGAAAAATCTCATCTGATTCCATCAGAGAGAGACCTTTTTAGGCGCCACATTGGACACCCAGCTAACTCAGGCCTTAGTCTCAAAAGAAAGACCACTCCAGATCTGCAAACTAGCTCGCTTATTGCTACCAAAAAAGGTGCGTTTCAGTCCGACTGTACAAGTCTTTCCTAGGGATGATTTCTTCCTGCATCCCTTTGATACCCAACTGCCGTTTCAGAATGAGACCATTGGAAGAAGAACTCAACCTTCAATGGTTGCAGATTTCGGGGTCTTTTGACGATATTATTTGCATCACTCCTCCTGATGCGTGAAGCCTTCCTTTGGTGGACTCAAATAACGTAAGGGAAGGATGTGCATTCCTGGTCGAACTACGGAATTTCACTAACCACAGATGCTTCCCTCGAGGGATGGGGGGCGCACCTTCAAGGGATGAAGGTAAACGGCAAGTGGAACATCCAACAAAAGAAGTGGCATATCAACCTTCTGGAGTTGCGAGCCATTTTCTTGGCCCTGAAGTCATTTCGAACCGTCATTTGGGGAGCCTCAGTACTAATTCGAACAGACAACACAAAGTATCCATTACTTAAACAAGCAGGGAGGGACGAAGTCAGCCCTACTATCTCAACAAGCTCAAGTGATCTGGGACTGGGCGATTTTTGTCACAAGATCAGCCTTTCAGCTATTCATGTTCCGAAAATCTCCAATGTTCTAGCGGATTCCCTCAGCAGGTCAACAATATCCAGTCACGAGTGGGCGCTACATCAACCAACTTTAAACAGTCTTTCTGGAGTGGGGCCACCCCGATCTAGACCTGTTTCGACCAGCCACAGCCGCAAATGCCCATCCTTTGCAAGTTGGGTTCCCTATAACGACTCGTGCAGGAATTTGTTTTTGATTAATTGGTCGCAGATATGCCAAAGCCTTTCCTCCGATTCCGTTGGTTCCCAGAGTTCTCCGCAAGATCAAGAAACAACCTTGCCACGTGATACTCATTGCTCCCAGATGGCCTTGCCAATACTGGTTCACCAAACTTCTCCTTCTCTTGGAGTGCGATCCCATACAGTTTCAACCAATACCGAACCTTCTGTCCATCCAGAACGGATGGATCTGTCACCCGGACCCAGCATTTTTGAGATTAGCAGCATGGCTCCTCAACACCTTGAATTCGCACACCTAAATATTCCTGCGGACTGTCAGGAAGTTTTAGCTAATGCTCGAGCGCCTACTACTATTGAAACATACAAGCAAAAAATGGAAGAGATTTTGCATGTGGTGTCAATCTGCCAATATACATCAGATTCATGCAAAACCAGAACAAATGTTATCGTTCTTTCTTCACTTAGCAAGATCGGGCCTATCTCAATCTACTTTGAAAGTGTTCTTGGCGGCGATTTCAAGGTTACGGCAGGATGGCTCATTCTCTTTATTCAAATAGTCATTCAGCAATTCTTCAAGGGATTGTTTTGGATGTCATCAACAGGTGGGAAGACCTTTGCAGGCAACCCCAAAAGCGCATTCTACGAGAGCAATTTCTTCATCTACCGCTCTCTTTGCCGGTGTGCCTCTTCATCAAATCTGCAGAGCGGCAACTTGGTCCAACAAACACTTTTACCAAACACTACTGTTTAGAGGCCTCAAGCGATGCAGATGCGTCAGTGGGACAAGCTTTTCTCCGCAATCTTTTTAAATAAGGTGAGCCTCTGTTCTCCCGCCTCCACTATGCTCTTTATTTTTTATTTTATTTTTTTACGCTTATTGCATACAGTTTGTCTTGAAATTGTTCTGCATATGTTGAACACACATGTATTTATGTAGGATTATGACAATATTGGTACTTCATTGCATGATATATGTATTTATATACCGTTTTTTTTATATATATATATATATACACAGGGCGTCTTTCGAGCATTGTTCTGTACTGCGATCTACTCTGATTCAGGCATGTGAATCTATGAAAGACTCCCTAATACTGGAGAAGAACAATAGTTGCCTACCTGTAATCTGTGGTTCTCCAGTATTGGTGTCTTTCATAGATTCCCATGCAACCTGCCCACCTCCTCAGATGCTGGTTTGGGCTATCATGTTTTGGTTCACTCCTGTGTGAAAATCAGAGCCTGAGCCTCTGGGGAGAACATTCTGGTGGGTCACCTGATTGGCTGCAGTTTCAACTATACATAATTACTATGATAGTCATAAGTGTGGAAGCTTTTTCTTGTAGCTTAGGGCTACTTCACTTTCTGGTTTTATGTTACTAAGGGTTTTTTTTGGGTTCTTATGTGCATAATTGTGTGTTTTTTTTTTTTTTTTTTTTTTTTTTTTTTTTTTTTTAATGTACTGTGGGACTCCCACTCCGGGGAATGATTCAGGCATCTGAATCTATGAAAGACACCACTACTGGAGTACCACAGATTACAGGTAAGTAACTATTCTTAATATTGCATGTGTCAGGCGGGTCACATGACGTAGCTGCTGACAAACAGCACAGCAGCCTGGTGCTCTTTTCACGGAGGTCACAAACCGAAGACTGTATTTGGTGCACTGTCCTCTGAAAATAAAATAAGACAACAGCATACTCTCTAAGGAGTTGGTACCCTTTTTTTAATTAGGCGTTCTATTCACGTCCTAGTTAAACGCAGATCTCAGGGCCAGCATCACAGAGTGTATTTGAAATCTGGTGATTCACTTCTGTGACGTAGCAACAGTGAGAAACAGTGACCTGATTTCTCCACAGAGCAGAGCTTGGGGAGAGAAGGGGGGCAGCACAAAGTGGGGTAAGGGAGGGTAGCAAGAGGCTGGATTTGTTTTTTTCATCTATCTCCGGGTAGAGAGGCCATGTTATGTGGCTCACCATATTATTCCTCTGTCCCGGAGAGTCAGTTAAAAACAAGGGCCGATGACTGAGGGGGCCATACATAAGCATTAAAAATGCAATAGGTCTTGCCTTTTATTAAGTTAAAGCCATTTGCTTTGCTATACAATACAATTAGCAAAGCAAATGGCTTTAACTTAATCAAAGGCGAGACCTATTGCCTTTTCAATGCTTGTTAATGTGTTATTAATACCTGAAAGTAGTGCATGAGCATGCACTTTGTACTTGTAGTCCTAGTTTACAAGAATCAAGGCTGGTAGTCAAAGAGGTGCAGCTACCCATTACAAGTTGTCATTTGCTCTAGGACTGGGTGTTTTTCTCTTCTTTTTGAGTTGTTTACAGTCTTTGCTATTCAACACTTTAAACACGTATTCAAATATGACCTTAAGTCACGTACAAAATAAAACACTGAATGCTAGACCTTTAAGCATGCCTGTTGAAGCTTTGGTAGTAGAATGACACTTCTCCAATTTTTATGCAGAGAATCTTGAATTCATTAAAGACATACGGAGGCAACATTATGCAAATACTTTTATTTGCTGCCCAACATGCAGCCCTTTGAAGAATGTTAATACATCACAATAAATAAAACTTTAACAATAACATAATAGGACAGTGCACACGCCCATCTTCCTCTTAGGCTGCAATGACACGGGCGTAAAATGAGGAAGTCCAGTTTTTCTTGGACACTGTTATCTGAGTAAGAATCAAAAGAAAAACAGTATATTGAACAAAATAAAGACCTTCATTGAATAAACAATGTTTAATACACCAATATAGATAAATATACTTAAAGAAGCATAGTCCCAAAACCTCTCGGGGAGAGGCGGGTGGGATAATGTTAGCCTCCGTATGTCTTTAATGAAATCAAGATTCTCTGCATGAAAATTGGAGAATCGTCATTCCATTACAAGACCGGAGGCTACCATTATGCAGGTTTAAAGCCATGTAGAGCTACACTGCTAACGTGCTCAATTGGTCTCAAATTGAATTTTGAGAAGGTACCTGCATTAGACCAATCTGCAGGTTTAAGTATTTCAGGCAGGCATTCCCCCCCCCCCTGCCCAAAATACTTTACTAGCCATTGCTCCTCTAGAAGAGTGAGCACCAAATCTAGAAAGATCAACACCAGCTTCAAACATAATCAGTTGGACCCATCTGGCTAGGGTGGCTGAAGAAACGGGTCTAAAAGGACTAACATAAGACAGGACAAGTTGGTCCACACCAGCAGGTCTAAATTTTTCTTTATCGTGGCATTTCATACAGTTCACAACATAACTTTTCACATTCATGAAAAAGGGGATAGAAAATAGATTTAGACATTGTCTTGGGTCTTTTCCAGATATTGAAGTGAACACCATTGGAGGAGTAGAATCTATTTAGAAATTTCTAAAGCTTTAATATCTGAAACCCTTCAAAAGGAGATCTGGCACAAAAGTTGTTAATTTCATAGAGATCTTTTTAAGAGAAAGTAAATCATTAACTGGCCAGGAAATGAAGAGCTTGAATATTAAGTTAACGTCCCAAAGTGATTCGAAATGAGCCTTGGGAGGTCTCTCTAATCTGATACCCTTCATAACCCTTTTGATTAAGGGGTTGCTACCAATAGCAAGATTATTAAACAAAGCATGGCCTGAAGAAATTGCTGACCTGTAGCAGTTGTGGTTCTATAAGACCCAATTCGTAAAGATGAGCAAGATAATTAGCTACTTGTTGTAAAGAGCTATGTACAGGATCCAAACTCCTTTCCATGCACCAACCAGACTATTTTCTCCAAACACCCTTGTATCTTTTCCTGGTTCCAGGTGCCCATGAATCTCCCAGAAGGCTTTTAGCTTCTCCTGAGAGGTCCGAATATCTGTCTGAATCCCTGAAATCCTCCAGACAAGAAGGTTCATTGTGCCCTCTAGAACCAAAGGATGTTCTTCTCCGTCCAGACCTAGGAAAAGTCCTAGAGAAGAAGTAATTGGACGTGGAAAATCTACCGCTAGCTCCATAACTCCCGGGAACCAAACCTGAGATTTCCAGAAGGGAGTTACTAGAATGATGGAGTAATAATCCAGCCTCCCTTTCCAAAGCAGTCTCTGAATCATTGAGAATGGGGGAAAGGCATAACATCTGATTCCCCTCCCAAGATGGGAGAAAAGCATCTACCCCTGATGCAAGCGGGTCCGGTCTCCAACTCAAATATCTCTGAACCCGATGAGTCAATCTGCTGGCGAAAAGATCTATCTGAATTGGCCCCCATAACTCTTGTATTAGAGCAAAAATCATTGGATTCAATTTCCAATCGCTGGAATAGTGTAGGAAACGTGAATTCAAATCGGCTCTTAAATTCTGAATCCCCTTAATGAATTCTGCTCTGAGTGTAATCTTTTGATCCCAACAAAAATACCAAATCCGTTTGGCAATATCCGAGAGATTCTTGGATCTTGCGCCACCCAGGTGATTTATATATGAAACGGCAGAAAAATTGTCTAGGCGGAATAGGGTATTGGAATTCTTTAGGAAATCTTTGAAGCTCATAAGAGCATTCAGAGCTGCCAACATCTCCAGAGAATTTGTGGAGGGATTGTTCCTCTAAGGAGCATCTCCTGCCGGTCTCTACGTTTTTTTTTTTTTTTTAGGCGAGCACCCCACCCTTGGTTGCTTGCATCCGATTCTAGAGTAAAATCTGTGATGTTCCTGAAAATAGCTTTCCTGTTCCAGGCCTGGAGGTTCTTCAGCCACCAGAGAAGATCCTCTTGCGCGTCTTCTGTTAGGGGAATTGAGTCCTCGTACCAAAGACCTTTCCTCAAACCATGAGCTTTCAATCTCTGAAGGCCTCTGTAGTGGAGAGGACTGGGGGAAATTGCCTGGATAGAAGAAGATAGCAGACCTAAAACCCTGGCCAGGTCTTTCAGACGAATTAGATCCTTTAAGATAAAACCAACAAGTTTCTTTATCTTTGTAACTTTTTGTGAGGAAGGATTAGGTTGGAGAGGATTGTATTTACTTGAAAACCAAGAAATTCCAGGTCCTGTGTGGGGACCATGATAGATTTTTCTGTATTCATGATCAACCCTAGATCCTGTAGGAGGTTTACAGTCATTTGCAGATGATTCAAAATTTCCAGTGTGTCTTGAGACATAATGAGGATATCGTTTAAGTAAATAATCAGACGAACCCCTCTTTCCCTGAGATAGCTGACCACTGGTCTGAGGAACTTGGTGAAACACCATGGTGCTGAGGACAGGCTGAAGGAAAGACATTGGAACTGATAGAGAGTCCCTTTCCAAGTAAAACTAAGGTATTTTTGACAGTCTGCATCCATGGGTATAGTAAAATAAGCGTCCTTTAGATCCAATTTTACCAGCCAATCCTTGGCTTGTAAAATATCCCTTAAAATATGGATACCCTCCCTCTTGAAATGTTTGTACGTTAGGAAGCTGTTTAGATATTTCAGGTATATTAAGGGTCTCCAACCCTTCTCCTTGACCAGAAAGATAGTGCTTAAAAAACCTTCTGTGATATTTGATAAAGGAATCCTCAAGATGGCGCCTTTGTCTAGCATTTGGGAAATCTCCAATTCTATCAGTTTTGCATTCTCCGTGTCTAGGGATAATTCTCTTGGAATTCTTTTTTGGAATGGTTGTTGCCAAAAATCTATCTTGAACCCCACAATAGTTTCTAGAACCCAGGGGTCTTGAGTAACTCACAGCCAATTGTGAGCAAAGTGTTTTAGTCTTCCCGCCACTTTTAAGGGGAAAGAAGACTTCGAACTTACCTTGGAAGGTTTGATTTGAAGCTCTGGCTCTGCCACGAGATCTTGCACCCCTTGTTCTCTTGGGGTAAAAGTTTGAATTTGTGCGGTAGCCTCTTGAACGAAAGGAGCCTCTATCATCTTGGGAGTAGAATTGGGACAGTTAGGAGCCACGGCCGACTGACTGTACCCTTCTGTCGGCCCTTCCAAAAAGTGGTTGGCTCCCGAAGACTCTGCGCATGCTTGATTGAGCTCTGCTAAAGGCTGAAACAGAATTACCCATGGATTTGACAAAATTGTCGCCAAAAAGGAGGCCCTTGGTGTCACTCATATCTTCCTTAGCAGATAGGTCTGCAAGTTTAGGATTCATTTTCAGCAGCACTGCTTTTTTACGCTCAGCGATGAGGTTGGCGTTCGCATTGCCTACGAAGCAGATTGCTCTTTGTGACCAACCTCTAAGCAGGTCGATGTTCACTGGAGTATTGTTGGTCCTAGCCTCCTCAGTCATGTCAAGAATCTTGGACAGAGGTCCAAGTATGTCCAACAATTTGTCTTGGCATTGCTTCAGACGTTTTTCGATCCCTTTTCTTGGGTCCCTTCCAGATTTAAAGAGGAAGGTAATCAACTCTGGATCCAGATTGGGGGTGTTGCAAACTTTATCCTCCAAAGAGGGGCGAGGGCACTCATTACGCAACAGAATAAGAGTTTCCCTATCTAAGGGCTTTTTAACTCGCTGAGACAAATATTTCCCCCAGGCCACCATTCAGTGCTCCGGGGATGGCGAATAGTAGATGGGTTAAACATCTCCCCTCCAAGGGGGTCTTTCACCATAGAAGTTGAGGTAGACGGTTGGTCCAGATCCTCATCGAGATCCTCCAAGGTATCCTGAGGATCGAAAATAAATTAATCAAACTCTGAATTTTCAAAATCCTGATATTCATAATGAGTACGTGAAGGATTGTCAAAATCGTTTGTACCGTAAAGGTTACCCAAATCTCTCATGCCGCTATGGGCAACTCTTCTCTCTGTCCCAAGGAGATGGGATCTCTCTTTTGTGTTGCCAAGAACACCAACATCTATTGTAGCGCGAGGGCTACCATACTCTGTTGCATGAGTTAATGCTTCTTTCATATGTTTCCTTTTTTGTGAAACTTTTTTATGTCCAGAGGTAGAGGGGGAATCTCCATCAAAAGAGAAATAAATCTCTTCTACAGGAGAAGTCCTCTTTCTTCTAGTTAGTGCGGCACTGACCGCTTGCTTGACAGAAGACTTAGGTTCTTGCCCAATGAATTTCTTCAGTCTCACCCAGGAGCTCCTTAGGGGGCTGTTGTGAGATTAAATGATCATTGTCCATTTTGTTAAACAAGATCTTTAAATCAATATGTATATATGAAAAATATACAAGTATAAAAATAATGTAATAAGGTCCTTTAAGAAGGACTGTTCACATTCACAGGCAATGTTAAATCAGCCCGTATGCTGAAAGCTCCCTTGATTAAATATTAGAGTGAAGAGCGATTATATAGAAAAGGACCACTGGGTGGTGTACAATGCTCAAATAGCACGAAATCGGGCAGAAAGAGGCTCCAACTCGACAGGCACCGTTACGCGATTTGATTTGTAACCATAGTAACCTGCCGAGTCGGAAGGAAAAGACGTGTTGTCATGAACACGTGTTTGTAATGAAAGCTTCACTCTCGCGTCTCTGATCCGGTTGCTAGGAGACGCAAGAAAGAGGCAAGGGGTGCAAAGGTTTACCGTTGCCTAAATTTCCACTTCCTGTTTTTGGAAGGGGAAGTGAACGGAGCGTCTTTCCCTGAAGCTGGGCTAATGGCAGAAACGGAGGCGCGAAGCTTTCTGTCACAAGGTACATCGCGCTACATTAAAAATTAACAAACGCTTACCAAAACTCTAGCTTGATTGGAGAGCGATCAAAAAGAGAAATAAACCATTCCCCGCCATAAATTGGACAGGGGAGATGGCAGCTGAAAGAAAAGGTTAATTATAGTAAATCAACAAAGCCAATTACACATAAAATATGTCAAAGAAAACGACTAAAGACGAACATATAACGTTAAAATATGAAATATTAATAGGTTATCAATAAAGGTATAATTAAAGTAACTGTCACTATAAAAGGGAATACTTAGCTGTGTCAGGAGCAGAGAATAAAAGAGGAAGATGGGAGTGTGCACTGTCCTATTATGTTATTGTTAAAGTTCTATTTATTGTGATGTATTAACATTCTTTAAAGGGCTGCATGTTGGGCAGCAAATAAAAGTATTTCATTAATGGTAGCCTCCGGTCTTGTAATGAAATCGGGAAAGAACAATCAGAGTTGTACAGTAGGTGTATAGTCCATCAACCATCTACTATGAGTTTACAGATACACGAGTAAAGCGTAACAGAAAGAACGAAGCGAAAACTCAAACTAAAAATAAAAAACAGTTGAATTCAAAAGGTGCTAAAGAGGCACACTAAAATGATTCGGTAATGTACATCTACACTCTAAGTAACTGTGCCGGCTCACTGGGCTGCACAATAAAATATTTGGGAGCAAAACTAGACCCTGGTTATTGGTGCCCACTGTCTTCATTTCAGGCAGAGTCCATGATGTTATATGTGAAATTTGCTCACAGACTAGCAGTGGGCTGAGCTCATTGCTCATCTGCAGTGGAAAAGTTCATTGCCCCCGGGAGCCAGGAGTGAGTAATAATCTCAGCCTTTTCCTGCGACTAAGTTTCAGAAACACTGCCTTGGCCTTTAATATGAAATTCATACAGGGCTGATCTCAGACACTTAATATTCCCTGGTAACAGCAAGTTTAGACAGCGTTTTTGGTTACAACACAAAAAGCAAAAAAAAAACTGCTGCAATTTGGAACTCAGCAAAACAATCGATCTAATGACACTACATGAGAGGAAGCAATCCATTGAAAAATCCAAATTAAACTATGCAATTTTATTGATAGTATATTAATGCATCCTGCATCTTAGTAAGTAGTGGTACAAGTGTTGAGCCCCACAAGGGGGGGTAGGAGAATGCTATGTAAAACACAATTTTATATTGTGAACCTTAACTAGGCAGCAGTGGAGCACCGGCATGGGATGTAAATATATATATATATATATATATATATATATATATTTTATTCAAAGATAATGCCATTTTTAAACCTATTGCCTGGGCCAGACATCACTCCCAAAAGGCAGGTAACTAAGGATGTACACACATTGCATGACTGTGGAATTTTAAGTGTTGTTTTTCTAAAGCTACACAGTATTCTGTTATGGCAAATGCACCTCATGTGAAAAGAACATCGTGTGAATTCCTCTCAGAAGAACATGTGCAAGAGCACACAATGAAACCTGGTTCTGATGGCCACTCTCAACAGCCAAACAACAATGCACAGGCCTTCCATTGCGCGTTATAAAGTGGAGATTAAAAACTGAGCACATGAAGTATGCACGTCTTGGCCAGATTACACTTTGGGTGCTTCAAAGCCTCTGGGATGAACTTTGAAACGCAACAAGAGGCATTTGGAACAAAGCAGATACTGTGTGCGTGTTCTGAGCTGTGACGCCACTCAATCGCTGTTTTGGTGAGTTTAAATATCATGAGAAGATGTCTGGAGACCGCCCCATCATCCCTGCTATTTTCACATATGAACCAGCAATGGACATGACTTTACGTGGCAATCCCCACCCTTGCAACATGCAAATTATCAAATATATGTCCACGAACCATTCCTAGTATTAAAAAAAAAACAATAAGCAAGCTACATCTAAACAAGGCACTTTCAGGGTGGCTGACCATACCTCTTTGTAGGATGTTGCATTTACTTAACATTAAGGGCAGGTAGCACTCCATTTAGTAATGACATTAAGAGCCGGGCGGAGAAATGAGAAGCCTTTAAGTGTTGGCTCCCGTCACCATGAAAACAAGTTTGTACCTCAATCAATGAGAGTTAAACTGTGCTCTGCATAATTAGGCATAGAAACCAGATGCAGAATTCAACAATAATATAGCCAATTCGTTGCACTGGCCTGCATCTCACTGTTGCCCAAGCAGATGACATCTGTAGTTTTTTTTTTCAGAAGTAAATTCTATAATCAACAAACCCACCTCTCTATCTCCTAACTGAGACATAAAACCTCAGCAGCTAAGACAGTGTGATAGGCAGCTTGTGTGTGGTAACCACACCCCGACCCCTTGGTTGCATTCTCAGAAGCCTGGCTTTGATCAGCCCATGTAGAACAGGCAATGAGAGATATTATTTCAGCGGTGCCCAGAGCAAGCATCTATGGATTAAAGGGACCGGCTTGGAAACATCAGACACACTCATGCAATTTACCTTTCACTTGAGTCTCGTACTCCGCTATGATCTTTGTCCTTTTTAAACCTGATGGGCTTCGATGTATAGTAGTAAAACCGAGGGGTAGAAAAGCAGCTTTTAATGTATTTTTTCAACTGCTTTGTGAGATCTGTTCAGAAGAAAAGACTAGGGTTGAAAAAGATCACCATGACAGAAGGGAAAAAAAAATCAAAACGACTCACAAAGTTTCCAAGGTCCAGTTTATTCCCAGGCTTTGGGGTTTCTCTGGCCTTCGGTTGTTTTAAAGGACACTACTTCCATCTGTAGTGACATAACACGCATGCCACACTTTGGTGCCACCTTTAAACGATGCCCCCATTAGGAAACCATAACAAACAGGCACGCAAACAGCATGTGCAGCCCTGTTCTTCCCCCTAGCATACTCCATCCAAGTTAACTTGTATGACGAGCCCAATGCCCCTGAAAATGAAGATCAAAACCAACTTAACAGCTTACCAAACGAAGCCCAACTGCAATCGACATCCAAAATTTCGAATAACAAAAGGCAAATAATAGTATAAGCATAGGAACAGGAGGCGGCATTAACAACTGTGGCATTAAGAGGCAGTGGGAGGAAGAATGCCATATTTAAATGTAAGCAACTAGGGCGCTGAAGCTGAACACAAACCGTAACAGAGAGGGAAACCAAGAAAAGAGTCCCCCCGAAAACATATAAAGGACCAGAGTGGAATGAGACAGTAAAACACCCCTGCTCTGTGGGAGGAACAGAAGAGAGAAAGGAGGGACAAAGAGGTAGGACTGACCACTAGCAAGCAAGGATCTTTAAAGGACACGGACATAGACCAATGAAAATCAATATAAAAAAAGGGGATGGACTTGATGCACACAGACTGATTACAGCAGGTCTCGAAGAGACCGCTTGCGCTGTCTAGCTTGACCTAAAAACTGCACTAGATCAAGAACATTTCTGATGAAAGGGAGTGTCTGAGAGGGAGTCCGATGTGACTTTGGCACGTTGATAGTGAACCCCAGCGAGTGCAGAAGGCTCTCATAGTCTGGAAGTAGGATACCGCTGCATGTGACGAGCTTGCCTTCAACAGCCAATTGTCGAAGTAGGGAAAGACTGGAACCCCAGACCTCGGAAGATGAGCTACGACCACAGCTATCACCTTAGTGAACACCCAAGAGGCACTGGTAAGGCTGAAGGGGAACATGGCAAACAAAGTGCTCTTCGCTACCGTGAACCGGCAGTAACGTCTGTGGGCAGGCAGGTCTTGGATGTGGAAATATGCATCCTGCAAGCCCAACACAACCTTCCAGTCTCCTAGGTCCAGGGCAGACTGAACTTGCGCAAGAGTGAGTATATTTCTTCTTGTTCAGCAAGAGGTTAAGAAGGCGCCGGTCTAGAATGGGACGAAGGCTTCTGTCCTTCTTGGGCACATGAAGGCAGTGGTAAATGCAACCACAACATACTTCTGATGCCAGCACTCTCTCTATAGTTGCCTTGACCAAGAGAGCCAACACTTCCTGACAGAGCAAGGAGTGGTGGCCCTTCAGCTTGTCGTAAGTGGAAGGGGAGTATCCCCTTTGGACAAGCTGCAAAACACAACGGGCTGTTACTGACCTCCAGTGGTGCAGGTTATGGCGTATTCTGCCCCCGCTGGATACCAATGACCGTCTGAGAGCAAACTAAAGGGGTTTGGGAAGTGGTGGTGGAAATGATTGAGCTATGTTTTTGGCTAAATTAGCGGAGTTCAGAATTTTATTAGGTGGATCTCTGAAGTTAATTTTCATACAGGGTGTCGTCCAAATGGCACTTACTATCAGATCTTTTGTCCAGGAATAGCATTTTATGCTGATGTTAGCCATAGTAGATGATTTGGCCTTGACACACCCTTCACTATACAACTTTTACCCACCCAGTTTGGAGGTTTTTTTTTTTTTTTTTTTTTTATCATCCAGATGGTCCTAACCTTGAATCAATGCAACTCTAGGATGAGATTTGACATCCGCTGCTCTTATAAACTGACTCATCCATACAGCTTGACTGATTCACATTTTTAACTCGCCTGCAGACTTGTAGGCAGGGCCACTGGAATTATGTGACACGGAGGATGGAATTGTGTGGCAGAGTTGATTAAATTATGCAGTACAATTTGAGACCGATTTTCTGGATTATTTTGTCTTTACACATTTACGCTGTCTGAGTAAAACTTCCACCTCAATTCGAATGAGTTTAACATTCAAAAACAGCCATAGGGAATCGATAGGTGACCTGTCAATGTTTGCAAAGGGCCTTCCACCGTGCTGCAATACATGTCTCCACGTTTTTAGTAACTTTGATCTAGAAATTGTTTTGGGGTAAAATTAGCCAATTATGCAGCAGATAATGGGTTGTGTCGACTGAAGCAAATCGATAATTATGCTGACCATTTCTCAGAATCACATACCAGTGGCCTTTTGACAGGTAATTTTTATTAACCAAGTCTTGCACAGATCAGAATGTCTAGTTAGACAACTATGAAAAGCAATCTTTTTCAGGTCAAAGAGTGGCTGAGCCCATCTGAACTACTATTAATAGAGTCTAGATAAGGAACAACCTGAAGATGAAATATGCCACCTAGGTGGGTGAGGGCAACACCTTACTTATAGATTACAAAATAACATATTGTGTTTTTGTGAAGCGCACGTTCGCTCCCAAAAGTGTATCTTGGCTATGAATAGCACGTTTATAGTTCTTGATCCTGTACTACCAAGACCCAGATCATTGTTGTGCCAGGATATATACCAGTAATTTGCAAAGGACAATGGTTTGTGTATGGCCAGTAGATCCTAAAAAAGGAACTGTTATCTAGGGAAAATATGAATCCATTAACCTCTGGCATAAGGCACTTTACTAGATAAATGTAGGAAGGGACACAAGTTAACATTTGAAAGGCGGTTAATTTATTTAACAATATTAATATTTTCATAACCAAGATTATAGATCCAGTGCTCATAAAAAAAAAAAAAGTGAAAAGGAACATAATGTGGTGAGGTGAGGAAATTATTAAAAACATACATCGCATTGACAACATAAACAGAACTCCTTCGTGCAATTTTTAAGAATAAAGGTGTTTAGTTGTAACGAGGTCGACGGCGTTTCGGTCTAAAAAATGTGAGATCTTCATCCGGACAGATTGAGAGCATGTCGTATCTATAAGATAAAGACAATCCAAGGTTCAAAATTCATTAAGTGGTCCCAAACAATTAATTTTAAACTGACAATAAGAGCACCATCAGTCAAAGAATCAATGTTGTGTAAAAAATGCCAGAGTGGCAGAATAGGAAAAATACTAATTATTTTAGATATAATTGAATATTAATTTATTTAGAGGGAATGAATCACACGAGAAAGAGAGATAGGGGGAATTGAATGCCTGAAGGTGCGAAGTGCCTAAAGAATGAGTACGATCCTGGTCGGGTGCGTCAATATGCGGTATCCAGGTGTGGACATCCTATACATTGATTTGTCAATATTGACGCGCCCAACCAGGATCATACTCTCCTCCTCCGGGATCACTAAGAGTTTCTTCATCTCATTCGGGCAACCCCATTTTTGACTATGCCCACCTGCCCTAGCTCGACTCACTCGCGCTCGATAACTCTTGATCACCTTGGTGCCATGACCTCCATTCTTTAGGCACTTAGCACCTTCAGGTATTCAATTTCCCCGATCTCTCCTCGTGTGATTCATTCACTCTAAATAAATTAATATTTAATTACATGTAAAATAATTTGCATTTTTCCATTCTGACCCTCTGGCATTTTTTACATAACTTTTCTTTAACTGATGGTGCTCTACATTGTCAGTTTAAAATTGTTTGGGACCACTTAATGAATTTTGAACCTTGCATTGTCTTTATCTTATAGATACTACATGCTCACTATCTCTGTCCTGATGAAGAGCTCAAATATTTTTTTAGGCAAAATTGTATTGATATTGAAACATTCGTCATGTACAGATATACAGTTCATCATTGAAAATGCTGTATAATATGCAACAATGCAGTCCGGTATTACATTTTCATGAATTTCCTTTGTGTCATTTCAAGTTCTACAGTTGGTGAAATGCACAGTTCTCCCCGATGGGCATTCCGGACCCCCCATTTTCTATCCCACTTCTTAGGGCAACCTCTTGTTTTGTAGACTTCTTTCTCAGCTACCATACATTTATCCATTTCCGCCACCCAACCAATCAGCAACGGCTTGTCTGCAGCCCCCCGTTTCATAGCAAAAGCTCTTTTAACCAGGGTGTATCCCAGGGTGGTGAACTGTTGTTCTATGTCTGTAAGGTAATTTGCTTCCCAAATGTTCAGGGTTCCCAGTGGGGGTTTCAGCACTAGTGGTTTGCCCAGTGCTTCTTGCATCTTGTCCGTAGGTCGCTCCCAGATGTCGTACGTAGGGGCAGCCCCATAGAATGTGATAAAATGTGGCAACATGGTTACAGCCACGTAACCATAGCGCAGCTTGCCGAGTCCCTATCTTGGCTAATGTCACACCGGTATGTCCTATGTAGGATCTTCAATTAAATCAGTTTAAAACGTTGGTTAATAGCCGCTTCCCTGGGGGACATTAGGGTGGTCTGCCAGTCTTCATCAAGTTGTCCTAAGTCGGATTGCCATCTGTCTCTAAGAGTAAGGAAGGGGTCTGGCAGGTTATTACATAGTTTGTGATAGGTAAGGGAAATGGCCTTAATAAGGAGGGGTTCAGAGAGAAGTCAGTCTTCCAGGGGGGACGAGTCTGGGACATTTGCCAGGTCTGTTAGAGCTGTATTAAGCGCATGTTGGATTTGTAAATATTGGAAAATATCATTGGGCGCCAGTTCGTGTTTGACTTGTAACTCTTTGAATGTAAGCAATTTCCCTTTTTTAAGGAGGTCCCCAACTGTGGAGATCCCTATCGTATCGCATTTGTCAAACCCTGCTTGATGGTATAAAAATTCCCAGTTGTTGAGAGGACCATAGAGGCACAGCTTTCGTCAACCTCCCCAGCCAACTCAAGCGTTTGTTAGCTATCTGCTAGACTGAGATCGTGTGAGCCATAGGACCATGGTATCTCCCCTTGCGGGTTTGGTATACAACGCTTCTAGATATGCGTCCCTTCCAGTGTGATATCTCTCTAGATGGTATGCTGGGTTCGATGGGGGACCATACAACCAGTGGTTGGTTGCCACTAATTGGGATGCCCAAAAATAAAGGCGTAGGTCTGGGAGTGCAATGCCTCCGTCATACCAGCTCTTCGTCAATTTCTCTAAGGCGATGCGTGGCGTCCCTCCATCCCACAACAGTGTACGAATCGCCGCCTCCACACTAACAAAATATAAGTCCGGGATAGGATATGGGCAGTTCTGAAGTGAATCGAGGAACCTTGGTAGTACTAGCATTTTAAACGGGGCCGCACGGCCTAATAGCGACAGTGGCAATGACCTCCAATGTCTGACATCTTCCTTAAATCTCTGCAGGAGGACGGCAAGATTGTTTTCATAAAAGGTTTTGGGGTCTGGGGTGATGAAGATCCCCAAGTAGGTGAAACCATCCCTGGTCACTATTACGTTACATCCCTGAGGTAGTGTAGGCATGGGGCCATGGAAAACGTAAAGTATGGACTTTGTCCAGTTAATGGCGTAACCGGAGTATTTTCCGAAACTAATATAAATATTGAGTAGATTGTGAATCGATGCATACAGGGAAGCGAAGTAGACCAGGATATCGTCCGCATATAGTGATATTCTATCCTCAGTATCTTCATCCCATTTTAGCCCTCGTAAAGTGACGTCTCGCCTTACCCAAGCCGCCAGCGGCTCAAGAACTAGCGCAAACAGCAGAGGGGATAAGGGGCAGCCCTGCCTAGTTCCCCTACGTAGCTTGAATTCCCTCGGGGTATGATTGTTAACTCTCACCTGTCCCCGCAGGTCAGTATACAGCAAGCGAACCCAAGCTATGAACTTGGGGCCAAATCCAAAGCGTGCGAGCACTTCGAAAAGGTATGGCCGTTCTATTGAATCAAAGGCCATGGAGGCATCCAAAGACATAATCACTGTGTTTTCTTCCAAATAGGGTTGCCTCGCAAGCACATTATTTACCCTGCGAATATTCAACGCAGTGTTTCTACCGGTGACAAAACCAGATTGGTCCGCATGGACCAGGGAAAGCAACACGGCATTCAAACGGGAGGCCTGTAATTTCGCCAGGATCTTGGTCTCTGCATTTATTAATGAGATTGGCCTATATGATCCACAACAATCCGGTGCCTTCCCGGGTTTCCGTATGACTACTATTGATGTCAGTCTTTGATCTGGTGGCAGCATGCCCATCTCCAGGCTTTCCGAGAACATAAGATTAAGGTGGGGGGCTATCTTCACCGCCACGGATTTGAGGAACTCTATCGGGCTGCCATTAGGCCCCATTGCTTTTCCCGATTGGACACTATATATAGCTTTGCAGAGTTCCTCATCAGTGATATCAGCCTCCAGGTCAGCCTTGTCCGTTTCCGACAGGGAGGGCAGTTTACTATCCATCAGTAGTTGCTGGGAGTCTTCCGACGTGTAAGTGGTAGAGGGCGTGTATACCCTCTCCAAATGATCTGCGAACATTTCTGCAATTTCCTGTGGGTCAGATATTTTTGCGCCCATGTCGGTGGATAATTCGGGTACCCATCTGTGTTCCTGTTCCCGACGCTCGACCCAAGCCAGAATCCTGCCCGCTCTCTTCCCCCATCTCATACACTGTGACTTGTGGACAATAATCGCGCTCTCGCCTTTTCTCGCGCAAGGACTTTATATTCAAGACGTTTAGTAGTTAGGCAATGTGCTATATCTTCACTGGGCAAGGAGTTATGGAGCGACTCTGGTCGTTGTAGGTCACTCCATTTCAAGTATGTGCTAGTTATGACACCGAATATGGCCCATTTTTAGCGCTGCTTTATACGCTTCCCAGATTGTCTGTGCTGAGTCCACCGATCCAAGGTTTTCTGCGAAATAGAGGTCAGTCTGTTCAGTCAGTTGTTCCCTTATGTCGGGTATCTTAAGAAGCCACAGGTTTATCACTATGGAGCTATGTTGTTTGGGGTGGTGGAAGGTAAGGTCCACCCACAACGGAGAATGGTCTGAGATTCCACACGGAAGCCCCCCGGGGATTTTTAAAGTGGCCTACATCCGTCAGAAGTGTAAGGAAGTAGTCTATACGGGACATGGTCTTATGCGCATTGGAATAGTGAGTATAGTATGTCATTTGTTCGTTGCGATGAGCGCCATATGTCCGTAAGACCCATGGCCTGAATGAATTCCGCCGTGAGTGTGTTTTGTCTAGTAGCCGGTCGCTGGGGGTATCTATCTACTCTATCATCCATAGTGAAGTTAAAGTCACCCCCCATTATCAAGGTGCCATCCGGCAATTCCAACAATATTTTACCTAAGTCGCAAAGCGCTTCTTTTCCCAATGCATGGGGGAGATGCACCGAGACGACATTCAACACCTTCCCCTCCCAGGTGGCCTCCAGAACCGCAAACCTGCCCAGTGGGTCCGCCCAGGTACGTGTGGGTGTAAGAGCTAGGCCCTTGCCAACTAGGATACCAGTCCCCCTGGACCCAGAGGTAAACCCTGCATGTACCAGTAACTTATATCCCCACCTGCTGAGGGCCTTGCAACTATTACCTATAAGATGGGTTTCTTGCAACAGGACTATATCTGGTGCGTGTCTCTTTAAATACTGTGACACTACACCCCTCTTTATTTTGTTTCCTAGTCCATTAACATTCCACGTCAGGGCGGTCAGTTTTATATCATTGACAGTAGACATTGTGAAGTAAAGGCGTTGTCAAAGAGGCGCAGTCGGTATCCCCCTCTATTGGGGAGTGGGACCAGGTCAGCCAGGGTAGACAAGTGTTCCCGTGGGGGCTGGATACCCAGTGTGGGGGATCGAACAACCGCATACATTTCAAACGCCATCACTTGCGATTGGTCACAACTTACCAAGCCGGTTATGGTTCTCACTGCATCATGACAATTAACAATGACAAAAACCTCCACTCTCCATCCACCCCTTCTCCCCCCCCTGCCCCCCTGCCAGTGGATTTCAAACTACCCACCCCCCAACAAGGCAGAGTGCCTGTCCCCCCCTGCCCCCCCATTTGCAGGTGCCTGGTGTACAACCTTCCCACCCTCGTCGTGACTGAAGGATGGATGTGATGGAGCGCAAAAACCTTTTTTCCTCCCTTCATCACAGACCAGCTATCACACTAACACTTTCATTGATACATTCATTGGTGGGGCCCATAACGCCAACATTCATACGTCACTTTCACTGGTCTGCACATACAGGAGAGATGAGCGGTTCAAGCGCTGACATGAAAGGAATACCTTGTAACCTATAGAAGAAATATTATATTACATAGCATCCTTATACCTCCAGATCTTCATTCTAGACATCAGATACTCCTCCCATGTAATCGATGAATCATTTAGTTGGATTAGTTAAAGTAATTATTGCTATCTAAACCCACATTTTACAAATTTTGTTCTTTCCTTCTCAAAGACAGACGTATTTACTTGTTAATCAATATTTGTTTATCTAATTATCGCAAAATGTAAATCGCAGAGCACCATATTTACCTATTCTGGCTATCGGTCGTCCTCTTAGTCATTGAAATAGCTGTCAGTCAGATGGATATCAAAGTTCTTCAGGCAGCACGCTACAGTCCCAAAGAACGGAACAGGACCAGAGACGTGCCAGCATCTATCAGTGTCCATAAATCTAATAAAATTTGTGATCCATCAAGAAATTGGGCAGCATTCAGTCTGTCTAAGATTCAGAAATACAGCAGTCGCGTCACCGTCGTATTCGTCAGAAAAAAAAGGAAATGGGAAGCGAGTTTTTTTCCTCTATTCTACCGCTAATTTATAATGAAAATAATGTCAAGATGTAACAAATTTGGGTTTTGGGCTCTTCTGATTGGTCCATTAGGAACATCCGGTAAATTTTCACATAGTTCAAGAGGTTAGATCATCGTTCGGCAAAAAACGTCAAATGTTCATTGTCTCTTTTCTTGGTGGGATTCCCACAGCGACCTTGTGTGGGTAAGTTGCAGTACAGGTCATGACTAGGCCACAGGGACAAGGAACCACGCAGGCGCACATCGTCTGAAACCACGTGGAATGGTGGCCACCACGTCGTGATGCTTCAGCTGCCATTTTATGTGTAGGCCCAATGGGTAACTTAACCCCTTGTATGCCCATAACGAGCTGGACTCGTCATGGAGCACAGTCGCGCTGTACCCATGACGAGTCCGGCTCGTCAATGGGCATTCCCTGGGGAATCCCTCTGGTGCGGGCACCAGAGGGATTCCCTTTCATGCAAAATAGCCTCGGGAGCTGGGGAAGAGCTTCCCCAGCTCCCGTGGGCCCCCCCCCCCCTTTCACTGTAATGACGATTGACGCGCACGCCGACGTCATTACAGTGAAACTGAAATTAGCCAAGAGGCTCATTTCAGTTTCACTTGTGCGCCTCACTACGTTTTGGGCCCTTGCCTGTCGCGGTTACTTGGTGCCTCACTTGTGTGGGAGGCCCGTTTTTATCGGGAGACCCGGGGGAACGCTGGGTGGTAGGAAATTTGTGGCAGCCCTGTGATGCCACAACTTTCCCACACAAAAATGTGTGAAAAAGGTGATTTTTTTTTTTCCAGCTAAATTTGAGGTTTGCAGGGCATTTTGGGTAAGGAAACGTTGGGGGATCCACGCAAGCCATACCTCCCTAGAATCCCCCGGGTGTCTAATTTTCAGAAATGTGTGGGTTTGGTAGGTTTCCCTAGGTGCCGGCAGAGCTAGGGTTCAAAAACTACAGCTAGGCACTTTGCCAAAAAAGGGTCATTTTTCACTGCGAAATTGCGGTGTGTCCACGATGCGTTTTGCGCCGTTTCCTGTCGCGGGCACTAGGCTGACCCACACAAGTGAGGTACCATTTTTATCGGAAGACTTTGGGGAATGCGGGGTGGGTGGAAATTTGTGGATCCACGCAGATTCCAGAACTTTCCACCAGAGAAATGTGGGGAAAATGTGTTTTTTTTTGGCAATTATTTAGGTTTGCAAGGGATTCTGGGTAACAGAACCTGGTGGGAGGCAGTCAAGTCACCCCATCCTGGATTCCCCTGGGTGTCTAGTTTTCAAAAATGTATAGGTTTGCTAGGTTTCCCTAGGTGCCGGCAGAGCTATGGTTCAAAAACTACAGCTAGGCACTTTGCTTAAAAAGGGTAATTTTGCATTGTGAAAATGTGGTGTGTTCACGTTGGGTTTTGAGCCATTTCCTGTCGTGGGCACTATGCCTACCCCTACAAGTGAGGTACCATTTTTATCGGGAGACTTAGGGTAATTCAGATTTGTAAAGGGACTGTTATTACCTATTGACTTTCGATGCATTTCTGCCTTCCAAATGAAAGACATTGTGTAAAAGAGAAGTCATTCTAAAAAATGACTGATAATTCTCATGCTAGTATGAGTATTCCCAATTTTGGAAATGTGCAAATATCTACTGTTTCTAAACTCTATTTTGTTCCCATTTCAGAAATACATAGGTGTCTTACATACCGATTTTTCCATATACCCGGTACATAATAAAAAAACCATTGCAAGTTGCTGCTCAGTTTTTGGCTCTGGGTTTGTCGGGTTCTTGGTGAACCTACAAGTCCTATATATCCCCACAACCAGAAAAGTCCAGCGGATGTAACGGTATATTGCTTTCAAAGAGCTGTCATAATTAGAAGAAGTTACAGGTGAAAACGTTGACACAAAAGGCGCTTTTTTCAACAAATTTTCAATTTATCCTATATTTAACTGTTAGTTTCTATAAAGAAACCTTGATGGATCTACACAAATGACCCCTTGCTGAATTCAGAATTTTGTCTACTTCTCTAAAATGTATAGCTCTCCAGGATCCGTTATTGCTTTTGTACCCATTTCTACCATTAACTGGAACGAGGTCGAAAGCACAAAAAATAGCAAAAATAGGCTCTATGTCCCAGAAAAATGCCAAAACTGTGTAAAAAAATGTAGGGTTTCTGACAAAAGTCTAGTATCCCCTAAAAGCTGTGAAAATGGTGATTTCAGCCCCACAAACCCTCTTTTGATAACACTTGCAGGGAAAAACCCCAGATGCTTTCATTTGCAGCCCGTTTTTCCAATTTCCCCCCAAAAAAACTAAATTTTGCTGTATTTTGGCTCATTTCTGTGACCCCTCCAGGGGAATCCACAAACCCTGAGTGCCTTCATAATCCCCATGATGTTGGAAGAAAAGGACGCAAATTTGGCGTGGATACCTTATGTGGTCAAAAAGTTACAGGGGCCTCAGCGCGCACTACCCCAAATAGCCAAAAAAGGGCGTGGCACAGGAGAGGAAAAGGCCTGGCAGCGAAGGGGTTAAGCGAAACAAACACAAAGTAATTAATACATAAAAATAATGAATAAAATGTTAATCCCTCACTAATCCCTCTGTGCTTGTAATTATCTAGCGTATAGCGACATTTAAAGCGTTCATATTCACCCAATGATGTCATCTGGTGCAACATTACGAAAACCTCACAAAAGCCACATATATCATGCAATATTATATCAAATACATAAACTACGATTAGTATGCGTACGATTTTAATTATAAAAATTATTTTGCCATGCAAATTGCAAATCCCATGTATATTTCGTATATTAATATTGTTGGTTAGGAAAACACTTACACATGTTTAATAATATTACAATTAATAGATTATTCGTTATATATATTCATGCAGAATAGGGGGAGGTATACAACATTTTGTACTACCCGCTCCATCAGATGCATGTTACACAACATTTAGAAACATCCCGGTGAACCTCTCAGCAATTTCCTTGAACATATCGCAGAATGCCAGTGATACCGCCCAATTTAACAATAATAATCTCCCTTCTATTGGTCAACCAGGGGCCTGTGTACTATACCCCCCCCCCCCCCATCCCTTCATATGCTCGCAAAGGTCCCAAGTGTCTCTCAGGTTACAACAAGGAGCAGTGTCCTGCCTTCTACCCTCTCACCCCTTCGAGTCCGAGATGTTCTCCCCACAAGCCGGGTCCTCCCGATGTTCCGCTCCGTTGTTCGGTGGGCTGTTTCTGGTCTTGTCGTGCCTGCCGTTGTTCCAATTCCCTAGCCTTCGCCATCCCTCGAGCCAGTCCCAGGTATCTTTCGGGGATGAAAAGAACCAGGTCTTGCCCTCCAATTCTACCCGGAGCTTGGCAGGGAAGAGCATAGAATACTTGATGGCCTTGTCTTGTAACGCCTTCTTAACTGCCAGAAAGCTGCGTCGCTGGGCCTGCACTTTGGTAGTGAAGTCGGGGATAAATGTGATGGCAATGTTCTCTATTGTAAGGGCGGTTTGGCTCGAGCCATTTGAAAGATCACATCACGGTCCCGAAAATTGAAGACTTGCAATGATCGGACTCTGGGGAGCCCCAGGTTTGGGCCGTCCCCCGGGGACTCGATGGGCTCGTTCAATAGAAAAAAAAATCGAACCGGCATTTTGGCTGGAGCCTCTTTGTCACCAGGTCTTCTACAAAGAGGTCTGCTGCGGGTCCTTCTGCTCGCCCCAGGACCCCCATTATGCTTATGTTGTTTCTGCACGCCCTTCCTTCGTAGTCGTCAAGTAGGCCTTCCATTTTCACCTGCTGTTCCCGGAGCTGGGTTACTTGTTGTTTAAGGAGATCCGTGTCAGACGTTAATATAACTGTGGCGTCTTTCACATCCTTTACTCTAGTATCCATTTTGCGTAGGTCTGCTCTGATGAGGGAGATCTCTATGTTGACGGTGTCAATTAGAGTCTCCAGAGATGTCCAGACTCCCGCAATGGCCTCCATAACGTCCTGGAGGGTAGGATCGGATTGAGGAGACTTGGGATGAGGGTCATTTGACCCACCTTTGGCAGCTCTATCGAACTCATCACCTGTTTTCCCCCATGCAAATTTTGTAAGTGTCTTTTGGGCCTGTGTTTTAGGTCCCCTGCCACTAGCCATTGCGGGGTGCGAACGCTCCCTATGTGGATCTTTTTTCAGTACTCTCTGCCGCCTGCCCAGGGAAGGGAGAATGACTGCCTCCCTCCCCATCGGCCTGTCGGTTTTCCCGATTAGCTATCCAGGGGCAAATTCCAGTAGATGAGCGCTACTGAGTTCTGGCTCTGGGACTTCCTAAGGTCTAGTAATCAAAGGATGAGTGGGGTGTGAAGTAGCTTGTAGGTGAAGGCAGGTACACTCGGCGGATTCTGATGTTTTCTTGCGCGCAACCCCTAGGTGCTCTCATAAGGTACGTGTCCACAACCCTCAGGGCCACCCTCAGCATGGCTATCAGCTGTCGTGCAGGTCTCTAGCGGCGCCGTGATGCAGCAGCCTAACAATATAGTTCAATAAGGTGATAGCGTGACACAGTAAGAGTCCTGGGAGGGGGGGGGTGGGGTCTCCGACGCCACCAGGGCTCTGTCCGAGGCCTCAATTAGTTAGGGGACAGAGAGGGGGAGTGCACGTGCCACCTTCCACTTACAGGCACCTCCCCCCTCCGCTCCAACAATGTGCGTGGCGTCAGGTATGTCTTCACGAAGTACTGGTCCACCCCCAAGCCCTCCAGGAGAGCCCCCGTCTCTTTTACCAAGGTCACTCACCGCCTCAGTCAGGAGAGCTGCCGCAGGCCGCCACGCCACCGCCAGCAGCGCCTCCGGGGTCTCGCTCAGTTTTTCAGGCCCACAGTGGATCAGCAATACAGTAGGTGTGGTCCCTGGCCCAGCAAGAAGGAACAGTAGTCCGGACCAATGTTGATCCATTGTTAACTTGCAGGGAGCTTTATCCAGGAGTCTCTTGTGTATTTAATTTTATGTATTTTCCCCAGGTTGTATTGTATGTGGATTGGATGCTGTTTACCCCAGGTATCAAGCTGGTTGAGGCACTCCGGATTCAAATTCCCTAACAGGCACTTGCTAATTGTATTGTTCAGGCCTCCCGGGAAGTGCACCTTCTGAGCCAGCGCTCTGGATCAGCCGCCTCCCTCACGCCGTAAATTTCCGCCTTGGCTGCCCACTGCAGCACGGTGCTTTAGGCAGAGACGTTTTAATGCATGGGCAAAGTGGGCTCTGGCCCAGGGCCCCAGCCTTTCAGGGGGCCCCCTGACAGTCAGCTCTGTTCTCCAGAGTTTTGCCCTAATGACCTTGAATATTTCTCAAACAGATTGTTTTAAATACTGTTTGCCTTTAATTTATTTTTATGTACCTGATGTGTGAGTCTAGTACAGCCATTTTGCAGAGAAATGTTGTGTTTGTTTCATGCAATATACATACAATAATTTTCTTTAAGATCAAAACAAGGCCTAACATAAAAGAAATGGGAGGGCGTCACAGAGATTATTTGCAGTAATATTGGTGAGCTGCTGCTGTGTTACAATATTGAAAACACACAACTATCCCCGAGTATTAGATGTAAACACATTTAGGACCTTATTTATGAGAAGTGATGCATCGCTGTGTGAAAACAGGGATGCGCCACTTCTTAGCGCGCCCTCCATGCAACATGATGGATGCGTCATATTTACTGTATGACGCATCATGTCGCAAGGAGTTACAGATACAGCAGTATTTCTTACGTATTTGTAGGCGCACAAGTGATGCATTGCTGGGGTGTGTCTGAAAATAGACGCAGCTCCAGTAATGTGTCCATTCACATGGGGCAAGCCCCATGTGAAAGACCCTGCATCAGTCTTACACCTGCTGTGAGGCAGGTGTAAGTTATTGACACAATGGCGTCCTAGAAGTGGCGCACTGAGTTCTCATAGATTTCAATGCGCCACTTCTACGAGGCTTTTTGCGGGGCAACACCCACCCTGCATACATTATACCTGGCGCGGGTATAATGTGGTGCAGGGGTTTACAAAGTGACGCATCTGCCTAGATGCGTCACTTTGTAAATAGGGCGCAACATGGCACATTTTTTTACGCTGCCGGTGCGTCACAAAACATGACGCACTGGCGGCATTAAAGGCCCTTAGAATTTGAAGGAGTTTTCCTTTGCACTGTCAGGGACCTAATGACATGAAATAGTGCATTTATCAAAGGGTGCAGCTACTCAGACTAGAGTGTCCTGGTACGTGACAGCGGGTGGAAAACGTGTGTAAAGGTTCTTCCTGAAAGAGAGTAGGTCTGTGGGTAGTCTCAGACTCAGGGAGGCTATTCCACAATTTTGCGCCTAGAAAGCAGAGGGATCTGCCTCAAGTGCGGGCAGGGCATATTTTAGGCACGATGGCCAGGTTGGCATTGGAAGATCTTAGGGGGCTAGATGTTGTGTAGCGATTAACTCACTTATTTAGGTAGCCGGCTTCTAAGCCGTGGAAAGCTTTAAAGAAGATGGTCATCGCTTTGAAGTCAATCAGTTCTTTTATGCGGAGCCAGTGTAGAGACCTAAGAATAGGTGTCATACTAGATCTGGGTTTAGGTCTCAGGATGGCTCTGGCCGCCACGTTTTGTACTACTTGTAGGCGCTGGAGAAGGGATTTGGGAAGACCGAAGTACAAGCTGTTGACATAGTCAAGCTTTGTCACCAGAGCCTGCTCTCAAGTGGTAACAGTGGCAGGAATTTTTTTAGCATCCAGAGTATGCCAAAGCAAGCACCAGTTAGATTTTGGATTTGAAAGCGCATGGAGAGTGTCTTGTCTATGACAATTCCTACGTTTTTGACTTTCTCCTTTTCCGCGGGCGGTTGTGGCAGATCTTTTGGCCACCAAGTGCTCCTGTCAGGTGTTCTGGATTCCTAAAGAAAACAACTTCAGTTTTGTCCGGATTGCACTTCAGCTGATAGATCTTAAGGCAGTTAAAAACCTTTGTGAGGCAAGACCTAATCATTGCCCCGTCAAAGTCGGTTCCTTTTTCACACGTAAAAATCAGCGGAGTGTCATCAGCATAGGAAACCATTTTGGCGCCCTCTTCCTCTACCAGAAATGCACGGGGATAGATATATAATAAAAAGGGTAGGACTGAGAATGGAGCCCTGAGGGACACCTACATTCATGGCCGGAACCGGGGATGAGAAAGGGGGGGAGCCAGATGTCCTGAGATCTATTTGCCAAGAAGGATGACATCCATGTTCAGGCAGTTCCCCCCAGGCCGATGTTAGCAAGTCTCTCCAGGAGCCTCTCATGTGGGACCGTATCGAAGGCAGCCGACGGATCGAGCAGTATCAATACGTCCTTGCCTCCCTGGTCAAGCTTACCCTTGAAAAATTCAGTCACTTCCAGCAGAGAAGATTCCGTACTGTAGTTAGCCCTAAAACCGGATTGGGACTCATGAAGGAGCTTCCTGTTTTCAATGTGTTTTTGGAGGGCCTTGTTTACATGCTTCTCTAATGCTTTGGAGAGGGCCGGAAGAAGGGAGATTGGCCTGTAGTTTGCAGGGTCCTTCAGTTTGGCGTTAGCCTTTTTTATCAGAGGAAGAATCTTAGCATTCTTCCATAATTTCAGCATGTTGTCTGAGGAGAGGGAAGCATTAAAGAGCTGATTTACCGTGGGGTTTATGGTGGGAGCTAATAGGTTCAGGATATTCGCTGGACGTGGCACGGTAGGAGAGACAGACTTGATGCTTTGGAGAAGGGTCAGCGACTCTTCAAGCTGAAACTCAGGGAAAGCTAGTAAAGATGGAGGATCCAAGAGGTAAAATTTGCTATTAGAACGAAGGTCAGTTCTTTCTCTGAGATGTTAGTGAAGGCTTGTTGGATCACGGACATCTTTTTGTGGAAGATTTGAGCTAATTGCTTAGACCATTCTTCCTTGCATGGCCCTTCCTTTGTGCCGACTTTTGGGGAGGTAAAGGATTTGACTATGCTAAAGATTTCCTTACTCTTATTTTGGGCATTTTTTTACCTTGGTTTGAAAGAAGTATTTCTTGACTGCCTTCACGAGAATGTAATTAGCTTTTAAGTTGTCTTTATACACCTTCCTGTAATCAAGTAGATAGGATTTACGCAATTTCGTTCCATTTTTCTACAATTTCTTTTGCTAGATCTGAGGGAATCGTTAAATCATGGAGCTGGTGGGGCCAAACTCTTTGAGGAGCGTGAAACAACCAGCACCGCTGCATCAATGTTGGTTCGGAGCCATGAATCTATTGAGAAGGCGTCCGAGTCGGGGCAGCCAGACCGCTCCGGTGAGGAATGACTGAGGGCGTCTGCGAACATCGGGATGGATATTTTATGGAACGTCCTGTAATTAGGGACCCTCTGCCCTGCGTTAGCCCAAGGGGCTGTGGCAGAGTTGGGAATGACTAATTTTAATAGGAGGTGGTCAGAACAGATAATGGGAAGAGATAGGCTTACTGATATGTCAAAGTTGTGAAAGATTTGATCTAGGGTATGATCCTTCTCATGGGTGGCCAAGAAATAGATGGAAACATGTTGCAGGCCTGCAGAGTCTCCAACAAGGAAATTGTTTGAGGGTCTTTTCCATTGTCCATATGTATATTGAAATCTCCCAGAATAAGACAGTTGCTGTATTTTAAGGCCAGGGAGGTGGTGGCTGTATTAAGCGCACTAATAAAATTTCCAATGGCACTGGGAGGTCTGTAAATCAGAAAACCAGCTAAGCTATGATGTGGGGGGTGGGGGCAGATAAGGGACAGCGGAAGCCTAAGGACTCTGCGCCCTCGATGTTTTCCGTCAGGAATGGAGAGCAGTCTAGTTTTTGATTGTAAATTTTGGTGACACCACCCCCTTCCCACTCGGCCGGTCCCTCCTAAGGATTTTATAACCCGTAGGGATTGCCGAGGTGATAGTAGGCTTGGAGGCTTCAGACAGCCAGGTCTCAGTGAGAAATAAAAGATCAGGCTGTTCGTCTAAAAGTAGGCCATAAATGTGTGGTTCATGCTTTTGCATAGAGCGACAATTTAAAAGGATGGCCTTTAAGTCCTCTGTTTTCTTATTGTTTTTACACTTATTGTTGCTTGGGAGGATCTTGGGTGTGAGTTTCCTGGGCTGGAGGAGAGACAAGTTGCACTTATTGCATCAAAAGTCTACCTCCAAGCTCGGATCAGCCGCTGTACATTGACATAATGGTAGCCGCCTAAGGCTAAGCAGTTTTTTCCTATTGTAATATAGTGGAAGAAACTCACTGGAGGGGAACTGGGCAGCATGGCCGGCGCTGGACGCCTCGAACGCCTCCAGGCGCAGACGGGCTTGCCTTTGGTGCGCCTTCGGCACGCCCGCTGCGCACGTCCGTTTGCATCGGGAATATATAGGCTAATACCAATGATGCAAACTGGATCGCTAACGCAGCTGAGGAAGTGGAAACTGAGTGGGCAGTAGTGTGGAGCCCGATAGTAGCCCCAGCCCTCCGCACAATCGGCATATCAGCCGCGGCGGACCAGAACTGGAGGAAAAGCGAGATGCGAATCGAAGCTGCTAAGGAGGTGTAGGCAAGCAGAATCAAGTAAAGTGCGCGTAGGTAGGAGAAATTGTTAAAAATCACAGAGTAATTAAGCCACACATACAATTTAAAAAGTATTAAAAACATAGTAGCATGGCAGGAAACATTAAATCCTACCACTGTCAGCTGCGCGCGTCTGTTTGCATTGGGAATATATACGCTAAAGCCTATGATGAAAACTGGATCACTAACACAGCTGAGGAAGCGGAAACTGTGTGGGGAAACAGGTCCTCAAATTGGAACATTAATTCAAAGTTGTTCTGAACAGGGACCAAAATATGTTTGGCCCAGGGCCCCCAAAATCCTTAAGATGTCCCTGGCTTTAGGGACCTCACCTAGGAGCAGAGGCCCACCAATGTCACTCACGCCTTAGTGCTGCATCTTTTTGCGTCGGCGCCCAGGTCTCAAGCGGTGATGTTTCAGGGGCCTTGCACGCCGGGGCCTCTGAGACGCCGCGCCGGCCTGCCTCCCGTAGGTCCGTCAGTCAGAACCCGTCTCCTCCATGACGGGAAACACAGGGTGTTTGCGCCTGGTGCGTGCGCTGGTCTTTTGCATACCGTTCAGGCTTCACCGATGTCCCTAGACGGCTCCGCTTGAGTGTCTGGCAGCTGCTCCACTCTGCCGTGAACCTACTGCCTCACTTTGGCAGCGTGTGTATCCGCCGCCATATTCAGTCGATGTATGTTTTTAATAATTTCTTCAATCGCCACATCATGTTTCTTTTTACTTTCTTTGCGAGCACTGGATCTATAATCCTCTTGTTATAAAAATATTAATATTGTCAAATTAATGAACCGCCTTTCAAATGACCACTTGTGTCTGTTCCTACATTTATCTAGTAAAGTGCCTTATGCCAGAGGTTAATTGATTAATATTTTCCTTAGATAAAAGTCCTTTTTAGGACCTACTGGCCGTACATAAAGCATTGTCTTTTGCAAATTATCTAACACCCCAGGTTCAAATATTGGGGTAACCTTGTTTTGTAATACAGGATATATATCTGTAGCACCTGGTGCCACACCTATGCCTTAGTGCACTCATTCGAAGTTTGCGGTTACCCTTCTGCATAATGGCGTGACCTCGAACAGCTTCTTAATAGCTACATATAATCTAAGTTTTGTGTCACTGATATCACGCATGTATTCAGGGATTTTAGCAAACCCGCCTGCTTCCCTTGAACGAGAGTGTAACATTATCGTTTCTGCTGTGAGGGATGCACTAAACCTACTTCTCTCATGGACTCCTTTCATCCTTCAAGCTATTTACTTCTTTCTAGACTTCGTCCCCTGTGCGTCAATGATTTGTATTCCGCCTAAGTGCTATATGCCACTAGCTGTTTGCAGCAGCTGACAAGCGCTCTTGTTGAAACAGGCACCTAATTTAGGAATGTACTCTGTGTTGGGTTATCTTGGAGGAACTCTGACTTGCAAGTAGAGTAAATACCATAGTGTATGCTTTTAAGACCTAATTTTTAACTTTGGGCTTTAAAAATGGGTACTGTACTACCCACATCTTCTCCCAGTAGGAAAGTAAGATACACTCCCCAATGGCTATACAGGTCAAACATGCTTTGTGCTTAATAACACAAAGTGGGGAACTGGGATTGGATCTGTAGCAGACCCAATGCTATGCATCTGCGCAGTCCACAGTAAGAAGCTGTGCTGACTGCCCAATACTTTATGCAGGTACACTCCTCCAAATCTGAAGGGGAGAGAATGCTCTGCTTGCTCCAGTAGAGGGTTGGGTAGAACTTCCTCAGCACCCTAACACAAGCAGACCACACAAACCAAGCCACCCCAGTTTGCAGCACTGGTCAAGTCAGCGGCAAAGTTAACAGTCAAATATAGCTGTGATCTTGTAGCGCCAAGTCTTCAGAGGCACTTTGCTTGTCTTGTGAACATCTGCCTGTGTTGGCGTATCTTGTCCACAATGGTATCTGCGCACTTTGGTCCAATCGATGCATCTGCCTGCAGGTACTTTACCTTTTGAATTTATCGTTAGAAGCTTCAGACTGATCCAGAGAAGCAAGGTGGGGCCATGAGACCTCCGCCATGAGCTGGCTGCTGGATGTGACAACACCAGAGTATTGTAGGTGCTAACCGACTCGTAGCCAGGTTTCTCAGGATGCTTCACGGACAAAAACATTCTCCGCGTTTCAACAGGAACTGAGTTCCTGCCTTCTCAAGCTATCTGGAGTTCAACCATGCTGCTGATGGTTCGAGATGTTCTTTTCAGACCCACATGACACCTGCATGTAGTATCTGGGCTGGGAACTCTACCATGGCCTGTGATTCCTGTACCCAAAGGCTAGTGTAAGGTGGAAGGCCAAGCTGTTTTTAGTGAAGCCTTTCTAGATATGCCAAAGCGCCCCCCTTCTCCAGCTAGGTCTCATAAAGTGCCACAGGAAGGATTCTTCCTTCTCAAGGAAGCTGCTTTACTTCTGGGGCCATTCAGAATCTGTTGTTCCTGAAGGCCATACTCTTCCTTGTCAGATAAGATCCAGGGTTAACCTGAGCAACTGGTTAATTTACAGGTGGGTCCCACTGGCATTCGTTTTTGGGGACCGGTACTTATTCCATCTTTCTCTGTGGAATTTTGATGAGTAAAACGAACACCAACGAGAGAAAGAGAAAGCTGGAAAAACCGTAACAAAGGGAAACCTAAAGGTTGAAAAAGAATCTGCAGGAGTGAGGTAAAGGGGCAGAGGGTGTCCAGAAGTATAAATTGGAACCCAGATTACACAGTCTTGCTAGTCAACACCCTGGATATTTGTATATACCGCTATGGGCTTCTGACCAAAACTTTGCGCCGAGGCACTTATTTACAAAATAAGCACTGATCAGAACTGTAAGTTGTGCTTTTTTTTTTCTGACCTTAGCACCTTAAAGCCTTCCTGCTGGCTATGCTGTGCTTATTTAGGATGGTGCCTATGTCCGCTTTGCCTCACTCCCTGGATTAAGCTAAAGATGAACTCTGCCTATTAAGGTGCCATCCCTGTTCTTTTGGAGCCTCCTTGGGTGTCGACAAAGGTGCTGCAGTCAAAGCCAGAGGTTGTGTGGTAAGAGATGGTTAATGGAAATTTGTACAATGTGCATTTGGCAGAGCACCTTTCTAGTGCTCAGATTTTCTAGGATGGAAGAGTAGTTCGCCTTAGACTTTGATACCCTCGCCATGATAGATAAAGATTATGGCAGTACAAAAAGTGATTCGAATACTGATAACCTCCTTTCCCAGTACCACGTCTGGCTAGCATCTGGACTATTAAAATGCCAGGGGCTTAGGCATTTTACTATAAAGAATATCTGTTCTGGCCCTCTGTCAGGGGAATATCTTCATTTGACTCTGTAGTATGAAATACTGCAGACGCCTTGGAATTGACTTTGCTCTTTGCTTAGGTGAAGTTTAACATTTTACAATCCTCTTCACTGATGGAGCCATTACTTACATTTAATGAGGCTGTTGTGACTCTTGTGATGGGCTAATTGGTAAAACCCCTTTTCATGTCCAGCGGCCCACAGGAAGGTAGCCAAGTGCCATAGATGTGCTCTGGGTGAGCCAGAATATATTATCACCCATTCCTGGACAGACTGGCCATGCAAGATTCTTCCTTATAAGCAAATAATGAATGCCTTTCTCATGGAACCACATGGTAGAGAATTAAGGAAACTTGACTCTAAGGTCAGAAAAATCTTCACTTCCAGTAGTTTTCTCTGCTGCCTATAAGCCTCCTATTACCCTCTTAAGCCTTTTGTTTTAGCCATTAAACAATCCCTTTGTGATTTGGGAGATAATCGCTATGGATTGCCGAGTCATCAGTTAATCTGCAATTGTTACACCCTACTTTCCTGTCCGTCATTCCAGATTTCCATCCTTCTCACAGGAGGTGCTTTCCAGGACCCAATCCGATTTTGGAGGCAGCAGTACAATCCTTGCAGAGCAAAGGCCTTACAGGTAGTGCCTTTGGAGGAAAGGAGTACGGGTTCTACTCTTTACTTTTTGATGTCAAAGAATAGCAGAAGTTTGAAATCCATTCAAAATCGGTCACTCCTGAATGTATTCATTCAACATGCCAGTTTCAAGATGGTGTCCCAGAACCAAGATCTTTTACCCCTAAACATGGGGGCCCGGGCGGAATTGGATGAAATCACTAGATCTCCTGGATGTTTGTTTCAACCTCCCAACCATCAACACTTGCAGATGTTTTCTGAAATTCAAGGTGGGACCCACATGTTCAGTTCACGGTTCTACCATTTGGACTGGCAGTTCCGCCACACATCTTTTGCAAAGTGTTAGTGGTGGTAGCAGCTTTACTGCAGCAGTCCGGAGTCCATGAATTTCCATACTTGGATGACTGGCTAGTGAAAGCGAAGACCCGGTTGCTGACTTTGTGTACCCTGTTAGCGCCAAGTGCTAGAGGGCATATTGGGGTCTTTGGTGGTCCCTAAGGACACAGGGGCTCTAGCATCAGGGGAGCCTCATGGCTCAGATGCAGATCTACAACTCTTTCACTTCCACATCTGCCCCTCAGATCTTTTGGCAGGTTGCCCATTCAGCTCTCCACAAGCTCAGGATAACGTGGTCATGGACACTTCCTCACTAGGCTGGGGAGCACACCTCAATAATATGATGGTGTAAGGCATTTGGGCTATTAGAGTAGTGCTTGGACTTAAATCTGCCAGAGCTGTGTATGACCTCACTAGCACTTTCTTTCTTCCATGTCAGTGTGTGGCATTCAGAGTCTGAGGGACAACAGTATCAACTTGTATCCACAGATCAGGTGCTATTGGGCCGTGGATCCTATGTTAGGAGGCAATTTGTGTGTGGCATTGGGCACAGCGAAGGGCACTTTTCCATTAGTGTCTCCTCTCGCAGGCTCCCTCAATGTGAGGGTTGATGCTCTGTCATCTGTCACTGAAGGACCAATGGTTGGAGTACCCTAAAGTGATGGAGCCAATCTTTAGATTGGGGTTTCCATATGTGGATCTTTCTACCAGATCCCAGAACAAGAAGTTTGATTTTTGTGCCATATGCTTCCCACTGAATGGGTTGCTGGCGGAATGCTTTCAGGTTCTGTTGGTCATGGGGCCTGCTGTTCGCATTGCTATGATTCTACTTTTGCCAAGCTGAGTGTGACGTGGAGGAGGATCATGACAGCTGATTCTGATTGGCCAAGATTGGGTGAGGAGGATTTTGTACACCGATCTGTTAAAGAGTGTTTGCTGATCTCTTCCATGCAAGTGGACCCGCTGTTTCTGCAGGCTGTTTAGGTCCTCTACCCCAATCTCTAAACCCAGCACCTACACCTGAGAAGATTAAGAGGAGCCAGGGAAACCTATTTTGCCACCTTATGGAGTTGTATACATCAGTTTGACAGCCTTGAAACCAACTTGAAAATTAGTCTGCACAGGTCACTGGAACAAATGTAAGTGGTTCTAGTTAGGTTACAACACCTTTAAATCTTGCTGTTTAGGTGTTGTGATTTGTGCTGGCCCTTGCACAGCAAGACCTGGCAGTAGTGACAGTTGAGGGCTTTTGGCTGCCCTATCTGCCTTCATAGGTCTACCTGATCACTCCTCCCTTTTTGGATCGGCATTAGTGCCATGTTTTCTGAAGTTTGCTTGACTTGTTTCCTACCACTTATTTATTGTTACCCAGTGGCATTTGAACTTTATTGACTTTCTCGATGGCATTCTCTTGAGTTGATGCACAGATGTTTGGTTCAGCTTCTCACTCTGCAGTCTGTATTGCTGGTGGCAATAACTACAGCTCAAAGGGTTGGAGAACGTCCGGCGCCCTCAGTTTGTCCACCTTTGCCTGGATAAGGTGGTCCTTTGCACCTACCAATCCTGCTTACCCAAGATTGTATCTGCATGGTAGGTGGGCCTGTTTAATACCTTTTGTCATTAGTGACTCTTCACCATCCAACCAAGGAAGGGTGATTTAATAGACTGAACCCCAGATGTGCATTGTCATAATACATTGTCAGCACGCAACTGGACTGAGGGGATGGTAAGCATTTTGTGGGCTTCGCAAGGAGCAAAAGGGCAAGATCGTGACCAAAAACCATCTTGCATTGTTTAAGCCTCTGTATCAAGATGTGCTACATCTTGGTCTAGAAAGATTTTCTGGCGAGCATTCATACTTGTCCCATGAGGGCTATGGCCACTTCCGCAATCTCTCCATTGCTGACATCTGATGGGCAGCTATAGTTGGCTTCCTTGCATACTTTTTCCAAGAACTCTTTCCTTGCATCTCCGACTCACCTGATGATTACTTTGCCTGGGCTGAGTTGCATGATTCCCATCTGCCAGGGAGGTATTGCTTTAGTACTCCATGTAAGATAAGGTGATGAATCTTCAGCAGGATGTATCAACAGAAGCTAGTTACCTTCAGAAGCAAGGTTTCTTCACTGTTCTTCTGCCTTCCTTGTGAGTGCTGTATTTAAAATGATTCCAAGGTATACATATGCTGTATTAGTCGCTATCATAGATACACTTTTGGTTTCTCTCCACGTACCTCATTAGGACATGGAAAAGGTCGGAACTGACATCAGGGTGCCTTCTGGTGCATAATATACTCTGGTCTCGCCACATCTATTGGTGGAGCCAAGGTTGAGGCTCCATGGTTCCACCTGGCAGTACTGGAGAGCAAGTGCTGCAGAGGTTTTTCTGCACCTGTCAGAGGCCTGGAAAGATAATTTCATAAGGTGAGCTATGTGCTAGAAGATTGTGTCCATCAATATTGTTATCAAAGGTAAGTAACCTTCTTGCCTGGTCTGTGCCTCGTTGTTTGAAGGACCTCGCTGGCTTTTGTCTGCAGTCCTACCTAGACTGGTCTGGGGGATGCTCCATGTCCTAATTCCATTGCTTGTCCTAGGGGCACCTCAAAATTACCTTTTGTTTTTAATTTTCCCATGGACAATCAGAATAAGTTGTTCTATAGGTTGACTTGTAGGCGGTACTACTGAAATTATGTGACGGGGAGGACGGAATTATGTAACAAGGTTGATTAAATTAGGCAGCCTAATGCAGCACAATTTGTGACCGATTTTCTACATTATTTAGTCTTTACACATTAATGCTGTCTGAGCAAAACTTCTACCTCATTTAGAAAGAGTTTGACCTTCAAAAACAGCCATAGGCAATTGATAGGTGACCAGTCAATTTTTGCAAAGGGTCTTCCGGGATGCTGCAATACGTGTCCACGTTTTTAGTAACTTTGATCTAGAAAAGTTTTTTTGGGTAAAATTAACAAACTATGCAGCAGATGATGGGTTGTGTCAAATGAAGCAAATCCATATTTATGCTGACAATTTCTCAGAATTACATAATACCCGTGGCCTTTTTGATAGGTAATTTGTATTAACCAGCTCTTGCACAGATCAGAATGTCTAGCTAGACAAACTAAAACTAAATCTCTCTCAGGTCAAAGAGTGACTGAGCCCATCTGAGCACCCATTAATAGAGTCTAGACGAGGAACAACCTGGACAAGAAATATGCCAACATGCCACCTAGGTGGGTGAGGGCAACACCTTACTTACAGATTGCACATGGTGGACTCCCCATGGAACTCTTCAAGTGGAGAAGTTATGAGCTCTCTGAATAGTAGAGCATCTGGGCTTTGAAAAACAGAATAAAATGTGTAGAGGAAAACGATTTTATTGGCACCCCATCACACAAGTAAAATCGGTACACAAGGAGCTGTGCAGTGCAGGGCTCTAGTACGTGGCAGTGTGTTTCTGACCCACTCTTTTGTGGCTATTATCGGTCAGGGGGGGGGGGCATGGCATTCACCAGTTTAAAGAAGATTCCTCCCCAACACTGTACCGAATGTAAGGTGGTTGCGTTTTGTGAGTCAGTAAAGTGGTGAAAATGAGAAAGCTACGCCTTGTCTGTTTGGTGTAGACCTCTTGATCCTTTGACCTATAATGATAAAGGAGCTATTCCTAAGGAACAGTAATCATTATTGTGGGCTTCAAAACATGGTCTCCCAGTATATGGAGAGTTTTCTTGTAAATGATCACATGCACTATTTCTAATGAAGGTTAAGAACACAAATAGTCACTGCATGCAGTAGAATAAATGGTGCAAATGTCCACCTACCTGACAAGGTTGGTTGACCTGAAATTGCCAAAAGTCAAACTACCCGGCTCAGTCCGGTGTCACCATAGCACCACTATTCTTGAAAAAGGAACTTTTCTCTTATTGATAATTAGAACTGCCGGGTCTGGTGGCTTAGTGGCCTAATGCATCCACTACAGGGGCCTGTGTTTGACCTCATGGTCACAGGTTCAATTCCTGGCAGGTCCACTCAGCCTTGCATTCTTTCAGAGGTCAATAAAATGAGAACCATTGAGTTGGGTATCGATAAGTAGTCGGCAGTGTAGCCATCAAAAGTAATTCTCTTTAATACGATCTTCTCTTCATACCGTCTCAATTTGGTATATGCAAATGTAATAGAACTAATATATTTGCATATACCAAACTGAGATGTTGGCGCCGTACCCAGCCCTTCCAGGGCGATAGGGTGTCCTGAATTTATGACAGCTGTAGCATATATCTTTGCAATCTATTGAGAGAAGATTGCATTAAAGTCAGTTACTGGACACCACAGAAGTGTGGTGTGCCACAGCTGCTGACAACTGCCTGATGACATTTCACTGTTGGGCTCACGGATGACACATTTGATGAACTGGATTTAGTTTTGATTGATGGCTACACTGCTGACTACTTATCTTGAAGACCAACATCTTTTGCTGCATCCTTTTGGCATGGTTCTCTTGCCCTGATGAGGCCTCTTTAGGTGAAACGCGTTGGCTGCGCGCCTTTGAAAAATACACAATAAAGCTCAAGACCTATTTAGAATAATGAAGATCTATGAGTGTTGATTCAATGCCAAATATCTAGCACTGAATGTGTTGTATATGAAATATCTGTGTTGCCTCTCAAAAAATTTTTGTATGATCACTGTCTAATGTATGGTCAATAGGCAGCTGACCATGGAGGTGGGCAGCACTTTTTCTCTAATCTATTGTGGTGACTCTATCAGGCTGTGCAGCTTTGAATTCCCTGGCTGCTTTCCTTTTTGTTCTAATAACTGCTATTTACTTCACTTACAGTGAAGTGTAACAGTTTGAGAAAAGCACAGTGAATTTCGATACATTTGCGGGGAGGTGGGAGGAGGTTGTATGCCTCTACTCTTACCTTACGGACCATGGTGTTAATTTGTCTGAATAAAAATGTTTGAAAAAATATCCAAGTTGCATTTGCACGCCTCTCAAGGGTGGGGAGCTTCAGACATTCCATTAAGAGCATCTGCAACACACTCCTAAAGTTGAGCTTTCTGCCTACTATCTTCTTGCAAAAAAAGCTACAAAAGCGACAACACCCAGCCTGGCCCAAGGGCAGGGCTGGAAAAATACAAGCAATGAGGTATGTCTATACAGCTTCTCGGATGGTCTTATTTGTGGAAAGATTGTGGCACCTATGTGGTCATTAGCATAAACTATGTAAGAAGGTATGTTATCAAAGATTGTTGCATAGCATGCCATCAATATTCATATTAGTTACCTGTTGTGCCTTCATGGGACTCATGCAAATAAAACAATTGATGGACAGAATGATGAACAATGTCAGACATTCATCCCATTACAGAGATCTGGGCCTAAATCCATCGTTTTTTTGTTGCTCTCCTTGCCATTCAAGTTTAAACCCAGCCATTATGCAAATCCGTCTTGACCCTGCTCCCCAAGGGAACAGTCCAGGCTGAACTGCCAGGCCAGGTCCTCCATGCACCGGAAACAAGCATCCTGGGGCCGGTTTTATGTAATCAACCCTCATCAGCCAGGCTAGCTTGACTCCAGTGGCATGGAGAGCTCGGGACCCACGTTTGGGCATACCCGTCCCACTCAGGGTGACAAATGCAAAAATAACAATTGATTGACAGAATGCTGAACGATGTCAAACATTCACCCCACCCTTGTTTTGGTCCAGGCAGGGCCTGGCCTGGCAGTTCGGGATGGACAGTTACCATGAGGAGCAGGGGCAAGGCGGATTTGCATATGGCTGGGTCCAAACTTGGGTGGCATAGTGACCATTTGACCACATAGAGACCATGACCGGTTGAATCTTACTGCCATGGCCCACACACTTTTTTTAATCCTGACCCCTGGATGCCCTATTAAAAATGTATCTTTAACATACCAGGTAATTAGTTTTAACTTCACCCTCACTATCCTCACACATTCCATACACGCCCGGCTCATCTGAAGGTTTTAGCATACCTCCCAACTATTTAAAAAAGTTGGGAGGGGGTTGTAGCCCGCACTGCGACCATGTTCGCAGTGCGAGGAGGTTCCCGATGATGAAGCATGCCACCTACTGGTGGGTAAGGGAATTCGTCCTTTAAAAAGGGATTCCCCTGCACTCCATCATTGCAATTTTGACCCAGGGTGGCTTGTTTTGTGTTGCCCTAGTGAGAAAAAGAACAATGGATTAAACCCAGATCTCTTGACTGGGGTTGAGTGGTTGAAAGGTTTCAGCACTCCGTCCACTTGTTGCGTTTGCTATGTCCTTCATGGGACTCACCATCATTTTATGTCTGCAATTACGCTCCTACATATATTCTGCACTAGAACGGGTCTTGAATATTTTATATAGCCTTATCAAAATGACAGTGTAGGTTTAGTTGAGGTTTATATTTTGGGGAATAAGTACCAGCAACCCAGTAGGAATATAAATGCATTCTTGGCAGGATATGATTGTTGCCCAATATGCATTAACTTCAAGTAAATTGTGGGAGATTCTTGTGTCACAGCTTACCTGTTACCTCCACTCAGACTAGTCAGTTGGTACATACATGTGCTTGCCTAGAGCCCAAGGAGGATCTACTGGGCCACGGTAATGATGTAACTTGTAAAAACGTAACACCAGCCCTAGTTCCTTTTGTACCGCGCCCGTTTTCTCTGTCATTTTGTGATGGATTCTCACTTTTGTTTCCTGCCATTAGTACTTGGGCTAAATGATGACTCAATTATTCTTTTCTGGTTTGTCTGGTTCTTTATTCTGAGAAAACATTTACTGGCTTCAGACGTGAGCCCTGGCCTCATCACCTACAGGAAAGGACAAGGGTTTCCAACATACCACGTAACTGTTCCAACCTCATGGGTTTAACTGGCTGATGAATGCCCTAATGTCTCAACAATCCAGCTAAAACTGAGGGAAGGGGATCTGAAGCCGCTCCCTTTGTTACTGAATCCTAAAGCCAAACCTGCTACACACAGATCCTGCTGAAACTGGAAGCACATTCAGTCACTGGCTGCTCTGTCCTCAGAACCTTGCTTGGCACCATCCATGGCCAGCTGGCCAGAAAATAATATTAAACTAAACATTAGCTAAAAAGAGGTCATAACTTGTGGGTCACTGGCACCAATGAGTACTCCAGAATGATAGTAAAAAAATCCTTGGAGTCGCCTTAAACTCTGACCACCTCCTAAAAACTCACATCAACACCGTTGTCTGGACCGCCTCCTATCTTCTGATTTGACTAAACAGAATCTTCCCTTATCTGGTCTGGATTATGCGAACGCATGCAGCATTTATGCGCACTTCTATGTGGATTGGGCATTCTATACAAATCATTACAACTAAACTTCTGCCTCCTTGGCCACAGGTTTCTCAGCTCAGCACTGCCTACTGTAGCTAGGCTACTTCAAGGCGCTCTGCATTGCCTACTGTGCACCTCATGGCATAGGACTGTGCTTCCTCCAAAAGTAAGAGTGGACCTCTTTAACCTGATTCAATAAACCTCAACCCAAATCACAATCGCGACATACAACAGATGACGATCCCTGCGCAGGCATCCAAACTCTGACCCTCGCTGCCTGTTTTCACCAGGGGCCCTCGTGATCATTTGGTCTGTTGTAAAGCACTGAAGACCTGGCTGTTTCTTTGCACCTAAATTGCCCACTTTGGCAAGCCCATTGAGAAGGAAATCAGAATAAGACAACAGCCCTGTACACAATATGAAGTCACAGCAACCCAGTGATTCATTTGTAAAATAAATAAGATGGGGGCACAGCCCCTAAATGTTTTTCAGGAGCCCACAGTTGTGTTTGCTGCAATTTAAGTGATCTACCATCAGCCTTATTTAAGCAAAATTGCCCCCTGGTGAAAAAAATAGTACATATTGTAATAATTTTAAACTTCTTCCTAACTGAGCTCATTGCCTGCTGCACCACTTTTGGAAAGCATCTCGGGCCCTCAAGCAGGGCGCATACATGGACACTTGGCCACTTCTTAATGTGGCAAAAGTCCACATCCAGCCTCTTTAGAGCACTCCAAACCGTACCCAGCCACCCCTCAAGATAGTGGTGGATACCCTTGCTGTGCCTCCATTGGGCTCAACTCTGGCCTTCACACACACTTGGGCACTACCAGTCTGCACATCACTGCCCCTTTGTGTTGTAACTCTGCTTACTCACCACCTCTCCGTGCTATTCACATCACTTTTATCTACTGCCATGCCAATGCTTATACTCTCTGAAATACAACTGGAGCACTTCTCCAGTAGTCACCCAACTACACACTGCTATACATATAACCCACACCAGTTTGTCACTTGCACATGGCTGCTCTTGGATGTCTTTGAGGTAAAAATGACAGCGCTTCACGGCCACACTAACGGCAGCAATGTGCTATGTGAGTGATCACAACAACTTACTCCTCTCTTGGGAAAACAACCTGCAGGTTGGATGTCCATTCAGTCCTCAGTGAACAAAAATGGATAGCAAACATTTTCGTTCATTGAATTCTTCCCGGCAGTAAGAAAAAGAAGGGCTAGAGATATTTAGAGGGGATTCAAATGGATGAAATAAGAAGAGGGGGAACGAACTGTTGCATGATAATGCTCATGTTGGCACGTGCAAGTCAACTGTCTTTGATTCACTAGAACACTAACTCGAGAAACCTCTTCGCCACCTGTAAAGTAACAAACCACTCCTGAGGTTAGTTGTATCAGTTGACATTTGTATAAGCTAATATACTGCTATGAAAGACGAAGAAGGATGAATTTTTGTATGGGTCGGTTTGGGAGATTTCAATCAATCAATCAGGTGTTTGTTAAGCGCGACTTCTCACCCGTAAGGGTCTCAAGGCGCTGGGGGGTGCGTTGCAGGTTCCAGTCCATCTAGGAGGGGGTATGTCGAAGAGCCAGGTTTTGAGGTTCCTTGCAAAGATGGGGAGCGATGTTGTCTGTCTGAGGTGGAGCGGAAGGTCATTCCAGGCACTGGCCGCGCGAAAGGAGAAGGAGCGGCCTCCCGATCTGTTCTTTCTGGTGCGGGGGACCACGGCGTAGGAGAGCTGGGCTGATCGTAGGGTCCTTTGGGGTGCGTGGAATTTGAGTCGGGTGTTCACGTATGCTGGTCCAGTGTCGTGGAGGGCCTTGTGAGCGTGGGTTAGCATCTTGAAGGTGACTCTAGCTTCGATGGGGAGCCAGTGGACTGTGAGCAGGTGCTGGGAGATGTGGCAGTGTCTTGGCAGGTTGAGGACCAGTCTTGCGGTGGCGTTTTGGATGTTCTGTAGCTTGTGGGTGAGGTTTTTGTTTATTCTGGTATAGAGTGTGTTGCCGTAGTTAAGCCTGCTGGTGACCAGGGCGTGAGTGACGGTCTTTCTGTGTTCAAGGGGGATCCATTTGAAGGTCTTACGTAGGAGGCGGAGGGTGTGGAAGCAGGAGGACGAGACAGAATTGATCTGGCGGTCCATTTTCGAGCTCTGAGTCAGGATGATTCCCAGGTTGCGTGCGTGGTCCGTGGGGGTGGGTGGGCTTCTGAGGGCGGGGGGACACCAGGTGTCGTTCCAGGCGTCGGGGTTTGCGTCCATGATGAGTACTTCTGTTTTGTTGGTGTTTAGTTGTAGGCAGCTGTTTTTCATCCATTTGGCAACGGCTTCCATGCCTTCTTGAAAGTTGTGTCTGGCGATGTTGGGTTCGTTGGATAGGGAGAGGATGAGTTGGGTGTCGTCTGCGTATGACACAATGTTGAGTCCATAGGTTCTGACGATGCGGGGCGAGCGGAGCCATGTGGACATTGAAGAGCGTAGGGCTGAGGGAGGACCCCTGGGGGACTCCGCAGGTGGTAAGTGTAGGGTCCGAGAGGAAAGGGGGAGTCTGACCCGCTGTGTTCTGCCGAAGAGGAAGGAGCAGATCCAGTTGAGGGCCTTGTCTTGGAACCTTACTTCGTGGAGTCTGCGTATTAGGGTGCGGTGAGAGACTGTGTCGAACGCCGCTGAGAGGTTTAGGAGGAAGAGGGCTGCTGTTTCTCCTTTGTCCAGTAAGGTGCAGATGTCATCTGTTGTGGCGAGGAGGGCGGTTTCTGTACTGTGTTTTTTTCTGAACCCGGATTGGGAGGAGTCTAGGATGCTGTGCTCTTCGATGAATGTGTCGAGTTGGCTGTTGATGGCTTTCTCAGGGAGATGGGTCTGTAGTTTTTGAGGTCGGTGGGGTCCGCCGAGGGTTTCTTCAGGAGGGGGTTGATCTCAGTATGTTTCCAGTCGTCAGGGAACGAGGCGGTTGCCAGGGATCAGTTGATGGTGTGGCAGAGCATGGGTGCAATGGTGTCTTCGGCTCTGTTGAAAATGTGGTGGAGGCAGGGGTCCGTGGGGGCCCCGGAGTGGATTGACTTAATCGTCATCAGTGTGTCTTCGGTGGTGAGGGCTGTCCAGTTGTCGATCGCTGGCTTCAGGGTGTCTGGGTGGTTGCTGAGGGTTCAGTGTGTTGGTTGTCTTTGTCGAAGTTGTCGTAAATGATCTTGATATTGGTGCTGAGTTTGTCGCAGAGGTCTTGTGAGGGAGGGATGTCGGTGGACTCGCTGGTGGGTTGGGCGAACTCCTTGATGTTGAAGAGTTCTTTGCTGTTGTGTGCATGAGTGGAGATTCTGTCTTCAATCACTTTTTTCCTCGTGTTTCTGGTGAGTTGGTGGTGGGTGTTGGTGGCAGCTCTGAAGTTGTTGTGTGCTTCTGTGGATTTGGTGTTCCTCCAGGCCTTTTCGAGACAGCGGCAAGTGCGTCTGGACTCTCGAAGTTCGGTGGTGAACCATCTAGCTTTCTTGGCGTGGGTGTTGTTGTTTTTCTTGAGGGGGGCTATGGTGTTGGCGCTGTCGGAGATCCATCTGTGCAGGGTTCGGGCTGCGGTGTTGGGTTCGTCGTTTACCGCAATGGTTGGGGTGGAGTTGCTGAGTGATGAGGTTAGCTGGTCGTCGGTGATTCTGGTCTAGTTTCTTCGTGGGAGCAGGTGCTGGTGTCTGTGGGTGGTGGGTGTTCTGAAGGTGAAGTGGACGCATCGATGGTCAGTCCATGGTAGTTCGGTGGTGTGGCTGAAGGTGATGGAGTTTCCTGTTGTGAAGAGGGGGTCAAGGGTGTGTCCTGCTGAGTGCGTGGGTTCGGTCACGATCTGGCAGAGTCCAATGTTGTGGAGGTTGTCCAGAGGGATGTGGTGCTGGGGTCCAGTTGGTTGTCACCCACCCACCTACAAATTCATGATTTCTTGAAACTTTTAGCGTTTACAGTTTCTGCTTATGGTTAGTTCATAGTCCAGTTGTCAGACCTGCACATGTTCTCTCTCCCAATCTCTTGTCTGTAAAACTTTTGGTTTTTTGAGAAATTTAGGAATTTTGACGCAAGCTGGTGGTGGTTTTGTGGCAAAAAAGTAGGGGTAACAAAACTTCCAGGGCAAATGGCATGTGGCGTCAGACTCACAATACGTGACAACATACAGCCATTAAACTTGGCAATGAGGCTTGGGTCTACATTAGTGGAAATTCAAATTTAAAGCATTTTACTAGTGATTAATAACCACAAAAATAATCCGCAACAAAAACTTATGCTAAAGATGTACTTACTTCTGAGAGATCAGAAACCAAGTTCGCTGAAATACAAAGGTTGCAAGAAGTACCATAGGGACATCAAGATGATTAACCTGGGGACATGTTCCTAACCTCGAAGCTTCATTTTTATCATCCCTCATAGTCTCATCTAATTGTTCTCTATGGGTTTATTTATGATACTCAGGTACACTGGCTATAAGGTTTGTGTCTCCTGTCCGTCACCCTAGGGGCTCGAAATTGGGATTAATGAAAAAATTGCCAATTTTAGGTATTCCTGAGACTTTATTACTTTTACTCATAGCTCTGCATACCTCCACATGATGTCAGGCGCTTCAAAGGGGAGATGTGGATCTTTTGTTTCAAATTTATACTGTAAATGGTCTTAAACAAGGGTGCTTGCTGCCCCTTTACTCTTTTCTTTAATATATATATATATATATATATATATATATATATATATATATATATTCACTTAAAAAACCATAGGTTTCACACATGTTATAGTTAGGTGGATATTTCACTCGTAAAAAACCAATGAAATTCCCCCGTTATAGTTAGTTGAGATAACTATAACTCGCGCGCACACAATCCTCTGCTCATGACGTCACATATTACATCACTCATGACATGGTCAGTGGCATCACTCATGACATCATCCTTGTGATAGAGTGGCGGTCGCGCGAGTTATAGTTATCTCAACTAACTATAACGGGGGAATTTCATTGGTTTTTTACGAGTGAAATATCCACCTAACTATAACATGTGTGAAACCTATGTTTTTTTAAGTGAATTTGCAAGGTTTTTTTAAATGCTAATTCCTAACTATAACGTGTGTGAAACCTATGGTTTTTTCAGTGAATTTGTATGGTCTTTTAAATGCTAAGTTATGTATGTATTATAATTTTTTTTATGGTTTTTCACCGTGCGCGCACCCCCGCGATTTAAAAAAAAAAAAAAATATGTAAATGTTTTTTCTGCCTTCAGGGACCCCCTGACCACGGCTAGGGGGTCAGGAACTCTCTACCCTGCCCCCTTTTCACGTTCGCCACCTTCCTTTTCCACTCTCGCGCTGAAAACAAACAAAATGGCGGCCGTCACTTCCTGATTTCGAACGTTGACTGACATGTAACAACCAATCAGAATTACGCTCGCGCACGTTAGGGTGCGTGCACGGTGCGCGGCTATAGATATGTAAATGCTTTTAACTGCAATTTTCTCAGGAACTACTAAACAGATTGACTCCATATATGCAAAAGGCACATCCCTGACCTGAGGACTACCTCTCTGCCAAATTTCAAGTAATTCTGTTCAGCCGTTCGGGCTGTACCTTCGACTAAAGGTCCTATGGGAAAATGCATGGGGAAAACTCGTTTTGGGACCCCCATTTTTTCTTGGCCCCCGCTTGACGAATCCCCTCGAGACTTTCAGGGTAGGAGCTGAGCGGAGCGCCCCATTAGTTTTGAAAATTTCGCGAAGATTCGTCAACCGGCGCCAAAGTTATTCAAAATAGAATTTTTAGATTTCCTATGGAAACACGGTCCTAACTATAACTATCTACTGGCGACCGCCAGTAGATAATATATATGTGTGTGACTCACCCCAGGTTCTAAGCAATTGCAAGGGTGATGCACCGAAAATAGATCATACGATTCCCTGCCTAGTATATGAGTACAACATTGACATTTTTGACGTCATGCATAACAGTTTACAAAAAATGTTGACATGTCTTCAACAGTATGCAAACCAACATTAAAAAAGATATATATATTAACTCGGCTAAAGGCAAGGTAATGATTTTCAAAGGGAGAGGAAGAATATAATGTTTACATGTAAAGTAGGTAAAGAAACATTAGAAATTGTAAAATCTTACCCCTATTAGTAATTATTTTATTTCTGGTCATTTAAATGAAGAGGATCACATTCAACCTATTTCCAGCAAGGCAATCTGCCATGGCAAGGTTGGAAGATCTTTTTACAATGCCTTTGGACCGTCAGCATTTTGACGAGTTACTTTTGGTTTGTCAGCTAAAAGATCCCTCACCTATATGCATCCACAATTATTGAGGTAAATAAGAGGGCATTCATCGACATAACAGGGCATAATCCTACGGAAACTCTGTGACTAGAATCCCTTTGAAGTTGTCCAGCCCTTTAGATCAGAATTGGTTCTGACAAGTGCTGTTGGGGTTATCGAAGGCTCATCAGTGAAGTTTCGACATTAAGAAATTTATTGCATAGTGAAGTTTTTAATAGGAGTAGAGAATCTATATTTTTTTTAAATTTCGAACACAGCCCTATTTAACTTGAAACATTGAGCACGGTGTATAATGTTTACTGCTGCTAATAATAATTAACATTTTGCTGCTGAAATGTATAACTGATGCTTGGGGAATCTTCCCCTAGAAGAAAAACTGTGATTTATGTATCAATAATTCTATTCAAGATTTAAACCATGTAGTTTTTATTTTTTTTCTAGTAAATTAAATGTACTGCATCAAAATTTTTACTTTGTTTAAAGAGTTTTATGAAATTGTATTACATTTTGTGAATTGATGAGATAATGTTATGTGGCACTCTTCATAGATCCAAAACTTATAATAATAAAAAGCTTGGACTAATTTTTTTTACAGTCTTTGTTGCCATGAAATTGCTGCCAGTCTTGCTTGATCCAGTGGCCTCTATTTTATATACCATGATTCTCAATGTAGCCCTAGTTTCTGGATGCCACTGCTCGAGCAGTATTCGGTCTGTGGTGCTACCTAGTACAGGATGAAGCTCAAATCCAGATTTGGTGAGCATTTAGCCTGACAAGTTCCAAGGTCCCCCTATGTGTATGCCTTATCTTTCGTATATTCATGCCTCCACCGGCTTATCGGGGTCCAGGTAAACTGGTTCTAAACATCCGTCACCTCCCTCAATAAAGACTCCCACACAGCTACTGACTGCCATGCTCTGGTCTTTGCCTTCACCCGCTAATATGGATCCAGTCTAGTTCTCACTATCCCAACTAAAAGAGCAGCAAAAAACATATTAGCCCTTATCAACTCAGCAAACAGGAGAAACACACATTGACAACCCAAAGTTCATTGTGAACTTGGCAACAACTCAATAACACTCTGACTGTTCCTTTATACTACCCTAAACACCACCATTGCAAGGATACACATCAGACTACATTGCTGTGGGTTGTACATCATAATTCCCACCCAACTACATTCCACCTTCCACATAGTCTGCTCCATCAACTTATATCATGCTGGAAAATGTCTTTGTGGTTAATAACCGGCTCAGGAATCAAAGACTGGCAAGCCCAAAGCATTGACCAAACTGATGAACCCACAAATGTAACCCCTCAAATAAGACAAAACAAAAAGATGAAAAATGTCCCAACATGCTACACACACCCTAGAGGCCACGATCAGTAACTGGGAGACCCGGGATACAGGGAAAGGTAGATGATCGCTATAAAACGTTATTGGTCACCAACACCACCAAGAAGTCAATCAGTTGTTTCTAAACTAGGCATCACAGTTAGACTATAGAAGAGACAATTTACTTGGTAGTCTGACTAGTCATTTGACGTGCACCTATATATAATTTTATTTTAAATTAGCAAGTTTCACAAAGCTTTAAATTATTCCTGGGGCGATGAGAAGGTGAACCAGCACTGGTTTAATACATTGTCTAGGCCTCCGTAGAGTCGCAGGGTTGGGATTGCTGACTCCCTGGCACTAAGGACTCGGTCAATGTGCCAACTCGAATCAGAAGTCCAGTTGGACCACAACTTATACACAACCACTGAGCAATAATATTTGCTCAAGAAGTGTTTCTGATAATAATCAGTCCCTTAAGATTCATCAAGGATAATTAATGGACAGCCAAATCCTCTTTCATAAAGGAATAACAATCAAAAAGCACTATATGATATGAATTCTAGCCACACAGAAAACAAACTGTAATACAGCAAAACAATTTATAAGTAATGAGAATAACAGGAAAAATTCTAACATGGTTATTACATTTTATAGTCCTGACACCCTTTGTGCCATGTCTTGGTGTTATGCTAGTTCAAGGAGATTAGTAATACCCGCACAATTCCGAGCCTCAAAAGTAGGTTACCTTATTGTTCAGTCTAAATGACAAGCCTGCTATCTTTGTCAAAAGCGGTGGAGAAGCTCCCAGCCAACAAGTCGCCTGTGGAGGCCACCCAACACTCCTCTTGAACCTATGGCCGAATATATGCGGTTTTATAGGGTTTGGTCAATGGACCAAACAACAAAGAATTGTCAATACAGATGCTAAACAGTTTAGCAGAGAGTTTGTTGGATAGTATTAGTATAAACATTAAACCGAGCTTGTCGAACAGTGTTAGAATAAAACTTAAACACAGCTGAGTCAAAGAGCCTGTTGAAACACTTGTTAGAATGATCTTCGAACAGCAGGCGGCAAAGTGTTCTTGCACTCACTAACTTTCCAGTAACTCTATGTATTAGTAGCGCCTAATGATTGTACACTCATATAGAAATGTTTAGCTATCAGGAATGCATTTGTTTAAGCTTTATTATCTCTGTTTCATGCCACATTTGCAAAATGCATGAACATGCTAGGACTGTGCCTTTGGCAGTACCAGTCATTCGCTTGTAACACATAAATGTTCATATTCCTAGCGCTAGAAAAACATATTCATAACAGATTGGCAATGATGGGCAGTCACAGCTCCGCCCTAGCATGTTCCTTAATCCACCTGCCTCCCTTGCATTGTCCCTTTCTGAATAGCTTATCTCCCTCCCCAGCCCTTTCACACACCCCGTCCATGGGGCTCAGGACCCTTGGCTATTAGTTGCCATAGTGGTGGCCAACCATTATTCTTCGGTGAACGGTGCAGCAGGTCACAGCACTGTTTACTGAACACTACAGAGCTGCCACTGCTCCCGGCCGCTCTGCATTATCTCCAAGCTGAAGGTGAGCAGCCCACTGTGCTTGTGTGGGGCTAAGGCACAGAACAGCCTTTTGTAGCTCTGCCAAGCCCCACCAAAGCGCTGTGAGGACATGGCGGAAATGTCAGTTCTGCTTCGGATATAGAGTCGTGCCAGAATGAGGGCGACAGGCCCTGATCCCCATCCTCCTTTGGACTCCACCTTTTCTCACTTCATAGGTTGAGGTATGGTCAGTGAGTCAGCAAGTCCCAGCTCCATCTTTGAGACAAGATATTGTGTCCCATTAAGCTTCTTTGGGTGGATGTTTTATCCCACGAGATTTCTGATCAGCAAGGCCCAATCTTTCTCCAAACGCCCCATTCTGCACCTGCACCCACACTTCTGCCTGATGCAGGTGTGGATTCCTACTGTAGCGCAGGAGATAGACAGTTTGTCCAATTAGGCTAAGCAGAGCTTAGTACCTTAGGAATATGATGCTGCCTAGGTAATTGCTTCATAAGCCACAGGGATCCACTCTTAATAATAAACACTAAAGTGATATCAAAGATGAGGTGAGAAATAGAAATACAAAGTTGAGTATCATAATGGCTGATTTCAGTGCAACAGCATTTCAAAATTGGGCTCAGAGTAGGAGCTGAGACAGGTAATATGGATGAGTTATCCACCCTATCTGGACATTTCACTCCATACACTAGAGCGCAAACACTTTCAGATGTGGGTTGATTTCCTGATCTTCTTAGTTTAGTATACAACCAAAAATGCTTGGCAGGGTTAAGCAGGCCTCCACCTCTGCACTTGATCACTCAGGCTGGCACCTCAAGGACCCTCTCTCCCCCATGCTTTGACCTGAGATATCATTGCATACTAGATATCCAGAGGGAGTACAGGCCTGACTAGCATCTTCAGAGTGTCTGTTCACAAAACTTGCAGGGGAATGTCTGGGCATTCAGGTTTTTTTCTTGCCATGGAGATGGCTGAAGAATTGCCAAATGTTAGAATCCTGGGTGCTCATCTCTAGTTCTGTCGTCTCGCCACTGAAGATCATCTCTTTCTCTGCAGATGTCGCAACAGATGCTAAAGATGGTCCTGCAGTTTGTTGCTGTGCAATATCTGCTATGGTCAGAATTGGTTGGTAAATCCAACTGCCCAGTTCCTAAGGCCGTACACAGCAGGGCTGTCCAGCTACAGATAATTGAGTACAGTGAGCTGGTGTATATAGTACATGACCATAATTCACTGAACATAAGAGGTTAATGTAACGTTATGGTTAGCTTTGGTTATAGCAGCCTAAACTATGTTTAAAAAGAACTTGAAAAGTCACATAAAAACACTGTTAAATGGAATTATGGTTCTGAAATAAAACCCAAAACCCACTGAAATTCACACTCTATGGTTAGGACTCAATTCATATGTTTCAGGACAGACCATAATTCACACACCAAATACACTCCTTATGAGCTCACACGAGTTAAAGCACAGCATGATTAAATAATAAACCATATTCAAACCAAAAAGTAATACTACATTGATTGTTGTCTCTTTCGTATTGTTAAGGGTATAATGACATGCAATCTCATCTTTAAGATAATTGCTAACATTTAATTGCATCTGTCGCATTCAGGGTGAGGGCCTGAGCATTGCATTGTAATCTGCATTACAAAAATAATACACATAATCCTCATTTTTGTTAAATTATTATTTTTTTAATAAAATAATTTAGAGATATTTTCTTGAGATAACACTCTTGATTATATTTGCATATATTCAATTACTTAAAGCTCTTGTCTGCTGACTTAAAAGGTTTGCTTTTTCTCTACTTTTTTATTACTATGATTACTATGAAAGTGACTAAGAATAACTGCTGTAACCTCCATTGTCTTGAAACATAAAATCTGAACCATCCAGCCACCGCCCCCAAATCTGTTCAATGTCTCTACAACTTTCCTGTAAAGATCAAGTTCTTGCAGAGAGACATGATTTCATCTGCTTACACGGATAACCTATATTCCACAACCTTAAAAGTAACTCCCTTCAGTGCATCATTATAGTATCCATATTGCCATTGGTTCTATACTACAGGCCAGATTGTGGGTTTGTTTGGTGGCATTAACGTGTGCTGTATTTTAAGAGGTCTGCTATGACAGCAATAGTTTCTTTCCAAAGTGACCAACTGCTAACTCCTACTGTACACGGCAAAGAGTGATCGCAGTAGGGGGTTGGTTGCTTATGTCAGGTTTGGGGCGATTCCAGGCCGTGGGCACAGTAAAAAAATGGCACAGTAATAAAAAGGCGGGGTATTAAAATCTAACCATGGCAGGTGGCATGAGTTATGGTATGTGTGTCTGCTTGCAGGAAAGTAGGGCTAGCCGGCCCTGGGGTTCTCCGTTGTAATAATGGGAGTAGTTTACAAAAATTACAGATGTCTTGAGTGTGGAGACCCCTAACCCATTGAAACAAGGGATTTGTTTAGAGAAGGTGGAAAGAGCTGGGCAAAATCTTCTGGTTTTGATGCGATTTCCCAATGGAAAAAGAAAATTAGGTTGTTGTTTTGGTTAATTCTGTTTATTATTGTTCTTGCAGAGGCAGGAACAAATGTGCACAAGGACTAACCACAAGTGTTTCGCCCACAAAGGCATGCAAGTCTGGGGCTTTTTCAAGGCTGTTAGTAGGGGTGTGTTCATGATAGACAGTGAGTGAGATTAGATATAAGGTTTGAAGTCAGAAAGAAGTTTCCGTGTGAGATGGAGTTCAGAATTTACAATTATTTTTAGGGAATTAAGGAGGTATAGATTGGATACCCACCACTGGCATAACGAAAATTGAGGGGGCCTCCCTGCACGGTACGAAGAGGGGCCCCCTCGAGGCTCAATCAGGAGCTCTCTGGTCAGAGTGCAGTGCCGAGGGGGCCCCCTGGAGCTTGGGCTGCGGGGGCCTGTGTTACTCCCCTGGTACCCACCCCACAGCGTGTTCAAGTTGTATGTAAGATTGTGAATATCCCAGGGTAAGGAGCGAAAATTAGAAATGTTATATAACACAAAGACGAAGGATGGCTGAACGCAGAAGTGTCGTGGGTCCAGGTGTGAGTCAATTACAATAGAATATGTAAAGGCAAGTTAGGAGAAATACATCTGAAAACAACACAATTGAAACCAAAAGGTGTGGTTTAAAGTTGCATCTATATTAGATAACAGGAAGTCAGAAGTGCACATATGGTTAAAAATAATTGTGTCATTTTGTAGAAATTGAAGTTTGCATATAGATTCCAAAGGCGCACGGATATCATTAATCATCAAGGACAGTGTTGGAAAGTATATTATAAGTAGTGGTAAATATGCATCTACCACTGTCAATCAGGCCACTAACACAGTCTAGGGCTCAGAAAATTATTCCCATGCTCAACCCTTGGTAGCATGGCTGCAAGCAGGCAGGCTTAACTTCAGAGACATGTATGTAAATAATTTAAAGACACTAATTCAGTGAATAATTAAGACACAATACACAATAAAAATCCCACACCAATTTATAAAAATAGGAAATAATTTGATCTTTAAAATGACACCAGAAACGAAGATGACACCCGAAACTAAAAAATGTAGGGAACCGGAGTTATGAGTTTTTGAAGATTTAGCACTATATAGCACATAGAAACCTATAGCGCCTATTGGGACATCTGGTCACGGTAGACCGAGACAAAGTAAAAGTTTCAGACCGACCGCAATGGAGCCCTGCGTGGCAACCCCTCACGGTGGGCCTCGGTCAAAGTTTTTACCTTCTCACTTAAAAACTTTCCTGGAGCTTTTTCTTCCAGGGTCCCTCAATGCTCTCAACCAGTCTAGATTCGGTGAGGCTTCGCCGGCTTGCCATTCGACGAGCTCCCGGTCAAACTATGGAAGTCAGACCTCCGGAGCTTTCCAGCGGGACAAACCAGGGATCAGGGCCTGCTCACGGTTGAAGGGGGGCAGCTTGACTCTCGTGGTTTGAGCCGGTCAAGTGTTTTACCTTCAAACTTAGTAACTTTTACAGAGCTTTTTCTCCTGGGGTCCCCCAATGCTCCTCACCAGGCCAAGTTTGGTAAGGGTTCGCCGGCTTGGCTTTCGACCAGCTCCCGGTCAAACTCTGGAAGTTGGACCTCCGGAGCTTTTCTGTGGTACGAACCTGGAGGGCAGGCAGGCTCGCGGTTGAAGGTTGCTGGCTTGGCACTCCAAACTTCTCCAAACTTATTGAAGTTCTTCCTGAAGTTCTTCTGAGGGTCCCAAAGTGTCAAAAACTTGCTCCAAGGGTCAGGAAGCTCCATGATCCTTGAAAGTTTGGGACTCCAGTTCCCACAATCCATTTGGACAAAACCCTTACAAATCCATTGGAAGCACTCCAGGCTGGTGATTATTGTGGGTGATGGTCCAGGTGAGCTCTGTTAACCTGTAGCTTGCAGGGAGTCAACTCTTTATTCCTCTTAAAGCCAATTATATCCACAGGGCTGTAGTTCCAGATTGTGCAACAGGCGCAGTCAGTCAGAGTTCAGGGCCTGGTTGGTGCAAATCAAACTTCTAGCATGGGCCCTTTTTCTCTTGTTTAAAGCAGCAGATCTGAGAGGCTCTGCCCCTCTCACATACTTATTTTGTGTTCTCTAGGGTCAAGCAGGAGAGCACTCCTGTCCATGAGGTGCAGGGCAACACCCCAGTGCATGACTATTTCCTCCAAAGTGTGGCACAATTGTCTCCCAGAAAGCACTATTCTTTCAAACTTCAATAGGGCTGTGTATGTCTCAAACCAACCTCCAGGATGGCTCATCTCCATAGTCTCCCTCCCTCTGGCATCTTCACATTCCTTCCGTAAGCCTACCATCTGACTGGTTTCAGAAGGGATGGGTGTAAATGGACTTTGCTTCTTCTGTCTGGCCCCTTCTTCCTTTGCAGATCATGGTTTACGACCCCTCCCCCTTGCTCTCGCATTCCTGTGCAGCAGAACCCTCTCCTCTCAGATGGTTCTTCACCCCAGGTGCCACTTATCTCTTCATCAAAGCAGCCTGGCTAATCAACTGAACTCTGACTAATCAGGGCAGACCACTGGATGGCTGAATTTTGGCTTACAGACAAGAAAGCCAGGGCCAGAAAGTCTTGTACATTTTAGGATAAATTCAACAGCAGCATATTGTTGGATTTATCAATACCATTCTCCTAAGTCCTTGAATGATGTTTTTTGGTTGTCCCTTGCTGTAGTCATTCATTCATAAACTATTGCAATGTAAACCTATGTGGCTGGGGCTCTACAATGGGGAAAATGAAATGTCCAACTTCTCCAATGCCAGGGCCTTTAAAACTGCTTTTTTAAGGACCCTGCTTATAACTACATACCCCCCACTCCTGGAACTCCTAGGGTAGGATTTAGAGGTAATGAATATACAAAAAGTATGTAGATCCCCTCTCCAAAGTGCTCGTAGCACAAAAGTCGATTTTAGAAAGCATATTACTTCAATGAGGGAAGTTAAATGTGCAATTTCTTTATCTCCAGGGCATATAAAACCTCTTTTGTAAGGGTCCTCCATATAAGTACCTGCCCCCTCACCCCTGGGATACCTAGGGAACCCTGGAGGTACCTAATATGCCAGAATATTGTAGCTTATCCATTTTGAGCACCCCTAACACCAAAGTCGAGTTTGGGCAACATTTACATTTAAAAACAGTTCTGCAACACAAGGCTGCTTTTAAAATGACCTCGGGCTCTCAGCAGTGAACACGTGCACACGCAGAAAGGGCTGCTGGACTCTAAACTGCCATGCCCTATTATATACTAGGGACTTATAGGGTAGCTTATGCCAATCAGAGAGGGGTACCCTTACCCGTATCAGATGCCCCAGGATTTTGCGGCCAAAAAAGCAACATTTGCAGCCCAAACCCTCAAAATTTGTGGTATTTTTACGGTGGGCAAAAAACGTGCCCACCACAAAAATACCGAAAGCTTGCACTCTGTCACTGCTGGAGACTGTGCTATGTCACTTATGTAACTTTACAGAGTCTCCAGCAGCACAACGCCTGGAATCGAAGGGTGTCTGATGCCGAAGAGAGCAGATTAAAATATGAAACCTGCTCTTTTTGGCATCAGACTACCGATGTGTGCAGGGCAGCAGGGGTGGGAGAGATGGGGGGGGCAGCAAAGAAGGTTGAGGGTAGGTAAAAAAACAATTAGGAGACATGCGGGAGGTTAGGGGTTAACAGGAACCAATGGGGAGCCGAGGGTGAGAAGTGCAGTGGCGGGTGGGGGACAGGAGAGCATTTCAAGGGTCCACAGGTGGCACACAAACCTAGGGAGCTAGGTGCATTTCAAAGGCAGACAGCAGAGGAATTTAACACCTCTACTGCCAGCTGACCTGTTGCTCACCCTTACTTTACTGGCTCAGTGGCAGCACAGAGCCAGTAAAGAAAGGGTGAACTGCAGTTTTTTTTAAACATATTTTGCAGGCAGTTTTGTAAAAATCGTGGTATTTTTACAAAAGTGGCGATTTCATAATATTTTTGCAAATCGCGAAATACTGGGGGTCTGCCATAGGGTATCCTAGTAGAGCGACTAGCAAGCATGTGGTCCGTCGGCTAGACTGCCGACTTTGGTGCTGGAAACCAGGGTTCGAGCCTCGGGGTCGCGTCCACATCCTGTGATTCTGGGCAAATCACTTAATCTCCCTGTGCCTGAATATGTAATGTAAATACGGTGCTCATGTACAGCGCTCCAATACCTTCAGGTCGGTTCGCGCTATATATAAGATGGAAAAAAAAAAAAGAAATTGTGAACAGCATCACTGCAATGGGAACGAAGAGCCCACGCTCTACCTAGCACACAGCACTTTATTGCTCAGCGTGATCTTAGAACTTTAATCAGCGGTATTTTTAGACTTTACTCACCAAACCACACCTGCCCCGCTCACACGCTCACTCGCTCTCCCGCTAATTTCGCTAAATCTCCGGTCCACCACGGAGTGTTCCAATTGTGTGGAGGGAAACGGCGTCAGGAGGTGGGGCAGAGGTCAGGAGACCGATCCACTGCTTACTTTAGTCGCATGGCAGCGTGGACGCGCAGCGACTTGCAAGCATTGTGAACAGCAGCGCTGCAACGGGAACGAAGAACCCACGCTCTACCTAGCACACAGCACTTTATTGCTCAGCGTGATCTTAGAACTTTAATCAGCGGTATTGGTGGCATGTTTTTACATTTTTTAATTGATTCGTTTGGGGGTGATTTTAAAGTATTTTTAGACTTTACTCACCAACACACCTGCGCCGCTCACTCGCTCTCCCGCTAATTTTGCCAAGTCCCCGGTCCATCACGGAGTGTTCCAATTGTGTGGAGGGAAACGGCGTCAGGAGGCGGGGTACAGGGCAGAGGTCAGGAGACGGATTCACTGCTTACTTTAGTCGCATGGCAGCGCGGACGCGCAGCGTCTAGCAAGCATTGTGAACAGCATTGCTGCAACGGGAACGAAGAGCCCACGCTCTACTTAGCACACAGCACTTTATTGCTCAGCGTGATCTTAGAACGTTAATCAGCGGTATTGGCTGTCTGTTTTTCAACTTTTTAATTGATTCGCTTGGGGGTGATTTTAAAGTATTTTTAGACTTTACTCACCAAACCACACCTGCACCGCTCACCCGCTCACTTGCTCTCCCGCTAATTTCGCCAAATCCCCGGTCCACCAAAGAGTGTTCCGATTGTGTGGAGGGAAACGGCTTCAGGAGGCGGGGCAGGGGTCAGAGGTCAGGAGGCAGAGCCACTGCTTACTTTAGTCGCATGGCAGCACGGACGCGCAGCTGGCGCGCCAAAGGTGTGCCTAAGGCAACCACGTCTGCGCCCGTCCGCGCCCTTCCGGGACCAGGGGTCAGGAATCCTGGCCCTAGCATGAAGCACATAAGATACTCAAGGCACCAGCTATTAGCACTTCGAACACCCGACAATGAGAAATGTAAACACTGCATCAGCCTCACATCTGGCAGCAGAGCATGCCCTAACTGCCCGTTTAAAGTGAGTTACTCAGTGTGGCAAGCCACCAGTAATGAGAATATCATAGAGTTAAACCTACTCCTTATGAACTGCAGGTCCCTGCCTAAACACGTCTCTGAAATTAATATCTTACTCAGTGAACAACAGCCGGAGGCGCTGTTCCTGACAGAGACATGGCTGCACAAAGACGTAGAACCAGATGTGGTACAAGCACTACCCCCAGGTTATCATATACTTAGGAGGGACAGGGTGTCTCGGAAGGGCGGGGGGATTGCCATCATCCTTAAAGATCAGGTAAAGGGGCGCATTGAACCTGGTATTATTCAGGACTGTGAGAGTATGGGATTCGCACTCACCTTCTCCCCCACATGCACACTATCAGGAATTTTAATATATCGACCCCCGGGCCCGTGTGGGATGTTTATTGAATCCCTTACAGACTCGGCCGCAACAAGGGCAATCTCCGCCGCTAACTTTACTATTTTAGGTGACCTCAATCTGTATCTGGAGGATCCCAATAAAGGCGAGGCCCTTAGCCTTATACAAAATCTGCAGGCCTTACAACTTATCCAAAAAGTCACTAGCCCGACTCACGACAAAGGCCACATATTAGACCCAGTATTTTCAAATTAAGTTAATCTCTGTAGACAACCCATCCCCAGTCCCTTGGTCTGATCATTTTATAATACCTATCATTTGGAAGTCATTTGGACTTTCCCCAATGACCGGCCAACAAAGAGTTGGGACCGATCTTGGGCAAAACTAGCGCCTGAAATCTGTCTAATACACTGGCAAGCGTTAATCCCAAAACGACCCAAGTACAGCTTACGATAACTTCAATGAATGGATCGTAACATCCCTGGACTCCATCATTCCATACAAATGAAGCTCAAAGAGACCTACAGAAAAATGATTCCCATGGTATACCCCCATAATACAAGAAGTTAAGCAAAAATTTAAAAACTAGAGAGGGCATGGAGGAAGGATTACTGGCCAGAGAAAAAAAATGAAATACAGAGAGGCGATTAAAATATATCAGACAGAAACTAAGAGAGCCCAGGCTCAATACTATGAGGAGAAAATTAACTTGGCAACCAATGCCCACAGGGAAATTGCCAGAAGAGCAAAAAAGCTATCACTCTGTCCCCAGCCAGAAAGGTCAGCAGAATCAGCACCTCAGCACTGTATGGAATTAGCATAATGTTTTATTAAAAAATTCCTAGACATATATAATGCCGTTCCACCAGCTCTGGAGCCAGAAAACCCTAGCACTAAATTGGAAAGTACTAGGGAGGGATCAGACTGTCTGGTCGACCTCCCAATCCTACTCCCGAGCGCACTCTCCAAACTTTTCACGACAGTCAAATCAGGATCTCCCTGTGACCCAGCGCACTTGTTACACAAGGTAAAGGAGGTCATACTACCGGTATTACTGGAAGTTCTCAACGCATCCATAATTACCGAGACAGTACCATCGACCTGGAAACACGCCATGGTTAAAGCACTTATAAAAAAGCCCAACCTCAACCCAGAAGTCTGGAGCAACTACCGGACGGTTTCGCTACTCCCCTTGACCAGTAATATATTAGAAAAGCATGTAAACTAGACCCTTACTAACTACCTTGAATCCCACAATATTTTACACAGCTCTGAGACAGGATTCCAACCTAACCATGGCACAGACACAGCATTACTAACAGTTTTGGAGGAATCACGGAAAGTCCTTGATCTGGGAGGCACAGTGGCAATCATCTTGCTTGATCTAAGTGCCGCATTTGACACTGTAAATCATGGTATTCTACTGGATGGACTTGAGGAGGTAGGCGTGGCAGGCAAAGCTCTATCCTGGATTAAGTCCTTTTTAACAGATAGATCATTTCAGGTATTTGAAGGCAGGCTACCTCAAGAAAGATTCCACTAACTTGCGGGATACCACAGGGTTCATCGCTGAGCCCCACTCTTTTTAATGTGTACTTGAGACCTTTGGCTAAGCTAGTCCTCCCATATGGGGCCCAGACAGTGACATATGCGGACGACACTCAGCTGGTGGTTACCCTCAACCACCCTAAGAAGAGCGCAGTTGACCTTGAAGCATGCCTAGGAAAGGTGGCCACCTGGATGGACCAATCATACCTTAAGCTTAACGGGGATAAAACCGAGCTAATGATTCTTGGCAATATCACGAGTAACCCCTAAGATGTGAACTGGCCGAAATTCTTAGGTCCAGCCCCAAAACCCAAAGAAAGGATCAAACGCTTAGGAATCTGGCTGGACAGGTCACTAAAACTTGACCACCTACCGGTACAAGTAGTGGCTATATGCTTTGGAATCCTAAGGCAATTGAGGAAAATATTGCCTCCACTCCCGGAAACAGCACGCAGAACTATGGTACAAGCATTGATACTGTCTTGGCTGGACTATTGTAACTCACTATACCTGACCACCCCGAATGCCACCACAAGGAAACTTCAGGTGGTGCAGAATTGCGCAGCCAGGCTGCTACACAACATTCCCAGAAAACACTCGGTTAAACCAGCACTGAAGGCACTGCATTGGTTACCCATTTCAGAACGCATAATGTTCAAGTCACTCTGCATTGCGCACAAGACCCTCTGGACTACAGGTCCAAAAATTAACCGCTCTTTAATGTCCTTTCACCGGCCCTCTCGCAGCCTGAGATCAGCTAAACTATTTCAAGCAAAGGTTCCTAAAATCTTGAGAGCACGTTCGGGAGGGCGTATGTTCTCATACAATGCATCCATTCTATGGAACACACTTCCAATCCAGCTTAGGTCAACGACCGACCATTTTACATTTAGGAAACAATTAAAAACATGGCTCCTCCAGAAATTGCAGTGAGACCGGAAACTTCTTGTGGTTGCAAGTAGCGCTGGATGCCTAAGGGTAGCCATGCACTCTATCATGAAGGAATTGATAACAATAATAATGTGTAGGTGTTTTCACTATACTCTAAGTGTGTTTTCAACACAGCAATGGCCCTGGGCCTGGTTAGGCAGAGCCCTGGGACAGTCAGAGTCAGTTTCCAACAGTATCAGTCAGCAAAACATGGGGGTGCCTAGGGCACAGGACGGTTTTGCAACATATCCCCCCAAACAAAAGGGGGTTACTAACCTACACCCTGGTTGTCTTCATCAGCTAAGTGGAAAAACCTGAAAAGTCCAACAGCAGTGGCATGAACAACCCCAGGTCTGTATTTCACTGTAAAGTCCGTTCCCTGTAGGGAAATGGACCACCTTAATAGCCGGGAATTCTCTACCCTCATCTGCATGAGCCATCTGAGAGGCCTGTGGTAAGTGTGAAAATGAAAGTGAGTTCCAAACAAATATGGTCTCCGCTTTTTCAGGGACCAAACCACAGCAAAAGCCTCTCTTTCAATGGCACTCCATCTCTGCTCTCTGGGGAGAAGCCGCCTGCTAATGAAGGCAACTGGCTGATCAAAGCCCTCTTCATTAAACTATGACAACATTGCCCCAATCCCTTGTTCTGAAGCATTTGTCTGAACCACAAATTTGTTTGTGTAGTCAGGGGCCAGCAGCACTGGTGCTGAACAAATATCCGCTTTCAGAGTGTCAAAAGCTTTATGACACTCTGGTGTCCAATCCACCGTATTGGGCCTCTTCTTAGAAGTCAGTTCTGTTAGGTGCCCCACAATGGTCCCATAATTATGAACAAACATTCTATAGTACCCAGTGAGCCCAAGGAATACCCTGACCTGAGTCTGTGTAACAGGAGCTGTCCAATCCAAAATAGTTTGAATTTTGGCCTGGGGAGGGTTTACATGGCCTCCACCTACCAGATGGCCCAGGTACGCCACAGAACTCTACCCTATTTGGCACTTACTTGCCTTAATAGTCAAGCCTGCCTGCTGCATGGCCTGAAACACTTCCCTCAGATGGCTTAAGTGATCTGCCCTGGTAGAACTGTATACAGCTATGTATACAGCTATATCATCCAAATAAGCTGCACTGAACTGCTCCAACCTAGAGGTGTAGTTGGGCATCATGGAATTGTTTATTTATAAAACATTAAAAATCGATAATATACCACATAGATATAGAGGATGTCGAGAGGGAAACAACCCAAATGTACTAAATAAATTAAATAGACAAGCATGATAAATAAGTATGTCGCTCTCCTCTTTTTCCTAACCCCCTCCATGTATAATGCCATATAAAATGTAAACCCGTTTCTTGACTACATACATGTATTACTATTATGTTTTTCTTTTTTAGTAAACCAATGCGCCAGTTGTATAATATATTATCTTTTCGGCCTTTATCTCTGGATGAGAACTTTTCAGACAAATACCACAAGCACGTTTTCAAATACTTTATTATTTCCCTTAACAGCTCTTACGGTATTTTCATTACAAGACCGGAGGCTACATTATGCATATTTCTTTTAATGCAGACCCGAGCAGCCGCATACATCATAAAGTAAAAAGGTTCCAGAGTGGAACATTAACAACATATAAAAGGCATGAGCCCATAACAATCTGACTCTTTTAAATGGGGCTCCAAGCAGATAAGTTCCATTATTTTACTCTTCATTAACTTATGTACTATTAACCTTGTTGTCTTTACTACACTTTTGGGGCTAACACTCCCCTTTCTCTCCTGCCTTATGTCGACACCTGATCTCCAAATTCCGGAAATCAGCTCCTCCTTTTCTTCCTTTTTCTCTACTGGGTGATCTTATCCCCACCCTTTTTTTTTCTCACCTTCCTTAATAAGCAAGTAACCGCTGTACCCTCTTGTGTGCCTTCCTCGGTTATTTATTACCAAACCTCCCTTCACACAAGTGCGCTAAACGCTGCCGAGGCTCAACCCTTCACAAACGTGCGCTAAATGCTGCCGAGGCTCAACTCCCTACCGATATTTATTGGTGAGAGCTCCCCCACCTCCGGACTCTCTCCATGCCAACCCCATGCCTTTGGGGAGGATGCGAGCTCTTGGCCTAATTTGCCGATCTCCTCAGCAAGACGAAGCCCCCATTAGAGGAAGGTATCCTGGCAACGCGGACGTCGCGTCGTCCCGTTGCCAAGGTGCTGTCCTTGTTCTGCCATGCTTTGAGGCTGGTCTCCTGGCAACCGGCTTCAGCTGATCGGGCGTGCGAGCAACCTCTCAGTTGCTCCGACTTCCCGATCGGCTACCGGCAAAATTTATCTCCTGTTTACATTGCGCAAACCTAATCCTAGCGGATTTCATGCCATAAATGCCCTTCTTACTAACGTTTGCTCCCTGAACTTCCCTAGCATTAACGCTTCGCTGACTGTCAGCTGATCTTTTTACTTTGAGCTGAGATAGCTCTGCACACCTTTTCCTTCCGCGTTTTATAACCCCCCAAAAAAAGAGGTTGCCAACAATTCATTTATTCCATTTCTTGTTCTAAGCCCAAAACAAATAAAAAATAAAAGGGGGTGCCAACTATTCATTTTATCTGTTGTTAACCATTTGAATTTACAATATGTCTGACGTTGATTCAGATGATGCTAGTGCTCCCATCCCTAGCATGGATAATGAAGCCTTTAAGAAAATAATCCAAGATGAAATGAGATCATGCATGCTAGAAACCCTATCTAAGGTCATGGCTTCAAAGAGGTCCCTCCTCACCGATGGGGACGATACTACAGAGACCCAGACCTCTGACGATCTCCCTGAAATAAGGGGGAAGAGATTAAAAAAGAATAAAAACATTGAGCACCCAACCCCTAAGAGCACTACAGGAGGTCCCAGCACCTCAGGCAACTTTGAAGATCACCGCACCTCAAATCCTTTGGGTGTCCTTAGCGACACGACTTATAATGGTGTCCTTAGTGGCACAAAATATCTGGGTGTCCCTAGCAGCACAAAACATCTGAGTGCTCAGCATACACAATGCTCTAAGGGAGATATTGAATTTCAATTTCAAGAGGATGACTCCTCTGACATCTTTGAGGAATACGTCTTAGATCTAGTCGAAGATGACCAAGAGTTTTGTACTCAACTGCCTGAAGACGAACTCCCTTCCTCATCCAAAGATATCATTTTCAATCCTCTAGGTGGGGAAATGTTTTCTCCCCTTAACATTAAGCACCCTAGAAGCTCAGAATGGTTCCCCCAAGGTCATGTTGGCAAATTCATCAGAAAATGGCTTAGAAATCCACTAGAAAACGACCCACACAACTTGCTCAGAGCTGAATGCTCCATACCATCCATCGAGGACAAGACCTGTCAGACTCCAAACCTTGACCCAGTGCTAATCAAATACCTATTTAAGCTTGCCAGAGATCCAAGAAAAGGTATGGATAGATCTCTCAAAGAGTGCCAAGACCGCCTCCTTGACATCCTGGGTCCTCTGGTAAGAATCATCGATACCGCTGAAGAGTGCCATATCAACGGTACACCGCTGGATACTGATCTCATTAGGGGATGGAGCCAAAGAGCCTTAATCTTATTGGGCAACGCTAATGCCAGCCTCAATTCCGAGAGGAGAAGAGTGGTCCTGACCAAAATTAGCCCTAAATTGAGCGGCACGGCGGATAAGGAACCATCTCTGAACCCCAAAGCGTTACTTTTTGGAGAAGACCTAATTAAGTCTTTGGGAAAATACGTATCAACCTTCACTGCCTTGGATAAGGCACAACAGAATATGAAAAGAGTCTTCAACCCTAACCTTTTTGGCCGGGCCGGAAGAAGGGGCCTCTCTTCCGGCCGCTTCAACCAAAGGCCCTACTCAAGGTCCCGAGGATAAGGAAGGGGTTTCCAAGCCACTAACCCCCCTCAATTCTACCCCCAAAGAGGAAGAGGCCCTCGCTCCAGAGGCTTCAGGTCACGTGGAACCTCCATCAACAGCAACTCTCAAAGTTAGTACTTTATCCCCTCCTCCTTCCCCATCTTTTTCCCCGAAGGTGGGAGGCAGACTCAAATTCTTCTAACAGAATTGGAAATTAAATACCCAAGATCCATTGGTCCTAAACATGATAAAGGGGTTTATGATAGACTTTTTAGAAACTCCCACTCAATCTTCTTTCCCGAGAGAAATCCCTCTCACTCTAGATCAAGAAAAGATAATAGAAGAAGAAATTTCATCTATGCTCCAAAAAGGTGCAATAATAGAAGTCCCACTGGAGACGTTAAGATTTATAAGCACACTCTTCCTTGTCAAGAAAAAAGACATGGGTTGGAGACCCGTTATCAACCTAAGGGAACTCAAAAAATATCTCGTTTACAGACACTTCAAGATGGAAGGCATCCATCTTCTCAGAGATTTATTACTAGAAGGGGACTGGCTAGTCAAATTAGATTTGAAAGACGCTTACTTTACCATCCCTATGGCCCAGGTTCACCAACCTTTCCTCCAGTTCATGTGGAAAAATCACCTTTTCCAGTTTCAGGCCCTTCCTTTCGGCCTCTCCTCCGCCCCTTGGTGTTTCACCAAGGTCATGAGATCGGTCACCTCCTACTTAAGGAAAAGGGGTATTCGTCTCATCATATATCTGGACGACATTCTCATTATGTCTCAAGACCATTCTCAAACCATTCCAGATCTGAAGACAAGAATAGATTTATTGGAAAACCTGGGGTTCATTATAAACAAAGAAAAATCTATACTTTCTCCCTCCAAATCCCTAGAGTTCTTGGGTTTCACCGTAGACACTTTGAAGTGTCTCCTCTTACTCCCTCCAAAGAAAATATCCAAGATCAGGAAAGAGATAAGACATATCCTCAAACAGGAGAATTTATCTCTGAGAGAACTATCCAGGCTGCTAGGTCTCCTCTCCTCCTCTATTCAAGCCAGTTTCCCGGGCCATCTGAATTACCGAGCTCGTCAAAGGGTAAAAGCGAGAGCTCTGAGATCTGGTCTGTGGTACGGGGACCAAATTTCCTTAGATCAAGAAGCCACTTTAGAACTAATTTGGTGGCTAGAAAACTTGGATGCATGGAACGGCAGAGCAATGTTTTGGTTCAACACCAGAATTTGCCTTAGAATCGGATGCGAGTGTTCACGGCTGGGGTGCCTGCCTACTCGATCAGAACACAGGCGGTGTCTGGTTGCAAGAGGAATCCTCTCACCATATAAACTTCCTAGAACTGACGTCCGGCCTTTACGCAGTAATGAGCTTCAAACACTCCCTCCAGGGCAGATCAGTCATTCTAAAGATGGACAACATGTCCGCAATTGCCTATTTAAATTGTCTGGGAGGTACCAAATCTGTGGAGCTCTCGAATTTAGCCAAGAAACTTAGGATGTTCTGTCTGGAACACAAAATTGCCCTAAGAGCGGAATATCTTCCAGGGAAATCAAACATATCTGCGGATTGGAACTCGAGATTCCTCCTAGACCATTCCGATTGGAAAATCAATGTTTCAGTTTTCTAGTCTCTCAACAAAAGTTGGGGTCCTCTAGAGATAAACCTTTTTGCAAGCAGACTAACCTCCCAGTTGGAGAAATATTACAGCTGGATGCCCGACCCGGGTGCTCTAGCAGTGAACGCATTTCTACAGTGTTGGAAAGGAGTCCATGCTTACGCCTTTCCCCCCTTTGCCATGATCCAGAGAGTCCTTCAGAAAGTGAGACAGGATCAATGTTCCATTGTTCTAATAACACTCTTCTGACCATCCCAAGCATGGTTCCCCACTACTCTGGAGCTAGCTTGCAAAGTTCCCTTCCTAATTCCATCCCATGTGAACCTTCTCACAAACGTAGATGGAAGAAATCATCCTCTAATTCAAACAGGGAATTTGAACCTTCTTGCCTGGAAAGTGTCAGGAAATCCAATGAACTCTCAGGTCTTTCATCAACAGCTGCAACTCTCCTCGGAGAGTCTTGGGCCCCAGGCACTCACTACAGATATAACATCATTTGGAAACACAGGGTAAGTTGGTGCTTGGAAAGGAACTTGGATCCCGTGGAAGCACCTATTGTTAACATAATAGACTTTCTTGTCGACCAATTTGAAAGAGGTCTTAGCTACAGATCTATCAATTGTTATAGATCTGCTATATCCGCAGGTCATGCTCTTGTCAATGATAAAACGGTAGGTAAGAACACCATAATTTGTAGACTCTTAAAAATTATTAGACTCAGGAGACCTCCAAGGCCTAAATATCAGTCTCTCTGGGATGTTAACTTAATCCTAGATCTTTTTTCTAATTGGCCTGATAATATTCATTTAAACAGGAAAACCCTATCTATCAAACTTGCTACATTGCTCTGTCTAATCTCCTGTCGTAGAGTCTCTGACGTTAAAGAACTTGATGTTACCAATAGATCCTATAATATGTTTGGAGTCAAATTTGAACTATTTAGGAGAACCAAAATCATTTCTGACTCAATCTTCTATCCACGATTTGACTTGTGCAAAAAACTTTGTGTGGTGGAATGTATGAAAGAGTACGACTGTAGAATGAATGATCTTCGTCCGCAAGGTGTAAATCAATTACTTATTTCATTCGTTAAACCTCAATAAGGTATAACTTCAACTTCTATTGCCAGGTGGGTTAAGATTGCTATAAATTTAGCAGGTATTTATTTAAAGAAGTTCCAAGCTCCCTCTCTTAGGGGTGCTATGGCCAGTAAATCCTTCTGGTCTGGAGGTAAGTTGGACGACATTCTTAAAGCTGCTGACTGGTCAAATGCTAGTAGTTTTGCACAATATTACTGTAAACCAATAGATCACATGTCTAACGTTGTCTTACAAAGCTACCAACATGCATAATGTAGCCTCCGGTCTTGTAATGAAAATGTGATTCTCCTATTACCATGACTAGAGAATCTGGATTTCATTAAAGACACGGAGGCTAACATTATCCCACCCTCCCTTTTCCTTGGGATCTTATAGTTTACAGTATTTCCTCATGAAGATCTTCCTTTTATGGAATTGTATTGATTTTTAATTGATTGAATTAATGATAGTTGTGCTTATTTGCATTTCCTACTTTTTCATTATTACTTGAAGTATTTATATCTCTTTCTCTTTTCAGGTAACCTCTCATAATTTTGTGAATCCATTTCTGGATCCTTCATCGTTCCTCCTCTTCCTTCGTTTATTGATGATCCAAGAAGTTATTTGGAAACCTAAAATCTCTGGGACGTACTCCATTCTACACCACATTTAAAAGAGGCAGATTGTTATGGGCTCATGCCTTTTATATGTTGTTAACGTTCCACTCTGGAACCTTTGTACTTTATGATGTATGCGGCTGCTTGGGTCTGCATTAAAAGAAATATGCATAATGTTAGCCTCCGTGTCTTTAATGAAATCCAGATTCTCTAGTCATGGTAATAGGAGAATCATACTTATTTATCATGCATGTTTATTTAGCACATTAGGGTTGTTTCCCACTCGACATCCTCTATATCTGTTTGGTATATCAACTTTTCATGTTTTGTAAAAAACAATTCCATGATGACCTGGATTTAGATAAAGCCCTCCATGCTCTATTCTTCTGCTAATTCCTACCCTTGCTAACTTTTACATAGACACCTCCACCTCCTGCTGGTGCGAAACGGTATTTTTTAAAGTTAATATCCACCGGGTACCATGTTCAATCTCTCACATGGGTTAGCATGTGTGGTTTATCTCTGGTTTTTATGGGCTTACTACTTTCACCTAGTGATTGCACCTTTAGGCAAAGACTTACTATGAAATCCCCTCTTTTACCCCCTCTCCTTGGTCCTTTCTCCAACTGTCACCCTGACTATTCCAATACCTATCCTTGATGATTAATGATATCTGTGCTCCTTGGGAATCTATATGCAGACCTCAATTTCTGGAACTCATATGTAAATACTACAAAATGACACATTGACCATGTGCACACTTCTGACTTCCTGTTGGTATCTAATATGGATGCAATTTTAAACCAAACCCCTTGGTTCCATATGCTATTGTCCTCATAATTTGGTTAAATTGTGGTGTTTTCTAATGTATTTCTCCTAACTTGCCTTTACTTATTCTATTGCAAGTGACTCACACATGGACCCACGACGCCTCTACGTTGGGCCATCCTTTGTCTTTGCGTTATATACTATTTCCAATTTTCGCTCCTTACCCTGGGCTATACACAATCTTCCATACAACTTGAACTCTCTGTAGGTTGGGTACGCAATCTGTCCCCCCCCCCCCCTTAATTCCCTGAAAATAATTTAAAATCCTTTAACTCCTTCTCGCACGGAAACGTCTTTCTGACTTCAAACCTTGTATATAATCTTACTCACTGTCCATCACTGTTTCTCTATCATGAACACACCCCTACTAACAGCCTTGAAAAAGCCCCAGGCCTACTTGCCTTTGCTAGGGGTCTCCCTATTCAGGACATTTGGAATTTATGTAAACTACTCCCATTATTTGGACGGAGAACCCTGGGTACCACAACCCCTACTTTCCCGTAAGCTCACACATCTATGAGACCCAGTCTTACCCCCTCTCCACAGGAAAGCCAAATACATCTACCTTATGAGACCTACCAGGATCATGCAACCTGAGCTCTTTCACTCATGGCCAGTTGTCAAGAAAGACTCACAACGAGACTTTCCCGAATGGATGAACTCTTCACAGCACCTCCAAATCATTCTATATGCATAAACAAACCCTACCCGTTGTCCGCATGAATCACGTTTATAGCTCTGGAGAAAGTCCTAAAGAAAGAAACATCTTAAGTAGTGGGAAGTAGCCTCAATTAAAAAAGATGTATAGACTGACCATATTCCATGAGGTCTAAGAATTCCAATCTTTCCACCCATAGATACAGTAAATCCAGACCATATTCAAAGTTGGGAACAGAACCTAAAAGAAGCATCAAATAATATGCTGAAACAACTTTTGATACCCCTTAGGAGGAGTACGAAAAAGCCAAAAAAAGGTTGAGGACCTCATCAAACATAATGAAGAAGCTAATTGGGGGAAGTAACAAAGAAGAATTAGGAAATACTTAACAAATGTATTGGAGAGTTTGAAGAAGATCTCATGAAACATAAAAATTGTAAATTTAGGAGAGGCCAATTGGGTTAAAAACTAGTCAGAGTGTACACCTTCGCCCAAAAATACAATTCTACTACCAAACTAACAACCAGCTCAGACCAAATTAACTTGCCACCAGAACTGATCTCAAGCTCCAACATTGAGTCATCTGATCCTGTTCCCAGTACCAGCACAACACCATAAAATGTAAATTTTTTCGAGGAGATTCGTTGTCACCGCTTAGGTATTTGGACACCAAACATGCAAAATATGAAAACGTCCACATAAAATGCACAATACAAGAAAGCGAACCCATCAGCACTGGGTGTTACATTCCAGGCACAAAACATGGAAATGGAGAAAACCCCATCTACCTCAACAAAGTAGTTGTGAATCTCACCCAAACATCACTTTCCAAAAGTGAATTGGACACTCTCAATAAGGGTCCCTCTTTCTGCCCCACAGACACCTGGAAAAGCACAAAACCCCAAATTGACCTTTACAAATTCACCCTCAAACTCAAGTCTTTTTCTTTGACAAACCACCAAAACCCCTAACACAGAGGTCTTCAAACTTTTGGCTGCAGAGACCCCCTTGTCAACATTTTGCGGTGTAAGGACCCCCTGACAAAAATGTCTAAACCTGTAGGCCGGGCTACTGGAATTATGAGGCAGGTGAGGACCAAATTACGTGACAGGCTTGACTAAATTGTGTGGGAAGAAAATGTAAATGATGTTATGTGATGCAGCGTATTTTGGGATAGCATTGCTTCATTATTATGAAATTATTTTTTTGCACACAGTAACACAGAGGAAAGATTCCACCCCATCAGTACCTGTTTATAACCAAAATACAGCAATTAACATCAGAAAGATTTCTAGCCAACCTTTGTGAAGGGGCTTCCATTCCGCAGGAATACGTGCTGCCACATTAGAAGCTCACCTGGCCCGGGCCGGGAGAAGCAGGGGTCCCTTAAAACCCTGGCGGTTTTGTGCAGAGTTAGGCAGTTTATCCATGCAGCTTTCCTCTCACTCACTCCCTTCCATCCCTCTCTCCTCTCCCAAACCCGGATCCCTCTCTCACTTTGCAGGCCATTTTCTTTTACCCCTTTTTACAACTTCTGAACTCTCCCCATTCAACCTCTCACTTCACCTTTAATTGCCTCTTGCCATTCTGTCCTTTCACTGCCCTCATCTCTAACAGTCTCTCGCATTTATCTCATGGCCTCTCTGGCCCCGTCACCTCCCGTGCCCCTCAGCACTTCTCATTCACCTCGTCTCTCCATTCAAATTTTTGTCTATTTGTATCTTACACCTCTCCAGTCTCCCCATTCATCATCAACATCTACCCTTTGTTCTAACAGAAGCACTCACCTTTGGCTCACACTCACTTTTTGCGTGTCCACACTTCTCTTCGGCACTTCACATTTCTCCTCATCACTGACCTCTTCAATCTAACTCTCTCACTCCCTTGCTGTCTCTCATCGCTCCTCACCAAGCATACGGGTCGGGCCCGTATGCTCCTCTCGGCCTGTGCCAATCTGCTTTTTGTTCCCCAATTCAAGAAGGCATGAGTTGTCTGTCGCGCTGTTTTGGTGCAGGCCGCGCAGTTATGGAACTTGCACCCTCCTTTGCTTCGCTCCACCAAGAATCTATTATCCTTTAGGAAGATATAAAAACCTGGCTCTATGCTCTGTAGGTCACCTCATTTGGCTGGTTCTCCTTCTCCTTCTGTGTGTTTCTCATTGTCCTTCCGGCAGCAGATGGTTATTAGCCGCAGGACATCTTTTGGTAACAGTAGCGCACTACAAATGTAAATAATAATAATAGGGAGAAGCAGGGGAGCCACTAGACCAGAACTTCGGGGGGTGGGGGCTAACACTCCTAGCCACGGCTGGCCCTAACACTGGTTACACACTGTGCAACAGTCTTTTTTGGTGCCCCACCCCCGTTTCCTTCTTCTCCATGAATTCCCTCAGTACCACTCACCAACAATGCACTTCATCTCTCTATAGCAGCTTTCTGACAAACATTTCATTTTTTATAGCGCTACTCATACTTTAGTCACACTCATTTCTGTGATCGGCATGGTACATATTCTTTGTAGCAGGCACATTAACCCTCTGCACTGTGTGGGTGACAAGAGTGCCCATGTGAGTGCACGGTGAGAGATGCAACAGTGTGAGAGTAGGGTGAGAGGAGTGACTGCAGGGTGAGTGAGGTAGCCGTACGAATTTGAGTGTGGATGCAAGTTCAGAATGGGACAAATTAATGTATGATTACTGATGGGCTTGTTTGAGTGAGTTGCATATTGAGCAGTGGGGGGGACAGGTGAGTGAAGTGTCACATGAGTGCAGGGTGAGTAGTGTGCTTGTGTGACTGCAGGGTGAGGTATAGGGTGAACAGCGCAAGTGCATTGTGAGTGCAAAGTGATCACTGTGAGTGCAGGGTGAGCAGGTGAATGGTGTGAGTGCATGGTAATCAGTGTGAGTGCATTGTGAATGCTGTGAGTGCAGGGTAAGCGTGAAAGAGAAGGGTGAGAATGATGAGTGAGTTGTCTGAATGCAGGGTTTATTCCCAGGCACTTGAAGTAACTTGGCATGTTATTGGAGGCAGCGTAGGGTTTAAGATCCAAGTTAAACTATTGCTATTATGGCATCAATCTGGGATCGAGGGTAGAGGAAATAAATGATGTGCTGATCCTGCAACAAACTTCCAGTCCTATGGTTAGGGTAGCCAGCAGATTATTTTGATGGCCCAGATGGTACAAAAATAAGCAATCACCTAAAACAGTATTTTAAGCACGTATCTGTGCATACTTTGAACAGCAAATATAAATAGAAAGCACTTTTAATTGTGTTCTAGGGCTGCCGCAATGATCCATGACTGATAATTAAAGAGAACAAAGACAGAAAAGTCACATAACAAATGAATACATACTTTTTTATTTATAAGTCTATTTGGTGCCAAGAGAAGGTCTTTGTAGGCTCTTTAAATAACACATGGCTCGCATTTTTCTTTTGGCAACCCTACTTTATATTCCTTTTTATTAAATGCATTCTCACACTACAGCAGTAAATCTAAAATACAAATGTAAGGAATAGGCAGAGTGAGGACCCAGGGGGTACAGGGGGGGGGGGGGGGGGGGAGAGACACTAAGCCTTTGTAACCAGTTCACAAAGGCATGCAAATGGTCTTTAAAGACCTGTGAAAAACTCCTAAGGGCGTGCAGGAGATAAGACTCCAGACACTGCCCAGCTGAGCCTCCAGCAGCTCGAGTTGCACTGCAGCAGCCCGGGCTGAGACACAGGATGGAGGAAGAGGGGGGCTGAATCCCTTGGGCCTCGGCAGAAGTGTGCTTGGGAATGCGCGACCCCCTTTGCATCGCTCCACGCCCCCCCTGGGGGTCGCGCCCCACAGTTTGTAGACCCTTGCCCTAACACATCCAAGAATCCAATACTCCAACCTATCAGTACAAGACCTTGAAGACCTTAATCTACTGACTAACCTATCTGAAACAAATACTGACTTCAGTACCATTATGGATTTAGCAGCCGATCTGGGTATCGAAACAGGAGCAACAAAACCCACCTTCCTACATAATAAATCCACCTTCTGCCCACAAATCTCACCAGGTAATAGTCTAGATGCCTTCCACATGAATGTTTCAGCAGACCTGGGGTGTGAATTTTCCAATTATACAACAAAATGCTAAATACTTACCACAGAATCTCTCTGCCTCAGAACGCCAGGCCATTAGAACTCTACAACAACGAAATAGAGGTGGTTATCAAGCAAGCAGATAAAGGTGACAATGTGGTCCTAATACACACACAGATGACTATATCCAGAAACCACCTACTGCAACATGATCCTCACCCTGAAATCCAATCGCTAATCAAGAATATGCTGGATGAATGGCATGAAAAGACCTTACTGGATGAGGATGAAAAGAAATATCTATTTGTGACACAACCCACTATGTCAACCCTGTACCATCTACCCATAAATTCATAAGCAAGGCCACCCACTGCCAGGCAGATCTATAATCGCAGGTGTCAACTCAATATGCTCTAATATGGGTGAGTTTATTGAGAAGCATCTCCAACCTTTTATGAAAGATCTTCTGTTGTACATCAAAGACTCCAAGGATCTACTAACCAAACTACAGGGTATAAAATGGAAACCTGATTTCATCTTGGTATCTTTCGACATCGTCGGCTTTTATACATCAATCAGACACACTGATGGCATTGAGGCAACACAACGGGCCCTGGACACCAGACCATCCAACTACATAGAAACCAACTGATGATCATAGACATGCTCACCTTTTGCCTTAACAATAATGTATTGGCCTTCAACAAACAGTATAATCGACAACTCTGCAGAACTGCAATGGGAGCAAAACTTTGCTGTTGTACATCTGCATCTTCATGGGACTTGTAGAAAGATTCTGGCTGTGGGATAACAAGTTTATGGACTTTATACCACATATAACCTTTTGAGGACGCCTCATAGACGATATCTTCTGCATTTGGTAAGTTGATCTAGAACTACTGAAACCCTTCCTCAACCAACTAGTTGACAATATGTGGAACATTAAAACAACCTTGAAGTTCTCCACTACAGCAATAGTATTTCTGGACCTCAATATCTAAATCCATGACAATGAACTCCCACTCAACTTTTCAGGCCCGGGGTGGTACCTGCATTAGGGTGTTGGGGCGATGCCCCACTCATATTTTGGCTCACCTGGACCCTCAAGATGGTAGGGCACAAAATGGACAAACAAGGTAGCGAGTTGGGGCCTAACTCCAGGGAGAGGCTACGCCCCCACGCAACCAGCGTAAAAAACTAACAGAACAATTTATGACCCCAAAAACAGAGAAGTAATGATTTATGACTACGAAAGGAACTAAGGGGCATATGTACAAGCCCCTATCGCCACCACAACGTCATCTATATTGACGTTGTGGTGGCGATAGGGGCTGCACCTTATGTACAAGGCAGCTTTAAGCCACTTAATGTGACTTAACGCTGCCTTGTACATAAGGCCCCCTTTTACGCTACGCTTAGCATGAAAGAGGTGGGCAGTGGGTGTTGCGGTGGGCGTTCCGCCGCAACACCCATTCATTTTGACGCTGCCCACTATGTACAAGGGTGGCGTACATAGGAGGCAGCGCCAAAATTAAGACCAGGTAAAAACTAGTCTTAGAATGGCAAAACAAGGAGAAATGCATTATTTCTCCTCGTTTTTGCTTTTTCCATGTGTTCTGCCTTGTGCAGCACACATGGAAAAAGCAAATACCATTGTGTGTTTATGTGTAGGATGGCGTCCCTTCCTGCACATGAACAAACTTTTTTTTTTAGATGCCATTTTGTCACTTTCATGTGTGCTGCATGAAGCAGCATGCATGAAAGTGACAGGATGGCATTTCTAGGATTGTTTATGTGCAGGAAAGGGCACCTTCCTACACATAAACAATCCTCCCCTGCACGCAGAAACCCTTGCACTCTGGTGCAAGGGTGCCTGCGTTGGCGCTAAGTTGCTAAACTTAGCGCCTTTGCAGGGGGAAACGCAAGGCTGCACCACATTCTTGTAAATATGGTTCAGCCTTGCGTTTCAGAAGTGGAGGAGAGAGGCTTTAAGATAGGAAGGCTAACACCTCCCTCCTCCACTTCCTTGTACATATCCCCCTAAGTAACGAGCTGTCAGTGTAGGATTTATGAACCTGTAAGATGTGCAAAATGATGTATGGCAGTTATTTGTGACAGTACACGATAATGATTATGGCCAGGGTCATAAAGATATGACCACGGCACTGTACTCCATGAGCTATTTTATACATGCCATGCAAATAAAATCTGCCACAATGTGATAAGATACGTGTGTTGGCAAATTCATTGGATGAAGGGATGTGATGATTTGCACGTCAGTTTGGAGTAGGCACAGTGCAGGGGTTATGAGCTATGCATGTGGCTCCCTGGATGCTCTGAGAAGCTGTGACGGGCAGGAAGTCACTATTGGAAGGTGTGAGTGCAGAGGCGTCTCAGTAAAGGGTTTAGTGAAGTGTGTCTGCAGTGCACACATCACAAACATTACTTCCGTCACCTCTCCCCTCCAGTCACAAGCTAGACGATGTGACACTGGCTTGACCCTGGAACAGAATCTCTACGAAGGAACACATGAATGACATTGTTCACACCCAGGCCCTGTAGCACTATGCAGTGGTTGCCAACAAGCTGCAGCCGCAGAGCGGGAACAATCCCAGGCGTGCTCTGGGGCCTACCTCAGCGGATGTGCTTAATGTTAAACTAGCCTGCTTGTTTGGTTGGTGCGCTTCAAGGGCTGGCACAGCTGGCAGCCTTCCTCAAGCTCTCTTTGGAGACATAGGGCCATATTATCAAGGAACGGCGATAACATTATCGCCGCTTTAGCGGCAGGAAACTGCCGCTAGAATAAAAAAAAATTTAAAAAAAAAAAGGAAACTGCCGCTAAAGCGGCGATAATGGGCTAGATAATATGCCGCAGAGAATTCCAATAGAAGCCCAGGTTCACACCGGAACATGGGCTTCTATGGGAATTCTCAAGGGCATATTATCAAGCCCATTATCGCCGCTTTAGCGGCAGTTTTCTGCCGCTAAAGCGGCGATAATTGTAACGCCGTTTCTTGATAATATGCCCCTTAAAGAATGAAGCATCAGTCATTCTCTAGGGATAACTGAGTGCTTCCCTTTTCGAAGCTTCACTTATTTCATAGAATTGCAATAGGAGTTCATGTAATCCATGACTCAGGGTTTTTAGCCCTTAACCTCAATAGTATTACATGATGCATTCTGGGTGTTGTAATGTAGGTTCAGAACAATATGACTGAATTACTAGGTTACAGGGGTTTGTGAGAGGAAATCCCTGGACTGGAAATATATTGCCCCTGGTGAAATGGAGTCATATGGCAACACTATAAATAGCAAACAGCAGCAAGTTCAGTTGCCAGGCTAGTCTTATTTGATTCTGTTAGTTGACAGCAAAATTCTACACAGCTCTAAGCAACTGTCTATGTATGATGAAACTGAATATCTCGCACATGCTACAGTATGTCCTCTGCACGTACTGGCATTTTTTGTACACAAATTAACACTACATTTAGTTCAGATTTTTCTGTTGGTATTTGGCAGTAAATCTTATCCAGAATTTATTTTGGGGAGATTATATGCAGCAAAAGTTACCTGATGACTTAGTTGTGTGCTTAATTTAATATAACAGTGTAATACTGCCTACAAATCATCTGATGCTATGACCATAAAGGGGCAGTATAGACAGACACATTTTTCCTTTTCGTGAAGTTGTTTCCACCAACTGGCCACAGCCTTGTCTTTGCTCTCATCAGGCATCTCTTTACTTGGTCCCATGAAGAGCTAGGAGCAGGTTTCAAAACTCTGGTAAAGCCTGAATTACGTATCTTTAGTTATCTTTAGCTCCTCCTCCTTTCTTCCAGAAATTACACAGCGAGGTCTCATCATATGAAATCGCTCTATTGATGTCATAACTACACTTTTACAATTACTTTATTAATCATCTTGCTTTCTCAAATTTGCTTGAAAATGCACCATATGCCCACTCTTTTATCAAAAGATTCCTGGGGGAAAACCCCCCTGAAGCCCCCGTAGGAAGATCGGGCTTGCTCGGTACGCTCGCTCGCCACAGGGCACTCATCCCACAATTTCACGCCCCACACTTTTAAATGTCAGCAGCCGCCACCAGATTCAGCTTCAAACTCAATACTCCATGCAAACAGCTGCCACCCCAATCACGACATACGTGCCATTCCAAGAGGCAAACTTCTTCGCATTCGAAAAAAACTGCAGTGAGGATGACGTTTTTCAAATGACAGGCACTGAACTGATTAAACGCCTAGAACACCGGGGCCACCTCCCAACCAAACATAAAAAAGCTATGGATGAAATCCACAAAATCAAACACTGCGAGATCCTTCAAAGCAAATCAAAATCAGTTGAATCTGATCAGCTCACACTACGCTTTATCACAGACATCCATAATGGCCACCAACATATCAGAAAAATCCTGAGACGACAGTGGCACCTACTACCACAGAATCCCAGCCTTACACGCTGCATCCAATCGGCCCCACAAAAAAGGCTTCAGAAGAGCACCAAATCTGCAACATCTACTATGTAAATTAGAATTTGTAGACAAAAGAATGAACAAATCAACCTTCTTGGACAGATCGCCTAGCTTTCATACCTGTCACAATTGCAGTATATTTAAATTGTGTCTCACCAAACTACAAACACTTGGAGACTGCAAACAAATCCAAACTTGGGTTGACTGCAACAGTAAATTTAGTATCTATATAATCTTGTGCCCCTGTAAACTACACTACATAGGCAGCACAGTGAGACCTTTGCGAACAAGGATCCAAGAACACTATCAGAACATCCACAAACACACATCTGGATATCCTCTACCTGATCACTTCCATCATGTACATCCCCACACCTTCTCTGGAATGGTGACAGTCACCAGACCACACAGGGGTGGCAACCGAGAACAAAAACTCAACAGAAGAGAAGGTGAACTGATCCTTCGACATCAGACTGTGACATGTGGCCTGAATAAAGACCCTGAGATGCACTACTGGCTAGTGGATACATAGTGACTTTGCAATTAGCGTGTACTACACAAACCTGTCCAGTCCCTTCAGCTGTCCTATCAAGGCACTTTGCGTTACTGCTACAAGATCCTTTACCTAACTTTAAGTTTCTCTGTTGTCACTTATACCTGTTCTGCCCCCTTCCTTACTTTGCCTATGATGATATCACTAGCAATAATGAGCTAGAACATGCCTCTTCCATCTGCCTTCACATGAGTACCATTGTGCCAAACTTTTCTTTGGCCCTGATCTTCATGCATCTTACACATGCTTATGCTTAACTGCTTTAATCCCGTATTTACCTTTACTTTTCTCTTCCTTGATTATTTCAGGAGTTTTAGCTTACAACCGTATATCCCTTCTATCCTTCCTTATCACTATCCCCATACCTTGCATCCCGCAACACCTGAACCCAGTACATGTTGTAGTATTTGCCAAAATATTGTCTATCACTGAGTACTCACATCCTAGTTTTGTACCTACTGGCCTCCTATGGCGCCCTCTTGTTTTCTATCCTCCCCTACTGTACACTGTTAATATTTGTCGCAGCCTCTATCCATTTAGAATATGCACTTTTACTTTTCCAATATGGTGCCTACATTCGACAAACTTCCACTTCCACCTTATGTCGGTTCTCTTTTCTAGCACACTCCTGACTCACGAGCATTGCTGTGTGCAGTTTAGTTTCTTTTCCGATGTGCTACGCCTCCCAGGGGTTGTTTAATTGCTCTCCAATATTTCCTATTTCCAGTCACATATTACCTATTCTTGTACTTCAGCATTTCTTCAATAGCCTGTAGCATTTATCTTTTCTCTTCCAATATGGCAGCCATAATAGTCAATATCAATACCAAAACAAGATACAGTGAAATCCTTACTGTATTGGTGATGATAGAGACAAGAATATACAGAGGTGTTTTTTAATTGCAATAGTATCTAGCAGTACTCTATTAATCCAGGATCATATAGATGCATTAAACCCTCTTAAGCAGTTAGATGACGTCGCAATCAACCCACTCACCTATTGCACCAACGCTTTCCTTTTTGTCAAATGATAAGGAATGCCACCCGCTACAACCCTGGTTTGTAATGGTCATAGACCACGGTGTTATTTGTTAAGTGCTCTGTTGCCATAGAGCTAGGTCTACGCTATTGAAAGAATTTAATCAAATAAATAGGTGTTATATATAACCTGAGTGTGGTGCTTAGTCTTACTTTGAATCCACATTGAGAACATTTTTGATTGAAGTGTCCTACTTACATGATAGGAAACCTGAGCAAATTATTGTTAAGAATGATCAATTTTCATGATAATTGGCATGAAGATTTAGACCTGGATAGTAGCTTGGGGCTTGGTTTGTCACAGGTTACAAAACTAACTTAGATTTGACTTGAAATGTTATTCCTTGTACCAGTGGTTCCCAATCTGTGCTCTGTGGCACCCTGGTGCACCGTCAGAACTAGTCAGCGGAGCCATGCACCAAGCACTTTAATGCATTTAATGTTGAAGGGTTTGTTGGCTTCAGTTAAACTAATTAGACTTAAATGCATGATGTCGATGATTTGCGAGTGACATGCTAAAGCTAGAAACATAGGGGCAGATTTACAAGCCCCTTGCGCCACTATTGCGCCACTTTTAACATGGGAAAAGTGACGCAAAAGTGGCGCAAGGGGCTTGTAAATCTGCCCCATAGTGCTTAATTGATGGCATGTTGAGGGAGATGACTTCCACATTTCACTGGATCCCCACGTCCAGCACTCCCAAACTAAGCAGAAGACGTCTGATTTATTTTGTTAGACTTGTTAATAGTTTTGTTTTTTACCAAATGCATTTTACACCAATGCAAGTTATCAGGAAAGTACAGTTGTCCTGTCTCTCAAACACACTGTTTTTAAGTATTGACGTGTACTTGAACTATAGGTACTTCCAGTACACACACATTTGCAGACAGGCCTGCTCTCTCCATGAGCACAGAGAAGTAAAAAACCATATACAGCATAACACCAACATTTGGAAGCAAGAAAGAGGGACATTTAAAAAAAATATATGTGAAATGTATTTGGCTTGCATTGAATTGGAGCAATTTTAGGGAGGAGACAGCTAAAATAAAGCTGTATTTGGTTTAAAAAACCATGAGTCGCCCTGCTGAGATAGGTGTGTTGGCACGTATGACATGAGTAGGAATGGAAGTGCTTGCATATATTCTTCGAGCACAGAAACACTTTGGTAATGGGGCCTACATCCATAGGGATGCTGTCTAGTACTGCAAGTGGGATAAAAAAGTTTGAGAGGGTTCTCTAAAAAAGGCATGGGCAATGACATGAAACTAAGAATATTTTATTAGAGGCGCCACTTTAGTAATACAAAACACCTTGCGTATATGATTATAATGCCTTTATCAGTTTCATCCCAATTATTTTCAGTGAGAAAAATGAAAGTACTCATGAGGCCGGGCTTACATCCCCCCTCCCTCCCAAAAAAAGTAACATAGTCGGGAGCCGTGAACGATAGGTCAATGGAGCCGCAGGTCGAAAATTTTTGGGAACCACTGCCTTGTACCATAAGATATGCTGCTCATTTTGCTTGACTGGTGAATTTGAAATGTTGGCAATTGGAGAGGGATTGTTACATCCACCTTTCAAAGAGCACATGTTAATTATTTCCACACTGATTATGTACCTTCTTATGAACCAGCAACTTTCTGAGTCATAACCCATGTTATGGCCTCTGTAAAAGCTGAATAAGCGGTTGTAAGAAGATTGAAGTTTATTGTATAGTTAAAATGTAATATGATAATGATCTATCCAGACATAGAAAAAACAGCTCTTCTCTCAGCTGCACGTAACAGAGCTATATAGGGCAAAGGAAAGACAATCAGTTAACAAGACTGGAAAGTCCAATATGTGTGGCTGGGTATTTTGCAATGTCATACATGTGAATGCAGTGGTGGTGAACCTCCTCCTCTACCTTTCTGTGCATTCGTTCAGTCCAACAACAACTTTCGAAGTCTCCCATCGTTGTTCCACCGATGAACACTCAACTAAATTCTCTCACCTAGAAACATTTTGATTGGTTTGTAAGCGACTCCTTTCCTCCAGTACAAAATGAACCTCCTTCCCCTCCATAAACACTCTATTGGAACGTTGGTGGAATGTTGAGAGTTCCTTTGAAACTAATGGAATGGCACATAGTAATGATATATCCTTATAGCCCACTGTAGCAGGCCTGACATAGCAAGGTGTTCCAGTCATTAAAGGCCTTCTCATGGAGGGTCGGACCGGGAACCCAAAGCAGCCCAGGCAATATCTCAGAAGGGCCCCTGGGGAAGCACTGCCTGGCCCGGGGAGGCTGGAAACACTTGCTTGCTACTTTTGTTACTAGGGGCCGATATTGTAGCACCACTGCAAAACTGGCCCCTACCCTTCTAGCCTCCCGGGGAAACGCCCAATCCCACGTACGGCCAGTCCGGCCCTGTTCTCAAGGGCCAAGCCGAAGGCAAATCAGATATTCTGACATGATGAACAACAGGAAACAACGAACTTTAAAATATGACTGCAAAAAACCGATATCACAATTGATAACTTGGAACCTCCCTGCCATGATATACCTTACGGTGCCTTTTTTCCTCATAGAGTAAAATGACCTTCCTACACCATAAAACATCTATCTGATTGTACTCATTTGTGAAACTAAATTTGCGTTTTGGAACTGAAGATTACATATGTCTCTTTTAATCAGGGAATTTGATTTAATTGCTTTATCACCCACTGAAAACTTTCCTATAACCTAAAACCCAATAACCTGGAGCCCAAAGCAGCTCTTTTACTATTATGATAGCTCGAACGTGTGACTATAGAACCAATTATCTTGTGCGACATGCACAATATTGCACAGATAAGGTGTAGCCATATTGAGGATATAGATAGGTGTTATAGCTCAACGCAGCAATAAAGAAATAAACAAAGGGTGCATTTGTTCTGCAAGGTAAACATCCATATATGTTCTGAAATGTCTTATTGTGGTGACAGAAGTTATCCAGATTTGCAGTGCATGAAACTGACTTTTATTTTATTTTGTATTTTGGCCTAGCACTGAAAACCACTTATGTATCATCAGAGCACTATTGGTAAGACGATCAATAAAAGAAATATAAAGCTGACAGCAATATCAAAATGTAACTGACTATGTTGAAAACAGAATGAATGAGCCTTAGAGAGGAGTCCATGTGGTCTGAGGGTACAACACAGTGGGTGGAACTGGTTAATGTGCTTAACCAGCAGCCCTGGGCCTTGACAGTAGGCCTGATTGTCAGTTTACTAGAAGGCGAGCCATGGGCCTGACTGAAATGCGTTTTAACAGCTTTATTTTCAAAGCGTCCAGCACCAAAGAGGTCATTGGCCACAGTCATGCTAAATATCTGGTTTGTGTGATACTAAACACAGCATTGTGTCAAAGTGCAAAGGCAAGCAAGTGGAGTCATGAGTTTAGTACTCGAAGCACACTGAAGTACAAAGCTCCTTGCGAGGACCTCTGCCCAAAGCTCAATTGCATAGTATGCATAGTTTAGTACAAATCATGTAATTTTCCCTTTGCCCACTGTTTGCATCTGCTTTCATTTGGTGCTATGATTCCATTCAAAGCCATGCTGCACTTCTCTCCCTGACTTTGCACAAAATCCCAGGCGGTGTTTGCGTCCCCTCTGCATAACTTGTCTGGGGTTAGTGGCACATGACCCAATGGCACTTAGTTTAACTTCTGGCAAAGACCGTTTTGCACACCCGCATTGAACAGTGCTCCCATATTCGTCTCATGACCTGTAATAAACCTGGTCCAGAATGCATGGGGGTTAGTGCAGGAATAGATGCTGCTATTAACGCATCTCTTCCCCATCCATAGACAGCAGTGTGTGCAGGCTCCCATCACAAAGCAATTCAGAGCCTTTGTATGACATAAACAATTTATTTGAGGACTTTGCCTTCGAGGAAGGAGACAGTAAACAATAATGTACAGGAAATTAGTAGACATATTTTTTTCTTAGTGCTGTGAGGCACAATAATACAAACTAGCTCGACCAGGCCATTCTTACAGCCTTAGATGACATGGGATAGTCAAATTGCTACACTGGAACTGGTATTGTGGCAGCCTTGACAAGGGCAGTGAGTTGTGCATGCCGTAGTCTTCTCCTTTGAAATACTTTGGGTCCTGGCACTTATTTCATTTTTTTTATATATATAAAAATATTTTATTGACAATATGTTAAACAACACAATTGGCATGTTTGACAACAATAATAACATTTCAACATACAGCAGCAATTGCATTTACCCCTCCCTTCCTCGCTGTATGGACAATAGTTGAGTTCAATCCCAAGTTTTCAGACATGGATCCTTCTATATTGTCCGGGACAAAAGGGTCACAAATAAAGCCTGGATATTCATTCCAGTGCCCCCAGATTTTAGTCCATTTCTGGGGACGTCCATGGCCCTCTTATATTACCTTCTCAAGCAACATACACCAGTCCATATCCCTCTTCCAATCCAACAGTTGCGGTCCCTGTTCTGCAGACCCTCCCCCCACCCACCCCACAGGACGTGCAATGTTTCTTTTGGCTACAGCTGGCCCCAGTGTAACCCATACTTACTCTATACAATTGGGGTCAGATTATCCCGAGATGTAAAGTAGACACTATTTAGCAGAGTTGGTAATGTCATGTTTGCATTGGGAACCCATACATCTCACAATCGAGTCCCAAAACTGATGTGTATAATAAGCGGGCAGTCCCATTCAGTGTGATAAAAGGTGCCAACTTGTCCACAGCCGCGCCTACAACCTTCATGTATTGCTTACCCGTTTTGAACATAGTGTGTTGTGCATAGTAGGAGCCATGTAGTATTTTTGATTGGACAATGTGAAACTCCACCCGTATGGCCCCCTCCCTTGGGGAGGCTAAGGCCTCTCTCCAGTCGTCATCTTCTAGGCCGTCTAAAGCCTGAGTCAGTTGTTGATACATTTTTAATATGTCAGGGATATGGCTTTGCGCAGCATAAATTCGTCTAACAGTCTGTCCTCTGAGGGTGAAGATTCAGGGAGTTCCGTCCCCTTTGGCAGCGCTGCTCTAAGTGCATGTTTTATTTGTAGGTATGGGAAGGCGTCAGAGGGGACCCGGTCATATTCACGCTATAGGTCTACAAAGAGAGTGGCATCTCCCCGAGTCCATAGATCGCCAGCCAATGAGATTCCATGTGTCAAAAGCTAGCTTGTGTCCTCAAGGATCCCAATTCTGCCATATCCCAGAGGGGTGTCACTTGCGTAAGTTTGTCTTTCCAGCACAACGCTCTCATGGTCGTGTGCCAAAGGTGTATTACCACAGTCGTCAGATTGTGAACTTCACTTATTTCATTATTATTACAATAACTATTTCCAGATTAAGCATTGGGTGTGGTACGTGAGGTGTGGAAGTAGGGTAGAGGCATTGCATAGGTCTTCCGCAGCGTCTAAGTGTGGGAGGTTGAAAACAGTGTGAGAAATATAGAAGCTGTTGTTAATGAGGTTTGTATAATCCAGGGTTAGAATAACGCCACATTTGTGGGCTGTGCTCAGTTGTGTGAAAATGAAGACCCCCACCAGTGGATTTATGGTCCATCTTTCAGGGTTGTGGGTTTAGGCCATGTGCACTAATGAGAAGGAGTCTTTGTGTTTGACGGACTGGACACTCATGAAAAAATATGCATTTATTTGTGCTCGCTGCATGTGTGCCAAGCAGTTAGTGCATTTATTTGTGCTCGCTGCATGTGTTCCAAGCAGTTAATGCATGTATTTGTGCTCGCTGCATGTGTTCCAAGCAGTTAATGCATGTATTTGTGCTCGCTGAATGTGTGCCAAGCAGTTAATGCATGTATTTGTGCTCGCTGCATGTGTGCCAAGCAGTTAATGCATTTATTTGTGCTCGCTGCATGTGTGCCAAGCAATTAATGCATTTATTTGTGCTTGCTGCATGTGTTCCAAGCAGTTAATGCATTTATTTGTGCTCGCTGCATGTGTTCCAAGCAGTTAATGCATTTATTTGTGCTCGCTGCATGTGTGCCAAGCAGTTAATGCATTTATTTGTGCTCGCTGCATGTGTTCCAAGCAGTTAATGCATTTATTTGTGCTCGCTGCATGTGTGCCAAGCAGTTAATGCATTTATTTGAATGCATTTATTTGTGCTCGCTGCATGTGTGCCAAGCAGTTAATGCATTTATTTGTGCTCGCTGCATGTGTTCCAAGCAGTTAATGCATTTATTTGTGCTCGCTGCATGTGTGCCAAGCAGTTAATGCATTTATTTGTGCTCGCTGCATTTGTTCCAAGCAGTTAAGGCATGTATTTGTGCTCGCTGCATGTGTGCCAAGCAGTTAATGCATTTATTTGTGCTCGCTGCATGTGTGCCAAGCAGTTAATGCATGTATTTGTGCTCGCTGCATGTGTGCCAAGCAGTTAATGCATTTATTTGTGCTCGCTGCATGTGTGCCAAGCAGTTAATGCATTTATTTGTGCTCGCTGCATGTGTGCCAAGCAGTTTATGCATTTATTTGTGCTCGCTGCATGTGTGCCAAGCAGTTAATGCATGTATTTGTGCTCGCTGCATGTGTGCCAAGCAGTTAATGCATTTATTTGTGCTCGCTGCATGTGTGCCAAGCAGTTAATGCATGTATTTGTGCTCGCTGCATGTGTGCCAAGAAGTTAATGCATGTATTTGTGCTCGCTGCACGTGTGCCAAGCAGTTAATGAGTGAATTTCACACCAACTTTTTTATATTGACCGGATAGAAACTGAATTTGCCGAATTTCCATTTCCATTTAAAACACTGAGTTTAGTGGAAAATGATGTAACATCACATTGTTCTTTCAGAGCATGTCCGTCTTATGAATAAAAAAACGTCTTATGAATAAGCCTTGAACACGTGAATCGCTTCTTTTTAGGAGGCTGAGTCAATTCCAATTGAGTGCTGGGATTTGCAAGGCCATGGTATGATGATGAAAACAAACTAGAAGTCCCAGCACGCAAGGTGTTGTTGTAGGCCTACACATGCTAGGACTGGTTGGAGGTGTGACACATACATTGGTAGTAATTGGCAACTATGAGATAAAGGTTAAGGAAAGAGAAGAAACTGTAAAAAATCTGGAGAGGAGAGAACACTTACAGCATGGATCATTTATTAATGTGTTGCATAGACAGCTTTTTCCTGCTGTGCTTCTGCCATTCATAAGAGCCAAAAATAACAGGTGTAACTATTACCCATGGAAATGGTGCTGAGTTTACCAACCTCAGAAGGATAGACGGCTGATTTGGCCTTGCTGAAATGTGAGGTTGTGACCTGGAGCCCAGAGCTTGTGTCCGTGGTCACTGGTCAGCACTCAACATGCTGAGCCATCCTGCCAGATGAGAAAATACTCCACCTGCGAAGAAAACGGATACTGCAAGCCATTTGGACTTCAGTGACCATGGAGTCACTAATCTAAAATACGCTCACAAAACTCTTCAGTGACTTTCGACACACTTACAGTGTAGCGTTGGAGGTACTTTACCCCATATATATAAACACCTGGCTATAGCATTGTTCCTCTAGGCCAGTTCTGATGTCAGACCAAGCCTGGAAATAACCTGCGCTCTGCTACGCTTGAGTTCTGACGCCAGAGGAGCCTGGGTGCCCCCTCACATCTCCCCCCATTAAGTCACTGGCATGTAAACAAACACTCATCGCCACTGTCTTTTTGGCCTTAGATTAAAACCATAGTTTAAAACCCGGAGGCGAGGATTAGGCTTTTCTTTCTTCCATTTATTCCATAGCAGCCTTAGAAAAAACAACAGTGAAACAACAGTAAGACTTCATTTCCCATGAAGCCTATGGAGAAAACAGCAATGCCATGCAACACACCATTGTCCAATCAGGCGCCTCCTGGGATCATAACAACCCCTGCTCTGTGCTGGACATCCTCTTTCTTCACTGCTAGCAGCCTCCATCAGATAAGTGTCCTTCCCTTCAGTCACGTTTGGGCTGGTGGTTTGGGGGCACTTTTTATAGTTAAAGGTCGTATGAGCTTTCGCTCCGCTTTGGTTCCTTCACTTGCTGTCCCTATTACCGGGAATTCTAATGTTATTCTAATGTTATTCTAAGGTTATTTGACATTTCTGTTTGTGGAGCTTTCTGCTCCGTGTGTGCGCTGTTGCCTGTCCCTGTGGTGTCGGAGCGTCTGCTCCGTGTGTTTGGTTTTTCCGGCTTATTTTACCGCATTTGATTTAAGTGATTCAGCCTTTCGGAGCCTTCGCTCCGTGATCGCCCGCTCCTACGCGGCCGCGCAACGGTTTCTCTTACACCCGCGGGAGTGCGGGCGGTCCACCGACCGCGAGAGGGCGCGCATCCCTGGTTGATCCTTCCGGCGCGGAGCTTCTTCGGTGGGACGTGAGCCGAGGATGCGCAGGATTCAGCGGCCGTTGCCGAGCGCCTCCGCCCGTGTCCCTGCTACTCTCGCGCCTTGCCGGTATTTTGCCTGAGGCCTGAACACCCCTGCGGGGGCAAAACCAGTACATTCCCCACGGACACCTTTGGAGTGCCCAGGCATTGCAATACAGCCCTCAGTAAGCTCTAGGGCGCTTTGTGTGCTACTTTGGGCCCTGGTATAGTTTTAGAAGTTGGCTGGCCCTCTGCATTTGGCTTGAAGGGGGGGGGGGGGGGGGGGACTGGCTCTCACCTTCATTTTGACCTGGGTGATGCCCCACTTTTCACTTCCCTCTTACCTGGTGGGTGGCCACCGATATTTTACTTACCTCGTATCCTCAACTTCTCCCTGGGACGCCATGGAGGAGTTTGATGATTATTATGAGGAGGAGGAGGAATCCCAGTATTTGCCGCTATCGGACGAATTCTGCGACGCGGTTGACTCCTCCATTGTGAAAGCGGTCTCCGAGGCGGTGGCTCCTTTGGAGAAGAGGTTGGAGAAGAGGTTGGTTGACCTGGCGAAACTCCTTGAGCCCCTCCCTGCGAGGGAAGACGCTCCGGGACCTTCTGGTTCCCTACCTTCAAAGTTGAGCCCCGCTTCTCTACCGGAGAACCCGCGTAAGCGCTCCCGTTCTGACAGAGTTGATTCTGATGCCTTTGAGAGGCTGCGGCAAGCCTTTTTAGACGCCCAGACCCCAGCCTTGCCGGCGGATCCTACCCTGGCTGATCCTCCGCCTGTAGGAGCCCCGGATCCAATGCCTTCCTCTCCTCCTTTGGAGGACTCCCAGGGTGCGTCGGATGGCGAATCGGACCAGGGCAGGTCGTGGCGTCCCTCTCCTTCTGGTTCTGTGGAACGTCCTAAATCCTCAGCTTCCCAGGGTGGTGTTCCCTCGGACCTCCTTGATCCAGAGGACCTTTTGCATCCCCGCTCTTCGCAGTGGGTTCCCTGTGATAAGGTGGCCAAGTATTTGGCGGCACGCCTTCGGAAACCCCTCGATCAGGATGTCCGCTCACGCCTTAGATCCGAATGCCCGCGCCCATCCCTGGAAGGGAAAGTGGCGGTGACCCCCGAGATTGATGCCAGGATGGCCACTTTTCTAACAAAGTATATCAAAGACCCGAAGAAAGGCATCGATAGAATCTTGGCGTGCCTGTCAGGATAAGTTACTAGACATCACGGGTCCCCTAGTTAAAAATTTTGATATGGCTGAAGATGCCAAAGTATCTGGTGCCCTGATCTCCCCCGAAACACTGTCCAGTTGGGCTCAACGGGCCATTATTTTCCTGGGGAATGCGAACTGCGCCATTTCTACAGAAAGGCACCAGTCGCTTCTTATCAAATTGGACCCCAAGCTGGGTGAATTAGCGACTTCTGAAGCGGGTCTGGTGGCGCAGGGCGGTCTTTTTGGAGACCCATTTGTTAAAGAACTTGCAAGTTCGTGTCCACCTTTAATTCTCTGGACAAGGCGCAGTCCACGGTGAAGCGCATTTTCAATGCGCGGGTTTTTGGAGGGGCCGGTCGTGGCAGGGGCGCTCGGCTGGCCAGTTCTCGCAAGCAGCCTCCGGCAGAGGTCAACCATCCCAGAGGGGGCAGTACCAGGACTCTTCACGCTTTGGCGGCTTCAACCCCACCAGAAGCCGTTCCCGGCGCCGAGGCCAGTGCAACGGTGGGAGAAGCTCCCGCGGCCCAGCCAATCATGGTGAGTTCTATAATTGTCTCATGTCAATGTTTGGGGGGCAGGTTAGCCCGGTTTATGGACAACCGGAGGGCTCTGACGTCCAACGCTTGGGTGCTTCAAACTGTTCAGGGGTTTCACATAGAGTTTTTCGGTTCCCCTGTCCAACCCTCCCCTTCTGCCCCGATAAGGTTCTCGGGTGCCGAGGCAGACTGGATACGCCTCGAGCTCCAGGAGCTCTTGCGCAAAGGGGCGATTTGCCGCTCCCATCCCCAGCTTGGGGCTTTCCTAAGCAACATTTTTCTGGTTCAGAAGCAAGATGGCGGACAGCGCCCGGTGATAAACCTTTGGGAGTTCAATGAGTGGCTCGTCTACGGCATTTCAAAATGGAGGGGATTCACCTCCTTCGCGATCTGTTGCGCCCTGACGACTGGATGGTCCGTTTGGACCTCAAGGATGCTTACCTGATGGTCCCTATCTTCCCGCCTCATCGTCGGTTCCTACAGTTCAGGTGGGACGGCCAGATTTTCGAGTTCACTTTGCTTCCCTTTGGCCTGTTGTCCGCCCCTTGGTGTTTTACCAAGGTGTTGCATCCGGTGGTGGAAGCGTTACGGGCGCAGGGCATGAGGATGATTGTCTATCTCGATGACATGCTCTTCCTTCATCAGTGCCCTTGGACCCTCTTGCTCCAGGTCCGTTCGACGGTGCTTCTGTTGCAATCTTTAGGGTTTGTCATAAACCAATGCAAGTCTTGCCTCCAGCCCACTCACTCAATCACCTTTCTAGGTTTTGTGGTCGATTCAGTGGCTGCGACTCTCAGTCTGCCTTCCAGGAAGATGACGAAGATTCGTCACAAGATCCGGCAACTGCTTCAGAAACAGCTGACGTCTCTCCGCAGCATTGCCAGGGTGGTCGGACTCCTGTCAGCCTCAATTCAGGCCATCTTTCTGGGTCCTTTGCATTTTCTGGCCCTTCAGCGTCTCAAAGCGTTCCACCTCTGCCAGGGTTTGACGTACGCTCAGAAGGTACCGCTCTCCGAAGAGGTCAGAGACGAACTTCACTGGTAGCTCGCCCACATGGAAGCGTGGAACGGGCGTGCCATTTTTGGTTCCCGTCCCGACCTGGTGATCGTGTCCGATGCCAGCGGCTCCGGCTGGGGAGCACGTTGTGGCGAGTTCACTTCAGGAGGAGGTTGGTCCGCCGAGGAAGGCTCCCTCCACATCAACTGTTCGGAGCTCATGGCCGGCTCTTTCGCAGTGCGCTGTTGGACGAGGGACAAGGCTCACTCGTGTGTCCTCCTCAAGAGGGACAATGTGGCGGCGGTTCGCTACATCAATCAGCTGGGAGGGACGCGTTCCAAAGCCCTGGCAGATTTGGCCAAGGACTTTTGGGAATACTGCCTGGCCCATCAAGTGTCGGTGATTGCAGAACACTTACCGGGGTCGGCCAATCAGGTAGCCGATTGGCAGTCTCGACATCTCCGAGACTCCAGCTTGTGGAAACTTTCCCGGCCGGTGTTCCTGACCTTGCAAGACCACTGGGGTCCTTTTACTGTTGACCTCTTTGCTTCTCGCCTGGACTTTCAGATTCCCAGGTATTTCAGTTGGTGGCCGGATCCAGGAGCGATGGCCACAGATGCCTTCCTCCAGGATTGGTCACGGGAGAAGGGTTATGCATTCCCTCCCTTTGCTATGATCATGCGATTGACGATGCAGGTCTGTTGGCAGGGGGCGGATCTGGTACTGATTACCCCGATTTGGAAAGCGCAAGCCTGGTTTCCAGTTCTGATGGAACTTTCCTGGGCTTCTCCAATCCGTCTACCCCGGCTCCCTCATCTCCTGCTCAATCCCTCGGGCAGCCCTCATCCCCTGATAGTGAGCGGCTCATTGGCCTTGATGGCGTGGCGGATTACAGGTCTCGATGGCAAGTCCCTGGGCTTTCGCGCCACGCTACGGAGCTCCTATCCAGAGCATAGGCCGATGGTACCGTTAAGCGATATCGATCGGCTTGGTCCCGATGGATGGGTTGGTGTCTGCAACGGAGTCTGGATCCCGTGGGGGCAGATGTTGTTCACATCCTGAATTTTCTGGCTTCCCTGGCTTCAGAAGGGTTAGCTTACAGGACGATTAATACTTTCCGATCTGCGATTTCGGCGGGACACTGTGGTGGCGGATCATCCGGTGGGTGACCATCCCCTGGTGCGGAAGCTCATCTGGGGGATTCGCCTTTCTCTTCCTCCAGAACCACGATATTCGGTCCTCTGGGATGTCAATAAGGTCTTACGCTTCTTGTCGGCATAGCCCAGCAACAAATACCTCCCACGTAAGCAGTTGTCTTCAAAGCTGGCCATGTTGTTGTGCTTAGTATCCTGCAGAAAGGTTTCGGATGTTCGAGCCCTGGATATTACAGGGCGATCCTTCACGCCGGAAGGCGTCACCTTCCATGTGTCCCGGCGTACCAAGTCCCAATCTCGGGTTATTTCTTACCCGGCTTTCCCGGACTGTCCAAAGCTCTGTGTTGTCAGCTGTATCAGAGCTTATGAGGCTATGACCGCGGACGTTCGCCCTCATGGGGAGCGTCAGCTTCTGATTGCTTTGCGAAAGCCTTTCCGGGCGGTCTCTTCCGCGACGATCGCAAGATGGGTTTGTTGGGTGATGGTTGTGGCCGGCATCGACACTAAGGTCTTCGGAGTGCACTCCGCTCGGGGTGCTATGGCTTCGAAAGCTTTCACGCTAGGAGCACGCTTGGAGGACATCTTGAATGTGGCTGACTGGTCTTCCAACTCAACCTTTAAAAGGTTTTACTTCTAGCCAGTCACCTCCATTGCGTCCCTGGAGGTGGATAAGCTTTGAGCTAGCCTAATCCTCGCCTCCGGATCCTGACATAGAATGAAAAATTTCCTAGCTTTCGTAACGGAAAGTTTCAATTCTATTAAGGACTCGGAGGCGAGGATTAGCCCGCCCTCAGGATGCTCCTGGACCCACCCGGGCTCATCAGGATGTGTCGTCAGGCGTAAGTAAAGCGTTTTCCTTGTCAGTTGTGACTATGGTGTATATGGTTTTGCTTCTGTGCTGGGGACTTTAATCCACAGATTTTACGACTTCCTTTTTCTGCCCGCAGGGACAGAGTCGTCAAAGCAGGACTAGGAATGCTGGCGGTCGGCTTTGTCGCAGGAAGAAAGAGGACGTCCAGCACAGAGCAGGGGTTGTTATGATCCCAGGAGGCGCCTGATTGGACAATGGACTGTTGCATGGCATGGTTGTTTTCTCCATAGGCTTCATGGGAAATGAAGTCCTACTGTTGTTTTTTCTAAGGCTGCTATGGAATAAATGGAAGAAAGAAAAGCCTAATCCTCGCCTCCGAGTCCTTAATAGAATTGAAACTTTCCGTTACGAAAGCTAGGACATTTTTCATTCTTGGATTTTGCAGGTTTACTGAGATTTTAAGCAGGCAGTCACTTTGAAATATGACTTCCACATTAGACCTACATACATGTAGTGGAAAGATCTTACATCTGACCCCACAATACAGATATGGGTGAGTGAGGGCCTGTGCAGGACAAGGAAGGTAAACATTATTTTGCAGGTTTCTATGACGTTATAAAGTAGAGATGTCCAGCAAAAAGTGGGGGATATCCATCCTATGCCAGATTTTTAGGCTATCTACATAAAATAAGTGTACATGCAATATGTATAAATGAACGTCATTTGCATAATTGGTAATTGACCTGAAAATCAGTCATAGATTTCTACCTCGGTGGCACAACCCTCTTATAAAGCCCTTGTTTCTCTATATAGTAATGGAACTCCTCCTTGACAGATAATAGCCTATGATGGTAATAACTCAGGGGTTCATTTAGAGTTCAGTGGCAGCCACCAAACACATCGTTCCCCAGCCTTATTTAGAGGTGAGATAACCACTGCTCCGCCACCAATGGAGGCCCCATCGTGAATAAAGCGACCCGTCTCAGTTTGGGGTGTCAAGTTCCTGAGGCCAGACGTTTGTAGTTAGTGTTTTCACAGATTAGGATCTCAGTGTCGGTAGAGTTACATTTCGGGTAGTTAGTCAACATCCATTCAAGGCTTGGGGGCTGTGGCTACATCCTAACAAGTCCATGTCCTGCTGTTTTCAATAAAATGTATGACACCTGAAATGAAAATTCTATTTAATATGATTTAAGCACAAACATTACAATAACACAAATCTAAGCAAATGCCTTAGCACTAGGCAGGAAGCTGCAGACACCACCAGATTGCGACTGGTAGTACAAATTTGGCTCTCACAGGCATGCCAGCTGAGGGGAAGCCAGCTTTACAGGGTGCAGAGGAACCTACAGATGCCAGTGTCACGCCCTCTTGCCAGTGGCGTAGCAAGGGGGGGGGCAGTCCACCCCGAGCAGCACAAGTTTTGAGGGCGGCAGCCTCCCCCCTGCTCTTACCTGTAGCCGTTGTGGGGCAGCAAACACAGGAACCCTCCCCTGCTCTTACATTCAGACGCAGGAACTGCCAGCACCCCTCCCCTGTTCTTACATGCGTACGCAGGGACCGCCACGGGTGGCACAAGGCCTAGCTATGCCACTGTCTCTTGCGTCTAATCTGAAAGGGAATAGTTTCACCAGGTGCTGAATAACATAGGGAGCGTCAACCACAGTCATCTATCAGGTTCCCAACTCTCAAATTACAGGCAAAACAATTATCTAAAAGCTGCTGAGCAGCAAAGAGAAGGTGGAACTGATACAGAACCTTTTGTGGAACTTAAGAGATACTGATTAGCCGTGCAGGGTCATGTGGTTTCTTTTGTGATGTTCTTTGTCGCATTTCATAGGTTTCACTGGAAATGTAGTCTTATGTGTTTGACTTTGGACTGCTGAATAAATAACAGTGAATTACAGAAAGAATAATCTGTGTCGCCGGCCCTTAGGATGATAGAGAAAATCACATGCACAATTATCATTCATTATACTTCATTCCACTCCAACTATGAGGTTGTTGCTACAACACGTGAATTGCATGCTGTAGGAAATTGGGTTTTTGGTTGTGGCGTCTGAAAACTTTTCTCAAGCAACAATCACAATCTCTGTCAAGTGAACCACAAAAGTCACTAAATTAACCTGTGCTTAAGCCTTTGGCATCTTGGCACAAAAGCAGTCAGGCCTAACTTAGAGACAATGTGTAAAGTATTTACACAGCAATAAAATGGTAATAAAGTGATAACACAACACAAGTAAAATCCCACAACAATTTAGAAAAATAGAGTTACTTTTATTTAATAAAGTGATACCAGAACAACAAAAACCCAATCAGTACAACCAGAGATATGCAGTTTCATAGTTTTAGGTAAGTATAGCACCTAAAAGCACAAAGTGTCACTCGCAGTCATCTGGTCGTGCTAGATGAGGGGAAAGGTTCAAATTCAGGGCAACTGCATTAGGGTTTGGGCTGGATACAGGGACCAGGCTAGTCCCACTGAAATAGTAACCTTGTCCAAATCTGGCATGAAGTGTCCAGTTCACTGTGGAGAAGGCCACAAGGAGTGGGGCGAGTGTCACAGATGCATGTTGCTGTAGTGCGAAGAACAGGTTGGGCATCATGGGCAGTCATCGTTGCTGCGTAAAGATCCAGTCGGGCGTGGTGGACAGTCATTGCTGGAGCTTCACCTTGGCAGTCACTGGGGGCTGTTATTGCTGTAGCACGCAGTGCAGATCTTGTGTTGCCCGTCGTTGCTCGCGGTTGCTGTGGCATGAAGAGTCAGGCTCACCACAGCTTTGTGTTGGCGGTTGAGTCTCCTCGAGAATGGTCATGAAGATCCCTAAACTTCAGGATTTCACCTTTCCTGGCAGAGGAATGCACTCTGATGCCAGTGAAGGACCCAGGATTGGAGGGCACCTCTTGGGGATCAAGGACTCACACTAGCAGAGACTGGCAGAGCTCAGTCAGGTCCAGTTGCAGGTTCAGCTGCAGTAGCTCAACTGGGCAGATGCAGTGAGGCCTCTGTGGTTGTTGTGTCCCTGTAGCTCAGAAAAGGAGGGTAGTCAGCTAGCCCTTGGAGTCACTCAGGTGAAACAGGTCCAGGCTTCCTTCCTCAGTCAGCAGGGCAGGCCTTACAGAGGTCCAGAATAAATCTGATGAGTGGTTCCTATATTTATACCTGGTGCCAGCCTTTGACGACTGTCTACACTACCTCCACATCTGGTGCTGTTAAGGATCCGAGTAGTCGGGTGAAAAAAAGCTGGTGTCAAGTTCCTTGCTGTGTGCAAGAGACAGCCTTATGAAATGTAAGCGAGGCAGGGAACAGCTGTCCCCCAACCATCCTGCAAACATCAAATCTCTCTTGGTCTCACCGTCTAGGAGGAATACATAAAGGCCAACTGCCAACTATTCACAATTATGTGACCCAGGATATCGGCAGCAGACACCAGGTTGTCAAGGTAAGAAAATGCCAACTTTCTAAAAGTGGCATTTTTAGAATTGTGACTTCCAATCTGACTTCACCATTAAAGAGGGTTTTTAATTATTATAGTTCATTTGAGTGTAAACATGATTTTACTATTTACCCCCAAACTCAAGTTATTACTTATTTACTGTAATATGGTAAACAAATGTTATCAATGGGAGAGATACACCTTGGAATAGAGTTTTTCATTACCAGTATATGTAAAACTTAAACCCAACTTTTTAAATAGAACGCACCTTGCACTATGACCCTTTAGGGACCACTTTACAGGTGACTTATGTGTATTAAAAAGGAAGATATAAGCCTGGCAAAAAGTTTATTTTGCCAGTTCGAAATGTCAGTTTAAAATTGCACTACAGGCTGCAGTGGCAGGCCCAAGCCATGTTATAAAAGGCTACCTCAGTGGGTGGAACAATGAGTCCTGCAGGCCAACTAGTAGGATTTTAATTTACAGGCCCTGGGTACGTGGAGTACCATCTACTAGGGACTTACAAGTAAATTAAATGTGCCAGCCAGGGATAGGCCAACTGTATCATGTTTAAAGGAGCGAGCACAAGGGTTTAGCACTGATTAGCAGTGGTAAAGTGCACATAATTCTAAAGCCAACAAAGAAGAATTTAGAAAAATAGGAGGGGTCAAGATGAAAATGTTTGGGAGACTACCACCGAAGGGTATCAGGTCTGACACATTGCACTACTCATCCAGCACAACACCAAATCACTTCTCTAATTACTACACCATTTCAACTAGAAACACAAAATAAATATGAAGCTCATGCATGCTATTTCTCACTCCTCCCTGCTTAAATACTTGTTTAAATAACTGCTACCAATATCAGGATAAAAACATCACACTGGTCATCCCGAATAACACTATAGAGCATATTTACAAGGACATTGTGGCACTTTAAATGACGGTCCTGTGGAGCAGTGCCCTGCTCCATATTTACAAAGTGGCGTTAAGCCACTTTTTGTGGCTTAAAGCCACTTTGTAAATATGGCACCCTTTCACGCACGCAGGTATCTGGGTGCAATGGGTGTTGCTGTCGGTGTTTCACCACAACACCCATTAATTTTTGACGCTACCCCAGATTTACAAGGAGCAGGAGTTAGAATGGCGAAATGAGGAGAAATATTTTTTTTCTCCACATTTTTGCTTATTCTTTGTGTGCTGCATTCTGCAGGACACATAGAAAGAGCTGAACTCTATGATGATGCGCGGAAAGGTGTCCCTTCCTGCACACATACAATCATTAAATAATGAGAATTTGCTACTTCTATGTGTGCTGCATTGTGCATCACATATAGAAATAACAAATTGCCATTATGGATTGTTTATGTGCAGTAAGGGACACCTTCCTGCACATAAACAATCATACCTTGCAAAGCAGGCACTCTTGCACTATGGTACAAGGGTGCCTGCATTAGCGCTAGGCAGCTCATTTTATCTCCAGCGCTAGAGAAAACACAGGGGTACTTCATATTGTTGTAAATATGGTGCATTCTTTGCCTTTTGGAAATGTTGGAGCACTGCGCTGACAACTTTGGGGCAGGTCTGTGCTCCGACATTTGCTTGTACATATGCCCCTAAAACACTTCATACATGGGCCACACCATAACTTGATACTCTTCCAACAAAGCGCTCTATCTAGAATAGTATGATAACCATGTTGTGCTTCTGTCTCTTGTCAAGGGTATAACGTGCTATATAAATGCAGATACAATATAACACAGAGCAATGGACTGCATGTATATTGTCATGATAATTTGTGGGTCTGAGTGTGATGACCTTGCACCATTGTTTTCACCAATTCATGTTCTTACACCTAATGTTCCATGTATTAAAGGAGCCAGCTCTGCTCACAGATAACAAAATCTTTCACACTTTGGAGCAGATTTGCTAAGATTTAATGCAACAAAACACAGCAACCATGGTTAGAGAGAACAGAACAGTGCTATATCTAGTAAGATATGGAGCTATTGTTCTCGCTCCATAACTGGTCCTTTTTTTGCTGCCGTGCGCCACACACACATCCTTGCACTATAGCGTTCTCGCTTTTTTCTCACTGGAAATGTACTTCATGCGGTATTTCACATGACCAAATTTACTTATGTTTCAGTGGTGAAAAACATGCCTCATGAGGTAAATTGATGCCCAGAACCATACAAGCCTGTGGCATTTTTGCAGAGTACTCCAACCTGAAAAACCCACAATCCTACCACTACCCAAAGGAATGTGCAGTTGTTGCAATTCGTGCTTGCTGGTGAACTTTCCAAATGTAAAATTCCACCAATTGTTAGTCTGTGAATTGGAGCGAGAAGTTCACATTCATAGGAGTTTTTGAACATTCCTGAGTACCTTAGGAACTTACTACCTATTCTAAGAACAAGGGCTTAAGCAATACTTTTTTTCTTGTACGTGCCAGGGACAAGGCAGGAGGATGGGTAGAGTAGTATACAACAGAGTGCCACACATTCTGCATCGTCTGCTGGAGGGATCTCATTTCTTCCAAGAGACTATCACATCTCAGACAGGCGTTTGATGTAGTCAAAACCGCCGGAATGACCTACGGTGGTAACAAAATAAAAAAAAGTACTGTGATGGAAATAAGATTGTAAATACAAGGTTAAGGCAAAGAAAATGCTGGAAGTTAAATAAGATACTTCAGTTGTCCAGCACACGAGGAAATGAGAGAAAACGATGGACCTGCTGTGTAGTTTAATTTGCCCTCAATAGCTATAAAAAGTTTGAACAAAAAAAACAGCAACGTATCCCATAACTCATGTTTTATCACCACCTACACACACTCTCTCCGATGTTGACCATCATTATGGTTTTTCTCTTAGTTTTGTATAGCGCAAACTTGACCCGAATCGGATATCAGAGCACCTTACATAGCACTGTTTGCATTACGTGAGGACATTTTTGTTAGGCACGGGGAGATTAAGTGATTTGCCCAAAATCACAGGATGTTCAGCGTTATTGCCGAGACTCGAACCCAGTTCCCCAGATTCGAGGTCACCAGCCCTAGCCGTAAGGCAAACTCCTCTCTTGAATCGGATATATTTTTGGACTAACTTTGATTCAGTTTCATGTGGCAGACAGTTTGTACTTTAAACTTTGGTTATGAATTTAAAAGTGTCTACATATTGGTCATGAAGAATAAAGTTATTTTGCTTTCAGCAACAGAACAAGACGTTGAAAGCAATTACACCAAACCTGCTATGAAGACAACGCTTTTCTCAGAATACATATTGATTTTTTTTTACTTCGTTGGAAACCCATTTATTAGTTTTGAGCGTGTTTTTTCCAAGCAACTCACAAGCCAGAAATTGATTGGAAACACTTCCAGAAGTAATTCCAGGAACTCCCCTGAAGTCCAAGAGCAGCAACTTCCAGAGGGCAGAAGAACTGGGCGCAGGACATAGCCAAACTCAATGGCCATGTCCAGAAACCACTGTGCACAGCCCAAGTCCCTTGGCAGTGGTTTCTTGTGCCTAAGCCCCTCGCAACACCCAAGCCTGTTGATATAGGCCAGAGACTATATTCGGCAGGATTTTGGGGGTACAGAGACTTAAGGCAGGGTCTGGCCAAAGGCATTAATAAAACAAGCATTGAAAATGCAATAGGTCTCGACTTTGATTAAGTTAAAGCCATTTGCTTTGCTAATGGTATTGTATAGCAAAGCAAATGGCTTTAACTTAATGAAAGGCGAGACCTATTGCATTTTTAATGCTTGTTTGTAACGATCCGATAATATCTCCCGGTGAGACATTGTCTATAAATCAGTTTCCTATGGACAAAAAATATATGAAATTGTGTAATGCAAAATTACAACAACAAAAAATGCAGATTTCGCCGACACTATTAAATTTCATCCAGACCTATGTGTGAAGTTCACCCTCAATTAAGCGTGGCCAATGTAATTAAGGGCGTGGCTTAAAACACATAAGCTAAAAATCTGTGCTTAGCATTGTGTGCCGCCCGCCTTGTATTTTTCTGTTTCTGTCATTGCATCCAGATATATGATACAACAAGTAACATCATACCTACAACAAGTCCAGACTATTGGCTTTGTCAATGGTTGTTAGTTGCATAAGATAAATAAGCAGCAACTATGGCTTGTATATAATATAGAAAAAGCTTCCACTTAAAGCCCTGGTGACACCACAACGATGTTGCTGTTCCTGAGTTTCAAAAAGAAAAGGGAAATCCAGCGAGAAAATGACTCTCTTTAAAGGAATTCCCTTCCCCTACAACGCTCACCTTGCATGACGCCATGCCATAACTTCTCCACTAGTAAGAAGTGAGCAGTGTGCGCAGCGCACATGGATGTGCCTGCTGTCACTGCAGTCCAAAAAAACACGGACTGCCTGTGCCAGGGCACAAAACAGAGCCTGATAGAGACCCGTTTCGAGGCCTCCTTAAAAAAAACTGCCGGTGCTCAGATCCAATGAGACCCGGCCCACTCAAAGCCCTGACCCCTATCATGCAATCAACACAGATAAACTGTGTCATCAAACCTCATTAAGAAAAACACGCGCAGGAGCAACAGCAACTGCTGGAAAGTTTCCAGACCCGGTCCTGCACCTGGGGGAAATCAAAAGGTGAGGAATCTATATGGTGGGCTGTAAAAGTATATTAATTAATCAAAGCGTCAGTTCGGTTTGCGGATGACTTGCCAGGGCAGCCACTGTGTTTCACCAACTGCCAGTCACCAAAAGGCACCGGAAGACTTTAAATGCACGACAATCAAGGTGAATTAGTACAGAGTTGGAATATGCGCGCGCACGTTGCAAAGAACACTAGTCCTTGTCTAGCAGCTACTAACCTGCAGGGCTGCTAAACATTTTTAGGGGAAATATCTGCACACCTCAGTAGGACTTTACTGCTTTTACTGGAGAAGTGTTGCTTTTAATGTAAGGGCACTAAAACCTCTCAGCTGAACTGCACTATTTCAAATGCAAAAACATTGCTACTTGTCAGCTGGGGTGCGCTACATTTAACGTACAGCCTTGGCGCTTGTCAGCTCAGCAGGCTGTTTTCCACGGGGCAGCACAAATACTCTTCAGAAGGGCTGTGCTGCTTTTCGCGGATTACTCACGCTCTTAACCAGGGCTACACTCATTTCCATGCAATTCTACTCTTATTGTTCATGACTACACTGCCTTTAGTACAGTGGAACTGACACTCAGCACAGGACACTTATGGAAATAGAGCTGCACAGCATTCTTCACCAGGACTCCAATATGTTTCACATGTAAGGTACTCTTCAGTAGCAGTGTCGGTCTTTAAACTGGGGAAGATTTGTTCCTAGTGGCTGTCATGTCAACTGTAGAACCCGCGTCACATTGCTCGTTTAAACATCTGATGACATATTGTGTGATCTTGGACAAAGCACTCCATTAGCAACAACTTTCAGCATGATTACAATACTTTCAGCATACCTGCTGAATGGTAAAGCGATTTACGTGCAGCGTGCAGGTCAAAGGTTACTCCACCCCATCGTAAATAAGTGTAACCTTCCCGACCTCGCAGCTAAGAGATACGACGTTGTTACCAGTAGCGCTATAAGCATGTCTCGGGCCCTGGTGGAAGCAAAAAAAAATGTCCATCTTTGAATGCAGTTGGTGTAGTAAAATACAACAATTATCAGGGTTAAATTGGCCCTCCAAGACTCTGGGCCCTGGCGCAACTGCACCTGCTTCACCACTGTCTGTTACATACATTTTACCGTGTCCGTCGACTCACTACTACCAAGCCTGGACGCTACTGCATTGCATTTAGAGGTATGATGTCTGATTTTTTCTCTCTTTTAACATTAAAAGAAGCTGGTTTTTCACTCCTCAGGACCTATGAATCCTTTAAAAGACGGAGAGCAGGAGCTTACGGCAGGCCTGGGATGTCTTCAAAGAGATTGTTTCAGCAACACACATGAAAAAGAAATGTGTGTCAGTACCTTTAAGCAGCCTGCACCAGCACCTCCGTGGCAGTGCATTCCCACACACTTAGAGGGCCAGTCAAAGAAGTTTTCCATAAAGCACACCGGCATGCGCGCCCGTGCACATCTCTTTACAGGGCGGACAGAAGATGTGCACGTGAGGACTGGCTTTACTGGCGGTGAAAAAAAAAGTCCACAGAGTATCACGCCGCCAGTAAAGGGGCAATACCCGCGTGCACATCTTCTGTCTCGTTTGTCTCCCCGCGTGCACGTTGGAATCGTATCGATCCCAAAAGGCCTCTGCATGGCAGAGCAGCGCATGCGCTGCTTTCGCCAGGCCGAGACCTAAACATAGGGTGCCAGAGGAGTTTAAAACGGTAGACCCCTCAGCCTGGTCCAGGAGACAGGGACACATAAATACTTGCGGCCAGAGCTCTTCTCCCTCCTAAGTGGCAACCAGATAGAGGATATAAAGACGGCTTATCCCTTTCACTCTTCCCCAGCCTGTCACATGCCACTGCCAGACCCATGGTCAGGAGAGCAGAACTGAACCAGCAGGTCACTAGCCTCGGTCTCCTTGTCCGCTCTCTAATCTAGCCCATAGAGCAATATTTATGCACTTCCATCCCCAAACCTTTCACCATAAGCTCTCTTCCATGATTTTGGCTATTTAGGGAAGGTAGACTTGCACACAGCATTGTTTCCCGCAGAACAACTGTCACTTGACCCGATCTTCTTATAACCCAGGCCCCTCATTAGCAATAGACACAGAAGACAAATTTCCAATCACAGGACTCCTGCAATAGCTATGATTATCTTTACTTAATTCACCTTAATGATAATGGGACTCCTGGACAGGTGATGACTGCCCATATTTCATGTTAGTGAAACATATAATGGAAATATTGTTACAGGTAATGTGGGTGCCCCACAATAGACATAGCAGTTTTTCTTTTTCTTTAAGGTCTATGGGGGTGGTCTCTAATAGAGAAGACTTTATGCCTATTAATACCTATAAATCTGTCAGCTGTCTCACCTACTGCAAAGAGGTAAAGGCTTCAGAGCATTTAATTATCTGAAATTCGAATTCTATAGATCCTCACTCACATTCTAAGATCTGTCTAACTCCACCAAACCCCCCTCAAAATTGACTAGTCGGGTACTTTCACCTGCTGGGAACACTCCCCTGGGTCACATTTTCTAGCCCCTCTCTAAAGGAATTCAAAATAGCATTAAAAAACTATCCTTTGTCACTCAAAACTGAGAATGGTTAACATTCTAACCTGGTCTTCTACTATGCACTGTAAATATGCGAATATAACCCTAACCCTGAGTGTAACAATACGTGTGCATTATCTTTGAAGTATAATATGTTGCACATCTATAAGACACAGCGCCTACTTTGTTCCACACCACTTTCAGCCTCTTGATTTGTGTTAACCACCAAACCCCTTCAGTGCCCTGTGTATCAAAAGAATATCCTCTTGTACATTTCTAGTCCAAATGTACTGCTGCTGTGAGAGGACAGACCTGCACCTCTGGGCATAGCTTCCAGCTGACATGGCCCAGACCCAGTCCTAATACTCACAGTGAGCAGCTACAACACCCTCCATTGTAACTTTGAACCTACTGGATTACCTATTGGGTCTTGCTGCACTGTAGAGATAGCACCGGGCTATCAAGGGGAAGACCACTGTAAACATTCTTCTTCAGAACACAGTCGCACTCCCTGTCATCACCTCCAGACTGCGCCCTGTGATGGTACAGCACTTCTCTTAGCCATTACAAACCACCGAGGGGCTTATTTACAAGCCCCTTGCGCTGCTGGGGCGTCTCTTTTCCCCATGTTAAAAGTATCTTCACTCTAGTTCGGGTTAATGTCCCAGTCCTGCTCCTGATTGCTGTCCCGTCGCTTCAAGATCCCTGTCAGTAATACTTCCGCTCACATTCGCATATGCTCCACCCCTTTCCCACAATTATCCAGGTTTGTCCCTTTATTGTCCCTACAATAGCTAACCATCTCAGAGAGTTCAAGATTAAGTAAAAAGTGAAATACAAATAGGAACTAAATCGCTGACATGGACTACCTTAACGATTTTTACATTCATTGTTTAGAAATTGATCAGTATTTTTGTCACTAAATTTTATGGACAATAATATAGGGCCCTATAGTGACCTGTTTGAATGTTTGCTTTTAATTACTACCAAGTCTGAGACACAGAGGGACCCGCCTGTTTACAGTCCTGAGAATTGTTTCAATCCTCCAAGTCAGCAGGCTCCAATCGTAATCAGGGCCGGACTGGCCGTAGCGGACACCGGGCGATCCCCCGGTGCGCCGCACGGGTGGGGGCCGGTTTTGGGCCCCTGGGGGGCGTTTTTGTTACAGGGCCGATTTTGCAGCTAACAAAATCGGCCGAAAACCGGCCCTGGCAAAGTGCTCGGCCGGCCCCCACTTTGTCAGGGCCGGTTTTGGTTCCCAGTCCGGCCCTGATCGTAATATTTCTTTGCAGTTTTTAATAGTACGACCCAAAGGCATTGAAGTGCTTTACATGAGTAGCAGTTAAATTACACAAGGACACATTCATTTTTTGGTAGACAGGGGAGATTAAGTGATTTGCCCAAAATAACTGGACATTAAGTTGACGCTGAGACTGCAACCTGGTTCCCCAGCTCCAAAGTCCGCTGCTCTGGCCCTTACACCACATTCTCTCCCCTTTGCCTCAAAATATGCATCCAATCTATGGCTAAGTCTGTCTAAGCCTGCAAGTTTAAGTTCACAAACTCAAGAAGCTAAAACACATTATCTCCCCAAGGATGTGAAACTAACACTGAAGGCTATGGTATAAAATGTCTAACCTGGAACATAAGGGGCATAAATGATTACCGGAAATCGAGACTGGTACATGCCTACATCACCCACCACCACATGGGTATTTGCTTTCTGCAAGAATTACACCTATCAGCCAACACAGCCCCGGGCTTAAGAGCAAGATGGTACAGCGAGGCGTACACTTCAGTATATTCAAACTATGTCAGACGGGTGGTTACCGTCCTTACAAAAGGGCTCCCATGGCACCTTAGAGATGTCACAGTAGACAAAGAGGGCAGGCATGTCATAGCCACAGGTACGCTGCACACACAACCCCTAACTCTGGTAGCAGTTTATGGCCCAAACACGGATGACCCAGGGTTTTTCACTGACCTCTGGTGCTTGGTTACGGGGTGACGTCACAGGGCACAAATCTGAGGAGGGGATCTCAATGTCGTCTTGGATGATAGCCATGACAGATCTGGCTCCACACGGCGCTCACACCCTAGAGTGGCAGACACTCTCAACACACTCCTGCAGGATCACAACCTCCTCGATATTTGGAGGTGGTCTCGTCTCCCCTCCACACTGTTCATGGTCCAGAATAGACTATTGGCTCATTTCACAGGAAATCAAATTATGGGACGCCAAAGCCACTGACATGCCCCGACACTTACAGACCATGCACAGGTCATGATAGAATTTCGTAAACCTCAAATCACCCCGGGTGCCTTCACTTGGCGTCTCCCGTGGGGGGCGCTGCAGGACACTGCATTTAAAGAAGAGATACGGGCTGAAATACTGGCCTATTTTACCCAAAACAGCAAGGCGTACTCTGGGAGGCATTCGAAGTGGTGATACGTGGGGCATGCATCTCCAAACAAGCTAGTATCCTTAAATAAATGTGTTCCTAACTAATCACACTTGAAATCAAACTACGAGTTCTGAAGGGGGAAATACCGCAGAACCAATCACCCTGAAAGACTAGCTAGAAACAGGGAGGAAATGTGCGAGTACAACGCAGAAGCCAAGCGCAAAATAAAGTACCTCAATAAGGATGCCCAAGTGTGCTCTCCAACATACATATTCGAACTTGAAAATTGCGAGAAAGGAATACAGGACACGCCCACCGCTGTGTTGGACACAATAACCAACTTTTACGCCACATTATATACTTCACAGGCCAGTGGAGACAATGATCTAGTCACTAATTACTTAGATACACTGCAGCTGGTATGGCTGGAAGACGCATACAGGGAATTCCTAGATATGACCATCACAACAGAGGAAATTGTACAAACCATCAATGCACTCCCCAATTATAAAGCACCAGGACTAGACGGCTTAACAGCCCTCTTTCAGAAAGAAAACGCCGATCTACTCGCCCCACACCTACTTGCAATGTAAGAAGACTCCCTTCAAAAGGGCATACTCCCTCCCACGTTACGGGAGGCGGTCATCACATCACTGCTAAAGCCTGCTAAATCACCCCAAAAGTGCAACTCCTACAGGCCCCTCTCATTAATGAATGACAATAAAATCCTTGCAAAAATCCTCACCAATCGTATTCTGACGCTGTTTACCAAAATGATCAGGCCCGATCAAGCCGGGTTCATACTGGGGCACTCTACTTTGCACAACTTAAGAACACTATTTGCAGCATGGCCGGACTGGCCGTAGCGGGCACCGGGCAATCCCCCTGTGCGCCGCACGGGTGGGGGCCGGTTTTGTTACAGGCTCGTTTTTGCAGCATAACTGCAAAATCGGCCGAAAACGGCCCTGGCAAAGAGCTCGGCGGCACCCCCAACCCCCGGGGGGATGGGCGGCCGAGCACTTTGCCAGGGCCCATTTTGGTTCCCAGTCCGGCCCTGATTTGCAGTGATGCATTACTTACACCCGGAGGACCAAGCGATTGCTGCCGTACTAGACGCCACTAAGGTGTTTGATTCCCTGGCATGGTACTATTTATTCACACTGTTAAAGCAATTAGGTCTTAGACCCACTTTGATCCGGTATATAAAATTATTATAAACCCTACCTACAGGACTGGATACGGCTCAACAGGCTCCTTTCTGAACCAATCATGATAACACGTGGTACCAGACAGGGATGCCCCCTCTTGCCACTTTTATTTGCTATTGCCAGGGAGTCACTAGCCGCTAGGCTCAGACAACATCATGCACAACGCGGAATAAGCTTCACTTCGAGGGGACTGATAATTTCGCTCTAGGCAGACAACATCACTCTCTATATTAACAATCCGCATGTAAACCTTGCCCCATTTATCCAGGAGATGCTTAGGTTGGTGGCCTATCCGGGATAAATATTAACTGTAATAAATCTGCGTTGTTCCCCCTCACTGATAACACATCTCCATTCCACACTGACTAACCACTGACCAGGGCTACAGGCATAGTGCGCTACCTAGACATATAAATGAGCCACGACATCCAGGAACTATGGGGTGCGAATTATGGACGTGCCGTCAACTGGGTTGAAAGCAGGATCCCATTTTGGTCCAAACTTCCAATATCCTTAGGTTGGTGGCCTATCCGGGATAAATATTAACTGTATAAATCTGTGTTGTTCCCCCTCACTGATAACACATCTTCATTCCACACTGACTAACCACTGACCAGGGCTACAGGCCTAGTGCGCTAACTAGACATATCAATGAGCCACGACATCCAGGAACTATGGGGTGCGAATTATGGACGTGCCGTCGACTGGGTTGAAAGCAGGATCCCATTTTGGTCCAAACTTCCAATATCCTTAGCTGGCCGCATAGCGATCGCCAAGAGGGTCATTTTACCTAAGTTCCTCTATTTCAAAACATTTCGATGCCACTCACAAGCCCATTCCTCCGGTGAATCTGGTCTAATCTGATATTCCTGACCTGGGCCGGAAAGCAACCGTGCATTTCCTGGGAGATTCTCACTTTGCCTAACGCACGGGGTTAGTTGTGTCCGACCTGGTGCTTTACGCCCTCTGCGCACAGGCCCAATCCTTACATTTCTGGATACACCCCACCCCATTTCAACCACACATGGCGATTGAACAGGACCGTGCTGCTCCTCTCCCTCTTAACACTGCACTCTGCGCTCCATTCAAGGCTCAGAGCAGAGAAAAAAATACTGTAGAATATGTCAGATGGGCCTGGGAGGGAATAAGGAAAAGGGTAGGACTCCCACATTTATACCCCCATCCATCCCACTCCGCGATAATCCAATAATGCCACCCCTACAGCTGGCTGGTGCTCACAAAAGGGTGCAGCGACTTAACCTTCATATGTTTGCGGACAAATACCCTGGAGACAAGTTCCCCCAAGTGCCCCCCCCCCACAGACACACACCAGGTGAACACAGCAGTCACACTACTATACCACTAAATTAGGGCTACGTGCCACTAGCGGAACCTCGCTTTCCCAACACAGCCACAGGCACTGCCCATATTAAGACACATGATCAACACACCCTCAGCTTGGAAACTAATCACACAATTGTACACTGGAGTACAGCAATACATGTCCAAGACAGAACTGCGGGCTAAATTTCATTGGGAAACAGACCCAGGTCCGAATTCACAGAAGCACACTGGGAATTTTTGCTGCGGACAATTAGACGGGCTGTCTTCAAACTATAGACATAGTTTGATATATTTCAATTTCTTACACCACCTATATCGCACCCCTTTGCAGTTACACAGACTTGGGCTAACGGACACTGTGGGCTACCTTCGATATGGTGCCCCGGGGAGGAATTTTTTTAATTTGGCATGGGCTTGCCCCGAGGCTTCGGGGTAATGGTCCACGGTATTTGCGGGTATCCAGGCCATGGTGGAGTTTCGTGTTATGTGCACACCGCAGCTTGGCCTCCTGGGGTATGTAAAGGAGATTCTGCCCACGAGACGCAGGCTGGTGGCCATGCTCCTACTCCTGGCAAAACGCAGGGCGGCTATGGTGTGGAGTGGACGACGAATACCAAGGGGAAAGGACTGGCTCCTGGATGCTGTTGACTGCAACAACCAACTTTCCCACTGTTGGGATCTGATGGCACCGAAATCCTGCCGTAAAGACATTCGGGAACCATTGCGGGAATATTTAAAATCCAAAGAGGACCAAAGGGAGAGTCTAATGGCTAGGGCGGTCGACCTCAAATCTGGAGAACTGGGGGGCATATCAGCAAGGAACAGCGATGAATAACGCAAAGCTCGCTTAGCGCTTTGTTAGTCATCGCCGTCTATCTCTGGAATTTATTGCCCTGGTAGCACGTTATCAACAACGCGTTGCTCCAGGGTGATAAAAATTCCAGAGATAGCAGGGGAAATCGCCGTTTTGCACGGAACATCACTGGTTTTCCAGCGATGTTCCGTGCAAAAGGGCGATAACCTTGCTGATACGACCCTGTGATTGTAGCAGCATAATCCACCCCTATGTTAGGGATGGGTAAGTCAGGATTTTAGCAGACGTTAGTTCTTGGAGAAAACAGCGGGGCAGCCTTGTAAATATCGCGATGTGCACATCAGCGATATTTGCAAGGCTGTACTGCCCAGTGACGCCCACTTTGCATCTCATTAGAGATGCAAAGGGAGGCGTCGGGAAAAAGGGTGCTAACATGTGAATATGCATGTTAGCACCCTCTTGTAGATAGGGCGATAGTTTTATCTCCGCTTTTCTGGGTTTTAAAGCCAAAAAAGCGTAGATAAAGCCCTTGTTAATATGCCCCTGGGTTCGAGTCTCGGCAATGACGCTGAACATCCTGTGATTCTGGGCGAATCACTTAGGGGCAGATTTATGTTTGACTTGCGCTGCATTTACGCCGCCGTTGCGTCACTTTTGTGACGCAGCAGCGGCGCAAATCCTGCGCCATGTGCGGGGTATTTACAACGTGACGCATCTGGGAGATGCGTCACGTTGTAAAGCCCTGCGCCACATGTAGGCGTTCCAGGGCAGGTGGGGGCATTCCGGCGCAGGAACGCCTCCTAAAAGTGGCTGAGTGAAATCTACAAGATTTCACTCAGTCACTTTTGAGCCCATGCTGCGTCAAAACCCTGCGCCTGCTTGAAGCAGGCGTAAGGATTGACGCAGCATTGTGCAAATAGGGCCCCCCAGAGCATTGCTGGAGCTGCGTCGTGCTTGCGACGCAACTCCACCAATGCGCCACTTTTACGGCACAGATGCGTGACGCATCTGTGCCGTTTTTGCCCCATGGTGCGCCGCATTATAAATGCGGCGCATCCATGATGGCGGAGCTGGGGCGCAAAATAACTGGCGCATCCCTGCTGATATGCAGGGATGCGTCAGTTATTATAAATATGCCCCATAATCTCCCCGTGCCTAACAAAAATGAATGTGTCCTCATGTAATGCAACTGGTGCTATGTAAAGCGCTCTGATACCCGATTCGGGTCAATTTTGTGCTATATAAAACTCTGGTGAAAAAAAAAAGGAGTACCAGCTCCACACGATGGTCCTCCCAGAAGCACCGGCCAGGATAATCCAGATAAAAGCTCCCTCTAGCAAATAACTCTATCAGGTGCATGCTAGAAACTGGTCAGACAAATCAGATAGCCCAGATCTAAACAACAAATGTCGAAGCAGATATAGACACTGCCCAAGCGAAAGTAAGACGATGTTGTCACCAAGTCCAAGGCTCCCACAGGTGACAAGAGGACCCAAAGGGACAAAGATATGATTAACTCACAGACTCGAGGGACTTTTCTCATTCTTAAGTGCCAGTTGTTTTTCTTTCCCCTTTGTTGTATTTTCAGGTATGTGGCCTTTCATGAGATGTATATTCATCTTGTCCAAGTCGCAATGGGAACGCAAGGGTCCAATGTTTGTATGTTATACAAATGCAAATAAAGAAAATTTTAAAAAAACAAATGACGACTGTGGTAATTTCCCATCATCACCAGAGACCACCCCACCTCCGTAGTGTACCAAAAAAGACTCACCCCTCTCAGACCAATTCAATATGCCACTGCCAGGTTTCTTATAAATACTACAAGTGGGTCCACATTTCCCCACACTACACTGGCTTACCTTTAGCCACGCTAACCAAGCAGGTGCACAGAGGTATTGTAATCCAAGGTCCAGAACTCTTTCTGTGACCTTTAGGGGTGCACTGAGCATCCCTTCTTAGCAAGCATAGGGCTACTGCCCATGCCCGGGGTTTGTCACATAATGCTGTGATGGAAAGATACCAAGTTTCATGAGTCCTTAGTTATGGTCTGACCTTTTTTGTGTGTCAAATTAGAGTGCTGTCTACTTACCCAACTTGTATAATTGTCTACTTTGTGTCAACCTCAGAACCTTGAGCTGACATTCTGTGTCTGTCAAGTGTGTGTGTATTTATGGTACATGTGTAACATTTGTAGTAGGACCCGGACAGCAGTGAGATTCTGAGTGCCCCTCCCCCTCCCCCTACCCCTACCCCTCCCCCTCCCCTCCCTTTCGCCCCCTCCCTCTTCCTCCCTCCCCCTGTCTCCCTCCCCCTGTCTCCACAAAGGCTGTGACGGAGGAGCAGCCAGAAAGTGGAATTTGAAAGAGAACTAACTCAAATCAGTTGTGAGATGTTAGTGGATCTAAATCCCCTGTTTGGAAAATGAGCCTACAAGAGGGAACCAACCCACCCCATTTTAATCTAGTTCCAAGTTCTTCTTGACAAATGAAGGGAGTGCTCCACAACCTAGTTGAAGACTGCTGTGTTACCAAAATTAGGGTCTACATGATAACTAGTTCCCAAAGGCAATAGACATCATCTCACATCTGCAACTTGCTGTAGAAACTGAGGGCCTTATTTACGAGCCCTTTATGCCGCCATTGCATCACTTTTTGTGACACAGCTGTGGCGTGAAATATGTGCCACACTGTGCCCTATTTACAAAGTGATGCATCTAGGTAGATGCAACACTTTGTTAACCCCTGCGCTACATTATACCTGTGTCAGGTATAATGTATGCAGGGTGGGCGTTCCCCCGCAAAAAAGCTTCATAGTAGTGGTGCAGTGAAATCTATGAGAGTTCACAACTCCACTTCTAGGACGCCACTGCGTCAAATCCTTAGAGACGCATGACCTTCCCCATGTGAAAGGACACATTGCTGGAGTTGCGTCTGTTTTCAGATACACTCCAGCAATGCACCAATTTTGCACCCACAGATACATCAGGAATGCTGATATATCTGTAAATCCGTGCAACATGGAGCGCCGTACAGTAAATACGGCGCATCTATGGTTTCGAAAGGGTGGCGGACTGAAAAGTGTTGCATTTCTGTTTTCATGTAGCGATGCAACACTTCATAAATGAGGCCCTGAGGGTCTATCTGCAGCCTAGATGCCTACCTTTCTCAGAGAGGGAAATAGATTATCTGTCCCTCCAGGAGGAGAGACAATCCTGGAGGATAAGCTCATGCCAGTGTGGAACGTCAAGAAGCAGCTGATTATCTTTAGCGAGAGAAGCTGGTGATGACCCCAGTAATGAGATTTCCCTCGGTTCCTGTAGTGAGCTGCATGAAGAAGCTATTCATTCATCATTGTGCTATATGGCATTCCTACCACAAGCCATGCAGGTCTAGTGTTGCCGCTGGCTGCTCGAGGTGGTCACCTGTGAGGAGCTGGCTGCACCGGCCTGGAGGCTGTAAGTCCCAAAGACTAGCACCTATGTGCATCAGCCTGGCGGTCACAACTGCACCGACCTGGAGGCCACAACTGCAGAAGACTGGCACCTGTCTGCACCGGGCCAGTGGCTGTAACTGTTGAAGAGAAGCACCTATTGGCATTGAGAACGCTATTGCTATTGCTGAAGATGAGCGGCAGTAAGTACGCCTGAGGTGGTGTTCAACACCAGTGACCCAGGGAGGAATGAGACCGCCGTCAACCGAACTCCTAACACTGATCCTAATGGTTCAAACTCACTGATTGACAGTTCCATAGAGCATGTAACACAGGGCTAAAGTTGCACAAACTGAAAAACTGTGACTGATTCATGCAAAGGTGAGACCTGCTTCTAGAACTCTAAACTTTGCCAGTATGAACTCTGTGGGCATAAAGGCTATTGAACTGACACATGACCTATCCACTGGGATCATTGATAGTGATCTGCGCCTGTGCCTAATCAATTTCTATATCAGTACCTTTGCCTGAGTTACAATGGAGATTGGGAACTTCTCATGGGGCAGGAAGAAGGCAGTCGAGAGCAACACACTTGACTAAAACTCGCAGATAAGGTCACAACGCTGTAACTGAACAATATTTGGAGTGTGTTCCATTTAATTTGGTGTAAGATTAAAATATTTTCTTTTAATTAAAAGGTAAACCATGGGCTGCACAAAACGTTTTGTATCTATTGGTTGATTGTTGAATCCTGGGCTTTGGCTCCCCACTTATCTTCCTGAAAAGCCTTTGACTGCTTACCCTCTCTACTCTAAGGGGCGTATTCTCAAGGAATGTATCGCCAAGTTATCGGCACTTTATCGCAGCCAAATTGGCAATAAATTTATAGCCCCATTCACAAGCCGGTGCTAACAGTCCATATCACAAGTTTACCTGCAATAGCAGCCGCAAAAAACATCGCCATAGGTGACCCTGGCAACTAACGCTAATGAGATGCAAAGTAGGCATTCCCGTGCAAAAAGCAGCAAACACACCACTTTGCAACATTCTCAATGACCAGCCAGATCGGCGATAAGATCACAAAACAGGTGATTAGGCGCATTAGCAGCAGGAATTTAACACCTGCTCTGAACTGGTGTGAAGTCGAACGACAACCGGCACCTGAAAAGGGAGCCCAGCACAGAGCCACACCAGAAGAACAACAGATGCAATGGAGCCAACGATCATGCAGCTCAGACACCAAAGAGAGCCACAACACCCACCCCCACCACCCCCAGGCCCGCAACAGCCCCCCAGACCTCCCCCGACAAAGATATGCGACATCAACAGTACGAAATCATGAACAAAACAATTTGCCTGATGTCGCACAAGTACAACACTCAACATGCATGTGAGGTCGGAAAAAGGGGAATCACTCCTCAGTCATCTTCGAATTACCAAACAAAACATTTTATTGAATTGAACCTCAAAACAACTATTTTGAAGAGCCATGGCAGGTCATCTCTGGACAATCTGTAAGTCACAGCCTGCAAGACAAAATTCAAGATAAGAAGGTGCGACATGCGCTCATCAAAGGGCAGAGAGAGAGAAAGAGAGTGAGAGACAAAGAGAGAGAGTGAGAGTGTGAGAAGTTGGCCTGGTATATGATGTTCACTAGTTAAAGTGACCACCTTGTACCATGCCGAGCAACCCTTATGGTGTGGTTGTAAGTCAACCTTTTCGGACTAGCTGCCCTAGTGGTAGCGTAGGCTAAGCAGTCTTTGAGGCTAAACTCGTTAAAGCGTGTTAAGCAGGCTGTTTTACCAAATGTAACCCCCCTTTATACCAATGAAAGGACACCATATATGTATTTATTTCTCAAAGTATCCCCTAGACTCTTTATGAGCACAGGAACACAAATCGTTAAACAAGACAACGTTATAATAGACAGAAGTTGCACTTTATATGGATGGGCCCTGGTGGCCACTCAAACCATATACTAAAATAGTGGTATAAGTACCACGAACAGGAAAGGGAAAATGCCTAGGGCCTCTAGAATCGCTGGGCCTACAAGGAGCTAACTTCAGTTAGTGACCAGGAGGTCCACGGGTCGCGTGTGCAGTGAGGAAAGTTACACGCGTGCTCCCATAGGTTTTCAATGGGTGCGTAAAAGTTAAAAAGTTACTGCAGAAAGGGTCTTCTGGATGGACTACGATCTCAAGATTCAAAACACAGACACTAGAGATGTTTCTCTACACTTGGGCACCGGAGTGCCAGCTTTACCTCACCCACAGGAAGCGGGTGCATAGGTCTCGAAGTGCGTCGGGTTTCTTCTATCGATTCAATGGAGCCTGATGACAAAGATGCTGCAGGCGGTCGGTCCAGAAGAGCTGCGTTGGATCCAAGGGTGGATCGGAGTTGTAGAAGACCTGAAAGCAGAGGGGACAGTGTTCACAGTCACTAGCCAGTGACTGGCGTGGCACCAGGTAGGTACCAGGCGATGTCGGGTGCAAACAGGTGGTTAGGTGTAGCTTGTCTCCGCAGCCACGTGGTCGATGAAGGTCGACGACGTCCAGGAGTCAAGTCACGAGCTGTCCCACGCAGGCTCTCGCTGTCGGCGGTGTTGGCGACTCGAAAGAAGCAAACAAGCATTGGCAAAGGCAGGAGTCGTGGAAGTTCAAGAAAGATGATGGTTCTGACCAGCAAGGTCAGAGGGGCTGCTCTTTTGGAGGGCAGCTAGGGCCAGTCTGGAGCAACCAGACCAGCGTCATTGATTTCAATTTAGGTCGCAAAAATGGCCACTAGCCAACGGGCCAGGGACCGGGCAGGCGCGTCGAGATGCAAAGTGCAGAGGGGCCCCACGCAGATCGTGGAGATGCTGAAGGGCTCACCTTTGGTGCAGATGCTGCTCGGGTGTTGGGCTTCTCAGGACCCAAAGCACAACTTGGAGGGAGCCTCTGTCGTTGCGCTTGCAGCTTGTCGTCGGTTTTCCAAGATGGCTGGCTCCACGTGTCTCGGTGCCTCCACGGGTTCCTTCTTTGCAGGGACTGTGGATCGAGCGGTGAGAGGTCTGGAGGTACAGGTCTTGTCGGGCTCTGGGCTCGGGCTCTGGCTGGAGGCGGCGGCAAAGCAGACGTTCAATAGCTGGTTGGTGCTTGCGTTAGCAAGATGGTCACTCCCCTGACCATAGGGGAGATTTCCTTCAGTCCTCTGTGCAGCAGAGCGTCGAAGTTCCCGTCTTCTTCTTGTGGTTAAGTTGATTCCAGGATGTCTGAAGTCTTAGGACACAGCTCCTACGTTTAAGCGGATTCTAGGGGCCGGACTACCTGCTAGGTCCCTCCCTAAGGGTGGGACCAGGAAGGGGGGTGGTTACACCCCCAATCCTTTGTCCAGCTCGCCCCAGGTCTGGTGCTGGTGTGCCCCAGGACCGGTTTGAACTGGCATATGCACCGAGGCCCCTTGTGAGCCTCAGGCATGTCTGATTCCTTTCAAGCCCTACCTGACCAATACACAAAATCCTGTCTGGGGTGGTGCTCGCACCTCCCCTGGCAGGAAACCCTTTGTCCACGTCTCCCAAGCTGGAAGGACTCCCAGCAGCAGGAGGGCAGACTTGTGTCTGTGGTGGCAGCATCCATTTTGTGGAGCTGAGGCTATGTCTGATTTTACCCGGGTTTCAGGTACTGTACATGTCGTGTCCCTCTAGAAGGGTGGAATGCTAACCCCGTCGCCAGAATTGGCGAGGGGTTAGTATTCCAATTCGTATGACGCCTTACTCGACATGTTTTGATAAAGCCAAACCAAAGATAGCATTTAACCGCGAGGTTCATAATGCACTTAAGAGTATATGGTATGACGATATCTGGAAACAGTAGAAGGAAGTTGTTCCGACCACTGCAGACAGGCTCAGCTCATGCCAGAGCACCATCTCACATGGAACCAAGCACTCTGCCTTCAGGATTGTCAAGGCCTGCCATAGGAGTGACTTATAGGTTAACATGTGTCCCATTTAAGGTTAGGTATAGGTATTCTATACCTAAGTAAGAGGTGGTTACACCAACTTACCCCAGCTGGGTGATCAGCCAGTTGTGTCAAATTTGTTAGGCCAAGCCTGGGGTGGCATAATACATGCTTCGGCCCCTGGCAGGCCTTAAATACACCAATGCCCTGGGTACCTAGTGTACACTGGTACAGGGGCTTACAGGGTGATCCACTTCCAATTGGTTATGCACCTAGGGTGCATAGTGTCAATTTAGTTAGAGAGAACAGCAGGCTGGGGGTCTTGTTAGCAGGCCCACAGCCTCAATATGTCAAAAACCAGTGAAGCAAAAAGCAAAAATTTGGGGTGACCATAGGATAGCAGACCCTACTCTCCTACACAACCCCCCCCCCCAAACGCAGGGACATTAAACTAGCCTTGACCAGTCTCGTCTTCATGTCCTAAGTGGAAGTACCTGGAGAGACCATCTGCATTCCCATGGTCTGTACCTGGCCGGTGCTCCACTGTAAAGTCCATCCCCTGTAGGGAAATGGACCACCTAAGCAGTTTGGGGTTTTCACCCTTCATCTGATTTAGCCATAAGAGGGGCTTATGGTCGGTCTGAATCTTGAAGTGAGTGCCAAACAAGTATGGCCTCAGCTTCTTCAGGGCCCACACCACAGCAAAGGCCTCCCTCTCAATAGCTGACCAATTCTTCTCTCTGGGGGTCAACCTTCTGCTAATAAAAGCAATGGGTTGGTCTTGACCATCTACATTAAGTTGTGACAGCACAGCTCCCACACCAACTCAGAAGCATCTGTTTGGACAATAAACTCTTTGGAGTAGTCAGGACTTTTCAGGATAGGTGCAGAGCACATGGCCTTCTTCAGGTCTTCAAATGCCTTTTGACAGCTTACTGTCCACTGAACCTTTTTGGGCATCTTCTTGGATGTCAGATCATTAAGAGGAGTCACAATGGACCCATAGTTCTGAACAAACTTCCTGTAGTACCCAGTCAAGCCCAAGAAAGCTCGAACTTGAGTCTGGGTGGTTGGAGGAGACCAGTCCTTGATGGATTGTATCTTACTCTCCAGTGGTTGAACTTGGCCTCCACCTACAAGGTGGCCCAAATACACAACCTTACTCTGCCCTATCTGGCACTTAGTAGCCTTGATAGTGAGGCCTGCCTTTTGCAGAGCCCCAAGTACCTTCTTCAGGTGGATCAGGTGATCCTCCCAGGTGGAGCTAAAGACAGCAATGTCATCAAGATATGCTGCGCAAAAGTCATCCAACCCAGTAAGGACTTGATTCACCAACCTTTGGAAGGTGGCAGGTGCATTCTTCAGACCAAAGGGCATCACCAAAAATTGATAATGCCCACCTGGGGTTGAGAATGCTGTTTTGGCCTTAGACTCCTCGGCTAATCTGATTTGCCAATAGCCAGCTGTCAAGTCAAATGTGCTCAAAAACTTAGCAGAAGCTAGTTTGTCTATGAGCTCATCTGCCCTTGGAATAGGATGTGCATCTGTCCTAGTGACAGCATTGAGTCCTCTGTAATCCACACAGAACCTCATCTCTCTCTTGCCATCTTTGGTGTGAGGTTTGGGGACCAGAACCACGGGGCTAGCCCAGGGGCTCTCTGAGGGTTCAATGACACCCAATTCCAGCATTTTGTGTACCTCAGCCTTTATACAGTCCCTGACGTGGTCAGGTTGTCTGTAAAGTTTGTTCTTCACAGGCAGACTGTCACCAGTGTCCACCACATGGGTACACCAGTCAGTTTGACTAGGTATCAAGGAAAACATGTGTTGAAATGATTGTAGAACCTGTCTACATTCAATCTGCTGATGCTCAGTGAGGTTGCCTCCAAGGGTCACTCCTTCAACTGAACCATCTTCAGGGTTCTGAGACAACAGGTCTGGGAGAAGGTCACTCTCTTCCTCCTGTCCCTCATCTGTAGCCATGAGCAAGCCCATGTCTGCCCTGTCAACATATGCTTTTAACCTGTTAACATGGAGTACCCTGTGGGGACTCCTGGGAGTTCCTAGGTCCACCAAGTAGGTGACCTCTCCCTTCTTTTCCAGGATTGTATGGGGTCCAGACCATTTGTCTTGGAGTGCTGCTGGGGCCACTGGCTCCAACACCCATACCTTGTGCCCTGGCTGAAACTCAACCAAGACAGCCTTTTGGTCATGCCAAGCTTTCTGTAAGGCCTGGCTTGCCTCAAGGTTTTTGGATGCCTTCTCCATATACTCAGCCATCCTGGAGCAGAGACCAAGTACATAGTCCACTATGTCTTGTTTAGGCTTTTTAAGAGGTAACTCCCATCCTTCCTTCACTAAACACAGTGGGCCTCTCACAGGGTGCCCAAACAACAATTCAAAGGGGCTGTAGCCAACTCCTTTTTGTGGGACCTCTCTGTAAGCAAACAGATGGCAGGGTAGAAGGATGTCCCATCTTCGCCTGAACTTTTCAGGTAATCCTTTGATCATACCCTTTAGGGTCTTGTTGAATCTCTCAACAAGCCCATTGCATTGTGGGTGATAGGGAGTGGTGAACTTGTAGTTGACACCACATTCCTTCCACATAGCTGTCAAGTATCCTGACATGAAGTTGGTACCTCTGTCAGAAACCACCTCCTTAGGAAACCCCACTCTGGAGAATACTCCTAGCAGGGCCCTGGCCACAACAGGAGCTGTAGTGGTCCTAAGGGGAATTGCCTCTGGATACCTGGTGGCATGATCCACTACCACCAGTATAAATCTGTGCCCAGATGCAGTGGGAGGATCCATGGGACCCACTATATCTATTCCCACTCTTTCAAAGGGAACCCCCACCACAGGTAGTGGTATTAGGGGGGCCTTTGTTGTGCCACCTGATTTGCCACTGGCTTGGCAGGTCACACAGGAGCGACAAAACTCCTTTGTATCTTCATTCATGTGAGGCCAGTGAAAGTGAGGGACAAGCCTGTCCCAGGTCTTGTTCTGGCCTAAGTGTCCTGCTAGAGGAATATCATGGGCCAAGGTAAGAAGGAAGCCCCTATATTGCAGAGGTATAACCAACCTCCTGGTTGCACCAGGTTTTGGGTCTCTAGCCTCTGAATAAAGGAGCCCATCATCCCAATACACTTTATGGGTACCTTGAGCATTCCCAGCAGCCTCAGCAGCAGCCAGCTATCTGAGGGGTTCAAGAGATGGACAGGTTAACTGAGCCTGCCCCAAGTCAGCCCTGGTAGGTCCCCCTGTCCCCAGAAACTCAACCTGATCAGGTTCAAGCTCTTCAGGGACAGTTCCTTCAGGGTTCTCTAGATCATCTTCCTGGGAAGGCTGATCATCACTTTGAGGCAGGGGGGAAGGCACAGCCTTAACCCTCCTGTTCTTCTTCTTGGTAGGTGCTTGGTCCATTGTTCCAGGATCCAAGACCTGTGGTTCAGTAAGGCACTTTTTGGCCTGTGACCTGGTCACAGCAAGGACATGTGGTGATATACCTAACATCTCTGCATGTGTCCTGTACTCCACTTCTGACCATAGAGAACTCTCTAGGTCATTGCCCAACAAACATTCTACTGGGAGGTCTGCACTAACCACAACCCTTTTGAGGCCAGTTACCCCTCCCCATGAGAAGTTAACAACTGCCACACTATGTGAAGTAGTGGCATTGCTGGCATTGGTCACCAGGTAATTCTCACCTGGTATGTACTGTCCAGGGTCCACAAAGCCTGGTGTCACCATGGTGACACTGGCACATGTGTCCCTGTAGGCTTGAGCCACTTTTTCATTTATTAAAGGAGTCTGTCTGTACTTGCCCAGGTTACTGGGGCTCACAGTCAGGGACAAATCCATGTCCCCATCACAGATCAAGACTGCCTGTGTCAGGGTTCTGTCTAAGTCAGAATCTCCTTCAGTTCCCATAGTGATTCCCACTACACCCTTTGTCTGGGGACCAACACTGCTAACAGTAGTACTGGGAGCAGGTGCCTTAGGGGCAACAGTGTTGGGGGCTCCACCCTTTTTACAATCACTAGTCCAGTGAGTTGTATTCTTGCAAGATTTGCACCAGGGTTTCTTTGGACCTTCTTTCTTCTTCCCTTTAGGCTGGGACCCACCCTCGTTAGTACTAGTTTGGGGCCCTGTTGAAGACTTCTGGTCTTTAGATTTCTGATCTCCACCCTTTTGGTCTGTTTTCTTCTGATCACCCCCTTGGCCCTGGTTCTGGTTCTTTTGCTTAACCCTGGTTCTGACCCATTTGTCTGCCTTCTTTCCCAATTCTTGGGGAGAGGTCAGATCTGAGTCAACCAAGTGTTGATGCAGTTGCTGGTTCTGACAGTTATTTAAAATCTGTTCTCTCATCATCAAATTGTACAATCCTGTATAATCAGATACCTTACTTCCCAGCAACCAACCCTCCAAAGCCTTAGTGGCACATTCAATGTATTCAGACCAGTCCTGAGTCTGTGTCTTCTGGGTGTCTCTGAACATTAACCTGTACTGTTCAGTGGTTAAGCCTAACCCATCAACTAGGACACTCTTCAGGGCTCTGTAATTTCTGACATCCTCCTCCCTAACAGTGTGGAGTCTATCTCTGCCTCTTCCTTCAAAGGAGAGCCATAAGATTGCTGCCCACTGGTCTTCAGGAACCTGCTGCACTTTGCAGGCTCTCTCAAGAGCAGTCATCCATTTGTGGATGTCATCCCCACTTTTGTAGGGGGGCACAACCTTGGACAGGTTCCTATTGTCAAAGACCCTATCTTTGTCCTTAGGGACAATGCTGCCACCAGTGGGTATAGACCCACTCTCTCTAGGTTGCCTAGCCTTACTCAGTTTCTCTTCCATCAGAGCTACTTCTAGCTCCTGTCTCCTGATTCTCAGCTGAGCTTCCTTCATTCTGGCCTCATGCTCCCTCCTCTGAGGGGTGGTCATCCTTCTCCTGGAGTGACCTTGAGAGCCTCTAGAGGTATGAGAAGCATTAGATTCACCTGAGTGATTCCTTTGCCTCCCAAGCCCCTGGTTAAGTCCACTAGGGAGATCCAATGGGGTGAACCCATTATCAGTCCCCAGTAGCCTTAAGTTAGCTGAGCCAGGTCTGGCACCTGGCACTGGGCTATCTCTCCCATCTGAACTGCTACTACTGTCAGATTCACCCCCTTTGTCATCCCTGTCCCTATGCTGATTCTCATCATCTGTAGTCAGATTCTCAACTAAGGGGAGAGTGTGGGAAAGCGGTACTTCAGTGGCATCTTCAGAAGGAGGGCCTCCTGTTCCTGTCCCTAAGGGGTCTAACTGGGAGGCTTTCTTGAGAGCTTTCTGATCTTCATCAGCTTGTAAAAGCTCTCTGAGTTCAGCAGAGGTAGGGTTCTTGGGCTGTTTAAGGCCCCTGATGTTTGCCAACTGCCTGAGCTCATTTTGGTTTAGGGTAGCAAAGATGGATGGTGCCCTCTGGGGGTCACTCTCAACAGAGATGGGTACATTGGACCCCTCTGCCCCAGCCATTGCTCTTAAGTGTGGGTGGATGTGTTGCAATCTACCTACACTTGGGTTTTCCTACTAAAACTATCTAGTAGTTGTAGTCAGGGTGTGCTACTCCCTTTGCTCTACAACAACTAAGTTCAGTAGAACTTAAGTATATCTATCTTGTTTTATATGTACCTACAGGTACCTATGTGATCTTTCAATTGGTAACCAAGAGATTACAATGGTAAAACACAGCAAGCTCAAATCCAACCGCTGCTCACCAATGTGAGAAGTTGGCCTGGTATATGATGTTCACTAGTTAAAGTGACCACCTTGTACCATGCCAACAACCCTTATGGTGTGGTTGTAAGTCAACCTTTTCGGACTAGCTGCCCTAGTGGTAGCGTAGGCTAAGCAGTCTTTGAGGCTAAACTCGTTAAAGCGTGTTAAGCAGGCTGTTTTACCAAATGTAACCCCCCTTTATACCAATGAAAGGACACCATATATGTATTTATTTCTCAAAGTATCCCCTAGACTCTTTATGAGCACAGGAACACAAATCGTTAAACAAGACAACGTTATAATATACAGAAGTTGCACTTTATATGGATGGGCCCTGGTGGCCACTCAAACCATATACTAAAATAGTGGTATAGGTACCACGAACAGGAAAGGGAAAAGGCCTAGGGCCTCTAGAATCGCTGGGCCTACAAGGAGCTAACTTCAGTTAGTGACCAGGAGGTCCACGGGTCGCGTGTGCAGTGAGGAAAGTTACACGCGTGCTCCCATAGGTTTTCAATGGGTGCGTAAAAGTTAAAAAGTTACTGCAGAAAGGGTCTTCTCGATGGACTACGATCTCAAGATTCAAAACACAGACACTAGAGATGTTTCTCTACACTTGGGCACCGGAGTGCCAGCTTTACCTCACCCACAGGAAGCGGGTGCATAGGTCTCGAAGTGCGTCGGGTTTCTTCTATCGATTCAATGGAGCCTGATGACAAAGATGCTGCAGGCGGTCGGTCCAGAAGAGCTGCGTTGGATCCAAGGGTGGATCGGAGTTGTAGAAGACCTGAAAGCAGAGGGGACAGTGTTCACAGTCACTAGCCAGTGACTGGCGTGGCACCAGGTAGGTACCAGGCGATGTCGGGTGCAAACAGGTGGTTAGGTGTAGCTTGTCTCCGCAGCCACGTGGTCCCTGAAGGTCGACGACGTCCAGGAGTCAAGTCACGAGCTGTCCCACGCAGGCTCTCGCTGTCGGCGGTGTCGGCGACTCGAAAGAAGCAAACAAGCATTGGCAAAGGCAGGAGTCGTGGAAGTTCAAGAAAGATGATGGTTCTGACCAGCAAGGTCAGAGGGGCTGCTCTTTTGGAGGGCAGCTAGGGCCAGTCTGGAGCAACCAGACCAGTGTCATTGATTTCAATTTAGGTCGCCAAAATGGCCACTAGCCAACGGGCCAGGGACCGGGCAGGCGCATCGAGATGCAAAGTGCAGAGGGGCCCCACGCAGATCGTGGAGATGCTGGAGGGCTCACCTTTGGTGCAGATGCTGCTCGGGTGTTGGGCTTCTCAGGACCCAAAGCACAACTTGGAGGGAGCCTCTGTCGTTGCGCTTGCAGCTTGTCGTCGGTTTTCCAAGATGGCTGACTCCACGTGTCTCGGTGCCTCCACGGGTTCCTTCTTTGCAGGGACTGTGGATCGAGTGGTGAGAGGTCTGGAGGTCCAGGTCTTGTTGGGCTCTGGGCTCGGGCTCTGGCTGGAGGCGGCGGCAAAGCAGACGTTCAATAGCTGGTTGGTGCTTGCGTTAGCAAGATGGTCACTCCCCTGACCATAGGGGAGATTTCCTTCAGTCCTCTGTGCAGCAGAGCGTCGAAGTTCCCGTCTTCTTCTTGTGGTTAAGTTGATTCCAGGATGTCTGAAGTCTTAGGACACAGCTCCTACCTTTAAGCGGATTCTAGGGGCCGGACTACCTGCTAGGTCCCTCCCTAAGGGTGGGACCAGGAAGGGGGGTGGTTACACCCCCAATCCTTTGTCCAGCTCGCCCCAGGTCCGGTGCTGGTGTGCCCCAGGACCGGTTTGAACTGGCATATGCACCGAGGCCCCTTGTGAGCCTCAGGCATGTCTGATTCCTTTCAAGCCCTACCTGACCAATACACAAAATCCTGTCTGGGGTGGTGCTCGCACCTCCCCTGGCAGGAAACCCTTTGTCCACGTCTCCCAAGAGCAGGAGGGCAGACTTGTGTCTGTGGTGGCAGCATCCATTTTGTGGAGCTGAGGCTATGTCTGATTTTAACCGGGTTTCAGGTACTGTACATGTCGTGTCCCTCTAGAAGGGTGGAATGCTAACCCCGTCGCCAGAATTGGCGAGGGGTTAGTATTCCAATTCGTATGACACCTTACTCGACATGTTTTGATAAAGCCAAACCAAAGATAGCATTTAACCGCGAGGTTCATAATGCACTTAAGAGTATATGGTATGACGATATCTGGAAACAGTAGAAGGAAGTTGTTCCGACCACTGCAGACAGGCTCAGCTCATGCCAGAGCACCATCTCACATGGAACCAAGCACTCTGCCTTCAGGATTGTCAAGGCCTGCCATAGGAGTGACTTATAGGTTAACATGTGTCCCATTTAAGGTTAGGTATAGGTATTCTATACCTAAGTAAGAGGTGGTTAAACCAACTTACCCCAGCTGGGTGATCAGCCAGTTGTGTCAAATTTGTTAGGCCAAGCCTGGGGTGGCATAATACATGCTTCGGCCCCTGGCAGGCCTTAGATACACCAATGCCCTGGGTACCTAGTGTACACTGGTACAGGGGCTTACAGGGTGATCCACTTCCAATTGGTTATGCACCTAGGGTGCATAGTGTCAATTTAGTTAGAGAGAACAGCAGGCTGGGGGTCTTGTTAGCAGGCCCACAGCCTCAATATGTCAAAAACCAGTGAAGCAAAAAGCAAAAATTTGGGGTGACCATAGGATAGCAGACCCTACTCTCCTACACAACCCCCCCCCCAAACGCAGGGACATTAAACTAGCCTTGACCAGTCTCGTCTTCATGTCCTAAGTGGAAGTACCTGGAGAGACCATCTGCATTCCCATGGTCTGTACCTGGCCGGTGCTCCACTGTAAAGTCCATCCCCTGTAGGGAAATGGACCACCTAAGCAGTTTGGGGTTTTCACCCTTCATCTGATTTAGCCATAAGAGGGGCTTATGGTCGGTCTGAATCTTGAAGTGAGTGCCAAACAAGTATGGCCTCAGCTTCTTCAGGGCCCACACCACAGCAAAGGCCTCCCTCTCAATAGCTGACCAATTCTTCTCTCTGGGGGTCAACCTTCTGCTAATAAAAGCAATGGGTTGGTCTTGACCATCTACATTAAGTTGTGACAGCACAGCTCCCACACCCAACTCAGAAGCATCTGTTTGGACAATAAACTCTTTGGAGTAGTCAGGACTTTTCAGGATAGGTGCAGAGCACATGGCCTTCTTCAGGTCATCAAATGCCTTTTGACAGCTTACTGTCCACTGAACCTTTTTGGGCATCTTCTTGGATGTCAGATCATTAAGAGGAGTCACAATGGACCCATAGTTCTGAACAAACTTCCTGTAGTACCCAGTCAAGCCCAAGAAAGCTCGAACTTGAGTCTGGGTGGTTGGAGGAGACCAGTCCTTGATGGATTGTATCTTATTCTCCAGTGGTTGAACTTGGCCTCCACCTACAAGGTGGCCCAAATACACAACCTTACTCTGCCCTATCTGGCACTTAGTAGCCTTGATAGTGAGGCCTGCCTTTTGCAGAGCCCCAAGTACCTTCTTCAGGTGGATCAGGTGATCCTCCCAGGTGGGGCTAAAGACAGCAATGTCATCAAGATATGCTGCGCAAAAGTCATCCAACCCAGTAAGGACTTGATTCACCAACCTTTGGAAGGTGGCAGGTGCATTCTTCAGACCAAAGGGCATCACCAAAAATTGATAATGCCCACCTGGGGTTGAGAATGCTGTTTTGGCCTTAGACTCCTCGGCTAATCTGATTTGCCAATAGCCAGCTGTCAAGTCAAATGTGCTCAAAAACTTAGCAGAAGCTAGTTTGTCTATGAGCTCATCTGCCCTTGGAATAGGATGTGCATCTGTCCTAGTGACAGCATTGAGTCCTCTGTAATCCACACAGAACCTCATCTCTCTCTTGCCATCTTTGGTGTGAGGTTTGGGGACCAGAACCACGGGGCTAGCCCAGGGGCTCTCTGAGGGTTCAATGACACCCAATTCCAGCATTTTGTGTACCTCAGCCTTTATACAGTCCCTGACGTGGTCAGGTTGTCTGTAAAGTTTGTTCTTCACAGGCAGACTGTCACCAGTGTCCACCACATGGGTACACCAGTCAGTTTGACTAGGTATCAAGGAAAACATGTGTTGAAATGATTGTAGAACCTGTCTACATTCAATCTGCTGATGCTCAGTGAGGTTGCCTCCAAGGGTCACTCCTTCAACTGAACCATCTTCAGGGTTCTGAGACAACAGGTCTGGGAGAGGGTCACTCTCTTCCTCCTGTCCCTCATCTGTAGCCATGAGCAAGCCCATGTCTGCGCTGTCAACATATGCTTTTAACCTGTTAACATGGAGTACCCTGTGGGGACTCCTGGGAGTTCCTAGGTCCACCAAGTAGGTGACCTCTCCCTTCTTTTCCAGGATTGTATGGGGTCCAGACCATTTGTCTTGGAGTGCTGCTGGGGCCACTGGCTCCAACACCCATACCTTGTGCCCTGGCTGAAACTCAACCAAGACAGCCTTTTGGTCATGCCAAGCTTTCTGTAAGGCCTGGCTTGCCTCAAGGTTTTTGGATGCCTTCTCCATATACTCAGCCATCCTGGAGCGGAGACCAAGTACATAGTCCACTATGTCTTGTTTAGGCTTTTTGAGAGGTAACTCCCATCCTTCCTTCACTAAACACAGTGGGGCTCTCACAGGGTGCCCAAACAACAATTCAAAGGGGCTGTAGCCAACTCCTTTTTGTGGGACCTCTCTGTAAGCAAACAGAAGGCAGGGTAGAAGGATGTCCCATCTTCGCCTGAGCTTTTCAGGTAATCCTTTGATCATACCCTTTAGGGTCTTGTTGAATCTCTCAACAAGCCCATTGCATTGTGGGTGATAGGGAGTGGTGAACTTGTAGTTGACACCACATTCCTTCCACATAGCTGTCAAGTATCCTGACATGAAGTTGGTATCTCTGTCAGAAACCACCTCCTTAGGAAACCCCACTGGAGAATACTCCTAGCAGGGCCCTGGCCACAACAGGAGCTGTAGTGGTCCTAAGGGGAATTGCCTCTGGATACCTGGTGGCATGATCCACTACCACCAGTATAAATCTGTGCCCAGATGCAGTGGGAGGATCCATGGGACCCACTATATCTATTCCCACTCTTTCAAAGGGAACCCCCACCACAGGTAGTGGTATTAGGGGGGCCTTTGTTGTGCCACCTGATTTGCCACTGGCTTGGCAGGTCACACAGGAGCGACAAAACTCCTTTGTATCTTCATTCATGTGAGGCCAGTGAAAGTGAGGGACAAGCCTGTCCCAGGTCTTGTTCTGGCCTAAGTGTCCTGCTAGAGGAATATCATGGGCCAAGGTAAGAAGGAAGCCCCTACATTGCAGAGGTATAACCAACCTCCTGGTTGCACCAGGTTTTGGGTCTCTAGCCTCTGAATAAAGGAGCCCATCATCCCAATACACTTTATGGGTACCTTGAGCATTCCCAGCAGCCTCAGCAGCAGCCAGCTGTCTTAGGGGTTCAAGAGATGGACAGGTTAACTGAGCCTGCCCCAAGTCAGCCCGGGTAGGTCCCCCTGTCCCCAGAAACTCAACCTGATCAGGTTCAAGCTCTTCAGGGACAGTTCCTTCAGGGTTCTCTAGATCATCTTCCTGGGAAGGCTGATCATCACTTTGAGGCAGGGGGGAAGGCACAGCCTTAACCCTCCTGTTCTTCTTCTTGGTAGGTGCTTGGTCCATTGTTCCAGTATCCAAGACCTGTGGTTCAGTAAGGCACTTTTTGGCCTGTGACCTGGTCACAGCAAGGACATGTGGTGATATACCTAACATCTCTGCATGTGTCCTGTACTCCACTTCTGACCATAGAGAACTCTCTAGGTCATTGCCCAACAAACATTCTACTGGGAGGTCTGCACTAACCACAACCCTTTTGAGGCCAGTTACCCCTCCCCATGAGAAGTTAACAACTGCCACACTATGTGAAGTAGTGGCATTGCTGGCATTGGTCACCAGGTAATTCTCACCTGGTATGTACTGTCCAGGGTCCACAAAGCCTGGTGTCACCATGGTGACACTGGCACATGTGTCCCTGTAGGCTTGAGCCACTTTTTCATTTATTAAAGGAGTCTGTCTGTACTTGTCCAGGTTACTGGGGCTCACAGTCAGGGACAAATCCATGTCCCCATCACAGATCAAGACTGCCTGTGTCAGGGTTCTGTCTAAGTCAGAATCTCCTTCAGTTCCCATAGTGATTCCCACTACACCCTTTGTCTGGGGACCAACACTGCTAACAGTAGTACTGGGAGCAGGTGCCTTAGGGGCAACAGTGTTGGGGGCTCCACCCTTTTTACAATCACTAGTCCAGTGAGTTGTATTCTTGCAAGATTTGCACCAGGGTTTCTTTGGACCTTCTTTCTTCTTCCCTTTAGGCTGGGACCCACCCTCGTTAGTACTAGTTTGGGGCCCTGTTGAAGACTTCTGGTCTTTAGATTTCTGATCTCCACCCTTTTGGTCTGTTTTCTTCTGATCACCCCCTTGGCCCTGGTTCTGGTTCTTTTGCTTAACCCTGGTTCTGACCCATTTGTCTGCCTTCTTTCCCAATTCTTGGGGAGAGGTCAGATCTGAGTCAACCAAGTGTTGATGCAGTTGCTGGTTCTGACAGTTATTTAAAATCTGTTCTCTCATCATCAAATTGTACAATCCTGTATAATCAGATACCTTACTTCCCAGCAACCAACCCTCCAAAGCCTTAGTGGCACATTCAATGTATTCAGACCAGTCCTGAGTCTGTGTCTTCTGGGTGTCTCTGAACATTAACCTGTACTGTTCAGTGGTTAAGCCTAACCCATCAACTAGGACACTCTTCAGGGCTCTGTAATTTCTGACATCCTCCTCCCTAACAGTGAGGAGTCTATCTCTGCCTCTTCCTTCAAAGGAGAGCCATAAGATTGCTGCCCACTGGTCTTCAGGAACCTGCTGCACTTTGCAGGCTCTCTCAAGAGCAGTCATCCATTTGTGGATGTCATCCCCACTTTTGTAGGGGGGCACAACCTTGGACAGGTTCCTATTGTCAAAGACCCTATCTTTGTCCTTAGGGACAATGCTGCCACCAGTGGGTATAGACCCACTCTCTCTAGGTTGCCTAGCCTTACTCAGTTTCTCTTCCATCAGAGCTACTTCTAGCTCCTGTCTCCTGATTCTCAGCTGAGCTTCCTTCATTCTGGCCTCATGCTCCCTCCTCTGAGGGGTGGTCATCCTTCTCCTGGAGTGACCTTGAGAGCCTCTAGAGGTATGAGAAGCATTAGATTCACCTGAGTGATTCCTTTGCCTCCCAAGCCCCTGGTTAAGTCCACTAGGGAGATCCAATGGGGTGAACCCATTATCAGTCCCCAGTAGCCTTAAGTTAGCTGAGCCAGGTCTGGCACCTGGCACTGGGCTATCTCTCCCATCTGAACTGCTACTACTGTCAGATTCACCCCCTTTGTCATCCCTGTCCCTATGCTGATTCTCATCATCTGTAGTCAGATTCTCAACTAAGGGGAGAGTGTGGGAAAGCGGTACTTCAGTGGCATCTTCAGAAGGAGGGCCTCCTGTTCCTGTCCCTAAGGGGTCTAACTGGGAGGCTTTCTTGAGAGCTTTCTGATCTTCATCAGCTTGTAAAAGCTCTCTGAGTTCAGCAGAGGTAGGGTTCTTGGGCTGTTTAAGGCCCCTGATGTTTGCCAACTGCCTGAGCTCATTTTGGTTTAGGGTAGCAAAGATGGATGGTGCCCTCTGGGGGTCACTCTCAACAGAGATGGGTACATTGGACCCCTCTGCCCCAGCCATTGCTCTTAAGTGTGGGTGGATGTGTTGCAATCTACCTACACTTGGGTTTTCCTACTAAAACTATCTAGTAGTTGTAGTCAGGGTGTGCTACTCCCTTTGCTCTACAACAACTAAGTTCAGTAGAACTTAAGTATATCTATCTTGTTTTATATGTACCTACAGGTACCTATGTGATCTTTCAATTGGTAACCAAGAGATTACAATGGTAAAACACAGCAAGCTCAAATCCAACCGCTGCTCACCAATGTGAGAAGTTGGCCTGGTATATGATGTTCACTAGTTAAAGTGACCACCTTGTACCATGCCAAGCAACCCTTATGGTGTGGTTGTAAGTCAACCTTTTCGGACTAGCTGCCCTAGTGGTAGCGTAGGCTAAGCAGTCTTTGAGGCTAAACTCGTTAAAGCGTGTTAAGCAGGCTGTTTTACCAAATGTAACCCCCCTTTATACCAATGAAAGGACACCATATATGTATTTATTTCTCAAAGTATCCCCTAGACTCTTTATGAGCACAGGAACACAAATCGTTAAACAAGACAACGTTATAATATACAGAAGTTGCACTTTATATGGATGGGCCCTGGTGGCCACTCAAACCATATACTAAAATAGTGGTATAAGTACCACGAACAGGAAAGGGAAAAGGCCTAGGGCCTCTAGAATCGCTGGGCCTACAAGGAGCTAACTTCAGTTAGTGACCAGGAGGTCCACGGGTCGCGTGTGCAGTGAGGAAAGTTACACGCGTGCTCCCATAGGTTTTCAATGGGTGCGTAAAAGTTAAAAAGTTACTGCAGAAAGGGTCTTCTCGATGGACTACGATCTCAAGATTCAAAACACAGACACTAGAGATGTTTCTCTACACTTGGGCACCGGAGTGCCAGCTTTACCTCACCCACAGGAAGCGGGTGCATAGGTCTCGAAGTGCGTCGGGTTTCTTCTATCGATTCAATGGAGCCTGAGGACAAAGATGCTGCAGGCGGTCGGTCCAGAAGAGCTGCGTTGGATCCAAGGGTGGATCGGAGTTGTAGAAGACCTGAAAGCAGAGGGGACAGTGTTCACAGTCACTAGCCAGTGACTGGCGTGGCACCAGGTAGGTACCAGGCGATGTCGGGTGCAAAAAGGTGGTTAGGTGTAGCTTGTCTCCGCAGCCACGTGGTCCCTGAAGGTCGACGACGTCCAGGAGTCGAGTCACGAGCTGTCCCACGCAGGCTCTCGCTGTCGGCGGTGTCGGCGACTTGAAAGAAGCAAACAAGCCTTGGCAAAGGCAGGAGTCGTAGAAGTTCAAGAAAGCTGATGGTTCTGACCAGCAAGGTCAGAGGGGCTGCTCTTTTAGAGGGCAGCTAGGGCCAGTCTGTAGCAACCAGACCAGCATCGTTGATTTCAATTTAGGTCGCCAAAATGGCCACTAGCCAACGGGCCAGGGACCGGGCAGGCGCGTCAAGATGCAAAGTGCAGAGGGGCCCCACGCAGATCGTGGAGATGCTGGAGGGCTCACCTTTGGTGCAGATGCTGCTCGGGTGTTGGGCTTCTCAGGACCCAAAGCACAACTTGGAGGGAGCCTCTGTCGTTGCGCTTGCAGCTTGTCGTCGGTCTTCCAAGATGGCTGGCTCCACGTGTCTCGCTGCCTCCACGGGTTCCTTCTTTGCAGGGACTGTGGATCGGGCGGTGAGAGGTCTGGAGGTTCAGGTCTTGTCGGGCTCTGGGCTCGGGCTCCGGCTGGAGGCGGCGGCAAAGCAGACGTTCAATAGCTGGTTGGTGCTTGCGTTAGCAAGATGGTCACTCCCTGACCATAGGGGAGATTTCCTTCAGTCCTCTGTGCAGCAGAGCGTCGAAGTTCCCGTCTTCTTCTTGTGGTTAAGTTGATTCCAGGATGTCTGAAGTCTTAGGACACAGCTCCTACCTTTAAGCGGATTCTAGGGGCCGGACTACCTGCTAGGTCCCTCCCTAAGGGTGGGACCAGAAAGGGGGGTGGTTACACCCCCAATCCTTTGTCCAGCTCGCCCCAGGTCCGGGGCTGGTGTGCCCCAGGACCGGTTTGAACTGGCATATGCACCGAGGCCCCTTGTGAGCCTCAGGCATATCTGATTCCTTTCAAGCCCTACCTGACCAATACACAAAATCCTGTCTGGGGTGGTGCTCGCACCTCCCCTGGCAGGAAACCCTTTGTCCACGTCTCCCAAGCTGGAAGGACTCCCAGCAGTGTCTGTGGTGGCAGCATCCATTTTGTGGAGCTGAGGCTATGTCTGATTTTACCCGGGTTTCAGGTACTGTACATGTCGTGTCCCTCTAGAAGGGTGGAATGCTAACCCCGTCGCCAGAATTGGCGAGGGGTTAGTATTCCAATTCGTATGACACCTTACTCGACATGTTTTGATAAAGCCAAACCAAAGATAGCATTTAACCGCGAGGTTCATAATGCACTTAAGAGTATATGGTATGACGATATCTGGAAACAGTAGAAGGAAGTTGTTCCGACCACTGCAGACAGGCTCAGCTCATGCCAGAGCACCATCTCACATGGAACCAAGCACTCTGCCTTCAGGATTGTCAAGGCCTGCCATAGGAGTGACTTATAGGTTAACATGTGTCCCATTTAAGGTTAGGTATAGGTATTCTATACCTAAGTAAGAGGTGGTTACACCAACTTACCCCAGCTGGGTGATCAGCCAGTTGTGTCAAATTTGTTAGGCCAAGCCTGGGGTGGCATAATACATGCTTCAGCCCCTGGCAGGCCTTAGATACACCAATGCCCTGGGTACCTAGTGTACACTGGTACAGGGGCTCACAGGGTGATCCACTTCCAATTGGTTATGCACCTAGGGTGCATAGTGTCAATTTAGTTAGAGAGAACAGCAGGCTGGGGGTATGATTAGCAGGCCCACAGCCTCAATATGTCAAAAACCAGTGAAGCAAAAAGCAAAAATTTGGGGTGACCATAGGATAGCAGACCCTACTCTCCTACAGAGAGTGAGAGAGAAAGAGAGGGAGAGAGAAAGGGAGAGAGGGAGAGAAAGAGAGGGTGAGAGAGAAAGGAAGAGAGGGAGAGAGAGTGCCAACACTGCGGACCCAGGCCACACTGCTCACCTTCTGCCACTGCTGTGTCTCCAACCACGTGCCGGTAACACACTGCAGTCCACCAGGTCCCTTATCTGAAACAGAGTCGAGATTTAGGAATAGCACAGTACATACAATTGCACACGCCATCATCGCATGTCCGCCCCTGCGCACACAGGCTGCTGCACCCCAGCCCCTCCCGCTGCCCAGCGGTGACTGCCCACCCCTGCGCACCCAGGCCTCACTGCTCACCTTCCGCCACCGGCGTGTCTCCAAGAGGGCTCACCACATGCCGGTGCAAGCTCCAAGCCCGGGGCCCGCAACCTTGGCAGCCCCCACATCATGCAGCCGCGGGCCACCAGGTCACACACTTGATTCTGGGTCTTGATATCGCAATGGCCGAGGACATAGTGCACAGGGCATCATCGCAGGCTGCACACCCGCTCAGCCCTTTCAGGTGCCACTAACGCTGTGAATCATGATGCGACACCACGTGGCGGTAGACACACGCTGTCCGCTGGCTCAGGCCTACACTGCAGTCCAGCAGGGCATACTAATCCTTAGCAGCCTGGACCGCCAGGAAGGGGCATCATCACAGGCTGCACACCCGCTCAGCCCTTAAAGTGCCCGCATCTCAGTGCCTGGAAAGTCACCGTTCCGTGGCGGTGTGCCTGTGCCGGCTGCAGTGTGTCCAGTGCCACCAAGTCTGTGACCCGCAATTCATGGACCCTCTATGATTGGGTATCGTGGTGCAGACGCCATCATGTATCCCTCGGCCCTGGGGAATGTGCTGTGAAAGGGCCCTAGGCCCTCATGCATAAATGGTAAGCACATGGACACACCGAGATAGAGAGTGGAAATGGAGTCCAGCACGTGCGCCCGGGCATTTTTATTGGCAGGGTCACATGTCCTGTGACGCGTGTGCTGGATGGGTGTGGTGTGGGTGTAAACCAGCCGTGATGGAGTGGCTGTGCCATGCTGACAACTAGACCTGTGATCAGTAGATCACTACAAGGAAGACCTGGGGCATGTAGCATTGTTGTCCCCCCCCCTGTCAGCGTAAGCGTAGTGGGCTGGCCTGGCGTATGCCAGTCCAGCGTAAGGGTGTGAACAGTGACCCCGGGGCTCTGGGCGTGGTTCCGTACTGGGCTGTACAAGAAAGTAACTGATGCGTGTGTCCCTGTTGAGGTGCCGGTACCACCCGGACCGCAATCGGCAATGTGTCACCCTGAGGCTCAAGTCCCACAACATGAGCAACATGGACATAAGGGGACTCACTGACCCTACATTCATCCATACTTCCACACTTGAAAGATCATAGACATGACACATCTGTGTGAATATGAATGTTTAATGCACATTCAGTGGAGTGTTGTAGCTGGAGCAGTACAGGGCCATGCAAACCCCACTTTACATTGTTGGCCAGTGGAGGGCCAGCCAGAGTCTTTCAGGGAATGACAAGTTCAACGGAAGGGGATAAGCTCAGTCCGCAGTCTGAATGTTGTGTCATTGGTGACCAACCAGAATATGGCAGTCCATAGCCAGGTCCTAGGTGAGTGTCGCAGAGTGTATCGGGGGACAGTGGAAGGTGATGATGCAGAGGGCAGAACCAAGCAGAAACCGGCCATATGGCAGAGATGAATGCTACAGTTTTCTTCTTACCAGGAAGTCAGATACATCCACATCTTCGTCCTCTGCTGTTTCAAGTGCCTCACATGTGGGTGGTGGTGGCCTTTCTCCAGCACTGTGTGGCACTGACACTTTAGGGGGCGGAGATGTGGATGGAGTGGTAGCAGCAGCATGCATCAGCGCCAGGCCTTGTAGCAGCAATGCCATGAGGATAGTCTTGAGGTCATTGAGGAACCCAGCTACCTCTCGCTGGTGTGCAGAAGTGGCAGCCGCTCTTTCCGCCTGCGTCCGCTCCATGGTCTCCATTAACCTCCGTATGTGTCCCAACTCCCGGATGAGATCGTGGGAGCCACTCTGTCTAGACAGTCGTTCTTGTCTCAGAGTCAGGACTGCAGCGATGTCAGCCATGGTCCGTTGGAGAGCATGGTGCAGACTGTGGGTGTCCGTTAGAACTGTGAGGGGTCCCTGATGGGACTTAGACACCCACGTATGGCATCTAGTTTGGCTGCCATGAGGTCGAACCCCCACCGCACCTGTTCAGCCAGCTTCTTCTGGCACCCCAACACACGGCGTTGGAAGGCTATGTGTTGTTCATGGGGGTCCTGGGAGGCAGCCGCGGTGGTGGGTGCCACCTGCTGTGTGGTCTGTGCAGGGGGTGGGGTCTCATCGATGCAGCTGGACTGCCTGCCCCTGGAGGTGGGGTGCGGAGGCTGTCAATGAACTCTTGGAGGGCGTCGGTGTTGTAGGTGTGGTGGTACCCTCCGTCATCAGAGAAGAAAGGTTCGGGCTGCTCTGCAGGAGGTGTTGATTGTCTATCTGCAATGTGAAGGGGAGATGCAGTTTAACATTGTGTTCACATGTATGTTGTTGCATTGTACATGTATACATACAGACTGCATGACGGTGTACATTGTGGCTGTTTGTGAGGAGCTGCCTATTTGATGCGGGACAGTGGACATTTTGCCAACATCACGGATGTGTGTTTGTACTTGTACATTATCAACTCACATTTCCCTGCAATGCCACATGTGATTGGCCAGTTTCTACACACATGCGGCACCAGTAGTGTCCTCTGTTCGGTTGTGGACGTGTTGTGGTTTGTACCACATCGTTGTCAATGTTGATGCGCTCTGCATGTTATGCGTGTGTTCTGCATTTTGGGTGATTCGCCCCTGCAGCTCTGATTTTGCTGCCACTTCTCCCTTCCATGCGGTGTGCCTTTGACTTCTGTGCTTATACAGTGCTGAGATGTTGCATACTTGGGTACATTGGTCTCTTGGTGGGAGTTGGGGGTCTGGGTCATGGTTTGTCTGCAGATATGCTCTACTTAATTGTGCATGTGTGCCATTGAGCCCATCTCCCACCGTGCCCCCAGTCCCTGGTCGTTGCTCACCCTGGCGCTGTTGTGTTCGGTCATGTTGAGCAGTGTCCGGTCCCCCAACTCCTGCCACCATCTCCCCACTGATGACTGTGGACACCATTTCCTCCATCTCGTCCAGCTCCTCCTGTGACGCTGGGCTCGCACCTCCAGTCTGCATTGCTGCCTTCCGGTTGTTTGCGAGTTTCTGCTTGCTTTTGCGCTTGACATCATTCCAGCGCCTCTTGACCTCTTCAGCACTCCGACTGCATTCACCTTGTCCACGATGGTCTGCCACATTGCATTTTTAGTTGCCAGTGACACAGTGGAGGTGACAAACAGTAGTTGATGGTGTTCTATTACCTCCGTTATCAGGATCCTGTTTTCCTGCGGACTGAACCGCTTCTTCCTACTCTTATTGTTCTTGTCCTTGCCCTTCCCTGAACCCGAGGTCCCAGCCTGGTCCTCCGGGGGGCTTGTGGGGTTCTGGTTGTCCTCTGTACTTGCTCCGGCTACCTCCATTGTGCTTCGTTGTGGTGTGGCTTTTGTTTGTATGTTTTTTTTCTACTTTTATAGTGCATTTTCCCGCTTGACGCGTGGGATTTGCAGGCCTGTGGCTGTTTTTTGCTGATTTTTTATTGCGATTGGCGTCATCGCAACTTTTTTCATGTTCGTGTTCCGCATTTTTGCGGCGTCGCGTTGATTTTAATCGAGGTCCTATCGCATGGTGCCGCCGGGTGAGAATACTACGTTAACACGGCGTTGTTTTCCCGGAATAGACTGCAATATGCAGAGTTGGGTTAAGCTAATTTTGCGATGTTTATCACACGTTCTTGAGAATATCCCCCTAAGAGTCAAGTTTGGAATGGGTGTACTTGACTTAGTTTGCAGAGAAAAAGTAGGACAGACCCCAGGACACCAGAGGCAAACGTCATCATCCAGCACAGTTTGGGCTCAGTAGCCCCTGTCTCCCCAGACAGGATCTTCTGCAGGAACTGTGGCAGTTTTGGTCCGTGCTTTGAATGCCTGTTTGTGCTGATGCTGAACTTACAATTGATGCTGTTGGTGACGTGTTATTTCTTATCAGTTAGGTACAGAGGATGCAGTTTTTCCTGTCTGCCTCTTATTCTACATCTTCTTTGCACAATGCTCTGAAACCTGGTTCAATGAAGTCCACGCATTATAAATTGATGAACAAACAATTAAATCAAATGATGAAAGTAGTCCAAAATGATAACAATATAAGCACCAAAAGGAAAAGAAAACTGTTAATCAACAATAAAATAAATGACAGCCTGGCATTAGAACATTAAAAAACAAAGGATTCTTCATTAAATACCTAGTGATTCTAGAATTGTCTTGGTAGCCAAGAGGAAAGGGATTTAATAGGTATGTCGCTATAGGAACTCACCACTTCATTTGCACTGCCAAGAAGTTCAATATTTCTGTTGCACACCATTTATTTACATGTATATCCCTCATTATCACCATCTCTATTGACAGTTTCCTACAGCAGAATCCTTCAGCAGCCCAGCATAGGTCATATATTAGCCCCATCTTCAAGCCACCCTGAGCATTATGGTACATGTAGTCCTCATTGTTCTCTGTAAAATACTGTTCAAGCAATTCAAGAGGGCGGGAAGCTTCGTTCCACACAGCCATTGGGCTTCAACTTGCAGACACTATTTTCTTTTGTCTCAATACTTTTCAGTCAATAGTGGAAATTCAGTATTAATAATGGAAATTCAGAAATGAGCATTTCATGCTTACTAGCAATCTTCAGAGAGAAATATTCCATACTGTCATGGACAAATGGTGCACATCCAGTGGAGCTCAGACCACTGAGTACATTAATTCTTTACATTTTCCAGCAGCATAGCCCTTCAGCAATCGAGCACAGGCCCACGAGTCGCCTAGGCATTATGATGCACGTCGTCACCTCCATGCTCCAGTCCTTTATTATTCAGACCACTGCTCACTCAAATCCCATCATCTGTAATCCAGGACCTGTTCTGCATGGGCGCTCCCAACCTCCACCTTTAAAGAGAAATCAAACCTAGACAACTCTTTTGTTAATCGCAGTGCTTAATTGTACTTCTCTTTTGTAACACACTTTTATTGATTTTTTTATAAAACCGTGCAAAGGAACATCATATGCAGACATTAAAATGGCAAGGACAGTTGAACTGTTCCCGGTGAGGGAGTGTACATTATATGACAGCAGGGTTGGTACAACAGGAGGCATTGATTCAAACAATGCGTACGTAAAATAATAGTATGAACTACCAGGTCAGAACAAACATTGCTAGGATGCAATTACGTAGGTAATGATCGTGTGTGCTAGCCTCTGGGTGAACCCAAATCCTGAAGCAAGCTCGACAGCATGGAGACGTGCAACAGATATCTTAATATACCAGGTGTATCAATTGAGGCATGGGGTAGGGGGGAGGTTGACTGAGGATACAGGCAGAGTAGTGAGTGCACACAGTAAATGATCAGTCACCGGAGGGAGTATTAAGACTGTGTTTAGTAACGTGTCCCATTCCATGCCAATAGGGACTCTGCGAAGGCCACGGATTTTCTCTTGCCGGAGGGCCACAGATTCAGCCTTTCTCCATGTGAGTGTGGCTGCGCGCCAGGACTGCAATCCCGGCATGCTGCTGGCCTTTCAATGCATCGCAAGAGATCTCCGAACGAGCGGCAGGGCCAGGTCAAGAAAACAGTTGGTGGCACTTCCTGACTCTTTGCCTTTGAAAAGATCCAGAATGTCACTTTCCATGGAGCCCAGCCCCTCCCGTCCTGTAATATCTGTCAAGGTGTCCGTGACGTCCTGCCACACCGTCACCAACACTGGACAATTCCAAAATATGTGAGCCATACCAGCACCGCGGGTTCCGCATCGAGGGCAGGTAGAGGTGGGGCCAAGCATCCTATGTGGGCGCTCCAGAGTAAGGTATGCTCTTTGCAAAATGTTATGCTGTATGTATTGGAATTTGGCATTTCGGGAGAGTTTGTGTGGATACTCTAAGACCCCATCCCATCCCTTTTGTGTCAGGGCCCGCCCATGTCGGCCTCCCATTTCTGAAGGGTGGGTTGCAGAGGGTCGTGTTGGCTGTAAGCCAGGGCTGAGCGAGCCATGTAATTTGCCTATGGTGTGAAATGTGTGCACCAAGGGATGGGTTTCGGGTTCTGTGTCTTCTACCTGCCAGAGGTGTAGCCTTTCCGTCAATAACATATTATATGGCAGGAAGTGGCCGATTGGTAAATTGTAAATTGACTGTAGTTACACAAAGGGAACGAGGGCAGTGTTTTGAAACTATGGCCCTGATTACGATGGTGGTGGGACTGACATCGTCAGGCCGTCGGGGGCGGCCCACCACCGTCCAGCACATTGGTCCGACCGCCGCATTAGGATGCAGGCGATAGGAACTTGGCTTTCGGGGGGGAAAAACCGCTGCGTCAGACAGGATCAAGGATTGTGTAAGGGGGGCGGTCAGACTCCTACTCCCTGCAAAGAGGAGAGGGCGGTCTCAGGCACCGCCATAGGGATTATGATGTCCCTTTCCACCTGCTCTTTCATGAAGGTTCACCCACCATGAAAAGGCAGGTGGAAAGTGACGTTGGGGGCCCATAGCAGGGCCCCCTTCCCCTGGCCCTCCACTATGGTGCCCCCCTAAACATCGCTGCACCATGTGGCAGGCACCGCATGGTGCCCCTGCCACATAATGCAGGGATGTTTTAGATGTGTACATTTTGTATTGCGGCGTGTGCTGCAGCCCGCAGCACACACCGCAATGCAAAATATACACATTGCGACCGTGAATAATGTGGGCAGCGGGACCACCGACTTCAAGTCGGGGAGTCCGGCTTCCGCCGACCAGCATCGCATTCAGGCCCAATGCGCCAAGAGTGTTGACCCCCGCCATCTCCCATGTCTCCATACCTTTTCTACCAACCAGTTTCCCCCAGGGGCGGACAGAGCTAATGGGTATTACCGGCATGTACGGTGCGAGAGCCTTTAGCAGTCACAGACTTCTGAGATAACTGGTGTGTGCTATTTTAAGAAGGTTGTAGGGCTGGTCAGGGAGCATGGCCCTTGGCAAGAATGCCTCTTGCACCATGCGCTTAGCTTGGGCTAACATAAAAAGGTCCAACTCTTCCAAGAGGTGTTCTGCTAACCAACAGGATGGCCATTGCAATTGCACCGCCAAATGATAATGTTCAAAATTGGGGGCTCCCAATCCACCTCTCTCTACTGAAAGCTGAAGTTTACGTAATGCAACAAAGTGTCGACCTTTATTCCTGAGGAAGCGCCCTGCATGCCATGAAAGGTGCAAATGTATTTCGGGGTATATGCACTGAAAGGTTGTGGAAGAAATAAAGAATGTGCTGGAGCATCACCATCTTGGATAGAGATACTGGGCCCTGACCTGTGAGTGGAAGCGTACTCCAAAATGTTAACTGGGGGAGAAGGGAGGCAATGGTCCTAGTAATGTTGCCATCAATTAAGTCCTGTGTGCTATGATAGATACGGATACTCAAGTACCCGAATGTGCGTGACTCCCACCGTATAGGATGGGTATTGACCGTTAAAAACTGCAGTGGGCAGTCCGGGCTGAGGGGAAACAGGCACGGCTTAGCCCAGTTCACTTCCAGTCCTGAGGCAGCCCGAAACACCTCTAGGGCAACCCCAATTTAGTCTATCCCCTGTCGAATGTCACCAACATAAATGAGGACGTCACCTGCATAAAGTGAGACGGTATACATTGTTTTATAACTTAGTGGGATGCCCCATGCCCTCCCATCCTGCCGCAGCCATTTTGTTAGTGGCTCCACTGCGAGAATAAAGAGGAACGGATACAGAGAGGCATCCCTGATGCGTTCCTCTGCTGATTTTTATAGGGTCTGAATTGAGCAGTCCAGCCTTTACATGGGCCCTGTATAGAAAAGACATTTGAGCTGGGAAAGCCTGCCTGCGATACCGAATTTCGACAGCGTTGCAAACATGAACTCCCAATCCACCATGTCAGACGCTTTCTCCAGGTCTTGCACAAGGCAATCTGCCTAAGTCCAGTAAATTGGTGCTCTTTCCTACTACCTGTTGAGTTTACATATGTTTGTGGTGTTCGAGCAGTTCAGGATAAAGCCACTTTGGTCCCTATGGATGAAATGGGGTAAGCATTCTTGAAGGCACCCTACAATGCCTTTTCTAAGTATTTTATAGTAAGAACCCAGCATCGACAGTGGGCTGATGATGTCACCTCTCCGGGGTCTTTTTTGGTTTTAGTAAGGAGACAATCCAGGATTCTCAGAGTGTTGGGGGGAGGGAGCCTTCCTCTAGGGCGCATTGGTGTAACTCATGCAGCTTGGGAACCAGAAGACATTCAAAAGCCATGTAAAACTCAACCGGGAGTCCATCTAGTACCGGGGTTTTACAAGTGGCAGACCCTCGAACGGCACCCCTGATCTCTTCTTCCATAACGGGTGCATGGAGGTCCTCACTGATCGGTAGTGTCACTCTATCAAGGAAGGTCCATATATGGTCTTCACCAATAATGAGAGGAGGATTGTATTACAGTTTGTAGTGGGCTGTGAACGTTGCATGAATGTCTGAGAGATTGGTGGCTAGGCAGGTCGGGTACTGTCGAATCATGGTGATCTGGGGGGCTGGAGGCACGCTGCGCAGTAGTCATGCCAACAGTCAACCAGACTTATTGTCCTCAACATGCATCTTTGCCTGATAAGCATGGAAGTCAAGGCATCTAAGCTGTTCTACCAGACAAGCATGGCAGTCCCTGGCCTCTTCTAGTGTACGCCATGTTGTAGGAGCCTCATGGGCCTTTTCTGCAGGATGCCTAGAGAAGTTTTTTGGTGGGAAATCTTTACGGAGGTCTACTCTCGTGCCCACCACAGCGTTGATACAATGCCTGTGAAGTATCGCCTTTAAAGCTTCTCATTCAATGGGCCTTGTGGAGGCTATGCCCCAGTACTCTTCAAGGTTTTAAGACAGCACCTCCTCAGTCATGTCTTAAAATGCAGTATCATCTAAGTCTCCATGTGGAAAGGGGTAGGCGAGGTACACCCCTCACCAAATGGAGCTGGAGTGGGTTGTGGTCAGAGAAGGTCTTCCCTAAGTACCTTCATTGGTGACTTGTGATTGGATAGTCGGGTGGCATAGAATGTAGTCTAGTCACACATGTAAATCATGGGGGAGTGAATAATATGAGTAGCCTCTTACATTAGGACAAAGAGTGCACCAGGTACCTAAGAGAGACCAGTGTGTGAGCCATTGTGTGAGATCCACTGTGGCCACCACAATAGGAGAGGTGAGCGATTCAGTGTGGGGTTTAGGATACAATTGAAATCCCATCTGGTGAAGATGACCAAAAGGCGGTCCAGAAAGGCCTACTGCGCTACATTTGGCACATAGATGCCACTTAGTAGGGAGGGGCGACCATCTAATTGTCCCTCTACCAGAGCATAACGTCCTTCAGGATCTACCCCAGTGGCAAGACAGTGGAAGGGGACAGTGGGGCGGACTCACATGAAGGCACCTTGGCAGAGCCAGAAAATGTAGTGCAATGGCACTGTCCGCGCCATTGTTTCTGTAGATGGGAAAACTCTCCATCTGCAATGTGTGTTTCTTGAAGGAATGCGCCACTTAATGTACTGCTAAATAGTGTGTCACTTAAATGCTGTTCCCATACCTTGGACATTCCACATGATTAGTTGCAATCTGGTAATGTCCCCATAGTAGTATGAGAGGTGTGTTTGGCCCAGCGCTAGCGGGTAACATGCTGTATGACCAGATTAACCTGTTTAACAAAACTTCCAACCCCCCTGCCAAGGCAGACGTGGGACCTGCAACTGCCCAAACTCTTAACTAACAGACCCATAGGTAAGGAACTTTGGGAGATAGAGCCGCATGAGTGACTCCTAGGAAGGCTGACATTCAGGGGTAGGTGACCAAAGTTCTTGATCTGTCACTGGTCAGCCAACGAGTAGGCATTTCATGGGCTTAGCACTTGCCACTCATCGTAACAAGCATGGCCTGCAGGGGTATACCTGATATGGACAATCAAGCGAGCACACACTGGTTATTCTTGACCCTTAGGCTATCGTATATACAGTTTACGGTGTAACATCTGGGAGACCTCGAAACAGGCACCACCTTCAGAGGTGTCAGAGCCGGTTTCTGACAGAGAGTCATCAGTGATATGTAATGGGGGAACAACATTCTGAGGCTAAACTGGTTACCGCTGACAGTGTTTGGATCTGTTTCTAGTGGGCCTGGGCCATGGAAGGGTCACCCTCCACACGCAATCCCCGCCTCCAGGGTCACGTTGTCATTTTTTCCCTACCATGCCCAGCAAGTCTAGAGCACGGTATCAGGGTAAACAAAGCGGAAGCCTCATAGCGGCGCTGTTCCACCCAGTCCCAGGCATCTGCAGGCTCTGTCAGGAAACAGCTTGTCTGGTTCGCCAGCACTTTTAGCCTATCCCGAAAAAACTGTGAGTAGTGGAGGCCCACCTGACACAGTTGTTCCTTGACTCCCAGAAAGGAGACTCTTTGGCGCTGTACCGCCAGCATATAATCAGGAAATAAAAAGTTATGTGTGTTATCATAGAGCAGTGAAGCTGCAGTGTAGACCGCCCACAAGATGGTTTCCGTGTCTCAAAAGTTAAAAAATCTGACCGCGAACTTTATGGATGCTTTCCTTTGTTCCAGCCATGACTCAAAGAAAGTCACTGGGACTGGGTCTTCCACCCCTTCAGGGAATCCGACAATACAGATGTTATTGTGAAGGGATCGCCCCTCAGAGTCCTTCACCCTGCTCTCCAGTACCTGGACTTTAATGACCAGAGAGCAGACCTGTCCTTCATGGTGGGTGACTGTAGGTTGGATTTCATCTAGTGTGCGCCCTGTTTGGGTAACTTGACCAGAAGGTTTTTTATGATTGTTGCAGAGCAGCTCCACCTCCACAGCCACCGCATCAACACTGTTGTGTAAATCCTGCCAGGTGTTGGCTATTGCAGATAGAATCTTGTCTAGTTTATCGCCAGCAGAGAACACAGCTGTGTCCTCTTTCAATGTCTCCCGGTCAAACTGGGCAGTGAGAGCTGATTCTGGGCAGCGCAGGAATTGGGCTCTGCCTCCGCCTCACCATCCCATCTTTGACCGATTGCCTGCACTCGTCATAACATAGGGTGCGTTGTCTGGGAAAGGATCCTATATGGAAAAAGGGGCCAAAGAGGTTCGTCGTTGTGCCACAATGTTGAGATGCTGGAGACCGCCAGGGCTCTGACGCATCACAGGGAATCCTGAGCCAGAACGGCATAAGCAGTCTCAGCAGTTTGAGCCAAAAGCCACGTCTCTGAGTTCTAGCTTGTGGTCCAGTCCAGTCAAGTGTAGTAAAGGCCTCAACACCGCTAGTCAGGAGCAGAGGGGTAGTTACAACAGCAGAAAAGACCTTAGGTAGAGGCTTCGAGAGCGCAGGTCCCGTCTGCATAGGGACCCCCCACTCCGGGACTAACAAGGGAGGGGGGCATGGGCAGTCCCAAGTATCTCTGCTTAACCAGAAAGGTTGTAAGTCGGTATATCAGTGAGGCGGTTTTATTGTCCTGGGTCATCGGAGAAGAATATCAATGGGCCCCTTTTCCTGTCAAGGTCACTGTTCATTCAATAAGCCAATGTCATGCCCTTTGCATTGGGGTCTCGTCTGCCAGTAGCCTCACCTGTGTAGGGGCCCTTAGTGTGCAGCAGTGACTCTTCACGGGTAGTAGTCCTTTGCAGGGGGAACCAACCCCCGGGCATAATCACATTGCCCCACGACACCTTACTCACTGGTCCATGCTCAGGTACAGCGTGCAGCTCCACCTGGCTCTTCACAGATGATGGATTGACCTCATATATCCCCTCTAGGAGGGGACCGCTTTAGTTTACCAGGGTGCCAAACCCACAGATCCCTGCCAGAGCTGCGAACAAGCCGGTGTGCCAATGGGCCGCTCACGCCCCTTGTAATGTAGTAATGTTACTGCAATATTATAGATTATTAGAGATTCCGCCAAAAGTGCAGAGATTCCCCCACCAGTGCGGAGACTGTACCCTAACTGTACTACAAGTAACTTACTTTTGTGAACCAGGCTGACGGAGAGCATGGCCACAGACCTGCTCTCTTAATTCATTGAAACTCCTTAGTTGTTGATGAAGCGCAAGCCAGTTTTCAGCAAGCCTTGGTAATTGGATGGTCCTTCACTCAGCATTAGATGATCTACTCATTTCTTTGGATGTGGGTGAATATTTAATAGCGATATTAATGTGTCATGATATTAAAACCTTGACATTTCTGTAGATCGATATTAATGATGCAATATTATGTCCAAATACCTTCGGGACTGAGGACAGTAAGCCCACCATACGATCCTCTTTTTTCCTACTTTCCATACAGTTCGGCTTAGAGGAGTTTAAGAGGCGATTATGAATAGCCCTTCGAAGAAAGCACCCAGGCTAGAGGCGTCCCAATGGATCTATACAAGAGAAATGTCGAACTTTGGGCTACAATTATCAATAATGTAATCAACAATGCATCCCTCTGTAGTTTTCCTAGAACATGGCACACTGCAGTGATTGCTCCAATCTATAAAAAAAAGGATGCAAAAATGACCCGTGATGCTGTAGGCCGATTTCCCTACTGGATTTAACGGTTAAGATTGATGAACATATAGTCCTCAGAAGGATTGAGGGCTGGTCTAGTGCAAGCAAGGTTATCTCACAAGTACAATATGGGTTCAGGTAAGGACTGGGCACAATCTAGCAATGCCTTAACCTCCATCTAGTTGGCAGCAAATATACTGCTGCAAAAGGGAGCTAGTTATTACCTTCATTTATGGACTTGTCTAGATTGTGTGATAGGGTCAATTGTAGTAAGCGTTGGGATATCCACTCAACCTAGGGCTGGATGATTTTTCTTCGGGTGCTTCATTGTGGGGTTACTGCTTCTGAAACATATGGCCCAGGTGGTGAATTCACTGATGCCTTTAAATTACCTCGCTGCATCCGCCAGGGCTGTGTCTTGGCCCCTATTTAATTTATAGGTCTTGCTGAGCCCAACGCATGCACTGGCTCGGAGAGACATTTTGGAGGTGAGTTTTCAAAGTGCTGCTGGCTGGCCTAGTGCTTGCGTTCACGCGAGCGTGCACGTGCGAACCGCTAGCCTTCAGCAGCACTTTGAAAACTCGTGCTTTAGCGCATCATCGCGATCGCGATCACTTTCGCTTTCAGAGCGATCTCGATGACTTTCGCTTTTCCAGCCGCGCGGCGTTACTTTTACTGCCGCGCGGCCAATTCTTGTTCTCCCTACAGCTAGCACTCGCTTACAGATTTCTGCAGTCGGGACATTCATCTTCTACGCTTCAAGCTCGTGATCTGCACATTACATACATATAACACTGCAGCGGGTGCATTCATCCACGGACCTACCTTCCTTTGATTCAAATTTATGACGTGCGCATTACACAAAGATGTCCATCTACTGAAATATCACAAAGGGTTAAGAAGCACACACAGATCTCTGCAAAGGGTCTTTTTACCCACTTACCTATCTTGGTGGGTTTAAACTGTGGCCTGGACTGAAGTCACAGATCTCCGCAGCAGCCGCATAAATCGCCTGGGCTACATTAATGGGACTCGAATCAATGCCCTTCAGATTACACAAAGAACACCCCAGCAGAAATAGAATATAAAATAGTAAAATAATCAAATAAAGAAAAACATGAATATTTCGTTTAGATTGTATTTAAAGCTAGTGATATACCAATCTTGGAAGCATATAAGGCAGCATGCAGTGACACAGTGCATGGCATGCAGTGACATCGAATGACATGGCGAGTGGCATGCAGTGATGAGAATTGCATGGTGAATAACATGCAGTTACAAGGGCAGCATGGTGGACGCATGCCCTACGTCTAAAAGGAATCATTACCTAGCATGCATTCCACAGTGTGCAGAGGCAGCAGTCACAAAACCTTCTAACAACATCAAACACTCCACACAACACATCAGATGGCCCCCTTTGATTTTCCTGTTTCACACCCAAATACACTTATTTGAGAAATAATTATTAGAACGTCTGCTTCACGTTTCTCCATGAAAATAAACGTGATGAGAGGAACGTCACGTGAGGACAAAATCGTGTTGAAAATATGTTGAACAAGCATTTGCAATGCAATAGGTCCGGCATGTACGTGAGTTTAAATTATTGGCATTGTAAATGACAATGGCTTTTATTTATGTTTTAAGAACCAAAACATAAATAAAAGGCATTGTTATATATAATGCCAATAGCTCAAACTGCGTAAATGTAGACCTATTGCATTGCAAATGCTTGTTACTGAATATTAGCGTGCCAAATACTTTCTTGATAGAACTAGGGAAGGACATGCCAAAGATTAAATCAGTACCTGTTCCAGCCCTGCTTTGTGCAGATGATGCTGTGTTGATATCTTGCATGCTCATTGACATGAGGACCTGGATTAGTAGCTTTATTACCTTTATGGATAGATTGGAATTGGACACCAATATAGCCAAGACTAAGTATATGGTAGGTGGTAAGGGAAATGGGAAGGTAGGCACACTTTCTAATAAAGGAAATTGTATTAAGTACAGATCTTCGGATGGACTTAACAGGTGGTGCAGAACAATTCAAATGTCAAAATACCCAGTTGCCTGTATCAGTGAAGAAGTAAACATGTGATGCTGGCCACAGGCCATGGGAGCTGCAAATATCATGATGTCAATAAATGACTACGGTGAAAATTTAAATGTACAGTTTAAACGTGAACTTCTATTCATGAATGTGCACATAGCCATCATTGAAATGACTATGGGAAGATGCTTACAATATAGGAGGAAGAACATAGCTGGGCCTTATGTCTTACCATAAGAAATGATGTGAGCAAATAATAGTGTAAAAGGAAACTGATCCAAATGACATTCCGGCAGTAGGGGCAACTGTCAGCTATGTGCTACGTATGGAATGCCTGCCTATGCGATATTTGAGTAACAGGCGTAGTGCGATAACAATCAGCACTGGCAATGAGTGGAAACCTAACAGATTCCGCTTCCAGCATCTAGTCTTGTGCTGGAAACTCAGGTTCGGGGTGACACCTCCTTACTCTTCCCACGTTGTCCAAGTGCATTGTACTGACATCAGGACACCTACAGCAATGCCTGCGTACATTTAATGTATGTGCTGTGTGAAGTAAATGCATGTAGATCATGATGTGTTACACTTAAGAGGTAACACACTTAGCTAGGGGTGAGTTTTGAGCTGTTTTTTGTGCAGGATGGTGCCGGGAATTGTGTCTACACTGTATTGTTGGTGCAGTGCAGGTGTTCTGACCAATAAGATCTGCTGGACATGGGGTTGTCCTATGGGAGAGACGCATACAGAAGGAAATGCAATATCTATGGTCACAGATGCATCAACACCACACCAATCATTTAGTTAGGCTCAAGGTATAAGCAAACATGGACTAAATAAACAACCTAACACTGTTTGTCCCATCGATAGTGGTGCATTCAAGGCAAGGGAACCATAGATGCAGTGCAAACATCCTATAACTCAAGCCTCCAAACTCAACCATCCCATATTAAGAGCAGTGCTGGCAAACCTACAGGATTCTAGTGAGGTACACAGTGGAGAAATCTAGGTTTACCAGGTCCTAAAAAGGGCTGCAAGAGGTCACCCTGCCAGGAAAACTGATTAGAGACGTCCTCTTTTAATGATAGCCCTCTCACACCTAGTAGGATCTTAGGAGCTCACTCATCCAAAGAGTACCATCTGCATCTCGCTGAACAGCACCATCCCACAGGAGGCTACTTATCCCAACTTTCAGCCACACTCAATACCAATGCCAAATGCACATGCAGGAGCAAACCCTGGAATGGACGTCAAGCAGTACAGCTATGCTCTCTAAAAAGGCCAGTAGTCAATCTCTATGCACCCGCTCATACAGTTTCACCCTCATTGTCTTTGGAGATTGTTACTTTTATTGTATATACTTGCAAGTTTACCGATATAGGAAGTTGGCTACAGTTGCTTTCTAGAAGACCGATTCTTTTGGAGGCCTCCTACTGTGTTGAGAAAACTGTGAAGAAAACTGCTACGAGGACACAGCTAGCAGCCACAGCAGAAAGACAAGTTGAAAACAACCTTCTGAGAAGCGCCCAGTCTTTAAATGCATGCATCACTTGCCAGCGGCTGGGCTGCTTATGTCACGGATATGTTTACTGGTGAGCAGAGATGTAAGTCGAGTAAAGGCCAGACATGGTGCTCTGAATCAAACATTTATGTGATATTATTTATCTCTCTTGGTGTCATTTTGGATCAGAATCATAACATAATTTCCTCTAATCTGGTCGGTGTCGTGTGATATCATCTTCCTGTGATGAAATCATTGGTACTGAGGTCAAGTGATGGTGTCACATGTGATATAATGCGGCACCAGCTCAGCTCCGGCTTGGGATCACTTAGTCTATATCCCTCTTCTAGCCGACCTACGATGCCATACCGTAACAGAAAAGTTTGCTATTTACCTTTGGAAAGCTTTGGAGCAGCCAGTCTGCCAGTTTCCTGTCAAAGCAGCGCCTGTTTGATCGCCTCATGACCCCTGCTAGACCCGGACAAAGGGGAGCCCGAGGTGAATGACACAGGTAGACACGGTGGTGGCTGGATGGTCCTCCCTGTCTCTGTGTTCCACAACCCACAGACTGGAAGCTGACAGCAGGACAGACGGGGCCACCAGCATTACACCCCTCTACTCGCTCAATAATCTACCGGAGCCGGCCATTTTAGATTAAATAAGTGAGGGCGTCTGACCAACCCCTCAGTTTAACTATCACCAGATCCTGGACCCCGCCAGTGCCGCCAGTGCACTATCAATCGCCACTCTAGCCTGGGGGAACTCCATTGTCGACGACGTCCAGCTGAAAGCCCTGATGGATTCGGCTCCGTCTAATTTCTAACCGGGTTAAGGAGGAGGGCGTTAGTCGCAATTTAAAGAGCACTACAGTTCTGGAGCTGCAGTCACTTACCTGAAATCACCGTTGTCTTCTGCTACATAAAACAAATAGAAGCTCTTCAAAATTAATTTAAAAAATTAGGAAGAAGATCTTAGGGCAACTCTATAATAATTAATAGTGGCACACCTCATCCAAAACGGTAGACTACGTAGGAGCTGCAGAGTGTTATACTAATTTTGTATCCTGCTTCAAAGAAATTAATACACCTAGCGATTTTAAAATCGGCCGGTGTGTCAATTGTGTTTGTGAGTGTCATCCTTGGTAATTTCATGTGTTAATCACACATCAAAGAAACTCTGCCTCCCATCGCTTCCAAAACGGTGCACACTGGCGAAAAGGAAAGCCAGAATAGTAAAATAAGGCTTTAGCGCCATCTTCTGGCCCTTTTTTATATATCTGTCAGATAAATAATTCTCAACCAAGTTACACGAAGTTGAACGTGATAGAGCCACCTTCTGACCCCCTACTCATACATCTGCAGAAAAACAATTCTCAAAGAAGCTACATGAAGTCAAATGTGATAGAGACAATTTATCTTATTTTAACTGAACTGTTCATCTCCTATCTCCTACCCATTTCCTAGGGGAAATGGGTCGGAGATAGGAGAGAAGATGTGGGGAGAGCATGGGCGTAGGAAGTGTGGGGGACGCGGGGGATATATCCCCCCCAGATTTTGGAGTGGGGGACACGGGGGACAAGGGTGGGGGGGACGAGGGGACAAAGGAATTTCCCCTCTCTCTTCTGTTATCGCAGGGCCATTAGCACGCGAAAGCGCTACCTAATGGCCCTGCACTTGACCTGCCTGGAGTCAGAGGCCCCCGCCCTCTGCCTTTTGTTATGCTGCAGGAAGACTCAGCCATTCTGGGAAGGGCAGAGAACGAAGAAAAAATAAACGCTGTCTCTTTTCCTTCATGGCAAGGACCGTGTCCACTACTCCTGATCTGCCTCTGGCGGCTGCCCTCCTCTCTTTATTCCTCCACCTCTTTCTGTCTCTGTCTCGCTCCTGCTTACGTGCTGATTTCAAGAGGCAGCTCTTAAGGTACTCTCTCTTGCCTCTCCTTTTCTTTATTTGTTCCCCTGTGAAATTGATCCAAAAAAGGCTGAACACTTTGGCTGTAAATGTCCTCATTTTCTGACCGTTTTCTATTGAAAAGAAAAACCTCGGAATGGAGAGAAAAAATAGTTAAATACCTAAATAAAGCAATACAGAGTGGACAGCAGACAGGCCAGACATTAGCGCCACTTTACAGAGTTTGCCAGTGAAAGCGCTACTTTCTTTTTATCTTCTTTCTTTGAACAACATTGTTTTCCCAGGGTGGGTAAGTGCGCCATTCCTAAAGGGACGGCAATACCTGGTTGATGGGTAGAGTGGAAACGTTTAATATGATCGTTTTCAACTTTTTAATTATTTTAGCTTATAAAATGCGGCCCTGTGTTTGGGGATGTGGTCTTTTTTAAACCAAACTGCATACATTTTGAAAGGATATAAGCAATGGACATTGAAAGGGGTCCCTTCCTGGTCCTGTAGCCATGTCTTAAACTTTTCAGGCAAAATCACTTACTGATTTCTGAATAATGAGTTTAAAACCGTTAAGGTAACCATGTTTTTTTCTGATTACAGTTCACATGCTTTGCTTATTCTTGCATTCCCTATGAGTGTTTGCTTTTTCCAGGGTGTTATTCATTTTTTTTCAGGCAGCATTTTACTGTTGTCTAGTGCATAATTAGAATTTAGTCGCAGCACAATTGAGTTGTGCTGAAGGCAGTGCGAGTTTCTCTCAGTGGGGCAGTATGGTGTTCAGTGTGGGAGAGAATGTGGCACTCTGACCAGAGCTGCTGAATTTGGAACTGGAGAACCATGTTCAGACCTTCATGACCAGTTCACCATACCACACTCCTGACAGAGCTTATTCCGATGCTACACCTTAGAAGGCCCGATAGACCTTAGAAGCCCAGGTGTCTTAGCGCCCGCAGGTGGACCTGTCCACCACAATCCATACTGCAGTTCACTTCCAGTCTTACGGGCAGGCATATGAAGAAGCACATCCTTGATCGACAGTGAATCTGTCACTGAGGTCACAAGACCCTTGAGGCCAGTCCACCTCACCCACTGGTACCTCCATTGGCCTTTTTCCAACACTTGTGGTAAATATTTAATTTACCTGTACTATTTTTATGCGGTAAAATACAATATGAATAACTCAGTAAAAATAAGAGGCAGAATCCGTGGTATTCGAGGGTATAATAGGGTATTTATTCCTTTACAAAGGAATGATGGTTCGAACCAGGCAATCGAGTTCCGTCACCATGAAGGTTCAGGAAGGGATCAGCAATACATTATTGACAAGTAATGATATATATATGAAAAGCATTACATTAAGACAGATGCAGGAGGCGTAACAGCTGATAATACAGATAAGAATACACATACGTAATGAAAATAGGCGTAATAATAGGCGTATACTAGAAACGTCATTAAAAATGATGTCACAAGTGGGTGGATCCATAAGAGAATCCTGTAGTATCAGCAGAAATATTTGGCAGAGATGCGCGCGCAGCCGCATGACGTGTGATTGACGTGTAACTAGAGGGTGAAGGGGAATTGACATTTAGCTCTACACGTGGAGACAGAAGTCTGGGGGGTCAGGTCAACCTAATCCCAAATCGTATCTAATATCTTTGTTTAAGGGACTGTTTTATCCAAAAGGAAAGGTCTCTCGGACAGAATCTATTCTTTACTGACTGTTAGTGCATGTACAAGCGTCTATGTGTCTACATGGGATGCGAGGGGGCAGGAATCTTCCATGGTAACAGGGGCTATGAATTACTTGCATAAAGACAGCGAGGCCGGGCCCTTTGCTCGGTAGCTGGAGGGATGTTTACCTAAACTACTAGACAGGAATGCATTGAATGAGGAGCGGAGCAGATAACTTGAAGGCTGAATACAGTTTTTGGCAGGCAACAGGCCGTGTCAGGCACCGTTAGCCGCGCAGGGAGTAGGACAAAGTTCATGGATACGAATGCAGGTCCAGGCTGGAGCATTTCAGAGGCAGAAACAGGAAAAGGCTTGATGGCAGAATTCAGGGCCTACTCGCCTGAACTGTAAAACGTGAAAAGTGAACCATATAAAGTCAGTGGCCAATCATACTTAGGAATGGAATATTCGACCCATTCATGGCGGATCTGAAAGAGGACATGTTGACGTTGGACGCACATGTATTTGCGTCTTCATAGCTGGAACTGGAGGGAACATACATGTACTTGTAACATGTACATGGAGCCGTTGGGGTCTAAGATAGGGGACATAACTGATCATAAAATTCATATTTCCTCATTCCCTCCTTGTCCCCTACGGACCCTTCATGAAATATCCATCTTCATCAATCCATCAATCTGTTCATATAGCATCATTTGTTCTTCTTTCTTCTTCCGGGATCTTGAATGAAAATTTGAAGGCGGGATACACGATGTGGCACACAGACCACAAATCGCTGGCCCACATTGTAGACACAAGCAGCAACTGAATAGTATGAGAAAGCCAATACCTAGGAAGGATAGGATCCTCCATCCCCAGGCTGACAACACGCTCCAGAACCAACCGGACCAAGTCCAGGTGCCTGGATTCTGGTGTATCTGGCTTACGATCTTATGAAGGCGAGTTATGGCTTTATATACTGACGGCGCGTTTTCTGGTATGAAAACACAGCAACTTGATCCGATGACTCTACAAGCTCCGCCCCTATCGGCCAGAATAACGTCAAGGACAAGACGATTTTGAAGAACAACAATCCGCATCGCAGACTGCTCCTCTGTTAAGTTGCCTAAGGCGGAAGTAGTTTCATTCACTACTGCTTCAAGGGTTCTAGTTAATCTACGTATAAGCTTACTATTAGTGACTGTACCTATGTAGGGAAAGAAACCTTTATTGAAATCTGTGTATTGCTCCCATGCTGTTTCAGTGTAGTCGACAATCGGGAGATCTCTCTGCTGTCTATTGTGTACTAAATGGGTATTCCTATGGTAATCAGGCGGGGCTAGGAAAACAGGTGGCAGAAGGAATGCAATGTAACAGGTACCATCCCAATCTAGGGGTAGGCGCATGTATGCGGTGTGACCACAGATGAAGTAGGAGTGACGGGAAGCTCTAAATGTAGACTTGCCTTGATCACTGAATTTTATTACAGTGGTACATTTACTATGGCCCATGTGTATTGAACCATTCTTTCTTACACATAATTCGCCTCTAACTGGAAATACTGACACAGCGGGCAAGATTGGTGTAGCTTCGGATTCAACATTCAGGATCATGAGGTTAAGTGTAAAGTTACCTAATCCATATACTTCATTTTCTAGATCAGTTCCTGTTCTTTTGGGAAGTCCCTCCTTGTTAGGGTAGCAGACTTTAAGTAAAACTAGGTTCAGGTTTCCCCATACCCAGTTGTCTTGATAAACCACTGAATTTGAATCTAGGGAATTAATCAAACTAAACCATGCTCCACAGGAGCCATTGTGTGTGAATGGATACGGAAAGAGGGGCAGAACTCCCCTGTATTTCTGATAGGGAGGGAGTCGGCCACATATCCAACAATTTGTAGCATTGCTGGTCTGATGAGAATGATGTAACATACTAATGAATGTATTGTTGCGCAGCGCAAATCTATAGGACAACTCATGCGGAGGTAATTCGCTAAAAGAATGTTCGGCAGTAGCATTGAAAGCACGCTTGGAAATAGGGTAATACATGTGTAATAATATACTGGCAATAATAATCAGAAGACTTAGAGAAAACATAATTAATAATGTCACTATGCAGTGACTACGAAGTGATTTACAGTACGCATGTTTCTTGAGCTGTTTCTGTCTATTTCTCTCTCTATTTTGGTCTAGAGGATACATGTCAGAGACAAATTCAACCGATTCACCTTGAAGAGGACTTAAACAAGCAAATTGTCTGACTTGCTAGACCTTAGTTTCAGTTTATAGTTCTCTTTTTCTGGCTTATCAACCAGGGGGAGTTTTGAGTCAGTCTGTGAGGGAATGCAGGGCTGAAAGTTCAAGTCAGATGGTAGTCCATGACATTTTTTGATATGGCTCGAGTGCAACCACCCTTTGCGTCCCTCAATCTTCACAGCTGTCCTTGTGGTCAATAAGACGAGCTTGGGCGACTGCCAGCGAGGCTCCAGCGGGTTCCTTCTGTCGAAGTTCCTTACAAGCACAAGGTCCCCCGGAACCACGTCATGGGGCTTCACCTCAGTGTTATCGGGAAAAGCTGCAGCTACCTGTGAACGACAAGATTGTAGTGCAGACATCAAGGAAGCCAGGTAATCTGTCAGCATATTACAATCAACATCAGTGATTTTACGAGGTATAGGCATCCCCCACATATTTGGTGGTCTACCGAAGATCACCTCATACGGGGATAGCCCTGTTCGAGAGTGTGCTACCATTCTCATGTAAAAGAGAGCAACTGGTAAAGCTACTATCCAGTCGACACCTTTTTCTCTACATACTTTGGACAGTCTAATTTTCAGAGTTTGATTATGTCGCTCCACGAGACCTGCTGCCTCGGGATGTCGGACGCAGTGGAATTTCCATTGATAGCCTAACAGAAGTGAAACATGTTTCATTAGCTCGGATGAGAATGGCTGGCCATTATCTGAGTACACGACACGGGGCAAACCATACCGTGGGAAGAATTCTCGAACTAACTGTTTGGCAGTAGTCGGGGCAGTGTAATCTGAGACGGGATACGCCTCTGTCCACCGGGAAAGAGCGCATACAACTACAAGGACATATTTGAATCCTCGACATCGTTCCATCTGGATATAATCCATCTGGAGGACTTCAAAAGGGTGATCGGGGGGTTGAAATCCACCCTGTTCTACAGGTACGCCTTTTCCTGGATTGAACTGACAACAAATCATGCAGGTACGTACTTTCTGTTTAGCTACTGCTCGCAAGTGTTTATTGAACCAAATGTGTTGAATACTGTCTAGCATAGCTTTCTCTCCTAGGTGCGCTGGACTATGTATTGTGTTAATGATGACTTGAACCATGGAGTCAGGAAGAAACCATATAGATTTTCCCTTCGTCATCCATCCTTGATCCGTTTGGATCCCTCCTAATTCAGTCCATCTCTTTATTTCTTCTGGTGTAGCATGTGTCTGTATGTCAATTACATCAAGGGCGGGATCCTTGACTGTCATGCAGTGTGTTGGTGTCGGAACTATTGTCTTTGTCGTGTCAGTTGTATGAGTCTGATTCTGAGCAGTTTGTTTAGCTGTTCTGTCAGCTAGGTCGTTACCCTGAGAAATAATGTCAGTCACTTTCGTATGGGCCTTGCACTTCATAATCGATATTGCAGTAGGCAGATGTATTGCATCTAACAGAGCTTGAATAAGGGGACCGTGCTGGATGTGGGCACCGTGAGAAGTTAAATAACCTCTCTCTCGCCAAAGCACGCCGAAGTCATGGACGACTCCGAATGCATAACGTGAATCTGTGTATATGTTGACTTTCTTATTTTTGGCTTGAATACAGGCGTGTGTCAGAGCGATGAGCTCTGCTGCTTGAGCTGACAAGGTATCGATACAATTTGTTTCAATAACTTCAGTGTCTGTTGTGACTGCATAAGCGGCCACTAACTCTCCTGTATTTGTTCTCATGCATGAACCATCTACATACAATGTCAGGTCTGGATCTGATAATGGAATATCTGTCAAGTCTTGTCTGGGTTTCGTCGTAATAGTAATGACTTCAATACAATCATGTGCCAATGGGTCTGTTCCATTTAATGGCAAAAGTGTGGCAGGATTTAATGTACTACAACGTCTGATTTCTATGTGTGGCTGGAACAATGTCAATTCATAACCCGTCAGTCTTGCTATAGTCAAGTGTTGTGTTTGGGTCCGGTTCAAGAGAACCTCTACTGCGTGTGGTACTTGTACTGTCAATTGATGTCCTAACACTATGGCATCGCTTTGTCTGATTGCTAAAGCTGTTGCTGCGACTGATTTCAGGCACGCAGGAAGAGCCTGAGCTACGGGATCTAATGTACTAGAAAAATAAGCACATGGCTTGTGTGATCCTGCTTGTTCCTGCGTGAGTACTGACAAAGCAGTACCTTCACGTTCTGTAACAAAAAGTGTAAAACGTTTGCTGTAACATGGCGTTGCTAAAACAGGTGCTTGACATAAAGCTTTCTTTAAGCTTTCAAACGCTTGTGTATGTTCCTGAGTCCAAGGGAGGACAGTCGATGTCGCTGCCTCCTGTGTTGTCAACTGAATGAGTGGTTTTGCTAGAAATGCATATTGAGGGATCCACTGCCTACAGTACGAAGTGAGGCCTATGAATGCCCGCACCTCCTTTTGTGTCTTGGGTGGCGGCATGTTAACAATTAACTGGATGCGGTCGGGTGTAAGCTGTCTTCCCCCCTTGGACAGCAAGTGCCCAAGGTACACAACTTGCTGGACACAGAATTGCAACTTCGAAGGGGACACTTTGTGCCCCTTGTCGGCTAAGAAATGTAAAACCGTCAGTGATGCTTTTTCACATTCAGGTTCGCTTCGGGCGGTGATCAGCAGATCATCGACATATTGAAGCAGGGCAGTGTTAGCTGGCATGTGGATACTGTCAAGTTCTCTTTTCAGTGCTTGGCTATAGATGCTGGGGCTTTCTGTGAATCCTTGAGGTGCGCGTGTGAATTTAAAACTTCGTCCATTTAAACTGAATCCGAACAAATATTGGCTTTCCGGATCGATTGGGACGCTAAAGAAAGCGTTCTTGAGGTCAATTACAGTAAAGAACGTTGCTTCTGAATCTATGGCTGTTAGCAATGAAGAGATATCTGGGACCACGGGGTATTGTGGTACAATGCATTTATTTAATTCGCGCAGATCAATAACTAATCGATATACTGGCGGTGCTTTTGGATCAGTTCGTTTAAGAATCGGAATTATCGGGGAATTACATACATTGGAGTCGGTTTCCACGACCACTCCTTGTACAATGAGCTCGTCAATGATTCGCAGCAAAGCCACAACAGCATCTGGCGGTAACTTGTATTGTCGCATTCGTGGTAGTATCACTCCTGTTTTGAGTGTGACTCGATATGGTGTAATGTGCATACAACCTACATCAGTGGGGCCTTGCGCCCATAAATGTGCAGGTAGATTCTGTAACCGGTGATCCATGTCTCTAGACACGTAGTGACCTTTAAAGTCACGCAAAAATAATCGTACTCCTTCCGGAGAACAACATATTATAGCTCCTAGAGCTTTCAATGTTTTTATACCTAACAAGTTTTCTGGACATGATTTCGTAAGCAATAGATCTGTAGTCCGTGTTAACGGACCGACTGTGAATGCAAGTGGTTGCGATACTTCGTTAATAGTTGGTTTTCCTGAGAATCCAAGGGAAATATTTTGTGAGCCTGAGAGGGGTGCCCCTGGGACTTCGCTGTGACTGATAGTTGTTCTGCTTGCCCCTGTGTCGAGTAGGAACTTTCGGTCTTTCCCTAATACTTGACTCTGCACATAAGGACCCTCTTGATCTACAGGAACCTCAATAAGGGGTAAGCCAACTTCCCTCTCTAGGCTATTTCATGTGTAGCGCTGATACTCTGGATAGTCATTTTGTGCATACTGGTACATCTGTTGTGTCGTGTTTTGTGTTGCAGCAATAGGCTGTGGCTGTTGTTGTGGTTGTTGTGCGGTCTGTTGTACAGCTGGCATAGGCTGTATATTCTGAGGTACTTGTTGTTGGATCTGGTCCTGTCTAGGCGGACGTGGGCTCTCCTTCGTTATACCCGTAGAGATATTATGTTTTAGAACTGCGCAATCGTGTATATAATGACCTGGCTGTTTACAATAGTTGCATGTCCCTCTAACAGGACCCGCTGAATCATTGGACTGCGTTGTACCCTTTTTATGACCGTCAGCTGGAACTGACTGCGCAACAAGCATTTTCATTTTCGTGTCTTTCATACGTCTTTGTTCATGTTCTTGTTCTTCTCTAATTCTATTGTGATGATATTGTAACATTTGTAACATCTGTGACGGTGTGTTACCTTGCCAAGTACTCTCGAATTTTAATACTCTATTCTTAACTTGGGGCAGAGAATTTTCAACTAATTTTGTCACAAACAGATGTGGATACGACTCACTACTTGCTTTTATGCCACTATTAATACCAAAACATTTTTCAAATCGGGAATAGAAATCACTAGTGTCTTCATCTTGTTTTTGTTTACAGGCTGAAATTGCACCCCAGTCTTCCTTTTTCGTAGTTAATAAACGTGGTAGTACCTGCACTAATAATCCTGGTAATGCTGTAGTCTTTTCCCCAAGCCCTGAACCTGCAGCTCGGGCCTTTTCTTCGTTTTCTAATGCTGTCCAATCTATCTTTTGGTCTCCCACCTCCCATTCCTTTTCTTTGAGTTTCTCGTAAATACCGGCAGGCAATAAGACCTTTAATATTTTCATAATGTCAGGGTAAGTATACTCTCCCATGAGTAACATGTCTTTTATCTCACGGTGGAAACCTGCTGGGTCTTTGTCATGGCTAGGTACTACTTTCTTCATTTCTAATAATTCAATTTTAGTTATGGGCGTGTACACAAACACGCGTTTAAAAGTATTGTCATCACCTCTGACTGGGTGCACTTCGCGTAAGGGATTCTGTCTGTCTATGTGATACGTTTTTCTTTCCTTGGGGGGAACTGAAACATGTTCTGGGCATACGAAGATAATGTACTGGTGTCGATATTCTAGAATTTCTTTAATTAAGTCAGTACCTGAACCTCTCCATTTGTTCGTGAGTAATTCTATCAGTATATCAGGTAGGGGACCAGGATCGGAGTGTTGGCTTCTATATAATATAAGGAGGTGTTGTATCATGTATATACCAGCTAAACGCTGTTCGTCTGGGGTGAGATTCAAAAACGTGTGTGCTAGCGCATCATCACTGTATTTTTCAGAACTGTCAGCCCATTGTACTGCTGACCTGGCTAATTCTTGTTCATCCATAGAATCGAGCATATGATACCCCCTTCGGTCTCGAAGTAATTTATCAGCAGCCTGGAATAAGTGTTCAGGGGACTTCGTATTTAGCATAGGGGCTTGAAAATGTCTGTTGTCTGGACGTATCGGACGTATCGGATCATTAAAGTATCTGGTATTGTTACAAGGTCTTCCCCTACCTACATAAGCTATCGTTTCTAATTGTCCTGTGGGCATTTCTGATTCTTCCTCCTCCTCTCCCTCTGATTCAGTTTTGTCTGCCTCCAATCTGGCTTTATGTATTCGTTCTACTTCTTTGCGGATCTTTCGGCACATAGCTACTATACACGTCTGTTTATCATGTTTTCCCTCTGATATATTCTGACCCCATCTGGTAAGTACTTGCATTTCATCCTGATCTACCCCAGGCCTATCTCTGTCTCTGATCAAGCAGTTTATGAAGAAGCGTAACAGTAATCTCTGTATATCCACTTTCTGATAATCCATGGCTTCGTCAATACTTTCAGGGCCTTGCCCTGTTTGGACAAAGCGATATATATTGTCTAGATGATTAACCATTCCTGGTAGTGTCGTTAAATATAGTGAAGCTCGTCGTATACGTAGTGATGATAGCAGCATTCTGTCATTTTTACCGGGCACTGGATCATATCTACAATCCACAAGATGTTCCTTAAACATGTCGGACGTTGCTATCTGGGGTGTACGTTGGTTTGCTAAATCTCTAAGAGACGATTTACTTCGTGACGGTGGCGTGGCAAAAATTGCTGTCGCACCTCCTGTCGCACCTTCTGAGGTGCTAGGCACGAAAGGATTTGTGGGATGTAAGGTAGAAACTGTGGATGCAGGAAAAGCGGTGGAAACAGATGGACCTGTTGGATTGTGCGGAGGAGTTTGTTGTTGCGGAGGTGGGGGCGGATGATCTCGGGGTTGAGCACCATCGACAGGTGGCGTGTGTGGTGGAACATTAACATATTCGGGAGCTACATCGTCTAAATAGGAGGAAAGGAAAATATCTTTTGCGGTCTTGGGATGTGCTTTAATCGGGAGTAATGGGGGTGGCAAATCTTTCGGTATTTCCGGGGTGGCCTTAGGTAAACCTTCGGCCAAAAGAGGATACATACCATTCATAAGAGTGTTCCGTTGTCTGTCTACTTGTTCTGTTTTTACTCGGATACCTTCCTCAACTAATACGTTTTCTCGGGCTTTATTTGAGTTCTCCCTACTTTTCTCTTCCTGTCTGAGCGCTTTCTCTGTGCGCCTATGCGACTCTTTGCGCCATAGTTCAATGGCATCTTTCTGTGACTGTCTGGCTTTCTTTTTCCATAATTCTTCTTCTACTCTCATGATGCAATCTGCATCCCATGTCCCAGCTGCGGGCCACCTCTGACTTTCTGCTAGATCCTTGGTGTAGTCCACCCATAAGTCAAGATATAATACGGCATCTAGGCCATGTTTATGATACATAAAGTACCCTGGAGTGTCCCTAGGTGGAATGGGAACAGCTTCTTCGAGTACTCCTTTTCTAGTTTTGATCTGTCTTAATTTTGAAAAGAACGGCATCTTTAAACCTTGCTACTTGATTCTTACTCAAACTGGACTTGAACACAATTAATACGATAAACACAATAATGAACACTCATTCATACCACAATTTTTAAACACAGTAAAACATTTAACATTTAACATTTAACAAACAATGATAATTAGAAGAAAACTAGTTACTGACATAATACTAATACTAGATAATACTGGATTATATACATGAACATACTAGATATACTGCTAAACAGTACAGATACACTGCTAAAACAGTGCAGACCGGATCTGTGTACCCAAACCCGTCATGACCGGCACAAATTAATGTGCACGTCTAAATGCCTCCCCAGCAACGGTACTCACCGGGTAGCACGGAACGGAAGGCCTCGGAACTGAACTGAACTGGACCGGACTGGACTCGACTGGACTCGACTCGACTCGGAACTTCGGAACCTGGTGGGCCTCTGTATACCTCGGATCTTGCTCTCTCAGCTAGGCTCTGGTCGGGATACTTCGCACTTCTCACCGCCTCGTCTGGGTGTTGATCGCAGCCTCAGTCACCCCCGCTTGGCCGGAGGGAGATACAGGAAATCCTGCGGGTACGCGTTTTTGTCCGTCCAGCTGTGGCAGGAGACCGGGCCTGCAACGCACCTCCGGCGCGTGAGATGAGAAAGTGTCCCTATTCGGGCGCCAATTTATGTGGTAAATATTTAATTTACCTGTACTATTTTTATGCGGTAAAATACAATATGAATAACTCAGTAAAAATAAGAGGCAGAATCCGTGGTATTCGAGGGTATAATAGGGTATTTATTCCTTTACAAAGGAATGATGGTTCGAACCAGGCAATCGAGTTCCGTCACCATGAAGGTTCAGGAAGGGATCAGCAATACATTATTGACAAGTAATGATATATATATGAAAAGCATTACATTAAGACAGATGCAGGAGGCGTAACAGCTGATAATACAGATAAGAATACACATACGTAATGAAAATAGGCGTAATAATAGGCGTATACTAGAAACGTCATTAAAAATGATGTCACAAGTGGGTGGATCCATAAGAGAATCCTGTAGTATCAGCAGAAATATTTGGCAGAGATGCGCGCGCAGCCGCATGACGTGTGATTGACGTGTAACTAGAGGGTGAAGGGGAATTGACATTTAGCTCTACACGTGGAGACAGAAGTCTGGGGGGTCAGGTCAACCTAATCCCAAATCGTATCTAATATCTTTGTTTAAGGGACTGTTTTATCCAAAAGGAAAGGTCTCTCGGACAGAATCTATTCTTTACTGACTGTTAGTGCATGTACAAGCGTCTATGTGTCTACATGGGATGCGAGGGGGCAGGAATCTTCCATGGTAACAGGGGCTATGAATTACTTGCATAAAGACAGCGAGGCCGGGCCCTTTGCTCGGTAGCTGGAGGGATGTTTACCTAAACTACTAGACAGGAATGCATTGAATGAGGAGCAGAGCAGATAACTTGAAGGCTGAATACAGTTTTTGGCAGGCAACAGGCCGCGTCAGGCACCGTTAGCCGCGCAGGGAGTAGGACAAAGTTCATGGATACGAATGCAGGTCCAGGCTGGAGCATTTCAGAGGCAGAAACAGGAAAAGGCTTGATGGCAGAATTCAGGGCCTACTCGCCTGAACTGTAAAACGTGAAAAGTGAACCATATAAAGTCAGTGGCCAATCATACTTAGGAATGGAATATTCGACCCATTCATGGCGGATCTGAAAGAGGACATGTTGACGTTGGACGCACATGTATTTGCGTCTTCATAGCTGGAACTGGAGGGAACATACATGTACTTGTAACATGTACATGGAGCCGTTGGGGTCTAAGATAGGGGACATAACTGATCATAAAATTCATATTTCCTCACACTAGCAGTGCAACTTGCCAGGGGTTGGCAATGTAGGATTTGCATGCACACCAAACTTAGGGGGTGATTATAATGGCAGTGGGACCGCCACGTCACCCCGTCGGTGGTGGTCCCACCGCCATTGGTGACTGCATCACAGCCCGCCATATTACAATGGCGGGTGGTTACCTGGCGGTCGGAAAGACCAACCACCACGCACCCGATGGGCTTCTTGGGCCCGCCGGTGTGGTGGAGGGGCTTGTGGTTCCTACAATGCGGGTGGTGCCTACCATGCACCGCAGCAGGGATTACGATGTCCCTTACCCGCCAGCTAATCAATGGCGGTTCACCTGCCATGGAAATGCTGGTGAAAGGGACATTGGGGGCCCGTAGCAGGCCCCTTTACCCCTGGCCCTCAGATATGGGTCCTGGGGGGCATCTATGATGCCCCACAACATATCACTGCACCATGTGGCAGGCACCGATATATTTAACATGTTCCTTTTTTTTTAACTTTGCGGCGGAAGATGCAGCCAACAGCTCCTGCTGTAATGTAAAAGATAGGCACTGCGAACACCGTAGTGGCAGTCGCATTGTAATGCCTATCGTGGGGCCTCCACCTTGAAGGCCAGCGGTCCCATTCCCCGATTCGATGGCGGTGGTACTGAAGTCCGCCTGCCATCGTAGTCAGCCCCTAAGTTTGCATTTTAGGAATATGATTCAGCGGGAAATAAATTGATGTTTGCAATTTAATTGACTTTGGTTGGCCTCTTATCTATGAGATTTCCCTGTTGAATGTGCCTTTACATTATACATTTTTGGTTGTATGAATTGATTGCATACTACACTCTCCTACTCTCCTACAGGTATTAATTTGAGTGTCATTAGGAGTGTCTGGGACCAATTGTTTTCTTAGGAATTGTTTTCTTTACTAACCTTTGCAAAGGGTCCTAAACTTCACAGCAACACAAGTCACATTTCTTTTAGTAATTTGGGATCCGTTTGAGCTACAAAATAGTTTTGGAGGAAATCGTTAGATTATGCAGCAGATGATGTATTATGTGGCAAATATGATACAGCCATAGTTAAGTGGAAAACATTTTTCCACTTAATTTTGCCCCAACATTGTAGTTGATCAATTTGTAAGTTCCCCAAACCCAAAAGTCGAGTTTGGGCACAATTTGCATTTTAAAAGCAGCCCTATAACACAGGGCTACTTTTAAACTGACCTCAGGCTTCAGCAGTGCATACATGTAAGCGCAGAAAGAGCTGCTGGCCTCTAAACTGCCATGCCTTATTATATTCTAGGGACTTAAAAGTAGTTCTAATCCCCCTGCCCTATTATGTACTAGGGCCTTATAGGAGAGGTCATGCCAATCATAGGGGTACCCTAACCCATAGTGCACCCTAGTGTATGTAGGTGTTTTCACTGTATTTTAAGTGCCTATTTCAGAATAGCACTAGCTGTTTAGGCAGAGGCCAGGGTCAGTCAGTCAGGTACCACCAGTACCAGTCAGCAAAAAGTTGGGGAGTGCCCAGGGCAGCTTTGCAACACTAGAGAAACACAAACTCAGAATGTAAAACATAACACCATGGTTGGGGGGTTCTCTTCAATAATCAGAATTGATTTCTATCCTAATGAACCCATTTTCCAACATTAGGATAGGGAAAGACTGGGGAAAAATCATAACGTTCTAATCTATACATTGAAGTTTTTATGCAGCTCTTTGATGACGGTTAATAGTTCACTGTTCAATGTTAGGATTTTAACTTATAAACTTCAAATACCAAAAGAATATCTCAGACAAAAGCAGTAACTCACTGACCTATCAAATTAAAACTTTCACTAGACAAGCCTTCGATCTCTCTCAAAAAAAGAACATTAATCACCAAAGTTATCTTCACATTTTTATTGTTGCCTGAAAATTGCTGGAGACCAGGAATGCAGCAGCAGGTACTTTTCAAACCCTAATGCACTTGCAAACACGACGCCCCCACCCTAAGTCAGCGGCCTTTGTTTGCTTTGTGCATTAAGATGCAAGATTCATATATATGTTTTTTTTAAACATTTGGTCTCATTACTATATGAATGTAAATAACAATAAAGCATATATGCAAACTGTGACTACATGCCTGCTTTTCTCAATATTTCACTTCGAAAGTATGCGATTGTATTTGTTTAATGGGCGGTGATTTGTATAGGGTCACTGGAAAGTGCACAAGGTTGTCCCTGTCCCCCCCAGAAGTGTCTCCTACGCCCCTGGGGGAGAGGATGTGGTCCGTTGGCTAAACTGCCAACTTTGGTGCTGGAAACCAGAGTTCGAGCCTCTAGGTCACGTCCACATCCTGTGATTCTTAGCAAATCACTTAATCTCCCTGTGCCTGAATGTGTAATGTAAATACGGTGCTCATGTAAAGCGCTCCTATACCTTCGGGTCGTGTTTGCGCAATATAAATATGCAACAAAAAAAAACAAAAAAAATACACTCAAACCTGCCTAATGGTACTTCTCTCACCCCAGGACGGGCAGCACTGCCATTTTGAGGATCACGTTTTCTGTGCTCAGAACAGTAATGCCTATAGAACTCTCCGGACCATAACCTGTGATTTTAATCAAATGAATTATCTGACATTATCCCGGTTATGCACCACTCATACAACAATACATCTGTCTCTCTTTGATCTGTCCATTTGCGTCCAGCTCCCTATCAGTCATGGATTCTGTTTCACTCAATATGCTAGGAGCCTACCAGGAATTCAATGGCCGCAATGCCCATAAAATTAAATACGCGCCCAATCTAACAAAAAAGGCCTCCAAGAACTTCAAACACAGACTTTTCAATCTGCACCCAGAAACCCTAATCTCTGACCCCTACATCTGTGCATCTAAAAGAACCATAATAAATGATTCCATCTTCTACACAAAAAAAGAGCTCAATGGAGGAAAGCCCTCTACTGGACGCTCTACATCCAGGAAAACCTTGCATAGACTGTATGTCGCTCCTTCACCCGCCTTCAATGCAAAAATAAGCATCTCCATTTATAACAATAGGATAATACTCATCCAGTCACCAGACCGCAAACTAGATCTATTCAACAAATTCTTCCCTATCATCAAGCATGCAGTATCTAATAAGGACTCAGCCCTCTCTTTAGATCATCCTAGATCTGCACACGACCCGCAGGTGCCCCAAATATTGTCCTTGTCCCGCCTGGCCATATTAAACGGCTTTGCCTTATTCCTTACACACTCCACCACAGCAATCAGCCCACACAATAGCAACTCTTCCATACCGCCTGATGGACCAGAGTCACTCCCATCGAATCACCAAACAAATACGCCCCCACAAATCACTGCTACAACAAGGGCCATCTAGTCACACAGCAACAAAAATAACTTCACCACTCCGATCCCACCTCCAATCTCAGAGACAAGCCTAAAACCATCTTCAGCCAGACCTCCCCCTCACCATCTCTCACAGACCAGCACCAACCCAACTACAAAATCCCGAGGCACCCCCCTCCCCCCCCCACCTCGTGGCCCTCTGCCCCAAACCTCAAACACATGCTGAAACACCTCAAAAGGATCTAAACTTGACAAAATTACCTACACCAACTCAAGGCTGACCTACAGAGCCTAATAAATATCATGTCGTAGCTGGCCTATAACAGATGGCTGAAACGGACTCCAGAAAGTAATAGGCACATCCATCCACAACCCAACACATACCACTCACGACTACCACATACAGGCACTGTTTACAACAGATTGGCAACCATCTCACCACCCCCTCACAAGATGGCAATCTATATCCTACCACAACGCCTCTATGAGGCCTGTCAGGTTTAAGAATCTGCTATTGGACAATGACATACACTCCCTTCTCACATATAATCCTGCACACCACGAAAACCCTGACAACTTGGCTGCCATACTAACAATTGCCTCAAACCCACACAGAGAACCTAGGCCTAACTCTAGAGAATTAAATAAGTCCAACAATAAGCAGGTCCCCATTGTACAGACAGCCTTGGTAGACACCAAGCCACACCTGAAATGCATACTTCTAAATTGCAGATCGGCCATGAAACACGCAGTGGACATTGCTGACCTCATCCTTGCCCACAAGCTTGACCTCTTACTCCTAATAGAAAACTGACTAAATGACTCCTCTGCACCAATCCTAGACAAATTAGTCCCACCTAGCTATGACATTATAAGATCAGACAGACAGAATGGTCTGGGTGGAGGCATTGTTTGCATACACCACAGTAACGCTGCGGTGAATCAGTTGCAAACCGTTGAGTCCTCCGCTTGTGAATACCTTTGCATAAACATTACGAGTAACAACAAACCACTATGAACACAGCACCTGATCTACCACCCTCCACGTGACAACCTCTAGTTCATCAAGAAATCATGGAATTCACCACTACCAAAGTAGGACAACACTGCTCCTAGATCTTCCTCGGAGACTTCAACCTTCATTGGAACGACCCAAACAACCCCTCAGTTAACAGCCTAAAATCCTTACTAGCGGACCTTAACCTGAATCAAATCTGCGACAGCCCTAGGCACAACCTGGGTGCGACCCTGGACCTAATAATTTCTAAAGCAAACTCCATTCAACTCGACTCCATCGTCCCATGCGACTGGACAGACCACCACTGCATCACCTTTCACATCACCGAATCAGTGAGGACACATAAACCACAACTTAAGAACCCCAGACAATGGAAAAGGATCACTCGCGACATAGACCTTAATGACTTCACATTCCTCAGCAATGACGACCTGCCTCCTCCAGCGGACATGTCAGATGTCCGTGAGCTAACAAACCATCACAACAACCATTCTTGATACAGTTGTGCCCCTTGCAGCTAAAAAGACCGTCCACTAGAGACTCCAAACCATGGTACAATGGGAGCCTAAATAAAGAAATACATAATTTAAGACTAGCTGAACGAGTGTGGAGATCCTCACCCTCCCTAGAACACCTCAAGCACCTGCGATCACTGAGGAACACCTACAATAATCACATCAGAAACTCAAAAGCAAAATTTCTTCAGAGTTCAACTAGACAGAGCCAAAAATTGTCCAAGAAAACTGTTCAAAATGGTCAAACATCAATCTACTCAAAAATCCAACTCCTACACAATGGGATTCCTTCCGCTGCCAAACTGCAACATATTTGCCTCCTTCTTTCTTTTTTTTTTTTTATTAACTCTTTTTATTGAAGAAATGAAAAGGTCATGCCATACAGGTTATCGGTTCACCTAGCAAGGTACAGTGTCTTTCACAGGTTGTAGCATAGTGTCTGGTACTGACTCGTTCTACTACGCTGTCACACTTCTTGGACTGCAGAGCATTAATTGTTCGTCAAGGGAGGGGACATATAGGGGTTCACACACGTTTCCACTGTACACATTCCATGCCTCCTTCTTTCTTGAAAAGTCTAAAAATATTGAAAGTGATCTCCAAACATACTCAGCTATGTAATCACATTGATCAGTTCCACCTTATTGACCAATTCCAATCCGGTTTCCGTCAGGGTCACAGCATGGAAGCAGTCCTTATACACATAGTTGATGACACGCTTAAAATACTAGATCAGAACAGATCCTGCCTACTAATCTTTTGTCACGGGTATCTGCGAGCTCCTCCTCGGGATGGCACTGATGCTAAGTAAGGCCCCCCTCCCATCCGTCCCCAGCCCGGAGTATGTATGAGACACGCGGACTAGGGGGACGGGTGAGCGAGGGAAAACGGGACAGGAACAGCCGGGAAAGAGAGACCTGGAAGAGAAGATGCACAGGGTGAGAAGAGGAACGAGGACCCCCGCACCCTTCCCGATAGCTCTCGGATAGTGTAACGACCCTGGTACCTTCGCGCTGTAGACGGGGGTCTCGAGGGTCACCTCGACCAGAAGAAACTGGAAACGGAGTGGCGCTACTACTTCCACGCTCGGAACTCCGTGAGCGGAGGAGCGCCAGCCAGGAAGGTTCTCTCCTCCTCACCCTTCACAAGGAGGGAGGAAGTGGAGCGAAAGCTTGGTTTCACTCGTTGGTCAAGAGGGGGTTACGAACAGCAAGCAAAGTAAACAAAAGGAGTTGCGGGTGATCCCCGGCAGAGATGTTTGCGCTGCTACTCAAATACTCACGATACTACCGTGAGTAGAGGAGCGCACTCTGAGGAGTTGGCAAGCCCGGAAATCCGTGGGCGTAGAGGAAGAGCAGGGAGTCCGTCGGGTTGATGGCCGTTAGGAGAACGGCGGATGTGGATTCGGAAGAGAGGCGTCTGCAAGGGTTGCTAATAGAACCGGAGACACTCACCTCTCTGCGAAGGCGTCGGTGATGTCGTTCGGGCACAGAAGGGCAACGGCTGCAGGGGCCGCTGGAAGCTCCGGAACGCTGTAGAGGACGGCGGGCTGGAAACCGCGTAGGCTGGCAGTCGGGGAGCCGATGATGAGTGTAGGAATCATAGGCAACGCCCCCGGGTTGTCTGCGGTCTTTTATTGGCCGAAAGGAGATTACGTGATCGGGTGGCCGCGTTGCCTCTGGGACCTGTAGTTCTTTCGGGCATTCTGTGGCGGGGTCGGTGCGCTCGGATCGTGACAGCACATCCCCCTTTACCCCGTCACCGCCGCCCCCGGGCCCCCGGGCTTGGCTGGACAGCGACGGTGAAAGGCTGCCACCAGGCGGTCGGCGTGCACCGCGGAGGCGGGCTCCCAAGAGTCTTCTTCAGGACCGTACCCATTCCAGGACAAGAGGTACCATAGCTTCCCCCTCAGCAGTTTGGAGTCCAGCACTCGGCGAACCACGTACTCCCGATCATGATTGATCCACACCGGAGCAGGAGCCCTCCGCGCTGGACAGCGCGAGGGCTTGAGGAGAGAGACGTGGAACACCGGGTGAATGTGCATGTGTGGTGGAAGGCGCAGTTGCACCGCTACGGGGTTTACGTGTTTAACCACCGGGTAGGGTCCTATGTATTTCGGATTGAAGACACTGGGTTTCCGAAATCGGAGGTTCTTAGTGGATAGCCACACTCTGTCCCCCTTGTGGTACACCGGCGGGGGTCTGCGGTGTTTATCCGCCTGCGCTTTGTATCGGGCCTTGGCTAACAGGAGATGCGACCGGGCCTTTTTCAGGGCCGAGCGTATGGAGTGAAGCCGGCTCTGGAGATCAGGAAGGCAGATGTTGTCTCGCGGGAGAAAGAAGGGGATAAAGCGTGGATGGAACCCCGTGGCGAGAAAGAACGGAGACTGCTGGGTGGAGGAGTGTTGTGCGTTGTTGTATGCCACCTCAGCCACCCAAAGTAAGTCCACCCAGGTGTCTGCAGCTTGGTCAGCGTAGCATCGCAAGTACTGCTTGAGCGTCTGATTCAATCTCTCTGTTTGTCCGTCTGTCTGTGGGTGGAAGCTCGTAGAGAGGGAGGAGTGAATACCCAGCGCTTCACACCATACCTTCCAAAACCGTGCAGTAAACTGCGACCCTCTGTCGGAAACAATCCCCGTCGGTAATCCGTGAAGTCTCACCACGTGTTGCAGGAGGAGTTTCGCTAAAGCTCCCGCTGTGGGCACCTGTTTGCAGGCTATAAAATGTCCCATCTTCGTCAGATAGTCGACGACTACAATTATGGCTGTGCACCCTTGATCTTTCGGCAGCCCCACCACAAAGTCTATGGATATGCGTTCCCAGGGGTTCAGAGGAGTGGGTAGTGGCATCAGAAGACCTTGGGACTTTTGGTGGTCGCTCTTCATCTGGGCGCAAACGGCACATTCCTTCACCCACTGCAACACGTCTGGTCGAACGGAGGGCCACCAGAATTGACGCATCACTTTCTCCAGCGTCTTGGTGCCTCCCGTATGACCAGCACACGGTAGGTCGTGACACCAGGAAAAGACGAGTTTGCGGAGTTTGAGCGTAGGGATCAGGATCCGAGATCCGTTTATCGGGAGACCGTGGTGCAGTCGCCATTCTCTATGTCCTTTTAACCATGTGGACCATGCACATGTACGTATCCCTCGCTTCACTCCTTGCAGGAAGGATTCGGTGTGCGTGTTGCCGATGACCTGTTCCGGTGATAGGATGGGCTGATCTGGTGTTGCCAACGGGAGGTGCGAGAGGGTCTGTCTTGAAAGGGCATCGGCTTTCTTGTTTTGCGTCCCTGGTCGGTAGGTGACCACGAAGTGGAATTCCGCAAAAAAGAGCACCCATCGCTTCTGCCTGGGAGAGAGGTGTCGGGCTGACCGCAGGAACTGGAGGTTGCGGTGGTCCGTGAACACCGTTACCTGATGTTGGGCCCCCAGTAGCCAATGGCGCCATCCCAGGAACGCGTCTTTGATGGCAAGCAATTCCTTCTCGGAGACGGTGTAATTGCGTTCCGCTGGATTCAATTTCCTGGACATAAAGGCCACTGGGTGTAGTTGGCCCGTGTCGGGGTGGCGTTGGGAAAGAATGGCTCCCACTGCTTCATCGGATGCGTCTGCTTCCACTATGAACGGAAGATCTGGTTGCGCGTGGCGCAAGATGGGAGCGGTGGTGAAGGCGTGTTTGAGCTGGTCAAACGCTGTCTGGGCTTCCGGCGACCAGAGGAAGGGGATGCCTTTCCGTGTTAGTTTCGTGAGTGGTGTCACCATTTGTGAGAAGTGGTGTATAAAACGCCGATAAAAGTTTGAAAACCCAAGAAAGCTTTGGACCTCCTTCACTGTTTTCGGCGGGGGCCATCTGGTTACCGCCTGGACCTTGCGGTCAGTCATGACTTGTCCATCGGGGGTAAGCAGGACACCAAGGAACTCCACCGTGGTGACATGGAATTCGCATTTCGTAAGTTTACAAAACAGGTGGTGTTTTTCTAAGGCTTGCAATACCGATGTTACATGGCCCACGTGTTCTTCTTCCGAGGATGAAAAGATGAGGATGTCGTCTATGTACACCACTACATAGAGGTCCAGAAAATCCCTCAATACTTCGTTCAAAAAGAACTGGAAGGCGGCTGGGGCGTTGCAGAGCCCGAAGGGCATCACCAGATATTCGAACAGGCCGAATCTTGTTTTGAAAGCCGTCTTCCACTCATCCCCCTCTCGCATTCGCACCAGGTGGTATGCCCCCCTGAGGTCTAGCTTGGTGTATATTTGCGCTCCTCGCACCTGTTCCAACAATACCGGGATCAGTGGTAGCGGGTATTGATTTTTGATGGTCATGGCGTTGAGGGCGCGATAGTCTATGCAGCAGCGTAGTTCCCCATTGGCCTTCGGTATAAAGAAGAGGGGGGATGCTGCGGGCGATCTGGAAGGGCGAATGAACCCCAACCTAAGGTAGGTATCAAGATAGTCCCGGAGATGACGGGTTTCTGGACCCGTGAGAGCGTACACCCTGCTACACGGAACAGCGGCTCCCGGGGTGAGATCGATCCTACAGTCGTAGTCGCGATGTGGAGGGAGAACCTCGGCTTTCTGCTTATCAAACACTCCTTTGTAGTGGTGGTAACATAGAGGGAGCTCCACGTCCTTCTCTGCAGCTGTAGCTACGTGGTGTGCCTGTGGTTCGTTAAGATCTGGAGCGGCCTCACAGCGTTGACACCGCGTGCGGCAGAAGAGGGAGCAGAAGGTTACAGAGTTGGTAGCCCAATGTATCTGGGGCTTGTGACGACGTAACCAAGGCAATCCAAGGATAAGATGGCATTGGGGCGCTTGGATGATGTTAAACGCGAGTCTCTCGCTATGGTCTTCTCCAATGGACACCTGTAAGGTGGGTGTGGTATACCGTATGGGGCCGGATTCCAGCTCCTTGCCGTCCACAGCGTAGACGAGTTCAGGGGTGTCTTTCGCCACCAGCGGTATCCCCAAACGGTGGGCTTCACGGTCATCCATGAAGCAGCCCGTTGCTCCAGAGTCAATCATGGCCCGTACTTGGTGGGTTTTGGGACCTATAGCGAGGAGCACGGTTAGAAAGAAATGGTCTGGCTCTATGGAGGTGTCTGCTTCCAGGGAAGGGATGTAATGACAGCTCGAAGGGGCCCTTCCTTGCTCCTTCAAGCGTTCAGGTTTCCCACCGGTCCAGTGTTGGTTACGGTGGCTGCTTGTCCCACCTGAGGCCGGCGGTTCTTTGGGCGGACGGGGCATTCCCTCAGGAAATGGCCTTTCTTGCCACAATACAAACAGAGACCCTGTGTGCGCCGGTGGTCTCTTTCGCTGAGGGTCAGGGACGCTCTCACCGCTCCGATGTCCATGGGAACCGGTCTCGGGGAGGCTGGTTCCTGCAAGCGAGGGTGTTCTAAGGACATGGGTGTTTTCTCCTTGCGCTTGTTTTCCCCTTTTCTTTCTCTGAGCCGGTATTCCAATCGAGAGGCCAGTTCGATCATGGCCGAGCATGTGCTGGGCTGGGGGTCTATCTGTGCGATAACGTCCTTCAGGTCCTCGGTGAGTCCTCGATAGAAGATAGCGGCCTGCTTCTGTTCGGGCCAATCCGTTTCCGCCACTAATCGTCGGAAGCTATTGACGTACCCCAGAAAATCCGAACTCTGTTGGCGTAGATCAAGGAGGTCTCGATCCGCAGAGAAGGTATCCGCCCGACGGTCGAAGGTCTTCTCGAACTCCTGACGAAACGTGTCCCAGTCATACAGGAGTGCGTCGTCCCGGCGAACGATGGGGACAGCCCATTGCGCCGCTTCTCCCGTCAAGTAAGAAATCAGAAACGCCACTCTGGCCTGGTTCGTGAGGAACAGTTTGGGCTTGCAGTGGAAGTGCAAGAGCACCTGGGTCATGAAGACTTGGACTTTCTGGATATCTCCCTGGAATCTCTCCGGAGGGGCCAACGGAACGTGTGAAGGCATTTCCACCACTACTTGCGGGGTCGAGGACGGGAGTACAGGCCCAGCGTCAAACGGGTTTCGTTGGAGGCGGTCCAGGCGTGTATGCAAGGCTGCGGTTTCCGCTCGTGACGTTGCTAACTCCTGCTGGACTTGCGCTAAAGCAGCTAACACGTCGTCCAACGAGGCCATTGTAAGTGATCAGTGCTATCAAGAGGAGAGGTAAATTCGTGGGCCTATGATTCTGTCACGGGTATCTGCGAGCTCCTCCTCGGGATGGCACTGATGCTAAGTAAGGCCCCCCTCCCATCCGTCCCCAGCCCGGAGTATGTATGAGACACGCGGACTAGGGGGACGGGTGAGCGAGGGAAAACGGGACAGGAACAGCCGGGAAAGAGAGACCTGGAAGAGAAGATGCACAGGGTGAGAAGAGGAACGAGGACCCCCGCACCCTTCCCGATAGCTCTCGGATAGTGTAACGACCCTGGTACCTTCGCGCTGTAGACGGGGGTCTCGAGGGTCACCTCGACCAGAAGAAACTGGAAACGGAGTGGCGCTACTACTTCCACGCTCGGAACTCCGTGAGCGGAGGAGCGCCAGCCAGGAAGGTTCTCTCCTCCTCACCCTTCACAAGGAGGGAGGAAGTGGAGCGAAAGCTTGGTTTCACTCGTTGGTCAAGAGGGGGTTACGAACAGCAAGCAAAGTAAACAAAAGGAGTTGCGGGTGATCCCCGGCAGAGATGTTCGCGCTGCTACTCAAATACTCACGATACTACCGTGAGTAGAGGAGCGCACTCTGAGGAGTTGGCAAGCCCGGAAATCCGTGGGCGTAGAGGAAGAGCAGGGAGTCCGTCGAGTTGATGGCCGTTAGGAGAACGGCGGATGTGGATTCGGAAGAGAGGCGTCTGCAAGGGTTGCTAATAGAACCGGAGACACTCACCTCTCTGCGAAGGCGTCGGTGATGTCGTTCGGGCACAGAAGGGCAACGGTTGCAGGGGCCGCTGGAAGCTCCGGAACGCTGTAGAGGACGGCGGGCTGGAAACCGCGTAGGCTGGCAGTCGGGGAGCCGATGATGAGTGTAGGAATCATAGGCAACGCCCCCGGGTTGTCTGCAGTCTTTTATTGGCCGAAAGGAGATTACGTGATCGGGTGGCCGCGTTGCCTCTGGGACCTGTAGTTCTTTCGGGCATTCTGTGGCGGGGTCGGTGCGCTCGGATCGTGACATCTTTCTAGGCCTTTCCGTAGCCTTCGACATGGTCAAACATGACATCCTCAGAGAATTACTTGAATACAGGATGGGATTATCAGGTTTTGTACTAAATTGAATAGCCTCATTTCTTCACAACAGAACTCAAAGAATCAAGGTTAATCAATCCTTGTCCACTACCACTCCGGTCACCTTAGGGGTCCCTCAGGAGTCCACCTTATCGCTTACTCTCTTTAACCTGTTCATAGAGCCTCTAATGGAAATTCAGAAATGTTCCAATGTACAATACCACATGTACGCAGATGACAGCAAACTATACCTTAAAATCTCCTCCCCTGAGGATATCCATCTACTCTACACAACTCTGCAAAAAAAAAAAAAAACTGGCTAACCCAAAACCACCTTAAACTCAACTCGCTCAAAACCAAATTCCTCTTAATTGCCCCACCAAAACTATACCTAGACATATCGAAGATTGGATGAAACATTTAACAGCCTTCAACTGCCTTCCATGCATCATAGATTCCACAAGATCACTAGAAATCACACTTGATAAGAATCTCAACATGCAGGAACACATCAGCTCAGCCACCAGTGGAACAAACTTTCAAATTAGCATTCTAAGAAAAATAAAACCCTTCCTCCTCCTCGACGACCTATAATCACCGGTGCAAGCTCTAGTGATCCCCAGATTAGACTATGGGAGTGCTACCCTATGTGGTCTTCCGAAATCCAAGTTGGCTCCATTAAGGGCACCCCTTAACTCTGCTGCAAGGCTCATCAATGGATCGAAAAGGTACAACCACATCACTCCAGATCTGAAGGCACTAACCTGGCTTCCTTATGAGGCAAGGATTCAGATAAAAATTGCTTGCATGGCCCACAACGCCCTACACTTCAACACACCAAAGTACCTAGCTGACAAACTGGAACTGTTTGGTGGTGGTAGATCATCTAGAAGCACCACACCTTACTGTTGACTTCTCAAGAATTTCGGAAAAAGAAATCCTACAACCAAGCCTTTTCCGGATTGGCCTCTAGAATATGGAACTCCCTGCCCCTTGAAATCAGACTGACCCCTTCACTCACTTCAATAAAAAAAAAGTCAAACTGCTTTCAATGAACAAATCTCTACCCTGAACCCACTGACTCATTCTCTGGATACTGATATAACACAATTCTCAAACCAGGGCTTGCACACGCCGTCTGAGTCCTGGTTTATAATTCACTGTCCCACCCTGATTTCCAATGGACAGTGTCAGCATTTATGTTTCTTGGTTATCCATTTTCTACTTACTGAGCTATTTGTAAAGTGCTCTGATACCCTTCTAGGGTCAAGTTTGCGCTATATAAAGCTGTATAAATAAATAAAAAAATAAAACACAAATGTACACAAGACATACTCTCTCAAACACACTCTCTTGCAAGTGAACCCAGACCATGTATGCAGGATTTGTTATGCTTAACTCCTCCCCTGGCAATGGATAAGGAATGTGGTAATGAGCCTCAGTTCCCTATATGTAAGAACATGGTTGGAATGGAGATAAGAGGAAATGTGGATGACAGCAGAGGTGGGAAGGTAGGAGATTCTGAGTCCAAACCTAAAACTCCCATTCCTTACACTATGATTAAAGAGCCTTTAGATAGATGTGAAAGGAAGGAGAATAAGGTTAGAACTCAAGTCAGGGCTCAAATATAATCTGAGGCACACAGCAGGAGAACCTTCCTTCCCCTACTAAAGAGAAGGAAAAAATGTTGGCTACAGGGCTGGCTCGTTCATAGGGACGGTGGGGGTCTTCACCCCCTGATCCCCACTCCCCTGCATCACAGCAGTTCAGTGGGAAGGCCTGAGGCTGTGTCTACTGAACTGAACATGTCAGATTAGCCGGTGTTTTTACTGTGGCCAGCCTGACATGTGCAGTTCAGCCTTCTGCAATCAACAGCTGAAAGTAGCTGAGAAGCAGAGGCACAGCACTGTAGGTGTCCTACTGAGCCCCGTGTTTGCCAGCTCCTGCCAATCCTAGCACTGCTCTTATGCTGTTTAGCACTGTAAGCAGCAAGAGAGCAGTGCTTGGATTGGCTCAGATGGTACTCTCCAGAAAGCAGGGCGAGGCAGGAGGAAATTTGGGAGTTTTTACAGCTGAACGTGTGCTGCAGATCATCATTCAAGGTAACTTATTTTTAAAAGGTTTCTGGTAATTTTGTTATGTGCTCACCACTTTTAAAATGTAGCAGCCACCACTGATTGTATAAGAACTGGACTAACAACTCCCGCCCTGCTGCCTACACATGGAGCAAGGAGCAGTTAAACATGGGTCAGTCTTCTTCCCAATGATATGCAGCATAATTAAACAAACCTTCCCCCTGCCTGCTCAGACCAGGGCAGAGGGAACCTGAGCTGGTGGCACTGATAGAATCTGTTGCCACTTAATGCTGTTTATTACTATCTAGCTGAACCAACTGGATGGAACCACAGAGGAAAGAACGATTGAGTAGAAACCTGCAATGATGCTAATGTACACATTGCTTCTTACATACAGCTATTTACAGTGGATGCATGAGTCAGGGAGCTATTTTACCAGGATTATAATGTGTGGCTCACAGAGAGCATGCGTCAGAGATATCCATCCATAAGGATATCTACAACAAAAGTATTAGCCCATTGACATGTCTTACCTAAAATACAAATCTGTGACCTAAAGTTACATGGAATGCACTGGAGCAGGCACATTACCCATCCATGCTTGTTATAAAAAAACAAATGTGACTACAGATTACACACCAAACTGTGACCAGAGCAACTGTGACGCCAGGATATGCATTAAGTCACAGAGGACCAGCACCGACCATTTTTTTGTGGCACTGTGGCATGAAGCGCTACAATCTAATCATTCACATGTTGACTTCTGAATGCAAGTATACTTGTATCTAGGTGGGGATGGTGCCATCATTATTATCAGAGCCCTGGTACCACTAGCATACAGTGTGGGCAAAGGCAGGTGATGCCCAACAGAGCCTGAGGGGTTGTTTTAAGTTCTAGTAAGTGAGGGATTGTGTCGTGATCTGAGAAGTCACCAAAGATTTGATTGATTTGATTTGATTTATCTATTTGTATAGCACGCGATTGCCCGAGGGCGTCTTGGCGCTGAGATATACCACTGGGTCTGATGATGTTGACTACAGATGTGTGGAGAAAAGCCATGTTTTGACTTCCTTTCTGAAGGATTTCAGGGATGGGCTAGTTTTGATGTCTAGTGGTAGTTGGTTCCATATTTTTGCTGCGTGTACCAGGAAGCTTCTTCCGCCCCAGTTAGTTTTCCGAAATCTAGGGACCCTGATGCATTTCGTTTGGCTGGATCTGAGTAATCTGTTTGGCTCATATAGTTGCAGATGTGATTTTAGAAATTGTGATCCAATTCCGTTTAGTGCTTTGTATGTTAAGCATAATGATTTAAAATGTATCCTACTTACAATTGGTAGCCAGTGCAGATTTTTTAGTTTATGGCTTACTTGTTCGAACTTTGGTATTCCTAGTATCAACCTGGCTGCTGCATTCTGCAGGCGTTGTAGTTTAAGTAGGATTTTCTTCCTTGCTCCGGCGTATAAGCCGTTCCCGTAATCCAATCTGGACAAGGCTAATGCTGTCACCACTGTCTTGCGTGAATCATACGGTAGGTACGGTAGAATCTTTTTGATCATTTTTAGAATGTACCAGAGTGACAAAGCTAGTTTGCTGGCTTGAGCGTCGAAAGAAAGGTTAGTGTCTAATATGATCCCTAGGTTTTTTACCTTTTCTGACGGCTCTGGGCATCTTCCCATATCTTTAGGCCACCATATGGGGGACCATATGTATGTGTCTCTTCCTAGTATCATGACTTCGCTCTTGTCCCCGTTTAACTTTAAGCAATTCATTTTCATCCATTGACTGATTTTTGTCATGCAGATTTGAAATTTTTCTGCAAAGGAGCCCTACTTACAGCTTCACAATGATCTTTATATCAAAGTATTTCGAAGACATCCGCCATTTCAGGTACCAAATACTGAGCTCTATATTTTGAGGAGATATTCCTTCCTCGTTGTGAGAAGTTGGCCTGGTATATGATGTTCACTAGTTAAAGTGACCACCTTGTACCATGCTAAGCAACCCTTATGGTGTGGTTGTAAGTCAACCTTTTCGGACTAGCTGCCCTAGTGGTAGCGTAGGCTAAGCAGTCTTTGAGGCTAAACTCGTTAAAGCGTGTTAAGCAGATATATATTCAAAATATATATGTATTTATTACTCAAAGTATCCCCTAGACTCTTTATGAGCACAGGAGCACAAATCGTTAAACAAGACAATGTTATAATACACAGAAGTTGCACTTTACATGGATGGGCCCTGGTGGCCACTCAAACCATATACTAAAATAGTGGTATAAGTACCACGAACAGGAAAGGGAAAAGGCCTAGGGCCTCTAGAATCGCTAGGCCTACAAGGACCTAACTTCAGTTAGTGACCAGGAGGTCCACGGGTCACGTGTGCAGTGAGGAAAGTTACACGCGGGCTCCCATAGGTTTTCAATGGGTGCGTAAAAGTTTAAAAGTTACTGCAGAAAGGGTCTTCTGGGTGGACTACGATCTTAAGATTCAAAACACAGACACTAGAGATGTTTCTCTACACTTGGGCACCGGAGTGCCAGCTTTACCTCACCCACAGGAAGCGGGTGCATAGGTCTCGAAGTGCGTCGGGTTTCTTCTATCGATTCAATGGAGCCTGGCGACAAAGATGCTGCAGGCGGCCAGTCCAGAAGAGATGCGGTGGATCCAAGGGTGGATCGGGGTTGTAGAAGACCTGAAAGCAGAGGGGACAGTGTTCACAGTCACTAGCCAGTGACCGGCGTGGCACCAGGTAGGTACCAGGCGATGTTGGGTGCAAACAGGCAAAGAGGTGTGGCTTGTCTCCGCAGCCACGTGGTCCCTGAAGGTCGACGACATCCAGGAGTCAAGTCACGAGCTGTCCCACACAGGCTCTCGCTGTCGGCGGTGTCGGCGACTCGAAAGAAGCAAACAAGCCTTGGCAAAGGCAGGAGTCGTGGAAGTTCAAGAAAGCTGATTGTTCTGACCAGCAAGGTCAGAGGGGCTGCTCTTTTGGAGAGCAGCTAGGGCCAGTCTGGAGCAACCAGACCAGTGGTGTTGATTTCAAAATAGGTCGCCAAAATGGCCACTAGCCAACGGGCCAGGGACCGGGCAGGCGCGTCGAGATGCAAAGTGCAGAGGGGCCCCACGCAGATCGTGGAGATGCTGGAGGGCTCACCTTTGGTGCAGATGCTGCTCGGTGGTTGGGCTTCTCAGGACCCAAAGCACAACTCGGAGGGAGCCTCTGTCGTTGCGCTGCAGCTTGTCGTCGGTCTTCCAAGATGGCTGGCTCCACGTGTCTCGGTGCCTCCACGGGTTCCTTCTTTCCAGGGACTGTGGATTGGGCGGTGAGAGGTCTGAAGGTCCAGGTCTTGTCGGGCTCTGGGCTCGGGCTCCGGCGGGAGGCGGCGGCAAAGCAGACGTTCAATAGCTGGTTGGTGCTTGCGTTAGCAAGATGGTCACTTCCTGACCATAGGGGAGATTTCCTTCAGTCCTCTGTGCAGCAGAGCGTCGAAGTTCCCGTCTTCTTCTTGTGGTTAAGTTGATTCCAGGATGTCTGAAGTCTTAGGACACAGCTCCTACCTTTAAGCGGATTCTAGGGGCCGGACTACCTGCTAGGTCCCTCCCTAAGGGTGGGACCAGGAAGGGGGGTGGTTACACCCCCAATCCTTTGTCCAGCTCGCCCCAGGTCCGGGGCTGGTGTGCCCCAGGACCGGTTTGAACTGGCATATGCACCGAGGCTCCTTGTGAGCCTCAGGCATGTCTGATTCCTTTCAAGCCCTACCTGACCAATACACAAAATCCTGTCTGGGGTGGTGCACGCACCTCCCCTGGCAGGAAACCCTTTGCCCACACCTCCCAAGCTGGAAGGACTCCCAGCAGCAGGAGGGCGGACTTGTGTCTGTGGTGGCAGCATCCATTTTGTGGAGCTGAGGCTATGTCTGATTTTACCCGGGTTTCAGGTACTGTACATGTCGTGTCCCTCTAGAAGGGTGGAATGCTAACCCCGTCGCCAGAATTGGCGAGAGGTTAGTATTCCAATTCGTATGACACCTTACTCGACATGTTTTGATAAAGCCAAACCAAAGATAGCATTTAACCGCGAGGTTCATAATGCACTTAAGAGTATATGGTATGACGATATCTGGAAACAGTAGAAGGAAGTTGTTCCGACCACTGCAGACAGGCTCAGCTCATGCCAGAGCACCATCTCGCATGGAACCAAGCACTCTGCCTTCAGGATTGTCAAGGCCTGCCATAGGAGTGACTTATAGGTTAACATGTGTCCCATTTAAGGTTAGGTACAGGTATACTACACCTAAGTAAGAGGTGGGTACACCAACTTACCCCAGCTGAGTGATCAGCCAGTTGTGTCAAATTGCTAGGCCAGGCCAGGGGTGGCACAATACATGCTTCAGCCCCTGGTAGGCCTTAGATACACCAATGCCCTGGGTACCTAGTGTACACTGGTACAGGGGCTCACAGGGTGATCCAATTCCAATTGGTTATGCACCTAGGGTGCACAGTGTCAATTTAGTAGAGAGAACAGCAGGCTGGGGGTCTGATTAGCAGGCCCACAGCCTCAGTATGTCAAAAACCAGTGAAGCAAAAAGCAAAGATTTGGGGTGACCATAGGATAGCAGACCCTACTCTCCTACACTCGTCAATTCCTGAAATGGCGAGGCACACGCTCAAAAGGAACAATGCACGCTCAAGTTGTGGCACTATTCCTCAAGTGACTTGCACCGTCTCTGTACAAGAACATCCCTTTGTCAATCATGCTGAGTTTAAAAAAATTAAGCGACAGCGCTCTTTTAAACGCAGGCTCAACACATTTTATGGCTCTGGAAACACCCTTTTCTTTTTTCCCTTTATCGCATTTTCTTGGCTTCTTGGAACAAGGGACATCCCTTGCAATGAAGTGCTTTGTGGTAGAATCGGCCTCCAAGGAGGCCTGTCTGCTTAAGCCGACCCAGAAATATAATTAAGGGGGTGTTCCACCCCATAACCCCCTCCCACGAAGATACGCCCCTGCAATGCAGGGCCCATGTTGAGGTCCTGCCTCAATGTGCATATCCCAAAGGTTGAAGGATGGTCCAAAGGTTTTAGTGGTAGTCTGTGCTTTTGTCTCTGATCTTCTATGCCTGTCCCCATGCTCTGTCCTCCTTTGCCCACTTCGTGTAGAAACACTTGTAAAGCCAAGTGCATGTGTCTCATACCTGTCAGTTCACCTTTATTCGGAGTCACCTACTTTTCCCTACTATTCACACCTCATAGTCACCATCCTAGCAAACGAAATGCCTCCAGAGACTTTAAAATGGGCTCATCCTCCTTTCAAACCTTTACCATCCTCCAAAAATGTTAATTTGCCATTCACTTTAATGCCATAGCCCCCTTCAACGTCTGACTGTACCCTCATCGGAGAGGCAGCAGGTTGATGGACACGGTCTCAGTTTTTTTATTGACATCCACTCAATGAGGCAGAAAAGAATCACTTGTTCCCTGAATCTTGACCGAGACAGTTCCAGTATATCAGTCAAATATTTGCAACACCTGAATATAACGTGCATAGTGCGTGTTAACTCATCGGGGTCATCTATGCCCTTAATAAGAGATATTTGTGTGACCAAAGTCAGTTGCACCAACTTTATTAACCTCAGAAGGATGAAAGGCTGTGGAGATTTGAACCTGTGATCATGAGATCAAACACCAATTGCTGAAGTCAATGCATTAGTCCACAGAGCCACAAGACCCAGGTAAGGAAATGATGGCGGCCAAGGACTATAAACTTTATACAAGAAGTTGTGCTGTCTGCCCATTCTCCACACCTTGTGCCTTGTGTCCTGTTCTGCTGGAGAAGCCAGAGTCCAGCAACAGCATGTGATTGGCTGGAGGTCACATGGACTCAATCCATGTAATATGAGTGACAGATAACATGAATCCTGTTTGCCATGAGTGTGGTACACCAAAGGAAATTAAATTTGACTACACTGTTGCCCTCTAAACCTCTAAAGGTTAAGAGAAGGTTTGCCACTTGGAAGGTATGTTACCGGCCTATATTTTTAAGTCAATGTAGTATACGAAAATTGGCAAAAGCATTAATATCCAGTATTGTTATCTTTTTGAAATATAAACCTAAAACAGCAAACCCAGAACAAAATATCTTTAAAGTATTTGAGAGCTTTGTCTATATTATTTCAAAATAATTAATAAAGAAAACAGAATGATAATTACTTATGACAAAAGAATATTGAGTATTTTACACAAATTACTTTTCATCTATCAGCTCTCAGGCCCTCCTGAACAGCAAGAAGTAAACAAATGGCCAGTACTTTTTTCTGAGAAATATAACGACCCTAGATGGTAGTAGGGTTGCTTCCCATCTCTGTGTTTTACCACCCTGGTCTGTATTTGCAAGTCCAAGCCACTACAAATATTGTTGAAAGCAGTAAAATCAGTGGGCCATATTTAGAAAATTTGTGATGCAGGGCAGTTGTCTTGCTGTGCTGCCCTGAGCCACAAGGAAAGGGCAGGAAGGCACCTTATTGATCCAATATGGCACATTCCTATCCTTTTCACCTGTGTTGGTACCATTTTGGAAGCAATTCTCCTCATTAAACCTCTCCTGGTTAGGCTATCTTTTTGGCACAGTCTCAGTTTTACAATTCTTTGTAAATCTGGGAATGCGTTAAAAGCCATGGGAGTTGCATGGAAACATCCACCACAATGCCCATGGAAAGCCTCCCTTGCACAAAGTAAGACAACACAGCCATTTGGCTGCGTTGCTTATTCCAGATTTTTGAAGCCGTTCAAAGCAATGCAAAGTGGCTTTGCGTGGCTACATAAATCTGGCTTAGAGGTTTGCATAAAACTTCAACCCAAAGCATCAAACAAACATAGAACTGTTAAAAAGTACTTGAGAGCTGTCTACAGTTTTTTAGAATGATTATTAGAGCAAAAAGAGGCATAATTACCACGCTACAAAAGCATCCTCGCAATTTTACACAAATTCTTTTTTTACCTACAAGCTGTTCCAGAATACCAAATGTAGAGAAATGGGCAATAATATTTTTCTAAAAAAGTTGGCAACCCTAGTTGGAAGTCAACTTTGAACTTGGACCTGAACTGAATGAGGTACTCACTCTTGAACCTGGGAAAGTTGGGAGACCTGTTACTAATATATCCAACAGGAATTGGCATTTAAATGCTCAAATGAACATTCATGAAACTCAACCTTAGGTAAAGCATTCACTATTTGGACAGGACAGGCTTGACACGCCACCCATCAAGAGTTAAACTAACGCATTTCAGTGCTAGCTCCCGCATAAACACCCTGAAAGCGATGTCAGGTAATTTATAGCTCCTAGTCTTGCTTGGATCGCACACAACACTCTCAATCACGCCAAAGTAATAATCCCAGAGCAGAGCTGTTTAACCTGCTACTTGGTACCAAGACAGAATTCGTGGTAGACATAGAGGTCTCCAGAGATCGCAACTGCAACCCCTGGCTTGCCTCTAACAACCCTAGCACTGGCCTCAGAGAAAGTCCAAAACTTGCAAACAATTATTTAATGTTGAAAGTGGAGAGGATGCCAGTAGAAAGGCGCCTGTGTCTCATGCTGCGAAGGGAGCAAGAAGGACAGAAGCGGGACATGTGAGAAATTGAGAGGTAGGTGTGTCTGCAAGAGAGAGAGATGGAGAGAGGGATTAAAGAGACAGAGAAGGGATATATGAAAGAGATACAAACGTGTGGAAGAGAGTGATACAGGTGAAAACTATGGGGAATATTTACAAGCCCCGATCGCCACCACAACATCACTTTTCAGGATGTAGTGTTGGCGATAGAGGCTTCACCTTATTTACAAAGCAGTGTTAAGCCACTTAATGTGACTTAATGCTGCCTTGTAAATAAGACACCCATTCACGCTATACTTAGCGTTAAGGGGAGGGAAATGGGTGTTGCTGTGGGCGATCCACCGCAACACCCATTGATGATGGCAAAACGAGGAGAAATGTTTTATTTATCCTTGTTTTTGCTGTTTCCATGTGTGCTGCGTTGTGCAACACACATGGAAACAGCAGAATGCCAGATTGTTTATGTGCAGGAAGGTGTCCCTTCCGCACATAAACAATAATTTTAAATAAATAAGGTTTTTCAACTTTTTTGTGTGATGCATTGTGTAGCACACATAGAAGTTACAAAACGCCATTTAAAGATTGTTTATGTGCAGGAAGAGACACCTTCCTGCACATAAACAATCTGGCATTTTGCTGTTTCCATGTGTGTTGCACAACGCAGCACACATGGAAACAGCAAAAACAAGGATAAATAAAACATTTCTCCCCCTGCAACGCAGACACCCTTGCACTATGGTGCAAGGGTGCCTGCGTTGGAGCTAGACAGCTAAATTTAGCACCAGCACAGGGGGAAATGCAGGGCTGCACCATATTCTTGTAAATATGGTACAGCCCTGTGTTACTAGTAAATATGCCCCTATATGTGATAGACACATAGACGACAAAGACATAGCTGAGTCAGAGGGAGGTGACAACTGATGCAAAAGGATAACAGTATGAGAGGTGTGATATAGATACAGGTGAGAAAGAGATGGCTAAGAGAGACAGAAAGAGAGGGACAGCCAGGTGTGAGAAAAGTAATAAAGAACCAGCTGATGATAGACCACTGAGAGGCAGAGGAAGGTAGGTGAGACTTGTAAGAAAGATACAACTCAGAGATGGACCTATAAGACAAGTAATAAAGAGGCAGCTGAGAGAGATTGTGGAGACAGGTGAAAGAGGTGAGAGACTATTGAGAAAGAGTCTGTTCAGAGAGAAGGAAAGGCAGTGGGTGGAGAGACAGTTGAGAAAGTTAATAGAGACCATGAGAGAGATACCTCACAGTGAAGGTCGGACAGGTGAGAAAGAGAGAGTCGCTATAAAGAGACACTTTAAAAAGACAGCATAGAAATGGGGAGATGGACAGGTGGGAGAGTTACAGCTAAAACAAGGGAGAAAGTTGAGAGTGCTGATAAAGTAACACAGCTTAATAGGAGACAGTGTTTATGCAGTTTAGAGAGACACATAAGCAGGCTATAAAAACTATTTGAGTGAGAGGTGGAAAGGAGAAAATTTGAGTGATATGTAAGTGATATTGAGACAAAGACAGGTGAGAAAGAAACAGACATGGGAGTTAAAGAGGTGGGAGAGAGGTGAAGGAGGGAAAAAGGAACATAACAGATAAGAAAGTCACAGATGATATATTATAAGGGCATCGGTGAAGAAGAAACAGTTAACACAGAGGAGGAGACAGGAAGGGTGAGCCAGAGACAAGGTGAGAAAGACAAGAGACAGTCAAGAAACAGACATCTAAGGGTAGAGAGACAGTGAGGCAAAGGTCATATGACATCACTTTCGGTGAAGTCATTTAGGTCAAAGGACATGTGAAGTCACTTCTACTACTCCTGACATTTTGGCAGATGGAGGTCCATGGTGGTAGAGGAGCCCTGGCAGTGTCGTGGTTACAGCCCTCCATGCTGGGGGCTAAACAGGCTCCTCCGCCTCTCTGTCTCATGAGTGCGCCTCATGCTGGTGCAGGAGTTTATACAAGAGTCAAAGCACGTGCACCCACTCCCAGCATGGCTGAAGTGTACTCAGTCCGAGCAGAGTGAGTTTGGTATTTGAGAGCTCTGCTGACCTTAACTGTTGTGTGTGGACCTGTGGGATGGACTCTGCTTGGTGTGTGTGAGGAGGCCACACCTTGATCCACACAGTGAACACAGCTCCCAGGTCTGACACGCAGAGCTGGTTGTGACTCCATACCTTGGTACAAGCAACTCTCCTTCAACACTTTCCAGTCTGACGGAGAGTCCTGTCCGCATCGGACAAGTCAGGCCTACAGCTCTGCAGAGACAGCGCACTGCAGCCGCGAGTCTCATGGAGGAGCCTTTCTCCCTTCCCGCTGTAGCTCTCTGCTCTGACAGTCAGATCTCCGGGCGCAGCAGTCTCGTCATCACCAAAAGACAAAGCCTTATCATGCACAGCAGAGGCTGGGTGGGATCACTGCACAGCACACAGAAATGCAATTGCAACCCAACATATGCAATGAATGAGAGGTCAAACGATTTTTTTTGTTTAAAAATTCTGTTGATCGTGATACTGGACATTGCTAAGTGTAACCAGCCCTGTTTGTTTTATTTTTTGAACATTTGACAGTAAAAAAAAAATCAAAAAATAAATAAAAATTCTGTTGAACCTCTTTGGTTATGAGTTATTTATATTTGTTGTGTTCATCATGTATTTAGATTGGATGCAAGTTGCAGGCAGCGGCACAAACAGCGTTTCACTGTGCCTACATGCTGCACTTCCCTCCTATAAGGGGGTACTTTCTTAAACCAGCACCAGCCTCCCTGTGGCACGAACCCCAAAATGCCTTAGCACAATCAACACATTTCACTCATCGACGTCAAAGTGAAACGATGGGCTGCAGCACAAAACTGTTTCTTGGAGCATTTGTATTGTCTTTTACAATCACACTTTCAAAGCAGTTGTAATTCACCTTGCAGACACCCAGCCAATACAACGTGTTTCAGGCTGTCTCAGTCATGTAGGCTGAGTGTTGGCAAGATGAGGTACAACTGCTCTGGAAGCATATGGATACAGAAAGATAATAAACCATGAGGAACTTTATTCCTGCTTTATCTCTGCCTCAAAAAAGAGTTTTGTGCAGCAGCCTCTTCTTTCCTTCCACAATGGAAGTGACATCACTCCTCTCCCCTCCCAGGACATACTTAATGACTGCCACAGCATTGATACGCATTGGGCGTGCGGAAGGGGCACCAAAGGCAAGCCCATCTGTGCTCATCGAGGCCTTGACCGTGTCCAGCACCCTGAACCCTGACCTTCCCCCTTCACACTTCCTCTACTGTGCTGTCAACCTCCTGCCCTCAACCTTAGCCACTGCTCCATTCACTGCTGCCTTGCCACACCACACAACACTGAGGGAGCATTCTCCTTCACTTCCTGTAAGTTTTCATACACTGATGCACACCCAACACCCACAGCATCGACAGCACCCAACACCCCACTCTCTGACACTCACTCAGTCTTGCAACCACCCATACAACATTCCACACTCGCATGCATGCTGCTTAACACCCGCTCACTCACCAAACACGCAACAGAGACCTGATATCTGCAGTACGAAAATGCCCCTGGCCTACTTTTTCTCATGAATACCTGGCTGAACCCTGCATCAGCACCTGACATTGCCACAGTCATCCTCCCTCTCTACAAGATTACCAGACAAGGCAAACTTCACAAGCCATTAGCAGAATCGCCATCATCCACAAGAACATCATTGCTCTGCCACATCCACCAACATGGAACACCTGTCCTTCATGCTCCATATCACAGCAAACTTCACCCTACGCGGCACTCTCATCTAGGGACCACTGGTACCACGCACCAATTTCACTAACACCATCACGTAATCCGCCAGACCACTCTCCCTCATTGCTAGCAATTACATCCTACTCAGAGACCCAAACTTCTACCTCCAAGATAACGCCAACCTCAATTCAAGAGCACTCATTAAAGACCTTGGAAACATGGGCCTCACCAAAGGAGTAATGGGTCCTACCCTCCTGGACCCTATTTTCACCAACATTGACAAGATCCATGACGACGAGCCCACATAAGTTCCCTGGACAGACCACACCCTCATCAAGTTCAGTATTCCCATCCCAGTCCAACGCACACACACCACTACCAGACCAGCCTGCCTAAACTGGATTAGCATCACTGACAAGGACTGGAACACCCACTGACTCGAACACAGTAACAGCCACACAAAGCCATCAAGAATTTTAACAATTGGATCACCCTATATGCCAACTCCCTGGCCCCCCTCAAACACAACAATTCAGTAACATCAGACCCCAGGTTAGTTGCTACATAGAAGAGCTCGGACTGATGAAACCAGACCACCAAACACCCCGCTCTGGTGCACTGCATCAATGCCAGCACGAGCAGAAGCAAAGAAATCTTGGCCGTGGTGAAAGATTTCACCTCACTATCGGCCACCCCCAACTCGATCACTCCCTCTCAGGACCTCTGCCACAATCTCTCTTGATTCTCATCAACAAAACCAAGGCCATTTACATCAAATTCAGCACCCTACCTGACCACATAGACCTCTTCAAATGCCTCCCAACGTTACCCAAAGAGCCAGGACTAACCACAGGTATGTCCACACCACAGAAGAATTGGCTGCCAACAAGAAGTCCTCCACTCAGGTGCCCCCTTAGGACCCCTGCCCCCACCACTCCTACTCAAGAGGACAGGAACCCATCAGCACCATGTTCACACAGATTCAGAATGCCTCCACCTCTTCTGCAACCTTCCCAGATGCTTGGAAACATGCAAATATTCTTCCTGTTCTGAAGAAACCCTCTGCAGACCCTTCAATGCTCTCCAACTCCAGATCTATCTTCCTGCTACATTCCCAGCGAAGGTCTTAGAGAAAATCAACAGACCTCACCGAATACCTCAACGGTTTGTTTTCAGAAGCAACCACAGCATGGAAACTACCCTCATCACCGCCACAAATGACATCTGCATGCCTCTTGACAAAGTAGACACAATGGCCCTTACCCTCCTAGACCCAGTCTCTCACTTCATCCTCATTCTACGCCTACATGACATCAAAATCTAAGGACACGCACTCTGATGGATCTGCTCCTTCCTGACTAGAAAGACCCATTCAGTCAACCTGCACCACACAGCATGGACGACTGAGACCTAATCTAAGGACTTCCACAAGGATCCTCCCTGAGCCTGACTCACTTGAACGAATACATGATGCAGAGGCTAGAGGCCAGCATCATCGGCTCTCCAGATATCAACATCCTCTCCTATGCTGACGACATGCAACTCATTCTCTTCCTCACGGACAAGATGCCCTGTACCCGAATCAAGTTAATTGCCTGCATGACTGAAATTGCCCACTGGATGTAGTACAACTATCTGAAAATCTGAACACCGACAAGACCGAAATCATGCTCTTCAAGAAGAGCACATCACTGTGGGACTCCACCTGGTGGCCAACAGAGCTAGGACCGACACCTACCCATACCAAGAACCTCCGGTACATCATCAATAGCATACTTGACAAGACCACCCAAGTCAATGCCGTCACCACCTCATGCTTCTGTACCTTAAAGATGCTGAGGAAGATTTTCAAAGGCCTCTCAATCAGCATCTGGAAAACTGTCACACATGCCTTAGTCCAAACAAGCACTTCAGTGCAAACATCTACTATGCCGGAATTAACAAAAAACTAACCAGGATGCTGAATACCATTCAGAACTCCTAATCTCCATCCCGACTCACTTCACTCCATACCTAAAGGAGCTCCACTGGCTCCCCATTGACAAACAAGCACATTTCAATCCCCTCCTCCACACTTTCAAGGCACTACATAACTCTGGCCCAGCATGCCACAACAATCACATCTGCATTCACAAAGCTTTTAGACATTTCCACTCGTCCGGACTCCTATTTGCACAAATTCCACTCATACAGAAAACAAGCCCTGGCAGTCGAGCCTTTTTCTACATCATTCCTAAAACATGGAACATCCTGCTGCTACACAAAAGAGACTCCCCCTCACTTCATGAACTCCACAAGAAGTTGAAGACCTAGCTTTTTGAGTAGTCCCCTCGGGCTAGGTGTTCTTACACTCACACCTGCTCAGCACCTCGATGCCCACCTGGGTTATGGTGCGTTCTGCAAATCTGCATACCATAACAATGGTGAGCGAATTGTGTTGATTGATATTGATCCAAACTTGCGCAAAAATACTGCTACACACTGGAAGGATACTGAAAAAAAACATCAATAATGCTCATAGTCCGTTGAGATGAAGCAGAGCCAAAAAACTAAGACCATGGGTCCGTTAGGAACTAATTTATTCTGTGTTTATATCTACCAAACAGCCCCATGTCATGTAGGACACCTTCAGCAACTTCTTATTTAGCTTAATGACAAAAAAAGGTGATGAGAGAGATGCCTGCAATAAGTCCAAACAATCCTTCTTTTGCCGATCATACCACCTCAGTTTGGATCCAGCCATTTGGAAATCAGTCTTCACCCTACTCCATTAGGAACAGTCTAGCCCAAAGTGCCAAGCCAGGTCCTCCCTGAACACAAGCAACACAAGACTGGTTTCGCCCTCGTTGGGGCTCATCAGTCACATGTAGCTTGGTTCCAGTGTCATAGTTAGCAAACAACCCATGGCTGGGCATACCCTTGCCACATAGGACGGTACATCAAACACACAAAGGGTGTGAATTTCTGGCAAACTGCTGCTTAGTTTCGTGTGTGCAATGACTTAAAACACACAAAGGGTGATGGAAGAAATGCTATCAGTAAGTCTAACCACTGGCAATCGCTTGGGTAGCATCCCAACCCATCATTCTTTTGCCAACTATGCCACCTCAGTTTGTACCAAGCCATATGAAAATCAGCCTTGACCCTGCTCTGACGTGATAGGTTGTAATACTACCCCAAGTGAATGGCAGTCCGTAGACCTTTGGCAAGCATTCGTCCCATCACCTTTTGTGTTTGTAGCTTACAACAACCTGCATTCTGGGGCTAGTTGTTTCACTTTAATCAATATACATATGTACTTAAAAATCCCTCAAAAAAGTGTTAGCCAAAAGAAAACACAGAATTGACAACGGTTCACTCACAAGGCATGGGGTAGGTGGGTTGAAGGAAAGCAGGAATTTCATCTGTAGCAAGAGATAACAATGTTCTTTGCCCTCCTACATCAATAAAAGCTACAGCACTGGTCTAGCAGCTGCCTTATCAGAGCAGCCTTCACCACTGATTCTTTTGTGTTAATTTAAAAAAACAAGATGTGCATCTGTAAAAAACCTTTGTCAAGCATGTCTTCACAAGGTTCACTACCTTCAAGGGTTCAAGACTCAGAGAATGCATACAGAAATATTGAGTTTGTGACAACTGGGAGCGTTCGGGTGCGATGGACGTTGATGGTGAGCAGGCATATGTTCATTTGTTCATTCAGGGTACAGAGATGGGTTAGGCTCATATTGTTGAGTACCCAATTTGGAACTGAGAAGCATAGAAGGTACCTGAGAGGAATGGATGAAAACACTTTTTGAGAAGGAACAGTGAGTATAGAAGGTACAGAAGGGGATGGTTCATACGAAGGATGTAAGTGAGAGTAACTGTGTGATGTAGAAAAGTACACGAGAGACAGGAAGTTACTGTGTGGTATAATGGAGGATACAAAACAGAAAAGGGAGCTCTTTAGGGAGGGGGTAAAGAAGTACGGCATGAGGGACTCTGAAGGGAATAGATGGTGATATTGAGACAACAAAGAGAGAACTTGAGGTTCATGAATGGTGCCAAAGTACAAGGACAATTTATGCAACAATGGAGGCAAGAGAGTACCAGAGGGGAGGTGGATGCAAGAATACCTGGCGAATGGAAGAGACATTATTTGTAGATGTGTCAGATAGAGATTACTTGAGCAGTAATCGAGTAGAGGTTACCTAAGATGGGATGGAAAAGAGAGCATAAGGGCAAGGCAGAACAGAAAGAACTTGGGTGGGATGGAGGAGACATCTTATCTAAAGATTATGGAAGAGAGACTACATATAATTCATGGGAATCAGAGTGTATTTGAGCTTAAATAGTAGCATTCGGAGAGCTCTTAACTTTCTAAAAACGGGGTTATTGGGACATTTATTTCCCCCATTGACTAACCATGACACAGAGGCAAATTTAAGAAGAGAATGCTAAAATAAAGTAATTGTTAGCTTTAAAAATTAGGAGTCTACTGCCTGAAATGTGTCTGCTGGTATGTATGCATGAGATATGCAAATTTCACACACACATAAATGGAATAAATAGTAATGTCAAACACACAAAAGGTGATGGGAAGAATACTTGTTTGTTCTCCAACCACTGGCAATGGCTCAGTAGCAGGCAGAATTCCAACCCATCATTCTTTTGCTCACTTTGCCTCCTAAGTTTGGACCCAGTCATATGCAAATCAGTCTCGGCCCTGCTCCAAGAGGAACAGTCCAGCCCGAACTGCCAGGCCAGGTCCTCCCGGAACACAAGCAAACCCAAACCAATTTTGCCCTGATTGGTGCTCTTCAGTCGAGTGTAACTTGGCTCCAGTAGCACAGTGAGCGCAGGACCCACGTATGAGCATACCCATGCCACTTAAGGCAGCACATCAAACACTCACAGTGTAAAATAGTAATGTCACCTGACCTGGCAACTTTCTTAGGTCCATGCATGTTGTGCTGGTCCAGTCCAAGTTTTTTCTGTGATTTATGGGACATGTAGTCTTGTTGCTGACATTATTAAAGAGGACTACAAGTTCCAGAATTCAAAGAAAAATTCAGACAGGACCAGCACATCATGCATGGACCTAGAAAATGTGATAGCTATGTGTCACATATGCTATTTGAAGACATGACAGCTCTGAAAATAGATGTACCTAAACAATAGTTAATACGCTGTGCATCAAATATAAAACGGGGAAGAAACCGTAATTTACCAGGGTCGTCTTGAAACATTTCAAGATGTAGAAATGTTTATATATTTCTCTTACAAATGTATTTTGTCTCACACATTGGAAAGGTAGGGTAGACATTGTCCTTCTTTCTGATACATGGATTTCAGTACGAGTATGTGTGACATCTCCATGTTTTGGCATTTTAATGAATCTTGTGTGACACAATGAGTGACACTTTATAAATGAATAAAATAAAGTAGTTATGGCCATGATGTAAGGTGAGTATCACTACCCTCAATGTGCAGTATAATGCTTTAGAAGTGGTCTTCAAGGAGCCCAGCATGCAAAGTGATAATGGTAAAACGCCAGGACAGACACAAGAGTTGGTACCCGAAGACATGGGACCCCTACCGCCAATGTTGGGGTGGGATGGTCACTCCCACATCACCCTCTGGTATGCACACTGGCACACACACCAACAGAATTTCAAATGGTACCATTTGTTCTGTTTAGTTTTTCGCTAAATGTCGAGCAGCAAACATTATTTTATTTTCAGCAGAACCACTGTAGTTTGTATTAGCACAAATGAAGTGAACCAAAGGTATAAGTCTCAGAATGCATGATGTCATGTTGGCTATGCATTATACAATATAGCATCAGGGAATTCGTTATCAAAAGGAGCTATTCTCTTAACCTGAAATGGAACAAAGGCAGCGTAGGCCGTACCGGGATTTAAATCTGTGGTTTTCTGATTATGAACTGATTTCAACTACTGAGCTACTTCATCATAAATATGATAACATTAAATCTGAAATAGACTACTATCATACCAAATCTAACACATGTAACTGGAATTACAGAAAATCTCCTTCAAATATAGACTCAAACACTGAGAAGGAATTGATAAAGGAATATACACGTAATACAAACTGTTTAAAGGAACTGCGTTCCATGGAATCAGGAGTAAAACTCGTTCTATGCAAAATGTAGTAAAAAAAAAATTAACTTTGCCTGGCTTGTTGTCAGAGCACAGCGCACATGTGACCCTATATCCCGTGTGACACCAGAACGTCCACAGTTTTTCTGAAAACAACTTCCTGAATTCTGGGACATGTCGCTTTTTTCTCATTTAAATGTATTGGCTTCCCAGGTTTGGCAGGCTTGTAATAATGAAAGACATGGAAACATTTCCTGAGGTTCACACACTGTGTCTCAAAAAAGCATGCAAATGATTGATGTCAGTTCACCAAAATGCCTGGGGTAGTGGAAGCGACATCACGCGCCATTTGAACGTTACTTTCCTATGCTTACAAATACACACACATACTCACATTTCTCTCACATAAACACACTCTCACCTGCAAGCACACACACAACATATATTTAAAATCATTTTTTACTTACCTCAGCTACCAGGAAGGGTCATATTCCAGCTAATTGTACTCCATTTTTTTGACACTAATAGCAAACTATATTCACTATTAGTGTAATAAAATAATGACAGAAAGCAAGGCTAGTGAAGTCCCAACCAAATCTATAAGGAAGAGCTGCCCCTGAATTCCTGACACTGATTTTACCACCTATGAGACCAGCGGTCTCAAAGTCAGTGCCAGGGGTTGTATGAGGCAAGCCAGGGATCGCAGCTGCACCCCTAAATGATGTACATGATGCAAATGCTCTTGCAGTTTTATGATAAAACAATTAAATTGTGATTTTAACTTGGAACTACTCTGAGCAAAGTATGCAATTACTGAGATATTAAAAAATATAAATAAAGACTACAACTGAAGCACGTTTTATCTTGCACTGGATTTACCATGATGCATGGGAGCAAATTGAGTGCTTGGATGTGAGGCTGTCTGCTCCCACCCACCTTCTGTTTGAAAAGGCTCCCTTGAGCTACTGAGCTGACAAGCTTGTCTTGGTGCAATTGCACCCAGTGAGGGGTACAGAGACCTGAGAAAACTTTGTGCAGATTTCAAGTAGCCCCGCAACAACTTGTTGCTCACTATTGATGAAGGAGTGAATAACAAAAATGTGTGTAGAGTTACACAGGACAGGCTGCACTAACAAGAGTGAACAATTAAAGACTACTACTGATGTAATTGTTATTATGCACTGCATTTACCATGATGCCTTGGGGCAAATTGAGTGCTGGAATATGAGGCAGTGTGCTCCCACCCTCCTTCGGTCAAATTCTACAGGTTACCATCTTGGCTTCTGCAGTGATTCAGATGTTTAACAAGAAAACATAAGTTTAGCATTCTCAGGCGGAAAAGCTATATGTGCTCTAAATTGATGATATGTTTTCAAGCTTTGTGTGCACTTTATCTACTACAAAGAAATTAGAGTATAATTTCTATTTTACCTTTTCATGAGGTGATCGCTTTTTCTTTTGCTTGTCAGCGTCTTTTAATTGTTTAGCTAACCATGCTTTTTGTAAGAATATAGTGGCGCTTCATAACCTATGTTTGCATGCAGCAGTTGCATGCTGTCTGGAATAATATCGCCAAAGCTAGTCCCATAACACAGGCCATGGAAGTGAGTAAAGATCACACCTGGATGTCAGCCACACTGATAAGTGCATCAAAAGGTTAGCCCAAGGCCCCAGTCCTACTCTTTATGATTTTCCTGTCAGCCTCATTTCCTTCCTGAGATGTGCCCAGGCCACTTTCTTGTGACCTCTCACCAAATCAAAGAGCACTCTTTAAAGCATGGGTACTCACAAACTTTCTCTCGGGGGCCAAATTTACAATGTGGTTTGTGGCTGAGGGCCGCACCGGTGGGGGCGGGGGCAGTGGGGGAGGAGGCGGGGCTAGAGCAAAAAAAAACCTATGACCATGAGGTTGAACACAGGCCCCTGCAGCGGACGCCTTCGTCCACTGAGCCACCAGACCCGGCATTCACACATCTTTATCTATCTATCTATCTATCTATCTATCTATCTATCTATCTATCTATCTATCTATCTATCTATCTATCTATCTATCTATCTATCTATCTATCTATCTATCTATCTATCTATCTATCTATCTATCTATCTATCTATCTATCTATCTATCTATCTATCTATCTATCTATCTATCTATCTATCTATCTATCTCACGCTCCGTCTCCCTCCCTCTCTCTCTCTCCCTCTGTCTCCCTCACTGTGTCTCCCTCTCTCTGTCTCCCTCCCTCTCTCTCCGTCTCCCTCCCTGTCACCCTCCCTCTCTCTGTCTCCCTCCCTCTCCCTCCCTCTCCCTCTCTCTGTCTCCCTCCCTCTCCCTCCCTCTGTCTGTCTCCCTCCCTCTGTCTCCCTCTTGTCTGTCTCAGTCTGTCTCCCTACCTCTCCCTCCCTCCCTCTATCTCTCTCTCTCTCTCTCTCCCTCTGTCTCCCTCTCTGTGTTTGTCTCCCTTTCTCTGTCTCCCTCCCTCCCTCTCTCTCTCTGTCTGTCTCCCTCCCTCCCTCTATCCCTCCCTCTCTCTCTCTCTCTCTCCCTCCCTCCCTCCCTGTCCCTCCCTGTCTCCCTCTGTCTCCGTCTCCCTATGTCTCCCTCCCTATGTGTCCCTGTCTCCTTCTCTATCTCTCTCACCATCTGTCTCCCTCCCTCTCTCCATCTCCCTCCCTCTGTCTCACTCCCTCCCTCTGTCTCCCTCTCTCCGTCTCCCTCCATCTGTCTCACTCTGTCTCACTCACTCTGTCTCCCTTTCTCTCTGTCTCCCTCTCTCTCTCCGTCTCCCTCCCTCTCTATCTCTGTCTCCCTCCCACTCTCTCTCCGTCTCCCTCCCTCTCTCTATCACTCTCTCTCTCCCCCTCTGTCTCACTCACTCTGTTTGTCTCCCTTTCCCTGTCTCCTTCTCTCTCTCTCTCTCTCTCCGTCTGTCTCCCTCCCTCTCTCCATCTTTCTCCCTCCGTCTGTCTCCCTCCCTCTCCCTGTCTCCTCCCTCTCTCTGTCTCCCTCCTTCTGTCTCCCTCTCTCTCTCCGTCTCTCTCTCTCTCTGAATCACTGTTTGTCTCCCTTTCGCTCTCCCTCCCTCCCCTCTGTCTCCCTCCCTCTCCCTCTGTCTCCCTGTCTGTCTCTCTATCTGTCTCCCTCTGTCTTCCCCCTCTCCCTCTCCCTCTGTCTTCCTCCCTCTGCGCACTCTGTCTTCCTCCCCCTGTCACCTCACCTGCTGCTCTCACTCCCTGCTGCCCTCCGTCACCTCACCCTGCTGTCCTCCTCACCCTTTGACACCTCACCCGCGCGCTGAGACAGCTTCCGAGAACACACACAGCCGCCGCCGCACCCAAGTACTTAACAGGTGTTTTAAAAACCATTCACTTGTTAATGAGGCTTTATTGTATTTCACCTCTTCTTAGCGCCCCTGCATCAGGGGCGCTAAGAAGAGGTGAAATTCAACAAAGCCTCATTTACAAGTTAATGGTCTTTAAAAGAAATCGCCCGGGCCCCAGAAGCTCCACGTTGCTGCAACCGGCGATGTAAAAAACACACAGGTATGATGTCTGTAAGGTCCGCGGGCCGCCACGGAAGGCTTGCCGTGCCGCCGACGGCCCGCGGGCCGTACTATGAGTACCCGTGCTTTAAAGTGTTCCGGGGAAGCCTGGCTCACCCCTTCCCAGTGTGTGTCCCACCAAGCTTACAGGAATGCAGCACTACAAAAATCCATTGGTGGGATCTCTCTACCTCCTATCCATGTTTAACCTTGCAGGCCTATGTCTCCCAAAATGGAATCCAGGGTCCTCCATGCATTGTACCATCCAGAGGTACACTTACACCTAGTGCATGTATACAGCATGTATACACTGCTCAGTACTGCATCCTCTATGCACTGTACCACTCATAGGCACACATACATCCAGTATATACTTGCACATGCATGCACTGCCCGGCACTGTATCTTTTATGTACTGAATCATTCATATGAACACATATGTCCAGTATATGCTTTTAACATGCACGCACTTCACCCTTCATGTACTGTACCACTCACATGTACACATAAACCCTGCACATGCATTTATCGCACACACACTGCACAGCGCTACATCCGCCATATACTGTACCACTCATAGGCACAGATACAGCCAGCATACATCTTCACCATGCATGCTCTGCCTCTACTGCATTATCTCTGTATTGTACCCTTCCCAGGCATACATAGACCCTGCACAGATACACCACTTCTGCTCTGTACAGCACTGCACGGCAAAACGATGTACACCAAGGGTGAGATAAGCACACAGCAGCAGAACTTTAAAAATGAGTGAGTCTGTAGGCCTCACTCCAGTGACACAAGTTAAAAAGGACCTGTTCACTCCAACTGATCAGTACATAGTATGCTGCCACCACCATGCTCGTGCTGCTTAACTCCAGGTGGGGGCAGTGGCCCTCCACCCCTATTAGGATAGCTCTTTGGGTGCCCCTCCCGGTCCAATAAGACTACAATCTGTGAAACAGACCTATGTCATGGCGCACATGCATCATGCACTGTGTTTGTGTATGACAACAAAAATCAGCATTAGGATCCAGACATCAGTACAGTAGGGCACTCAGGGCATTGCTGCATGCCCATTACCATACAAAGGACTTTTCTGTCCCAACAGACGTGCCTTCCAGGTTCCAGATTAGAACATCCCGACCCAACTCCTAACAAACCCAGCAGGAAAGTCCATCAGCATTCCTGCAGCTCAAACAGCTCTAGTGCTCCACCACAGAGTCTAACCCTTGTAAATAAATAGACCATCCCAATAACTTTGGATTTGCTCTCTTCATAGCCATCAACCATTTCAGCAGCTTATGATCCATTTGCACCACAAACTTAGTGCCAAACAAACAACGGTCGAGCTTATGCAAAGCCCACTTTGGCAAAACACTCCTTCTCAATAGCCACCCAGTTCTATCCTGTGTGTAATAATGTCCTATTAATAAAGGCTACTAGACTCTCTCTACCGTTGTCATCCAGTTGAGCTAATACCGCTCCAACTACTTTGTCAGAGGCACCCGTCTGTACAATGAAAGGCTGACTGTAGTCAGGTGTGTTCAGGTATAGGTACAGTGCATAGTGCCTTCTTCAGTTCCTCAAATGCTATCTGACACTCTGCAGTCAATATCACTTTCCTGGGCTGATTCCTAGAGGTCCAAGCAGTCAATGTGGCAACTAAACTTTCATAGTTAGCCTCAAAGTTGCTGTAATACCCGGTGAGGCAATAAAAAGCCCTCACCTTCACTTCAATCAGGGTAGAAGGCACTTCCCACTCCATCATAGATTGAATCCTGGCATCTAACGGGCACATTTTCCCTTTCCCCACCTCATGCCCAAAGCAGACTATAGAGGACTGCCCCACCTAGCACGTAGTTGCCTTGATGGTAAGTTTTGTATGCTGTATCCTGGACAACACCTGTTTAAGGTGCCTCAGGCGGTACTTCTATGAATTGCTGAACACCACAATATCATCTAAGTAGGCCGCACACAACTCCCTGCGAAAACATGGGTCACCAGGTGCTGAAAAGTGGCAGGAGCATTCTTCAACCCAAAGGGCATTCCTTTAAATTGTTACAAACTTCTGATATAGAAAATTCTGTCTTCTCTTTAGCATTTGGTACCAAAGCGATCTACCAATATCCACTGGTCAGATCCATGGTGCTCAAGTACTTTGCAGCACCTAACCAATCCGCAAGCTCATCCGCTCTGAGGATTCGATGAGCATCGGTTTAGGTTACTTACTTGAGGGCTCGGTAGTCCACACAGAACTGCAAGTCAGTAAACCCTTGGTGTGGTACTAGAACAACAGGACTAGACCAACAACTATGAGATCACTCAATGACTTCCACATCCAACATCTTGACAACTTCTGCCTTAATGTATCCCTGAACTCAGTCAGACATTCTGTACCTTCTGCTCTTCTTTGGCAGACTGCCATTCATGTCCAAGTAATGCACATAGACAGGTGATAACCCTGGAGTCAGCGAGAATAGGTTGGCACACCGTCCTAACACCTCGCTACACTCTCTCTGCTGCTCAGGTGCTAACTCAGGGGTTAACTGAACCCCTGCCACAGTGCCATCCTTCATGCCATTCTCCATCAAGTCAGGAAGAGGCTCACTGGCTTCCTCAACTTCCTCTGCTATAACCATGTTATTCACTGTGTAGTTCAAGAGCTAAGGCTTCAGTTTGTTCACATGGAACAACCGCTTGGGTTCCCTTGTGGCACCTGTGTCACCAAGGTATTTATCACAGACACTTTCTTAACAACTTTGTTTGGCCCACACCATTTGTCCTCCACAGCCTTGGGACAAATAGGCTTTAGCACCAACACCTCCTGGCCTTTGTGATACTCCATCAGCGTAGCTTTCTGGTCATACCATTCCTTTATCAGTGCTTGGCTAGCCTGAAGGTCTTTCTTTGGCTGACTCATGTATTGTACTATCAACGTCTTGAGGGTAATCACACAGTCCATCTACATCCTTCTGTGGAGACTCTGAGGTTCCTTCCTACCCTTTTCTTACTAAGGTGAGTGAAGTGGTACAATTCCCATCATGCTCTTCAGTATTTTGGTAAACCGCGCCACCAAACTAGTGGTATGCTGTGACGAAGTGGTATATCTCACTAGCTTGCTCCCACATCTCTCTCATGTAAGAAGAGATAAAGTTGGTTCCCTGGTTGGAAATTACCATCCTTGGAAATTCGACCCTAGAAACAATCCCTAGGAGAGGTCTTGCTTCCACCTTTGCAGTCATGCTCCTTAAAGGTACAGTTTCAGAATACCTGGTGGCATGATCTACCACAACTAAGGTGTAGTTGTTGCCTGACTGTTAGGGAGGATAGAATGGCCCAACATTGTATATTCCTACCCACTCAAATTAAACACCTATGAGGCTCAGGTGGGATTTCTGCAGGAGCCAAATGAATGGAACAGATGCTAGGTCCCTATTCCCCTCACCCACCTCCGACGGCCAACACAGTCAAAGCAAAAGAGGGATGGTGGGAAAGAAGGGGAGACAAAACAAGGAAAGGGAGTTGAATCCACTGGAACGTCCGATGAGGTATCACCAAGGCACCTGATGGAAAAGACACAAAGGTAAGTATGTTCTTATATTCTAGTAGCCTGTGGTATAGATATCGTGATTATTCTGATATTCTACCTGTTGAAGGATCCACTAATCATATGTAGACGATATATACAACTAGAACGTAGGACCCACATAAGGTATCTAGAAAATAAATACACACTTATTATTCATAAGGACTGCAGGAGTTTAAACACAACCAAGATGTAAATGAAATATACCAACCTTAATAGGAACCACCTTCAGCTATCAACAGACCCATAAAAAATACCATCCTGTTCGCCTGAACAAGGAAAAAACAAAAAAACAAATTTCTCTTAGTCAGGAGAAAACAGAATGTAGAAAAAATATGTGGCAAAACAAATGCTGGGTCACACTCTGAAACTAATATGAATAATGTGATGTGATGTAACTAATGTGAGATTGACAAGGTACTACGGGTATCTTAAGTGGTAGACTCTCGCCGAGGGGAACCTCCATTTGCCTAATTGCACACTTTGGCTTCTTTGCACTAAAACTTCCAGCTAATGCTGTCTGAAACTGATTGATAATTATGTGTTTGTGTATTTTGTTTTAACTTGTTTGTTTTACGCTGCTCAATTGGGCCTCTCACCTGTGCTCTTGCCTGCTCCTCCCCGTTCCACCGCAGCAATTTTGGCTGTTTGAGTGGAGGGAGAACCGGTTAACAATTACCTCACTTCTGCTTACAGCCACTTTCCGGCGGCCATCTTAGTGAGGAGACGCATAGTCTTTCTTCTTGTACACTTTCCTCTGTATATTTAAAAAGCTGATGGCCAAAGGCGCGCCTAAGGCAAGCCCGTTTGTGCCCGTCCGTGCCTGGACATCACCAGGAGCCAGGACCCTTGTCCGTTTGGCTCCAGATAATGAGTCCAGATGCTGTTATATGGCCTCTCAACTTATCCAGGTTAGACAGCTCGCTGCAGCATGTCCTTTTACTTTCACTTCTGCGGATTTGGAAGGACCTTTTTCGTGTAATCTCTGTCATTTTCACAGCTGCTGTGATAGACGCTTCTCTCCTGAGTTGGGTGATTGCTATATTAACCAGGACACACAGGCAGGGGCAGGTTTGTCCTCTCATAACTTAGTGAAACCCCAGAGCACATACTCGACCTATGACTGGAGTGGTTTTTAGCGAATGTTCAATCATTGCCTAAATACGCCACTGAACTTTGGGATTTGCTGAATTCCGACTCCCCAGACTTAGGCTTCTTAACGGAGACATGGCTTAAGCCTCACTCACTACCTGATAATGCTCTTGCCCTTCCTGATAAACACCGGATCCATAGACTGGACAGAGTAGGAAAAGTGGGAGGAGGTGCTGCCATTGTGTATAAAGATGGGCTGAAAGTCTCCGTCATCGACTTCACCTCCGATAACTAAATGGAAATTTGTATTTTTAAAATCGACTTGACCCCCCCAGAACAGCCTAAAGGGTGCTCCTATATATCGCCCCCCTGGACCGCTTAAAGATTTTAATTTAAAAGTGATGGGAAAATTGCCCCTCATACAATTACCTCTCAACACTTCCTATTATTGGGGGATTTCAATATCTATGGTGAAGACAGTGAGAACAATTTTCTGGCCGATATGGCGGCATTGGGCCTTGCAAAGATCAATGCTGGCCCCACCCATTCGGCAGGTCATACGTTGGACATCTTGCTCACTAACTCACCCTATATATCTTCTGATCCCCCTCGCCCTGTGATTTGGTCAGATCACACATTGATTCCGTTTCAGATTAAGGGCTGTTTCAGAACTCAAGTCCCTGTGTACCAACAGCACAGTCACAAAAGAAAATGGCATAGAGTTACTCTTGACGCCTTCAGCAAAAACTTTGTGCCTCCAAAATTTGATGAGCATATGGACATTGACAAAAAGCTTAGAGTCTTTAACGAGGCTATACATACTGCGATAGACACCCTCGCCCCCTTGAAACTACAACAAACCAACAGTCACAAAAATGTGCAGTTTGGTACACCCAGGACTTACGTAATGAAAAATCCAAATGCAAAAACCTGGAAAATCTTTGGCACAAAACCCATTCGGAAATTGAGAAACTTAATTTTAAAATAGATCTCACTTCCTACCATAAGAATCTGAGAAAGGCACGGAAAGCCCATGTCATTTTAAAGCTCAATCAAGCGGGCAACTCAACCAAGGAACTTTATAAAATTCTCAACACTTTCACCAATCCGACCACCTGTAATTTACAAATTCCCCCTTCCCAAGTACTATGTGACAACATGGCTAACTACTTTGATGAAAAAATAAATGTAATCTATGATCAAATCCCTCAGGTTTCTAATTCCTTGGATTCCTCAAATTTGCTACCCTCTACCATGAGAATGTCTGTGGCTGGCCTTCAACATTTTAATACGATACAGATATCCCAGGCAGAAGCCCTGTTGAGAACGGCGAAATCTGTTTTTACCCATGATGTTATGCCAGCATATGTGTTTGCCTTACTTGCCCCTCTCCTGGCCCCCGCTATCTGTGACATCCTTAACACTTCTTTGATTGATGGGGTACTCCCACTTGAATGGAAGGCTGCTCAAGTGCTACCTATTAAGAAAAAAGCCCAGATACCTGCTGAGGTGATTGCTAACTATCGCCCTATTTCGCTTATGCGGCTTATGAGCAAAATGGTGGAAGTGTAAGGATCGGGTAGCGCGCGCCTGCATGGCCTACAAGCCCCAGAATGCTCAGGGACTGAAAAGGGGAGGAGTCGCGCAGTCATAAGGAGCGACGTTCGCACGGAACGTTGTGCGTAATTCCGGCGTGAGAGTTCGTTCCGGATTTCGGTGGAGAGGAGAGTTCGTCGGTGTTTCATCGAGGCGTGGAGAGACTACGCTGGTTCCAGTCTCTGCCGCTTTTTAGATGCACGTCCTGGGGTCGGTCCACGTTCCTGTGTCGGACGACGTCAGGGCTCTAGAGTTCCAGGAGACTTCCGAGGGGACCTAACAGATAAGTGTGGTCCTCGCTTGAGGCGGGGAGCGTCTCGCTATTTTCTTTGTTATTTCTGGAGAATCCCGGTGGCCCGTTGGTCCCATGGTGTGTAGTTGAACTGTACATACAGCCAAGCCTGGTCCGAGACATTACTCCAGGAAGAGTGTGGGCTACGCTTTCTTTCGTATATTGGGGAAGTGCATTCCGCTCGCGGTGACGTAACCGTGTTCTAAAAGACTTTGGGTGGAATACATTTTCAAGGAATTCGAGTTTTCTATGAACAGTTGCAAGATACGCTGTGTGAGGCCAATGAACACAGCAACCCGTTTTTCCTAAGTTCTTTCAGGCAGCTCTGTTTCTACCAGTACACACATAATAAGGGGCTCTGGTCTTTCCCTTCATAATAGCCATGCCATGAATAAATGAGTGTGAGGAAGAGGGGGTGTGCGTGGTTGTATATATATGTATATCTGAAAGAAAATACAGGTGAGGGTGATTACTTTATTAAGGAGGTGAAGGAGGCTTATTCCTGGAGGGGAGTTTGTTTTGTAGTAAGAAAATGCAAGAGTAGTGTCTTTAGTGAGAATTTACGAGAGTAGTCTATATGACTTTGTTTTGCTAATGTTTGTAGGTATATGTGTTTATTGCTTTACAGGTTCTACTCCCTGCTGTCCCCTTCCTTCCCTTCCCTCGCTTGATCACCCTAACCTTCCGTGCCATTAGTGCAGGAGTTGGGGGTGTCGAGAGGTGGAACCCTTATTGCATCGCCAGAATCCTGAGGAGAGTTGATCTGGGGAACGGAATCTTGACAGAATTACGCACCCAAGTATTAAATCTCCTCCCGGTTCTGGTTTGGGGTACAATAGGGAACTAGTATGGATGATGTTTTACAAGCACTAGCGGCTGTTCAACAGGAATTGGTGGCGTCTAGGACAGAAACAGCGGCCTTACGGGAGAAAGTAGACCGGTTGTCACGAAACCCTTTTGATGCTAGCGCTGGCCCTACTCCCATTCAGGTCACTGTGCCCCCACCCATTCCGTTAGCAAATCCCGAAAGGTACACTGGGGATCCCCAAAAGATACAGGTATTTTTGACTCAAATCCTGATGCATTTTTCTTGTAGGCCGTCCTCGTTCCCGACTAACCACTCCAGAGTGGCATTCGCCATTTCTTATTTAGCGGGCGACGCAGCAAATTGGGCGGTTCCGCTAGTACGACATAATGACCATGTGTTGTATGATTGGGACGAATTTAGAGCAGCCCTGGAGGGGGTATTTGACCGACGCACTACGTCATTCAGCGCAGACAAAGAGCTTTTGACCTTAAAGCAAGGAAAGACTGAATTAGTGACGTATCTGACCACCTTCAATAGGTTGGTGGCGGAAGCAGCATGGCCCGAAGAAAAGAGGATGTCACTTTTCTACCAAGGGTTATGTGACGAGCTTAAAGATGTCATAGCCCGAATAGATCCTCAACCTAAGACGTGCAACGATTTGGTCAGTTTAGCCTTGCGGTTGGATGGACGCCTAGCAGATAGAGGTGGTGAGAGGTTTAGAGGTGATAGAGCCAGAAATGAAGCCACCAGCAACACGGTGGTATCCGAGCCCATGGAGGTGGGAGCCATTCGGGCTCCACTATCTAGAGTGGAAAGGGAGAGCAGAAGGACTCAGGGGCTTTGCATGTATTGCGGAAAGAAGGGGCATTATGTCCGGGAATGCCCCTCTCGACCCAAGCGACTGGGGGGGAATAACCGGAATAGAAAGACAATAGCCACAGTCCAGAGTCCGGATCCGCATGAAGGATCGCAAGAAAAAACAGAGGCGACAGGAGAGCCGCTTTGGAGGATCCCTTCGCTTGCCACTACCCATCAGGGTGACACAGAAAAACATATAGAGATGGTTATGTGGTTAGAGAACGACCACCAGTCTCATCAGATTAAGGCCATGTTGGATTCCGGAGCTACAGGAAACTTTATACACAGTGGGTTGGTAGCTCAACTGGAACTCAGGAAGGTGTCTCGCAATATCCCAGAGGAAGTGCTGGCGGTAGATGGAAAACCACTCACCTCCGGTCTCCTCATCGAACAAACAGAACAACTCAGGTTGATTACCAGAGTAGGAGACGGAAGACACATAGAATCAGTGGCATTGAACATCATAGAAGCTCCTCAGTATGAGGTGATTCTAGGAATGCCCTGGTTTCGTTTACACAACCCGACCATAGACTGGAGAAAGAGACAGGTCCGGTTCTTATCGGAGGAGTGTCAGGAGCATTTGGTTCCGGGATGGGGGTTGGGTGCGTCCGTCTTGGCTTGCCCGTTCGTAGCAGCCACTGCTGCGGAGAAAGAGGTCTGCCTTCCTCCTGAATATTCTTGTTTTGCCAAGGTGTTCAGCAAGACGCAGGCAGAGTCGCTACCACCCCACAGACCATATGACTGTCAAATAGACTTAGTGGAAGGAGCCACCATTCCGGTGTGTAGAGTCTATGCTCTCTCTGAGCCTGAGACCAAATACCTCAGGGCTTATCTGGATCACTTCTTGGAGATAGGGTTTATTCGTCCTTCCAGATCTCCTGCAGCATCTCCTTTGTTTTTTATATCTAAGGCCAATGGGGAGTTGAGAGCGTGTTGTGACTACCGCATGCTGAACAAGAACACCGTTCGCAATAGGTATCCACTGCCTCTCATTCCAGTGTTATTGGATCAAGTGCGCGAGGCCAAGATATACACAAGGTTAGATCTTAGAGGCGCATATCACTTGGTGCGCGTACGCGAAGGGGATGAATGGAAGACGGCGTTCAAGACCCGCTATGGTCTTTTTGAGTATTTGGTAATGCCGTTTGGGTTATGCAATGCCCCCGCGGCATTCCAGTACTTCTTAAATGATGTGCTAAAGGAATATGTGGATAAGACAGTTGTGGTCTACATAGACGATATATTGATATTTTCGGATTCGGTGAGAAGTCACACAGAACATGTGAATCAAGTATTACGAGTTTTGAGAGAGCAGCGATTATTCTGCAAGCTGAGCAAGTGTGAGTTTGGTGTGACAGAAGTGGAATTCTTGGGGGTGATACTTCGCCCGGAGGGTTTGAGTATGTCAGAACGAAAGATTCAAGCGGTGCAAGATTGGGCGGTTCCAAGCAACGTTAGGGAAACGCAGTGCTTTCTTGGTTTCGCTAATTATTACAGACGCTTCATACATGGGTTCTCGCAACAGGCCCTTCCGATCACCCGGCTCCTCAGAAAGGGTGTGCCGTTTGAATGGACTCCTGCAGCAGGCAAGGCTTTTGAGGTCCTAAAAACGGCGTTTACTTCAGCCCCCGTGTTACGCCATCCTAAGTTGGATACTCCTTTCATAGTAGAGGCTGATGCCTCAGACGAAGCAGTCGGGGCAATATTGTCCCAAAGGGACAAGGACACAGGACAGCTGCATCCTGTGGCCTATCTCTCCAGGAAACTTCTCCCAGCAGAAAGAAATTACAACATAGCGGAAAAGGAGTTACTATCTATAAAGAAGGCTTTCCAGGAGTGGCGTCCTTACTTATGGGGGGCTCGGTTTCTGATCACTGTGTATTCCGATCATCGAAATTTGCAGTACCTAAGAACCGCCAGACGTCTATCCCCCAGACAAATGAGATGGATGCTTTTCTTCGAAGAGTATAACTTCTTTATTACCTTCAGACCGGGAGCGGACAATAGGAAGGCGGATTCCCTGTCCAGGATGCTAATCACCGGAGAGGAAGACGAAGTATCAGAGACGGCGATCATTCCGTCCTCCAAGGTGGTCTGTGGGATACAGGCTGAGAAATATCTGGATACCATAAGAGATCACAAGAGTACGGAAAACTGGAATAGGTGGGCTGATCGTGATACTGAACGGTCTATACGCCAGGGGCTTCCTTTCCTGGATCAAAGATTGTATCTACCTACAAAGGCGTTGAGGAAAAAGGCTTTTGTGTGGTGTCATGAGTCTCCAGTAGCCGGGCATCCCGGCATACACAAAACCACCCTTTTGGTACAACGTTATTTTTGGTGGGCCTCGCTGGTACCTGACGTTAGGAAATGGGTGATGTCCTGTGAGAACTGTGCCCGAGGTAAATCAGATACATCTAAACCCAGGGGCAAGTTAGTTCCCATGCCCACACCTCAGGCACCGTGGCAAACCATCAGTCTGGATTTCATTACCGGACTTCCGGTGGATCAGGGGTATGCAGCGGTTCTGGTGGTGGTGGACAGTCTGACCAAGATGGGACATTTCATTCCATGTAAAAATCTACCTACAGCAAGCCAAACAGCGCAACTATTGTTGCAACATGTGGTACGGTTACATGGAGTGCCAAGAGTTATAGTGTCAGACAGAGGCCCCCAATTCATAGCCAGCTTTTGGAAAGGGTGGTGTCGAGCTCTCCACATTGAATCTGCAGTGTCCACCAGCTTCCATCCGCAGACGGATGGACAAACAGAGCGTTTGAACCAAACGTTGAAGAAATATTTAAGATGTTACGCGGAGGAGGCAAGTGAATCTTGGGTTGCCCTGTTATGGATGGCCGAATTGGCCTATAACAACGCGACGCACAGTTCCATAGGTGTTTCTCCTTTTTTGGCCAATTTTGGTTTCAGTGCCAGGATCTTGCCCATAGCTCTGCCACAAGTATCGAGCACTCAACCCTCGGTCCAGGCGCACATGCAAGCGCTCCGTAAGGGTCACGCTGCAGTAAGGAATCATCTGCTCAAGTCCAAGTTGACATACAAGCAATGGGCAGACAGGCACCGCGCAGAGGGCCCACAGTACCGAGAAGGGGACAAGGTGTGGTTGTCCACCAAGAATATACGCTTCAAACTGCGTAGCGTGTTCCATCCCAGATTTATTGGCCCTTATCAGGTGGTAAAGAAGATCAATCCAGTGGCGTACAAATTGCGACTTCCGGGCTCTCTTCGGATCCACCCGGTCTTTCATTGTAGTCTTTTGAAGCCAGCGGTGGGTGGACAGAAGAGGCGGCCACCAGAGATGGAGAAGGAGATGGGACAGGAGTATGAAGTGCGTCGCATTGTGGACTCCAAGTATCGGAGGGGTCGGTTGTGGTACCTAATCTCCTGGAAGGGGTACACAGCAGAAGAGGATTCCTGGGAACCCAGCGACAACGTGCACGCCCCGGCCCGAATTCGGGCCTTTCATAGTAGACATCCGGACAAGCCTGGGTCTAGGAGGCGCGTGGGAGGGGGACCTACTGTAAGGATCGGGTAGCGCGCGCCTGCATGGCCTACAAGCCCCAGAATGCTCAGGGACTGAAAAGGGGAGGAGTCGCGCAGTCATAAGGAGCGACGTTCGCACGGAACGTTGTGCGTAATTCCGGCGTGAGAGTTCGTTCCGGATTTCGGTGGAGAGGAGAGTTCGTCGGTGTTTCATCGAGGCGTGGAGAGACTACGCTGGTTCCAGTCTCTGCCGCTTTTTAGATGCACGTCCTGGGGTCGGTCCACGTTCCTGTGTCGGACGACGTCAGGGCTCTAGAGTTCCAGGAGACTTCCGAGGGGACCTAACAGATAAGTGTGGTCCTCGCTTGAGGCGGGGAGCGTCTCGCTATTTTCTTTGTTATTTCTGGAGAATCCCGGTGGCCCGTTGGTCCCATGGTGTGTAGTTGAACTGTACATACAGCCAAGCCTGGTCCGAGACATTACTCCAGGAAGAGTGTGGGCTACGCTTTCTTTCGTATATTGGGGAAGTGCATTCCGCTCGCGGTGACGTAACCGTGTTCTAAAAGACTTTGGGTGGAATACATTTTCAAGGAATTCGAGTTTTCTATGAACAGTTGCAAGATACGCTGTGTGAGGCCAATGAACACAGCAACCCGTTTTTCCTAAGTTCTTTCAGGCAGCTCTGTTTCTACCAGTACACACATAATAAGGGGCTCTGGTCTTTCCCTTCATAATAGCCATGCCATGAATAAATCAGTGTGAGGAAGAGGGGGTGTGCGTGGTTGTATATATATGTATATCTGAAAGAAAATACAGGTGAGGGTGATTACTTTATTAAGGAGGTGAAGGAGGCTTATTCCTGGAGGGGAGTTTGTTTTGTAGTAAGAAAATGCAAGAGTAGTGTCTTTAGTGAGAATTTACGAGAGTAGTCTATATGACTTTGTTTTGCTAATGTTTGTAGGTATATGTGTTTATTGCTTTACAGGTTCTACTCCCTGCTGTCCCCTTCCTTCCCTTCCCTCGCTTGATCACCCTAACCTTCCGTGCCATTAGTGCAGGAGTTGGGGGTGTCGAGAGGTGGAACCCTTATTGCATCGCCAGAATCCTGAGGAGAGTTGATCTGGGGAACGGAATCTTGACAGGAAGGGTACGTCAACACCGAGCTGATGGGTTATCTTGAATCTAAAGGTACCCTTGACCCTTCCCAGTCTGGATTTAGACCCCACCACTCCACGGAAACCACTCTTATTGGTGTCACAGATAATATTAGAATGGCTCTGGATAACAACAAGGCAGTGCTGCTGATGTTATTGGATCTGACAGCAACCTTTGATACTGTCTCTCACCAGAAACTGATTCATCAATTGGGAGAATCTGGTCTGCAGGGACAGTGGCTTGCTAGTTTTCTGGATCAGCGTACTCAGACGATTAATTTAGGTGCCGCAGGGATCTTGTTTGAGTCCTACTTTGTTTAATGTTTATTTGGCCCCCCTTGCCAAGATTATTAGGGAACACGGTTTCACTCCCTATTCATATGCAGATGACACACAACTGCTTCTGTCCTTTGATAAGGATACAGAGTCAGTTGATCATCGCTTCGCGGAGGACATGCTGGCCATATCTGGCTGGATGACGGAAAACTTCCTTCAGCTGAATGCATCTAAGACTGAGATCCTTTTGTTTGCCTCTGCTCAAACCATTTGTTCCCCAAATTGGTGGCCCACTGTGTTAGGCCCTGCTAGGCCCCGCTCCTACCCCATCTCTTGTGGCAAAAAATCTAGGGTCTGTTTGGATAATTTTCTAACTATGAAAGATCAGGTCATGGGTCATGGCCACCTCAGGGACCTGCTACCACACTCTGAGTCTTCTGTGCAGAGTGTTTCAGTGGCTGCCCTTATCAGTCCGACGAACCCTGATTCAAGCTTTGCTCATCGCCGACTTGATTATTGCAATGCTCTTTTAGCATCTGCAAACTAATCTCTTTTGAGTAGATTGCAGATAGTTCAGAATGTTGCCGCACGTTTAGCTCTCAAAATGCCCCCTCATACCCCTTCCAGGCCTTTGCTGAGACAGCTTCACTGGCTTTCTATTCGCCAGAGAATTAAAATTAAACTCTGCTGCCTTTATGGTAGGTGTCCCAGCTATTTGGCAGACAAAATTAAATCTTACTGTCCGTGCAGGCTTCTCAGATCCGAAGGGAAAGGGCTGCTTGTGTTCCCCCGCTACAGGATATTACGGGCAGGAGGCAGAACCTTTGCTTACCTTGCTCCAAAATATTCGAACACTCTGCCCAAGGACCTGCGCAAATGCCCCAGTCTTCATAGATTTAGGAAACTTCTGAAGACTGAATTATTCCGGTACTGATTTGTGCCTGACCTGTATTTTGTCTTCTCTGCAGTGCGGCGACACCCCTTGGGGGGTGATTCCTGCACTTTATCAATTCCCTTACAATTACAGTTACAATAAGTGGCTCTTTATATTTCTTGCAGGAGGGGGCGAGAAACGATCAAAGAAAATCAAGCAAGTACCGGGCGGAGACAACACTCCTCAACAACAAAGGACACTAGCAATCGGATAAGTATTTATTAATTTATTTATTTTATGATCTTATATAGCGCTGAATCACCCCGAGGGGTATCTCTGCGCTTGTAACGGACCTACTGCATCGGCGAGCTGGTTAGAAGAGGTGGGTTTTGAGGAGTTTTCTGAGAAATGGCCATACAATCCCGGAGATGTTGCGGTAATTCATTCCAGAAAACCGGAGCCAGATAAGAAAAAGCTTTACCGCCACTTCGTGATTTTTTTATTCTAGGAATAGAGAGTAAACGTTTAGATTCAGACCTAAGAGAGCGTAAGGGTGTGTAGTTAGTTATTTTGCTAGAGAGATAGGACGGAGCAAGGCCGTTTAAGGCCTTGAAAACAATACAGCCGATCTTAAATTTCACTCTTTTCCTTACTGGAAGCCAGTGGAGCTTAGTCAAGAGGGGCACAGAGGGTGTCCTGAGCGGGGCTCCCGTGACTAGGCGAGCCGCTGTATTCTGCACAACCTGCAGTTTATTTAAGTAAGCTTCATTGGTCGAAAGAAGCAGAGCGTTACAGTAATCGATTCTACTCAAGATCAAAGCCTGTATCAATGTTTTCCTGGTCGCAAGAGGAAGTAAAGGAAAGATTCTCCTGAGTAGACCCAAAACGTAGTAGCAGGTGCCAATCGTGCAGTTGACGTGGGCATCTAATTTGAGCCTTTGATCAATTTTGACACCAAGATTTTTGATCACTTCTTTGGGAGTAGGGGCTGTCCCCAACTCCTCAGGCCACCATTTAGGGGACCAACAGATAGCGGCGCCCCCAAACAGCATAATTTCCGATTTTTCAGAGTTTAATTTGAGGAAATTACTTTGCATCCACGAGGCAATAGCCATCATGCCCTTGGAGAAAATGTGTTGGATATCAGGTCTATTTTTGTCGAAGGTAAGGAGGAGTTGGGTATCATCTGCATAGGAAATGGGATTAAAGCCTGAACTTCTCATAAGTTTCGCCAGAGGGGTCACATAGATATTAAATAAAGTCGGGCTCAAACATGAGCCCAGGGGGACCCCCCTGGTAACCCGGGAAGTGGCAGATTTAAAAGAGCCCAGGGTGACTGTCTGCGTTCTATCAGTTAGGAAATCAGTCAACCAATTCAGAGCGAGTCCCTGAACTCCCAAATCCTGTAACCTCTCCAACAGAATCTGGTGGGAGATAGTGTCAAATGCTGCTGAAAGGTCAAGCAGCACCCAAAGTGCTGCTTAACTGTTGTCTAGTGCCAACCTGATATTATCAGTCACCTCTACCAAGGCAGTCTCCATGCTATGTTTGGTCCGAAAGCCCGATTGAAAGACATCCAGAGAGTTGGTTGATTCAACAAACATCGATAGGTGTTTATTAATGTGTCTTTCTATAAGCTTACCCTGCAAGGGAAGCAAAGAGATGGGGCGGTAATTAGTCAACTCAGAAGTAAGGTTTTTACGGATGGGGATGATTTGAGCATGCTTCCATTCCGACGGGTGACTACCAGAGCTCAAAGAACTATTGAGAATGGTGCAAATGGGTAGTGCAAGTTGGACCGAGAATTTAGAGGATACTTTAGCAGGAATAATATCGAGAGGGGAACCTAATTTGGTGCAATTAAGAGGAGATATTACTTCGGCAACAGCAACAGGGGGAAAGGTATGTAGTTGAGAGTGTGTATTTATATGATTAGAATAGTCTACAATAGGAAGCGAGGAAGAGGAATTTGCCAATATGATTTTCTGGTAAATATTTTCAACTTTCTGAACAAAGAAAAAGGAAATGTTATCACATAAAGATTAAGTCAACAAAAGAGGGGGGGACCGAGGAGCAAATTATGGTCCAGTGTCTGCGCTCCTCTGACATGATACTTAAATCAACAAAAGACACTGTTCCAAAGGAAGGGTGCTAAATAGCCCCTACCAGAAAGCAAAAAGAAAAAAAAGAAAAAAGAAAACAGAGACCTAGGTATGGGAAGGAGAAAAAACAAGTCTTATCCCCTGTTGCCCTCACACACCCCGAAAGGTGTCATGCTTCATCATCGGGCATTTGCTCCTCGTCGGGCCCGGCGCTGCAATGCCCTACGGGTCCCCCGAAGGGTCACTTTAGCGGAGATCTTTTTGGGGAAATGCCGGATGGTGCATGTGGGTGTGTGGGGTGCAGGTCCCTAAAAGAGGGTAAAACAAAGTGCGTGCAAGATGAGTAAAATTTAATCCGGGGTTACAAAATCAAAAAGCTAGAGCAGGGATATTGCCAAAATAAAATAGATTAGAACCCCTCGGGTATAAAGTTACCCCTGCAGGCATATTATGCCTGTCGTGGACCAACATGTTTCGCGCCCCTATTGCCACCAGGGTCGTTGGCGCTTCTTCAGGATCAAAAGACAGATGTAGTGAAGTGCACGTGAAATGAATGATTAAAAGTAAATACCCTCATGATTGGTCAGGGCGGGCCACCATACTGTTTCCCAAACAGGGTGGTGAGAGTTTGTAAATGCTCCTGATAAGTAACCCGACATTATCGGGGAAAGAAACCTCTCTTCTGGCCAAAGACGCGGGGCACCCGCTCCTTCTTGGACCTCATGATTGGTCAGGGCGGGCCACCATACTGTTTCCCAAACAGGGTGGTGAGAGTTTGTAAATGCTCCTGATAAGTAACCCGACATTATCGGGGAAAGAAACCTCTCTTCTGGCCAAAGACGCGGGGCACCCGCTCCTTCTTGGACCTCATGATTGGTCAGGGCGGGCCACCATACTGTTTCCCAAACAGGGTGGTGAGAGTTTGTAAATGCTCCTGATAAGTAACCCGACATTATCGGGGAAAGAAACCTCTCTTCTGGCCAAAGACGCGGGGCACCCGCTCCTTCTTGGAGGTTCTCTCTGGGTGCAGGATACAGAGAACCTACCCCGTCCTCACGTCTGCCTGGCAGACGTGAGGACGGGGTAGGTTCTCTGTATCCTGCACCCAGAGAGAACCTCCAAGAAGGAGCGGGTGCCCCGCGTCTTTGGCCAGAAGAGAGGTTTCTTTCCCCGATAATGTCGGGTTACTTATCAGGAGCATTTACAAACTCTCACCACCCTGTTTGGGAAACAGTATGGTGGCCCGCCCTGACCAATCATGAGGTCCAAGAAGGAGCGGGTGCCCCGCGTCTTTGGCCAGAAGAGAGGTTTCTTTCCCCGATAATGTCGGGTTACTTATCAGGAGCATTTACAAACTCTCACCACCCTGTTTGGGAAACAGTATGGTGGCCCGCCCTGACCAATCATGAGGTCCAAGAAGGAGCGGGTGCCCCGCGTCTTTGGCCAGAAGAGAGGTTTCTTTCCCCGATAATGTCGGGTTACTTATCAGGAGCATTTACAAACTCTCACCACCCTGTTTGGGAAACAGTATGGTGGCCCGCCCTGACCAATCATGAGGGTATTTACTTTTAATCATTCATTTCACGTGCACTTCACTACATCTGTCTTTTGATCCTGAAGAAGCGCCAACGACCCTGGTGGCAATAGGGGCGCGAAACATGTTGGTCCACGACAGGCATAATATGCCTGCAGGGGTAACTTTATACCCGAGGGGTTCTAATCTATTTTATTTTGGCAATATCCCTGCTCTAGCTTTTTGATTTTGTAACCCCGGATTAAATTTTACTCATCTTGCACGCACTTTGTTTTACCCTCTTTTAGGGACCTGCACCCCACACACCCACATGCACCATCCGGCATTTCCCCAAAAAGATCTCCGCTAAAGTGACCCTTCGGGGGACCCGTAGGGCATTGCAGCGCCGGGCCCGACGAGGAGCAAATGCCCGATGATGAAGCATGACACCTTTCGGGGTGTGTGAGGGCAACAGGGGATAAGACTTGTTTTTTCTCCTTCCCATACCTAGGTCTCTGTTTTCTTTTTTCTTTTTTTTCTTTTTGCTTTCTGGTAGGGGCTATTTAGCACCCTTCCTTTGGAACAGTGTCTTTTGTTGATTTAAGTATCACATAAAGATTGCAAAGAAGTATCAATAGTTTCACAAGCTTTCGGGCTAGTGAAAGTTTTCAAAATTTGAAGAAGCATCCTCGAGTTATTTCCAGCTTGATCTAATAAAGATGCAATGTGAGTTTTGCGGGCCTTTTTAATATTTTTATGATATGTGGTCAAGGCGATCTTATAACTAACTTTGTTTTGCTCATTATGAGAGAGTTGCCATACACGCTCTAACTTTTTACATGAGCTCTTTTCATCTCGCAAAGCAGAAGAATACCAGTCTGTAGGAGTGGTTTTCAAAGGGTGAGATTGAAGATTCATGGGGGCTGCCTTGTCAAGAACATTAGAAATGATTGAATTGAAATGGAGGAGTTGTTATTCAACATTATAGGATATGGTTTCCCTATCCCAAGAGCGAAATGGAGAGAGAAAGTGATCAGGTGTCAGTTTATGCCAGGGTCTATACCAGCAGTTAGCCGGAATTATAGGCGTGGCAGAAATAATAATAGGACTAATGAGTTAGAAATTTATCAAGGAATGATCTGTCCAAGTAAGCGATTTAGTGTCGCCACATTCAATGTCCTGCATAGCATCGAGTCCTGGTTATGAGTGTCTTCACTATGGATGTTAAAATATCCTAACAGAAGAAAATTGCGAGTAGCAATTACGTGTGGAGAAATCAAATCTTGTAATTGGCTAGTGAAGTCCAATATCGGACCAGGGGGCCTGTACACCAGAGCACCTTACCAACTGCATTGAGCCAAAAGATCTATTCTAAATATGAGGCATTCAAAAGTTTCTGTGCATACTTGATCAAGGACAGTAATGGATAGAACATCTTTATAAATTATAGCTATACCACCACCAGCTCGGCCTATTCTGTCGAGTCTCAAAATGCGATATCCCTCAGGAATGGCCATAGTAATGGCTGGGATGGAAGAGGGTTTTATCCAAGTCTCAGTGATAAAGCCTATCTCCGGATTTAGGTCAGTTAGAAGGTCCCATATATTGACGGCAGTATTACAGAAAACAAAAATACAGTGTAGTCTACAAACACTTAAAACAAAGATTCTTTAAAATACCTTCTTTTCCCCTTTTTAGAGGCAGAACACTAGGAAACAAAGAGTTAAGCTGTACTGCATAGCTCGGAGGAAACAATGTTGCCAGCTAATGAAGTAGCACCGAAGAATCTCCTAACCCCGGAAGAATACTAACAAACCGGAAGCAGAAGGACGCCTGGAGAGGAACGCAAGCTCATCACTGCTCCTTTGCAAGGAATCAAAAAATCGGCAGGTAGGAGAGCAACAACGGGGGAATAGCACAGGAGGCCTGGCGGGGTCCAATATGGAACACGAAGCACGTTTCCCTTGCGGACCCCTCCCTATGAGGACCTTAAGCGCTGCCACCACAATCCGGTGGGAGTGGGCAGGCGGGGCTTCCGTAAGAGGCAGTGGGCGGGCTCATAAGGGCTGCCAGATAACACCTACAAATGGCAGAGGCACTAAAGGGCCTTTGTCTTCCCTCCTGTCTTACCACTTTTCAGGCAAGATGGACAGGTTCTACAGAAGCTCTCAGTATCTCTGTGCATCCGTGGTCAGAAGAACAGAGGATGTAACCTTTCCTGGTTTTTTATAATCCCTAAGTGTCCTGCTAAGGTCACCTCATGAGCCAGCGACAACAGGAAGTTCTCGAGCACCAAAGGGACCACTAGCCCCTTGCTAGTACCTGTCTCAGGATTTACTGGCTCACTATAGAGTACACCATCCTCTCAGCCAACATAGTGTTTTCTGACAACTCCTTTGCTGACCTGCAGCTCTGGAAGCGACCCAGCCTGCAGCAAATAGTCCGCTTCAGGAGCCCCATCCTCCTCTCGCTCTGAAACAGAAGCTATGACCTCCACGACCACTGCCTTTCTGGAGTCTTACCTTTCCTGAAAACTACCTTGCCCTGGTCCATGCAAATCAGAGATGAACAAACCTCACTCTGAGACTGAGACTGATGTGCAGCCTGTGCTCTGGTCAACACAGCCGACGATATCCAAGCCATAAAGGCTTCTGATCCTGTCACCAAGCCAGGGCCAATCAGATCATTGCACAAGAGACATCCAACTCCTTGCTATCCCCTTACACCAACATAAATTATGCCACCTTCCCATTGAGCTCAATCTCAACCCTGGCAAGTGGATACCCCATGCCCTTTCCATTGGCTACGAAACCTATATCCTTTATTCCAGGGAGGTATCTCCTCAGGCTTAAGGTATCCCTCAGTGAAGGCAATTTCCGCCAATTGATACTTCCATTCTGCACAAATGCCATTGTGTTAGGATGAATGTGCTTCAGAGCATCTGGTTCCCTCTCCCAAATATCCATAGCTGCTAGGATCAGAGCAACTGGTCCATCTTAGGTACGTTCACCCACATGTAACATTCTAGCTATCACAGATGTTGCTGGGTCAAGTTCCTTCTCTTGACAGTCTTTCTTTTAGTGTCCCACCTAGTGGCAAGTAAAACAAGTCACCACCCTGGACTTTGAAGGGCTTCCTTGCCTTCCCTTCTCATGATGCTCCTTTCCAGACACAGCATTGCCATTCCCATGTTTCTAGACCCTCCTGGAGTCCCATGAGAATTACCCAGGCCCTTACCCTCCGGTTTGGAACCAGTCTGTGGCGAGTTCTTCTCCCCCTTTGTTTAATAACAATGCTGAACCAGCTCTTTGTGAAATCTGTTAGCCAACCACTTATCAGCTAACACAGCAGGTTTAGTTGGATCCCTCTCTGTTAGATCAAACAGGAATTGCCTAGGTGGGGCAGAATACTCATCCTTGAGTCTCTCTGTTATGATCAACTGGTTAAGGGAAGGAAAATCCTTGACCTCCATCCATCTTACCCACTCATTCCAATCACGCAATATACCATGAATCCAAGTCTCAAACAGAACACTATCCGTTCTCTTGCAGCCGTGGAATCTCTGCAGTGGCCTAGAGTGGACTGGCATGAGGTGGGGTAGTGAAGAAGCATACAGTGTTATAGCATACAGTGGAGTGGTGTACAGTGGAGTGGGATAGAGTGGAGTGCAATAGAGTCAAATAGCACAGAGGTGAGCGGAGTAGAGTGGAGTTCGGTACTGACGATTAGTGTATAGTGAAGTGGCATAGTGTTGAGTAGGTAGAGTAGTGTACAGTGGAGTGGCGTAGACTGTAGTGGAATACAGTGGATTAGCGTTTAGCAAAGTGGCGCAGAGTGGAGTGGGGTACAGTGGAGTGACGTAGAGTGGAGTGTTGTAGAGTGGCGTTGATGGAGCAAGGACTCGTAGAAAAGAGACTTGCTTGAAAGCAATTAGCTCATTTAACCTTTTAATTTGTTATTAATTACGTCTTGTATAAAAATAATACGCACCACACAAGCACGCGGGTTAGTGAAGCTTGCCTATGTGTCTACTGATACTAATAACATGAATGAAGGACTAAAATCGCTTTAACGGGGAAATCTTTACTGCGCATGCGTCAACTGCATCGGCGCAATTTGACGTACTAAGGCTTGGAGGGAAATTCTTGCGCATGAGCAGAAGGCACCGAAATGGAGTCTTGAAGACTCGCGTGCAGGGCACCTGCTTAGCTGAAGCGAAAGCGAGCTATTTTACTAATGCTAATGCGGGGAAAGTATTAATAAATAAAGGGGAATAGAGTAGAGATGGGTGGTATACAGTGAAACCATTTATTTTTTAAAGTAACATTTGTCTTTCTAACTTTATTACTAGTGCACATTTGGGCCTCTCGTGTATATCTGAAGTAAGCTAAGTCACATGACAACCGCGCATGACTAATGAGAGTGGACCCGGAAGGATGACACAGAGTTTGGATAGAAGTCAAGGTCGTAAAGTGTCCCAAGCCTGAGAAAGAACAGTGAAAAGTTCAACTGAATAGACCTACATGTTAGCTTTTTAACAAATGTTGCAGATGAGATGTGAATGCGGGTGGGAAAATAAAACATGAATAAAAATGAAGGGGATGGGTTTGTGGACAAAGGATTAACTGAATAAAGTGACATGTAAGCATGGTGTGATGATCTTTCCCCCCTTGCCTGACCAATTAGATTTGGATTTCCAAAGATATTGAAACTTTAGTGGGTGGTACATGAAGAACGAAAGGTATAATTGAGATAGCTTTAGTTAGTCAGTTAGCACAACTTGGGATGCTGTTGCTGCGGGAGGTGTTGTTGCTAGTAGAGATGCTGTGAGGTGCTGATGAAGAACCGGATGCCGAACCTACTATCTAAACTTAATTGAGTTAGAAAGAAGATCACGGAAGAATCTCGAGGAGGAAGAGAGTGTCAGAGAGGGGTGCTACGCAAGCGTCGGTATTGAAGAGGTAAACTATCCTGTCCTAATTCCTGTCCTGCAGTCCTTTGTCGCCTGATCTAATCCCAGGGGACCCTTACCAGCCCTTTGGCCAGGGGATTGGTCTTCACACCATCCTTGGTAAATATATTTTTCGCATTATTTGCTGATGTTCTTTTCTCTCTGTCCTCTCCCTTTCTGAGCATTGATCATTGCGTGAGTCCAAAGTATGTATTTGATGATTAATTAATTGAATGTTCTCTCCTACGAATGCACTGTGTATTTGAGATGGTTCACATGAATTTAATTTAGATAAAGGTTATAAAACTTCCTGAGTCTGTGATTATTTACTTTAAATGAATAAGATAGAGTCAGTGTTAATCTTCACCATCAACCAGTTCAACTAATGGTCCATCGATCAGAGGAAATAACTTTTTGATCAGTGAAAAAGGTTAGTTAGGAATGAGGAATACCTAATCATGAATTGTGAAAATCATAAACTTTGACTCCAGCGGTTTACTCAATTGTGAAAAGTGTGGCGTGGTGTACAATAGAATAACGTACAGTGGAGTGTTTGAAGAGTGTTGTGGCAAAGAATGGAGTGTGGTAGAGTGTAACAGTGTACAGTGGAGTAGTGCAGAGTGCAGTGGCAAGGCACAGTGCCTAATTTGAGCCTGTTGTTTCCAGTGCTCGACACCGGCACTTAATCGTCAACACCAGTACATATGACAGTTTGCCACATGGTGGCGCTATTTGTCAAACTGAAAGTAGAGCACAAAAACTGTTTATTAATTCAAGGTTCATTAAAAATTACTAATAACTGCCACTCATAGCTTTGGGGACCTCGAATAGTCGGAATTATCACATCTGTAGGAGAGTTAATAGTTGTTTTGGTACTTTCATTTGCAGTGTTGGCAGGGAAATTGGATGGTGCAAGCGGTAGTGGCCTCCTGACTAGGGTCCTGGCACTTATGCTTTTACAAATTAAGCATTGGCGAGATGTACAGTGGAGTGAGGTACAGTGTAGAGGGATACAGTCGAATAGCATAGATTGGAGTGGCGTAGAGTGAGATAGCATATAGTGGAGTAGCATGCTCTTAAATAGCGCACAGTGGAGTAATTGAGAGTGGAGCAGCATACAGTTGAGTAGTGTACACTGTAGTGGCATACACAGAGGGGCATAGATTGGATGAGTATAGAGTGGAGTGGCTTAGAGTGGAGTGCCATACAGCGGAGTGGGATACAGTGGAGTACAGTAGGATAGAATAGTATATAGTGGAGAGATGTATAGTGGAGTGGCCTAGAGTGTAATTGCGTACAGTGGAATAGTGTATTATGGAGTGGCGAGGAGTGGAGTGAAGGGGGGTGGAGTGGAGAGGGTTACAGTGGAGTGGCATAAAGCTGAATTGCATACAGTGGAGTTTTGTAGAGTTTAGTGGCGTAAAGGACAGTGGCATACACTAGAAGGGTGTACATTAGAGTGTAGAAGAGTGGAGTGGCGTAGAATCGAGTGTGGTAGAGTGTAATGGCATGCTTGTTTTGAAAAGGGCCTCCAGGTGTGCCAGTCCCGGGAGCATTGTATAAAAAAAGGAGGGGGCCCCCCTCCAGAGGTTGAGCCCTGGGGACCACACCCTCCCCGGGGCTTTATTTTATGTATTGGAGGGGGGCTGTGTGCACTCCGGTCCTGAGGTGGTTTCAAGCCCAAGGACCATCACCTCCCCAGGGCTAAAATAAACAATAATGCAGGGGGCCATGCGGGACTGCAGTGGGCGCTTATAGGCGTTATGTGGCCCGGCCCTTCAAACACTGCTCTACAGGAGTGCCTCCAACACATTGTAAAGTAACGATTTGAGTCCCCTAGGGTGGTAAGGTCGGTTGGAGGCCAAGAAAACCTTTATCTCCTGTGATGGAATCCCGCACAGTGGGATGCAGTGGGCACTTATAGCGTGTAGTGAGGCCCTGCCCTACTCAAACACTGCTAAGTAGGAGCGCCTCCTGGCGCATTGTAAAGGGTGGTAGGGTATATCTCTCTCTCTCTCTCTCTATATATATATATATATATATATATATATATATATATATATATAACTCAGGTCTACACAAAATTGCAAAAAGAGGGTATCAATTACAATGTTTATACATCAATTGCAGCATTTGCATTGCCATACTTTAAATGCCCAATTAGGGATTTCATGTCTCTATTAAGGTAATAAACGGGGCATATGATTCATGTTTGCACTATTTGCACTTTATTAAGTGAAATTTAAAGCATATACTGTGGCTTAGACATACATATTTGTATATATATATTCTATTTAACAGCAAAGTTGCCTGCAATGAGGAGCCCACACAGGTGAGTTTCTGTAGCCACAAATTTATTGAAAAGGGAACATCTCAAGTGGCGGGATTGTTTCAGCAAAGTCGTAGTCCTGCCCAACGCGTTTCGTGAATGAACACTTCGTCAGGGGCTGAGGGCTTGAGAAGAGTGCAAGACACGGCAGTTTGGAACAGCGCTCATTTTGATAAAGTGACACCGCCCAGGTGGGCGTGGCCAACCCCGTGGCCTGATGGTTTTCGTAGTGCTGCTCTTTACTCCTGCAGTGAGTCGCCATGTAAAACACCTCCAATGTCTCAAATAATCCCAAGTGGGTTGCGAATAGCAATCACAGCCTCTTGCGATGTTCGATCGTTCCTTTCAATGGGCGAACCTGTCCTTGAAACTGACACGGCGTATGACATGGCAGCAGGTCTGTACCTCGGTACAGCAGGGCTTCACTCGCGGCTCAGGCTGCGCCGCAATCAATCCAACAGCAAAGTTGCCTGCAATGAGGAGCCCACACAGGTGAGTTTCTGTAGCCACAAATTTATTGAAAAGGGAACATCTCAAGTGGCGGGATTGTTTCAGCAAAGTCGTAGTCCTGCCCAACGCGTTTCGTGAATGAACACTTCGTCAGGGGCTGAGGGCTTGAGAAGAGTGCAAGACACGGCAGTTTGGAACAGCGCTCATTTTGATAAAGTGACACCGCCCAGGTGGGCGTGGCCAACCCCGTGGCCTGATGGTTTTCGTAGTGCTGCTCTTTACTCCTGCAGTGAGTCGCCATGTAAAACACCTCCAATGTCTCAAATAATCCCAAGTGGGTTGCGAATAGCAATCACAGCCTCTTGCGATGTTCGATCGTTCCTTTCAATGGGCGAACCTGTCCTTGAAACTGACACGGCGTATGACATGGCAGCAGGTCTGTACCTCGGTACAGCAGGGCTTCACTCGCGGCTCAGGCTGCGCCGCAATCAATCCAACAGCAAAGTTGCCTGCAATGAGGAGCCCACACAGGTGAGTTTCTGTAGCCACAAATTTATTGAAAAGGGAACATCTCAAGTGGCGGGATTGTTTCAGCAAAGTCGTAGTCCTGCCCAACGCGTTTCGTGAATGAACACTTCGTCAGGGGCTGAGGGCTTGAGAAGAGTGCAAGACACGGCAGTTTGGAACAGCGCTCATTTTGATAAAGTGAGGTGTTTTACATGGCGACTCACTGCAGGAGTAAAGAGCAGCACTACGAAAACCATCAGGCCACGGGGTTGGCCACGCCCACCTGGGCGGTGTCACTTTATCAAAATGAGCGCTGTTCCAAACTGCCGTGTCTTGCACTCTTCTCAAGCCCTCAGCCCCTGACGAAGTGTTCATTCACGAAACGCGTTGGGCAGGACTACGACTTTGCTGAAACAATCCCGCCACTTGAGATGTTCCCTTTTCAATAAATTTGTGGCTACAGAAACTCACCTGTGTGGGCTCCTCATTGCAGGCAACTTTGCTGTTGGATTGATTGCGGCGCAGCCTGAGCCGCGAGTGAAGCCCTGCTGTACCGAGGTACAGACCTGCTGCCATGTCATACGCCGTGTCAGTTTCAAGGACAGGTTCGCCCATTGAAAGGAACGATCGAACATCGCAAGAGGCTGTGATTGCTATTCGCAACCCACTTGGGATTATTTGAGACATTGGAGGTGTTTTACATTGCGACTCACTGCAGGAGTAAAGAGCAGCACTACGAAAACCATCAGGCCACGGGGTTGGCCACGCCCACCTGGGCGGTGTCACTTTATCAAAATGAGCGCTGTTCCAAACTGCCGTGTCTTGCACTCTTCTCAAGCCCTCAGCCCCTGACGAAGTGTTCATTCACGAAACGCGTTGGGCAGGACTACCACTTTGCTGAAACAATCCCGCCACTTGAGATGTTCCCTTTTCAATAAATTTGTGGCTACAGAAACTCACCTGTGTGGGCTCCTCATTGCAGGCAACTTTGCTGTTGGATTGATTGCGGCGCAGCCTGAGCCGCGAGTGAAGCCCTGCTGTACCGAGGTACAGACCTGCTGCCATGTCATACGCCGTGTCAGTTTCAAGGACAGGTTCGCCCATTGAAAGGAACGATCGAACATCGCAAGAGGCTGTGATTGCTATTCGCAACCCACTTGGGATTATTTGAGACATTGGAGGTGTTTTACATGGCGACTCACTGCAGGAGTAAAGAGCAGCACTACGAAAACCATCAGGCCACGGGGTTGGCCACGCCCACCTGGGCGGTGTCACTTTATCAAAATGAGCGCTGTTCCAAACTGCCGTGTCTTGCACTCTTCTCAAGCCCTCAGCCCCTGACGAAGTGTTCATTCACGAAACGCGTTGGGCAGGACTACGACTTTGCTGAAACAATCCCGCCACTTGAGATGTTCCCTTTTCAATAAATTTGTGGCTACAGAAACTCACCTGTGTGGGCTCCTCATTGCAGGCAACTTTGCTGTTGGATTGATTGCGGCGCAGCCTGAGCCGCGAGTGAAGCCCTGCTGTACCGAGGTACAGACCTGCTGCCATGTCATATGCCGTGTCAGTTTCAAGGACAGGTTCGCCCATTGAAAGGAACGATCGAACATCGCAAGAGGCTGTGATTGCTATTCGCAACCCACTTGGGATTATTTGAGACATTGGAGGTGTTTTACATGGCGACTCACTGCAGGAGTAAAGAGCAGCACTACGAAAACCATCAGGCCACGGGGTTGGCCACGCCCACCTGGGCGGTGTCACTTTATCAAAATGAGCGCTGTTCCAAACTGCCGTGTCTTGCACTCTTCTCAAGCCCTCAGCCCCTGACGAAGTGTTCATTCACGAAACGCGTTGGGCAGGACTACGACTTTGCTGAAACAATCCCGCCACTTGAGATGTTCCCTTTTCAATAAATTTGTGGCTACAGAAACTCACCTGTGTGGGCTCCTCATTGCAGGCAACTTTGCTGTTGGATTGATTGCGGCGCAGCCTGAGCCGCGAGTGAAGCCCTGCTGTACCGAGGTACAGACCTGCTGCCATGTCATACGCCATGTCAGTTTCAAGGACAGGTTCGCCCATTGAAAGGAACGATCGAACATCGCAAGAGGCTGTGATTGCTATTCGCAACCCACTTGGGATTATTTGAGACATTGGAGGTGTTTTACATGGCGACTCACTGCAGGAGTAAAGAGCAGCACTACGAAAACCATCAGGCCACGGGGTTGGCCACGCCCACCTGGGCGGTGTCACTTTATCAAAATGAGCGCTGTTCCAAACTGCCGTGTCTTGCACTCTTCTCAAGCCCTCAGCCCCTGACGAAGTGTTCATTCACGAAACGCGTTGGGCAGGACTACGACTTTGCTGAAACAATCCCGCCACTTGAGATGTTCCCTTTTCAATAAATTTGTGGCTACAGAAACTCACCTGTGTGGGCTCCTCATTGCAGGCAACTTTGCTGTTGGATTGATTGCGGCGCAGCCTGAGCCGCGAGTGAAGCCCTGCTGTACCGAGGTACAGACCTGCTGCCATGTCATACGCCGTGTCAGTTTCAAGGACAGGTTCGCCCATTGAAAGGAACGATCGAACATCGCAAGAGGCTGTGATTGCTATTCGCAACCCACTTGGGATTATTTGAGACATTGGAGGTGTTTTACATGGCGACTCACTGCAGGAGTAAAGAGCAGCACTACGAAAACCATCAGGCCACGGGGTTGGCCACGCCCACCTGGGCGGTGTCACTTTATCAAAATGAGCGCTGTTCCAAACTGCCGTGTCTTGCACTCTTCTCAAGCCCTCAGCCCCTGACGAAGTGTTCATTCACGAAACGCGTTGGGCAGGACTACGACTTTGCTGAAACAATCCCGCCACTTGAGATGTTCCCTTTTCAATAAATTTGTGGCTACAGAAACTCACCTGTGTGGGCTCCTCATTGCAGGCAACTTTGCTGTTGGATTGATTGCGGCGCAGCCTGAGCCGCGAGTGAAGCCCTGCTGTACCGAGGTACAGACCTGCTGCCATGTCATACGCCGTGTCAGTTTCAAGGACAGGTTCGCCCATTGAAAGGAACGATCGAACATCGCAAGAGGCTGTGATTGCTATTCGCAACCCACTTGGGATTATTTGAGACATTGGAGGTGTTTTACATGGCGACTCACTGCAGGAGTAAAGAGCAGCACTACGAAAACCATCAGGCCACGGGGTTGGCCACGCCCACCTGGGCGGTGTCACTTTATCAAAATGAGCGCTGTTCCAAACTGCCGTGTCTTGCACTCTTCTCAAGCCCTCAGCCCCTGACGAAGTGTTCATTCACGAAACGCGTTGGGCAGGACTACGACTTTGCTGAAACAATCCCGCCACTTGAGATGTTCCCTTTTCAATAAATTTGTGGCTACAGAAACTCACCTGTGTGGGCTCCTCATTGCAGGCAACTTTGCTGTTGGATTGATTGCGGCGCAGCCTGAGCCGCGAGTGAAGCCCTGCTGTACCGAGGTACAGACCTGCTGCCATGTCATACGCCGTGTCAGTTTCAAGGACAGGTTCGCCCATTGAAAGGAACGATCGAACATCGCAAGAGGCTGTGATTGCTATTCGCAACCCACTTGGGATTATTTGAGACATTGGAGGTGTTTTACATGGCGACTCACTGCAGGAGTAAAGAGCAGCACTACGAAAACCATCAGGCCATGGGGTTGGCCACGCCCACCTGGGCGGTGTCACTTTATCAAAATGAGCGCTGTTCCAAACTGCCGTGTCTTGCACTCTTCTCAAGCCCTCAGCCCCTGACGAAGTGTTCATTCACGAAACGCGTTGGGCAGGACTACGACTTTGCTGAAACAATCCCGCCACTTGAGATGTTCCCTTTTCAATAAATTTGTGGCTGCAGAAACTCACCTGTGTGGGCTCCTCATTGCAGGCAACTTTGCTGTTGGATTGATTGCGGCGCAGCCTGAGCCGCGAGTGAAGCCCTGCTGTACCGAGGTACAGACCTGCTGCCATGTCATACGCCGTGTCAGTTTCAAGGACAGGTTCGCCCATTGAAAGGAACGATCGAACATCGCAAGAGGCTGTGATTGCTATTCGCAACCCACTTGGGATTATTTGAGACATTGGAGGTGTTTTACATGGCGACTCACTGCAGGAGTAAAGAGCAGCACTACGAAAACCATCAGGCCACGGGGTTGGCCACGCCCACCTGGGCGGTGTCACTTTATCAAAATGAGCGCTGTTCCAAACTGCCGTGTCTTGCACTCTTCTCAAGCCCTCAGCCCCTGACGAAGTGTTCATTCACGAAACGCGTTGGGCAGGACTACGACTTTGCTGAAACAATCCCGCCACTTGAGATGTTCCCTTTTCAATAAATTTGTGGCTACAGAAACTCACCTGTGTGGGCTCCTCATTGCAGGCAACTTTGCTGTTGGATATATTCTATTTATACGTGTATTTATACATTTATAATATATACAATATTTATTTATTTTCTAAAATAGAAACTGCATTATCTTAACATTGTATTTTATGCATTCAAGCAGCAATGGTACACTGGGAACTTTTTGTTGGCTGTTTTCTTCATTGTTTGAAAAACAGACTCGCGATAGCCTGATAACATCTCAGCAGTATTTTTTCTATGTTGTCTAATCACATGATGTTGGCACTTGAACACTGTTTTGCATTTAAAAATGGCGACTTACGTGTTTCAAATGACTTGTGAGCAAGGTTACTTGTTGCCCGAAACTCGTCAGGTTCGAGGTTCTCAAATAAATTACCATCTGGCCTCACATCGCTGGGTTCGTGTCTCTGTTCGCCAGTTGCTTGGAAGTGCAGAGAGTCAGGATTTGTTTACATAATTACGGAAGCCGGTTTCTTCCGCGTGCGAACCCTCTCCCCATGAAGTTGGCTGCCGTCTGTAAACCGAGGTTTGTTGCACAGTTTGAGAAAGGAGCATTCACAGCGGCCCCCAGTACAACTGAAAATTAAATTCACCAGCCTGAAGGAAAGCCGACGACGACGCGGTCAGCGGACTAGCGGTTGAGAGCGTTCCGAGGCGGTGAGTGCATCGGAGATATTGCACAGGCGGGGAGGAGAAAGAGGCATAGCTGTGGTTACGAAATTATTAACATACAGCTTTTTATATTATTATATACAAATTTGAACCTCGGCGTGTCAGCAGAAACCGTTCGTGAAAGGGAAGCGGCAGCTGAAGAGCTGTTCAGTAGCTCATTCAAGACGAACACCACAAACCACACACCTGCAGACAGTAACACAGTGAAAGAGGGGGATATGAAAGCCCTGCTAAAAAACTTGAAAATGCATGAAAGCAGAAATTACAAAGTGGTGGGAACAAAAATCTCTGTCCAAATATCTGGAGGCAGGAAGAGTCCCAAGAGGCCTAAGGATTTTATTGGCACCGAGCTACGAGAGCCCTAACCCAAGCATGTTAAGGGAATGGGGTGAAAGTAACTTACAGGCATCAATGAACTTGGTTAAAATTTTGGTGAATTATGCAGACATCGCCAGAGAAGCTCTTAAGCGAGAAATTGAACAAATCAATGAGAATTTGAGTAAATTAGAACCCAATGAGTTTATTTCTAAAACACGAGCGGAGATAAAGGATCGTTTACACAAACAGGAAGATAAAATCAAGGCCGGTAAAGCTTTTAAATTCGCCAGAGACAAAGCTGATTATGAACAAGCCCGCATCTTCGCTTTTGCTCGAAAATATGAGACAGCTAAGCAAGTTAAGATCAATAATAAGGGAAATAAGTCACAAGAACAGGGCTCTAGTATAAATTCCAACACTGAAACAAATGAACCAACCAGTATTTCAGATGTGGATTCACTAACTAGCGATGTTTCATCCGATAGAGGAAGCAGTTTGGAAGATCAAGCACACAACAGGGTGTTAGATCTTGCAGAGGAGGTGGATTTTTTAGCGCTGGATCGTCGCCAGACGCTAAGACCGAGACAACCAAAAAGGAAAGAAGAAGGAGAAAAAACATACGAACGAGGGAAAGGCGCAAAAATAACAAACGCAAAAACGCAGAAAAAAACATACTGGCGCAGAAAATAAATATGAATGACAACACCGTTATCAATTTGTCCACCATAACTCTCACAGAAGCTGAAAAACAACTATTAGCTTTAGGACTTTCATTCTGTCCTATCAGTGACTTCAATTATACTCGTACTAGAGTGGACATTTTCTGCTTCATCCGCAAGCTCAAACTGAAAAAGTTCTATTCTATAAAGGAGGGCTTGAAGGAAACACAAATCGATGACAATATCAACAAGGCCAATGCGGAGCTCCAAACGAAGGATGTTACTGCCCTTTTAACCTTGCATCATTTGTTTGAAGACTGGCCCAATGTAGCACTAGAGAACACTGAAACACCTACCACACAGGAAAGACTTGCCTCATTTCAGATCAAACAAAGCGGAGCAGGCATCTGTCCGTTCAAGCCCAAATCACGCTTTATTCCAATGATGCCAAAGGATGCCATTGATATTTTCCACGAGGTCATAATAGAGGATATCAAAAAATTGCATCATCAAATCAAACACAAAATACTCCATAAGAGCAATCATGAAGTATAGTACTCCCAGCTTATGAAAAAACTTGTGACCAACCATGAAATCATAATTACCAAATCAGATAAAGGGGGCAACATTGTCATCTGGGGAGGAGCCTAGCGCGCAACCAAGATGGCCGCGTAGGTGCGAGGCTCCCGAGGACCTCCGCGACCTCCTGAATTAATCCTGGCGATATCCTGTCCTTGTTGAGGGGACTGTGTCGGTGAACCCGAGCTGAGGCGCCACCCGTTTTTTGGGCTCGAATCGGACCCCGAACACCGGTGGGAGCATCGATTGAAGGTTGCGGCCTTCTCCTCGCCGGCCCCCCGGATTGGAGTAGTGGGGCGATCCGGGGACGAAGTGAATAACAGCGGCGAGCGGGGCTGGGCGACTCGCGTACCCCGCACTTTCACTTTCGCTTTTGCGCCCTCCTTGCCTCAGGCGGGGTCGGGCTGCGGAGCGGGGTGCGGTGGTGTTGCCTTGTCCAGGTGCCCGGCTGACCCGCCGGCGGTGGGTTGACCCGCGGCCCGGTGGTCGCCCCCGCCCCCCCCCCCTGACACCCGTGATTTGGTGTGGCGGCCCGTTTGGAGATCTTGGCACGACGGTGGAAGGGCCAGCATGTCCACCAAACAAGATGGCGACCGGGCGAAGATGAAGACAACCCGCCGTGGCACGGCGCACCAGGCCAATAGTATGGATCGCTATACGCTCCAGAAGGGTTCTCCGGAGACATCGCGGTCATCCCTGGTGGGCCCGACGGAGGCGCCTGCCCAACCGGTGGATCTGACCCTCCGGGACGTCATGGGCGCCATCGCAGAGATGAAGGCCTCAGTGGACCAGCGTTTCGATACCTTGGCGCAAAAAATTGACTCGGTCCTGGTGGATGTGGGCCTTGTGAGGGCAGACTTGTCAAAAACGAACGACCGAGTTGACTCCCTGGCCCACACCACAACGAGCCTCACTACGGACGTGGTGGCCCTCCAGAAGGAGGTGCGCCGGCTTGGCCAGGCGAGCGCCCTGATGGACCGGCGACTGGAGGATTCCGAGGGTCGGGCCCGGAGGAACAATGTTCGCATTATTGGTGTGCCGGAGGGCCGAGAGGCGGAGGCGGCAGATCTCTTCGTGGAAGAACTGATCCTGACCCATCTCCAGCCCCGGGGGCTGAGTAAGCTTTTCGCGGTGGAGCGTGCCCACCGGGTCCCTGGGGGCCGCCCTAAGACCGGTGCCCCGCCGCGGCCTATTATTGCCCGGATTTTTAATTTCCGGGACAGAGACGCCATCCTCCAGACCTCCAGGCAACAGGGACCGGTCAGGCTGGACAACATGGATGTACACTTCTACCCAGACTTTACTCCGGCGGTCCAGAAGCAGCGACAGAGCTTTCTTGGTATCAAACGTCGCCTAAGGGACCTAAACCTCAAGTACTCAATGCTCTTTCCGGCTAAGCTGAGGGTGGAGGTGGATGGCCGTACGCACTTCTTCGACCGGCCCGAGGTGGCTGGGGACTGGTTAGATACTTTGCCTGGAGATCGGGGTGGGGGGGGCGCGGCTGGCGGGGAGGGCCCGCCGGATCAGAATTGAGGGGTGACTGTATAGGCCTTGCTCTGGATATTGTTCCTTTACCATATATTGCTTTCGTATGTTCCCCTCCCATGGAGGTCGGGTGGGGTCTGCTGGGGGCTTCCCTCCTCCTCGGGGGGACTAGTTAGTACTTAGCTATGGGGCGACAGGCACACTGCACTTTGGGGGGGCTGTCTGGGCTCATGCAGGGGTGCAGGGAGGGGGGAGTTCTGTTGGGACCGGGGGGTGGGGGGGGTGTGTTGTTTGTTCGCACCGCAAGGCAAACCCGCAACTGTTTTGTTGTTTTTAAGATGCTCGGTGGGGGGCGACCGATTGTTTTGACTTATGATGGGGGGTAGGGATTTGATTGTGTTGTCATGGAATGTTAACGGCCTGGGGGATAGGATTAAGCGTGGTGTGGTCCTGCAGTATTTAAAACGTATTTCTCCAGATGTTGTCTTCCTGCAGGAGACACACCTTATAGGTAACACCTTTCATGCAATGAATCGGCGGGGATATCGTTTGGCGGCCCACTCCGGCTTCACTTCGGGCTCGCGGGGGGTGGGTATTATGGTCAAGAACTCGCTCCCGTTGGAGATTGACGAGGTGCGCCATGATGAGAGGGGACGTTACACTGTTCTGGTGGGACGAATGGAGGGTAGAGTGTTTATCTTTATATCAGTGTACGTCCCGCCTGGGTTACAAGCCACTACATTTGCGGACCTGGGGCGCCTCCTTCTGGACCTTCCGGGTGGCCTGTTGGTGGTTGGAGGGGACTTTAACGCGGTTGCCTCTGGGTCTATGGATCGCCATCCCCCTAGGGACCTCCCCCGGGCACAGGCGTGGCTGCCCGGCCTTTTAGACATGCTGGGCCTGGTGGATTGCTGGCGCTTAAAGCATCCCGTATTGCAACAGTACACCTTCCACTCGGGGGCCCATGGTAGCCTCTCGCGGCTTGATTACATCCTTGTCCCGGCGGCCCAGGCAGGGAGGGTGGGGGAGGTGCGCCATTTGGCACGGGGTATCTCAGACCACTCCCCATTGTTGTTGCATTTCGATGTCTTCCCGAGGGGGGATGGCAGAGTGGCCCCGATCAATGCATGGTATTTGCGCGACCCCACCATTCGTGCCGACTTGATCAAATCCTTACAGCGCTATTTCGATGAGAATGTGGGGTCGGTCCCGTCTGCCATCTCCCTGTGGGAGGCTTTCAAGGTGGTTCTTAGAGGGGAGGCCCTCTCCTTTATTTCCAATGCCCGGCGGCGCGAGCGGGAGGAGGTGACCCGGGTTGAGGCCGAGATTGCAGAACTGGAGGGTGACCTGGGGAGCGGGGTAACAGACGCCAAGTTGCATGTTTTGCACTTAAAGCAGGCGGCCTATCGGGCCCTCGTCACGGAGGCGGCCAGGGGCCTCAGTAGAGAGCAGCAGGGGCGATTGTATGATGTGGGTGACAAGGCTGGCAAATTGATTGCGTGGTTGGACAAGAGGGAAAGAGCGAGCCGCGTGGTGCCTTTGATTGAGAGCGTGGATGGTGTGTGCGTCACTGAGCCGGAAGCCATTGTCTCCTGCTTCGCGGATTATTTCCGCGAAGTCTACTCCCCGGTTTCTCCCTGCTCGGAGGAAGATTCCCATGCCTTGCTTCGGGACATCGCACTGCCCTCCCTTACGGTGGAGGACAGGGATTCGCTGGATGCCCCGCCCACCTCGGACGAAATTGCCTCGGCTATTCGCTCGGTTGCATCCGGCAAGGCCATGGGCCCCAATGGTATTCCCATTGAGCTATACAAGCTACGCCCGGATGTGTTGGCGCCCCACCTGCGCGCGATGTTCCTTGCGGCCCACTCGCAGGGCTCCCTCCCGCCGGACCAGCGTCTGGCTACAATTGTGGTGATCCATAAGGAGGGGAAGCCCCGTGAGCGGGTCACATCCTATAGGCCGATTTCGCTTCTGAACGCGGAGCCCAAAATCCTCGCCAAGGTGTTGGCAAACCGGTTGGTTGGCGTGGTGGGCGAGTTGGTCCACCAAGACCAATCGGGCTTTATACCACACCGCAACACGGCGCTTAATCTGCGGCGCTTACACGGGGTGC